>NC_083608.1:14722135-15972135 GCF_029168945.1 Cannabis sativa
ATGCCCATATTGAAACTCCATATCATCCATGGTTGTACTCGTCGAAGCCATAAAAACCAGAAAAAGTGCACTGCAGTAATCTCAGTCGCAAGAACCCACGTAAACAAACCCAACCCACAGTCCACTTCACAAAACACAATCCAAACAATCCCAGTTGCAAGAAACCGTCAATGAAATATCACCTCCACACGGACGCACACCCAGAAAACACCCTCCGTTCAACCCGCAAGAACCAATCACCGAGGGAGTATACGCAGTCGACTCAATCCAATCAACCCCAGAACACAACCGTGAGCCTGCTGGAAACCTAGGAAGATCGACGAGAGAAGCTACACACACGACGCCGTGCTACTCCGGTGAAAACGCAACACACAGAATCGACGAACCCAGTCGCAAAAAAACTAGTCACAGGCGCAGAAGAAACCCAGAACCTGAGTCTATACCAATCGCAGAAAACCTTCGAGAAGCCGATTGACTGTATATACCAGTCCCAAACGGAACAGAAAAATCCAAGCGCAATAACTCAGTCGCATACGCTGAACAACCCAAACCTTCTTGACTCCTCTGAGAACCGATGAGGAAACCTGCAGGCTCGACGCCGTGCTCCACCGATGAAGACGCAACAATCAGACCAGAAAAACAACCAGACGCAATACCCAGGCGCAGACGCAGGAAACCTTCGACGAAAATTTTTTTGAGAGAAAACTTTGACCATGCCAGCATTAAGATCTCTATCAAGTAACACATTTGTTGCCTTAATGTCTCTATGAACAATCTTCAGAGGTGACCCTTCATGAAGGAACAAAAGGCCTTCGGCTATTCCAAATGCCATAAAAAAGGGGAAGAGTGCATCTGTAAAGTCATAAGCTCTCCATGTTTGGCTAAAGCTGATGCACGCTTTCAGATCTCTACAGAAGGCGTTACTGATGTCAAGCATTGATTCGATTCAAGCAATTTTCAGACATTTTGTATTGTAAAGCACTCCTTTTTTTTTTTATCTATAAATAGTTTTCTGATTTTTAGGTATAATCTACTTTATTTAAAAGTGATACAATTAATAATTGAAAAAAAATATTATTAGTTATTAAGTGATTATTATTATGTAAATCTAAATAATGTAATTTATAATATTGACAATTAAAAGTAAATACTGAATGCAATATATTAGTATTTAAGAATGCTTGATAATTTAACTGTAATATATTCTTAAGATAATTCAAAAATAAACTAAAAATTAATGTTCAAATACTAAAGCAAACACAGCTTAAATGTGTGTAAAATAAAAATGAAAATTAAAAATTAATCTCTAAATTGTTGATAATTGAAGATAACATATGCCTAAAAGTTGTAGATAAGAAAAATAAAGATACTCTTAATGGGTGGATTTTAGTCTTCCTTTGCTTCGACACTACTACAATATAGCCTTTTAGTGACACTATTTAGTGACACGCACAAAAGTGTGGGTCACTAAAAAGTTGAGAGTAATTTTTAGTGACATGCACAATTAGACTCTAAATATTTGAGATTAGTCTCTTATAATGTGAGTCACTAAAAATATGGAGTGTCACTACAGACTAAAATTCAAAATTATTTAATTTTTATTATTTTAAAAAATATTACTCTATAGTGACATGCCAAACATGACTGGGTAAATATTTCCCAACGCACTTGGCGTGTCACTATATCATAATTTTACTTTTTTTTTAATAAAAGTGTAAATATTATTAATATGTAAATAAAAAAAAGCAAATATTTAAATTAAAAATAAAGTACGGTTTCTTTCTTTAAAAAAAAGCAACAAAATAAAAAAAAATAAAAAAGGCAGTATATACTGCTTCTCCCTCTCTCCCTCTTTAATACAAAAAAAACCCTAATATCAGCTCATTCACGCCTCCCTCATTCTCATTCATGCTTCCCTCTCTCTTTCTTTCTGTCAATCGAGGCAGCGCCTCTTTCTTTCTCTCACTGTTTGTAAACTGGATGCTTCTAGATGAATTCAATAATTTTATGAAGAAACGGCCAGCAAAAGAAACCCAAATTTCGATTGCTGTCGGTTGTAACTTGTTATATCGGACAAAATATATGGGGTTTTGCTGTTTTATGAATGTGGATTTATGATTAGGTAATACGGTGTTGTAGTTGATTCCGTTAATCATTTTGATCTTTCTCTTCTTCTCTGGCGACCTCAGCCAACCTCCGACGAACGTGCAACCTAAACCCCATTTTCTCTGTGCCTCGGCTTCTCCGCCTACCACGACAGCGGTTCAACCTCTGCCTCGACTTCTCTCCACCTCGTCTTCACGCCTCCCCCAGTCATGGGTGCTGGTATATGGCTTTTTATTTTTCCCTTTTTCTTTATTTGTGTTTCTCGGTCTCTTTCTCTCTTTCTCTCTTATGCAGGTGGCTGTGTTCGAAGGGTTGAAGCTCGAGTAGATCTCGCCCGTCTGTGTTCGAAGGCTTGGTGGCTGACGGGATGCTGGGTTCGTGATTTAAGTGGGATGGGGCTTGGGGTGTTCGACGGGCATAAGAAATTTGAAACATCTGAATTTTTTTGATAAGTTTGAACTATTCTGATTTGGTGATTGTTTATTATGTGATTAAATTGAATGTTTTAGGTCAATTTTTCTTAATGTATTTTTTGGGTTTTGTAAATGCTTCTCTGTAAAAAAATTTATTATAAATTAAGTTTTAGAAAAAGAAATGAATGTATAAAATTAACATTCTTTATATCCTGTTATTATTGTTATATTATCAAAAATACATTAATAATTATTATTTTGCTAGCTAAATTTAATATTTATAACTAATAATAATATAACATTATTAATATATTTGTAATTTAAATAAAAAATAGACCTATATAAAATTTTAATATAAATTTGTATTAAATCAAATTAAATATTATTTTTTTAAAAAAAATATTTAATATAGTGGCACTTTTTGTGTGTCACTATATCTTTAAAAATATTAATAAAAAAGAAAAAAAAAGATATAGCGACACTTCATGTGTGTGGCTGATATACGCCTATAGTGACACGCAGAAAATGAATGCAAAAGGTTTCAGTGATACGTGTGAAGTATCACTAAAAATTGTCTTTCCAGTCACCCTCATTAGTGACGCGCGTTGAAGTGTCACTATATACTTTTAGAGTTACTCAATGTGTGTCACTAAAACCCATATACTTTTAGAGTTACTCAATGTGTGTCACTAAAACCCAATTTTCTAGTAGTGCGACAGAGACAATAGTGTAATATTTGTGTTTTGCACTTTTCATTCTAGCTGAGTCTGCATATAATTGGATTGTCCATTTTTCTGTGAATAAATTGTATATGATAGTGTCGACAAAATGGCAGTATTCCTGCAAACAGTTATTTATTTTCATTTAAGGTGATAAGACATGGTGTAAATAATTAATTTAATTAAAAAAATCTACTTATGAAAGGTAGGTAAAATTATTTTATTAATTTAAAACTACACCTCTGCAATATAATTCATTAATTTGGGCAGACTAATCTTAATTCTTAACACAGCTGAAAATATGTAACTCCAAACTTCTTATATCCTAGAACAAGAACAAGTTGAACAAAAACAAACTTCAGTTCTGAAAAAAAAAAAAAAAAATTATACCTCCCCAGAATGGTGGAACACCAAAGAGGAATGTACAATATAACACCAGCACTCCAAATAAGCTTTAAGTTAATCACAAGAGTGCCTAATACTTAGTTTATCAAGCTCCAAACCCTGAAGAAAAACAAAAAAAAAAAAAAAAAAAAATCTTTTTTAGCTTGAAGATTCTCAAATGGGTTCAGAATAAAAAATCGGCTCAATTGGGTTCAAAATTAAAAATCGGGCTAATCGGACCAATCTATAACTCAAATATAAAATTCTATCAACTATGCATTTTTTATTTTAACAAATTATTTATAAAAAATCAGACCAATCACCACAGGGAAAATCAATAACTCTTCAATGAAAATCATAATAAGAAAGAAATACCTCAGGAAGAACTCGAATAGTGCAAGTAAGTGGCAACTTACCGAAATTGCATCAGAACTTGCAAACTTCTCTGCGCTCTTTCTAGTGGATAATGACTTTCCATAGTTCTTCATATTGTAAATTGTAGCACCATGAGAAACCTACTGGAACAACAAATAGATCTTTAATTAGCTTACTCAAACAGAAAGTCATCGCTAAAATGTTCTTGACCTCCACCTTAGAGTCCTATAGTTTTGTAATACATGTTTAACAGTTATATGCATGCATATGTCTTGTTACCAGAAAATAAAATGAGCAATAGGAAGGATACACACGCATAGGTCAAACAACATACCAAAAAAATTACACAAACAATTCCCTTATAAAGAACCTTCTATCCTTAATTACTCTCTCATTATGGCTCTTAAGTCATCTGGAATATCGAAAGACATAATAAAAATTGGGTTCTCATGCCCGAAGTAAAAACTAAACTATTGCATTATGCATAAAATAAGCACTAAAGCACTGGAGGAAAGGTGAAAATTTTCTAATAGGAAGAACCCATATATACACACAAACACATCTAATGATAAATACTCAAAGCACAGTTAGGCCAGCCATCTCACCTTAGTATGCCAAATCCACAACTAACATCCATCACAATTGCGCTATTGAGGAAGAGACAGATACCCCAGAGCCACTGTTGGATCATAGGGATATGTACACATAACAACACCTATCCATGGGACTGGAGTGCCTGCAACAAGCTGTCAAGAGAATAAAAATAGTCTTTTGGAGCTAATAAGATGTTTTCAAATTAGAAAAACAAATATTAATTCAAAGAACTTAGTAAGTAAAAGAAGAACCATAAATTGTTACCCCAAAAATGACAACACATCAAAAAAGGGCAGTATCAACAAAAGCTACTTAATAGTTAAGGTTATTTTTAAGGCTTAATTTGATCAATATCCTATAAAAATAAACAGTATCCAATTAATCTAAGAGAAATTGAATTTAGGAGTCTCTACAATAAAAGCATATGAAAAAGGTAAATAATTCATCTTTGTATCAATCAATGAAAACTCTAAATGTAAACGAAAAATAAAAGAGACATAGGGACAATAATAATAATAAAAAAAATCAACACCCTCAATTGACTCCTTAGAGGAAAAAAAATGTACATTTACAAATTCTTAATTGATTTCCACATATAATGTCAACCTGAAACATCATCTTATAAAAAAAACTCACCGGTAAAAATTCCCAAAAAAAATATGCAAAGGGAGAGAGTAAGGGTCTCGGTATCGAATTCATGTAGTCAAGTAGAGACAAATTCACAATATGGGTTTTAGATTCACAGGGCATGAAGAATGAAAAAACTGTAATATGGGTTGAGACATAAGAATAAAGATGATGAAGAATAAAAATTATATATGCTCGCTATTATTCCATAACTTTCCATACAAAATTCAAATTTCTTAGCACTAACCAGACTTAATTTTTCTTAGCAATATTCAAATTATTAAAAATTATACAGTTGAAATGAACTACAGCATGAAATGCCACAAAGGCTTCATGTGTCGGGTCAAACTTCAAGATCATTGCCTCCTACACAGAATGTAATTAATCAAAAAGTGAAGAAAAAAATGAGCATTGTCAATTTAATAAAAAAGCTCTTAATTTAACAATTGATACCCATGTAACAAATCCTATAATTGAAATCTAATCAATGAAATTGTACCAAAAAAAAAAAGACAAATACCTCCATAGCGAAAATTGAATTAACAAAATAGAAATTGCAGAATAAGTAGTGGCTGAGAAAGGAAGAACCATACTTGCAAAACCCCCAAAATAAATTATAAATTAAAATTTTACTATCATAAACACAAACTTTTTGAACATCCCTAATCAAAATCGAATGAATATGTGGAAAGTAATTACCTTTGGGCAACACTTGGCGCAGTTAGAGCAGAAAATCAAGTCGACTCATCGTTAACGATTGAAAATCAAGTCGATTGAATCTTTAATTTGGGCGAATGTGCTGGTCTCGTTCATCTAAAATCGTTCACTTGTCGTCGACTCATCGTTATCGATTGAAAATCAAGTCGATTGAAGCTTTAATTTCATAAGTCAGGCATAGAATGGTTGAAGATGATTTTGATTTTCATCTCTCACCTTCTTCCTCGTTTCCGAAATAGAGGACTAATTGTTGCACACCTGAAATATATCCTTAATGGACTTGAGAGTATAGTTTACTTTTAGTAGCAACCAGAAAGCACATATTGACATTCACCATGTTATGGAATTGGGGATTGGTGGGTATAAAAAAGTTAGTTCTCATATAGTCATATTCTACAAAGAGTCATCTATATATGTGATGCAAATTTTGACGATTTATCAGATCACAATACTCAGAGATGAGGAACCAACTTATGAGGATTCTAGTATCCTACAAATTACCATAGCCTAATTGTTAACAAAGCCATTTCAGAAGCTCATATCACAGAAAAGGAATTTAGTAATATTATCAATCAAAATTATTTTCTAATACATCAAGAATATTCACCAAGGCAATATGCTTTAGCAAATCTTAAGAGTTTTTTTAAAATAATATACACATCTCATCTCATCTGAGACAGCTACTATTTCCCATCTTCAAAATTATCACAGACAAGAATTTAGACCTTGTTGTTGGGCGTGATGATGGTTCGGGATGAAGTAGCCATAGACAGAATCCAGCTTCCTTGGGATTTTCTGAAAGAAAACTTGGAGGAAGAATCCTATACCGCAAATCCGACATTGTTGTGGCCAGTGTGCTATCCGAATCAAAATGACCAAGTAACTGAAAGATATGGCACAATTAAACCCTCAGGGGAAAAACTAATAGAAAATAAGTACTGAAGAATAAAACAGCTCTCTTAGTTGTTTCTCTGAAAGAAAACTTTAATCAAAATTTGGGGATATACAGTTTGTTATAGAGATATGCGATTTTCTTTTTAAATGGGTTGTGATTCTCGAATATTTAATATCAGTTCAAATATCAATTCAAATATTAATGGGATTTGTTTTATTATTATTTTATTATATATAAATAATATTTTATTATTTTATTAAATAAAAATAAAAAGTTACCCATGAATTTATCATAAATTAAGAATTTTAGTTATATATAGACACACTTTATATCTATTCTATATAAAGTGTGCCTATATAACCGAATTCTTAATTTATGAGAAATTTATGGGTGACTTTTTATTTATATTAAAAATAAAATAGTTTATTATTAAAAATAAAATGGTTTATGAGAAATTCATGGGTCACTTTTTATTTATATATAATAAAATAAAAAATAAAATAAATCCCATTATATCCAAAAAAAAAAATAGGTTCTAGATTTTTTTTAATTACCGTATTTCTAACCCTATTTAATTATTTACGCCTCTTTTATAAACCCTATTTGATTAAAGTTAAAATTATAAGATTAATTCAAATTATTGTTCATATATTGATTAATCTCATTAATCAAAAATAATTCAATATATGAATATCCTATTTGATTAATCCCATTATTAAGTCTTTTCCCTATAATTTTCCTTTTGTTGATGATGCTAATTTATTCATATTAAAGTAGTGTTCTACTAAGGGATCTAACGAGTTTCACCCCTTCGCTAATGGCCTCTAAGAGTTCAAATTCATAAATCTTCAATTTGTTCTATTTCTTATATTAACTGAAATTTTGCTACTTTTTTTTTTTAATTTACAACTTTATTGTTTATATCTTATTAGGGACATTCATGAAAATTTGGGTTTCTTTGAAATATACAATTAATGAGCATTACTTTTTGATCATACTGTGTTTTCCATGACTGAAAACCTCAATAATCTCTATCATTTAATATCAAATAAAATAAAATTATCATGATGTATACATTATGGTTATTTAATGAGTAATTAGTGTGTTGAAATTGTCAAACTGATATTTAGAATTGTTTATAATTGAATTGTTTCTTTGTCAAAATCAATATTAAGTATATTTATATGTTTATAGGTGTTGCCCCTGATTTTGCCCAATGTACGTGGACCAACTAGACAAGGACGCGTGGATCAAGCAACTTATAATCTAAAAATATTTGCTAAGTCTTTATGCCATAAGGCAGCGTCCAGGACGTAGCTCCCGGAGAAGGCATATGGAACCCCATATGCTCCCGGAAGCTCGAGTAACGCTAAGACATCTCCGCGGGGTGTCAGGTTTCTCCTGAGCAATCAAGTCGCATTTAATGCCGCATGGGAGGAAGCGTGTTGGGACTGCTACACGCAATAAAGTCTGACGGCACAACCTCCAACCAGCAGCTACAAAGTAATGATCATTTAAGTCTAACGGCGGCTACACTGTGAAGAGTCACATCAGTCAAAAGACAATAAGGACATTCCACATAAAAGCCCTACAGTACCTAGGGATTTAACCATCTCATGGTATATTCATTGGGAATGCCCAACTTTATGGATACTTACAGATACACTTGTAAAGATAATTATGGGGATCACCCCACCAAAAACACTATAAATACCCCCTCAAAGCTCATTAAATGGGATCGAGAATCTTGGGCTGTATAAGAGCAAGAAGAGTAAATACTCACTAAGAATATTCTCTGTATTTATAAGAGTGAAACACTCACCAAATACATTCTCTGTATTAAATACATCCATAAATAACAAAGACTCGTGGACTAAGGTTCATTAACGCCCCAACCACGTAAAAATTCTTCTCTAATTTTCTTACAGCTCTATAAACTTATAATATATTATTAGTTGCCGAAAACCTCGGTCAACATTTTGGTGCTTTCATTGAGAGCTGAAGAAAGCTACTGTAAATGAACACTTGACTTCACAAAAATGGTGGAGATTAGAAGTACTCGTCAGCCTCGCCCACTAGAAGATGCTCAAGACCCAAATGAGGAAGATGTAGCCTCAAGAGCAGCTAAGGGTTCTGAGGAAGAAGAAGGAATACCAGATGATGACTACGAGGGAAACCTCGATGAGTATGCCTACGACGAAGGTAGCTACTCAGAGTTGGTGCTTCTCAGACAAAAAGCTATCGATCACGAAGCCGAGATCGAAGCTCAGAAAGCACAAAACCAAAAAATGCAAGAAGTGATGCTGGCCACGCAAAAAGCCATGGAGGCGGCTGGCATTCACGTGCATCCCAAGGCAATGACTGCTGGACTTGGCAAGGAACCAGAGAAATCCTCGCCTAGTTCCCAACAGTAGAAGTCTAGGGAGCCTAGCCCTATAAGGTACCCTGTTGAAGGGAACCAAACAAAAAACCCTACCTCTACCCCAGGGCGAAAGAAAAAGGCGCAGGATCCGCGAAAGGTCCGCTCAGATTTCCCTAAAGGGAAAGGTCCGCAGAGGGGCAAGCTCCAAAAAGGGAGTTTTGGCCCTCAGGATCGAGAGGACCGAAAAAGCGTTTTCGTGCACCAAGAGCCTGGAGGTAGAGGAAGAAGAGGACAGAGATGTCCTCCCGTTGATTTGAGAAATCAAATCAATGGGAACCAAGGTGACCTCCGGGATCACCTTGACCAAAAATGATACGGACCCGCGGTCTCCACGAGTACGTTAAATGAAGAAATTATGGCAGAACTCGCCATACTTCGAAAAGACATTGCCCTAGTCTCCCGAAGGCAGAAAGGGGATGACTCCGACTCAGATTGCGAGGACCGCGAGCAATGTGCTAAGCACATCCTGGAGGTGGAGCTCCCCAAGAACTTTAAGATGCCCGAAATGGCAGCTTATACCGGGAACTCTGATCCAAGCGACCATTTGTCACGGTTCAACCGTGTCATGACGGTCATGAGAGTCAGCAATGACGCCAAATGTCTGTGCTTCCCACTTACTCTAAGTGGGTCCGCGGAGGAATGGTTCAAGCAGCTGGAACTAGGATCCGTGGGCTGTTGGAACAAGCTACAGACCAATTTCTGGAGACAGTTTGTCGCCGCAAGAAAGGTCAACCTGGAGGTCAGTGCCTTGACTAACATCAAGCAACTGCCCACCGAGACCTTGAAGAACTATATAAAGAGGTTCCGAGAGGAAGCCTTGAAAACTAAGAAAGTTGACGACGGACAACAGCTTGTGCTTCTCCAAGCAGGCATCCGTACAGGGACTCCCTTCTGGAAAGAACTACAACAAGAGGGGGCTGCTAGCCTTCAGGACTTCCAGATGAGAGTCCAAAAATATATCAACCTCGAAGAAGCCCAAATAGTGGCTTATGGAGGATACTATCCCATCGGGATAGCAGGGTACATGCCCGGAGTACCGCCCTCGGGTACTGCCCCGACCGCGGCTCCACCGATAAGTGGCATACAGTTATCTGCCACCCCCGGATATAGTCAGGGCCAGGCCTGGGCGCCAGCATCATCCCATTTTGGAAACCCCTCCGGCATGAATGGACAAGCTCCTTCGCACTCCGCTCCGACCGCTAGCCTGGCAGGCCCTTCCCAGGGTTCGAGGAGTAAAAGATCCTCCAAGGGCAGCACCCGGACGGGGGAGAAGCGCCAGAAAAGGGGGTACACTCCCCAGTACACCCAGTACACGGAGGTGACGGACTCCCAAGAACGTGTGTACTTTGCTACTAGGCAAAATACGCACTACCGGAGACCACAACCGTTGTACAAGGATAGCTCCAGGAGAGATCCGAGCAAAAGATGCGAGTACCACAATAACATTGGTCATAGCACCAATGAATGCAAGAATCTCAAGGACGAGATTGAAAACCTGATCCGATTGGGCCACCTCTATGAGTGGATCAAGAATAGGCTGCCTCACCTCAATCCGGGCCAGGCGACAGGGGGTGTTCCCCAGGGAACACCGGGGGGTACAGCAGGAGCGTTGGCTCCAACTGCTCTCGCGGGCGACGCCCAGCACATCCCCGGTCTGCCGCCCAGTCCTAACGGGAGGGTAGCCATGATCTCCGGAGGCCCCCATATTGGAGGAACTACTCGCAAGGAGCTCAAACGGTAAGCGGGGGCCGTGAAACACAATGAGGTTTGCGACCCACCTGCCAGTACTGATGGTCCGGGAATCCATTGAGCCAGAAATGGCTGAGGAAGATGAGTTGGACCCCCGTGTGGGGTCCAAAAAAATTGTGGAACCAATGGAGGATGTCGAGGAATTATCAGTGTGCGACCTCGACTCCACCAAAGTACTCCGGCTGGGAAAGAGCCTAGATCCGGAGGAAAAAGAGAAAATAATAAAAACATTGAAGGGTGCCATCGACATCTTTGCATGGCGCCAAGAGGACATGACTGGCATAAGTCCCCACGTCATCACCCACGTCCTCAACGTCAATCCGGACATGCCGCTAGTCCAGCAAAAGCGACGCCCACTCGACTCGGTGAAAGCCGAGGCTCTAGAGAAAGAGGTGGATAAGCTTTTGACCAACAGCATGATCCGCGACGTATACTATCCGGAATGGCTAGCCAATCCGGTCCTGGTGCCCAAGCCGAACGGGACTTGGCGAGTTTGTATAGATTTCACTGATCTAAACAAAGCTTGTCTGAAGGACTGCTTCCCGCTGCCCAGGATCGACCAGATGGTAGACGCCACTTCTGGATTCAAATTACTATCCTTCATGGACGCCTATGCCGGGTATAATCAAATAAAGATGCATACGGCAGACCAAGAGTGCACTAGCTTCAGGACCGATAAGGGGGTATACTGTTACCTAGTCATGCCCTTCGGACTGAAGAACGCCGGAGCGACCTACCAAAGAATGGTCAACCGGATGTTCAAAGGCCTCCTGGGACGAAATATGGAGGTTTATGTAGATGACATGCTCGTCAAGTCCAAAGCATGCAATAGCCATGCGGACGACTTAGAGGAATGTTTCGAGGTAGTCCGGAGATACGGCATGAAGCTCAACCCAAAGAAATGCACCTTTGGGTCAAGTCAGGGAAGTTCCTGGGCTTCATCGTCAGCCAGAGGGGGATTGAGGCAAACTCGGAAAAAATCCAGGCTCTCCTGAGCATGCCATCCCCCAAAAAGCATAAAGATGTGCAGAGCCTGACCGGAAAGGTGGCTGCCCTGAGCCGTTTCATCTCGCGGTCTACAGACAAATGCATCCCCTTCTTCAACATATTGAAGAAGTGCCAAAAGTTCGAATGGTCGGACGAGTGCGAGGAAGCATTCAAAAATTTGAAAGAACACATGGCCAAACCTCTGATCCTATCAAAACCCGTTCTCCGAGAGGACCTATTCCTATACTTGGCGGTCTCCGAGCACGCGGTCAGCGCTGCCCTAGTCCGGGAAGAAGAGAAAACTCAGCATCCCGTGTACTATGTTAGTAAGCGCATGATAGGAGCTGAAACGAGGTACCCCATCATCGAAAAGTTGGTCTTTTGCCTCTTGATGGCCTCGAGAAAATTGAGGCCATACTTCCAAGCACATCCGATCAAGGTTCTAACCAACCACCCGCTCCGGCAAGTCCTCCAAAAACCTGAAGCATCCGGAAGGCTCCTCAAGTGGGCAATGGAGTTAAGTCAATTTGACTTGCACTACATTCCCCGAATCTCCATAAAAGGCCAAGCCTTGGCGGACTTCATTACTGAATGCAACGAAGCCGAGGCAACTGCAAATATGCCAGTACCACCGATCCCCACATGGAGAGTGTTTGTGGACGGAGCCTCTAATGAAAATGTGTCCGGAGCAGGAGTGGCAATGATATCTCCGACCGGACTGCGACTCCAGGCGGCCCTACGGTTCGACTTCCCAGCTTCGAACAATGAGGCCGAATATGAAGCCCTAATAGCAGGGCTGAAATTAGCAAAAGCCGTAGGAGCCAAAAGAGTGGAAGTCTACAGTGATTCCCAGCTGGTCGTGAATCAGATATCGGGAGAGTACCAAACACGCGGCGAGCGAATGGCCGCATATGTAACAATAGTCCGGGAGCTACTCCACGAGTTCACGGACTACAAAATAGAAAGAATCCCCCGGGAAAAGAACCCTCACGCGGACTGTCTGGCTAAGTTAGCCTCAGATAGTGAAATCGAAGAGCTGGGGGTACTACCAGTGTAACGCTTGGCAGAGCCAAGCATCAAAATAAAAGAGGCCACAATAACGGTTGGGCAAGAACCCAGCTAGATGGTGCCCATCATAAAATACATAACAAAAGATGAGTTGCCCCAAGAAAGGGCACTGTCTCGAACGATTCAGTAACAGGCTCATCGTTATGTAATGATGGATCAAATTCTCTACCGAAGAGGACTCAGCATGCCTTATTTAAGGTGTGTATCGGACCCTGAAGCTAGACAAATCATGCTAGAGGTCGAAGAAGGGTTCTGTGGAGATCATACGGGAGGACCCAGCCTCTCAAAGAAAATATTGAGACAGGGATACTTCTGGCCAACAATGAAAAAAGATTTATAGACTACGTCCAAAAGTGTGATTCGTGCCAAAGGTTTGCGAACATACCGGGAGCTCCTCCAAATGAAATCACCCTGATGACTAGTCCCTGGCCCTTCGCGGTTTGGGGAATAGATCTTATTGGGTCCCTGCCAACAGGAAAAGGAGGAGTAAAGTATGCAATAGTAGCAGTAGACTACTTCACCAAATGGACGGAGGCTGAGCCCATGAAGACTATAACTGCTAAAAAAGCACTAGACTTTGTTATCAAAAACATAGTGTGTCGATATGGCATGCCTCACAAAATAGTCTCTGACAATGGAAAGCAATTTGATTGCGAAGAATTTACTGACTTATGCAACCAACACGGAGTAGTGAAAAGCTTCTCCGCGGTGGCCAGACCGCAAACAAACGGTCAAGCAGAAGCAGTCAATAAAATCCTAAAGGTCACCTTAAAGAAAAAGCTGCTGGCCTGCAAAAACAACTGGCCCGAAGAGTTGCCAAGAGTGTTATGGGCCTACCAGACGACCCCCAGAACCACGACCGGCCACTCGCCTTTTTCAATGGCGTACGGTTGTGAAGCAATGGTCCCGGTAGAAACGTTATTCCCGTCCCACAGGAGAACGACTTACGATCCAGTCACGAATCAGGCTTTGCTTCAAGAAGCCCTGAATCAAGTTGAAGAACTCCGGGACGAGTCTCAAATACGGATGGCGGCTTATCAAAAGAAGGTGACCAAGTATTTTAACTCCAAAGTTAAAAACTAAAAGTTTGCTATTGGGGATATGGTCTAAAGAAGAGTCTTCCCAGCCACCCAAGAACCCGGAGTGGGGGTACTTGGGCCAAATTGGGAAGGACCATATGAAATCGAGGACGAAATCGGCTCAGGCACTTACAAGCTAAAAAGGATGGACGGAACCATTGTGCCAAGAGCCTGGAATGTCGATCACCTTAGAAAATATTACCAATAGCCAAAAATGTAACTTAGATTTTGTTTAAAGAGTTTGTACCGTCTAAATGTATACAGCCTACGCATGTTAAATAAAACTGAGTGCCTTAAAAACAAAGTTTCTATGCCACTCAGGGGGGTACTAAGGTATACCGCACGGACAGACAAAAAAAAACAAACTAAGTAAAATATCCTGACCCAAAGGGCATGTCAAAAAAGAGTATGCACAAAAATGAAAGGCATAAGTATAAACATCCTGATCCAAAGGACAGGTCCAAAAAAAGATATGTGCATCAAAAGAAATCATATATAAATATAAAAAACCTAGCCCTAAGGGCAGGTCTAAATATATACAAATGGCCAGGGGACAGGCCTTAAATATTGTCTCCCCTTTAAATAAAACAGCTATGTAAATATTGTCTTAAATACAAGAAAAATAGCTGTAAATAAACAAATAAAAAAAAGAGTGAAATCCTGGTTGTACTAGGTCAAACTCGGAGCGGCCTAATCGATGCGAGGAGGAAGGCGAGGTCCGATGCGTGCCTCCACCATGGCATCAAGCTTTTTCTTCTTCTCCCGGAACTTTGCGATCATCTCCTCGGGTTTGGGGTAGAAGGTAAGCTTGATGTTCTGGTCATTTGTAGACCAGGCCATGAAGACGCCATCATCAAAACGCTTGGCGCACCGGCTGCAGGAGATAGGAGAAAGAAGCTCATCTCTTTTTGCCTTCTTTGAGGCTTGGTCCTTGAAGTCTCTGAGCTCCTTCAGCTCTGCAGCCAGGGTGGCCCTGGATTCCAAGTTTGCCTGGTGAGTTTCCTCTAAGGACCTCACCTTGGCAGCCATTTCCTCCAAGGCTTCCCTGGCCTCCCGAAGCTCCCGCCTGGGCTTCGCAGTGGCTTCGCCCTCTGTCCTCAGCTCCTCTTGGTGCCTGGCCTCCAGCCTATCTCTCCACAGGGCCTCCTCCCGGATCATCGCCTCCGCCTGCGCTTCCCTCCGCTTGGCCTCTTCCTCATTGGCCTTGGCAATGGCCTCCCGGCGCTCAGCAGCCTCCTGATAAAGCCGCCTCTCAGCAGTAAGATCCTGAAGAATCTTCCTAACTTCATCCATGTCCCCAAAATCGGACAGGACGAAGCCATGGTTGATTATGTTCTTGGAAAGGCGGCCGGCCTCAGTAGCAAGCTGGGAAAAGATACAAGTATAAGTAAGAATCTCCGAAAAGAAAATAATAATAAGGAGAAAAGTAAACTACAAAATACTTACCACAGTGAGGGAGTGGCTGAGATCTTGGACTTGGAAGATGGAGTTCAAGGATGCACAAGCAGCGAACTGCCTAGGTGCACACCGGGTAAGCTGAGACGCAAACTCGCCAGTCATCTCCGCAGCAAAGGGAGCTAAGGTGGGCCCGAGGAAGCGACCGAACCAGTCCGACAGGGGATCCAAATTTAGATCCCACAGATTCTGGTATTCCGGGTTGTTGAGAGTATTTTTGCATCTCAACTCGTAAGATCCTCTTCAGGGCCTCCACCTCAGCATACCCCCGGGAGTATTCGTCCATGGCGTAGTTGTGTTTAGCTATCCGGAGCTCCTGTCTCGCCTCATCTCCAGGAACCGGAGTCAGGACAATATTGGGAGGGGCAGTGTGTTCCTCCATAGGAGAGACCCCACCATCAAGACCGTGGGCCGAAGTGTCAGCTCTTCGTTGCCGTTTGGGCTCCTCTTGGGCAACCATTTTTCCCCTGCGTTTGCGAATCAGGGCAACTTCTTGCTCTTCTTCACTTTCTTCAACTTCCTCAGGAAGAGCCCGGTGCCCTCCTTCACCTTCTTCAACTTCCTCAGAAAAGCCCCATTGCTTTTCTTGACCTTCTCCCGGGAGCACCTCCTCATCCACTAAGTCAATAGGGTCTGGAGGAGCACTGGAAGAAGCCTTTAGAGGGGGGGCCATCTGGGAAGAAGTAAAGGGAGGGGGAGCTTCAGGAGTGTGAACTCCGGGAAGTTCGGCCAAAATGGCGTCCATGGAAACACATGCTACAACAAAAGAAAGAAGGCAAGTGTTAGAACATCCGTGGGAAACAACAAACACTCAGATATAGCAAACAAGCTAGTCATACCCTGACTCTCTAATTCGGCCCTAGAAAAGTTTCGAATCTTAATGCTGGCAGCATCGTCTCCGAGATAGCTGTCCGAAGGCTGGAACCAGCTGGATGAAATATAAGCTGAAGGGTCTAAGGGGACGGGCTCCGGAGGACCAGAACCCATCCGGGACCGACCTAGGAAATCTCCTAAGTTGGAAAAATAAAACTCCTTCATATGGTCTCCCCACCGGGTCGAGGGTATCCTAAACCTATAAAGACGCTCATCGAACCCTACAGGCCTAAGACTGGCATATTCGCCGACAGAAGTGACGTAATGAACTGCTAAAGGAGACTAACCACTGGAGCCGAAAGTGCTGGTGCCAGGAGCCCCAGTGTTCGGCTCCTGAGCCGAAGGCTTTGGCCTGGGAGCCCTTCTCTCCGCCGAGTCCCCAATATGAAGGGGCTTCCTAGTGATCGCCTGGCTTCTCCTCTCGACCGGGCTCCCCACACGAAGTGGCCTCCCGGAAGCTGCCTGAGCCTTAGAATAGGCTTTCTCCTGAGCCTTCCGGTAGAGATAGTCCTGGTACTTCTTCTCGGCAGTGGCGATGATCTCGTCCCGGAAGGTCTTCTCCGCGGTAGGCACCCTTACATTGGGACAGATAACTCGGGAAAGGTTAGAGTCCTCCACGGATTGGTGCGATAGGATGAGTTTTGCTTTCCTGCAGTTCTCCGTCGTAACCAGGCCCATGACGTCGAGGTCCGCCCGGTCATAAGAGGCGAAGGACTGGGCTCTCCGAAGAAAGACCTGAGTAGGCGCGGTCCGCTCGTAAGGAGGAATCCTAACCCACTCCGTGAGGAGTTCCGGATGTTCCACTACTCGGAACCCGGAAGAGAAGAAAAAACGATGGCGATACTCCTTAACATGAGTTTGCCTATTATACGGGACCACCCCATCATTGGCAGGGTGGGCCCGGAACCCATAAAAATCATCCTTAAGTTTGTCCCCCTTCTTGGGGACAGGAAACAAGTTCATAAAAATACAATATCTCCGCCGGGCTGGGAGAGCCCCATCCCCGGCGGAGTAAAAAATAAATAAGCCTGAGAGCAGGCGGTATGCTTGAGGAATAAGTTAGTATGGCGCAAGGCCGACAAAAACTAAAAAATTAACAAAGTAGTCTTGGAGAGGAAGCATGGCCCCAGCCATCAAGTGCGTCTGGCTCCAGGCCCCGAAGCCGCCGTACTTGTGATTGGGCGTCTCCGCATCACGAGGTGGCCGGTGGTAGGTCCCGGATGTGGAAGGCTTGATTCCAGCTACCTCCACGATGTTCTCCAACTGATGGGGACAAGTTAGAGTAGAGTGAACCTCTGCCGCCTCCCATCCGGTGGCCCGAGACTTGTACCCCTCCTGGGCAACGGGACCCAGCGAGACCTCTTCGAGGGTAGCCAGACGCTATTGGAATTATTTTACCAGGATCTTAGATCTACTCACAAGTATGTTTATTAACACCCTAAATATGAACTTTCTAAAACGATGAAATAAACACATATAAAGTTTAGGAAACCTTACATTGGTTGCAGCGGAATAATATGACTCCTTTCGTTCAGATATCTAGCGCTTGATTCCTTTCTGTAGCAGAGCATTATCAATATCTGAACCTGGATCTCTTTCTCTGAATCTTTGATGCTGAAACTCCTTTTTGTTGAAAGTCTTTCTTCACGATCTTCCTCACTATGATTGAGGTATCACTTGCTGTGTGTGGGCACTACTCATACACTAAGAATTTCGAAATTCAAGAGGGAAGAGAAAGAAGAAGTGGCAGCTAAAGATAGGGAGAGAGAAAGGCTCAGGTTTTTCTCTGAAGGAAAAATAGAAAATTTAAGTGTGTTTTTCCTGAAGCCTTCACTATCTATTTATAGCATTCCACTAGGGTTAGGTTTGAATTATTTGGCATTAAAATAATGAAAAAATCAGTTTAAATTTCCTACAAAAGTGGCTGGCCCTATACAAGTGGATTTGGGCCTCACTTTTTGCAATTTTGCAGTTTTATCTTTTCTGCATCTGATTTTCTCAAAAACGCCAATTTTCTAATTCAACCATTTAAATGCCAATTCTAACTATTTAATAACTATAAATAATTATTAAATAATATTGTCATTTATAATATTTATTAATTGAACCATACAAAGTATCATAATTAACAAATATGCCCATATAAACTCTTTCTTTACAATTTCGCCCTTACTTAGTGAAAAATTCACAAATAGACATAGTCTAATTTGAGAATTATAATTGATTAATCAAAACCAATTACACGAGTCTTACAAGCAATATTATCTCAACTAGTGGGGGGACCATGGGTCTATATAACCGAGCTTCCAATAAGTAGATCAAGAATTTAGCACTAAAATTCACTAACTTATTAATTATTCGTTGAATCCACGCATAGAACTTAGAATTGCACTCTCAGTATATAGAATGCTCTATATGTTCCACCATATAGACACATCATTAGTTATCCATTGTTATAATCCTAATGTGATCAATGATCCTCTATATGAATGATCTACATTGTAAAGGGATTAAATTACCGTTACACCCTACAATGTATTTATTCCTTAAAACACTTGACCCCGTATAAATGATATTTCAGCTTATGTGAAATGAATACTCCACCATTTATGTTCGTTTGGTCAAGCTCGAAGGAGATCATCCTTTGCTTACTATTCGCCAGATAGAAGCTATAGATTCCATGTTTATGCTAGCGCTCCCACTCAATTGCACTACCGTGTTCCCAAAATGTACGCATCACCCTGACCTAAAAGTAGGCTTAACTAACAAATCAAAGAACACGAATAGCCTTTCAAGATTGAGCCTAATCATAACAGGATTAAGAACATTTGATCTAGGATCAACTAGGCGATATTGACTTGAATAGATATTACGGTAAGTTTAATAAATCTAAGTCAAAGTTCAATATCGGTCCACTCCGATGCATACTCCATGCATCCAACCTGAGCTTTACTTTAACCAATGCTCTGGAAAGAACATAGCATTTCTCCAAATGCAAGTAAACTCTGTTGTAGATTATCATATCAGTAAAACCCTATGTCTGATAAATCTAGGAAACTTTATTCACATAGTCATGTTTACTTTCCAATGTGTTGACAGCACAATAAACAGGATTAAGTATGTGAAAAGGGTTTCAGATGAATTCATACATTATGTACATATAATCATGAAATAAATCATGTGAACCATGCAACATTAAATGTTGTTTCTGATCTATATTAATAAGTAAATTTGATTAATTGAAATGAGTTTTATTTAGGGCATAAAACCCAACAAACTCCCACTTGCACTAATATAAAACAAAAAGTGCGTTTCAAATAATCTCAACACCTTGATATACAAATCAAGTGTAGTAGTAGTAAACTCCTCGTAATAGGATCTGAAAGGTTGAATTAAACACAACCTTTTCTCCACCATTACTCTTCCTTTAATCACAAAATCATTGATAATGTGAAATTCCTCTCTATATGTCTACTCTCTTGGGATACTGGATTCTATACCTTTGGCAACTACTTTTGGTTAATCAGGAAATTAACACTAGTAGTTTAAGGCAATTTGGAATGGTGCCAAAGATGTATAAAACTTTCCTTAGACTGAATAAGTACCTTTCCTGCAACTTTAACATTCAGTCCCTCTCTGGTAGACCTAGAGACTTCAGATAGGTTTTTACACTTCTCCAAAATCACTATTCCACCCCCAGAGTAACCACCATCTTATCAGAAAGATTTACTAGCACAAAGGCAAATTTCGAAATCTGATATGGTGTAGTCTAAGAGTTTTAAACACACCCTTATAGACTAACATATAGTTCCTCTTAGTCATTTTCTTAGAAAAGTAGTATTTGTTTGATCAAACACTTTCTTATCTATTGACAATGGGATAGTCCACCCCTAATCACTTAGAATAGCTAACAAACCATGGTTAACAGTTCTAGCTTTTCTTAAGATTTTGATTAGGTCATCCATGAATCTAGTAATGATTTACATTAAGTATACAACCATTACATCATTTTGAAATTGTATTACCATAGAAGGAATTAGGCAACGACTAGTAACTAATCATCAACATGCAACTCGAAATTTCTGGGGAGGTAAGTTTGGATATAATTCAAAAATCAAATTAATGATCTTTGAACTGCATATCTACTAACTATTTCTCCACCCCTGTCAGTTTGCAAGATCTTTAACCACTTACCTTAATGGTTTTAAACATTGCTAGAAATTAATGAAATTTTTCAAACATTTCAAATTTCTTAGCATAAGGTATAATCTAGAGTGATCGTTTTAAGAATACAACGAAAAACTCATATCCACCCCTGAATGTACATCCATCTGCGAATGAGATGGAACTACTTTCAGTGGATATAGGCATATTAACTCTTTGCAGAGATTGATCTTGTCAAATCCACTATGAACAAGATACAAATGCCATAGATTAAAAAAAATGTGGTAGTGTTTTTTGATGACTTAGGTTTATAAAAGAATTCTTAGAATAGTGCAAGTGGATCCTGGTCACAGAATACCTAACTCATATTCCATACAGTTTTAATCCATTAATAGAAGATGGATATTAAACACTTGAGAAAGTGTAACTGTATTGTATTCTGGAATTAGAAATATAAGAAAATTTCTATTTGGAATCTGAAATTAAAGTCAAAGACTTAAATTTATACCAAATATAATGAGTAATTCTTTCTTGGACCACCACTACTATTTAAACTCTAAGTCAGATTTGCCCATACAAGTAGGAGATTTCTAAGATTGAGGATTTATATCAATTGGGAATAGAATTTCGGGATTATAATCATATGCGTCATATTGACATGAAATGATTTATAGACCATTCATCCAATGATTGTTTTTAAAGCTAATTCGAAATGAATAAGCTAAGAGGAATTAGGATAATTTCATTTAAAATAAGAATCCAACGATGCTTCGATTAGCGAAAGTCAAAGTAATCTTATTTATACAATCTTCTTGTTTCATATCGTAAAAATACTAGTCTAAGGTGTCATCAATTGATGAACAGCTAGATGTCGCATATACAATATTTATCTTTCGAGATCTAACACTATTATGTATGTCTAATGGTGAAAATCCACTAGGGATTTATCTCATTAGATAAACAAGCCAAGTTAGACCAACAATGAAGATTCGAAATTAAACTACAACTTAATAACAGAAAATAACATGGTTCAATATAAACTCATACACAATTCAGAAATTATAAGCATATAGCAAGTAGGAATGACAAGTGAAAATACTAAAACATACAATCCTAAATAATTTCCAAGGTTTTTCAACAAACTGATACAGTGTCCCATTTAGGCGAGAGTCAAAGCATCATCCATTGAATAGAGTTGTCAGCTCATCTAAAATGATAACCATTCTAGCAACCTTTTATTCGATCAAGATTGGAATTCAGCGTTGTCCCGTTTAGGCGAGAGTCAAGGCGATTCTATCTTATGAGCTCCCACCATTGTTTCGTAATTTGCAAGTCAAGTATGGTTGCCACCATTAGGGTGATCCATACCATACAAAACACTTACAAACTACTTATCATTCGAGATTAAACGGTGCGAAATTGCTAATGAACGTTCCTCCATTAGGGAGGATTACTCACTAAAACAAACGCGGTGTAAAACCCACAATGGAGATCGAATGTCTCTTGATAATAAAGCTCATTATTTAAAGAGAGTTGTATTTTCTTTGATTCTCTTTATTTAATCTATTTATTTTAAATATATATATTTATTAATTAAAATTTCCAATTTAGAATGAAAAATTCTAAATATAAATTTTAATTTAATATTTATAAATTTTACTTAGATGGATATGAAAATAACATGAATTATTTCCATCTTAGTAATAATTTCCAATAAATATTTAGAAAAATATTCAATTTAAGTTGTTACAAAATTAATTTAAATTAATTTACAACTCAAATTTAATTTTCTATAAATATATATTGCATTTCGAAAAATTAAAGTATTTAAGAATACAATTTTCAAAAAATGCATATTAAAATAAAAAATAATCCTGGAAAAATTATTCTAATTTAATGTTGGCCCAAAATTAATTAATAAAATTAATTTACAACAAAAAATATAATTTTCCTATTTAATTATATATATAAGAAAAATTTCAAATATTTAAGTATGATGATGAAAATCAACTTAAATATTAATTTTCTATTTAATTAAATACACTAGAAAAATACTTGAAGCAAAAATATCATCTATCTAGATTTTCCTTTGACTAATTAATTCAATTTCTAATAATATACTTTAATTCAATTTATTCTAAATTAATCAATAAATGAAAAAATCATTGATTTAAGTTGGTCCAAAATTAAAATAAATAATTTACAACTTTAATCTATTTTTCAATTAAAATTCGAAATTCCAGCATTTAAGAAATGCAATTTCGAAATTTGATTAATAAAATAAAGAAAAACTATATTTTGAAAATTATTTAAATTTAGTTGAAAAAATAAATTTCAACTAAAAATAATTTTCTATTTAATTAAATGTCATGAAAAAGAAATATTTAAGTATGATGATAAAAATCAACTTAGATATTCAATTTTCAAATTAATTAAATGTATTAAATTCAAAAAATAAATAATTAAGTGTAGAGAAGGCTTAATTATTAATCTCTAGTTTAATACTAGGAAAAATATACTTAAAATAAATTGTACCAAAATTAATTAATAAATAATTAATTTCACAATGTATAATATTTCCTATTTAATATTAGAAATAATAAGTAGTCTAGAAATAACTATCTAGAAAATATCTTATTTGACTAAGTATCCACAAAATTTGAAAAAATATCTAATTTAAGTTGTATTAGAAAAAATCTAGAACTTAAATATTTTTCAAATTTAAATTTAATTAAATATCAAAAATTAAGTTGTAACCACTTAATTTGAAAATATTCCATTTTAAGTTAATATTCGAAAAGATATTAACTTAAAAAATATCTAAAGAATCTTAATAACCAATGCCTAAAATTCCTCAACTTAATTTTGAAATTTGAAATTCAAAAGATATTCAGATTTAAGTTGGTTAGTTGTAGATAACTAAATATCAACTTAAATAAGAATATTTAATGAAAAATTTAAATTAAGTTCCAGAAAGAATCTAGATGGTTATAATTCTATATTTAATTAAATACAAGAAAATACATATAGTTTAGCTTAGAATAAAAAATTCTTTAAACTATAATTTTCTTAAATTAATTTCAAAATAAATGAAATTAATTATGTTGCTAATCAATTTTATTAGGTTAAACTAGTGTAATTAACCTAGTACAGTTGTTCAAATTAGGCAAATGGGCCTTCACAATTGGGGTGGTTCATGTGAGGGGGTGCTGGGTTCAGTATGTCATACCCACTTCTATGGCCCCCAACTCTCACACAAGGCCCAAAAGAGAGGAATTTAACCTTAATAAGAACAACTGTTATTAATTGAATAGGCCCAAAAACTAAATGGGCCTAAATAAATTCTATCAAGAACTATGATAATTTATTTTAGCAACAACAACCTATATGTATCTATAATCAAATTAAACATATAGGCTCACACAGGCACACTTTGGATGGGTCCTATCATGTTGCTAGGTCATACACAGATGAAAGAAGATTGTAAATTTACCTGTTACAAATTATTAACTTGACCAAGGGAGCCATCAGATCATTAGATTTGGCAAAAAGTAATCATGGCTATTTGCAATCAAGTAATAATAGGTTTTGAAAACTTACAAACAAGCTAAAACACATACTCCTCCAACAAGGTTAGTTGGATAGTTGGATGTAGGATTTATTTAATTTTAAATTAAATATTTAATTTCGAAAATAATTAATTAAATAATAAAAAAAAATTCGAAAATTTAAAAAAAAAATTGAAAAATTCGAAATTTTTAAAAAATTTAAATTTAAAATTAAACCTATAATTTTTGAAAAATTAGGTTTCAACCAACCTAAATATCATTTCAAAAATTTGCTAACTACTTTTAAATTTTAAATGTTATTTTATAAATAAAAATTAAATAAAAAATTAGAAAAGATAAATAAATATCTTTTTCAAATTTTAAATGTAATTTAAATAAATAAAATAACAAAATTTAAAAAATTAGCAAAATATTTTATATCATTTAAAAATTACATGATTATAAATATCTTATTTTTAAATTTAAAATAAGATAAGATATAATCAAATTTTAAAATAAGATAGATTTTTAAGCAAGAAGATAGATACTAATTCTATTCAAATTCAAATTACACTAATATCTTGAATTAAATTTAAAAAATATTAAATTAATTCAAAAAGATAATTAGAATTGAATTAGGAATAGTAATAGTATAAATACAAAACTATACCAAAAATCGGAAGTTAATTCCATGAAAAAGCATGAAAAATCGAAGAAAAACAAAAAAATTGTGAACTGTACGGACAGTTTCGCGATCGCAGGAAAATTTCAGCACATCCCCGATTTTTTTCAAATCTTCAAAAATTCATAACTAACTCAAATAAAATCGAAATTGAGTTCTGTAAAAGGCTAACTTGCTTAATTTTTCCCATACTATCCAATAAAAATAATTCCAGAAACAAAATCGCAATTATTTTTCACGAAAATTTACAAACATCAATCAATCATCAAATAACACTCAATACAACATGATACCATCCAAAGAACATACAAACAATCGTTTTAAAGTCCAAATTTCTTGCAAGTAAATCAATTACCATGGCTCTGATACTAGTTATTGGAATTATTTTATCAGGATCTTAGATCTACTCACAAGTATGTTTATTAACACCCTAAATATGAACTTTCTAAAACGATGAAATAAACACATATAAAGTTTAGGAAACCTTACATTGGTTGCAGCGGAATAATATGACTCCTTCCATTCAGATATCTAGCCCTTGATTCCTTTCTGTAGCAGAGCATTATCAATATCTGAACCTGGATCTCTTTCTCTGAATCTTTGATGCTGAAACTCCTTTTTGCTGAAAGTCTTTCTTCACGATCTTCCTCACTATGATTGAGGTATCACTTGCTGTGTGTGGGCACTACTCATACACTAAAAATTTCGAAATTCAAGAGGGAAGAGAAAGAAGAAGTGGCAGCTAAAGATAGGGAGAGAGAAAGGCTCAGGTTTTTCTCTGAAGGAAAAATAGAAAATTTAAGTGTGTTTTTCCTGAAGCCTTCACTATCTATTTATAGCATTCCACTAGGGTTAGGTTTGAATTATTTGGCATTAAAATAATGAAAAAATCAATTTAAATTTCCTACAAAAGTGGCTGGCCCTATACAAGTGGATTTGGGCCTCACTTTTTGCAATTTCGCAGTTTTATCTTTTCTGCATCTGATTTTCTCAAAAACGCCAATTTTCTAATTCAACCATTTAAATGCCAATTCTAACTATTTAATAACTATAAATAATTATTAAATAATATTGTCATTTATCATATTTGTTAATTGAACCATACAAAGTATCATAATTAACAAATATGCCCATATAAACTCTTTCTTTACAATTTCGCCCTTACTTAGTGAAAAATTCACAAATAGACATAGTCTAATTTGAGAATTATAATTGATTAATCAAAACCAATTACATGAGTCTTACAAGCAATATTATCTCAACTAGTGGGGGGACCATGGGTCTATATAACCGAACTTCCAATAAGTAGATCAAGAATTTATCACTAAAATTCACTAACTTATTAATTCTTCGTTGAATCCACGCATAGAACTTAGAATTGCACTCTCGGTATATAGAATGCTCTATATGTTCCACCATATAGACACATCATTAGTTATCCATTGTTATAATCCTAATGTGATCAATGATCCTCTATATGAATGATCTACACTGTAAAGGGATTAAATTACCGTTACACCCTACAATGTATTTATTCCTTAAAACACTTGACCCCGTATAAATAATATTTCAGCTTATGTGAAATGAGTACTCCACCATTTATGTTCGTTTGGTCAAGCTCGAAGGAGATCATCCTTTGCTTACTATTCGCCAGATAGAAGCTATAGATTCCATGTTTATGCTAGCGCTCCCACTCAATTGCACTACCGTGTTCCCAAAATGTACGTATCACCCTGACCTAAAAGTAGGCTTAACTAACAAATTAAAGAACACGAATAGCCTTTCAAGATTGAGCCTAATCATAACAGGATTAAGAACATTTGATCTAGGATCAACTAGGCGATATTGACTTGAATAGATATTACGGTAAGTTTAATAAATCTAAGTCAAAGTTCAATATCGGTCCCTTCCGATGCATACTCCATGCATCCAACCTGAGCTTTACTTTAACTAATGCTCTGGAAAGAACATAGCATTTCTCCAAATGCAAGTAAACTCTGTTGTAGATTATCATATCAATAAAACCCTATGTCTGATAAATCTAGGAAACTTTATTCACATAGTCATGTTTACTTTCCAATGTGTTGACAGCACAATAAACAGGATTAAGTATGTGAAAAGGGTTTCAGATGAATTCATACATTATGTACATATAATCATGAAATAAATCATGTGAACCATGCAACATTAAATGTTGTTTCTGATCTATATTAATAAGTAAATTTGATTATATTGAAATGAGTTTTATTTAGGGCATAAAACCTAACAGACGCTTACCACTCTTCTTGGATGACTTTGAGCCAGAAGCAGACATGTTTCGATTCTGTAAAAAGAATTAAGATTCCAGCAGTTAGGCCCCATACCAAACCCTAAACCAAGAAAAAGGGAATGGGGGTCCCCTTACCGCTGGAAAGAGGCCCCCTCCGGACACCTGTCAAACAGGAAACCCTAGAAGGATTCGCTGGACAAGAGTCGGGCGCAATAAATTCACAGAAGACGGCATTGCGCGCTAGAGAAAAAGAAAGGGCAAAAACTCGAAAGTAACCTCTCCTATGCCCTAAACGACCAGCATACGAAGAACGTATGGTCTTTTACAAAAAAAAAAATAATAATAACAAATGCGTGACAAGAGTAATCCTATCACCAGAATGGTGAACCTAGACCGATTACATGAAGAAGCTAAAAGTTTGCATTCCCAGAAACTTCAAATACAAAACCCAGAAAAAACAAGCAGATAAGCAACAGCATGCCATGCATATTAACAATAAAGCAAAGGATGCAAGAAACTTACAATGAAGTGTTGAGACTGGGGGTCCTGCTGTAAATCAAACGAAGATAAGGACTGACAGTAGTGAACGAAGATGAACTGAGAAAGATTGCAAAGTGTTCAACAGTGTTTCTCTTAGTCTGAGAATTTTTTCTCTCTGGGAAATTTGAGCAAAGTTGGCAAGAAATGGGAAGTAACCGAAATGAAGGAAAGGTGGTGGCTTTTATAGGCAAAGCTGCATGAGGAACAGGCATTATCACCTACCAATCAAACGGTGGGGGAAACGCACGATTCGAATTCTCAAAGATCAACGGACCAGATTGATTTGCAATTAAGGCGGTGGAAACGTTTGAGTATCCGTCTGACACCATTAATGCGTCGTATCAATCAATGGGCGTGGAACGAATCGACCTCTGCAAAAAGTGAATCGCTGCATTAAAAGCCATCATTAAATACACCCTCACGCGCTCAAAGCTCGTGCCAGGAAACCGAGGAGTCAACCGGAAGCACTTGAGCAAGCCTTGCTTTATTTTTCAAATAAACAAGGCTTGGGGGGTAAATGTTGCCCCTGATTTCGCCCAATGTACGTGGACCAACCAGACAAGGATGCATGGATCAAGCAACCTATAATCTAAAAATATTTGCTAAGTCTTTATGCCATAAGGCAGCGTCCAGGACGTAGCTCCCGGAGAAGGCATATGGAACCCCATATGCTCCCGGAAGCTCGAGTAACGCTAAGACATCTCCGCGGGGTGTCAAGTTTCTCCTGAGCAATCAAGTCGCATTTAATGCCGCATGGGAGGAAGCGTGTTGGGACTGCTACACGCAATAAAGTCTGACGGCACAACCTCCAACCAGCAGCTACAAAGTAATGATCATTTAAGTCTAACGACGGCTACACTGTGAAGAGTCACATCAGTCAAAAGACAATAAGGACATTCCCCATAAAAGCCCTACAGCACCTAGGGATTTGATCATGCATTACTCATGGTATATTCATTGGGAATGCCCAACTTTATGGATACTTACAGATACACTTGTAAAGATAATTCTGGGGATCACCCCACCAAAAACACTATAAATACCCCCTCAAAGCTCATTAAATGGGATCGAGAATCTTGGGCTGCATAAGAGCAAGAAGAGTAAATACTCACCAAGAACATTCTCTGTATTTATAAGAGTGAAACACTCACCAAATACATTCTCTGTATTAAATACATCCATAAATAACAAAGACTCGTGGACTAAGGCTCATTAACGCCCCAACCACGTAAAAATCCTTCTCTAATTTTCTTACAGCTCTATAAACTTATAATATTTTATTAGTTGCCGAAAACCTCGGTCAACAATAGGTTTATCTATTTTTTCTTAGATCAATCATGCTCATATAGAAAAAAAAATCATACTCATATAGACATATTATTTTCATTTTGTAATTTAGATCTTCTTAGTCATTATTTAGTTCTTAAACCTTTTCCGATTATGGTAACTGAAGTTTTGTTTCTTTTAAGTACTCTATTACAAAGATCTGTATTACATGTATTATTTATTTTTGACTATGAGGAGGTGGATTTCTTTATTGGGAAACATATAGCGTGACAAATTATTGTTCATATATTGAATAATTATTTTTGATTAATGAGATTTATATATACAGTAGAACCTCTATCCAAGAATACACTTGGGAGCAAGTTAATTATATTCTAATTGGGAGGTTATAACTAAATAGAGTTACACTAGAAAAAAAAATTAAAAAAACCAAAAAATATCAATGTAACAATAATAACAATAAATAATCATTAATACTATGTTATAATAGAAATATTTTAGAGTAAATATAATTTCATACATGTATTATAATTTAAAATAAAATTATTAATTTTACATAAATAAATTTACAAAATACATGTATATATTTTATTAAGATGTAATTATTCTTATATAAAGGTATACTTTGTAAATACGGGACTTAGAAAATGTATAACTAATTACAATTTAGAGGTTATTCTTATTTATAACTGGCCCAAATCGGGACTTGATTTTTCTATAACAAATTAGAGGTTATTCTTGAATAGAGTATTCTTAAATAGAGGTTCTACTGTATAACTGTGTATATAGAATTCTTTATTCAAATAATTATTTTTGATTTTTACATAATTATTTATTGTTCATATATCTAGAACATTATTTGATTAAAGTTAAGATTATAAAATTAATTAATTTGTGATTTCTTCCTATACACATAATAACAATCTCACCTAATAACTAATAATAATTTTTTTTTAATTTTTAATTGTATCACTTTAAAATAACATAGAAAAAAATTAGTATAAAATTTAGTATACGTGCCTCGCACGTAGCTTTTTACTAGTAGAATAGAGATATATATATATATAAATACACTCTTAATTATACAAGGGTACTAGAGGCACATATACGGTCCACTAGTTCATTATTAGGGACCCTGTATACTTTTGTAGCCTCTTCAAAAATTACAAACAAAAAAAAAAAGAAAGTTTTACAAAGAATAAAAAGCCTACAAAAAAAATGGGCTTTATATCTTCATAATTCAATCATATATACAATACATGTACACACACGTACCAAAAACAAAACGAGAGATATCAAAGAATCAAAGATCGTCGATCGATTGATAAAATATTATTCGATCGATCATCTTGATATTATGAAGAGAAAAAAGAAAAACTACTTTATTATATATATATATACAAAATGAGGTTGCTTCGATCTTCCCAATAATAATATGAAGAGATCAATAACCTTATTATTATTATTGGACGTAATTTTGTTGTGGTTTTAAGAGAGGAGTTTTGACGTTATAATTCTCATTATCATCATCAACATCATTATGCTCTTGTGGAGGTGACTCAACATCATATTGTTTAGTATTATTACTATTAGTACTCACTTCATCTTCATGGTTTAGTTGACCCCACATCACTGTAAAGTACCCCATTCCAACTATAGCCGTTCCAATCACACTACAATAATATTATTTTATACACAATTAGTACGTACGTACGTATGCAAATTAATTATGAGAATCTTTTCAATATTCATAATAATATAAAATTAATAATAAATACCTTCCGTAACGAAGAGTACTTGCAGGGAGGCTAGTACCAAAAATAGTGGCAAAAACAACACCAAAGGGCTTGAACATAGGCACATATAGTGGACCTTTCATCCTCATGCACCACAGATGAACACAACTTCGGATTATACCCATAAAGCTTGCCTATATAATACGCATAATTAATAAGTCAATATGCATGCATTCTTTTATTTGCCTGAATGTGGTTGGTCAAAGTCAAATAACAAGTATATATATTATAATATTATTGACTTACTGTTAGAACAATAAGGAGGAGTTCGGTGCTGTTAAGGTTTAGCTTCCAAGCATTTAAGTCTGTTACTATGAAATGACGTCATATAAATAATAAGAATGAAATCCTAATAGCACATTTACGGGGCATTATACTTACCGTTACTATGAAATGACGTCATATAAATAACAATGTGTATTAATCTTAATTAACTCGTGTGGTCCCTTCCTAATAATATAAATAACTAATTTTATACATGTATTATAAGATTGTGAAATTGAAATTTAAATATGTATCTAACATTACTTATATAAATATTAAGGTTGGTTAATATTGATCTAAATTGTTAGTAAAATATATATACATATAAAAAAGGGAAAATATCTATTTAACTTTTTACACCTAGATCTAGATGTAATATTTTATTTTGATACTTTTTTGTCCTCATTTATAAGGAAAAAAAAAGCATAAATCTATCGATGGTGATTAATTTACTCAGCTAAATATAAAAATCATTACTAATCGATGGCATGGGTCCAAAGGTTCACGATATCCCTTGATATAAATATACCAGAATATTAATTAAGATCTTAATGGAATCCAATCCACTAGACTATAGCAAATATATATTACTGGAATAATAATCACATGTATTATGTATATTCTCTATCTAATTATGCCACTATTCCATGAACGGGGCCGCCAAAGAATAATAACACAAAGTGTTTTACTCAAATTGATCAAAAAAAAGCTCTATATAATTATGTATTAACGTCAATTTAATTTGTACAGGTTAATTTATTTTCATCATCACATTATTTTACGTTTAATTTCCTCCCATTAATTATATTACTATGCTAGCTGATTTTCAGTTCATGATGATTTATAGTGCATGCATGAAATCTAGCTAGCTAGAGAGCTGGCTTGCTTACGTGCATGAATACAGTATATATATATATATATACTAGTAAAAAACTACGTGCGAGGCACGTATATTATATTTTGTGCTAGATTTTTTCTATGTTATTTAAAAGTTATACAATTAAAAATTAAAGAAAAAATATTATTAGTTATTAGGTGAGATTATTATTATGTGTATCTAAATATTATAGTTTATAATGCTGTCAATTAAAATTGAATACCGAATGCAATATATTAGTATTTAAGAAAGCTTGATGATTTAAATAATATGTTCTTAAGTTAATCTAAAAATAAACTAAAAATTTATGTTCCAATACTTAAAGAAACATTACTTAAATGGGTGTAAGATAAAAAGAAAATTAAAAATCAATCTCTAAATTGTTGATAATTGAAGATAGCATTTGTCTAAAAATTGTAGATAAGAAAACTAATGATATTGATTGGTGGATTTCAATCTTCATTTGCTTCGATAGAGACAATAGTGTAATTTTTGTATTTTGCACTTTTCATTCTAGCCGGGTCCGCATATAACTGGATTGTCTATTTTTTTGTTGATAATTAAATTGAATATGGTAGTGTCGACAAAGCGGCGGTGTTGGGCAGCAGTATATTCCATTAGTTGGGCAGCAATACATGAAAATATTTTTTCCATAATATCTGCGCACATGACACCAGGTAGGCTCTTTGTATTGTCATCAAGTTCAACATATGCTATAGCACTGTAAAATGCATAATAAGATTGTTAGTATCTTTTTTAATTTTAACTTAATTTTAATAACATCATATGTTTTGTAATATACCGTGGTGTAGAAAATCCTTCCTGTCTACATGTTTGGCTTGTCACATACGATTTTTTCCTTGCGATTGTATAAACTTGTCACACAAAAGTTTTATAAAGTAAACATTGTAGTATAGTTTTTACCTCATTCTGTTGCAGATTTTTCATCAAATATGAAATTTGGATGTTAGTCACTATTTCGCGTAATCCAACTGAAGAAAATGTTATGTTACATGGCGAGCCACATAAATGTTAGTTTTATTTAAGTTTTAGTATTTTTTTTTAGATTTTGGTAACTAATTTTATATTATTATTTGAACGATTTGTTTTATAAAAGTAAACTTGGTGTAAGTGAACCATAATTATGTATATAGTTATGATATGCACATTGTTATTAATATTAAATAGTATGTTAATCTCAATATATTCATACTCATATAATAATTATTCTTAATGTGATAAAATAATTTGTGATAAATCATAACAACATATGAATTTAATATTTATTTTTTGTTTTAGAAAAATTAAAAGGATCAATATATGTATTTTGTAAAGTTTAAAAGAAATATTATTTAGGAAAAATGTCAACTCAACAGTTTAAATGGTAAACTGATTGTACATCACAACATCTAGTATTTCGTTATCGTCGAGTTAGACATATGTCTTTTTTACTAATAATGTATACAGAATATATTGAGGTTGGTATAAATTAAATTAAGTTCAAATCTCAATAAAAGAGCTACACCAAGTTCCTTCACATATAGCTGGTGATTATCCAAACATCCCAAAGTTTTATAGACCTATTATGAATAAATTAAATTTTAATCACATAACACATAGAAAGTTGAATCATAAACATGGAAATCCACAAATGAAAATTCATATGAAAATAGAAAAAATTAATTAAATAAACTAAGAAAAAAATACTGAAATTTTTAAAGAAGAAAGTCATTTGAAAAGATTTCTTTATCTTAATAGAAATACTGAAATTTAATTAAATAAACTAAAAAAGAACTACTGAAAAGATTTAATCATAAACGTGTATAACATTATTTCATTAGAAATTATTAAGAGTATATATTCCTCTGAGATTTAGATATTTTCCTGGCATAGTCTTCCAATTTAATTTTCTTTTCGAATTTGTTTCCTAATTAAAAGAGGAGATGAGCAATGAAATTAAAAAACTTACTATTGGAAGTAAATTTAATCAATATTGATATGATTAATGGAGGAGTAGTATATCTTATATATCACAAGCAATGGAGATGGATTTAACAGAATAATACCCACTATTAGAATGGCATGTAAAATAATTATTAGAGTGGCGTCGGATTGATTTTTAGTCCATTCCAATGAATAATTTTATAATTATATTTTGTTATTAATAAATTTTAAATTGACATAAAATATTCTAGTTTAATTTAAAATCAAATTTAAAAATAAACTAACTACAAATATCAAAATTTGAAAACTTTTTAATATTAATTTAATTAAAATATAAGAATATTAAAAAAATTATTGTAACAAATCTTGGAATACTTAGTTTTTTTATTGTAACAAAAAAAAAATAAACTAAATGTTAAAATACTTCAAAGTGAAACAGAATATTATACCATGTTCTAACAAATTAATAAATATTAAAAAAATAAAGGAAACAAATATAATCTGCAAATCAGCTAAATTAACAAAACAAATAGGTCTTCTCTCTCTAAAAAAACAAAATAAATAAGTCATCAAGAGCAGATGGTTTGAAATGGACGAGGTGTCTTACTCCTCCATGTCCTTGTAGTTGTTGTAGAATATTCAAAATCAGAAGTAGGTAACTGCAGAGAACAGCAAGCCATGTCGAAGAAGAAGATGAAGAGTATATAGCTAGGTAGCTGTAGGTCATGATCATGGTCATGACACCATGGCCGTGGGACTAATACCAAAGAGACAATTGCTTAGAAAATTGTTTACATGAAGCAATCAAACTCGAATAGTAAAACAATTAAAAACAATAAGAACCAACTTGAAAGTCTAAATTTTATTTTCTACCTGGCAGTTGAAGCAACACGACTTAAAATTCAATCCATATAAATATTGTCATTGCTATTGTCCAAAATCTGCAATCGATCTGCTGAAAATAAAATAAAGAAATTGAAACAATTCCTTTTTCGATTTTCATCTACATTTCTCAACAACCAACCAAATATATATATATATATATATATATATCTATATATTATGTATTTATAAATGAATAAAAATGAAACAATACCTGAATCGGAGACTCGAACGACATCATTGTAGAATAAATGATCTGACTCAACTTCAAGATTTGAAACCGCATTCTATTCTCCGGTTGAGATGACGATGTACTCCGGATTGGCTTGCGACGATTAGGATCGGGTTTTCTTGAAGACGATGCTTGGATCGGAGCAGGTGAGAATGAGGCGAGAGAACAAAGGTGGTAGCCTTCAATCGTATAAGACCATCTCATCATAATCAATCGTATAGGATTTGAGATTAATCCCGGTTGTTTTCTTTTTTAAATCGGGTGTGATTCTCGAATATTTAATATCAGTTCAAATATTAATAGAATTTGTTTTATTATTATTTTATTATATATAAATAATATTTTATTAAATAAAAATTAAAAGTCACCCATGAATTTCTCATAAACCAAGAATTTCAGTTATATAGGCACACTTTATATAGAATAGATATAGGGAAATTTCAATTTTTGACCCTAATAAAATACCCCATTTCAAAATATATACCCTCCACTAATTTATACAAATTAATTCCACTATTACTCATTTGTACCCAAAATACCCCTCAAATTTAATTTTCCTATTCACACTCTCTTTCCGTCTTTCCCTCTCTTTCACACTCTCTCTCTCTCTCTCTCTCTCTCTCTCTCTCTCTCTCTCTCTCTCTCTCTGTCGTTCCATCTCTCTCTCTGTCGTTCCCTATCCCTCTTCGACATCGACCCAACATCACGACCCACTCCGGCCATCCACCCACGTCCCCGACCCACTCCGGCCATCCACCCACGACCCCGACCCAACCACGAACCACCACGGACCACCACCACGACCCAGTGATCACCACGAACCACCACGAACCACCACGGACCACAAAACGTCGCCACCACCACCACCCGTGATCGTCGACACCGAACAGAGGCCTTCGCCACCACGAGCAGTACCCGTCGCCACCACCACCCGTGATCATTAAAAGGTAATGTTTATGTTTTGAGAAAAAAATACATTTTTCATAGATTTGGATGCCAATTATTGCATGTTGTTGAGATTAGTGGATTTTGTGTAGCATTTGTGATCTTTAGGTTGTAGATTGTAGTGTTTCAATGAAATCTGTGTAAATTACAGGGTTGTCGATGACATGTCGATAGGTTGTCGATAGGATGTCGATAGATTGAGTGTCTGTTTGAATGTTACTGTAATTTGTATGTCGATAGGATATCGCTTGTATGTCGATAGGATGTCGAGTGGTATTTTAAGAGTATTTCTGCCCTATATTGTTGACGACTTGTCGACAGTATGTCGATGGTATGTCGATTAAATGAACATGTTGATTGTTAGGTGGTATTGTCGACTGAATGTCGACTGTATGTCGACAGTATGTCGATATATTGTGTAATTGTTATTTGTTTGAATTGTCGACTGAATATCGACAGGATGTCGACATTTTGTCGACATGAAAGTATTTTGTCTGCTTTTGATAATGTCGACATAATGTCGACATGTTTGTTTTGAAATTTTTGTGTGCTTACTGTTAGATAATGTCGACTGAATATCGACATGATGTCGATGTTATGTCGACCATTTTAAATTTTTTTAGCAGCTTTATTTATTTGTTTTTTTGTTTTTTCAGATGGCTCCCAGACTCATTATTCCAGCACCCGAGCATTTCACTGGCCGCGTCACATATAGGGAGCCTTTGGAATTTTTGCAAAAATTAAAGCTCGGTTTGAGGAGTTCAACCTTAATAACACGGCAAAGGAAAGCCGTTTCGGGAGCTTCTGGAATGCCGTACCACTGACATTCTCCTCGGTGTTATTTCACCAGCTGATGCTCCACAAAATGAAAGTGGATGCTCAGGAGGAGTTGAGGATGAGGTTTTATGTTGGTCGGAAGGAGGTCCGATTCGGGGTGCTGGAGTTTGCACTCATTACGGGTTTGGACTTCTCCTCGTGGCCAACAGAAGAGGAGAAGGCTGCGCAGGTCGCGCGCTCGGGGTCAGACCGATTGATCAACAAATATTTCAACCGGTCTGATAGTGTGAAGACAGAAGCACTCCAACTTCAGTTCACAACCGCCGTAACCCGAAGACTTGTACAAGCTCGGCTTGTGCTTGTTTGTGGAGTCGGTGCTTCACGGGCCGCGAGGCCAACGCGCTGATCACGCCTCACATACTTAGATATGTGGAAGACCTCGAGTTCTTCTTCCGGATTCCTTGGGGGAAGCACTCATTCGCCAGACTCATGCACTCGCTTCAGAAAGACATGTTGAAACAGAAGGCCAACTACGAGAAGAAGCTAAGTTCGGATGTTCAGCACGAGTGCAAATACACAGCATATGGCTTCGCACCTGCAGTCCAATATTGGGCGTACGAGGCCATTTTGGAGGTTGGCAAGAGGTATGGCACGAACCACGGGATTCGGTTCCCCAGGATGCTTAGCTGGACGAGCAAAGGCGATATTGGGAAGAAAGACGTCGTCGCATTATTTTCTAGACGGGTATGATTTTCACTTATGTTACGAATAATTATTTAACATAAATGCTTGTAATAAATGCTAAATGGTTTTATTTTGATATTTGTTAAACCATAAACGTAACTGGAAGTGGTGAAGGGGCTACTTCCACGGACGGAGGAGGAGGCATTTGTGAGGACAATATCTTACGATGGTGTGGAGAACCCGGTTGATGATGTTGTGGATGACACGAGAGGCCGAGGCAGGTAGTCGGGTACCGTAGACTCGGGTCCCGTACACTCGTGAAAGAGACACTCGTGTACCAATTTACGGAACTTTTTTTTATGTCTTTATTTTTTATTATTTTTTTTATATAGTGGAGGGTATATCGTATGCTTACCGTATTTTTTTGATATATATTTTTTCAGGCCACTGGTTCAGAACCTTAGCCCAGTGCACCATCTGCATCAGGCGTTCGGGGTGCCGAGTACACTGATTTAGTGGCTCGGTTGGATAGGATCGAGGGTGACACTCAGGGTCTGTATGCTGCTCATGTCGAGCTGAAGAAGGCATACGAGACCAGCCATGTAGAGCTGAAGGGTGGTCAGAACGTAATTATGGAGCAGCTCAGACACATATTGGCCATGTTGAATCGTCCGCCAACGACGGCCTTCAAGACCGGAGGCCCCAGCAGATCCATCTACCCCACCACCACCGCTTCACCCCCGGTAGAAGAGGATGAGGTCTTCCCCGACGATTACGATCCTTATGAGGGAGCTCCGGCGACTCCGATCGAGGCACAACCTCTTATCCATGTACATGACACCGAGTCACAGGGTGAGATTACGTCCATAGAGGCACAACCCGCAAGTGGTTAAGAGCTCGGAAGAGGAAGAGAAAGCCTCCTGTATGGTTCGGTGACTATACGGAGATGAAGAGGAGACATAGGCCATCTTCGACTTTTGATCCCCTGGAGCCACCGGATGAGAAATTGTTAACCACTTTCCGAAAGTGGTGTGTTGGACTCATTCCGAACCACCGACTTCGGGATTTGAGAAGTGGTGATTACGGTCCAGGATTCTTTTGGATAATGCTCACACCAAAGGAATGGCTTACAGATGACGTAAGTAAAGTATTTTATAATATTACTTCACTTTACAACTTTATGTGCAATTAATATATTTTTTTGTGTAACTGACATTTCCGTTTATATGCAGCATATAGATGCAGCAATGCATATGCTGAGGAGGCGACGCACCGACTATCCACTGACATTTCCTCAGAAGGGTATCATTCTCTCCACATTCGTGACCGCCATGATCAGCAATGCATGGACGAGCCACAAGGGTCCGAGGAAAAACTTTAAATGGGAGGAATATATCCTGGACTACTGCACAGGGTTTCATAAGGTATTGTTTTAGTAAGATTTTAAATGTTAATTGTTTGGGAAGATTATTATGGTTTGTTAATTGTTTCGTTGTTCTCTGTAATTACAGTCCCAAGTCTTTGAGAGATGGAGGGGTAACGAGTTTATTTACTTCGTTCTGCACCTTCCCACGGCAAGACACTGGGTCACGATTGAAGTCGACATAGAGCCGTGGAAAATTAATGTCTACGACCGTGATTCCGGCGTACGTCATTGGACCGCCATGGAACCCATCATGAAGGTTTGGGCGTAACCGCCGCCCTCGCTAATCCTTGCAACCGGGGAATTTCCACATAACAACCAGCATCATGGCGTTAGCTAACGGTGACATCACGGTGCTTCCAAAAATGCACGCGACTCGAGCCACCGACGACTTAGTTCCGAAGTCGGCAAACTGTGCACATAGCGATAAAAAAGTACTATAGTATTAAAATATGTTTTACGTTAGACTGACTTTACATTTTATTTTGCATTTAGTGGTGATTGTGGCGTGTATTGCATTGAGTATGTGGAGCATCTCATGATGCAGCGTGGATTGACCGATGTGACGCTAGACGGATAGCCATGTTTCGTCAACGGTGGTGTGTCGATTTATTTTACCAAAATGTCTACTGATTATATGTGTAATTATTGGGACATTGTATATTTTGTGTAATTAACATTACGATTATGTATATATAGATTTTCTTTTCGTTCAAATTTTGATAATTATACGTGGTTTCAAATATAAAATATCAACATTATTCAACAAAAATAACTATTAAACCTAAAAATAATTAAAATATTTGAAAAATATTCAACCTCAACAAAAATAACTATGACAAAATATGCATCATTACAATATATCAAATTTCCCAACGAATACGTACAAGACGCCTCAGATGCGGGCTTTGCATGTTGCTCTGTTGTGGCCTGAAGCACCACAGCTGCCGGTTTCGTGGTACGTAACCTTTTTATCACCGGACGGGAAACGGTTCTCCCGTCTTCTTCCGGCGTTGCTTTTTCTTGGACGACCCATGTGCTTCTTTTCCACAGTACCCCAACTTTCATATTCTTGATGTGTTCTGGGAGAACCCAATCATCCTCGTCACCAGCGAGATTGATGGTATCATCGTAAATCTTCCTCCACGTTTCTTTTGAATAATAAGGTGAGCAAAGCGTGTACACACTTGTGTTCGTTTTCAATGCCGCGGCACATGCATGAAGGCAAGGGAGTTTCAATAACGTGAACACGCCGCAGGTGCATGTTTTTTCAACTAGATTCACATCACCACCTCTTTCACCGTTAGGTCCCCTACCAACGTTATACAAATTGGCTCCATTTCGTTGGACGCGCCTGTACCTTGCATTTTCATGAATTTTTGCCAAGTTTTTTTCGAAGAGCGTGGCCAAAGGGGTGGCACATTTGTCAGCATTTTCGAGGCGATCAGCGAACCACGATTGGAGTGTGAACTCGATAAATTCAACCAAAGTAGTTATTGGATATTTCTGAACTCTTCTGTGACACTATTGAAGCTTTCAGCAGCGTTGCTCGTCATGATGTTGTATCTATCGCCCAAACAATAAGGATGAGCCCACTTCTCAAACCCTATACTCTCCACATATGCAACGATGGCCGGATTCATCTTTCTAAGCTTCTCGAACTCTCTATCGCATTCAGTCTTCGACCATGCGTAAGCAACATTATATATTTGGTTGTGAAAAGCATCAGTCTTGAATTTGGCGTTCACGTTCATAACAATGTGGTGATAGCATGCCAGTGGACTGCTTCGGGAAAAACGAGTTCAACAGCATGATCAATGCTTTGATGCCTATCTCGACACAAACACTAAGTTCTCAACCACGCCAATTGCTACCCTCAACTTCGTAAGAAATACGTCCGGAGTCGTTATTCTCACTGTCAACGATACCATAAGCAACCGGCAACAATTGGTTGTTCGCATCGTATGCCACAGCAACTAACATTATACCGTCGTACTTCGTCTTCAAGAAGGTGCCATCGATACTCAAAACAGGACGACAAAAAGAAAAGCCCCTTCTACATGCACCGAGTGATATAAAACAGTACTTGAACCGCTCATCCTCTAAGTACAAGTCAGTAATGGTACTCGGATTCTTACGTTCCGGCATGTACAAGTACCCAGGAAGCTTCATGTATGAAAACTCAGGCGTACCCCTAGCATACGTAAGTCCCATCTCCCTGCACCTCCACGCCTTCACATAACTCATACTGATACCGTAGTTGTCAAACATGTCCCTCTGTATGTCTTTAGCCTTGTACTTAGTTCCGTCTTGGGTGTACTTCCCCTTAATAAGGTGGCCAACTACCCATGGTGCTGCTTGACGGTGATCTGAACGTCTCGCATTCAAGTTACATGTGTGTTCATTGTGAAATACAGTGACCTCAAAGTTGTCAGAATGCATCTTCTTCCTCCCCCTCAATCTCCATTTACAATGTGGAGCCTTGCATGTAACGTACAACACATCAGGGGATGACTTCTTCACCATCCACTCGAAATTGTTATTAAGGGCAAACCTACCCACAACTTGTCTCAGTTCTTCCTTGTTTTCATAAAAATTACCAAGCTCTATCACCCCTGCTTCCTTACTTTTTAAACAAGTAGTTAGCTCATGATTTTCCATTATATCTTCCTTTGTCCACATGGGAGCTTTGAACTTGGTACAAACTTCGAAAGAGGAGAACGTTGAGAACGTTGCATGACGAGCATGTTCTTTAGTTCTGCCTGGTCGACTACTGCTAGTTCCAGGTGTAGTGCGATTTTCACTACGAGGTTGTCGTTCTCGCTGTGTACCTTGGTTACTCGGTACACACTCTAACCTCAACAATGGTCCCGCTACGGGTTCATCGACTGCTAAATCATGCTCATCGTCCATATTCAAATCTACAATAGGATCATTATTGTAGAAGGGTGTATCGAACTCTTCAAACTGATGAAATCCTGTCGCTTCTTGTTCTTGCCCTACATTGGTCGGAACATCAAAATTGGTCGGAACCTCTAAATTGGCCGGAACCTCCTCATTCACACCAATCCCAACATCTGTTTCGGGAACGCAAGACCCTACCACACTCCGAGGGAGAGGATTAGTAGGCGGCGTAGGCTCCGAATTCCCAACTTTTCTCACCTTGGTCACGAATAATGGCATAAACTCTGTATTTGACATTGTTGCCCTCATCTCTAAAAACGTTCTCAGTTGGCGTTCTCTCTTAATAACCTCTGGCGCAACCATTTTTCCCTTCATGTACAAGGAACAAATCTCCAACTTTAAATCATACGCTACCGGATCAACTTCCAACTCTTCATATAAAATTTGTCGCAGTTCTTGTAGGGTTGTCTCGGTTGTAACTGTCAACGTCAAGCTGTTATTTGCTTTGTAGATCCAATTATAATTCTCACATAACCAAACACCATCGTACGATACAACAAGGAACACTTTGTCTCCTGCAATTGCAAACCAAAAAAACAAGGTGAGTAAAGGAAAAAACACCAAAAAAAAATAAAAATCGACATCCCATCGATATCAATGTCGAGAAGCACAACACCAGAAATTAGGGCACTGATTGTCGACATTGTGTCGACATATTATCGACATACAATCGACAACAACAACAACCATGCTCGTCATCGACATACTATCGACATACCATCGACATTCAATCGACAATTAAAAACGGTTGCACATTTAATGTTAATAAATTTTACATACGTTCCCAACAACCCTTCCCAACTGAAACGTTGCATGTCAGACACGTGTCCTATCGACAACATATCGACATGAAGTCGACATGTCGTCGACAAATGTGTTAGCAGTGACACTAAATTGGCATGTTGTCGATAAGATGTCGACATAGTATCGACATTCTGTCGACAAATACGCCATTTCATGCGTTTTCCCTGTACAGTTACGCATTTAATGACCATTAAATTTTCATACATTCCCAACATTTTTACTGCTCTATAAAAGGAAAGGGAAATCTTATTCATAAGTGCTCTTGTATTCTACCTATCTCTTACTCTTAAAAATTTCTCTTATTCTCTTAAGTTTGAAATATGGCCCCAAGAAAGAACGGCAAATTCCCCATCCTAACTCCTGAGGAGCTGAAGCAGGAGCCTGATGTTGGCATAGTTACTCCTGCAATGCAGAAAGTTTTGGACGCCGCTCGAGCTTTCGAAAGAGAACGAAATGGTAACGAGTTCAGGTTCATGCAACTTGAAAGAGAATTTTGCAAAACTGGTGTATGGCCGGCTCCACCACCTGGGTTCCCCGAAGGATGCCGTCGTTGCAAACTGGGCATCTTCAACGGTAAACCGGTGAAGCCTGGAACATTATGCAAGTATTGCAAGGCTCACCACAAGCCAAAGAATTTAAAAAAAAATAATTTCTTATGTTATGGTTTGTGGTGAGTTTTATTTAATGTTTGTTTTTTTTTTTATGAACTTTTATTTTCTGTTTTTTTTTTTATGTTTATTTATGTTATTTTTAATGAACTTTATTTTCTGTTAATGTTATGTTTATGTTTATGTTTTATCCACGGTATTTTTCCATTGCATCGATATTTTGTCGACATCATGTCGACAAAATATCGACAACTTCTAAAAAAAACAAAAATGCTTGTTGTCGACATTCTGTCGACAAACATGTCGACAAAATGTCGACAAATAGTTAATCCCAAGTTGGTTGCATGATGTCGACAACATGTCGACATCATGTCGACATAACGTCGATAATGGTCGTCACTGACCTTTCCTTTGTAATCATCGACAAACCATCGACATATCATCGACATATCATCGATAACACTGGAAAACCCAGAAATCGACTGAAAACCAGATCTGCCAGATCTCAACAATTTCAGACCAAAAAACAGCAGTTCCAACAATAAACACACGTATAACAATTTTAAACTACATAAAGTCAAACAAAATGCTTAAAATACAACTTACCCATTATAATGGTGTAAGATTCTTGAGTGATGTTGTATTGTGCTTCGGTTTTCCACCAACACCCACCGAGAAAACAACCATGCAACAGCAAATAAAGAGAGTGGGACGGATAGAGGGAAATTTTTTCATAAATTTTTCAATTTTTTCCTAGAGAGAGAGAGTGGTGCACGAGAGAGAGGGAAGAGGGAAGAGAGAGAGAGAGAAATACACTTTCAGATTTTAGCTTTTTTTTTTTTTTTAAAAAAAAAAGGGTAAAATGGGAAGTTAATGTATTTAATGGACTAAATTTGTACAAATTATAAAGAGGTATAAATTTTGATATATGTTGTATTATTAGGGTCAAAAATTGAAATTTCCCTATATATATATATATATATATATATAACTAACCCTGTTAATCCGAGAAGGAAGATTCTCAGAAAGAAGTTTAAGTTGAATGTTGGCTCTTCATCAGTTCTGCACAAAACTATTAACAAACAATTAACAATAATACATGAATAATATATAAAACAATTACAATATATATATATATAGAGAGAGAGAGAGAGAGAGAGAGATAATAAGAGGTAATACGTACTTGTCGTTGCGATGGTAAAAGAAAGAAAAAGGTAAGAGGAAAATAGAAGAAAGAGCATGTGTGTAAACCACAAAAACGAATGGACTCATCCCATTAGTGATAACTGTCTTAGCCCAAATGGTTAAGATGATAGTGCAACCCTCCATTGTCACCATTGCTCCAAATGGTATACATTCCAACAACTTTTTAATAAAATTATTACCACCTTTAATATTCCCCAACACCACCATCTTCAATAATAATATATATATATATATATAATCTTATATATAATCTTATATATATATATAATGTTTTCAAGAAGGAGGTGAATTGGAAATTTAAACTAATTTCGAAAAATTAAAACTTTTAACACAAAATTATGCAATTAGTCAATTAATCAAGTAAAAGCAAGTAGTATGGCAAGCAATATATTAAGATAAATAATTAAACTTGTAAAGTAAAGAGTTTAAGGATTAGAAAATGCAAACTCTCGATTTTTACAAGGTTCGGTAGAGCTATGCCACCTACGTCCTTGGTCTTCAAAGCTATGGACCTAGCTTTGAGTTCCAATATCGAGCCAAGTTAACGGGCTTGACTAACCCTTACAATCGGGAAATTTTCACCAAGGTATTTCCAAACCTCTTACAATAGTTTCGCACCCCCGAGGACTATTAACCTCTTTCTCGGATTGTTAAAGTGCCAATCTCACTATTACCGGGTTGTTTACAAAACCGGTGCCAACCTCACCTCAACCACAATATGGAAATGTGTTTGATATACAAGCTAAACTCACTCTAGAAATATGATGATACAATGGAAACCTAGAGTGAAAAGCTAGCACACTTAAGATGAATAAAATCAAATTTTGGCTCAAAGTGTGTGAAAAGTGTTGGTTTGGATTTCAAACTTAGAAGCTCCTTAATCTCACTTAGATAGGTTAGATATATGTAATAAATGCTCAACCAACTTGTTTTTTGAAAGAAAAATCGAGTTTATATAGTGTTTGATAAAAAAACTAGCCGTTTATAGCCGTTAGCACGTTTCCCGAGGTGAGGTCAGCCATGAACCGGAAGTCCGGATGGGAACCGGAATTCCGGATTGATTACAACCGGAATTCCGGTTGCCATCCGGAATTCTGGATGACTGACCAGAGGCAAAAATGCCATTTTTCGGGACTTAAACGCGCATAACTTCTTACTCGATTATCCGATTTCAGAAATTCCAACTTTGTTCTCTTAGTTAAACAAAATGTAATTTAGAAATTCAATCAAAAAAATTTTTGAACTGTCGTGTGAGAAAACTTGTTGCACAAGTTAGTGAATGGGCCCAAATTCAAATTTATAAAAACTTAGTGTGCTATGCAAATCACTTTAACAAGAATAAAGTAGATTTATACCATTTAATTTTGAGTAGTCTTGATGTAGATGAGCTTCCTAGCTTGATTTGCATGTTTTTTGATCCAAGTTGATTTTTCTCGAGAGTTCACCTTGACTTTGACTTTGACTTTGACTTTCGGGTTGACTTTTTGACTTTGGGATTTTGAAGACCTCTTTTGAATAGGATCTTGAGTTGTTGATCCCTTGATGAATCTTTTGCTCTTGATATGCTTGTTGAGTCCATTTAGTGTTGCTTTTAAAAGTTTGGTAAAAATACCAAAATATTTATTTTCTCTTTTAAATTTGCTACAAAATCAATAAATCATTAGTAACAAATAATAATCAAATATTTGCTAATTATCAAAACAAGGAGATCGAAAAGTTTGAGTTAACAATAATGTTGTCAATTAAAAGTGAATACCGAATGCAATATATTAATGTTTAAGAAAGCTTAATGATTTAAATATGTTCTTAAGTTAATCCAAAAATAAATTAAAAATTGATGTTCCAATACTTAAAGAAACATTACTTAAATGAGTGTAAGATAAAAAGAAAATTAAAAATCAATCTCTAAATTATTGATAATTGAAGATAACATTTGTCTAAAAATTGTAGATAAGAAAACTAATGATAGTCATTGGTAGATTTCAATCTTCATTTGCTTCGATAGAGACAATAGTGTAATTTTTATATTTTGCACTTTTCATTCTAGCCGGGTCCGTATATATCTGGATTGTCTATTTTTTCGTTGATAAATTGAATATGGTAGTGTCGACAAAGCGGCGGTTGCAAACCGTGATGTATTTTCATTTAAAATGATTAGACATGGTGCGCATAGCTTATTTAATTAAAAAAATCAACTTATGAAAGGCATGTAAAACTATTTTATTTTTTTTAAAATTACACCTTTGCAGTATATTTCATTAGTTGGGCAGCAGTACACGAAAATATTTTTTCCACAGTATCTGCGAACATAACAGCAGATAGGCTCTTTGTATTGTCATCAAGTTCAACATATGCTATAGCACTGTAAAATGCATAATAAGATTGTTAGTATCTTTTTTTTTTAACTTAATTTCAATAACATCATATGTTTTTTGTAATATACCATGGTGTAGGAAATCCTTCCTGACCGCATGTTGGCTTGTCACATATAATTTTTTCATTGCGATTGTATAAATCTATTTTTTTATAACATGCGTCACATGACATGTAATAAAAACTCTGGACAGTATCAGTTATTTTTATTGCCGCTTCAATCCAAAAATATTTTTTCAACATCCAAATCAAATGGTGTTAATAATAGTAAGATATTGAAACAAAAGTTTTATAAAGTAAATATTGTAGTAGTTTTTACCTCATTCAGTTGCAGATTTTTCGTCAACTCTGAAATTTGGATGTTAGTCACTATTTCGCTAATATATTTAATTGTGCTTCTAATTTATGAGCACGTGATCAAAAACAGTGCTGTAATGTACTCTCTGATTTGTTTTTTTTTTTCTTTTTGTTTTTTTTGCATATCTAATGCCTCAGGTTTAATTATGATAAGTTTTGGTGGGTTTTAGTAAATGTTTTTCTTTTTCTGGTTTGCATTAATAGCTAGAACATGGAGAAATTAATAAGATTGGCATTCCTTTTTGTCGCAGCATGTACAAAGCAACATAATTACAATAATGCTTTAAGTTGCTTTTATTTTTATTTAACAGAAGATGAAATTATAAATTTTATGGCTTCTTAATTATACTGTATGTGCTAAAATATAGAGCATGTTTAGTATTGTTTTATGTTTTTTATTTTCAAAAAATTGTTTTTAGAAATGAAAACAAAAAATAGTTTTTAAAGTTTTTAAAAAACAAGTCATGTTTGGTTAGTGTTTTTTAAAAACAATATTGACCAAAAGCGAATTGGTTTTTAAAATAGAAAACACATTTTGTTGTTTTCAAAATTCTTGTTTTTTGTAACTTTGTTTTGTGAAAACTGTTTTAAAAAAAAAAAGGCCAAACAAGCCAAATTGTTTTCAAAAAACAATTTTCTATTTTTAAAAACAAAAAACAGTTTTTTAGTTATGATGCCAAACATGCACTAACTTTTTCTTTTAATGAGAGTTTTTATAGGAAAATAGTAATTCTAGAAGAGAAGAAGAAGAGAAAAATCGTAGATGTACAACAGCAAAACCCAATCGTATTTTTTTTTTTGAATTTAATGGGATTTATTTTATTTATTTTATTATATATAAATAAAAAGTGACCCATGAATTTCTCAAAAAATATTTTATTTTTAATAATAAATCATTTTATTTTTAATATAAATAAAAAGTCACCCATGAATTTCTCATAAACCAAGAATTCGTTATTTTGTTATATATAAATAAAAAGTGACCCATGAATTTCTCAAAAATTATTTTATTTTTATTAATAAATCATTTTATTTTTAATATAAATAAAAAGTCACCCATGAATTTCTCATAAAACAAGAATTCGGTTATATAGACACACTTTATATAGAATAGATATAAATATTTATATATATTTATAGGGTACTCCTTAATTGAGGGCACTACTTTTGTTTTCACATGTGAGAGCATTTTTTAAGCCCTTCATTTTTATTCAAGTGGTGGTAGTTACATTGACTAAGATAGATCATCTCACATGGGAATATAATTGTTGATATTTTAATATATTTTATTTTTAAAAAAACGTGGGCATGCAGTTATTAAACTTATATAACTATATTTGTTATTTTTGGAGCTTTATTCTAGCACCCATTTTTTTTTATGCTTGATGAATTTCAAGCTTTCATTTGTGTAGAGGTCTATAGCCACTGTGTGATTTTTGGCTTTTTATTTCAATTAAACAAAATATTAAAACTATGTATGTTTATCAAAGTTACATATTAGTAATATACATCATAATAATCCACTTTCAAATATACAATACTAAAAATAAGAGTAATCAAATGAAGTCAAATATAATCCAGAGATAAATTTACTGAAAAAGAAACTAGAATAAATAAATCAAATTTTGTCTCAATTTCGTTTGGAAAAGGTAGAAATTTTCTTTGATTTTATTTTATTGTTATAACTAGATAAAGAATATGTAATTTTTTTTATTTTTATTTATTTATTATTTATTATTATTATTATTATTATTATTGCAACAAAAAGAAATACAGAAATTAAACAATGAAAAAAAAAGAAAAAAAATCGAAGTCTCATACTTTTCATGAGTATACTATAAAAGAAAAATTAAAAAAATCACAATATAATTTTTTTTTAAGAAAAAAATGTGTACTAAACACTATCTAACTTAATACCATACAACTATCCCATTCAACCAATGAAAAGTTTAAAAAAATGCTCTTACATATGAGAGCAAAAGTAATGCTCTCACCTAAGAATTTTCCTATATTTATATATTAAAAGTGTTTATCTAATTATATTTCTTGGTTTAAGAGATTTTATTTTTTTCTTTTAAATTTAACATTAAACAATAACTTTCAAAAATTTTAAAATAATAAATAAATAAAAATGTTGGCCAAGTGGTTGAACTAAACTCATATTTTTCTAAATAATCAGGTAAAATATTTTTTTTTGGCTGAGGTTACCAGACTGTTTTTGTTTTCCTTAATTTTTTAAAAATGTACACAATATTTTTTTTTTTGTATATTTTTAACAGTTTGTAGATATTATAAAAAAAAAATACTGTCATGTAAAGCTGCCCAAATAATTCACTTTACTGCACAAATATAGTTTTAAATAAATCAAATAAATGTACTTAATTATCATAAGTAAATTTTACTTATTAAATTAATTATTTACACTATATCTTACCATTGAAAAATAATAATTTTGTCGACACTATCATATACAAATTATCCAAAAAAAAAATGAATAATTCAATTATATGCAGATCCAGATAGAATGAAAAGTGCAAAATACAAATATTACACTGTTGTCTCGCAAAAGAAAATTGAAACTTGTTGACCGAGGTTTTCGGCAACTAGTAGAATATTATAAAGTTAGAGAGCTGTAAGAAAATTATAGAAGGATTTTTACGTGGTTGGGGCGTTAATGAGCCTTAGTCCACGAGTCTTTGTTATTTATGGATGTCTTTAATACAGAGAATGTATTTGGGGAGTGTTTCACTCTTATAAATACAGAGAATGTTCTTGGTGAGTATTTACTCTACTTGCTCATATGCGGCCCAAGATTCTCGATCCCATTTAATGAGCTTTGAGGGGGTATTTATAGTGTTTTTGGTGGGGTGATCCCCAGAATTATCCTTACAAGTGTATCTGTAAGTATCTATAAAGTTGGGCATTCCCAATGAATATACCATGGGTAATGCATGGTCAAATCCCTAGGTGCTGTAGGGTTTTTATGTGGAATGTCCTTATTGTCTTTTGACTGATGTGACTCTTCACAGTGTAGCCGTCACTAGACTTAAATGATCATTACTTTGTAGCTGCTGGTTGGAGGTTGTGCCGTCAGACTTTATTGCGTGTAGCAGTCCCAACACGCTTCCTCCCATGCGACATTAAATGCGACTTGATTGCTCAGGAGAAACCTGACACGTCACGGAGACGCCTTAACGTTACTTCGAGCTTCCGGGAGCATATGGGGTTCCATATGCCTTCTCCGAGAGCTATGTCCTGGAAGCTACCTTTCAGCATAACGACTTAGCAAATATTTTGGATTGTACATTGCTTGATCCGCGTGTCCTTATTCGGTTGGTCCACGTATATTGGGAAAAATCAGGGGCAACATTTACCCCCCAAGCCTTGCTTATTTGAAAAAATAAGACAAGGCTTGCTCAAGTGCTTCCGGTTGACTCATCGGTTTCCTGACACGAGCTTTGAGAGCGTGAGGGTGTATTTAATGATGGCCTTTAATGCAGCGATTCACTTTTTGCAGAGGTCGATTCGTTTCACGCCCATTGCTTGATACGGCGCATTAATGGTGTCAGACGGATACTCAAACGTTTCCACCGCCTTAATCGCAAATCAATCTTGTTCGTTGATTTCTGAGAATTCGAATCGTGCGCTTCCCCCACCGTTCAATTGGTAGGTGATGACGCCTATTCCGCATGCAGCTTTGCCTATAAAAGCCACCATCTTTCCTTCATTTCGGTTACTTCCCATTTCTTGCCAACTTTGCTCAAATTTCCCAGAGAGAAAAATTCTCAGACCCAGAAAAACACCTTTAAGTACTTTGCAGTTTTCTCCAGTTCTCCTTCGTTTGTTACTGTTAGTCCTTCTTGTCTTCATTCAACTCACAGCAGGACCCCCAGTCTCAACACTTCATTGTAAGTTCTTTGCACCCTTTGCTTCATTATTAAATGGCATGCTATTACTTATCTGTTTGTTCTTTTCTGGGTTTGCATTCGAAGTTTCTGGGAATGCAAGTGTTTAAATCCTTCATATAATCGGTTTGAGTTTACTGCTCTAGTGATAGGATTACTGTTATCACACATTTGTTGTTATTTTTTGTAGAAGACCATACGTTCGTCGTATAGTGGTCGCTTAGGGCATAGGATAGACGGTTTTCTTTCCATTTTCTGCCTTTTCTTTTTCTTTAGTGCGCACTGCCATCTTCTGTGAATTTATTGCACCCGACTTTTGTCCAGGGAATCCTCCTAGGGTTTCCTGTATGACAGGTGTCCGGAGGGGGCCTCTTTCCAGCGGTTAGGGGACTCCCATTCCCTTTTTCTTGGTTTAGGGTTTGGTATGGGGCCTAACTGCTGGAATCTTAACTCTTTTTACAGAATCGAAACATGTCTGCTTCTGGCTCAAAATCATCTAAGAAGAGCGGTAAGCGCCTGGCTTCCCTCGAGGAGGTCTCCCTGGGTCTTGTTGCCCAGGAGGGGTACAAGTCTCGGGCGACCAGATGGGAGGCGGCCGAGCTTCACTCCACTCTAACCTGTCCCCATCAGTTGGAGAACATCGTGGAGGTAGCTGGAATCAAGCCTTCCACATCAGGGACCTACCATCGGCCACCTCGCGACGCGGAGACGCCCAATCACAATTACGGCGGCTTTGGGGCCTGTAGCCAGACGCATTTGATGGCTGGGGCCATGCTTCCTCTTCAAGATTATTTTGTTAATTTCTTAGTTTTTGTTGGCCTTGCGCCATACCAACTCATTCCCCAAGCATACCGCCTGCTGTCAGGCTTATTTATTTTTTATTCCGCCCGGGGATGGGGCTCTCCCCGCCCGGCGGAAAATATTGTATTTTTATGAACTAGTTTTCGTCCCCAAAAAGGGGGACAAACTTAAGGACGGTTTTTACGGGTTCCGGGCCCACCCTGCTAATGAAGGGGTGGTCCCGTATAATAGGCAAACTCATGTTAAGGAGTATCGCCATCGTTTTTTCTTCTCCTCCGGGTTTCGGGCAGTGGACCATCCGAAGCTCCTCACTGAGTGGATTAGGATTCCTCCTTATGAACGGACTGCACCTACTCAGGTTTTTCTTCGGAGAGCCCAGGCCTTTGCCTCTTATGACCGGGCTGATCTTGACGTCGGGGGCCTGGTTACTACGGAGAACTGCAGGAAGGCAAAACTCATCCTTCTGCACCAATCTGTGGAGGACTCTAACCTTTCCCGGGTTATCTGTCCCAACGTGAGGGCGCCGGCTGCGGAGAAAACCTTCCGGGATGAGATCATCACCACTGCCGAGAAGAAGTACCAGGAGTATCTCTACCGGAAGGCTCAGGAAAAGGCATACTCTAAGGCCCAGGCGGCTTCCGGGAGGTCACTTCGCGTGGGGAGCCCGGTTGAGAGGAGGAGTCAGGCGATCGCCGGGAAGTCCCTTCACATTGGGGACTCAGCGGAGAGAAGGGTTCCCAGGCCACAGCCTTTGGCTCAGGAACCGAACACTGGGGCTCCTGGTGCCAGTACGTTCGGCTCCGGTGGTAAGTTTTAACTGGTTTTTTTATGTTATATATATATATATATATATTTTTGTATCTGTTTTAATTTTGTTTTGTTGTAGCATTGTTAGAATCTGATTTTATTTTTGTATTTGGAACCGGTTTCTTTTAATTTTTATGGTTTATTGTCTAAGTTAGTTTTTTAACTAGTTATTTTGGTTCTGCTATATTTTGTTTTGCTTGTTATGTATGTGTTTCTAAACTGGTTTTTAAGTTTTAACTGGTTTTTTTTTTTATGTTATCTATATTTTTGTATCCGTTTTAATTTTATTTTCTTGTAGCATTGTTAAATGTAATGTTTTGTTAGAATCTGATTTTATTTTTGTATTTAGAACCGGTTTCATTTAATTTTTATGTTTTATTGTCTAAGTTAGTTTTTTAACTGGTTATTTTGGTTCTAGTATATATTTGTTTTGCCTGTTATGTATGTGTTTCATACGGTTGACCTTGATTTTGTATATTATTTTAACCGGTTATTTTTTTTTATTTGTGTTCATTAAAATGTCGTGTAATGTTTATATACCAGTAATGCTTATATACCTGTAATGCTTATATACATGTAATGCATATATACCTGTAATGTGTATTATTGACAATTGTTATTGCAGTTTTGGTTCTGTGTATTATTTGGTTTTTTTTTTCAGTTTTTAATTTTCGATTTTAATTAGCATTGATTTTTTAGGTTCTACAGATAAGGAAGAGGATCAGAAGCAATTGAAGTACTTACATGAAGACGATCGGAGGCGACGATCGTTGCTGAAGCTCTGTCTTCAGTCGACGGAAATTCTTGGTATCGAGATTGATTTTCTGCGCATGATGCTTGCGTTTGAGATCATTTTGCAGATACGATTGTGTATTGTTCAATCTCTGTAGCCTTTCGTGCGATTATGAGAGAGAATTTCGCAGGGAATTGTGGAGAGAAATCGCAGAGATTAGGGAGAGAGAGAGATCGAAGGAGATGATATTCGGTTATGTTTTCAGTTTTGGAAAGTATGGGATTTTCCATTTTAAGCATATTTATATGTTTTTTGGATTCCCATGTTTTTCCATTTGATTATTTTTTTTTTTTTGCCATATTTTTTTCATTTATTTTTTTTTTGCCTTAAAAAAGTAAATGACAACAAAAATTCCCATATTTATATTTTTTTTCCCTTAAGCCAACCCAATTCAACCAGGCCCAACAAAATAGTCAATACTAAAATATTTTTTAACCGATAATACTAAAATAATTGAAACCCTAAGAACTAACAATCCTAAAAATATATTAAATTTTAATGATGAATTCAAGTTTTTGGCATGTTCAATTTTTTATTATGTATCAAGGTTGGCCCTGTGTTAAGATGGGCTACATCCGCGTGGGCCCACTCAACTTAGGAGCTAAAAAAATATTTTTAAAAATACATATAAAATTTTTAGTGTTTCAAAAATACACCTATTTTATTAAGAAGGGCCCAAATTTTTTTATATTTCCTAAGGTCAACTAAAATTCAGGGTTATCTATGAGTTTATGGATAAATGTAATAATTTTAAAACTTATGGTTATGTTGAATGTTTTAATTCTAAAATGAGGAAATTTAATCTGATACCCTTTTTAAGTTAGGCTTTCTTATTTTTACCTTTAGTTTTAAATTCTCTCGCTTATACCTTCTTTTTCAGTTTTTATTCCCATTATACCCCTTCCATTCACCATCTTTATTTATGTTCTAACCTGATATGCTTTTTAATTTTCTCTAAAAGCTTCTCAGCCATCTCTGCCTATAGGAAGCTCCATGAGCTTCACTGTTATCCTTCGTAGGCTTTGCAATCATTTTGGGCCCGTTTGGCACAGCTTCTGGAAAAGCTAAAAGCTGCTTCTCAAAAAAGCTGTGACAAAAAGGTGTTTGGTAAGCAGTTAAAAAATAGCTTATTGAAGAAATTATGGAAAAGCTACAGCTAAAAGCTAAAGCTGGTACAACCCAACTTTTAGAAAAAGCTGTTTTGATTAAAAGACTTTATAATAAATTATTTTTACTAAAAATTTATTTAATTATTTATTATATATTATAAAAAATAAAAATATTTTTTAAATGAAAAAATATTTAAAAATAAATAATATTTAAATTTCTAATTTTTTATTTTATTTTAAAAAATATTTTATATTTATATTTTTATTATTAATAAATAATATCAATTTATGTTTCTTATAAACTACAATTTTATCTTTTGCAAGTGATAAAAATATAATTTAAAAATATTAAAAATTATTTTTATCAAATGCATATAAATTTATACTATAGAAAAAAATAATTAAAAATATATAAAAAAATAAAAAATTTATATAACATATTTTTTTTATATATATTTGTAATTATAATGAACTAGATTAAAATATTATCATTATTGTAATAGAATCTTAACAACTCACAGCACTTTAAAAATTATAATTTACCAAACACTCAGCTCAGCTTTTTTCCACAGCTTCACATACTGCTTTTTCCCACAAAGACAACATACTGCTTTTCCCCACAGCACAGCTGTGCCAAACTGGCCCTTTATCATCCTCTGAACATTGATCAACCTGAGACACGGACTGTTGTTGTTCTCCATGAGTTGCTATGGTTGATGGTTTCAAAGAAGATTGGTAGAGAATTTGTTTTGGAAGTGCAAGCCTATTGCCAACACCAACCTTTCAAAAAGAAAAAATAAAATAAAAATGGAACCGAGTGTTGGATTTGAACTGAGTGTACAATATTTTCTTTATTTATTTTGTTTATCAATTTTGCTTTAATTATTTATCACGATGTTCATGCTTATTACTTTAAGGTTTTTAATTAGTATGAAGACTCCATAATATGTTGATGATGATAGAAGGCAGAATTTGGAGTCCCGTTGGGGGTGTTAATGGCTATGGAGGAGACTTGTGTGAAGGGTATATTAGGTAATGCACTTGTAAAATTGGGTATAATTCAATCAAATCTAATATAGATGTATTTTTGGTTAATTGATACAAAAAAGAGACATTCCTCAACTTAATAACCCAACACAGCCCATAGCCTAATTAGTAGGATTGGGTTATAAATTAAAAATATTTATAGAGTTAGATATTTCTAGGTCGATTTTAAATACATTCAATCTGACCAACTCAATTTATGTGCAGTTCTAATTTGTCATTACAAAACAAGATAAACATACATCAATAACATATAAAGTTGCTCTTATTAATTAAAAAATCATAAAATTACATTATATCAATCAATACCAAAAGTGTTCCTAAAAAAGAATCAATACTAAAAGTCCTCACAATATTAATGATTGAAAAATAAAAAACACGACAATATTTTAATAAAATAATTAAAATCAAGATAAGGTGGCGGAGTTGGTGTTGGCGTCGAGCACAGTATTTTCAACAGCAGTGGTGGCAGTGGGTATTGAGTAGCGACACAAGGGGCACAAATGCTTAATCTTTAGCCAAGAAACAATACAGTTCTTGTGATAAAGATGAGAACATGGCATCTCTACGACTTTCATATCTTCAAACAACAAGTTTTCTTGACAAATGGTACAATTATTGTTGGTAGCAATATCATCACCCTCCTTAATATTCAATTCTTTAAGTTTATTTATGGATTCTTGTGTGGCAGGAACATTTGGAATGACACCAAGTGCCTCTCTAAATGTACTATCAATAATTCTCGATTGTTGTTCTTGTTCTAGACCAGTGACGGTGACAATATAAATATTGACAATAACGTATTTAAAGGCCGCAAAAGGAAGATTGTTAATATGAATATCAATGTAATTATTTATTTGGGTAGTAAGTATGGATCCCGCAATTGGATCTGTCACACCTACTCCAAATAGAATAAGTCTTGTGACGTCAGATTGATATGAAAAATATGTGGCATGACTAACTATAGTGGATTGATTTATGTTCTGAATAATGTGTTCAGAAGGACGTACTTCATTGCAAAAGTTTACCTTAAACACCAAGTACTTATTATCTTGTTCAAAGTGAAAGCTTTCTGGTGGAAGACTACTTGAGCAATCTAAATTTATACTTATATTGTAATTGGTATTTACCATCGCCATTGACATAATCAATAATTGAATAAATTTTGGAGAAGAGAATATTACTATTTGTTATCTAAGCGTTTATGTGGTTGTGAAGTTTTACGTTTTTTTGTCAAAATGTGTGATATATATATAGATGAAAACATAATATCTAATCCTATTAGGAACTATAGGATACTTAAAAAAGAATAATGTAATATATTACCTAATCCTATTAGGATAATTAAAGAAATAATGTAATTTTATTTTTTGAAAGCAAATATTTTAATATTGTTAGTTTAGTTTGTTACGAAAAAAACGTTTTGATTGGTTCGATCTTATAAATTCAAAATTAAAATTATTATTGTTAAGAAAAAAATTATTAATGGAAAAAAAAATCAACATAATTCATTTATTTATTTTTGAAAAAATCAATTTTTTTTTTTTGGCCACACCATGGTTTCAGAAATATTTTCATTGGAAAAGCAAGATATATTTTTTTTGAAATATTTTTTATACAAAAATATCAATATATGCTTGGAAGATAAGAAACTATGTTGAAAATGGTATGTAATTCGATAGAGAGAAATTAGCTAAAGATTAAGGAAAAGTTGAAGGCAAGTACTTACTTTGTTCCTATCATATTGGATTATGTCATGTTCTTCCAGTAAAATTCTCTCTAATGTTCTAATATGTGTCTATCTACCAATCATTTAGCTCAATTCATTTGATAGTTTATATGATCATCTGAAGTAAAAACTAAAAACCATAAATGCATCATAATTATTTAATTAACAAAATTAGGTACAAAATTAGGGAACCATTTATCAAATTAGTAGTAATCAGTTTGTAAATTCACAAACCTTAATGTGTAGTTTCAACAACTTACTTACTCAGAGCTCAAAACCACTTCTCTGCTTCTCCTCAATTGTTCCCTTTGAGTCATTTTATTAGTAACACCCAATTAATAACTATACTAAGAGATTGCAATTATTTAAAAGATGACATTATTAGGAAAAATAAGTGTAACAGATCACTGAGAAATTTTATCAAACATTATGTGCGCATGTACCAAAATAAAGATAAAATTCAAACATGCAGAGTCAATGAGAATAATAAAGCATCTGAATTTATGTACCAAAATTTGAAAACAATAGTTCCACCATTGGCCAAGGTATTAATGGAAAAGAAAAAGTTATTTCAAATAGCGCACCTCATCGAATGTCTCTATAGTAATCGTCGATCAATTGTCTGAGATTAAAATTGTTATTAACTTCAGGAAATTAATTGGAAATTTGAGAAATTGAGTGGAAGATGAGAGAAAATGTGAAAATTGTTGTAGTAATTTGGCAAGTTGTGTATGTATAATTTAATTAATTTTTTAAAATATGATTAAGTAATAGTATAAACATTATTTGAGAAAAATGTAATGTATATTGTTTATTTCGAAATTTTTAATATAATATATATAATTAATTTTCAAAAGAATTATTAATAAATTAAATCGAATTTTAATTTTAATGCAACTAAAAATTTTAATGCAACTAAAAATTTGAAATAAGTAAATCAACACTACAAAATAATAAAATAAAATAAAATATTATGAAAATAAATATGTGAAACAACTAAATATTACAAATTTAAAATAAAATAATAAAAAAATAAACCGTTAGTATAAATACAAATAAATATAAATAATCATTTAATATATATTAAATGTAATTGAATTAGGTTGAGTTTTAATTGAATTTTTAGATTAACATCTAATAACCGATTCAATTTAATTAGAATCCAACTATCAAATTTTTTATAATTAAATTGGATAAATCATGTCTACTCCTACTAAAATTTATATTTTATAGTCATACAAACAATCAGCTGCATATATAATACCAAAACAAAATGATTAGTGTGTCATATTGTGATTTTAGTTTTATTATTATTGTAAAAATAAAAATTAAATTTGATATTTTCAATATTTTTAATATTAAAATTATTAAAAATTAAAAGTTAAATCTGAATATTAATATTAAGGGTAATTATTAGGCACTATAACTATTGTCAGTCTTAAAAATTCTTTTAGAGACGACTTGTGTCAGCTAGGAATGATTTTTTAGTACTTTTAGGGGCAACAAATATCGCCCCTAAAGCACCAAAATACCAAAGTTTAACCTAAGTCACAAATAGAGTATTTTTCTCCATTATCAAATATCATTCCATTCCATTCCATGTCTACTCCCAAAGGAGAGAATGTCCCTACCCATCATCTTCAACAAAAACAACTTAGACTCTATCTTGAATTTAGACCACTTTTCTTTATGATTGCCAAGAATGCCAACAAAAATATCAACTTTTTCTTAATTTAGATTTTAAACTTTTCTAATATATATCACTACACTAACTAGCTAAGAAAACTAATAAGACAACAAGAGAATAATAGGTGTGTTAAAATTTAAATTAAAGAAAGTAAAATTAAAATTTATTATTAAAACAAAATACAATAACTAACTAAAGTGAGTTTGTTCACATTAAATGCCCTCAAATAAATAAAATACAAAATCATTACTAATAACAAGTTTGATATGAAAATATAGAACAACCAGCCATTAAATTACAAACAAAAGTAATTTCATTATTGAGTCGACATGTGTGACAACATAGCAATAAATCATCATCCAAACAAGGCCACAACCTTCTCTTTCGTTCTGGAAATTGACACTCAAACAACTTTGGTATGAGAAAGTCATGATTTTGTGTAACCCATAGTGAATTCGCTATCTCCTTCAATTTTTTTCGACATTGTAGCATTTGGGCACTTGTTTTAATATTGCCATATAATTGTAACCCAAGCTTAGTACAACTTTGTTCTGATTCATTATCACTTTTATGATGACCTTCTTTGCAAATATAGATAATACCCATGAAATAAGAAGCTCCAAGGTGACCAGTATTGGCTGCCTTTTCCAACAATTCTAAACCTGATTCTTTTTTCTGGTGGAAGTTTAAGTAATCAATCTGTAAAAATATAACAAATAAAAAAAATTAGGAATGGAATTAAAAAAAAAAAAAAAAGATCATATATATGTTTATTATTCTAATAAAACAAAATTAGATGTACTACTCACTCACCACTCCTTGTCTATACATAGCTTCTGAATTTTGACTATGTAGGCATTTCATGAAGAGGGCAATTGCTTCCTTGCATAGGTATAGATCCCATGGATGACAAGAAAGTTCATCAAGTGATAGTTTATTGTGAATATATTCATCATTCTCCTTGGCTAGTTTATTGAATAATTTCCAACTGCACAAAAAAAATGACACAATAGTAATTAAGTTTGAAATAAAATTATATATTTCATATTTGTATAATTTTATGCACATTTTTTGAAAAAAAAAATATTAATACAAGAGTAATTTACGGTATAATTCTAGTTGTAAATAAATATTTAAGTTTAGAAAGTAATAATATTTAAGTTATAATTCTGAAATTTTTATAAGTACATGTTAAGTAAATTTTCACGTAGCAATTCTTGATTGATACATATCTTTAATTATTTTTTTTTAAAAAAATAGTTTAAACATACAAATAAAAAAATGACACATGAATAATGACTTGACATTTAACGATTAGATAACTACAGAGTTCCAGAAATATAACTTAAGTATTATTACCGCTAAAAATTAAACTTAAATTTTTATTTACAACCGAAAATTAAATTTAAGTACTTTTGCCTCAAATTACTCTTAATACAAATATATTATTTGTGATCTTATGTTTTACTCTTTTACTCATTTTGACTATTTTCAAAAGTATTTCGACCATGTATTTTTTAAAAAATTAAAATAAGCATAAAAAATAAATAAAAAAGAAGTTATATAGAGTTACCTTAATTTAGCATTGAAGAAATCAGAAATTGATGTAGCAGCAACATCAGCTAATATATCCACAATTAAATCATTGGGAAGCCAATTAATATTCTTCATTGAATTAATTGGAAGACCATTATCATTCACTATCAATTTTAGGTCACTTTTGCTATTTTTCTGTATTTGCTTTGTTGAAGCTATACTTATTTTTGATGAGTCATTGTTTTTTCTCTTGATCGGTTTCATTATTTTGAGCCCTACATTATACGTACAAATATAATAAGTTAACTAAAATAACCATATTCATATCATTAATTTCAAATAAAAGGATTGCATACATTTAATATTATATCAAAATATAGTAGCCATCTTCTCTTTAATGGAGAAAAACAAAAATCTTATATATGAAACCCATAAAATTCAACATTAGGAACAGGAAGAACAACTATTTTAAGAGTTATTTTAAATTCAACCATTTAGGTTAATATTGTAAGTGCCTATAATTAGTATAACTATTAAGGTAAAAAAATACATATATATTTGTAAAGTAGATACATACCTGAAAGAAACCTATGAAAATAATCTTAGTTGAATATTGATGGAAGAGATTGAGAAGTACGAATATTTTGAGAGATATATATATATTTGAGATTATATTGATTGAAAAGAATGAATATTATGTTCATATATATATATAGAACTTAAGTAGAGGGACTAGTTATAATTAACGTTAGACTCCTATTTGGAATAGGAAATGTAGAGATAATATTATAGGATTCTTTTGGATTTAGTAGTTACCTTTTTTAGATTTTATTATTTTTGACCCATTACTAAATTTACGTTTTAATTAAAAGATTTTTGCTCCTTACCCGTCAAAAAAAAATGGAAAAAAGATGAGAAATTATCTAATACACCATAATTTGTAACTTTTTTTCTATTATTACGTTATTATTTTATACTTCCTACTTTTATAAAACTTATTTTGCATAAATATAAATTAATAAACTTTTAATTTTCATTTATACGTTTACTTATTTCTAAAACAAATTATTTCCCCTTTTCAGCTTCTTCCTCCACGCAAGAGAGAGCTTCACAAGGCCACCTTCTGCATCCAAACCTCTCGAATTCGGCGCATCAACCACCAGATGCAACCCTCCCATTCCCTTACTCGAACTCTCTATCGACCCTTTCTTCTGTTGCTCACTCATCAAAGTTATCGTAGAAGTATAAACATTATCAACCTCCTTCTCTAACTGATCGGAGAGAAGGAATTCTATTTGAGTATAGTCAAGTGACATATGGGTCGTTGGGTTGTTGAACTCGGGTCCATTACCACATTCACAGGTACGAGTTTATTATTTGTACCTTTCATCTATTTCATTTCTCTTCTCTTTTCATATTTTTTTTTATTTATCTCTGCATATATTTGTTCCTATGGTTCTCTACGGTTGTAATTTTATTTTTATTCTCTAATTAGTGATTAAGTAATTAAATCAATTTGTGCTTTGTTCTTTGAATGCTGAGAGTTGAGATGAGACCATTAGTATGAAAAATAGTCATAGTCAAGTGATTGTCTCTATTTTGTAGAGTTCTATATTGATTCTAGGTCTTTCTAACAGGGCTACGATTTAGTTATTATCCGTTTGTTTTTTTTTTTTTTTGTAATAATCAAGTATTCCCCTCAAACTCCATTCTTTTTCCTAGCTCATGGATTCACATTTTAAGTTTGTTTTGCTTTTGTTCATTACTTTAGGGATATACATTATGAAGTGCTCCCAAAAATTCATTGGCTTTCATAATCCGAACTCTGTCTCATAATCATTTATGATTTTGGTTAATTGATTTAAATTTTCTAATAGGTGGTGAATGGTGTCTTGGGTTTCATTGGGTTTGGTAGTAAAATCATAATATGTGATTTTGGAATAGGTTATTTAGTTTTTTTTCTGTTTATGATGTTATCTCATAGAGAAGATTATGAGGAAATTTGAAAAGGATGGTTAGTACATGTAAATTTCTTAATAGTTTATGTTATACTTTAAATTTTTCCCTTTATATATTACATGATCTGGTTGTAGTTATATCCAATAGGTATAACAGTTTTTTTTGTGCTTACAGTCTAGTAGATGTGAAAGTCTTAAAGTTATTGTTGTAACTACTCCAGGGACTTATTATATAGTGTGAGATATTTGATGTTTTGAATTTCTTATTTGTGTGTCTTGAACTTTCATTTGATTTGTTTGTTGACTTGTACTAAAATATATATGCACAAACATCATCTTATATGGGTACAAACTTTCGTTTGATTTCTTGGTCATTGGATTTGCTTATTTACGCAGTAGAAGAAGATATACCATTAGCAGCAATAATTTCTATTGATGTTTACTCATTAGCTACTTACTCACTTATACTATCTTGGGAGCTATTTTAGGTGTCTAACTTTCACTTTGGTGAGTGTTTGGTTTCAAAAAATTTAGCTGGTCAATGCCTAAAATTGAGTTGTTTCCATTTTTAATGTTATTTGTTTCTATTTTTTATGTTAGATGAGGTTAAATGCTAGTTGTTTTCATTTCACAACAAACTATAGTGTCTATTCCGAGATTATGTTATTTCCATTTCGCAACAAGCTATGAAAGATATTGCTACAAATTTTGTTTTAGAACATATCCCTTTCTACTAATGATCTCGTCTTGTTGTGGCTTTCAATGTGGAAGTGGCTGTGATGGGGGCTAGCCCATTTTCTACTTGGAGATACCTTGTCCATCATGGTGTTGTGACTGAAGTGGTAAGACCTTTTGTTTTATTTTTGTCTTCCATGGAGAAGGATGTGATCTAGCTTTACATTTCTTATGTACTTGCGCTTATGAAATTATGTATTATTATTAGAAAAATATTCCTTTTTTATTTTTGTCAATGTTCCATCGAGCAGTAGCTAATGATTTTTATTTTTTTTTATGACTGTTGACTCTGGATTTTATATCTGCAAGTGTGACCCGTATTTCGATGATACTGATTATTCTCATCCTGGTTGCGAGCTTGGATTTCTAACTCCGAAATGTGCTAGAAAGTGAGTTGACAAGAACCAATTCAAGAAGAATTCAAAGCATTAAAATAATAATGCATACATAATCAAGTCCGACCCCCACAGTATTATGGATGAAGTTTATATGAATGGTCCAATTGAACTTTCATTCACCATTTATGAGGTAACATCTGGTTTCATACTTTTTAGTTAGCAATTTAAATGTAGAAAGAAAATGACTTAATTTCCAAATGTACATGCTCTGCTTCTTAAGCTTCTCTAAAACTATTCTTAAGATTTTGCTCACTTCAAATGAAGAGTTTACAAACACATAACAGGATAACAAATAGGAGGTCATGCTGTTAAGCTAACTGGATGGGAAACTAGTGATAATGGGAACGACTATTGAGTAATTTATACGCTATACCTCTAACTTTCAACTTTTAATGTTGTGAGGTATTATGCTGATTTTGTTCTTTCTTTTGATGCAGCTTCTTGCAAATCAGATGGGGTGGGTGATCTAAGTCCCTTTTAAAACTTCCTCTATTTTTAGTAAATGTATCTATTGAAATATGTGACAATTTCGATTTTTTCTTTCTGGATGGCAGGATGGTTACTTCATGATCAGGAGAGGAACAAATGAGTGTGGTATCGAAGATGATATGGTTGCTGGTCTGCTTTCAAAGTGAAATATTATCAAAGAGGTTGCAAGTGCTGATGCCTTTTCGGATGCTTCGTATTGATTTTAAAACTTTTCATTTACACTCAATGTTCAAGCAGAAAATAAAAGGACTCCAAATTTCTACTAGTATCATCATATTATACTCTATTAGTTTAGAATTCAATTATTTTACTTATGGATTAGTTGGAATTTATCTTTTGTATCATATAATGAACACAGAACATATTATTGGTTGAATACCTCCATATATATATATACTAGGTAAGAGTTACGTGCCGAGGCACGTAAATATTAGTTTTAGGTAAAGTTTAGTTTTTTTTTTTCTTCTTATTTAGATTGTATGTGAAGGTATGATTATACGAATGATTTGTTTTATCAAATTAATATTTGTGCTATTATAATTGGTTGGTAAAATATAATTAGGTATATATAAATCATAATAAAATGATATTTATTATTTACTTCTAGAAAATTGGGTATATGAAATACTTGCATACACTACTCCATGTCAATCCATAAATAACAAGTCAATAGAAAGAAAAAGAAGCTTGGCACCAAGAAAAGTCTCAACACTAAATAAAATAAAATTACTGTAAAAAAAAAAAAGGTAACTTCTGCCTAATCTTCCATTGGTTCAACTGCTTGGATGGTGAACTGATTGTACTTTGAACTCATTGTTCGGTTTGCATCTACGTACAACTGAATTCTCCATTTTTTGGCTGATAATTGCTTCGTAGTTTTTTGGATAAACAACTTATGTTTCTCTAAAAAAAATGATTAGTTATAAGTTTTAATGTATTTCTAAGTACGAAAATGTATAAATTTTACATATTTATTTTTTTATAGTTACCTCGTCCGAATATGATCTTAATTGAACTGCAGTACATGAGAATATGTTTTCTGCAACATCACCGAACATCACAGCATCTAGCAACTCTGTACCATCGTCGAGTTGTACATATGTCCTTGCACTAATAATTTACATAGAATATGTAACGGTTAGTATGAATATGCAATAAGTTGCTCGACAAGTATAATATTATTGGGTATATCAAATATATAAACAATAACTTAATAATTTGGATCAGGTACAATCTCTTCTATAATTTAATTACTCCCACTCGTAATATCAGTCCTCCACATGTAGCCCACTGTTCAGACATACACCACGTACGTATATACATAATTATAATTATATGAATAATAATTAACATCTGATAGAAATAGTAGAATGGCATTTTCTTATAATATGAGAAACTTAGTTATGCAAAACAATCAAATTAACAATTTTCACACAAAAAATAATATGAGTAAATACATCACAGTAAATACATTAATAAATAAAAATTAATACGTGTAAAAAAAATACCTGATATTCAAATGGAGAGTACGACACAAATAATCTAAACCGACAATAAATGGCAGAAACCTACAAGAAGAACGACATTGTAAATAAAAAATGACAATGACCATACAAATGCTCCACATCCAATTCCATTCAAATGTATATTTATTTAATACCAAGCTTTGGTCTTCAAATAAGAGCTTTGTTGAGGAAGAAGGATGGCCAAGTGTGTAAGAATAGGATTGCAGACTTTACTGAGAAATAACAGAAGTTTACTTGTGTCAACTGATAGAGGCAAAAACAAATAAGAATGCGTATAAAAGCTTGTACGCATAAAACTGCTTCCTTAATTCATGGTGATATTTATAGGCCTAACTAAAAATATCTAGCTGCTTCAAAAAATAAAAATAAAAATAGTAATTTAAATATAATTCAAATAACTTTTAAATAGAAAACAAATGTATATTTATTTAACACAAAAAATAAATTCTAATTCAAAATCATATTTAAACAAAAACAAAAAAACAGAAAAATCTATCTAAGTGGAACAGTTTAGTGGATAAGAATTTTCAAAAATTTAAAATGATCTGAACTTAAACTATGCAATATATTGATTTTTAGAATACAACAATTGTTACGTACACGTGCAATCTATCTAATAAAGTGTCCTTGCAAGCCTTGCTTCATTATCGACTAAACAAGCAACTTTTTCCAGTAGTTAAAAATTCATCAAGTATATTACGAGTGCTCTTCCATCAATAACAATAGTAAGGCATCAATGGTTCAATCAATGAATAATCTTATCCTAGGTTCTAAATAATAACAACAAAAAGAAAAAAAAAAATATTAAAAAAAAGGGACTTCACTCTCTAAACAAAAACAAGCATCGTAAGCTACACCTTGCAATATTGGCAAGTCTCGAGATGCACCATATTAAGTATCTATAAATCAGATTTTGGATCCTTAAAAGCAAAGTGACACCCCTATAACTTGATTGTTTTATTTTAGTCCAAATTACAACTAAAAATCAAATCAATAGTTTGATTACTCACCTAAATAACAACATTTCCAGTAGAAAAGGGCCAAATTCCAGGCCCTTGCTCTGTACTCCAGTAGCTTATGGCATCGTAGACATAATCAGATCCCTACATAAAGATTATACATTTATCATCATCATCAAAATTTCTCATCTTAATTCTCTTCTCTAAATTGAATCTGTTAATTTACCTTGGTCTTCGGATACCAAAGATAAATGAAAAGGGCCAGCTTGAGCTCTCCATACATGGGCAACCTTAAAAAAAAAATCATCAGCATCAGATATCCAATAAATTCTACAGATGCAGAGTTTATTGAACGATAATATATAAGTAATATATATACCATGAAATGAATATGTGTCCCCAACTCTCTCCAATAGAGAACACACTGTTGTAATCCCCAAATATGGTCCTCTCGATAACTTTGGTCCATCCCAGAAGCTATAAACACCTACACACAAATACATACAAAAGCTTTCCTCAAAAAAAAAAAAAAATATTATTTTCTATTTTCTGTTGCTTTAAGATTTCAGATTATTCCAATGATTATTTGGTATATTATGAATAAGCAAGTTCCATTTTGGTATATTATGAATAAGCAAGTTCCATTTTCACGGTGATATTTATTTAGTTATGTTTTCCACAGTTATATATCTAAGTGCTCAAAAGGGCATCCATGAATGAGTAGGTAGAGTAACTAAATTGACATACCTGGATGAAGTTCTTGGGCGAGGCGTTTGGAGCAGGAGCAGCAGCAGAAGAAGAACGATGATATGCAGAATATTCTTCAATCGTCGACTCCAATTGAGAGTGAGAAAACGATTAAACGAAAAGGAAAGGAAAGTTAACAAGACGCATTTCGTGTAGCGAACGATTCCGATCAGTGCTACGAGTTCTGATTTTGATTTATCGTCGTTTTGATTCTGAACTTCTTCTTGGAGAGACTCGATTTCTTCTCTGCAACTCGATGAGTCTCGAATTCCTAAATTCGTGAAAATTTCTGAAAGTTTGGAATGATCGGGAACGATCTCTTTCTTGATTCCATCTAGCATGGTTACGATCTCGAGTCTGAGTCGTCGTTTTGATTCTGAACTTCTTCTTGGAGAGACTTGATTTCTTCTCTGCAACTCGATGAGTCTCGAATTCCTAAATCCGTGAAAATTTCTGAAAGTTTGGAATGATCGGGAACGATCTATTTCTTGATTCGATCTAGCATGGTTACGATCTCGAGTCTGAGAATGTCATCTTCTGGATCGAGAAAAGCTTTCGTCTCCGAACACTGTTTTCTCAACAAACAAACAAGTTCAAAAGGAAAATGAATAAGCGAAAAGGAAAGTTCAAAAGGAAAGGAAAGTTAACGGCGTTAAAAGGAAAGTTTAAAAAAAATGGTGGATCGTTCTTTTTGGGGTTAAATTTAACAGAATATTCTTTTATTTGTAAAGTATATTCTGTTAAACCAAGAAATGCCGTTAGATAGGTACTTTTAATATATAAAGATATGTCATGATGACTATTTTATTTTTAAAGATCTTATGTTATATTAACTTAAACCAATATTTAGTATTTATTGGGGTTTAGTAATAGCTTGAAGTTGATCTAATTACAGACTTATATGCTGAACCATAGTGTAAAGGAAAAATAAGAAATTCTTGATTTATGACATAAATATCATTGGGAGCTCTCATTTCTTTTATTACTTCCAATAATATTAAGACTCAAAATTTTGTGGATTTACTGTCGATGTGAAACCTTATAGTATAGTGTAAGTTGCTTCTTTTTCTTTTTATTATTTTTGTTTCTATTTCACATCTATGATGTTAAATGTTAGTTGTTTTTATTTTGAGGATAAATAATTTTTATTTTTCGACATTAAATTGTTTCTATTTTCAATGTGAGTTGTTTTCACTTTTTATTATATTTGTTTCCATTTCAAATATATGAAGTTAAATGCTAATTTTTTTTATTTCATAAACTATAGTTTCCATTTCGATGTTAAATGAATTTCTTTTTTTGAGATTGAAATTGTTTACATTTTTTAATGTGAGTTGTTTCTATTTTTTATGATAATTGTTTCTATTTTACACACACATATATATGAGATTAAATGCTAATCGATTCTATTTCAAGTTTAAATTGTTTTCATTTTTAATGTTAGTCGTTTCTATTTTTGAGGTTAAAAGGTAGTTGTTTCTATTTCACATTTAGAGATTACATTGTTTCAATTTTGTTGTTTCCATTTCTCAATACGAGTTGTTTCCATTTTTTATGATATTTGTTTCTATTTAACACATAAGGTTAAGTGTTACTTGTTTTCATTTCGAGGTTAAATTGTTTCTATTTTTTAGGTTAAATTGTTTCTATTTTTCAAGGTTAAATTAGTTCCAATTTGTTGTTTCCATTTTTCAATGTGCGTTGTTTTAATTTTTTGAGGTTAAATGCTAATTGTTTCTATTTCACAAACTACAGTTTTAATTTTTCGAGTTTAAATTGTTTCTATTTTGTTGTTTTCATTTTCAATGTGAGTTTTTTTTTTTTTTCCATTTTTTATGACATTTGTTTCCATTTCACTAAGTGTTACTTGTTTCTACTTCGAGATTAAATTATTTCTATTTTTAATGTGAGTTGTATCTATCTTTTATGATATTTATTTTTATTTCATATATATAATGGTAAATGATAGTTGTTATCATTTCACAAACTATAATTTCCATTTCGAGTCTAACTATGATTTTTTGGAAACTGCCTCATGCATTATTGATATTTCGCTTTTCACATTGGGGAATGCTTATTGAAACCATTCACTTTAGGATCTAAAAGACTGATAATTATGTTGGGGAGGGATGTTTTGGACCTATATATAAGGTATTTAGTTTCGGTAATCAATTGTTTCCATTTTCAATATGACTTGTTTCCGTTTTCAGTGTGAGTTGTTCCTAATTTTTTATGTTAAACTTTATTTGTTACTATTTTTTATGACATTTCTTTCTATTGTGGTTAAATACTACTAATTTCTATTTTTTTTATAATATTTATTTTCATTTCATATATATGTATATATATTAGGTTAAATTCAAGTTGTTTTCATTTTAAGGTCATGTTGTTTCTATCTTTTGAGGTTAAATTATTTCCATTTTTAATTTGAGTTGTTTTTACTTTTTATGATATTTGTTTACATTTCACGTATATGTATATATATGATGTTAAATAATAGTTGTTTCTACTTCAAGATAATGTTGTTTCTATTTTTTGATGTTAAATTGTTTCTATTTTCAATTGTGTGTGTGTGTGTGTGTGTGTGCGTGTGTGCGTGTGCGCGTGGGCGTGTGCGTGTGCGTGTGCGTGTGCGCGTGGGCGTGTGCGTGTGCGTGTGCGTGCGCGTGCGCGTGCGCGGGTGCGGGCGCGTGCGCGTGCGCGTGCGCGTGTGCGTGTGCGTGTGTGTGTGTGTGTGATTAGATCCTAGTTAGATTAGTTCCAATTTCAATTTAAGCTGTTTCTATTTTTAATGTGAGTTATTGTTTCCATTTTTAGTGGGAGGTGTTTCCATTATTTATGATAGTTGAGGTTAAATGTAGTTGTTTTCATTTCAAGGTTAGATTATTTTTATTTTTTGAGGTTAAGTTATTTCCATTTTCAATTTGAGTTGTTTCTATTTATTATGATATTTTTTTTTTTCCATTTTCACATATATGTGTGTGTGGTTAAATGTTAGTTATTTTTCGTTTTGATGTTAAATTGTTTCTATTTTCAACTTGAGTTGTTTCTATTTTCAGTGTGAGTTTTTCCATTTTTAATGGGAGATGTTTCTATTTTTTATGATAGTTGAGATTAAGTGCATGTTTGGCATCATAACTAAAAAATTATTTTTTGTTTTTAAAAACAGAAAATTGTTTTTAAAAACAATTTGACTTGTTTGACCTTGTTTTTTAAAAACAGTTTTCAGAAAACAAAGTTACAAAAAACAAGAATTTTGAAAACAACAAAATATTGTTTTCTGTTTTAAAAACCAATTCACTTTTGGTCAATATTGTTTTTAAAAATCACTAACCAAACGTGACTTGTGTTTTAAAAACTTCAAAAACTATTTTTTGTTCTCATTTCTAAAAACAATTTTTTAAAACAAAAAAACAGAAAACAATACCAAACATGCTCTAAATATTAGTTGTTTCCATTTTTTGAGGTTAAGTTATTTCTATTTTTTATGATATGTGTTTCTATTTGTGCCTGTGGCTAAATGCTAGTCATTTTCATTTTGAGCTTAAAATATTTTTATTTTCAATTTGAGTTGTTAATTCTATTTTTGGCATATTTAATAGACAAAAATATTTTATTATTTAATGTATATTTCGGCTGGAGTGTTTAATATGGTTTCCCTATTTGTGTATATCTAAACTTGGAAGGAAAATTGTCTAGCTTTCCTATTTATGAAAATTGAGGTAAATATGGTAAGTTTTGATTACACATTTATTCTTTTCTAACCAGCTGTTAATCTGATCTTGTGTTGAGTTTCCCATTTTCTTAGATCAGGTTTCTTGAAGAGAAAACCAGAGCTAAACTTTCCTTTTCTATAAAAGGAAAGTTGTAGTTACTGCCCACGATTCTGTAGGTACAGAAACAGAAATTCCTGGACTGATTGAAGAATTATTTTAGGGAAGTTTCTCGTGGGTTGAGGTCTTGTTCAGACCGAATGTAAGCTGTCTATGAGATGTATATTAAGAAAAGAGTGTCTTTGTTATGTAGAGAAGAGTTGTTCTACTCTTACTCTGTTTATTGGTTGTTTGTATTGTCTTGAGTCTGTATTCAAGTCTACAACGAAGAAGAACATCAGTGCACCTTCGAGAGAAGGGTATTTACAAGCTTTCGGGAGATTGCTTTTGAAGTCTTGCATCGGGAGGATACAAGCACACCTTCGGGAGAAGGGTTTTACAAGCTTTCAGGAGATTGCTTTTGAAGTCTTGCATCGGGATGATACAAGCACACAACCTTCGGGAGATGGTTGTATAGGCTTTCGGGAGATAGCCTTTAAGCCTTGAATCGGGAGGATTCAAGCACTCTTCAAGGTGATCGAAGGGAGTTCGAGCTCTTGGAGTTTTATCAAGATTCAGTTAGTAGGTGGAATACATCAATCTTGCGGCATACAATAAGAGGGAGTCTATTTATGCATAAGTCAATTACTTTGTATTTTTGATACCGATCTAATGAATCTTATCTCTGGGCGTGGCCCCGTGGACTAGTAACAATCTGAAAGGATTGTTGAAACCACGTACAAAAATCTTCTGTGTTTTTACTTTTATGCACTGTTTGTTTTTCTGGGTTTCTCTGGAGTTACATAGTTGTATTTTGTAACTACGGAAAAACTATTTTCAGTACTAGTTTTATTATTCTGCATTTAATTAATCACTTAATTAAATAATCAAACTGGGAATATTAAAATACAAAATTTCATTTGGTATCAGAGCAAGTCACTAAATTTTTAGTGAGATCTTGAGGTTATTCCGTTTAACTGGTTTTGTGTGAGATGTCTTTGTTTGCAGAGGGAAGTTCTATCTCTCGACCTCCTCTATTGAATGAATCGAATTATCCTTATTGGAAGGTTAGGATGAGAGCATTCATCAAATCGCAAGATGAGAAGGCATGGAGAGCTATTCTTACAGGTTGGTCTCAACCTACTGAAAATGATGAACAAAGTAATACTCAGGTAAAATCTGAACTCAGTTGGACCACTGAAGATGAAAAATTGTCTGGTTATAATAATAAGGCTTTACATGCTATTTTTAATGGTGTTGGTGAAGGCTTTATTAAATTAATCTCATCTTGTGAATCTGCAAAGGAAGTATGGGAAATCCTTCAAATTCAATTTGAAGGTACTGCTGATGTAAAGAGATCACGATTTACCATGCTGCAAACTAGATTTGGTGAATTGAGAATGTCAGAAACTAAAACTTTAAATAATTTTTATAAAAGATTATCTGATATTTCTAATGAGTTTTTTGCCTTGGGAGAAAAATTAGATGAATATGTCTTGGTTCGAAAGATTGTTCGAGTTCTTCCTGACAGGTTTGACACAAAATTGCTAGCAATGGAAGAGGCAAAAGACTTTGGCAAAATGAAGGTTGAGGAACTCATGGGTTCTTTAAGAACTTTTGAGTTAAATCAACAGATCAAGAAAAAGAGTAAGCAAAGTTTCTCGAATGAGAAAAGCAAAGGTATTGCTTTCAATGATTCTGAAAATATTGTTTCTGATGATGAAAATGATGATAAAATGGCCTTGTTAGCAAAAAATTTCCAAAGATACATGAACTCTGTTGGAAATAAAATGAACTTTTCAAAGAACTCAAATGGTAACATTTCAGGTAACAATCCCTCTAAACCTTTTTCATCTAACAAAGATATTCGTTGCAGAGAGTGTGAAGGGTATGGTCATATTCAATTTGAATGTGCCAATACCTTAAAGAAAAATAAAAAGGGATTGAATGTTACTTGGAGTGATGATTCTGAAAGTAGTGAAGATGAAAAAGAAAAAGTTGCTCTAACAAGTGTTTTGTTAAGAAATTTGCAGGAAAAAGGAAAATTCATGTGCATGAATAATACCTCGATCGATGACAACAAGGAAGAATCTAGATTCGAATCAGATGAGTCAGAAATTGATGAGAATTCTATGGCTGAATCCTACAAGGTAATGTTTGGTAAGTTGATGGAAACATGTGCTGAAAATCGCTCCCTGGTTAAAGATAATAAAGTCTTGTGTAACAACATTAATGAGTTGGAAGATAAACTTAAATGTTGTGAATCTGAACTATCTTTAAAAGAGTCTAAAATTATTTCTTTAACCAAGGAACTTGATAACATTAAAAAGAATGTGAAAAAATGCTAAATCCAGGTTCCACCATCTTTAAAAAAATTCAAAAAGCTGGCCAAGCCAATCATGCTGGTTTGGGTTATGTTTCTAATCAACCTAATTCTAATACCACTTTTGTTAAATCTAATAGTTTTGTTTCTGGAAGAACTGTTTCTACTTCGCAGGTTTCTATCTCTACAGCAAAGCACTCTGCTGTTACAGAAAAGAAGCACTACAGTAAGTTTGACAATTCCAAAGGGAATGTAAGACGTTTCATCCCTATTTGCCATTTTTGTGGGAGAAAAGGTCACATTCGACCTAAATGCATCACTATGCAAAACATTTTTAATTCTAATTACCTTGAAAATAAACATGTTTTACAAAAACAAAAATGGGTTGTCAAAAATAAATGCTTGGTAGGTTCTTCTTGTTTTAAAACTATTGCTACTAACATGTGGTACTTTGATAGTGGGTGTTCTAGACACATGACAGGTGAAAAAGAATATCTTGAGAACATTAGACCAATGCAGTGTGAAGAAGTTACTTTTGGTAACGGTCTTGTTGGAAAAGTCATAGGGATAGGAACTCTCAATTTCGAAGGGCTTCCTAGACTGAAGAATGTCATGTTGGTTGATGGACTAAAAGCTAATCTTCTTAGCATTAGTCAAATTTGTGATCAGGATTATACTGTGAGCTTTGATAGTAATCATTGTTATGTGTATAATATTCTTGATGAAATTGTCTTGCAAGGGTTCAGATCTAATGATAACTATTACACCATCACTACCTATGCTACTTGTCATTCTGTTATTGATAACACCACCGATTTATGGCATGAAAAACTTGGTCATATTCATTTTAAAAATTTGAGGAGATTGTCTAATGCAGGAATTGTTCGAGGATTACCTAAATTAGGTAAGGAGTCTTTGGGAAAATGTGGACCATGTCAGCTTGGTAAGCAACTGAAAATTTCTCATAAGAGTGTTTCTGATGTGAATACTTCCAGAGTTCTCGAACTCCTACATATGGACTCAATGGGTCCAATCTAGGTTGAAAGCTTGAATGGTAAGAGGTATATTTTTGTGTGTGTTGATGATTTCTCTTGGTTTTCATGGGTAGAATTTTTTAGAGAAAACATTGATACTTTTGATGTTTTTAAGTATCTTTACTTGAAATTAAAAGTTCAAAAAGATTGCAACATTGGTAAGATAGTTAGTGGTAAGAGTAATCATGGAAAAGATTTTGAAAATACTGTGTATGGTAAATTCTATAAATCTTATGGTATTTTTCATAATCTTTCTGCTCCTAAAACCCCACAACAAAATGGAGCAGTTAAGGATTCCCACCTTCTTGATCATGTTTTAGACGAGGCTTTGTATGGCTTGAAAGAAGCACCCCGTGCTTGGTATGAGTGTCTATCTGAGTTTTTACACTCTCATGGTTATAGAAAAGGAAATGTTATTAAAACACAGTTCATCACACACATTCAATTTGATATTATTTTTTCATATGTTGATGATCTTGTTTTTGGATCTACTTCTAACTCTGAAGTGCAGGTCTTCGTTTCCCAAATGCAAAAGGAGTTTGAAATGAGCATGGTAGGTGAACTCACTTATTTTCTCGGTCTTCAAGTGAAGCAATCAGATGAGGGAACTTTTCTCACTCAAAGCAAATATGCAAAGAACTTGGTGAAAAAGTTTGGTCTTGAGAAAGCCAAACATATCAACACTCCCATGAGCACAACTTTGAAACTAAGCAAAGATGAACAAGGAGTAAAGGTAGATCAAACTTTGTATCGAAGTATGATAGGTAGTTTGCTTTATCTTATTGCTATTCGTCCTGACATTTGTTATAGTGTTGGTGTTTGTGCACGATATCAGGCAAATCCCATGGAATCCCATCTTTATGCTGTGAAAAGAATTATTCGCTATGTAAATAGCACTATTGATTTTGGGATTTGGTTTTCTAAAGACACTAACTCTAACCTTGTTGCTTTAGTGATGCTGATTGGGCAGGTAATGCAGATGATAGAAAAAGTACTAGTGGTGGATGTTTCTGTTGGAATATTATTTTACCAGGATCTTAGATCTACTCACAAGTATGTTGTTTAAACACCCTAAATATGAACTTTCTAAAACGATAAATTAAACACATATAAAGTTAAGAAAACCTTACATTGATGCAGCGAAATTAATGTCTCCTTCCACTCAGATCTCTAACCCTTGTATCTTTTCTGTAGCAGAGTATAATCAAGATCTGAGCCCGAATGTCCTTCTTCTACAAGTTTGATCCTTCACAGTCTTCCAATCTATGATTGAGTTACTGTTTGTTGTGTGTGGGCACTTACTCTCTCACTAGGGTTCGAAATTGATGAAGGAGAAAAGAGAATAGGGATTTCGACCAGGTATAGAAAGTGGGGAAGGCTCAGTTTTTTTGAAGAGAGAAATTTCTGTCAGAAGATGATATTCAAAGATGTATTTGACTGAGCCATCACTTTCTATTTACAGGCTGTTGGAAATTATTTTACCAGGATCTTAGATCTACTCACAAGTATGTTTATTAACATCCTAAATATGAACTTTCTAAAACGATAAATTAAACACATATAAAGTTTAAGAAACCTTACATTGGGTGCAGCGGAATATAATGACTCCTTCCGTTCAGATATCTAGCCCTTGATTCCTTTCTGTAGCAGAGCATTATCAATATCTGAACCTGGATCTCTTTCTCTGAATCCTTGATGATGAATCTCCTTTGCTGATGATCTTTCTTCACGATCTTCCTCACTATGATTGAGGTATCACTTGATGTGTGTGGGCACTACTCATACACTAAGGATTTCGAAATTCTAAGGACGAAGAAAGAAGAAGTGGTAGCTAAAGATAGGGAGAGAGAAGGCTCAGTTTTTCTGATTCAGAAAGTCTGAAGAAAAGTGTAATTTTCCTGAAGCCTTCACTATCTATTTATAGCATTCCACTAGGGTTATATTTGAATTATATGGCATTAAAATAATGAAAAAAATCAACTTAAAATAGCTACAAAGGTGGTCGGCCATACACTTAGTGGATTAGGCCTTGCTTTTTGCAATTTTGCAATTTTAACACCTTTTGTATCTGATTTTCTCAAAAATGCCAATTTCCTAATTCAACCATTTAAATGCCAATTCTAACTATTTAATAACTATAAATAATTATTAAATAATATTGTCATTTATCATATTTATTAATTGAACCATACAAAGTATCATAATTAACAAATATGCCCCTATAAACTCTTTCTTTACAATTTCGCCCTTACTTAGTGAAAAATTCACAAATAGACACAGTCTAATTTGAGAATTATAATTGATTAATCAAAACCAATTACACGAGTCTTACAAGCAATATTATCTCAACTAGTGGGGGGACCATGGGTCTATATAACTGAGCTTCCAATAAGTAGATCAAGAATTTAGCACTAAAATTCACTAACTTATTAATTCTTCGTTGAATCCACGCATAGAACTTAGAATTGCACTCTCAGTATATAGAATGCTCTATATGTTCCACCATATAGACACATCATTAGTTATCCATTGTTATAATCCTAATGTGATCAATGATCCTCTATATGAATGATCTACACTGTAAAGGGATTAAATTACCGTTACACCCTACAATGTATTTATTCCTTAAAACACTTGACCCCGTATAAATGATATTTCAACTTATGTGAAATGAGTACTCCACCATTTATGTTTGTTTGGTCAAGCTCGAAGGAGATCATCCTTTGCTTACTATTCGCCAGATAAAAGCTATAGATTCCATGTTTATGCTAGCGCTCCCACTCAATTGCACTACCGTGTTCCCAAAAAGTACGTATCACCCTGACCTAAAAGTAGGCTTAACTAACAAATCAAAGAACACGAATAGCCTTTCAAGATTGAGCCTAATCATAACAGGATTAAGAACATTTGATCTAGGATCAACTAGGCGATATTGACTTGAATAGATATTACGGTAAATTTAATAAATCTAAGTCAAAGTTCAATATCGGTCCCTTCCGATGCATACTCCATGCATCCAACCTGAGCTTTACTTTAACCAATGCTCTGGAAAGAACATAGCACTTCTCCAAATGGAAGTAAACTCTGTTGTAGATTATCATATCAGTAAAACCCTGTGTCTGATAAATCTAGGAAACTTTATTCACATAGTCATGTTTACTTTCCAATGTGTTGACGGCACAATAAACAGGATCAAGTATGTGAAAAGGGTTTCAGATGAATTTATACATTATGTACATATAATCATGAAATAAATCATGTGAACCATGCAACATTAAATGTTATTTCTGATCTATATTAATAAGTAAATCTGATTATATTGAAATGAGTTTTATTTAGGGCATAAAACCCAACAAACTCCCACTTGCACTAATATAAAACAAAAAGTGCGTTTCAAATAATCTCAACAGCTTGATATACAAATCAAGTGTAGTAGTAGTAAACTCCTCGTAATAGGATCTGAAAGGTTGAATTAACCACAACCTTTTCTCCACCATTACTCTTCCTTAATCACAAAATCATTGATAATGTGAAATTCCTCTCTATATGTCTACTCTCTTGGGATACTGGATTCTATACCTTTGGCAACTACTTTTGGTTAATCAGGAAATTAACACTAGTAGTTTAAGGCAATTTGGAATGGTGCCAAAGATGTATAGAACTTTCCTTAGACTGAATAAGTACCTTTCCTGCAGCTTTAACATTCAGTCCCTATCTGGTAGACCTAGAGACTTCAGATAGGTTTTTACACTTCTCCAAAGTCACTATTCCACCCCCAGAGTAACCACCATCTTATCAGAAAGATTTACTAGCACAAAGGCAAATTTCGAAATCTGATATGGTGTAGTCTAAGAGTTTTAAACACACTCTTATAGACTAACATATAGTTCCTCTTCTTAATCTTAGGATTTACTTGATTGTCTTCCAATGTTCTTCTCCTGGATTAATCTGATACCTACTCATTACTCCCACTCAACAGCAGGTGTCTGGTCTAAGGCATACAAAAGCATATCTAAGACCTCTCACTGTTGATATAAGAAATTCTTTCATGGCTTTATCTTTTCTAGAATAGTTAAGACTTTTCCTTAGATAAATAAAATCTATACCTAAGAAGTTGTGAAGCTTCTATAGATTGCCATTAGAAAGAAAATGCTTCAGCATCTTACTAAAGTAAGTTGCTTGCATTAGAGTAAGTAATTACCAGGTATACCACAAGCCATAGGTTTAGATAAACTCAAACCTATAATACTAGAAACAGGAAGTTTGTTAAGTCCATAGAATAGACTTATAAACTAAAATTTCCTTTTATGTCCTTGTAATAGAAAACTTTAGGTTATTCCATGTGAATGGATTAAACCATAGTTCTATTGGCTTTCTTCTTAGTTTCTTATCTTGACAATCCATTACTTGTTTAAACTCACAATGGATTTTAATCACTAGTGTCTCCCAAGTCATAAGAAGGTGAGTTCCTAGAAACTCTCCCACTACGACAAGGCACCGTGAATTATGTCTAAGAAAACTAAATGGTATTGATCTCTTCGGTTGTGACAAGACAACAGAGGCAGTGGGATCATCATATGTTATATAAGATGATAGAACACTTTTGGAATCAAGAATTAAATATCTCCTTTATTTGCTACTTGTTTTTCAGACTTAGTCATTTTCTTAGAAAAGTAGTATTTGTTTGAACAAACACTTTCTTATCTATTGACAATGGGATGGTCCACCCCTAATCACTTAGAATAGCTAACAAACCATGGTTAACAGTTCTAGCTTTTCTTAAGATTTTGATTAGGTCATCCATGAATCTAGTAATGATTTACATTAAGTACCCAACCATTACATCATTCTGAAATTGTATTACCATAGAAGGAATTAGGCAACGACTAGTAACTAATCATCAACATGCAACTCGAAATTTCTGGGGAGGTAAGTTTGAATATAATTCAAAAATCAATTTAATGATCTTTGAACTGCATATCTACTAACTATTTCTCCACCCCTATCAGTTCGCAAGATCTTTAACCACTTACCTTAATGGTTTTAACCATTGCTAGAAATTAATGAAATTTTTCAAACATTTCAAATTTCTTTGCTAAAAGGTATAATCTAGAGTTATCGTTTTAAGAATACAACGAAAAACTCATATCCACCCCTGAATGTACATCCATCTGCGAATGAGATGAACTACTTTCAGTGGATATAGGCATATTAACTCTTTGCAGAGATTGATCTTGTCAAATCCACTATGAACAAGATACAAATGCCATAGATTAAAAAAAATGTGGTAGTGTCTTTTTGATGACATAGGTTTAGTTACATCAAAGAGTTCTTAGAATAGTGCAAGTGGATCCTGGTCACAGAATACCTAACTCATATTCCATACAGTTTTAATCCATTAATAAAAGATGGATATTAAACTTGAGAAAGTGTAACTGTTTTGTATCTGGAATTAGAAATATAAGAAAATTTCTGTTTGGATTCTAAAATTAAAGTCAAAGACTTAAATTCAACCAAATATAATGAGTAATTCTTTCTTGGACCACCAATACTATTTAAACTCTAAGTCAGATTTGCCCATACAAGTAGGAAATTTCTAAGATTGAGGATTTATATCAATTGGGAATAGAATTTCGGGATTATAATCATATGCGTCATATAAAATGACATGAAATGATTTATAGACCATTCATCCAATGATATGTTTTTAAAGCTAATTCGAAATGAATAAGCTTAGAGGAATTAGGATAATTTCGTTTAAAATAAGAATCCAACAATGCTTCGATTAGCGAAAGACAAAGTAATCTTATTTATGTAATCTTCTTGTTTCATATCGTAAAAATACTAGTCTAAGGTGTCATCAATTGATGAACAGCTAGATGTCGCATATACAATATTTATCTTTCGAGATCTAACACTATTATGTATGTCTAATGGTGAAAATCCACTAGGAATTTATCTCATTAGAAAAACAAACATGTTAGACCAACAATGAAGATTCGAAATTAAATTACAACTTAATAACAGAAAATAACATGGTTCAATATAAATTCATACACAATTCAGAAATTATAAACATATAGCAAGTAGGAATGACTAGTGAAAATACTAAAACATACAATCCTAAATAATTTCCAAGGTTTTCAACAAACTGATACAGTGTCCCGGTAGGCGAGAGTCAAAGCATCATTTATTGAATAGAGTTGTCAGCTCATCTAAAATAGAAATCATTCTAGCAACTTTTTATTCGATCAAAATAAGAATCCAACGTTGTCCCGGTAGGCGAGAGTCAAGGTTATTCTCATTTTATGAGCTTCCACCATTGTTTCATGTTTCATAAGTTTATCTCTAAGTAGTCACCGTAGGGGAGAGTCTAATAGAGACAAAAACTTACAAAACACTTATCAAATGAAATCTTACGGTGTTAAATGCGTTCAACGAATAACCATCCATAGGGGGACGAAGTCTAGCGTCTCGAGGTTATATTGAAAACATTTAACTTTTGTAAGACCAACAATGGAGATCGAATATCTTAATAATAATCAAGCTCATTATTTAAAGTGAGTTGTATTTTCTTTGATTCTCTTTATTTAATTTATTTATTTTAAATATATATTTATTTAAAATTTCCAATTTAGAATGAAAAATTTTAAATATAAATTTTAATTTAATATTTATAAATTTTACTTAGATGGATATGAAAATAACATGAATTATTTCCATCTTAGTAATAATTTCCAATAAATATTTAGAAAAAATATTTAAGTTGTTACAAAATTAATTTAAATTAATTTACAACTCAAATTTAATTTTCTATAAATATATATTGCATTTCAAAAAATTAAAGTATTCAAGGATACAATTTTCGAAAATGCATGTTAAAATAAATCCTGGAAAAATTATTCTAATTTAATGTTGGCCCAAAATTAATTTACAACAAAAAATATAATTTTCCTATTTAATTAAATATATAAGAAAAATTTCAAATATTTAAGTATGATGATGAAAATCAACTTAAATATTAATTTTCTATTTAATTAAATACACTAGAAAAATACTTCAAGCAAAAATATCATCTATCTAGATTTTCCTTTGACTAATTAATTCAATTTCTAATAATATACTTTAATTTAATTTATTTTAAATTAATCAATAAATGAAAAAATCATTGATTTAAGTTGATCCAAGAATTAATTAAAATAAATAATTAATTTACAACTTAATCTATTTTTCAAGATAAAATTCGAAATTCTAGCATTTAAGAAATGCAATTTCGAAAATTGATTAATAAAATAAAAAAAATATATTTTGAAAATTATTTAAATTTAGTTGAAAAAATAAATTTCAACTAAAAATAATTTTCTATTTAATTAAATGTCATGAAAAAGAAATATTTAAGTATGATGATAAAAATCAACTTAGATATTTAATTTTCAAATTAATTAAATGTATTAAATTCAAGAAATAAATAATTAAGTGTAGAGAAGGCTTAATTATTTATTTCTAGTTTAATACTAGGAAAAATATACTTAAAATAAATTGTACCAAAATTAATTAAATAATTAATTTCACAATTTATAATATTTTCCTATTTAATATTAGAAATAATAAGTAGTCTAGAAATAACTATCTAGAAAATATCTTTTTTGACTAAGTATCTTTTCCACAAAATTTGAAAAAAATATCTAATTTAAGTTGTATTAGAAAAAAAATCTAGAACTTAAATATTTTTCAAATTTAAATTTAATTAAATATCAAAATTAAGTTGTAACCACTTAATTTGAAAATATTCCATTTTAAGTTAATATTCGAAAAGATATTAACTTAAAAAATATCTAAAGAATCTTAATAACCAATGCCTAAAATTCCTCAACTTAATTTTAAAATTTGAAATTCAAAAGATATTCAGATTTAAGTTGGTTAGTTGTAGATAACTAAATATCAACTTAAATAAGAATATTTAATGAAAAATTTAAATTAAGTTCCAGAAAGAATCTAGATGGTTATAATTCTATATTTAATTAAATACAAGAAAATACATATAGTTTAGCTTAGAATAAAGAATTCTTTAAACTATAATTTTCTTAAATTAATTTCAAAATAAATGAAATTAATTATGTTGCTAATCAATTTTATTAGGTTAAACTAGTTTAATTAACCTAGTACAGTTGTTCAAATGAGGCAAATGGGCCTTCACAATTAGGGTGGTTTGTGTGAGGGGGTGCTGGGTTTAGTATGTCGTACCCACTTCTATGGCTCCCAACTCTCACACAAGGCCCAAAAGAGAGGAATTTAACCTTAAAAAGAACAACTGTTATTAATTGAATAGGCCCAAAAATTAAATGGGCCTAAATAAATTCTATCAAGAACTATGATAATTTATTTTAGCAACATTAACCTATATGCATCTATAATAAAATTAAACACATAGGCTCACACAGGCACACTTTGGATGGGTCCTATCATGTTGCTAGGTCATACACAGATGAAAGAAGATTGTAAATATACCTGTTACAAATTATTATCTTGACCAAGGGAGCCATCAAATCATTAGATCTGGCAAAAGGTAACCATGGCTATTTGCAATCAAGTAATAATAGGTTTTAAAAACTTACATACAAGCTAAAACCACATACTCCTGCAACAAGGTTAGCTGGATAGTTGGAAGTAGGATTTATTTAATTTTAAATAAATAATTAAAAAATATTTTAATATTCGAAAAATAAAATAAAATTTAAAAAAATTTTAATTTCGGAAATAAAATTTAAATTTCGAAATTTAAAAAAAAATATTTTAAATTAAACCTACTTTTTTTTGAAAAATTAGGTTTCAACCAACCTAAATATCATTTCAAAATTTGCTAACTACTTTTAAAAAATTAAATGTTATTTTAAAAATAAAAATTAGAAAAGATAAATGAAATATCTTTTCAGATTTTAAATTTAATTTAAATAAATAAAATAACAAAATTTAAAAGTTAGCAAAATATCTTACATCTATTTAAAATTACATGATTATAAATATCTTATTTTAAATTTAAATAAGGTCAAAATATCTAAAAAGATTTAATTTAAAAAAAAAAATCTTAAAAGATAAGATATAATTAAAAATATCTTAAAAGATTTTATAAATATCTTATAAAATCTGACCTTAAATTTAAAAAAAAAAATAAGATATAATCAAATTTAAAAATAAGATAGATTTTTAAGCAAGAAGATAGATACTAATTCTATTCAAATTCAAATTATACTAATATCTTGAATTAAATTTAAAAATTATTAAATTAATTCAAAATAATAATTAGAATTGAATTAGGAATAGTGATAGTATAAATACAAAACTATAACAAAAATCGGAAGTTAATTCCATGAAAAAGCATGAAAAATCGAAGAAAAACAAAAAAATTCGAAACTGTACGGACAGATTTGCGATCGCAGGAAAATATCAAGACATGTACTCGATTTTTTTCAAATCTTCAAAAAATCATAACTAATTCAAATAAAATCCACATTAAGTTCTGTAAAAGGCTAACTTGCTTAATTTTTTCCATACTATCCAATAAAAATAATTCCAGAGATGAAATCGCAATTATTTTTCACGAAAATTTCACAAACATCAATCAATCATCAAATAACACTCAATACAACATGATACCATCCAAAGAACATACAAACAATCGTTTTAAAGTCCAAATTTCTTGCAAGTAAATCAATTACCATGGCTCTGAGGCCAGTTGTTGGAAATTATTTTACCAGGATCTTAGATCTACTCACAAGTATGTTTATTAACATCCTAAATATGAACTTTCTAAAACGATAAATTAAACACATATAAAGTTTAAGAAACCTTACATTGGGTGCAGCGGAATATAATGACTCCTTCCGTTCAGATATCTAGCCCTTGATTCCTTTCTGTAGCAGAGCATTATCAATATCTAAACCTGGATCTCTTTCTCTGAATCCTTGATGCTGAATCTCCTTTGCTGATGATCTTTCTTCACGATCTTCCTCACTATGATTGAGGTATCACTTGATGTGTGTGGGCACTACTCATACACTAAGGATTTCGAAATTCTAAGGAAGAAGAAAGAAGAAGTGGTAGCTAAAGATAGGGAGAGAGAAGGCTCAGTTTTTTTGATTCAGAAAGTCTGAAGAAAAGTGTAATTTTCCTGAAGCCTTCACTATCTATTTATAGCATTCCACTAGGGTTAGATTTGAATTATATGGCATTAAAATAATGAAAAAATCAACTTAAAATAGCTACAAAGGTGGCCGGCCATACACTTAGTGGATTGGGCCTTGCTTTTTGCAATTTTGCAATTTTAACACCTTTTGTATCTGATTTTCTCAAAAATACCAATTTCCTAATTCAACCATTTAAATGCCAATTCTAACTATTTAATAACTATAAATAATTATTAAATAATATTGTCATTTATCATATTTATTAATTGAACCATACAAAGTATCATAATTAACAAATATGCCCCTATAAACTCTTTTTTTACAATTTCGCCCTTACTTAGTGAATAATTCACAAATAGACACAATCTAATTTGAGAATTATAATTGATTAATCAAAACCAATTACATGAGTCTTACAAGCAATATTATCTCAACTAGTGGGGGGACCATGGGTCTATATAACCGAGCTTCCAATAAGTAGATCAAGAATTTAGCACTAAAATTCACTAACTTATTAATTCTTCGTTGAATCCACGCATAGAACTTAGAATTGCACTCTCAGTATATAAAATGCTCTATATGTTCCACCATATAGACACATCATTAGTTATCCATTGTTATAATCCTAATGTGATCAATGATCCTCTATATGAATGATCTACACTGTAAAGGGATTAAATTACCGTTACACCCTACAATGTATTTATTCCTTAAAACACTTGACCCGATATAAATGATATTTCAGCTTATGTGAAATGAGTACTCCACCATTTATGTTCGTTTGGTCAAGCTCGAAGGAGATCATCCTTTGCTTACTATTCGCCAGATAGAAGCTATAGATTCCATGTTTATGCTAGCGCTCCCACTCAATTGCACTACCGTGTTCCCAAAAAGTACGTATCACCCTGACCTAAAAGTAGGCTTAACTAACAAATAAAAGAACACGAATAGCCTTTCAAGATTGAGCCTAATCATAACAGAATTAAGAACATTTGATCTAGGATCAACTAGGCGATATTGACTTGAATAGATATTACGGTAAATTTAATAAATCTAAGTCAAAGTTCAATATCGGTCCCTTCCGATGCATACTCCATGCATCCAACCTGAGCTTTACTTTAACCAATGCTCTGGAAAGAACATAGCACTTCTCCAAATGCAAGTAAACTCCGTTGTAGATTATCATATCAGTAAAAACTTGTGTCTAATAAATCTAGGAAACTTTATTCACATAGTCATGTTTACTTTCCAATGTGTTGACGGCACAATAAACAGGATCAAGTATGTGAAAAGGGTTTCAGATGAATTTATACATTATGTACATATAATCATGAAATAAATCATGTGAACCATGCAACATTAAATGTTATTTCTGATCTATATTAATAAGTAAATCTGATTATATTGAAATGAGTTTTATTTAGGGCATAAAACCCAACATAGGCAACTACTAGGTTTAGGTTAAGAATTATTTGGCATTAAAATAATGAAAATATTAATTTAAAAATCCACAATAAGTGGTCGGCCATGGTGTTATAATGGGCCTCACTTGATTTTGCAGTTTTATCAAATTTTATTTCTATTTTCTCAAAAACGCCAATTTTCCAATTCTAACCTTTTAAATGCCAAAACTAATTATTTAATAACTAAAATAGATTATTAAATAATATTGTCATTTAATTTAATTATTAATTAGACATATAAAGTCCATTAATAAATAAATAAACCTAGAAACTCTTTTCTTTACAATTTCATCCCTACTTAGTGAAAATTCATAAAATTAGACATAGTCTAACTTTAGAATTATAATTGATCAATCACGGATCAATTAATGAGTCTTACAAGCAGAATGTTCTCAACTAGAATGGGGACCATGGATCTATATGCTGAGCTTCCAATAAGTGAACCAAATTTACCAAGTAAATTCCTACTTATTAATTCTTCGTTGAATCCACTCTTAGAACTTAGAATTGCACTCTCAGACTTATATAGAGCATATTATATGTTCCACGATATCAATATACTATCTCATTTAACCATTGTTATAATCTTATTGTGATTTAAAGATCCTCTATATAGATGATCTACATCGAGATGGGATTTCTTTACCGTTCTCACCCCTCAATGTATTTTGCCCCTTAAAACACTTAGCTACCTGTAAATGGTGTTTAATGATCTAATAATTAGTCAGTTAAACAAGAGCTCATCCATTTACTTCTATTTGCTAAGCTCGAAGGGAATCATCACTTGACTTCTATACACGAGTAGAAGCTATAGATTCCATATTTATGTTCAGCACTCCCACCCAATCATACTATCATGTTCCCAAAATATACGTATCACCCTGACCCAAAAGTAGGCTTAACAATAAATCTAAGAACATGAATAGCACTCCTGAGTTGAGCCTAAGCATATCAGGATTTAGATTCTTTTAATCTTAAGATCAACTACTGATATTGACTTGGAAAGATATGTATAACGGTAAGTTTGTCATATCTTAACTTAGTTGCAATATCGGTCCAGTCCAATGTATACTCCATACATTCGAAACTAGTATACTTTACTAATGTCCTGGAAAGAACATAACACTTACTCCAAGTGTAAGTACACATCATCGCTGATTATCACATTAGTGTAAATCCAATAACAACGATGAAACGAGGGACCAATACTTTTGATTCATATGATCACAATCACATTCCATTGTGTTGACGATACCGTAATTGTGAATAAACATATGATCCGGATTTAATCGATTACGTGTGTAAATGTAATAAACATATTTAAACCATTAGCATGTAGAATTCATGCAAACATCAATCACTTCAAATTTCTTATATTGATAACTAATCAGATTGTAAAGAGTTTTATTTAGGGCATAAAACCCAACAGTTTCTATCTTGGAAACAATCTTATTTCATGGCACATCAAGAAGCAAAACTCAATCTCTCTGTCCACAGCTGAGGCTGAGTATATTGCTGCGGGTAGTTGTTGTACCCAATTGTTATGGATGAAACAAATGATGGCAGCTTATGGGTTTAATTTGAAAACTTTAACCATCTTTTGTGATAACACTAGTGCTATAAACATTTCTAAGAATCCTGTTCAACACTCTCCCTCAAAGCACATAGACATTCGTCATCACTTTATTAGAGAGCTTGTGGAAAATAAAATTCTTGTCTTAGAATATGTTGAAACTAGCAAACAAATTGCAGATATTTTTACTAAAGCTCTTGACTCGGTCTGTTTTATTTCTCTAAGGAAATCCTTAGGGGTTTGTACTGTTTAATATTTTTGTTCTTCTTAATCCTTGATATTTGAGTTGTCTTAGAGTTCATAATGTCTTGTCCTTGTCCTAGAAGAAAATCTCAACCTTATAAGAATTACAGTCATTATTTGATTGCTAATGTTGTAATGTTATGATGTCATACAGGTTTATCAGGAAAATTGTTCACTCCTCACAGGAATATTCGGGTTCATCAAACAGTGTTATGTAAGCTACCATTTTCGAATAATGTGTTTAAAAACTGTGTGTTCAAGCTCCATTGGAAGAATAGAGCTACCTATCTCAATGTGTGAAAGCCATCTCTGAGTAAGTTGGAACTATGTAATTAGGAGTTATGTAGAAGATACGCTACCATTGAAAAGGGCTACCATTGAGGTAGTGTGACAGCGTCTCCTATGGTTACAATTTATGAGAAAAAGTCTTTTTGACATATTGGGCAATGTTCCATGCTTACACTTTCACACACCTATGCTTGACACAGTTTGTGGTAAAAAATTTCTATTCTCGAAAATGGTGTTATAAAGCTGTTACATACTGTTTGATTTGCTTTAATACTCTTGGTGACTGAGTTAATTTTTTCCGTGTAACTGGTATGACCTCATTCTATTATTTCATTAGCTTGATAAAATAATTTCTGATTATTCTTATGAGTTTGATTTTTTCATCAGGGACAAAGACAAGTGGACATTGTGAATACTAGTTACAAAAATATCAAGGTTATTTTATTTTTCTGTCTTTTAATAAAAAAATAAAAAAAGAAAATAAAAAAAAGGAGAAATTTGTGATCGAGTTTGTCAATTGAGCTTTGTTAAAAATTCTTGTTATTTTTTGTTATGTTTCATTATATTCTTAGACACTATTTTTTTTTTGCTCTGAAGTGGTGATTAGTGCTTTATGTGTCTCTTTGTGTTCTCTTGTTCATTATTTGCAAATTTTTTTGGGGGACATTTTTTGAAAAAAATAAAGAAAACGGGGGGCATATTTTTTCGATTCTTTGTAAATATTTTTTCTTTTATTTTTTCATTTTATTATGGAAACATGTTTTAATTGTATTCTCTATTTGTGTGTTTCCTTTATTTTTGGAGATTTGGTCTTGTTTTAGTGTTTTTAGGAAACTTGTCCTTAAATAATTAATTATTTTTGGTTTCCTTTTTGGTGGCAATTTCGGTTTGGTAGGGTATTTAAATTCTTAGATTTTGTGGGGATATTTTGTTTCATTTTCCATTTAAGGAAATATTGACCATTTTTTGAAAAACTTTTTTGGTTTCCTTTTTTCTCTCCACACGTGATTCAAGGGTAAGGAAGTTACTTTCCTTTTCAGTTATTTTTTTGATTTTGGGTAAGTAAAATCAAATGCTATATATGCTCAACTACCCACTCACCCACGATCACCACTCACTCTTCTCCTTCTATTTTTTTTCTCAAAGGTCTAATATTTTTCAAAGTGTAAGAGTGTTTGTGTTCTAGGGTTTCAAAGGAAAAATGGTCAAAACTAAGAATGCCCAACCGTCCAAGAAGCCCTCTCGTGGCTCTGCCTCTGCTTCTCCGATCAGCCCGCCTGCGCCGCCTGCACCAGCAACCGGAGCTTCTGGTTCGTCCTCTGCTCCGACGAAGTCTGCCAGAAAATTGAAGACCCTAGCTCGAAAATCAGTGGTAAATCTCGCCTCTCCACCTGTTGTTGCTTCTCCTATTGCTTCTTCAACACCTGGGTTTGGTGATCATGATGAATCCCATTCATCCGATCACACATTGTCGAAGTCCTCTTCTTCGAATGGTGCTCCTAATGTCGAAAAAGCTTTGGTGACCTTGCCCACGGTGAGTTCTCGAACAAGGTCCAAGGTTTCCACTCCTCAAAAGCCCGAAGTGGTTCAACCTAAAAAGGTTTCCAAAGGGAAAAAGGTGATGTCTTCAACTTCAAAGGTCAAAAATCTCAAGGAGAATCCCCCTTCGGTCTCATCCTCGGATTCTGAACCTGAAGAAACTGAGGAGGATCATGATTCAAAGGGCTTGTCCAATTCAAGTGAACAATTTGTGCCCAAAGATCAACCTGCTGTTGATGATTCTGGATCCGAGAGTGAAGAACCAGAGACTGATCCTGTCACTACAGAGCCTGTTCCTGTCCCTGCTGAAGTTCCAAAGAAGGACAAAGGAAAAAGGCCCATTGTCTCTCCAAAAGAAAGAGGCCCTCTGGTATTTCTCTTGATAACTTCAAGCCCCACTCTCATTATTTTTGTTATAATGATCATGCTAGAGATATGAAATTCTATGAGAATATGAATTTTACTGTGTAGAAAAATTTTAATGTTATTGCTCATAAGCCTTTTGGAGTGTATAACATGTTGAAAGAAAGACAATGGGTAGATACCTTGATCGGTTTTGATGGCTATGTGAATAGAATTGTGAAGGAATTTTATGCTAACATCACTGATGAGTTTCTCAATGAGGACTCTTTCATGTTTGGTAAAGTTTTTGTCAGAGGACACTGGTATTCCTTTACTGTGAAGGATGTTGCTGAGGCTCTCAATCTGCCTATGGGAATTGAGCCAACTGATGTGGAGTTTGATCGTCAAAAGGTGTTCGGTTATCTCACTGGTGATAATGAAGTTAAACTTTCCGACACCATGCATATGTCTCAACTCACCTATCAACCTGCTGCTCTCATGAGATTTGCACTATCCAATTGGTTTCCTTGCTCCAATCCGGTAAATGTTTCAAATGAACTTGCATTCTTTTTGTATAAAGTTTCAATTGGTGCTAAAATTGATTTGGCTGACATGATTTGGGAGCAAATTGTTTCTCTTTGAAAGGGCAAGAAACCTAGGCTCAATCTCATTTTTCCTCACTTAATCTATAAAATTTTATCTGATCAAGAGGAATTGATTCTTGAGAATGAATCAATTGAGATGCCTGCTGTTGGAACCACTTTCAAAATTCCTGAAAAGCCTCCTCAAGGAAAAGCTGCTCAAAGAAAGGCTAGGTCTGCTTCCCTTGGTCTTACAAATGATCTTGCTGCTGCATCTACTTCAACTTTTGCTCCTACAGAAATGGCAGAATTCAACTTGCGTTTGGGAAGAATGGAGACAAGTCAGGCCTTGCTTCTTAGAAAGATGGACAACATCATGAAATACTTCCGACCCAATGATGATGAATGAGTGGTTCAATCTTTTATCTCTTGCTTTTTACTAATGTATGTTTGAACTTATGACTTTGTCCATGTTTGTTTTTGCTTTCTTTGGCTCCTTGATAGACAAAAAGGGGGAGTAGTATTATTTTTTGGATTCATTGTTTGGATTTTGTTTGGATTCTATGTTACAACTCTGGACCCTTGGTTTTAGGGGGAGTTGCTTGTTTGTGGTTTAACACTTTTCCGTTTAAAAAGTTGGGTTTTCGGTTTGTAAGCTTTTCTGTCCAAAAAAAGTTCTTTGTTTTATGTGTTAGAGTGCTTTCATGCAAGGGGAGTATTTTCTATACTCTTGTATCTTTAGAAAGCTATTTTCTTTGGTTTCTAACACTTGATGCACGTTTTCTCATAATAAAATGTTTTGTCAATCAAAGTTCCAAAGGGGGAGATTGTTAATTCCATTTTTGGCATATTTAATTGACAAAAATATTTAATTATTTAATGTATATTTCGGCTGGCGTGTTTAATATGGTTTCCCTATTTTTGTATATCTAAACTTGGAAGGAAAGTTGTCTAGCTTGTTGGGTTTTATGCCCTAAATAAAACTCCATTTCAATGTAATCTATTTTATTCAACATCAATAAAGAAACAGAAGTATTTTTCATTCATTTGTGTATGTTTTGGTTCACTTTATCAATTGCTTGTCTATTTGATTTATAAATTCATCTTAAACCCTTTTCACATACTTGATCATGTTTATTGTGTTGTCATTACATTGGAAAGTAAACATGACTATGTGAATAAAGTTTCCTAGATTTATCAGACACAGGGTTTTACTGATATGATAATCTACAACAAGAGTTTACTTGCATTTGGAGAAATGCTATGTTATTTCCAGAACATTGGTTAAAGTAAAGCTCAGGTTGGATGCATGGAGTATGCATCGGAAGGGACCGATATTGAACTTTGACTTAGATTTAATTAAACTTAACGTAAAATCTATTCAAGTCAATATCGCCTAGTTGATCCTAGATCAAATGTTCTTAATCCTGTTATGATTAGGCTCAATCTTGAAAGGCTATTCGTGTTCTTTGATTTGTTAGTTAAGCCTACTTTTAGGTCAGGGTGATACGTACATTTCGGGAACACGGTAGTGCAATTGAGTGGGAGCGCTAGCATAAACATGGAATCTATAGTTTCTATCTGGCGAATAGTAAGGAAAGGTTGATCTCCTTCGAGCTTGACCAAACGAACATAAATGGTGGAGTACTCATTTCACATAAGCTGAAATATCATTTATACGGGCTCAAGTGTTTTAAGGATAAAATACATAGTAGGGTGTTACGGTAATCTAATCCCTTTACAGTGTAGATCATTCATATAGAGGATCATTGATCAAATTAGGATTATAACAGTGGATAACTAATGATGCGTCTATATGGTGGAACATATAGAGCATTCTATATACTGAGAGTGCAATTCTAAGTTCTATGCGTGGATTCAACGAAGAATTAATAAGTTAGTGAATTTTAGTGCTAAATTCTTGATCTACTCATTGGAAGCTCGGTTATACGGACCCATGGTCCCCGCACTAGTTGAGATAATATTGTTTGTAAGACTCATGTAATTGGTTTTGATTAATCAATTATAATTCTCAAATTAGACTATGTCTATTTGTGAAATTTTCACTAAGTAAGGGCAAAATTGTAAAGAAAGAGTTATTAGGGGCATATTTGTTAATTATGATACTTTGTATGGTTCAATTAATAAATATGATAAATGACAATATTATTTAATAATTAGTTATAGTTATTAAATAATTAGAATTGGCATTTAAATGGTTGAATTTAAAAATTGGCATTTTTGAGAAAATCAGATACAAAAGTGTTAAAATTGCAAAATTTCAAAAAGCAAGGCCCAAACCCAATAAGCCATGGCCGGCCACTTTTGTAGGCATTTTAAACTGATATTTTCATTATTTTAATGCCAAATAATTCAAACCTAACCCTAGTGGAATGCTATAAATAGGTAGTGAAGGCTACAGGAAAATTACACTTCTGAATCAGAAAACCTGAGCCTTTCTCTCTCTACCTTGGCCGCCACCCTCTCTCTCTCTTCTTCCTTGATAATTTCGAAACCCCTTAGTGATTAGAGTAGTGCCCACACACAGCAAGCAATACCTCAATCATAGTGAGAAAGATCGTGAAGAAAGATCATCAGTAAAGGAGTTTCAGCATCAAAGATTTAGAGAAAGAGATTCAGGTTCAGATCTTGATAATACTCTGCTACAGAAAGGATACAAGGGTTAGAGATCTGAACGGAAGGAGTCATTTAATTCCTCTGCACCCAATGTAAGGTTTCTTAAACTTTATATGTGTTTATTTCATCGTTTTAGAAAGTTCATATTTAGGGTGTTAATAAACATACTTGTGAGTAGATCTAAGATCCTGGTAAAATAATTCCAACAACTGGTATCAGAGCCATGGTAATTGATTTGCTTGCAAGAAATTTGGACTTTAAAACGATTATTTGATGTTTTTGGATGGTATCATGTTCTATTGAGTGTTATTTGATGATTGATTGATGTTTGTGATTTTTCGTGAAAAATAATTGAATATCTGTTTCTGGAATTATTTTTATTGGATAGTATGGAAAAAATTAAGCAAGTTTTTTTTTACAGAACTCAATTTCGATTTAATTTGAATTAGTTATGATTTTTTGAAGTTTCAAAAAATATCAGGGTTGAGCAACAAGGACACGCGCGCGCGCACGAGGCTTGTCCCTCGGACAGCACTCGCGCAGATAAGTTTTTTGTCTGAACACCTGGGCTCCGCGCGCGGAGAGGCTGCTGGCAGCCTCCTGCGTCGAGTTCTCTCGCCCATGCACCCCTTGTTGCGCGTGAGGACAGTATGCAATGCATACTGTCCGTACAGCTCGCAAATTTTTCGTTTTTCTTCGTTTTTTCATGCTTTTTCATGGAATTAACTTCCGATTTTTTGTGTAGTTCTGTATTTATACATTTACTATTCCTAATTCAATTCTAATTATCATAATGAATTAATTTAATATTTTTTAAATTTAATTCATGATATTAGTGTAATTTGAATTTAAAAATAGTTAGTATCTATCTTTTTTTGCTTAATAATCTATCTTATTTTTAAATTTGATTATATCTTATCTTATTTTTAAATTTAAGGTTAGATTTTCAATATTTTTAAATTAATTTTTTTTAAATAATTTGACCTTATTAAAATTTAAAATAAGATAACTATAATCATGTAATTTTAAATAGATGTAAGATATTTTGCTAACTTTTAAATTTTGTTATTTTATTTATTTAAATTACATTTAAAATCTGAAAAAGATATCCATTTATCTTTTTTAATTTTTTATTTAATTTTTATTTATAAAATAATATTTAAATTTTTAAAGTAGTTAGCAAATTTTTGAAATGATATTTAGGTTGGTTGAAACCTAATTTTTCAAAATTGTAGGTTTAATTTTAAATTTAATTTTTTTTTTATATTTTCGAAATCTCTTTTATTTTTTTTAATTTTTTTCGAAAATAAATATTTTATTTATTTAATTAATTATTTCGAAATTATTTAATTTAAAATTAAATAAATCCTACATCCAACTATCCAGCTAACCTTGTTGCAGAAGTATGTGTTTTAGCTTGTGTGTAAGTTTTCAAAACCTATTATTACTTGATTGCAAATAGCCATGGTTACTTTTTGCCAGATCTAATGATCTGATGGCTCCCTTGGTCAAGTAAATAATTTGTAACAGGTATACTTACAATATTCTTTCATCTGTGTATGACCTAGCAACATGATAGGACCCATCCAAAGTGTACCTGTGTGAGCCTATGTGTTTAATTTCATTATAGATGCATATAGGTTGTTGTTGCTAAATAAATTATCATAGTTCTTGATAGATTTTATTTAGGCCCATTTAGTTTTTGGGCCTATTCAATTAATAACAGTTGTTCATTTTAAGGTTAAATTCCTCTCTTTTGGGCCTTGTGTGAGAGTTGGGAGCCATAGAAGTGGGTACGACATACTGAACCCAGCACCCCCTCACATGAACCACCCCAATTGTGAAGGCCCATTTGCCTGATTTGAATAACTGTACTAGGTTAATTACACTAGTTTAACCTAATAAAATTGATTAGCAACATAATTAATTTCATTTATTTTGAAATTAATTTAAGAAAACCATAGTTTAAAGAATTTTATATTCTAAGCTAAACTATATGTATTTTCTTGTATTTAATTAAATATAGAATTATAACCATTTATATTCTTTCTGAAGCTTAATTTAAATTTTTCATTAAATATTCCTATTTAAATTGATATTTAGTTATCTACAACTAACCAACTTAAATCTGAATATCTTTTGGATTTAAAATTTCAAAATTAAGTTGAGGAATTTTAGGCATTGGTTATTAAGATTCTTTAGATATTTTTTAAGTTAATATCTTTTCGTATATTAACTTAAAATGGAATATTATAGATATTTTTTAGGTTAATATCTTTTCGAATATTAACTTAAAATGGAATATCTTCAAATTAAGTGGTAACAACTTAATTTTAATTTAATTAAATCTGATTTGAAAGATATTTAAGTTGATTTTTTAGATTATTCTAAAACAACTTAAACAAGATATTTTCAAATTTGTTCCATTTTTTATTCGAATTTAAATAATAATTGAAATTTAATTAAAGTTGATTTTTTATTTAAACCAACTTTGATTTGTAATTTTTCATTATTATATTATGGAACTTGTTCGATATTTATTCGAATTAAATAATAATTGAAAATTAATTGAAGTTTATTTTTTATTTAAACCAACTTTAGTTTGTAATTTTTTATTATTATAATATCGAATAAAGTGATTATACAAAATACATATAATATTTTTAAATAATGAGCTTTTAATCAAAAGATATTCGATCTCCATTGTTGGTCTTACAATAGTTAAATTTTTTCAATATAACCTCGAGACGCTAGACTTCGTCCCCCTATGGATGGTTATTCGTTGAACACTTTTAACACCGTTCGATTTCATTTGATAAGTGTTTTATGAGTTTTCGTCTCTATTTAGACTCTCCCCTACGGTGACTACTTAGAGATAAACTCATAAAACATGAAACAATGGTGGAAGCTCATAAAATGAGAATAACCTTGACTCTCGCCTACCGGGACAACGTTGGATTCTCATTTTGATCGAATAAAAGGTTGCGAAAATGTTTAATTTTAGATGAGCTGACAACTCTATTCAACTAATGTTATCTTTGACTCTCGCCTACCGGGACACTGTATTTCATTATGTTGGAGACCTTGGAAAGTAAACTATGTTAGATTTAGTATTTCTATAACATATGTCATTACTTGTTATTTTCTGAACTTGTGTATGAATTTTGAACCAAAACCTTACTTCTGTTTTATTGATGTGTTGTAGTGTCTATAATCCTCTTCCCATTCCACTCCTAGTTAATATCTTAGCAATTGAACTTGAAGTTATAAACTCCTTGTCAGAGTAATACTTCACATATGCTCATGATGGACTTTAAATTCCAGAAAGCAGGTAAGCTGGGAATTGTTCACTCTGAAGAGCAAATAGTTCATAACTCTATAAATCCTGCTACTTCAAGCTTAGTTGAGAAGATAAGAAAAAGTGATTCCACTTCCTCAAGTTATACTTCACAACAAAATGAACCAGCAAGAACAACAATTAACAAACGAATAAGCAGTAATGCTTTAGTCTTCGAATCATGTGTGTTAGAGAATGATAAATCCATTCGGATTCTTGATTCTGGGTCTACAAACCATGTAAGTTGTTCATTGCAATTGCTTGAGAATTGGAATTATTTGAAATCCAGAGAGTTGAAACTTAAAGTTGGTAATGGCGAAATGGTTTCGGTTAGAGCTAGAGGAAAAGCCAAACTCAAGTTTCAAAACAGAATTTCGGAATTAGACAATGTCTTATACATTCCAAATTTCAGTAGAAACTTGGTTTCTGTTTCATGCTTACAATTGCAACAATATAAATTAGATTTTTCGAGTTCTGGTTCTACCATTTCTCGAAATGACATTCAGATTTGTGTTGCATCCATGTAACAAGGGCTTTATGTTCTTAGACCAGAAACACCATTTGCCCTACATAACGAACTTTTTAAAGTAGCTAAACCTAGAAACCACAAAAAGTAAAAGATCGTTGATGATAATGAAACATATCTATGGCATTTACGTTTGGGTCACATTGGCTATGACAGACTAAACAGGCTAACCAAAGACGGTCCATTTAAAAATGTCTCTTAGGTGAATTACCTATTTGCGAATCTTGCCTAGAAGGAAAGATGACCAAACGTTCTTTCTCTGCAAAGGGAGAGCGTGCCAAACAACCCTTAGGGTTAGTGCATTCCGATGTCTGCAGACCTTTGAATGTCAAAGCCCGAGGTGGTTATGAGTACTTTGTCACTTTCATTGACGATTACTCTAGATATGGACATATTTACCTTATGCATAAGAAATCTGAAACATTCGCAAAGTTTCAAGAATTTCATGCTTTGGCCCAAAACCAATTAGGTAAATCATTAAAGATCTTGCGAACTGATAGGGGTGGAGAATATATGGATATGCAGTTCAAAGATCATTTAATTGAACTTGGAATTGAATCCGAATTAACTGCCCCTAGCACTCCACAGCAAAATGGAGTTGCAGAAAGACGGAATCGCACGCTTTTGGAAATGGTTAGGTCTATGCTTAGTTTTTCAACACTACCTACGTCCTTCTGGGGATATGCAATTCAGATGGCAACCGACATTTTAAATGTTGTTCCATCTAAATCAATCCCTAAGACACCCTTAGAACTATGGATTGGTCGTACACCTAGTTTACGCCATTACCGAATCTGGGGGTGCCCTGCTCATGTCTTAAGTAAGAAAGACGGCAAACTTGAGTCACGAACTGAAGTTTGCATGTTTGTCAGTAATTCTAAAGAGACTAGGGGTGGACTATTTTATAGTCGCAAGGATGATAAAGTGTTTGTTTCTACAAACGCAACTTTCCTTGAAGATGACTATATTAAGAATTTCAAATCACAAAGTAAAGTAGTGTTGGAGGAAATGCTTTTGGATATAAGTCCTTCCAATGTTCCGTTCTCTTCCACACGTGAAGAGGACAATCCCACTCCCTCAGTTGAACCAACTGAGAAATCTACTACTAAAGTTTCTGTTCAGAAGATCACCGCACCTCGTCGTAGTGGGAGGGTTTCAACAAAACCTGCTCGTTATAGCTTGGATGGTGAAATCAATATGGTCGTAGGTGACGGTATTGATGACGATTCATTAACTATAAACATGCAATGGCTAGTCCGCAACGGAAACGATAGTTGGCCGGCATGGATTGAGAAATGGATTCCATGAAAAAGAACAAAGTCTGGGAATATGTAGACGCACCTGAAGACTATCATCCGATAGGATGCAAGTGGGTTTATGTGACAGTCAGTAGTCCCGTGATCCGTAAGGGGAAACACCGGGTAAGTTGTGCAATCCCACACCGCCTGGGGAAGGTCAAGTGGGATGATTCTGAGACTGTGTAGGTATGAGACTACACAGTTGAAGAGAGCTTAAATGGATTGATTGGTACTACCTATGTCAACAAGGTGCATCTTGTTTTTCGGTAGCCCATCTCGAAAGAACTCCATAGTTAAGCGTGCTTGGCCTGGAGCAATTTCAAGGATGGGTGACCTCCTGGGAAGTTTTCCCAGGAAGCGTGCGAGTGAGGACAAAGCACGCTGGAAACACTCGTGTTGGTCTGTAGGGCCAGTCATCAATCCAGGAAGCATCTAGAGTGGCGTACTCGTGTATAAGAGCCATTCATTCCGTGGGTGTAAGGACCCAATGGAGGCTTGAAGCGGGGACGTTACAAATGGTATCAGAGCTTTGACCCAGCCGGAAGTGTGGTCGACGAGGACGTCGGACCCCGTAAGGGGGGGTGATTGTGACAGTCAGTAGTCCCGTGATCCGTAAGGGGATATATCGGGTAAGCTGTGCAATCCCACACCGCCTGGGGAAGGTCAAGTGGGATGATTCTGAGACTGTGTAGGTATGGGACTACACAGTTAAAGAGAGCTTAAATGGATTGATTGGTACTACCTATAACAACAAGGTGCATCTTGTTTTTCGGTAGCCCATCTCGAAAGAACTCCACAGTTAAGCGTGCTTGGCCTTGGAGCAATTTCAAGGATGGGTGACCTCCTGGGAAGTTTTCCCAGGATGCGTGTGAGTGAGGACAAAGCACGCTGAAAACACTCGTGTTGGTCTGTAGGGTCAGTCATCAATCCAGGAAGCAGCCAAAGTGACGTACTCGTGTATAAGAGCCATTCATTCCGTGGGTGTAAGGACCCAATGGAGGCTTGAAGCGGGGACGTTACAAAATAGACCCATCCTTGAAATTGCTCCAGGCCAAGCACGCTGGAAACACTCGTGTTGGTCTGTAGGTCCAGTCATCAATCCAGGAAGCATCTAGAGTGGCGTACTCGTGTATAAGAGCCATTCATTCCGTGGGTGTAAGGACCCAATGGAGGCTTGAAGCGGGGACGTTACAAATGGTATCAGAGCCTTGACCCAGCCGGAAGTGTGGTCGACGAGGGCGTCGGACCCTGTAAGGGGGGGTGATTGTGACAGTCAGTAGTCCCGTGATCCGTAAGGGGAAACACCGGGTAAGCTGTGCAATCCCACACCGCACAGGGAAGGTCAAGTGGGATGATTACCGAGGCTTGTGTAGGTATGGGACTACACAGTTGAAGAGAGCTTAAATGGATTGATTGGTACTACCTATATCAACAAGGTGCATCTTGTTTTTCGGTAGCCCATCACGAAAGAACTCCACAGTTAAGCGTGCTTGACTTGGGAGCAATTTCAGGATGGGTGACCTCCTGGGAAGTTTTCTCAGGAAGCGTGCGAGTGAGGACAAAGTACGCTGGAAACACTCGTGTTGGTCTGTAGGGCCAGTCATCAGTCCATGAAGCAGCCAGAGTGACGTACTCGTGTATAAGAGCCATTCATTCCGTGGGTGTAAGGACCCAATGGAGGCTTGAAGCGGGGACGTTACAGTTTACAAGAAGAAAAGAGGAGCTGGAGGCGAAGTCGAAACTTTTAAAGCCAGACTTGTAGCCAAGGGTTATACCCAAAGAGAAGGCGTGGACTATGAGGAAACTTTTAGTCCTGTTGCCATGCTCAAATCCATCTGAATTCTTCTCTCCATAGCTGCTGCTTTCGATTATGAAATCTGGCAAATGGATGTCAAGACTGCCTTCCTTAATGGGGTACTTGAAGAAACCATCTATATGGAGCAACCAGAAAGTTATGTTCTTCCTGGGCAGGAAAATAAAGTTTGCAAATTAAATATCTATGGACTTAAGCAAGCTTCTCGCTCATGGAACAAAAGGTTTGATGAAATCATCAAGACCTACGGCTTTCTTCAGAATGAAGATGAACCTTGTGTTTACCAACTCAAGGAAGACCAAATAGTAGTATTCCTGGTCCTTTATGTTGATGACATTTTGATTATTGGAAACAATGTCAAGAAAATGACTCACATCAAGGAATGGCTCAACACTCAATTCGATATGAAAGATTTGGGTGAAGCAACCTATGTTCTTGGTATTCAGATTATTAGAAACTGGAAGAACAGATCTCTTGCTCTCTCTCAAACAACCTACATAGACAAAGTCTTAGAGAGATTCTCCATGAACAACACCAATGGGGCAAACATGCCTTCTAGATATGGTATTCGTCTATCTAAGGAACAGTCTCCGACTGATCCTCGAGATAGAGGACATGGCGAAAATTCCCTATGCCTCTGCAGTTGGAAGTCTAATGTATGCAATGCTATGCACTAGACCTGACATCTGTTATGCAGTGGGAATCGTGAGCAGGTATCAGTCTAATCCAGGACATGAACATTGGAACGCAGTTAAGTATATTCTGAAATACTTGAAGAGTACAAGGAATCTTGTGTTAGTCTACAAGGGTGGTGCTTTAAATCCCATAGGCTACACTGATTCAGATTTCCAGGCAAGTCTTGAAGACGGGAAATCAACATCTGGGATGGTGTTTACTCTTGGGGGTGGAGCGGTGGTTTGGAGAAGTGCTAAACAAATCGCGATATCGGACTCAACTATGGAAGCTAAATACATAGCAGCAGCCGAAGCTGCTAAAGAACTTGTCTGGCTAAGAAAGTTCTTCACCAGTATAGGTGTTGTTCCTGGAATGGAAAAGCCTCTGGTCTTACTTTGTGATAACAATGGAGCAATAGCAAACAGTAAAGAACCTCGAAGCCACAAGAGAAGCAAACACATTGAAAGGAAGTATCACATTATCAGAGAATACATGGAAAGAAGGGATGTACTAGTTGAGAAAGTTGACACAGAGGACAACCTAGCTGATCCATTTACCAAAGTCCTGGCCGTGACAGCCTTTGAAAAGCACCGTCAGAATTTAGGATTAATTGATATGTACTTATTAGTTTTATATTAGTGCAAGTGGGAGTTTGTTGGGTTTTATGCCCTAAATAAAACTCCATTTCAATGTAATCTATTTTATTCAACATCAATAAAGAAACAGAAGTATTTTTCATTCATTTGTGTATGTTTTGGTTCACTTTATCAATTGCTTGTCTATTTGATTTATAAATTTATCTTAAACCCTTTTCACATACTTGATCGTGTTTATTGTGTTGTCATCACATTGGAAAGTAAACATAACTATGTGAGTAAAGTTTCCTAGATTTATCAGACACAGGGTTTTACTGATATGATAATCTACGACAAGAGTTTACTTACATTTGGAGAAATGCTATGTTCTTTCCAGAATATTGGTTAAAGTAAAGCTCAGGTTGGATGCATGGAGTATGCATCGGAAGGGACCGATATTGAACTTTGACTTAGATTTAATTAAACTAACCGTAAAATCTATTCAAGTCAATATCGCCTAGTTGATCCTAGATCAAATGTTCTTAATCCTGTTATGATTAGGCTCAATCTTGAAAGGCTATTCGTGTTCTTTGATTTGTTAGTTAAGCCTACTTTTAGGTCAGGGTGATACGTACATTTTGGGAACACGGTAGTGCAATTGAGTGGGAGCGCTAGCATAAACATGGAATCTATAGCTTCTATCTAGCGAATAGTAAGCAAAGGATGATCTCCTTCGAGCTTGACCAAACGAACATAAATGGTGGAGTACTCATTTCACATAAGCTGAAATATCATTTATACGGGGTCAAATGTTTTAAGGATAAAATACATAGTAGGGTGTTACTGTAATCTAATCCCTTTACAGTGTAGATCATTCATATAGAGGATCATTGATCAAATTAGGATTATAACAATGGATAACTAATGATGCGTCTATATGGTGGAACATATAGAGCATTCTATATACTGAGAGTGCAATTCTAAGTTCTATGCGTGGATTCAACGAAGAATTAATAAGTTAGTGAATTTTAGTGCTAAATTCTTGATCTACTTATTGGAAGCTCGGTTATATAGACCCATGGTCCCCGCACTAGTTGAGATAATATCGTTTCTAAGACTCATGTAATTGGTTTTGATTAATCAATTATAATTCTCAAATTAGACTATGTCTATTTGTGAAATTTTCACTAAGTAAGGGCAAAATTGTAAAGAAAGAGTTATTAGGGACATATTTGTTAATTATGATACTTTGTATGGTTCAATTAATAAATATGATAAATGACAATATTATTTAATAATTATTTATAGTTATTAAATAATTAGAATTGGCATTTAAATGGTTGAATTAGAAAATTGGCGTTTTTGAGAAAATCAGATACAAAAGTGTTAAAATTGCAAAATTGCAAAAAGCAAGGCCCAAACCCAATAAGCCATGGCCGACCACTTTAGTAGGCATTTTAAACTGATATTTTCATTATTTTAATGCCAAATAATTCAAACCTAACCCTAGTGGAATGCTATAAATAGGTAGTGAAGGCTACAGGAAAATTACACTTCTGAATCAGAAAACCTGAGCCTTTCTCTCTCTACCTTGGCCGCCACCCTCTCTCTCTCTTCTTTCTTGATAATTTCGAAACCCCTTAGTGATTAGAGTAGTGCCCACACACAGCAAGCAATACCTCAATCGTTAGTGAGGAAGATCGTGAAGAAAGATCATCAACAAAGGAGTTTCAACATCAAAGATTCAGAGAAAGAGATCCAGGTTCAGATCTTGATAATACTCTGCTACAGAAAGGATACAAGGGTTAGAGATCTGAACGGAAGGAGTCATTTAATTCCGCTGCATCCAATGTAAGGTTTCTTAAACTTTATATGTGTTTATTTCATCGTTTTAGGAAGTTCATATTTAGGGTGTTAATAAACATACTTGTGAGTAGATCTAAGATCTTGGTAAAATAATTCCAACATAGCTTTCCTATTTATGGAAATTGAGGTAAATATGGTAAGTTTTGATTACACATTTATTCTTTTCTAACCAGCTGTTAATCTGATCTTGTGTTGAGTTTCCCATTTTCTTAGATCAGGTTTCTTGAAGAGAAAACCGGAGCTAAACTTTCCTTTTCTATAAAAGGAAAGTTGTAGTTACTGCCCACTATTCTGTAGGTACAGAAACTGAAATTCCTGGACTGATTGAAGAATTATTTTAGGGAAGTTTCTCGTGGGTTAAGGTCTTGTTCAGACCGAATGTAAGCTGTCTATGAGATGTATATTCATTATAAATACATCCTATAGCTGCTAGGTTTTGTAAACTCTTTTATTCACTTTCATATCTTAAGAAAAGAGTGTCTTTGTTATGTAGAGAAGAGTTGTTCTACTCTTACTCTGTTTATTTGTTGTTTGCATTGTCTTGAGTCTGTATTCAAGTCTACAACGAAGAAGAACATCAGTGCACCTTCAGGAGAAGGGTATTTACAAGCTTTCGGGAGATTGCTTTTGAAGTCTTGCATCGGGAGGATACAAGCACACCTTCGGGAGAAGGGTTTTACAAGCTTTCGTGAGATTGCTTTTGAAGTCTTGCATCGGGATGATACAAGCACACAACCTTCAGGAGATGGTTGTATAGGCTTTCGGGAGATAGCCTTTAAGCGTTGAATCGGGAGGATTCAAGCACTCTTCAAGGTGATCGAAGGGAGTTCGAGCTCTTGGAGTTTTATCAAGATTCGGTTAGTAGGTGGAATACATCAAGCTTGCGGCATACAATAAGAGGGAGTCTATTTATGCATAAGTCAATTACTTTGTATTTTTGATACTGATCTAATGAATTTTATCTCTGGGCGTGGCCCCGTGGACTAGTAACAATCTGAAAGGATTGTTGAAACCACGTACAAAAATCTTGTGTGTTTTTACTTTTATGCACTGTTTGTTTTTCTGGGTTTCTCTGGAGTTACAGAGTTGTATTCTGTAACTACGGAAAAACTGTTTTCAGTACCAGTTTTATTATTCCGCATTTAATTAATCACTTAATTAAATAATCAAACCGGGAATATTAAAATACGGAATTTCATTGAGTTATTTTCATTTTTAATGTGAGTTGTTTCCATTTTTGATGGGAAGTGTTTCTATTTTATATGATAATTGAGGTTTTTTTTTTATTTAAGCGTTTATATATAACATTGCATAACTTGGGACTTGAACCCAGGACCTCCAACACACACGCACCCTCCTATGGCCACTTGAGCTACCCTCAAGTGGTTATATGATAATTGAGGTTAAATGTTAGTTGTTTCTATTTCAAGGTTATGTTATTTCTAGATTTTGAGGTTAAGTTGTTTCCATTTTTTATGATATCTGTTTCCATTTTACATATATATATATATATGACGTTAAATAAAAGTTGTTTCTATTTTGATATTAAATTGTTTCTATTTTCACATATATATGCGCTTAAATATTACATATTTTGTTTTTTTTTTTTTGACTTATTTCTATTTTTAGTGTAAGTTGTTTCTATTTTTATAATATTTGTTTTCATTTCTCATATATATGAGGTTAAATTCTAGTTGTTTTCATTTTTCACACTCACATAATGTTAGTTGTTTCCATTTAAAAGGTTATGTTGTTTTTATTTTTTATAATATTTGTTTCCATTTGCCATATATATATGAGATTTAATTCTAGTTGTTTCTATTTTTTATGGTATTTATTTCTATTTTTATAGTTGACTTGTTTCCATTTTTCGTGTGAGTTGTTTCTACTTGTTATGATATTTGTTTTAATTTCATATATATATGTGATTAAATTCTAGTTGTTTCTATTTTTTATGACATTTCTTTCTATTTTCACATATATATATATATGTGTGTGGTTAAATACTACCTGTTTTGTTTCTATTTTTAATTTGACTTGTTTCTATTTTCCGTGTATGTTGTTTCTATTTTTTATGACATTTGTTTCTATTTCCCATATATATATATATATATATATATATATATATATCTGAGGTTAAATTTTAGTTGTTTCTATTTTTTATGACATTTGTTTTCATTTTCACATATATGTGCTTAAATACTACTTATTTTGTTTCCATTTTCAGTGTGAGTTGTTTCCATTTTTTATGATATTCGTTTTCATTTTTCTTATATATATGAGATTAAATTCTAGTTGTTTCTATTTTGAGGTTAAATTGTTTCCATTTCACACAGACATACTAGTTGTTTCTATTTTTCACACACACATAATAATAGTTGTTTCCATTTAAAGGTTATGTTGTTTCTATTTTTCATAATTTTTGTTTCTATTTTACATATATATATATATATATATATATATATATGAAATTAATCTCTAGTTTTACGGCATTTATTTCCATTGTAGTTAAATACTACTTATTTCTATTTTGATGTTAAATTATTTTCATTTTCAATAAGACTTGTTTTCGTTTTTAGTGTGAGTTATTTGTATTTTTATTATTTTTGTTTCTATTTTACATATATATATATATATATATATGAAGTTAAACTATAATTGTTTCTATTTTTTATGGCATTTGTTTCTATTGTGGTTAAATTTTATTTGTTTTTATTTTTTATGATATTTGTTTCTATTTGTCATATATATATATATGAGATTAAATTCTAGTTATTTTCATTTTTTATAGTATTTGTTTCCATTTTTAAGTTGACTTGTTTTTATTTTTAGTGTGAGTTGTTTCCATTTTATATATATGTGGTTAATTATTTTTATTTTTTATGGTATTTCTTTCCATTTTCACATATATATATATATATATATATATATATAAATACTAGAAGAAAGTTACGTGCAAGGCACGTATATTTAGTTTTATGTTATGTGTTCTATAATTTAATTAAGAAAGATTCAATAAATAATCATATAATTTAAAATAATTTAAAAACTAATTTTAATTAGTGTGTGGGGTTATTTGAAAATCAATAGTGAAAAGTCAAATTTAAAATTTGCAGAAAGAGAAGAGGAGAATGGAGATTAGCTTGAAATATATTTAAAAAATAATAATGCTACACACTTACTATGGACACTTAACTCGAGCCGGTAATAATAAAATTATAAAGAATACAGGTAGCAGGCATATAACTGGACATATGAAAGAAAGAATATAAAAAATAAGAAATATGATAGCTTCCAAATAATATTATAACAAAGCAATGCTCTCCAAATTTATCTTAATATCATTATTCTCTTGAAGCCTCTCATCAATCTCATAGCACTCCATGATAGATTCAACAAAATATATGTGTTTATGTATATTTGGATTCAACAAAATATATGTGTTTATGTATATTTATTTTGAGCAAATCAGTACACATATATTTTCAACAAATTAACCCGATAAACTCAAGATCCACATATATATAGCTAAGTATTCAAATACAATTGTAAAATCTAAACTTAAAACAAAATCAAATGGACAATTCATGCTCAACTAATAAAGCTATATATATACTGTTATGATTATATCAACCCAAATATTCTTACTTTCTATAACCGAATTATAAAAATTAAAAAGTATAATTTGAGATATATAGACTAAAACCATCCAAATAAACAAATAAATTAGTTACACAAAATTATAAATGATACTTTTTTTAGAGTGTGTTTGAAGCTTTTGTGAAATTTTTTGGATCTCTTCACTACTATTTTTTATCTCTATTTTTTTTTTTGTATAAATATATATGTATATAGAAAATTTATATTGAAAAAATGAAAAATATACGTACATATATTTTATTGTTGTTAATTAAATTCAAAATAGTATAGTAATAGAGAAAATTTAGAAATTAGATTTTTATTATGAATTTTTATTTATTTAAAATAATTAACTTTAATAAAAAAAAAAATTAGAACAAATGAGAACGTACAAAATTAGGTATATATATTTTATTGGTTTTAATTAAATTCAAAATAGGATAGTAAATTTATGGTTTAAATAATATCACATGAGAACAATATATAATATTGTATATATATAAATAATATCAGTTCAAATATCAAATATTAGTTTAAATTTTTATTTTATTATTTTATTATATATAAATAATTTTTTATTATTTTATTAAATATAAATAAAAAGTCACACCCATAAATTTCTCATAAACCAAGAATTTAATTATATAGGCACACTTTATATAGAATAGATATATTAATTGATAAATGAGAACTCTACTCATTGCTGGATATGCTTATAACTATATATTTTTTGTTTGTTTAAATTACTTGCATAAGCACATGATATTTTGTAATCTATTTTTTGATATGCTTTTTTAATCAACATAAGCGTTGTATACACTTGACTGTAGTTTGGTGTTGGTAACCACTTGGGGCTAGCTCAAGTGGCCATAGGTGGGTGTGTGAGTGTTGGAGGTCCTGGGTTCGAGTCCCAGGTAAAACATGTTGTAATATATAAACGCTTAAATCAGAAAAAAAAAAAAAGTAGTTTGGTGTTGTTGTTGTTGTTATTACAAACCAAGTAGTTGCACAAGTAGATGGCTCTGCACTCTTTGCTGGTCCTCAGTTTAAACCCATTGATGGTAACATCATTGCGCATGGCTCCACAACAAGGTTCGTTGTACCGAGCTTTTTTACTTGTCTCTTGTCGCAAAAACTTCAGGAAAAGGTTTCAATATGATCATTATTGATTTTGTAATGTGCCAGAGGATTGATTTCATATAGATCATGAAGAGATAAGGATTCAGGATTGACTTGGTAGAGATCATGAGCAGAACTACTTATAGAAGGTTCACTAAATTTTTTGTTGAAAGAACTGGAACCTTGGGTTTTAGAAGAATTCTTCCTTTGAACTTGTTGATAGTAGTTTTTGAGGGAATTAAATCTCAAGTCATTTTCCAAATCAACACGAAATATATCAGGATCAGAAACCACATTAGTAATAGCAGTTTGTTCTTCAAGCATACCAACCACTTCTGACATTGTAGGCCTTAGCGTTGGAGATGCATTGGTGCATAAAGGAGCCAGTTTGAGAACTGTTTCAGCCTCTTCCTTGTTAAAATTACTCTCCAAATTTGGATCTATTAGCACCAGTAAGTCTTCCATTCGTTGCAAAGCGAATACCTGCAAATGAATGAACTATATTCAAGAACACCCCACCAAATATTCATAAAAATTTAATATATTAAAGAAGTAACATAAGATGCATTCTCCTAACATAATCAAGAAGACAAAACACATTCATTTTCAGGTTTGTAGTTTGTATAGCTCTTCCCACTAACAATTTCCAAAGCAACTACACCAAAGCTATAAACATCTACCTTTTCAGTCAAATAACACCCCATAATGCATATTCTGGAGCCATGTATCCTCTGGCACAACATTCAAAATGTTTCAAGGTTAAATTATTTACCTTTTTGATCATTAATGTAATATTGAATTTGTAAAATTTACTTACATAGTTCCAGCAATTCAAGTGCTAATGTGGCTGTCATCCTCTTCATGAAGCTTAGCCAATCCAAAATCTGATATCTTAGCATTAAGATCTCTATCAAGTAACACATTTGTTGCCTTAATGTCTCTATGAACAATCTTTAGAGGTGACCATTCATGAAGGAACAAAAGGCCTTTGGCTATTCCAAATGCCATAAAAAAGGGGAAGAGTGCATCTGTAAAGTAATAAGCTCTCCATGTTTGGCTAAAGCTGATGCACGCTTTCAGATCTCTACAGAAGGCGTTACTGATGTCAAGCATTGATTCGATTCAAGCAATTTTCAGACATTTTGTATTGTAAAGCACTCCTTTTTTTTTTATCTATAAATAGTTTTCTAATTTCAAGGAAGCAAGCACTGTCCCATGTTCACAACCCTTGTAAACTTTTGGTTGGTGGCTGTTATTGTTGCACAATTTACCGGGACTAATATAATATTTTGATATAAACTTGATGATAAAATACAAATAATATAATTCTATTAATATGCTAAATAAACACTATATAATTTATAGAGATAAAGAAAATTAACCGTGAACGCAATTCCAATTGGAGAATATCTGAGGCCTGTGTAGGACACAGTTTCCTTAAAACAGATTCGCCTTCTCCCGTTGGTGCTAGAGAATTTCAACAGCGTCTGTCTCCCAGGATACAACAGAATAAAATAACAAGGCGCACCACCTTTTACTTTTGGCAAACTAAATATGCCCGAACTCTATAACCTAATTACTCTAAAGAGTATTTAAGAAAATTTTATAGCAATAACAATTATCTTCAAAGGAAGATTTAATTGTTTATGTTATAACTTGTTTATTAAAACAAGATTTTATGTAATTTAAAACAAAGCAAAAAGGCTCATATATATAGCCTATAATTTGCCAACATTTTACTTCAAAATCAATGTGGGATAAAAACCCACTAATTTTCATTCATAAAATATAGTTGACTAAGTCAACTTTTTCAACAATCCCCCACATGAATGAAAAATGACTCGAGAATAACCAACAAATGGTTAGACCTTATAATAGAGTTCAACGTTTGAAACCTGCATAAGATAGGTAGGTTTTACCCTTTGAACCTTCCCTTGTGTGAGTACATTTACTTTACTAGCTGCTCAGTAGACGCGATGTCCTTGAACTGTGCTGCCGTTCATGTAAACGATGATATACCACACACAGGAATCTCTCCTGGCATACTTTAGTTCTCACTAATATGTTCGTTTTGGCCCTGAACATTTCCCTGGTTCTGCAAGAGATATTCTAGAAATTAAGCCTTAATCAATTCCTATAGAAGCGGCCCATCTTCTCTCTCACATAGGTAATTACTTATTTAAGAGTAACTCGTATCTTATTTAAAACAAGATTTTATGTAATTTAAAACAAAGCAAAAAGGCTCATATATATAGCCTATAATTTGCCAACATTTTACTTCAAAATCAATGTGGGATAAAAACCCACTAATTTTCATTCATAAAATATAGTTGACTAAGTCAACTTTTTCAACAATCCCCCACATGAATGAAAAATGACTCGAGAATAACCAACAAATGGTTAGACCTTATAATAGAGTTCAACGTTTGAAACCTGCATAGGATAGGTAGGTTTTACCCTTTGAACCTTCCCTTGTGTGAGTACATTTACTTTACTAGCTGCTCAGTAGACGCGATGTCCTTGAACTGTTCTGCCGTTCATGTAAACGATGATATACCACACACAGGAATCTCTCCTGGCATACTTTAGTTCTCACTAATATGTTCGTTTTGGCCCTGAACATTTCCCTGGTTCTGCAAGAGATATTCTAGAAATTAAGCCTTAATCAATTCCTATAGAAGCGGCCCATCTTCTCTCTCACATAGGTAATTACTTATTTAAGAGTAACTCGTATTACTCTGCTCGACGTTTCGACGCATAAGAATCATTAAAAGCATAGCTTAACCTTTCCTTACGAGTATCACTGTTGCATCATAGGAATGGACTTGAGGATAACCCCCACAGTGATCCATTATAGTCTTTACAGTTTTAGTTGTCCCTTTGAACCTAGATCTTGGGATCTCCAGTCAACTAGGTTGGGTATCAACTGTATTGACTTATTCATTCATAGGCTTTAGCCCCATTCCCCTTGATGATTTTTCAACTAACTCTCTATTTAACCCTTTGGTTAGTGGATCCGCAATATTATCTTTTGACTTTACATAGTCAACAGAGATAATTCCAGTTGAGAGTAGTTGTCTAATGGTATTATGTCTACGACGAATATGTCTAGACTTGCCATTATATAAATTACTCTGTGCTCTACCAATTGCAGATTGACTATCACAATGTATACTAATTGGAGGCACAGGTTTTGGCCATTTTGGAATATCTTCTAAAAATTGACGAAGCCATTCTGCTTCTTCGCCACATTTATCTAACGCTATAAACTCAGATTCCATCGTGGATCTAGCTATGACCGTTTGTTTAGAAGATTTCCATGACACCGCTGCACCACCGAGTGTGAACACATATCCACTCGTAGACTTAGAGTCTTTTATATCAGATATCCAGTTAGCATCACAATACCCTTCAAGTACTGCTGGATATTTTGTATAATGCAGCCCATAGCTTCGAGTAAAACGTAAGTACCTCAATACTCTTGTTATTCCTTTCCAATGGTCAGGACCTGGATTACTCGTGTATCTACTCAGTTTACTAACTGTGTAGGCTATGTCAGGTCTTGTACAACTCATTAAGTACATTAGACTTCCAATAATTCTTGAGTAATCTACCTGAGAGACACTCTCACCTTTGTTTTTAAACAAATGTAGAGTTAAATCAATAGGAGTTCTGGAAACACCAGTATCTTCCTTGTTGAATTTCTCAAGAATTTTGTCCACATAATGTGACTGACTTAGAATGAGTCCATCAGATGTTCTAGAGATTTGAATTCCCAAAATAACATCTGCTAGGCCCATATCTTTCATGTCAAATTTGGATTTCAGCAAATTTTTAATAGATTTGATCATTTTATCATTGCTTCCTATAATGAGCATGTCATCAACATAAAGACATAGGATGACATAGTCATTATCTATTTCTTTGACATAAACACATTTGTCACATTCGTTGATTTTGAATCCATTTGCCATCATAGTGTGGTCAAATTTCTCATGCCATTGTTTTGGTGCTTGCTTTAATCCATATAAAGATTTCACCAATTTACAAACTTTTCCATGTTCTGGGTTGGAAAAACCCTCGGGTTGTTCTATATAAATTTCCTCATTTAAATCCCCATTTAGAAAAGTTGTTTTTCACATCCATTTGATGTACTTCGAGATTGCGTATAGCTGCAATAGCAAGTATCATTCTAATGGAATTTATTCTCGTCACAGGAGAATATGTATCAAAGTAATCAAGGCCTTCTCGTTGCTTATAACCTTTAATTATAAGTCGTGCCTTATACTTTTCAATTGATCCATCTGCTCTCATTTTCTTCTTGAAAATCCACTTAGTCCCTAACGTCTTACATCCTGGAGGAAGATTTACTACCTCCCAAGTGTGATTTTGCAGTATAGATTCAATTTCATTATCTATGGCTTCTTTCCATAGATAACCTTCAGAAGAATTTATAGCTTCTTCATAACTTTGAGGTTCACCTTCTAGCAAATAGGTCAGAAAATCTGGACCAAAAGATTTTTCTGTTCTAATTCTTTTGCTACGTCTAGGTTCATCCTCAGATTCATGGTTTTGATCTTGACTATCTTCAGTAATAGCCTTATGTGTTCGTTTTAATGAACTCGATTCCTCTTTGGATCTACATGGAAATACATCTTCAAAGAAAGATGCATTCCTAGATTCCATTATCGTGTTTTTGTGTATATCAGAGATTTGTGATTCATGCACAAGAAACCGATAAGCAGTACTATTAAGTGCATAACCAATGAAAATGCAATCAACAGTTTTTGGACCAATCTTTACCATTTTAGGTAAAGGTACAGCCACTTTGGCAAGACACCCCCACACTCTTAAGTATTTGAAAGAAGGCTTAGTTCCTTTCCATAACTCATGAGGGGTCTTATCCTCTTTCTTTTTGGGTACCTTATTTAAAAGGTGATTAGCTGACAGGACAGCTTCTCCCCACATGTTCTGAGGCAATCCAGAACTAATTAACATCGCATTCATCATTTCTTTTAATGTGCGATTTTTCCGTTCTGCAACTCCATTTTGCTGAGGCGAATAAGGTGTCGTGGTTTCATGAATTATTCCATGTTTAGCACAAACTTCACCAAACGGTGATTCATACTCACCACCTCGGTCACTTCTTAACACCTTAATCCTTTTGTTTAGTTGATTCTCAACTTCACTTTTATAGAGTATAAATTTCTCTATAGCCTCATCTTTGCTTTTCAGCAAATATACATAGCAGTATTTCGTGCTATCATCGACAAAAGTAATAAAATACTTATTGCCTCCCCTTGTTTGAACAAATTTTAAATCACATATATCACTATGTATTAAATCAAGGGGTTCATTATTCCTTTCAACATTTTTGAAGGAAGACCTTGTTAGTTTTGCCTCAACACAGGTTTCACATTTATAATTTAAATCAATGTGGAAATTAGGTATATGATTCAAGTTAATTAATCTCCGTAGAGTGTTATAATTAACATGTCCTAGTCTACCATGCCAAATATTGGAAGACTCAAGCAAATAAGTAGAAGCGTTATTAACTTTATTGATAACTGGTTTAACAACCATTACATTGAGTTTAAACAACCCATCAGTTACATAACCCCTTCCTACATACATTCCACTTTTAGACAACACTACCTTATCTGACTCAATTACCATACGAAATCCATGTTTACTCAAAAGTGAACCAGATACAAGATTTTTACAGATTTCTGGTACATACAGCACGTTGTTGAGAGTCAGTTCCTTTCCAGAAGTCATCTTCAAGATCACTTTACCTTGACCCATTATCTCAGACGTGGCAGAGTTTCCCATAAAGAGTTTCTCTCCATTATTCACTTGTTCAAGAGATTTGAACATACTCTTGTCTGAGCATATATGGCGAGTAGAACCAGTGTCAATCAACCATTCTCTTGGATTAGACTTCAATAGGTTTACTTCTGAGACCATTGCCGATAGATGTATATCATCATCTTTAGACATGTCTTTTACCATATTGGCTTCACGATTGTTATGCTTTTTTGGCAGTCTACAGTCTACAGACTTGTGACCCAACTTATTACAGTTAAAGCACTTACCAAGGAATTTGGACTGCTTCTTGGTGATACCACCTTTTGGTCCCAACTTTACCCCTTTATTATTGGGTTTAAAGTTTTTCTTCCCTTTGGAGTTTTGACCTTGCTCCATCAGATTGGCTTTAGCCACCTCCTGACTATAACTTTTGTTCTCGGAGTTCTTGTTACCTTCTTCGATACGAAGTCGAATAATCAACTCTTCAATAGTCATCTGTTTTCGCTTGTGTTTAAGATAGCTTTTGTACTCCTTCCACGAAGGGGGTAGCTTCTCAATCATCACAGCCACTTGGAAGGTCTCACTAAGAATCATTCCCTCAGAATGTATCTCATGTAAGATCACTTGAAATTCCTGAACTTGACTAATCACAGTTTTGGAATCTACCATTTTAAAATCAAGGAAACGACCAACAACAAATTTCTTTGTGCCAGCATCCTCAGTTTTATATTTTCGATCTAAAGACTCCCACAGTTCCTTAGCCGTATTCTTTGTAAGATATACTTCATACAGATTATTTTCTAAGCTATTCATAATATAATTACGACATAGAAAATCATCTTTCTTCCAAGCTTTAACAGCGTTGATGACGTTAGTGTCTTTTTCATCTTCTTTGAGCACTTGTTCGTCATCAGTGACTAATTTTGCAAGATTCATGGTAGTCACATAGAAGAGCATCTTCTGCTGCCACCTCTTGAAATTTGGTCCTGTGAATTTTTCCGGTTTTTCCCCAACACTCAAAAGTTGGTTCATTGGAACAGATTTCGGAACTCTTTGTGTATGAGTTTGACTTGCCAGACCATAAGTCTCAGCCATTACATCATTACCTCTACTATCTTGATCCTTTTCAGTAGTCATTCTTTACTGAAATCAAGTAACCAAAAATAGTGTTAGTTTCCTCACAACGGAAACAAATTTATACTCTAAAGATAATTCTCAGGAAAAACCTGGAAGGGTTTTAAACCCAACCATTCGTGGTTTAACCTCTCGTCGAATATTTCTTTGAGTTTGTTCAATCCCCAGGCCAATTGGGAAGGTTGCCAAGGTATCTCTCGTCCCACACTTGTTTGAACTCCCCGGGGTTCTTTAAACAAGTAATGGAGGACACTCTATCACAGACCTTAAAGCCAATCTTTCTAGACAGGATATCACAATCCGTAATAATTTACCACCATATATCACATATTAATAGATATATTTATATCATCAAAACTTTAGATATTTCTAACATTTATGATAAAACATATATCACAAAATTATATCTAATTATCAAATATTATATTAAAGATAATCTGTTTTAAGATTGTTGCACAATTTACCGGGACTAATATAATATTTTGATATAAACTTGATGATAAAATACAAATAATATAATTCTATTAATATGCTAAATAAACACTATATAATTTATAGAGATAAAGAAAATTAACCGTGAACGCAATTCCAATTGGAGAATATCTGAGGCCTGTGTAGCACACAGTTTCCTTAAAACAGATTCGCCTTCTCCCGTTGGTGCTAGAGAATTTTAACAGCGTCTGTCTCCCAGGATACAACAGAATAAAATAACAAGGCGCACCACCTTTTACTTTTGGCAAACTAAATATGCCCGAACTCTATAACCTAATTACTCTAAAGAGTATTTAAGAAAATTTTATAGCAATAACAATTATCTTCAAAGGAAGATTTAATTGTTTATGTTATAACTTGTTTATTAAAACAAGATTTTATGTAATTTAAAACAAAGCAAAAAGGCTCATATATATAGCCTATAATTTGCCAACATTTTACTTTAAAATCAATGTGGGATAAAAACCCACTAATTTTCATTCATAAAATATAGTTGACTAAGTCAACTTTTTCAACAGTTATACCACACTAACAATATACTCAATAGACTCTTCTTGCAATGGAAAAATAAATTTCTGGTGTCCAAGAACACAGAATCCGAATCAACAAATTCTCGCAAAATGGTGTCCGACTTCATTGAATGACAGAAGCGGAAATCTCTTGTATGAACATATCTTTCAAAATTTCTGTCGGTAGTCGAAATCTTAAACAGGAATTCTTGATCATTAAATTCAATCCTCTGAACTTGTTTAGCTCTGGTAAAAAAATCTACAAAACACAAAAAGATCAATTCTTTTCATCAAACAAATAAACAAAAGAGAACAATGAGATAAAACCTACTGCGATGAAAAGAGAGATGATGTTGATGTCGTTGCCGTTGGATATGGGAGTAACCATAAGAGGAAAGAAATCCAACCAAAAGTAAGCATCTTGAACGATCAGCAGAAGCAAACGAGGCCGCTAACTGTGGAGGTCCTTTCTAGCGATCTCGCGACGGAGTATGGTGGTCGGACCAATTGGGGGAGAGGTCGGTGTAGTGGTCGTCGCTGGGTCTTGGGTAGAAGCCGTCGGCGATTGGGGCTGCGTCTGAGGGTGAGGGAGGCGTGATTGTCGTCAGAAGGGAAGAGTAGAAGCCCAACCCAAGTATTTTTGCAAAAAAAAATGTAATTTTGCTTAGTTTTTAATATTAATGTATTTTTGAAAATAAATTAGATTATAAATATAAAAGTGAAAACTCCCCAAAAAAGATTACCCTTTTGTCCGAAAGAAAAAAAGGGTGTATTTATATATTTTGAATTTATATAAATCTTCTTTTGAATTTATTTGATTTTTGGAAATTTAAATACTTGCCCAATACGAAAGTAAAATCATATATTTTTTTTTTTTGACGAGTGTAACCAACAGATGAAATATTGAAATCAGGTTACAACACTTAAGTTTGGATAAAAATCCTTCTAAACTAATTCCTCATCTAGCCCTAAAGCATTTCGCGCCATGTGATGAGCATAAGTATTTGAATCTCTCGGTACAAAGCAGATAGAAGCAGTAGGGAAATAAGACGAGGAACTCTTGATATCCTCCACAATATCAGCAAGGGCAGAAAGCTCCTTTTTACAGCTATTTATTTTGCTGATCAGCTGCTTGGAATCAGTGAATATACTTGCAAGTGGAATTCGAATACTGCAGCACCAATCTAGGGTTGATTTGAGAGCCATAGCTTCTGCCATGAGAGGTGAGACCTGAGCTGGTATAGGTAATGAAATTCCTGCTATTATCCTTCCAGTCCAGTCCTTAATGATAGCACCAAGCCCAATCTTGGAGTGCTTTGTATCAGTGGCAGCATCTGTGTACAATTGATAATACCCTTTTTTAGGTTGGCTCTGCTCTGTTGCAGCATGCGAATGACAGGCTAATTCAGCATCAATTCTCTTGGATTGTGCATTCTTGTATTGCAATAAGTAATTGCTAGCCCACTGCACTAAATCCCCTGCATCCAATGACCATTCCTGAAAAGTTTTTTGTTTCTATATTCCCAAATAGTCCATAAAATACACATTAGTAGAGAGAAATCATCTTTATTTAAATCAGTAAAACCAGATATAATAAATTCCCTAACATCTTTTTTTTTATGCAAAAGATAAAAGTGATATAAAGGAGAATGCTTCCAAATCTGTCTTGCCCTGGAACAATCTAGCAGTGAGTGAGTTACAGTTTCAACAGGACAACTACAAGAGAAGCAAGAAAGAGAAGGAACTATTTTTTTAAGAAAAAGATTATAAGCTGTAGGAAGAATATGATAAAAAAAGTCCTCCACCCAAAGTTTTTAATCTTGGGAGGAATGCAGAGATTCCAAAATTTCTTCCACCAGTTATTGTAAAAAGTTATATTAGAAGATGACGGCGACAAAGACACTGTATTAACAAGATGATAAGCAGACTTAACGGTAAGAAGACCAGAAGGGTCTCCTTTCCAAATCAGGCTATCATTTTTATTAATTCCCCCAATAGGAACTTGAAGGATGTTGGCAACAGTGGCACTATCAAAGTAAGTGGAAAGTTTATGCTTGTTCCAGTGCCCATTAGAATTGATGAAGAATTGAACTTTATCAGAGGGAGGAAGTTGATTGTTATTGTACCTAAGGACCCTTTGATTAGGAACCCAAGGATCCTGGAGGGTACGGATGAGAGCTCCGTTCCCAACTTTCCAAATAAGCCCATCTTTAAGAAGATCCCTACCCCAAAGTAAGCTAGTCCAGGAGAAAGAAGGTGAATGACCTTTACTGGCATCAAGAAAAGTAGAGTTTTTAAAATATCTAGCTTTGAGAATCCTAGAAGCAAGAGATTCAGGTGTCGTGAAGATTCTCCAAGCTTGTTTGGCCAGCAAAGCTTGGTTATGGTGAATCAGAGAACGAAAGCCCAAACCCCCAAAAAATTTAGAGTTACAAAGGAAAGACCAAGATTTCCAATGAGTTTTGGTATTTTTCCCAAATGAGCCCCACCAGAATTGTGCCATGAGCTTCTCGACTTTTTTGCCAATTGAGGCAGGAATTTTAAAGCAGGACATAACATAGGAGGGTATAGCCTGAATAACAGCCTTTAAAAGAACTTCTTTACCCGCCTTAGAGAAAAATTTATTATTCCAAACATTAAGATGAGAACTGACTCGATCAAGGACAAAATTAAAACTACTCTTTTTAGATCGACCAAAACATTGAGGAACTCCAAGATACTTAGACATAAAAGGTTTATGAGCTAGACCAAGGTTACTATCAAAGTAATCAGAAACATGAGAAGGAGTGTTAGGGGAAAAGAGAATTGATGATTTGCTAAAATTAACCTGCTGCCCAGTGGCTTGGTTATACATTTGAATAGCTGCCTTAATAGCATTACAAGAAGTTTGAGTAGCCCTAGCAAACAAAGATGTGTCATCTGCAAAATGTAAATGAGATATGACAGGAGCATTACGCGCAATAGAAATACCTTGAAAGTTGCCAATTCTTTGCTGGTTGCAAAGGGCTGCAGGCAGAAAGCCCTTCAGAGCATAGAAGAAATAAGTAAGGGGACAAGGGAACCCCTTGCCTTATTCCACGAGTAGGAAAGATTTCCCGAGAAAAACTACCATTAATATTGAACCGAATAGAGACCGAAGATAAGCATTTATGAATAAGATTGTTGATCCTCTCAGGAAAATTGAAGTGTTTAAGAATAGCCAAAAGAAAATTCCATTCGACACGGTCAAAAGCTTTTTCCATGTCCAACTTGAGACCTACCCACCCAATTTTACCTAACTTCCTATGGTTAATCGCATGAACCATTTCCTGAGCAATAAAGATGTTATCAAAGATGAGACGATCAGACAAAAAGGCACTCTGAGTCGGAGAAATAATATCCTCCATAACCACCTTAATCATATTAGCTATAACCTTTGCAACAATCTTATAAAGAGTTGTACAGAAACTAATAGGTCTGAAATCTTTAAGAGAGGAGGCATTAGCTTTTTTTGGGATAAGGACAATAAGAGTGCTATTTATTGAATTCATGCTAGCATTATTATTCAGGATGTCAAGGATCGCCATGCAGAGATCCTCCCCCAAAGTATTCCAGTTTTTTTGGTAGAAATAAGCATTCATCCCATCCAAACCCGGGGCTTTATCTCCAGAAAGTTGGAATAAAGCCGTCTTGACTTCATCAGCAGTAAAAGGCGCATCCAGGAAACAGAATTGTTGAGCAGAAAGTTTGGCGCTAATGGCAGACAAAAGTAGGTTAGTAGCATTGCTGCTGCTACCCTGAGAGCAAAAAAGAGTGGAGAAAAAACGACAGACTTCACTTTCAATATCAGCATGGTTAGAAATAGTACTGCCATCCTCAAGGGTGAGAGATCTAATAAAGTTAGTTTTCTTCCTGGAAGAAGCTTTATTATGAAAAAATTTCGTATTTTTATCACCAGCTTTAAGCCAGTGGACTTTGGATCTTTGCTTCCAGAAAATTTCTTGCTTATAAAGAAGGCTGTCAAGTTGAGATTGAAGATTAGAAGCTTCTGACAGAGTCTCTTTAGAAGCAGGAAGGGAAGAAAAGGTATCATTAAGCTTTTTATCTACGTACTTTATTTGAGTAGCTAAACTATTATGCGAGGCATTCCAAGCTTTGATAGCAGTAATACAACTAACCTGTTTACTAAGGAAATTAGACAAAGGACAATTATTAGAGTTGAGAACAGAGCCACACCAAGAGTTACTAACAGTATTAAAGAAAGAAGGATCAGTAAGCCAATGATTTTCAAACATAAATCTTTTATTTTTCACCCTACTCATGCTATCATCAACAAGAACTAATTTTAGAACCCTATGATCCGAACCATAAAAACTAAGATGATGGAGAATGGCTTGGGGATACTGTTGAAGCCACTTATCATTGGCAATACACCAGTCCAGCCGTTCATAGGTTGAACTGTGTTTCCAAGTGAACTTATTACCCACAAAATGGATCGGAGTTAAAGAGTACTTATTAACAAAATTTTGGAAACTAAGCATAGCATAGTGAGGAGGGGGGGAATTACTACTCCTATCATTCAAAGAAAGATAATCATTAAAATCTCCAATAATAAGCCAGGGAAGTAAAGGAGCATTAGAAAAAAGTCTATCTAAAAGCGTCCAAGTATGAGGTTTATCACAAATATAAGGGGAGCCATAATAACATGAAATATGATTAGTTATATTATCTTCAAAAGTGACAATACAGTCAATATGATTTAAGGAGTAATTCAAAATAGTTACATTAACCTCCTTTTTCCAAAATAACAAAAGACCTCCATTAAGACCACACCTTGGAACCTCAAAAGCACTGTCAAAAAAGAGCTTGGTCCTAAGCACATCACACTGACCAGCTAATAACTTAGACTCCATAATAAAAAGAAAACTAGGCTTATGATTATTTACAATAAGGGAAAGATTACGGAATGCCCGGGGACTCCCTAACCCACGGGCATTCCAACTCATAAGCATCATTTTTCTGGGCGGGGTTGCTCCGCAACACTCGCCTGTTCAAAAGGAGAAACAGCAGCTGTAGGGACTTCATTGATAACAGGGCCAGCACGAGCTCTTTTGAGAATATTCCTAAGGGAATCTCCCACCATGACAGAATGAGGAACAAAAGCAGAGCGCTTCGCACCAGCAATGGCTTTACCTTTGGACTTCTCAAAATTCCGAGCAACATCTTGAACAGCAACCGAGTCAATATCATTTGGAATATGTACCGCAATAGCAGTTGCTGGAGGTACAGATTGAAAAGCATCGCAATGAACATCAACAGGGGAAACACTACGAAGGCCAGGGCTGAAACCTTGATCAGATGAGACTCTCTCAAAGCCTGAGAAGGTAGAAGCAGGAATAGGAATACCATCATTGATTCCTTGAGAGATTATCTCATCCCTCCTTAAAGGAGTGGCAGAAGAGGATGAACCAGCACCAACATCCTCAGTTGTAAGAAACTGGCTTACAGCAGCCGCAAGACTATGATCCACATTTCCATAAGGCAAAGGCAACTCCTCTAAAGGAAAAGAAATAGTAATATCAAACGGGTTGCGTTTGAAATTAGACTTGGCTGGGGCTTTCAGAGGAATTTTATAGTGGAGCGGGGGTGGAAATGCCTTGTAACGCCCTAATGCTAAGGCACGCTACAGTGCTTTTTCAATTATTGTGCAATCTTTGCTAATCAAAGAAATTTCTCGAAAAACGTGTAAAATTAAAACTTTTGCTTTAGATATTAAACTTTGTAATATAATATAATATTTACAAATTCCGAGATCCCGTTTTTTTTAAACTTTGTAAAATTTACTTTTCAAACTATACATTCAAAATACAAAAGTTCTAGGTCGCACAGCGACTTTCAAAATACAACTCCCAGATGTCCCGAGACCGAACACTCCAGGTCGCGCCGCTTGACATGTACAACCTCACCCGAGCTCAGGTTCACTCCTGTTCAGCCTTCGCCTTTCCTTTACCTACACATAGAAGCAGAAACTGTGAGTCAACAGACTCAGTAAGAAATGCATATAACATACCATATAATTTCCGACCTGTAAATAGGCGCCCATTCACCTATTTACAGAGCTTAACAGATGAGTGTGAACGTTCAATACCAGGGTACAACCACTATACCACATACACATCTTACCTCACTGTACGAGTGTTGGTAGGGTTTACCCCGAACACTGAGTAATACTGAGTGATGTACCACACACCTTAGCATTTTCACGTGCCCGTGTTGGTATCACTGTACCGTACTCACAGCCACAATAATCACTATACCAATGCACTCTATAACTTATTCATACAAGTGTTGGTAGTGCTTAACATAATTCAAGCATGCATATATAAACACATATACACACATTCAGATAATCACATCATACATTATACACAGTTCTTACCTGTTTTCCAAATTCAAGTGTGCTGGCCGACCTGAACGGAATTCACGTGCTAGATGGATGCCCTAATCACAATAATAGTAATACAGATGAGTGACTCGCTAAATCACTTTCCGGGACTTTAAACTTGAAACTAAAAGTTTCCCTATCGATAAACCTCATGGCAATACCCTAAATATCTCAAAATTGGCCAAAACTAGGGTTCTGGAAATTCCCCAACGAGCGGTCGGTTCCCAACCGGTAATCCGGTTCTGGGTCACCAACCGGTCGACCGGTTGGTACTGGCCTCCTAGAACCGGAATTCCGGTTCTGCTGCTGGGAACCAAAAATCATCCCCCTTAATTCAATTCAATCCCAAACTCTCCAGTATACCTATACAATGCATAAACATCCATTTCCAACCAATAAATCACAGAACAAACCAACAAATCAAATTATGCCATTAAAGTTCAAAGCTTGAGTTTCAAAACTCAACCTTGCTTAAAACCATTATCAAGCATGAAAACCAGTAGCTAGGGACTTAGATTAACTCAAATTAACCCCAGAAATTGAATCCCAAACATTTAAAAACCCAACAGCCACTAAACCTAGAAATTCATAGTGAAACTAAACTACAACTTCAAAAACTTAAGGGGAGAAGAACTAGGGTTACCTTGTCTTGATTCCTCTTGAATCCTTTGCTGAAAACGCAGAATTTCAGCTCCCGAAACCCCTTGCCCTTGCTGCCTTCGAAGAGAGAAAGAGAGAAGAAAGAGCTTCTCACCAATTTTCATATTTCCTCTTTTTTTAAAAAAAATAATTAAGTAAATTGATTTATCTAGCTTTAACTTGGCTGAGAAAACAGGTGGTAGGTGTCACTAAAATAACCAGCCACCTAACCTCAAATAAACCAAATGACTAAATTGCCCTTTAGACTTAAAACTAGGGTATTTCTAAAGCTAGGGGTAAAATGGTCAATTTCCATAACCCCGCTCAATCCCGATAATTTATTTTCTCTAAATTATTTCCCACTATGAAATAGGGTTCTAAACTTACCCATGTGATCAATCTAGCCATCCATCGCATTTTCCGTTGTCGCCGAGCAAAAATTACAAAATTGACATATTTCACATATAAGCTAAATAATACCCCTAGAGTTTAATAAAATCTCCGGAATTGAGAAATTATAACTCTAATATTTATTTCTAAATATTGGGGTCCACATTAAAATTAATTCACAAATAATAATAAAATAATAAAAATTAGTGCTAATTGCCTTTACTAATCAAAATTACTAGAGCGGTCATTACAATTATCCCCCCGTTAATAGGATTTCGTCCCCGAAATCTAACCTGAATAGCTCTGGATGTTGAGTCCTCATATCTGACTCCAATTCCCAGGTGGCTTCTTCCACCTTACTGTTCCTCCAGAGCACCTTAACCAGTGCAATAATCTTGTTGCGAAGAACTTTTTCCTTTCTATCCAAAATCTGAACAGGTTGCTCTTCATAGGATAAGTCTGATAGTAGTTCAAGGGCTTCATAACTCAAGACATGAGTCAGGTCTGACACGTATTTCCTTAACATGGAGATGTGAAATACGTCATGAATAGCTGATAAAGCTGGTGGTAAGGCTAGCCGATACGCTACCTGCCCGGCCTTCTCGAGTATCTGAAATGGCCCAATGAACCTAGGGCTTAACTTACCCTTCTTTCTGAAGCGCCTAATACCCTTCATTGGTGAAACCCGCAGGAAAACATGTTCCCCTGCCTGAAATGTAACATCTCTGCGCTTCGGATCAGCATAACTTTTCTTCCTGCTTTGAGAAGCAAGCATCCGAGCCTTGATCTTATCAATAGCTTCATTGGTCCTCTTCACTAACTCTGGACCCAGGTACTTCCTTTCTCCTGTCTCGTCCCAATGAATAGGAGAACGACATTTTCTACCATATAACATCTCATAGGGAGCCATCCCTATTGTACTTTGGTAGCTGTTGTTGTAGGAGAATTCAATTAAAGGCAAGTACTTACTCCATGAACCCTCAAAGTCCATGATACAGGCTCGCAGCAAGTCTTCCAAGATCTGGATAGTTCTTTCTGACTGACCATCAGTCTGAGGGTGAAAGGTTGTACTAAACTTTAACTTGGTACCCATAGCCTTCTGAAGACTCACCCAAAATTTCGATGTGAACTTTGGATCCCTATCTGACACAATAGATTTAGGGGCTCCGTGGAGACGAACTATCTCCTTCACATACAATTCAGCATACTGATCCACTGAATAGGTAACTTTCACTGGTAGAAAGTGAGCCGATTTTGTGAATCTGTCCACGATGACCCATACAGAATCATACATCCCTGTAGTTCTAGGTAAACCAGTTACAAAGTCCATTGCGATGTCCTCCCACTTCCATTCTGGAAGGACTAAAGGTTGCAATAACCCTGCCGGCCTCTGATGTTCATCCTTAATCTGCTGGCAGGTCAAACACTTGGACACATAGTCCACCACATCTCTTTTCATCCCATACCACCAGAAGTAGGGTTTCAAATCCTGATACATCTTGGTGGTTCCCGGATGCAACGAATAAGGCGTGGTGTGAGCTTCATCAAGTATCTCTTTCTTAAGCTCATCAACACTAGGAACACAAACTCGAGCTTTATATAACAACATTCCACTGCTCGAGACTGAAAAGCCTCTAGGCCGACCAGCCACCACTTCGTCTCGAACTTTAACTAGCTCGGGATCTTCCAATTGTGCCTTTCTGATTCTCTCCAACAGATCAGATTGGAGTGTTAAATTATGTAACTTCCCGACCACGAACTCAATTCCTGCACTAACCATTTCTGAGGCTAGTTGAGGGGCTATCATAACCGTAGTACACACTTGACCGGGACCTCTTCTGCTTAGAGCATCGGCCACAACATTGGCTTTCCCGGGGTGATACAGTATTTCACAATCGTAGTCTTTAACTAACTCCAACCACCTTCTCTGCCTCATATTCAGATCTTTCTGGGTGAAAAAGTATTTAAGACTCTTATGATCAGTATAAATCTCACACTTTTCACCGTAAAGATAATGTCGCCAAATCTTTAAAGCAAAAACCACAGCAGCGAGTTCTAAATCATGAGTTGGGTAACGCTGCTCATAATCCTTCAGTTGACGGGAGGCATAGGCTATGACTCTGTCAGTTTGCATCAGAACACATCCCAGACCCTGTCTGGATGCATCACAATAAACAACGAATTTCTCTTGATCTGATGGCAAAGCTAACACCGGAGCTGTTATCAAACGTTGCTTCAACTCCTGAAAGCTTGACTCACACTTATCTGACCACACAAATCTCTGATTTTTCTTGGTCAATTCGGTTAGGGGCATAGAAAGTTTAGAAAATCCTTCGACGAAACATCGATAATACCCTGCTAACCCGAGAAAACTTCGAACTTCCGTCACAGACTTGGGCCTCGGCCAATTCTTCACTGATTCTATCTTATTTGGATCAACCATAATTCCATTCTTTCGAACAATATGTCCCAGGAAGGACACTTCAGACAACCAGAATTTGCACTTTTTGAACTTGGCATACAGCTTGTGATCCCTAAGTCGCTGTAACACCATTCGAAGATGATGCTCGTGCTCCTCTTCTGACTGAGAGTATACAAGAATGTCATCGATAAATACTATAACGCAGTTATCGAGGAAATCCTTGAATACCCTATTCATGAGATCCATAAAGGCCGCAGGAGCATTAGTCAATCCGAACGACATTACCAGAAACTCATAGTGCCCATATCTGGTTCTAAAAGCAGTCTTCGGTATGTCCTCCTCCCGAATTCTGAGTTGATGATAACCCGACCGTAAATCAATCTTCGAAAACACTGTCTTTCCCTGAAGCTGATCGAACAGATCATCGATCCTGGGCAACGGGTACTTGTTCTTAATCGTCAGCTTGTTTAGTTCCCGATAATCAATACACATTCTGAGGGAACCATCTTTCTTTTTCACAAAAAGAACCGGAGCTCCCCAGGGCGATACACTGGGTCGAATAAACCCAATGTCAAGCATCCCCTGAAGTTGTAACTTAAGCTCCTTGAGTTCCGCTGGAGCCATCCTATATGGAGCTTTAGAAACAGGTTCGACTCCAGGTGCCAAATCAATTACAAAGTCAATCTCTCGCTGTGGCGGCAATCCCGGCAACTCCTCGGGAAACACATCAAGAAAATCTTTCACCACCCGGACTACCTCAGGCCCAAATGTTTCAGGTCTGCTGGAGTCAAATACCACTGCTAGAAATCCTACACAACCATTGCATAGTAAATCCCTAGCCCTCAGCACAGAAATAACTGGGATCCGAGACCCCTGAACTGATCCAACATAAACAAATGGATCTTCACCTTCCGGCTGAAAAGTCACCATTTTACGCCTACAATCTATACTGGTCGAATACTTGGATAGAAAATCCATTCCCAGTATAATATCAAACTCAGTTAATTTCAATTCTATGAGGTCAGTACTCAATTCCCTATCTTCGATCCTAATCGGCATAGACCTAATGCGCCTATTAGAGATAACCAATTCCCCGCTAGGCATTAGGGTTCCAAACCCTCTTTCTAAAATATCACAAGGCCTACCCAAAAGGTCAATCACTCTTGTAGCCACATATGAACGTGTAGCTCCCGAGTCAAATAATACTGTGAATAACAAGTTGTTGACGGGAAGCTGACCTGTCACAACAGAAGGACTGGCTGCAGCATCAGCTTGGGTAATGGCAAACACACGAGCAGGAATCGGTTTCACCTCAGCTTTCGGCTCCTCTTTCTTTGCCTGGGGGCAATCTTTCTTGAAATGCCCCACCATGCCACACAGGAAGCATGTCTTCCGGTTACATTCTCCCGGATGATGTTTCTTACACCTTGGACACTCAGGATAAGAGTAACCCTGGTGTCCTCCTCTGCCTTGGTTCCCACAGAACCGTTTGCTTTGCCCCGAGCCACCAGAAGCTGGAACAACTTTTCTTTTCTGCTCAGTGGTGGAGTCACCACCATCCCTACCATAAACAGGAGTAGGAACAGTGGGGGTTCCACCAACACTCGGAGTCACCCGGGGCTCCTGAAGAAATTTCACTGCACCCTCGGCTCTCAAAGCCTTCTCAACCATCTCTGCATACGTGGTTGCTTCAGTAGTAGTAATAACCAGATCATGCCGGATCTTTGCACTCAAACCCGCTAAATATTTTTCTTTCTTACTGAAGTCAGTGGGCACAATTCCTACTGCCAATTTAGCCAACCGATCAAACTTCGTCGTGTATTCAGTGACTGACATTCCCTCAGTCTGAACTAGATCAGTGAACTCTTTCCGCTTTGCACTGCAGACTGCTTCGTTGTAATACTTGGAGTTAAATAACTCCTTAAATTCTTCCCAGGTCATCAGAGTGACGTCCCGAGTGAGGGTTATCAATTCCCACCACACGAGAGCGTCTTCCTAAAATTGGAAAGTGGCGCAGGTCACCCGATCATTTCCAACCACTCCCATAAAATTAAGGATGCGTTCAATCACTGAAAGCCACTGCTCGGCCTTCATCACATCAGGGCCTCCCAGAAACACTGGAGGTGCCTGTTTTCGGAATCTTTCATACAACGGCTCCATACGGTTGCCAACAACAGGTTGTTCTGCTGGCACCGCAGGAACTGCAACAGCCTGAACCACTTGAGGAGGCACGGCAGGAGGACCCTGCTGCCTCAACCTTTGGATCTCTTCATGTTGCTGGCGGATTCTATCTTGCATCTCAGCAAATCTTTGCTCCCAATCAGGAGGAGCTTGAGGTGGATTTACAGGGCGACCACCCTGAGCTCTACCACGGCCACGGCCGCGACCACGAGGATTTTGAGGATTCCCCTGACCGCCTCCGGTCTCAACCATGCCACCCTGACTTCTTGTATTTCGAGGGGCGTCCATTTAATAGGACTTAGCCTGCGAATCCATAAGCCAGGCAGGTTAGACAACGATCAAAATTAACACCGCTCTTAATAACTTAAAGGCAACACACTTTCTTTTCTTTTTAAAGAAATATATTTAATTTAAATCTAATATGCTTCCTAACATGCTTTCACATTCATATTTATTTAAAATACTAAACAAGTACGGCCTTACTGAACCGTGAACTGAGCTTTCTCTGATGAAGATTGTACATGTCATAGCAAGCTTCGGTAGACAAACCTGGCGGCTCTGATACCAAAATTGTAACGCCCTAATGCTAAGGCACGCTACAGTGCTTTTTCAATTATTGTGCAATCTTTGCTAATCAAAGAAATTTCTCGAAAAACGTGTCAAATTAAAACTTTTGCTTTAGATATTAAACTTTGTAATATAATATAATATTTACAAATTCCGGGATCCCCTTTTTTTTAAACTTTGTAAAATTTACTTTTCAAACTATACATTCAAAATACACAAGTTCTAGGTCGCACAGCGACTTTCAAAATACAACTCCCAGATGTCCCGAGACCGAACACTCCAGGTCGCGCCGCTTGACATGTACAACCTCACCCGAGCTCAGGTTCACTCCTGTTCAGCCTTCGCCTTTCCTTTACCTACACATAGAAGCAGAAACTGTGAGTCAACAGACTCAGTAAGAAATGCATATAACATACCATATAATTTCCGACCTGTAAATAGGCGCCCATACACCTATTTACAGAGCTTAACATATGAGTATGAACGTTCAATACCAGGGTACAACCACTATACCACATACACATCGTACCTCACTGTACGAGTGTTGGTAGGGTTTACCCCGAACACTGAGTAATACTGAGTGATGTACCACACACCTTAGCATTTTCCCGTGCCCGTGTTGGTATCACTGTATCGTACTCACAGCCACAATAATCACTATACCAATGCACTCTATAACTTATTCATACAAGTGTCGGTAGTGCTTAACATAATTCAAGCATGCATATATAAACACATATACACACATTCAGATAATCACATCACACATTATACACAGTTCTTACCTGTTTTCCAAATTTAAGTGTGCTGGCCGACCTGAACGGAATTCACGTGCTAGATGGATGCCCTAATCACAATAATAGTAATACAGATGAGTGACTCGCTAAATCACTTTCCGGGACTTTAAACTTGAAACTAAAAGTTTCCCTATCGATAAACCTCATGGCAATACCCTAAATGTCTCAAAATTGGCCAAAACTAGGGTTCTGGAAATTCCCCCAACAGTGCGACGGTTCCCAACCGCAATCCGGATGCAGGTCACCAACCGGTCGGCCAGGTTGGTCTTCGGCCTCCCGAACCGAGTGCAGTTCTGCTGTTGGGAACCAAAAATCATCCCCCTTAATTCAATTCAATCCCAAACCTTACCAAACTCTCCAGTATACCTATACAATGCATAAACATCCATTTCCAACCAATAAATCACAGAAGAAACCAACAAATCAAATTATGCCATTAAAGCTCAAAGCTTGAGTTTCAAAACTCAAGCTTGCTTAAAACCATTATCAAGCATCAAAACCAGTAGCTAGGGACTTAGATTAACTCAAATTAACCCCAGAAATTGAACCCCAAACATTTCAAAACCCAACAGCCACTAAACCTAGAAATTCATAGTGAAACTAAACTACAACTTCAAAAACTTAAGGGGAGAAGAACTAGGGTTACCTTGTCTTGATTCCTCTTGAATCCTTTGCTGAAAACACAGAATTTCAGCTCCCCAAACCCCTTGCCCTTGCTGCCTTCGAAGAGAGAAAGAGAGAAGAAAGAGCTTCTCACCAATTTTCCAATTTCCTCTTTTTTTAAAAAAAATAATTAAGTAAATTGATTTACCTAGCTTAACTTGGCTGAGAAAAGAGGTGCTAGGTGTCACTAAAATAACCAGCCACCTAACCTCAAATAAACCAAATGACTAAATTGCCCTTTAGACTTAAAACTAGGGTATTTCTAAAGCTAGGGGTAAAATGGTCAATTTCCATAACCCCGCTCAATCCCGATAATTTATTTTCTCTAAATTATTTCCCACTATGAAATAGGATTCTAAACTTACCCATGTGATCAATCTAGCCATCCATCGCATTTTCCGTTGTCGCCGAGCAAAAATTACAAAATTGACATATTTCACATATAAGCTAAATAATACCCCTAGAGTTTAATAAAATCTCCGGAATTGAGAAATTATAACTCTAATATTTATTTCTAAATATTGGGGTCCATATTAAAATTAATTCACAAATAATAATAAAATAATAAAAATTAGTGCTAATTGCCTTTACTAATCCAAATTACTAGAGCGGTCATTACATGCCTGATCATCACATTTTTGCAGATATGACACACATTTTGTTAAGGTGTGATCAAACATACCACAATGGAAACAAATATTTAGAAGATTCTCATATTTAAAGTTCAGCCATTTTTCTTTATGGATATTCCTAAAATCAACTAAAATTCCTCTAGGAATGGGTTTGGAAACATCCAACAGAACTCTAACAAGAAGAAACAAACCAGAAACTTTTAGGAGAGTAGTTTTATCTACTTCAAGAAAATCCCCAACTTCATCCCCAATCATTTTAGCAAGTTTATAGGACTTCATACCGAAAGGAATGGAATGAGCTTAAATCCAAAAGGGAGAGTACCTAAGCTGGTTAGGCAGAAGGGTATCAAGGCCAGCTGGGTTTGCACTAGTGACAAGACAGTGATCAAAATGCCATGGCTGGCCCTCGATAACTCTCCTCATGTCACCTTCGCATCCAAACTTAGCCATAAACATCCCATTGCCATACTCAGAGAAAGTAATAGGAGATCGAGTGGTCCAGGCATTTCTCATAGCCTCTTCAAACCACTCGATTTTGATAGTTCGGGTAGTAAGGACTCTAAACACAAGACAAAAAGTTTTCCCAGTTTGCTGATCCCCCCCTACATCATCTAAGAGTTCATGGACAGTGGCTTCTTTATCAGTTAGAGTTAGGACATGAGCCATGTTTTCAGTTACACCCTCCATTTCCCAGAAAGTAAAGAACAGAAGAGAAACCCAGTATTTACCAGACAAAGAAGATAAAAGAAAGCAGAATAATAAAGAACGCTAGAGTACCCACACTCTTAAATAGATAATACTAGAAAGATACCTGCATGTTGTAGTCTTACTGACGAAGCTAACTTCGGAAATCATCATCCATTTCTGCAGAAATCCTAGACCGAATCCAAGGATCCTAGGCATAATGATCAACTTCCTCCTTGAAAAGAGCCAAAATGACGACCTCCATTAATGGGGATGGGATATTAGATGAAAGAGAGTATAAAATTCAAGGATAGAGATCCCTGGAGAGGGATTTTTGATAGATTTTCATCAGAGAAGAAAAAGGAAAAGAACCAAGGAAAATAGAGAGATGACGGTTGGAGTAATAAATGAGATTAGAAGTAAGCAAAAAAAACAAAAGAAACTTAATGAACGAGTTAAATCACAATAAATGATGAGAGAGAAGCAGAATTATAGAGGAAAAGAAACTTAAACAAAGATTGAAAATTAACACCACAAGGGAGAGAAACAATCTGGAATGGAACCAGAAGAAACTGCAACGGGATACAACCCACTAGAGAGTTCCAGAGAAAAAAAGATTAATTAATAGTAAAACCACTTGTTTAATTAATAGTAAAGCCACTTGTTTCTCTCTTATCCACATCCGTTTGTCTGTAAAATCATATTTTGAATGTATTTGATTTAGGAGATACCGGATCTATTATTGGAAATTAATTTGAGATATCTACAATTAAATATAACTTTTTATTTTATTTTATTTTAAAAAGTTAATTAAAGATAACTTTACTTCTTAATTAATAATCTTATATAGTTGATTTCCATAACATTCAATCTATATCCCTCTCCTTTTTTTCACACGTTTTATATTCTACATTTATAATAAATTAATTTATCATTATTTTTTTTTTTTTGAGAAATTAATTTATCATTATTAATTAATATAAAAATTCTCAATAAAGAAATAAATTCTTTGACAGTTAATATAAATTAAATATACATAATAAATAAATAATGTAATTACTTCAATTTTAAACATTAGCTACTCCCTTTTGTGAGCTCTACGTACTCTTCGACTGAGATCTAAGCTCCCATCTTCAAAGACTCATTTCTTCTATATTATAATGTGTTTGCTCAAACTCATAATATATAGCTTAGCTCCAAATCTTCAAATCTATCCAACTACTATAAAATGATAAAAAATCCAATAAAAGAATTTTCCAATTATAGCACAAAAACACACCTTCTATATCTTTATCTTTATTGTTTACACAATATGACACATTTGTAGAAGACGTGTTTTTGTGCTATACTAGTATTTTCGTTTGTAATTAATTATGAGAGACTCTTTTCGGTCAACCTCATTAGGGTTTAATCATTAAGCTCACGAAATGTCAAAGCTATATGTGTAATTAGGTAACATGCAAGTTCATGAAAAATCTTCCAAATGTACTTTTGGAGACAAGCATATATAAATCTCCCTTTTAAACTAATAAAGTTATTTTTTTATATATATATATATATTGAGCAATTTAGTTCATTGAAAACTAAAAGAAAGTGATGGACACCACAGGAGGAGGATCCCTCCCTTTGACAAACACCAGCACAATGGCTAGAAAGTCTAACACTTTTTGCTAGTTCATCAGCAACAACATTGCTCGAACGATTAAAGTAAAAGAAAGAAACATTAAAAAAGCTAGACAATTAATAACTCATATGCTAAGTAGGGGGTGTAGATCTTCTTAATAATTTGAGCATCAAACAATATAGCAAAGTTATCTCAATTATTTTTCTTTGTCCACTCTAAGGCCAAAATGATAGCATGTAAATCTCCATAAACTGCTGAAATTGTATGCCAAACAACAGTATTACATGCCCAAATATCGCTATTAGCTTGAATCATCACAGTTGCTAGCCCTACATCGACATCCAACATAAACCAACAATTTTGATTTATCCCCACCAGTAGTGTTATCGAGGATAGCTTCTAGAAAGTCAAACACAACACCAGAATTAATAATTGTAGAAAAGATAAGAAATGTACGTTCCTGAAAACCAAACTTCTCATGTGTAAGGACATTCTTTGAAAAGATGAAGATTATAGATTCAATGCAATCCCTTGTGATAGAGGGCACATTCTTTATGATTGAGGAAAAGAAGTCGTTCCTTTGTGCGTAAAGCTTCCTCCAGAACTCTCCACAACACCATACTAATGCGAAGGTGAAATGTTAGGTTCCCAAATGACCTTCCAAAAGTTTTTGGGTGGCTGAACCTACAAGATTGATCACAGAAGTAAGCCAATCTAACATGCAACTCCCCCTATAATCACTTTTATATATGGCAGTTATATATCATATATGTCATTAATTTCCATGGTTTTTTTTTTTTTTTTTTGAATATGGAATTCCCATGGTTTGATACCCTGTTTTATAATATATTTTGTCAGCAAACTTAACTCTCTAATATCAAAATCTATTGATTTTGATGAAAATCTGGTTTCGATTGCCATACATATGATTTAACAGCATTAATGAATTAACCTTTCTTTTGGCTAATCCTATATATTCTGTATGAACTGCTTAAAAGATTGGATCATTTGTTATATTTTTTAACTATAAAAAGCTGACTCAGTGTTTATATATATTGGATTACTTCTCCTTCTGTTTAGTCTTATTATTGGATTTGATTGTAACCTTTGATTATATAATTTATATTACATTATAAAGGTGTGTGCTGAGTAGGAATTCAAAGTACGAGAGCTTATATATATTGATCCCTCAAAGTGGAATGATTGATTGATTTAGTTTGTAGCTTTCTACTAACTAATTCAGTTATAGTTGTTGTCCTCCTTCTAATCTTTAGAGATTGATGTACTTGTGCTTAAATATATATGCACATATATATGGTACTTATATATATATATGTATATAAATACACTCTTAATTATACAAGGGTACTAGAGGCGCATATACGGTCCACTAGTTCATTATTAGGGACCCTGTATACTTTTGTAGCCTCTTCAAAAATTACAAAGAATAAAAAGCCTACAAAAAATGGTTCCAAAAAATGGGCTTTATATCTTCATAATTCAATCATATATACAATACATGCACACACACGTACCAAAAACAAAACGAGAGATATTCAAAGAATCAAAGATCGTCGATCGATTGATAAAATATTATTCGATCGATCATCTTGATATTATGAAGAGAAAAAAGAAAAACTACTTTATTATGTATATATATATACAAAATGAGGTTGCTTCGATCTTCCCAATAATAATATGAAGAGATCAATAACCTTATTATTATTATTGGACGTAATTTTTTTGTGGTTTTAAGAGAGGAGTTTTGACGTTATAATTCTCATTATCATCATCATCATCATCATCAACATCATTATGCTCTTGTGGAGGTGACTCAACATCATATTGTTTAGTATTATTACTATTAGTACTCACTTCATCTTCATGGTTTAGTTGACCCCACATCACTGTAAAGTACCCCATTCCAACTATAGCCGTTCCAATCACACTACAATAATATTATTTTATATACAATTAGTACGTACGTACGTATGCAAATTAATTATGAGAATCTTTTCAATATTCATAATAATATAAAATTAATAATAAATACCTTCCGTAACGAAGAGTACTTGCAGGGAGGCTAGTACCAAAAATAGTGGCAAAAACAACACCAAAGGGCTTGAACATAGGCACATATAGTGGACCTTTTATCCTCATGCACCATAGATGAACACAACTTCGGATTATACCCATAAAGCTTGCCTATATAATACGCATAATTAATAAGTCAATATGCATGCATTCTTTTATTTGCCTGAATGTGGTTGGTCAAAGTGAAACAAGTATATATATTATAATATTATTGACTTACTGTTAGAACAATAAGGAGGAGTTCGGTGCTGTTAAGGTTTAGCTTCCAAGCATTTAAGTCTGTTTCGAAGATTAGGGCTGAAAGTAAAGCAGATTGGAGTGTTCCAATGGTGCTGTAAAACGATGCCACTTTCATCACTTGTGGGTATTGTTTCACAGTTCCAGCCTGATCACACCATTTTAATATATTATTATTATTATTATTATTATTATTATTATTATTATTATTAATCTTCATTATTTCTAGCTGTATATATATATATATATTATGAGTAATATATTGATACATAAATTTATAGAATAATATATATAGTCTACAGTAAACCCTTAAAAGGTTACATGCATATTTGACATTTAGAAGAGTTTATAAGACTGATTAATTTATACAAAAAAAATAGTTACACGCATAGTTAATTCAATACTTGAAGCTTATACCAACACTGTAAACATTTTTTACATTTTTAAAAATTTACTAAACAATATCATAAAAAAAAAAAAAAAATCTTAGATATATAGGGGTACGTATATTATTATGTGTTTTTCTAAATTTATATATACACATCAAAATATATTCCATGTTATTTTAGCAAGTAATTTGCGGCATATATAAATACTTAAATTTAATTCTCAGTTATAAATAAATACTTAAGTTTAATTTTTTTTAGTAATAATACTTAAGTTAGGTATCTGGTTAAATAAATTGCCACGTGACAATCCTTGATTGGTCCAAGTCATTAAATTTTTATTATTTAAAAAAATTTAGTTCAAATATACCAATAAAAAAATGACACGTGGATATAATAACTATAACATTTAACAGTTAGGTACCTACAGAGTTTCAAAAATATAACAGGTGTTATTACCGCTAAAAATTAAACTTAGATATATATTTATAATTTGTAACTGAGAGTTAAACCTAAGTATTTATGCCGCAAATTACTCTATTTTAGTTGTAAACATATACTTTTCAGTCATCTAATTAATAAGACGTGCGATATTCACAGTTTAAAAAAAGATAAATTTTAAAAAGTATCAGTAGTGTCTAATACTTCTTAAGATGTCATGTATTGACACAATTAAATATTAAGTCTTATGTAATATATATAATATAATATCTTTATGAAATATCACTAACAAATTCGCAAGGCATCATTTCTAGGTGGTGTTATTGTCTAATAATAATACTCTTTAAAAAATATTATGGTTTTTTAATAATGTTTTGGTACCTGAAGAGTGTTCCAAAAGGCAACACATAAGTTAGCAGCTGCCAGTAAAAGGCCACCAAGAAGCCAATACTGTGGATTATTTGTGGAAAAGATGAAAAATTTCTTGGTTGCAGAGAGCATAGGTAGATGGAGAGATGATGAAGAGTTTTTAATAAGTGGACCCTTGTACAATTCCACCATTGTTGCTCCAACCAATGATACTATTGTACCACATACTTTTGTTTGGAAGCTCCTACTTCTCCAATCTACTTTTGTTGTTCTATATAATAATATTAAATCACATAAATATACTATGTAAATGACCTCATTGATTATAACAAAAACTAACTTTGATATATATATATATAGCAGAATTAATAAAAGTAGATTAACCACGTCATAATAAGAATGAAATCCTAATAGCACATTTACGGGGCATTATACTTACCGTTACTAAGAAGTGACGTCATATAAATAACAATGTGTATTAATCTTAATTAACTCGTGTGGTCCCTTCCTAATAATATAAATAACTAATTTTATACATGTGTATTATAAGATTGTGAAATTGAAATTTAAATATGTATCTAACATTACTTATATAAATATTAAGGTTGGTTAATATTGATCTAAATTGTTAGTAAAATATATATACATATAAAAAAGGGAAAATATCTATTTAACTTTTTACACCTAGATCTAGATGTAATATTTTATTTTGATACTTTTTTGTCCTCATTTATAAGGAAAAAAAAAGCATAAATCTATCGATGGTGATTAATTTACTCAGCTAAATATAAAAATCATTACTAATCGATGGCATGGGTCCAAAGGTTCACGATATCACTTGATATAAATATACCAGAATATTCATAAGTAATTAAGATCTTAATGGAATCCAATCCACTAGACTATAGCAAATATATATTACTGGAATAATAATCACATGTATTATGTATATTCTCTATCTAATTATGCCACTATTCCATGAACGGGGCCGCCAAAGAATAATAAAACAAAGTGTTCTACTCAAATTGATCAAAAAAAAGCTCTATATAATTATGTATTAACGTCAATTTAATTTGTACAGGTTAATTTATTTTCATCATCACATTATATTTCACGTTTAATTTCCTCCCATTAATTATATTACTATGCTAGCTGATTTTCAGTTCATGATGATTTATAGTGCATGCATGAAATCTAGCTAGCTAGAGAGCTGGCTTGCTTACGTGCATGAATACAGTATATATATATAACTAACCCTGTTAATCCGAGAAGGAAGACTCTCAGAAAGAAGTTTAAGTTGAATGTTGGCTCTTCATCAGTTCTGCACAAAATTATTAACAAACAATTAACAATAATACATGAATAATATATAAAACAATTACAATATATATATAGAGAGAGAGAGAGAGAGAGATAATAAGAGGTAATACGTACTTGTCGTTGCGATGGTAAAAGAAAGAAAAAGGTAAGAGGAAATAGAAGAAAGAGCATGTGTGTAAACCACAAAAACGAATGGACTCATCCCATTAGTGATAACTGTCTTAGCCCAAATGGTTAAGATGATAGTGCAACCCTCCATTGTCACCATTGCTCCAAATGGTATACATTCCAACAACTTTTTAATAAAATTATTACCACCTTTAATATTCCCCAACACCACCATCTTCAATAATAATATATATATATATATAATCTTATATATTCAGAAAATAGAGAGAATGATATTGTAATAAGTGGAGTTTCTGATCTAGATTTATATAACTCTCTCTATTGATTTTATTTTTTTGTGTCTTAAAGTTTATGTGTCAAACTTATTCCCTTTTATATAAATGGGTAAAGGTAGGTGAAGCTAGGAAACGTTGGTTTATGAGTACCAAAAGGGCAACCCTTCGTTATATGGGGAAGCTATTTTTTGATTTTTGAGTTTTGAGTTTTTGAGTTTTTGAGTGGATGTGGCTACTTGATTCAACCTCTCCATCTATATAAAACAATTATATCTATTAATTACTATGCACAAGCCTAGCTATGTAGCTATGACGTTTTCATTTTAATAATTAATAATCAGATTCTTCTGTTTCTTTTATAATATATGCATGCCATTAGGTAGAGAATTTGTTATTTGCTATAAATCAGTGTATTACTACCAGTCCAACACCATAATAATAAGGCGGCAATAGTATTAGTACTAATTAGTTGTTTTCTATAATAATTTACTAATTAAAATCTATGAAAACCCATGATTATACAATTATTATAGGCACACCTACTATTTGGGGGCCAAAGTACAAAATAAAAAAAAAAAAAAAATAGGAGTAATTTTAATTACAAATTTTGAAAGAAAACCCATGAAAATTATAAAAATCACACTATATATAATTTCATTATAAATCAAAAATTTGAGAGGGGCCAAAGTCCTAATTAACCATGCCTTGCGATTAGTTAACTATTATTTTTTATAACACTTATGATTAATTAAAGAGATTTTTAATTATTATACTTCAAAATAGTTTTTTTTTTCTTGCATTTCTACAGAAATTCACAATACAATCAACGAAAAATTTAAATTACTATTAAAATCTGCGTAGCAACCCACATAGTAGGGGTGGCAATTCGTGATTGTGGATCGTACGTGTTTGTATCATATGTTGAGACCTATATATATATCAGGTTTATGCTCGACTCAAACACGACCTATTTAATAATTGTGTCAAAAAATGAAACCCAAACACGACCCATTTTATAAACGGGTGACATGACTTAACACGATCCGTATAATCCGTTTATAAACATATTTTGTTTAAACATATATGTCAACTAATAACACGTTTATGAAATATTCAACACGTACGTTTATAACCTATTTATGATATATGGTAATTAAAGTATACTAAAATAACTTTAAATAGGTTATTAACAAAGTCAATTTCGTGTTAGCTGTGTCAATCTGAACATGATCCATTTATTAAACGGGTTAGACGAGTCAATTCGAACACAACTTAAACCCATTTAATACAAATTCAAACTCGCTAATTCTCGTGCAGGTTTCGAGTCGTATTATCGTGTCTGACACATTTAACCGGCCCACACAAAAATCACCGAAATAACTCAAACTATAAATTAAAAAAAAAAGTTAAAAAATAATATTTAAAATAATTCCCCTTAATTAAAATATACAAAACTCCATACTAAATTACATCAATAATAATAAAGTATAAAACATTTTTTAAAATGATTTAATAACTCTCATTCGATATATAAAAGATTAAAAAATATGCAATGCGGTTTGTTTTTTGTATGAGAAATAATGAATAAGTGCGCGTGCTTTCATGTCATTCGTCTCTTTGTTATATAATAATTGTGATTTTATTAAACTAAGCTTAATTAGGTTTAATTAGTGTATATTTTAGTATAATAGCTAGTCATTAACTTTGTCTTTAGTTTGAGATTAATTTTTTTTCCTACGCAACACACACAGTTTTCTACTTATCATTATTTTCCTAAACCAAAATGATTGTTGAAGCTAGCATTGTGGTCCACCAATTCCTTGGGTTGAATCAAAAAATATAATTATAATTGGATTCTAATATTAATGTGTGTGGTTCTCTTGTTAACTCATCAAGTCTCATATAAAAATAATGGGGTCCATTTTCTTGCTTAGCTACACCCTTGTTTAAAGTTTGGTGGGTCAGATTAAGATCAAATTCTCTTCTCTTCTCACCTTAAAACACCCATTAACTTAATTTAATCTTTGTTTAAAGAGAAAATAATATATATATATATATATAAATTTTTTTTGTAGTATAATTAAAATTAGTTGATGGCTTACGTAGGTACGTAAGAGATTGTGGATCTTGAAACTGTTGATGAGGCTGATGTAATAACCATATATAAATAAAGACGTAGTGTTAATTTAACAGCAGGCTATATATAGTTTTTCATCTCAAATTATACTATTAATAATCTCCAAAGATTAATGTTGTTGTTATATATTATTACAACTTTGGTAAGATTACTATTTGTACTTTAATTGATTTGACTATATTACACAATTAATGGTCAGGAGATATTTTTCAATGAACTTCTGAAATTGGAATGCTGTGAATTTATAATTGTTTTATTTAATTATTATGCGATAGCACAAATTAATAATTTTAGGACTCGTTTGGAATGTAAGTCGTATTATATTATATTATATTATATTATATTATATTATATTGAATTGTATTTTATGTATTATTTTTATGTAAAATTATATGTGGTATTAACTTTTATGGACACCTAAATATATAATATTTTATAATAAAATTAACATAGTATTATATAAAAATATGATATATAATCCAATTCAATATAATACAATACGACCTAATACAACATTCTAAATGAACCAGATTGAAATATTATTTAACAATGTTATAATTTCTTTTAATATATATCTATTCTATATAAATTGTGGCTATATAACAGAATTCTTAGTTTATGAGAAATTATTGGGTGACTTTTTCTTTAAATAAAAAAAATAACAAATTATTAGATGTTGCCACGTAAAGAGTCAGCATCCATGTAGTTAGTTAAACCTAAATATAATTAATCCACCTAAGTCTTGCAATTAATAATAAATTTGTTCATATTGTTTATTTTATTTATTAAAAATTATTTTCAAATTTTGATATTTTCATTAATTGCGAAGATAAATTTAGGACAAATAATAATTTTTTTTAATTACTATTACAAAGTATAATAGTAATTTTTATTTTTATTTAATTTACTTTTTTGCTTTCAAATTTCAATGATTATCACTATATTGAATATTATTAATTTTAAAATTATGATATTAAAAAAAAAAATTAATAACTAAAATAAAATTAACATACGTGACTTGGCACGAAATATCTATCTACTATATTTATTCTATATAAAATGTGGCTATATAACAGAATTTTTAGTTTATGAAAAATTATTAGGTATTTTTTTTTTAAACCTAATTAATTTATTTATATTATTTTAAGTTATTCATTTAAATTATGAATTGAATTCTTCCAATTAAATAATTAATACTAATAAATAATATTAATAATAGCAGATATTAATATAAGCACCAAACACTATTTGAAAAATAAAATGATATAATATAATATAAAATAAAATGCCAAAAGAGAATTACTAATATTTCAATATAGCAGGCGGGTTTGAAAAGTATATATTTTATATGATATAATCACATTTAATGTATAAGATATTTACTGTAAGTTTAAAATTTAAGTAGCGTTTTTTAAAAAATATTATATCTAAATATGTATTATTATATATTAGAAGATTATGTATAATATAAATCAGGCACATTTAATCAATATGAAGGGGACGCTGTAAATTCCGGTCTAATATATAATAAAATAATACATTGTCTTTTAATTAGGATATATCTCACTTGTTTTGGTATATTTTAATTAACAGTGTTTGCTTTCTTAAATTTCTCTAAATAACTTGTATTTTCCTACTTGTGTCCCATCACGCCCAATGAGTTCTTCCTCATTGGTGCCAGCAAAAGTGTGTTTGATTTATAATCTTAATGTTGTTACGAATGAATTAGTTTATTAGAGTGAATAATTATTGAATGTATAAGATTATATTGAATTGTTTAATTAAACTTTAAATTTTCTTACTTTATTAGTGCATTCCAATACAGTAGAGAAAATGTATAATGAATTAATGCATTCCAATAAATGTAGATTTATTTCTCAACTTCATTTATTTAAATTGCCATAAAACTAACAATACTAAACTCATCGCGTAATATTATCTAAAAACAGTATATATATTATTAAAAAAAATAGTATATATATTTATAGAAAAAAAATAAATAAATAATTGAATATACTTCATATTTCATATTAAGCATTTAATTTTTGTAAATTATTATTATGTTTAACTTCTCAGATTTCAGATTTCAGATTTTATGTTAAGTTTAGTTTATTTTTTTTAAGTTATATTTAGTTTTCTTTTAAATAATATTATTTATATTTATTTTCAAAAAAAATAATATTATTTATTTAATTAAATTATATATAATATTGTGAATATTTATTATAACAAACAAAAATTATAATATTATTTAATGATATTAAACATAAAACTAATTGTACGTGACTTTAATCTAATATAAATATAGATATATATATATATATATTTATAGGGTACTCCTTAAGTGAGGGCACTACTTTTGTTTTCACATGTGAGAGCATTTTTTAAGCCCTTCATTTTTATTCAAGTGGTGGTAGTTACATTGACTAAGATAGATCATCTCACATGGGAATATAATTGTTGATATTTTAATATATTTTATTTTTAAAAAAACGTGGGCATGCAGTTATTAAACTTATATAACTATATTGGTTATTTTTGGAGCTTTATTCTAGCACCCATTTTTTTTTATGCTTGATGAATTTCAAGCTTTTATTTGTGTAGAGGTCTATAGCCACTGTGTGATTTTTGGCTTTTTATTTCAATTAAACAAAATATTAAAACTATGTATGTTTATCAAAGTTACATATTACACTACTACAAAAACACCCTTTAGAGGCGGTTTTAAAGCCCTTTAGGCGTCGGTTTTCGCGAAATTCGCTACCGACGCCTATCAGGGCGACGCTAAAGGGTTTATTTGAACCGACGCCATATATACCCCTATGGCGTCGGTTCTTAGCTAGGAACCGACGCCATAGGGGTATATATGGCGTCGGTTCCTAGCCAATAACCGACGCCATAGGGGTTGTAGGAACCGACGGTAAAGGGTCTCGCGAATTTCAGTTTTTCGATTTTTTTTTTAATTTAATTATATTATTTTAATTTTATATTTATTAATTTATATACATATTTATTTAATTTAAATTACATATTTATTTAAATTTTAAATTACATATTTATTTAATTTAATTACATATTAATTACATTTTAAATTAAATAGTAATTAAATTTGGGTAAAAACATAATTTGATTTCATAAAAATAATTAAATATTACACAAACATGTAAAATTAGTTAAAAATATTAATAAGTTAATAAATCTAATTACAAGTTAATCTATAAAAATTACATAATGAAGAAAAATTCTTCGACCTTTGAACCTCAATCGTCACCGTGAATCACCGCCATCAATTGTTCGATCCACTTTCGCTGTAGTGGTAAAATTTCTGTTTTTGGATCGTATTGCTTCTTACCCCCAAACTGTTAAAAAAATTAAAAATTTATATTAGTTTATGTATATGTATATTATATATTTGTTATTATAAAATTTATATACTATGATCAATAATTAAAACTTACAGCTTTTTGATCTTCTATGTAACGGTTGGGGTTGGCACGTGCGACGATGTCAGTCATATATTTCAAAACATAAAAACCGCATTCTTGGCTTTTAGGTTGTCTTGGACAGTTTGCTTGTGCAATTCCTTGCCACGGGCCAAGATACTGATGTGCGTCCCCTATATACATGAATGCCCTGTTTGGAAAAATTATATTAGCATTTCAATTCGTTAGTTAATTTAAATTCGTTACATAAGAAGTCATTAAATAATTACCTTCCGATCATTTGTTCTATTTCTTCGGGAATTGGGCGGCCTTTTAGAGGGTTTAAATGGATAATTTTCCTTGGCGCAACCACCACTAGCGTCCAATGCATCCTAGAAAATTATATTGGAATATAAGTAAGATAGTATAAAAATAATTTGAAGACATAATATAGAAATGAACAATTAGCACTAAAGAATTTAATAAAGTTTACCCGATATTCCAAGGAATAAAGAACATTTGGTGGTTGCTGTTCATTAATGATAACCAATTAGCCAATCGTCTTGCCGCATCGTCAAAAGACTGACTCTGTTCTTCATCGCTGATCCCATGCACCTTTGTGAGAAGCTACGGGTCGTAAAACTTGAAAATTTTTCTCAGACCGTTGATGCTCTCCCATATGTGCCTGCCAAAAAAAAGTGTTAGTGCCTTATAATAATTTAACTATAATTTGATATAAGGTTAATTAGATTAAAGAAGAGTATACATCATTCCAAACAGCATTCCATGGTTGCCGATGTAGTTACACGTAGCAACTGCTTGCAAATCCTCTCCGGATAAAATGATGCGGGTACGCGGTGCAATGAATCCTCGGGGGACAGAAATTGTGATTATATCACGTTTATCTTTGAGCCTTAGGAATTCATGAATCATCCATTTCAGCGAATTAGGGATCAACGCCATCTTCTCTTCCGTGAACAACTCATCTTCCCGTGCACCACGGCTTTGTGGAGAAAGCATCGGAGCTTTCCCCTTTGACGCATCACGTCTTGAGGGCGGTTGAGCGAGTGGACCCTAAACAAAACAGAACATAATATATATATATATATCAAATTTTATCTAATTTCTACCGAAATTTCGGCAGCATAACGGTTGTAATTGAATGATCCCAAAAATTTTGAACATGGTGGTATAACGACAAATAACACATATATAACAGTAGTTTGTTCATCCATCCCACCGCAGCACATATATTCGCAGAACCTACTTCACTACGGATGAATATTGAAGATATTCAAACTCCACTAATCATTAATAATTAATTTCAGTTGAGAAGTTACCTCGGTTGTTAAAATTAAGTGTTTAGGCCAAGGAAGGAACATCTGGTACACGTCCCTAACATATCTGAACTCTTCAAGTGGGACTGGGATTTCAGCGTCCTCTTGCAGGATTTCCGAAACCATGATCCGAGCATGTGAATCATCGTAATCCTGGCAGTGAACTTTGATCACACCCACATGCTCGTACAAATACCCTCGGGCCACAATATTGTCGATGTTGTCAGAGCAGAGATGTACTTGCTGATTAAGGGCCGCATGGTCATCAAAATTGTATAGGATACCTTGGTCGTTGAGGGAAATGAACTCCTCAGCATAAATTTGTGGTTGTACCTCATCCTGAGGAGCGTATGGTTGTGGAACATACGCCTCACCAGCCACCTCTCCTTCTTCCTCTTGTTCGGCAGCGTTCCTCTGTTGCTTAAGGGATTGGACTTCAACTTTTAATTGTTCAATCTCCTTCGCTTGCCGAGCCACAACATCAGACACTTCCCTTTTCTTCCTGCCGAACAGTTGAGATGCCACAGTCGGGAACCTACAAATCATAAAATGCAAATTAGCAACGATTTCATTTGTGTAACTAAATAAATAACATATGAAGTAATAGCATACCCGGCGGCCACGACACGTCCGGGATGCTGCGGTGTCCCGAGCGCCTGCGTGAGGATATCGTTTTGGCCCTGGACCTGAATTTGTCCCTGACTAAGCTTCTCCTCTAATTGAGCCTAATGCACGCATATATTCAAGCAATTAGTATATGAATTATATACACTAACTCATGAGTAGAACTCAATTAAGGATTAATATATACTTACTATCTTCTCGGCAATTTCCTTGTCGTAATCAGTGACAAGTTTTCTACTCTTGGTGCGAGATTTAATCCAAACACGGTGGCGGGGAGGATCTGCAACTTCGAGGTCCTTTTTCTACATAACGTTATAACAATGAAATGAGTACCAATTAAATTGTATAGCACATTATAGCACATTAAATTTTTAGTATTACTTACCACAGCTTCCCGTACGTTCACCATTCCACTCCGACCACTTCGATGTCTGGATTGAATTTTTGAGGAACGTTCACGTTGCACCTTACTCAATTCCTACAATGCCAAAAAAATACATTAGATACATGTACTTGTATTTAAGAGTTTATCTTAGTGTTAATATAAAATGAGTACCAGAAATTCAGGAGTTAGTCGACTTTCAACAAATTTGCACCAATCAGCAGCGTCGATCTCCGGGTGCTTTTCAGGGACTTGTGCCAGTCGTCCCAGATCATTCTCTTTCAACGCGGGCATTATGATGTCTTTTGTCATCCTATTCTTGAAGTCTTTCATTAACTTCCCAGCTAGGATGAGACAATCATGTTTGAAGGTGTCCGGCACAATGAACCCCGTCTATTTTGAAGGAAAACAAACACGGTTAGAATCAACATTTTGAGTAATAGAAAAACAAATCAAAATTCTAACAAATAATAGCTTACCTGAATGTCTTTCCAAACATTATTTTTCAGAGTCGGGTTGACTTCTTTCCAGTTTTTATAAGCCAACCCTATTGTCTGCCGACATCTGACTCCTAGAGTGGATACGAGCTTCGCATAGCTTTTTCCACAGTATTGACCTTTATCATTAACTTCGAGGGCCACTCTTTTGCCCTGATCCATTAGTTTGGATATTTCATTCATTTGCGTCGGCCCTCGTGTAGGTATTGTGGTTGGACACTGCGCCTCCGGGTCGAATCGGATCCCGAACTCGAGTTGGCCATATCTACACCATTAACAAACAAAATTGAATATCATGCTACTAATAACACTAAATTCTACCGAAATTTGATCCAAATTCTACCGAAATTTTGGCAGCATAACGGCTGTAATTGGACGTTCCCAAAATTTTTAAAAGTGCCTAAAGTAACAAACAGAACAAATATAACAATACAGAACAAAGAAACTAACATAAACAATACAAAATTTATCCACCAATCCGACCGCAGTACATGTATTCGCTGAACCTACTTCACTACGGATGAATATTTAAGATATTCAAACTCAACTAAGCATACATTGATAATTAATTATACTAACAAAAGGTTAGCGGATGGATATACCTATTGCAAATCCGATCAACACCGAAATATGTCGATCGACTCTCAAATATTAGCACACAACCTATAACATAATGCAATATACAACCAAATTAAAATTTTAATTATTAAATTACTTACTAGTTATTAAACAAAGTAGCAAGTTACTAGTTACTAATTTCCATAATTTTTTTTAAAAATAACATATACATATATATACATGTATAATCAACTAAATATCACACTACCATTATTTTAAAAACTTTAACTCTAAACTAATTAAATTCCTACTACCTCTCATTCTCATTCACAACAAATATATATACAATACAAATACACAAAATACACAAATAGTATATACACAATATATATACACACAACATATATATAAACACATATTCAATAATAAAATACAAAATATACACATATATATTATATATCAAGTAAATAAATATTTACCTTATAAACGCAATCCGGCGACAAATTGCGACCAAAAATCCGGCCACCTATAGCACACACAATATAATATCAATAAAATGAAAAAATCCTAAAAAAAATTTACAAAAATGAAATAATACCAATGTACATTAATAAAATGAACAGAAATCATATTTATACCTTAATGAACGTTGAGATTGAACGATTTCTCCGCTAAAAGCGGTGGTCGGAGTTAAACCACCACTTTTTTTTAAAATAGGTTCGGGTACAGTGTAAATGGGTGAAAAAACAAAACTTTTTTAGTGTATGGGATTAGATATTGAAAATAGAAACTTTTAAGACAAAAATGAGGTGAAATGGTGAAGAAATGAGTGAGATATGTGGGTTTTTAGAGGTGGTTGGCGAGGGTTTTCGTGGGTTTTCTCTGCTGTAGAAGTGGGCCCGGGTATATGCTTGGAGAAGAAGAAGTGAGGAAGAAGAAGACGATGCGAGAGGTTATACTGCGGGAGACCACTATGCGTCGGTTCCTAGCAAAGAACCGACGGCATAGGTGCACACGTGTCAATAAAGTGTGCACCTATGCCGTCGGTTCTTTGCTAGGAACCGACGGCATAGGGTCTCCCACAACCCTTAAAAAATCCCAATTTCCAACCGACGGGATAGGGTTTACTAATATATATACCTACGGTTTTTACCAAAAAACCGCCTCTAAATGTCAATTTCGAATCTGGTGGGTGTTCTCACACCCTTTAGCTTCCCTTTTTATAAAATGGGTTAAAAAAAGGGAAGGTAAAGGCCCATATTGTAGTAGTGTTAGTAATATACATCATAATAATCCACTTTCAAATATACAATACTAAAAATACGAGTAATCAAATGAAGTCAAATATAATCCAGAGATAAATTTACTGAAAAAGAAAGTAGAATAAATAAATCAAATTTTGTCTCAATTTCGTTTGGAAAAGGTAGAAATTTTCTTTGATTTTATTTTATTGTTATAACTAGATAAAGAATATGTAATTTTTTTATTTTTATTTATTTATTATTTATTATTATTATTTTTGCAACAAAAAGAAATACAGAAATTAAACAATGAAAAAAAAGAAAAAAAAAACGAAGTCTCATACTTTTCATGAGTATACTATAAAAGAAAAACTAAAAAAATCACAATATAATTTTTTTTTTAAGAAAAAAATGTGTACCAAACACTATCTAACTTAATACCATACAACTATCCCATTCAACCAATGAAAAGTTTAAAAAAAATGCTCTTACATATGAGAGCAAAAGTAATGCTCTCACCTAAGAATTTTCCTATATTTATATATTAAAAGTGTTTATCTAATTATATTTCTTGATTTAACAGATTTTATTTTTTTCTTTTAAATTTAACATTAAACAATAACTTTCAAAAATTTTAAAATAATAAATAAATAAAAATGTTGGCCAAGTGGTTGAACTAAACCCATATTTTTCTAAATAATCAGGTAAAATATTTTTTTTTTTTGGCTGAGGTTACCAGAATGTTTTTGTTTTCCTTAATTTTTTAAAAATGTACACAATATTTTTTTTTTGTATATTTTTAACAGTTTGTAGATATTATGAAAAAAAAAATACTGTCATGTAAAGCTGCCCAAATAATACATTTTACTGCACAAATATAGTTTTAAATAAATCAAATAAATGTACTTAATTATCATAAGTAAATTTTATTTATTAAATTAATTATTTACACTATATCTTACCATCTTACATGAAAAATAATAATTTTGTCGACACTATCATATACAAATTATCCAAAAAAAATGAATAATTCAATTATATGCAGATCCAGATAGAATGAAAAGTGCAAAATACAAATATTACACTGTTGTCTCGCAAAAGAAAATTGAAACTTTTTGACCGAGGTTTTCGGCAACTAATAGAATATTATAAAGTTAGAGAGCTGTAAGAAAATTATAGAAGGATTTTTACGTGGTTGGGGCGTTAATGAGCCTTAGTCCACGAGTCTTTGTTATTTATGGAGGTCTTTAATACAGAGAATGTATTTGGGGAGTGTTTCACTCTTATAAATACAGAGAATGTTCTTGGTGAGTATTTACTCTACTTGCTCATATGCAGTCCAAGATTCTCGATCCCATTGAATGAGCTTTGAGGGGGTATTTATAGTGTTTTTGGTGGGGTGATCCCCAGAATTATCCTTACAAGTGTATCTGTAAGTATCCATAAAGTTGGGCATTCCCAATGAATATACCATGGGTAATGCATGGTCAAATCCCTAGGTGTTGTAGGGTTTTTATGTGGAATGTCCTTATTGTCTTTTGACTGATGTGACTCTTCACAGTGTAGCCGTCACTAGACTTAAATGATCATTACTTTGTAGCTGCTGGTTGGAGGTTGTGCCGTCAGACTTTATTGGGTGTAGCAGTCCCAACACGCTTCCTCCCATGCGGCATTAAATGCGACTTGATTGCTCAGGAGAAACCTGACACGTCACGGAGACGCCTTAACGTTACTTCGAGCTTCCGGGAGCATATTGTTGGAATTTATTTTACCAGGATCTTAGATCTACTCACAAGTATGTTTATTAACATCCTAAATATGAACTTTCTAAAACGATGAAATAAACACATATAAAGTTTAAGAAACCTTACATTGGGTGCAGCGGAATAATATGACTCCTTCCGTTCAGATATCTAGCCCTTGATTCCTTTACGTAGCGAGCATTATCAATATACGAACTGGATCTCTTTCTCTGAATCCTTGATGCTGAAACTCCTTCTTGCTGAAAGTCTTTCTTCACGATCTTCCTCACTATGATTGAGGTATTACTTGCTGTGTGTGGGCACTACTCATACACTAAGGATTTCGAAATTCAAGAGGGAAGAGAAAGAAGAAGTGGCAGCTAAAGATAGGGAGAGAGAAAGGCTCAGGTTTTTCTCTGAAGGAAAAATAGAAAATTTAAGTGTAATTTTCCTGAAGCCTTCACTATCTATTTATAGCATTCCACTAGGGTTAGGTTTGAATTATTTGGCATTAAAATAATGAAAATATCAGTTTAAATTTCCTACAAAAGTGGCTGGCCCTATACTAGTGGATTTGGGCCTCACTTTTTGCAATTTTGCAGTTTTACCTTTTCTGCATCTAATTTTCTCAAAAACGCCAATTTTCTAATTCAACCATTTAAATGCCAATTCTAACTATTTAATAACTATAAATAATTATTAAATAATATTGTCATTTATCATATTTATTAATTGAACCATACAAAGTATCATAATTAACAAATATGCCCTTATAAACTCTTTCTTTACAATTTCGCCCTTACTTAGTGAAAATTTCACAAATAGACATAGTCTAATTTGAGAATTATAATTGATTAATCAAAACCAATTACATGAGTCTTACAAGCAATATTATCTCAACTAGTGGGGGGACCATGGGTCTATATAACCGAGCTTCCAATAAGTAGATCAAGAATTTAGCACTAAAATTCACTAACTTATTAATTCTTCGTTGAATCCACGCATAGAACTTAGAATTGCACTCTCAGTATATAGAATGCTCTATATGTTCCACCATATAGACACATCATTAGTTATCCATTGTTATAATCCTAATGTGATCAATGATCCTCTATATGAATGATCTACACTGTAAAGGGATTAAATTACCGTTACACCCTACAATGTATTTATTCCTTAAAACACTTGACCCCGTATAAATGATATTTCAGCTAATGTGAAATGAGTACTCCACCATTTATGTTCGTTTGGTCAAGCTCGAAGGAGATCATCCTTTGCTTACTATTCGCCAGATAGAAGTTATAGATTCCATGTTTATGATAGCGCTCCCACTCAATTGCACTACCGTGTTCCCAAAATGTACGTATCACCCTGACCTAAAAGTAGGCTTAACTAACAAATCAAAGAACACGAATAGCCTTTCAAGATTGAGCCTAATCATATCAGGATTAAGATCATTTGATCTAGGATCAACTTGGCGATATTGACTTGAATAGATATTACGGTAAGTTTAATAAATCTAAGTCAAAGTTCAATATCGGTCCCTTCCGATGCATACTCCATGCATCCAACCTGAGCTTTACTTTAACCAATGCTCTGGAAAGAACATAGCACTTCTCCAAATGCAAGTAAACTCTATTGTAGATTATCATATCAGTAAAACCCTGTGTCTGATAAATCTAGGAAACTTTATTCACATAGTTATGTTTACTTTCCAATGTGTTGACGGCACAATAAACAGGATCAAGTATGTGAAAAGGGTTTCAGATGAATTTATACATTATGTACATATAATCATGAAATAAATCATGTGAACCATGCAACATTAAATGTTATTTCTGATCTATATTAATAAGTAAATCTGATTATATTGAAATGAGTTTTATTTAGGGCATAAAACCCAACAAACTCCCACTTGCACTAATATAAAACAAAAAGTGCGTTTCAAATAATCTCAACACCTTGATATACAAATCAAGTGTAGTAGTAGTAAACTCCTTGTAATAGGATCTGAAAGGTTGAATTAACCACAACCTTTTCTCCACCATTACTCTTCCTTTAATCACAAAATCATTGATAATGTGAAATTCCTCTTTATATGTCTACTCTCTTGGGATACTGGATTCTATACCTTTGGCAACTACTTTTGGTTAATCAGGAAATTAACACTAGTAGTTTAAGGCAATTTGGAATGGTGCCAAAGATTTATAGAACTTTCCTTAGACTGAATAAGTAACTTTCCTGCAGCTTTAACATTCAGTCTCTCTCTGGTAGACTTAGAGAATTCAGATAGGTTTTTACACTTCTCCAAAATCACTATTCCACCCCCAGAGTAACCACCATCTTATCAGAAAGATTTACTAGCACATAGGCAAATTTCGAAATCTGATATGGTGTAGTCTAAGAGTTTTAAACACACCCTTATAGACTAACATATAGTTCCTCTTCTTAATCTTAAAATTTACTTGATTGTCTTCCAATGTTCTTCTCCTGGATTAATCTGATACCTACTCATTACTCCCACTCAACAGCAGGTGTCTGGTCTAAGGCATACAAAAGCATATCTAAGACCTCTCACTGTTGATTTAAGAAATTCTTTCATGGCTTTATCTTTTCTGGAATAGTTGAGACTTTTCCTTAGATAAATAAAATCTATACCTAAGACGTTGTGAAGCTTCTATAGATTGCCATTAGAAAGAAAATGCTTCAGCATCTTACTAAAGTAAGTTGCTTGCATTAGAGTAGGTAATTACCAGGTATACCACAAGCCATAGGTTTAGATAAACTCAAACCTATAATACTAGGAACAGGAAGTTTTGTTAAGTCTATTGAATGGACTTATAAACGAAATTTTCCTTTTATGTCCTTGTAATAGAAAACTTTAGGTTATTCCATGTGAATGGATTAAACCATAGTTCTATTGGCTTTTCTTCTTAGTTTCTTATCTTGACAATCCATTACTTGTTTAAACTCACAATGGATTTTAATCACTAGTGTCTCCCAAGTCATAAGAAGGTGAGTTCCTAGAAACTCTCCCACTACGACGAGGTACCGTGAATTATGTCTAAGAAAACTAAATGGTATTGATCTCTTCGGTTGTGACAAGACAACAGAGGCAGTGGGATCATCATATGTTATATAAGATGATAGAACACTTTTGGAATCAAGAATTAAATATCTCCTTTATTTGCTACTTGTTTTCAGACTTAGTCATTTTCTTAGAAAAGTAGTATTTGTTTGAACAAACACTTTCTTATCTATTGACAATGGGATGGTCCACCCCTAATCACTTAGAATAGCTAACAAACCATGGTTAACAGTTCTAGCTTTTCTTAAGATTTTGATTAGGTCATCCATGAATCTAGTAAAGATTTACATTAAGTACCCAACCATTACATCATTCTGAAATTGTATTACCATAGAAGGATTTAGGCAACGACTAGTAACTAATCATCAATATGCAACTCGATATTTCTGGGGAGGTAAGTTTGGATATAATTCAAAAATCAATTTAATGATCTTTGAACTGCATATCTACTAACTATTTCTCCACCCCTATCAGTTCGCAAGATCTTTAACCACTTACCTTAACCATTGCTAGAAATTAATGAAATTTTCAAACATTTCAAATTTCTTGCTAAAAGGTATAATCTAGAGTTATCGTTTTAAGAATACAACGAAAAACTCATATCCACCCCTGAATGTACATCCATCTACGAATGAAATGAACTACTTTCAGTGGATATAGGCATATTAACTCTTTGCAGAGATTGATCTTGTCAAATCCACTATGAACAAGATACAAATGCCATAGATTAAGAAAATGTGGTAGTGTCTATGATGACATAGGTTTAGTTACATCAAAGAGTTCTTAGAATACTTCAAGTGGATCCTGGTCACAGAATACCTAACTCACATTCCATACAGTTTTAATCCATTAATAAAAGATGGATATAAAACACTTGAGAAAGTGTAACTGTATTGTATTCTGGAATTAGAAATTTAAGAAAATTTCTATTTGGAATCTAAAATTAAAGTCAAAGACTTAAATTTATACCAAATATAATGAGTAATTCTATCTTGGACCAGCACTACTAATACAAACTCTAAGTCAGATTTGCCCATACAACTAGGAGATTTCTAAGATTGAGGATTTATATCAATTGGGAATAGAATTTCGGGATTATAATCATATGCGTCATATAAAATGACATGAAATGATTTATAGACCATTCATCCAATGATATGTTTTGAAAGCTAATTCGAAATGAATAAGCTAAGAGGAATTAGGATAATTTCGTTTAAAATAAAAATCCAACGATGCTTCGATTAGCGAAAGTCAAAGTAATCTTATTTATATAATCTTCTTGTTTCATATCGTAAAAATACTAGTTTAAGGTGTCATCAATTGATGAACAGCTAGATGTCGCATGTACAATATTTATCTTTCGAAATCTAACACTATTATGTATGTCTAATGGTGAAAATCCACTAGGGATTTATCTCATTAGATAAACAAGCCAAGTTAGACCAACAATGAAGATTCGAAATTAAACTACAACTTAATAACAGAAAATAACATGGTTCAATATAAATTCATACACAATTCAGAAATTATAAGCATATAGCAAGTAGGAATGACAAGTGAAAATACTAAAACTTACAATCCTAAATAATTTCCAAGGTTTTCAACAACCGATACAGTGTCCGGTAGGCGAGAGTCAAAGCATCATTTATTGAATAGAGTTGTCAGCTCATCTAAAATAGAAACCATTCTAGCAACCTTTTATTCGATCAAAATAAGAATCCAACGTTGTCCCGGTAGGCGAGAGTCAAGGTTATTCTCATTTTATGAGCTTCTACCATTGTTTCATGTTTCATAAGTTTATCTCTAAGTAGTCACCGTAGGGGAGAGTCTAATAGAGACGAAAACTTACAAAACACTTATCAAATGAAATCTTACGGTGTTAAATGCGTTCAACGAATAACCATCCATAGGGGGACGAAGTCTAGCGTCTCGAGGTTATATTGAAAACATTTAACTTTTGTAAGACCAACAATGGAGATCGAATATCTTAATAATAATCAAGCTCATTATTTAAAGTGAGTTGTATTTTCTTTGATTCTCTTTATTTATTCTATTTATTTTAAATATATATTTATTTAATTAAAATTTCCAATTTAGAATGAAAAATTCTAAATATAAATTTTAATTTAATATTTATAAATTTTACTTAGATGGATATGAAATAATATGAATTATTTCCATCTTAGTAATAATTTCCAATAAATATTTAGAAAAATATTCAATTTAAGTTGTTACAAAATTAATTTAAATTAATTTACAACTCAAATTTAATTTTCTATAAATATATATTGCATTTCGAAAAATTAAAGTATATAAGAATACAATTTTCGAAAAATGCATATTAAAATAAAAAATAAATCTGGAAAAATTATTCTAATTTAATGTTGGCCCAAAATTAATTAATAAAATTAATTTACAACAAAAAATATAATTTTCCTATTTAATTAAATATATAAGAAAAATTTCAAATATTTAAGTATGATGATGAAAATCAACTTAAATATTAATTTTCTATTTAATTAAATACACTAGAAAAATACTTCAAGCAAAAATATAATCTATCTAGATTTTTCTTTGACTAATTAATTCAATTTCTAATAATATACTTTAATTTAATTTATTTTAAATTAATCAATAAATGAAAAAATCATTGATTTAAGTTGATCCAAGAATTAATTAAAATAAATAATTAATTTACAACTTAATCTATTTTTCAAGATAAAATTCGAAATTCTAGCATTTAAGAAATGCAATTTCGAAAATTGATTAATAAAATAAAAAATAAATATATTTTGAAAATTATTTAAATTTAGTTGAAAAATTAAATTTCAACTAAAAATAATTTTCTTTTTAATTAAATGTCATGAAAAAGAAATATTTAAGTATGATGATAAAAATCAACTTAGATATTTAATTTTCAAATTAATTAAATGTATTAAATTCAAGAAATAAATAATTAAGTGTAGAGAAGACTTAATTATTAATCTCTAGTTTAATACTAGGAAAAATATACTTAAAGTAAATTGTACCAAAATTAATTAATAAATAATTAATTTCACAATGTATATTATTTCCTATTTAATATTAGAAATAATAAGTAGTCTAGAAATAACTATCTAGAAAATATCTTATTTGACTAAGTATCTTTTCCACAAAATTTGAAAAAATATCTAATTTAAGTTGACTAGAAAAAATCTAGAACTTAAATATTTTTCAAATTTAAATTTAATTAAATATCAAAAATTAAGTTGTAACCACTTAATTTGAAAATATTCCATTTTAAGTTAATATTCGAAAAGATATTAACTTAAAAAATATCTAAAGAATATTAATAACCAATGCCTAAAATTCCTCAACTTAATTTTGAAATTTTGAATTCAAAAGATATTCAGATTTAAGTTGGTTAGTTGAAGATAACTAAATATCAACTTAAATAGGAATATTTAATGAAAAATTTAAATTAAGTTCGAGAAAGAATCTAGATGGTTATAATTCTATATTTAATTAAATACAAGAAAATACATATAGTTTAGCTTAGAATAAAAAATAATTCTTTAAACTATATTTTTCTTAAATTAATTTCAAAATAAATGAAATTAATTATGTTGCTAATCAATTTTAATTAGGTTAAACTAGTGTAATTAACCTAGTACAGTCATTCAAATCAGGCAAATGGGCCTTCACAATTGGGGTGGTTTGTGTGAGGGAGTCTTGGAGTTCGGTATGTCGTACCCACTTCTATGGCTCCCAACTCTCACACAAGGCCCAAAAGAGAGGAATTTAACCTTAATAAGAACAACTGTTATTAATTGAATAAGCCCAATAACTAAATGGGCCTAAATAAATTCTATCAAGAACTATGATAATTTATTTTAGCAACAACAACCTATATGCATCTATAATGAAATTAAACACATAGGCTCACACAGGCACACTTTGGATGGGTCCTATCATGTTGCTAGGTTATACACAGATGAAAGAAGATTGTAAATATACCTGTTACAAATTATTATCTTGACCAAGGGAGCCATCGGATCATTAGATACGGCAAAAAGTAACCATGGCTATTTGCAATCAAGTAATAATAGGTTTTAAAAACTTACACATAAGCTAAAACACATACTCCTGCAACAAGGTTAGTTGGATAGTTGGATGTAGGATTTATTTAATTTTAAATTAAATATTTAATTTCGAAAATAATTAATTAAATAAAAAAAAAATTTCGAAAAATTTAAAAAAAATTTGAAAAATTCGAAATTTTTTAAAAAATTTAAATTTAAAATTAAACCTACAATTTTTGAAAAATTAGGTTTCAACCAACCTAAATATCATTTCAAAAAAAAATTTGCTAACTACTTTTAAATTTTAAATGTTATTTTATAAATAAAAATTAAATAAAAAATTAGAAAAGATAAATAAATATCTTTTTCAAATTTTAAATGTAATTTAAATAAATAAAATAACAAAATTTAAAAGTTAGCAAAATATCTTATATCATTTAAAAATTACATGATTATAAATATCTTATTTTAAATTTAAATATGGTCAAAATATCTAAAAAGATTTAATTAAAAAATCTTAAAAGATAAGATATTTTTAAAATATCTTAAAAGATATTATAAATATCTTAAAAGATATTATAAATATCTTAAAATATCTGACCTTAAATTTAAAAAAAAATATAATCAAATTTAAAAATAAGATAGATTTTTAAGCAAAAAGATAAATACTAATTCTATTCAAATTCAAATTACACTAATATCTTGAATTAAATTAAAAAAATTTAAATTAATTCAAAATGATAATTAGAATTGAATTAGGAATAGTAATAGTATATATACAAAACCATACAAAAAATTGGAAGTTAATTCCATGAAAAAGTATGAAAAATTGAAGAAAATTGAAAAAATTCGAAACTGTACGGACAGTTCTGCGATCGCAGGAAACTATCAGCACAGCCCCGATTTTGTCAAATCTTCAAAAAATCATAACTAATTCAAATAAAATCCAAATTGAGTTCTGTAAAAGGCTAACTTGCTTAATTTTTTCCATACTATCCAATAAAAATAATGCCAGAACCGAAATAACAATTATTTTTCACGAAAATTTCACAATCATCAATCAATCATCAAATAACACTCAATACAACATGATACCATCCAAAGAACATACAAACAATCGTTTTAAAGTCCAAATTACATGTAAGTAAATCAATTACCATGGCTCTGAGGCCAGTTGTTGGAATTTATTTTACCAGGATCTTAGATCTACTCACAAGTATGTTTATTAACATCCTAAATATGAACTTTCTAAAACGATGAAATAAACACATATAAAGTTTAAGAAACCTTACATTGGGTGCAGCGGAATAATATGACTCCTTCCGTTCAGATATCTAGCCCTTGATTCCTTTCTGTAGCAGAGCATTATCAATATCTGAACCTGGATCTCTTTCTCTGAATCCTTGATGCTGAAACTCCTTCTTGCTGAAAGTCTTTCTTCACGATCTTCCTCACTATGATTGAGGTATTACTTGCTGTGTGTGGGCACTACTCATACACTAAGGATTTCGAAATTCAAGAGGGAAGAGAAAGAAGAAGTGGCAGCTAAAGATAGGGAGAGAGAAAGGCTCAGGTTTTTCTCTGAAGGAAAAATAGAAAATTTAAGTGTAATTTTCCTGAAGCCTTCACTATCTATTTATAGCATTCCACTAGGGTTAGGTTTGAATTATTTGGCATTAAAATAATGAAAATATCAGTTTAAATTTCCTACAAAAGTGGCTGGCCCTATACTAGTGGATTTGGGCCTCACTTTTTGCAATTTTGCAGTTTTACCTTTTCTGCATCTGATTTTCTCAAAAACGCCAATTTTCTAATTCAACCATTTAAATGCCAATTCTAACTATTTAATAACTATAAATAATTATTAAATAATATTGTCATTTATCATATTTATTAATTGAACCATACAAAGTATCATAATTAACAAATATGCCCTTATAAACTCTTTCTTTACAATTTCGCCCTTACTTAGTGAAAATTTCACAAATAGACATAGTCTAATTTGAGAATTATAATTGATTAATCAAAACCAATTACATGAGTCTTACAAGCAATATTATCTCAACTAGTGGGGGGACCATGGGTCTATATAACCGAGCTTCCAATAAGTAGATCAAGAATTTAGCACTAAAATTCACTAACTTATTAATTCTTCGTTGAATCCACGCATAGAACTTAGAATTGCACTCTCAGTATATAGAATGCTCTATATGTTCCACCATATAGACACATCATTAGTTATCCATTGTTATAATCCTAATGTGATCAATGATCCTCTATATGAATGATCTACACTGTAAAGGGATTAAATTACCGTTACACCCTACAATGTATTTATTCCTTAAAACACTTGACCCCGTATAAATGATATTTCAGCTAATGTGAAATGAGTACTCCACCATTTATGTTCGTTTGGTCAAGCTCGAAGGAGATCATCCTTTGCTTACTATTCGCCAGATAGAAGCTATAGATTCCATGTTTATGATAGCGCTCCCACTCAATTGCACTACCGTGTTCCCAAAATGTACGTATCACCCTGACCTAAAAGTAGGCTTAACTAACAAATCAAAGAACACGAATAGCCTTTCAAGATTGAGCCTAATCATATCAGGATTAAGATCATTTGATCTAGGATCAACTTGGCGATATTGACTTGAATAGATATTACGGTAAGTTTAATAAATCTAAGTCAAAGTTCAATATCGGTCCCTTCCGATGCATACTCCATGCATCCAACCTGAGCTTTACTTTAACCAATGCTCTGGAAAGAACATAGCACTTCTCCAAATGCAAGTAAACTCTATTGTAGATTATCATATCAGTAAAACCCTGTGTCTGATAAATCTAGGAAACTTTATTCACATAGTTATGTTTACTTTCCAATGTGTTGACGGCACAATAAACAGGATCAAGTATGTGAAAAGGGTTTCAGATGAATTTATACATTATGTACATATAATCATGAAATAAATCATGTGAACCATGCAACATTAAATGTTATTTCTGATCTATATTAATAAGTAAATCTGATTATATTGAAATGAGTTTTATTTAGGGCATAAAACCCAACACATATGGGGTTCCATATGCCTTCTCCGGGAGCTATGTCCTGGAAGCTACCTTTCAGCATAAAGACTTAGCAAATATTTTGGATTGTACATTGCTTGATCCGCGTGTCCTTATTCGGTTGGTCCACGTATATTGGGAAAAATCAGGGGCAACATTTACCCCCCAAGCCTTGCTTATTTGAAAAAATAAGACAAGGCTTGCTCAAGTGCTTCCGGTTGACTCCTCGGTTTCCTGACACGAGCTTTGAGCGCGTGAGGGTGTATTTAATTATGGCCTTTAATGCAGCGATTCACTTTTTGCAGAGGTCGATTCGTTTCACGCCCATTGCTTGATACGGCGCATTAATGGTGTTAGACGGATACTCAAACGTTTCCACCGCCTTAATCGCAAATCAATCTTGTTCGTTGATTTCTGAGAATTCAAATCGTGCGCTTCCCCCACCGTTCAATTGGTAGGTGATGACGCCTATTCCGCATGCAGCTTTGCCTATAAAAGCCACCATCTTTCCTTCATTTCGGTTACTTCCCATTTCTTGCCAACTTTGCTCAAATTTCCCAGAGAGAAAAATTCTCAGACCCAGAAAAACACCTTTAAGTACTTTGCAGTTTTCTCCAGTTCTCCTTCGTTTGTTACTGTTAGTCCTTCTTGTCTTCATTCGACTCACAGCAGGACCCCCAGTCTCAACACTTCATTGTAAGTTCTTTGCACCCTTTGCTTCATTATTAAATGGCATGCTGTTACTTATCTGTTTGTTCTTTTCTGGGTTTGCATTCGAAGTTTCTGGGAATGCAAGTGTTTAAATCCTTCATATAATCGGTTTGAGTTTACTGCTCTAGTGATAGGATTACTGTTATCACACATTTGTTGTTATTTTTTGTAGAAGACCATACGTTCGTCGTATAGTGGTCGCTTAGGGCATAGGATAGACGGTTTTCTTTCCATTTTCTGCCTTTTCTTTTTCTTTAGTGCGCACTGCCGTCTTCTGTGAATTTATTGCACCCGACTTTTGTCCAGGGAATCCTCCTAGGGTTTCCTGTATGACAGGTGTCCGGAGGGGGCCTCTTTCCAGCGGTTAGGGGACCCCCATTCCCTTTTTCTTGGTTTAGGGTTTGGTATGGGGCCTAACTGCTGGAATCTTAACTCTTTTTACAGAATCGAAACATGTCTGCTTCTGGCTCAAAATCATCTAAGAAGAGCAATAAGCACCTGGCTACCCTCGAGGAGGTCTCCCTGGGTCCTGTTGCCCAGGAGGGGTACAAGTCTCGGGCGACCGGATGGGAGGCAGCCGAGCTTCACTCCACTCTAACCTGTCCCCATCAGTTGGAGAACATTGTGGAGGTAGCTGGAATCAAGCCTTCCACATCAGGGACCTACCATCGGCCACCTCGCGACGCGGAGACGCCCAATCACAATTACGGCGGCTTTGGGGCCTGGAGCCAGACGCATTTGATGGTTGGGGCCATGCTTCCTCTTCAAGATTATTTTGTTAATTTCTTAGTTTTTGTTGGCCTTGCGCCATACCAACTCATTCCCCAAGCATACCGCCTGCTGTCAGGCTTATTTATTTTTTATTCCGCCCGGGGATGGGACTCTCCCCGCCCGGCGGAAATATTGTATTTTTATGAACTAGTTTCCGTCCCCAAAAAGGGGGACAAACTTAAGGACGGTTTTTACGGGTTCCGGGCCCACCCTGCTAATGAAGGGGTGGTCCCGTATAATAGGCAAACTCATGTTAAGGAGTATCGCCATCGTTTTTTCTTCTCCTCCGGGTTCCGGGCAGTGGACCATCCGGAGCTCCTCACTGAGTGGGTCAGGATTCCTCCTTATGAACGGACTGCACCTACTCAGGTTTTTCTTCGGAGAGCCAAAGCCTTTGCCTCTTATGACCTGGCTGATCTTGACGTCGGGGGCCTGGTTACTACGGAGAACTGCAGGAAGGCAAAACTCATCCTTCCGCACCAATCTGTGGAGGACTCTAACCTTTCCCGGGTTATCTGTCCCAACGTGAGGGCGCCGGTTGCGGAGAAAACCTTCCGGGATGAGATCATCACCACTGCCAAGAAGAAGTACCAGGAGTATCTCTACCGGAAGGCTCAGGAAAAGGCATACTCTAAGGCCCAGGCGGCTTCCGGGAGGTCACTTCGCGTGGGGAGCCCGGTTGAGAGGAGGAGCCAGGCGATCGCTGGGAAGTCCCTTCACATTGGGGACTCAGCGGAGAGAAGGGCTCTCAGGCCACAGCCTTCAGCTCAGGAACCGAACACTGGGGCTCCTGGTGCCAGTACTTCCGGCTCCGGTGGTAAGTCTCCTTTAGCAGTTCATTATGTCCCTTCTGTTGGCGAGTATGCCAGTCTTAGGCCCGTAGGGTTCGACGAGCGTCTTTATAGGTTTAGGATGCCGTCGACCCGGTGGGAAGGCCATTTGAAGGAGTTTTATTTTTCCAACTTAGGAGATTTCCTAAGTCGATCCCGGATGGGTTCCGGTCCTCCGGAGCCCGTTCCTTTAGGCCCTTCAGCTTATATTACATCCAGCTGGTTCCGGCCTTCGGACAGCTATCTCGGAGATGATGCTGCCAGCATCAAAATTCGAAACTTTGCTAGGGCCAAATTAGAGAGTCAGGGTAGGACTAGCTTGCTTGTCATATCTTGTGTTGGTGGTTTCCCACGGGTGTTCTAACACTTGCTTTCTTTTGTTGTAGCACGTGCTCCTATGGACGCCATTTTGGCCGAACTTGCCGGGGTTCACACTCCTGAGGCTCCTCCTCCCTTTACTTCTTCCCCGATGCCCCCCCCCTCTAAAGATTTCTTCCAGTGCTCCTCCAGACACTATTGACTTAGTGGATGACGAGGAGGTGCTGCCGGGAGAAGGTCAAGAAAAGCAATGGGGCTTTTCTGAGGAAGTTGAAGAAGGTGCAGGAGGGCTCCGGGCTCTTCCTGAGGAAGCTGAAGAAGGTGAAGAAGAGCAAGAAATTGCTCTGATTTGCAAACGTAAAGGCAAAATGATTGCCCAGGAGGAGCCCAAGCGGCCTCGGAGAGCTGATACTCCGGCCCACGGTCTCGATGGTGGGGTCTCTCCCATGGAAGAACATACTGCCCCTCCCAATATTGTGCTGACTCCAGTTCCTGGAGATGAGGCGAGACAGGAGCTCCGGATAGCTAAACACAACTACGCCATGGACGAATACTCCCGAGGGTATGCTGAGGTGGAAGCCCTTAGGAGGGTCTTGCGGGTTGAGATGCAAAACACCATCAACAACCCGGAATACCAGAATCCGTGGGACCTAAATTTGGACCCCCTGTCGGACTGGTTCGGTCGCTTCCTTGGGCCCACCTTAGCTCCCTTTGTTGCGGAGATGACTGGCGAGTTTGCGTCTCAGCTTACCCGGTGTGCACCTAAGTGGTTCGCTGCTTGTGCATCCTTGAACTCCATCTACCAAGTCCAGGATCTCAGCCACTCCCTCACTGTGGTAAGTGTTTTGTAGTTTGCTTTTCCCCTTATTGTTTTCTTTTTTAGAGATTCTTTCTTATACTTGCATTATTTTTTAGCTTGCTGCTGAGGCCGATCGTCTCTCCAAGAACATAATCAACCATGGCTTCGTCCTGTCTGATTTTGGGGACATGGACGAAGTCAGGAAGATTCTTCAGGATCTTACTGCTGAGAGGCGGCTTTACCAAGAGGTTGCTGAGCGTCGGGAGGCCGCTGCCAAAGCTAATGAAGAAGAGGCTAAGCGGAGGGAAGCCCAGGCGGAGGCGATGATCCGGGAGGAGGCCCTGCGGAGAGACAGGCTGGAGTCCAGGCACCAGGAGGAGCTGAGGGCGGAAGGCGAGGCCACTGCAAAGGCCAGGCGGGAGCTTCGGGAGGCCAGGGAAGCCTTGGATGAGATGGCTGCCAAGGTGAGGTCCTTAGAGGAAACTCACCAGGAAAACTTAGAATCTAGGGCCAGTCTGGCCGCGGAGCTGAAGGAGCTCAGGGACTTCAAGGAACAAGCCTTAAAGAAGGCAAAAAGAGCTGAACTTCTTTCTCCCGTTTCCTGCAGCCGGTGCACCAAGCGATTTGACGATGGCGTCTTCATGGCTTGGTCTACCAACGACCAGAACATCAAGCTTACCTTCTACCCCAAACCTGAGGAGATGATCGCCAAATTCCGGAAGAAGAAGAAAAAGCTTGATGCCATGGTGGAGGCATGTTGGAAATTTATTTCACCATGATCTTAGATCTACTCACAAGTATGTTTATTAACACCTAAATATGAACTTTCTAAAACGATGAAATAAACACATATAAAGTTTAGGAAACCTTACATTGGGTGCAGCGGAATATAATGACTCCTTCCGTTCAGATATCTAGCCCTTGATTCCTTTCTGTAGCAGAGCATTATCAATATCTGAACCTGGATCTCTTTCTCTGAATCTTTGATGCTGAAACCTCCTTCTTGCTGAAAGTCTTTCTTCACGATCTTCCTCACTATGATTGAGGTATCACTTGCTGTGTGTGGGCACTACTCTTACACTAAGAATTTCGAAATATTGAAGAAGAAAAGAAGAGAAGGAGTGGTCAGCCAGATAGGGAGGGAGAAGGCTCAGGTATTTCTGATTCAGAAAGTGTCAGGAAAAAAGGTGTAATTTTCCTGAAGCCTTCACTATCTATTTATAGCATTCCACTAGGGTTAGGTTTGAATTATTTGGCATTAAAATAATGAAAATATCAGTTTAAATTTCCTACAAAAGTGGCAGGCCCTATACTAGTGGATTTGGGCCTCACTTTTTGCAATTTTGCAGTTTTACCTTTTCTGCATCTGATTTTCTCAAAAACGCCAATTTTCTAATTCAACCATTTAAATGCCAATTCTAACTATTTAATAACTATAAATAATTATTAAATAATATTGTCATTTATCATATTTATTAATTGAACCATACAAAGTATCATAATTAACAAATATGCCCCTAAAACTCTTTCTTTACAATTTCGCCCTTACTTAGTGAAAAATTCACAAATAGACATAGTCTAATTTGAGAATTATAATTGATTAATCAAAACCAATTACATGAGTCTTACAAGCAATATTATCTCAACTAGTGGGGGGACCATGGGTCTATATAACCGAGCTTTCAATAAGTAGAGCAAGAATTTAGCACTAAAATTCACTAACTTATTAATTCTTCGTTGAATCCACGCATAGAACTTAGAATTGCACTCTCAGTATATAGAATGCTCTATATGTTCCACCATATAGACACATCATTAGTTATCCATTGTTATAATCCTAATGTGATCAATGATCCTCTATATGAATGATCTACACTGTAAAGGGATTAAATTACCGTTACACCCTACAATGTATTTATTCCTTAAAACACTTGAGCCCGTATAAATGATATTTCAGCTTATGTGAAATGAGTACTCCACCATTTATGTTCGTTTGGTCAAGCTCGAAGGAGATCATCCTTTGCTTACTATTCGCCAGATAGAAGCTATAGATTCCATGTTTATGTTAGCGCTCCCACTCAATTGCACTACCGTGTTCCCAAAATGTACGTATCACCCTGACCTAAAAGTAGGCTTAACTAACAAATCAAAGAACACGAATAGCCTTTCAAGATTAAGCCTAATCATAACATGATTAAGAACATTTGATCTAGGATCAACTTGGCGATATTGACTTGAATAGATTTTACGGTAAGTTTAATAAATCTAAGTCAAAGTTCAATATCGGTCCCTTCCGATGCATACTCCATGCATCCAACCTGAGCTTTACTTTAACCAATATTCTGGAAAGAACATAGCACTTCTCCAAAAGCAAGTAAACTCTGTTGTAGATTATCATATCAGTAAAACCCTATGTCTGATAAATCTAGGAAACTTTATTCACATAGTCATGTTTACTTTCCAATGTGTTGACGACACAATAAACAGGATCAAGTATGTGAAAAGGGTTTCAGATGAATTTATACATTATGTACATATAATCATGAAATAAATCATGTGAACCATGCCACATTAAATGTTATTTCTGATCTATATTAATAAGTAAATCTGATTATATTGAAATGAGTTTTATTTAGGGCATAAAACCCAACAAACTCCCACTTGCACTAATATAAAACAAAAAGTGCGTTTCAAATAATCTCAACACCTCGCTATACAAATCAAGTGTAGTAGTAGTAAACTCCTCGTAATAAGATCTGAAAGGTCTAATTAAACACAACCTTTTCTCCACCATTACTCTTCCTTTAATCACAAAATCATTGATAATGTGAAATTCCTCTCTATATGTCTACTCTCTTGGGATGTTTGGATTCTATACCTTTGGCAACTACTTTTGGTTAATCAGGAAATTAACACTAGTAGTTTAAGGCAATTTGGAATGGTGCCAAAGATGTATAGAACTTTCCTTAGACTGAATAAGTACCTTTCCTGCAGCTTTAACATTCAGTCTCTCTCTGGTTGACCTAGAGACTTCAGATAGGTTTTTACACTTCTCCAAAATCACTATTCCACCCTCAGAGTAATCACCATCTTATCAGAAAGATTTTCTAGCACAAAGGCAAATTTCGAAATCTGATATGGTGTAGTCTAAGAGTTTTAAACACACCCTTATAGACTAACATATAGTTGCTCTTCTTAATCTTAAAATTTACTTGATTGTCTTCCAATGTTCTTCTCCTGGATTAATCTGATACCTACTCATTACTCCCACTCAACAGCAGGTGTCTGGTCTAAGGCATACAAAAGTATATCTAAGACCTCTCACTGTTGATTTAAGAAATTCTTTCATGGCTTTATCTTTTCTGGAATAGTTGAGACTTTTCCTTAGATAAATAAAATCTATACCTAAGACGTTGTGAAGCTTCTATAGATTGCCATTAGAAAGAAAATGCTTCAGCATCTTACTAAAGTAAGTTGCTTGCATTAGAGTAGGTAATTACCAGGTATACCACAAGCCATAGGTTTAGATAAACTCAAACCTATAATACTAGGAACAGGAAGTTTTGTTAAGTCTATTGAATGGACTTATAAACGAAATTTTCCTTTTATGTCCTTGTAATAGAAAACTTTAGGTTATTCCATGTGAATGGATTAAACCATAGTTCTATTGGCTTTTCTTCTTAGTTTCTTATCTTGACAATCCATTACTTGTTTAAACTCACAATGGATTTTAATCACTAGTGTCTCCCAAGTCATAAGAAGGTGAGTTCCTAGAAACTCTCCCACTACGACGAGGTACCGTGAATTATGTCTAAGAAAACTAAATGGTATTGATCTCTTCGGTTGTGACAAGACAACAGAGGCAGTGGGATCATCATATGTTATATAAGATGATAGAACACTTTTGGAATCAAGAATTAAATATCTCCTTTATTTGCTACTTATTTTTCAGACTTAGTCATTTTCTTAGAAAAGTAGTATTTGTTTGATCAAACACTTTCTTAACTATTGACTATGGGATGGTCCACCCCTAATCACTTAGAATAGCTAACAAACCATGGTTAACAGTTCTAGCTTTTCTTAAGATTTTGATTAGGTCATCCATGAATCTAGTAATGATTTACATTAAGTACCCAACCATTACATCATTCTGAAATTGTATTACCATAGAAGGAATTAGGCAACGACTAGTAACTAATCATCAATATGCAACTCGAAATTTCTGGGGAGGTAAGTTTGGATATAATTCAAAAATCAATTTAATGATCTTTGAACTGCATATCTACTAACTATTTCTCCACCCCTATCAGTTCGCAAGATCTTTAACCACATACCTTAATGGTGTTTAACCATTGCTAGAAATTAATGAAATTTTTCAAACATTTCAAATTTCTTTGCATAAGGTATAATCTAGAGTTATCGTTTTAAGAATACAACGAAAAACTCATATCCATCCATGAATGTACATCCATCTGCGAATGAGATGAACTACTTTCAGTGGATATAGGCATATTAACTCTTTGCAGAGATTGATCTTGTCAAATCCACTATGAACAAGATACAAATGCCATAGATTAAAAAAAATGTGGTAGTGTCTTTTGATGACATAGGTTTATAAAAGAATTCTTAGAATAGTGCAAGTGGATCCTGGTCACAGAATACCTAACTCATATTCCATACAGTTTGAATCCATTAATAAAAGATGGATATTAAACACTTGAGAAAGTGTAACTGTATTGTATACGGAATTAGAAATATAAGAAAATTTGTTTGGATTCTAAAATTAAAGTCAAAGACTTAAATTCAACCAAATATAATGAGTAATTCTTTCTTGGACCACCACTACTAATACAAACTCTAAGTCAGATTTGCCCATACAAGTAGGAGATTTCTAAGATTGAGGATTTATATCAATTGGGAATAGAATTTCGGGATTATAATCATATGCGTCATATAAAATGACATGAAATGATTTATAGACCATTCATCCAATGATATGTTTTTAAAGCTAATTCGAAATGAATAAGCTAAGAGGAATTAGGATAATTTCGTTTAAAATAAGAATCCAACGATGCTTCGATTAGCGAAAGTCAAAGTAATCTTATTTATACAATCTTCTTGTTTCATATCGTAAAAATACTAGTCTAAGGTGTCATCAATTGATGAACAGCTAGATGTCGCATATACAATATTTATCTTTCGAGATCTAACACTATTATGTATGTCTAATGGTAAAAATCCACTAGGGATTTATCTCATTAGATAAACAAGCCAAGTTAGACCAACAATGAAGATTCGAAATTAAACTACAACTTAATAACAGAAAATAACATGGTTCAATATAAATTCATACACAATTCAGAAATTATAAACATATAGCAAGTAGGAATGACAAGTGAAAATACTAAAACTTACAATCCTAGATAATTTCCAAGGTTTTCAACAAACTGATACAGTGTCCCGTTTAGGCGAGAGTCAAAGCATCATCCATTGAATAGAGTTGTCAGCTCATCTAAAATGATAACCATTCTAGCAACCTTTTATTCGATCAAGATTGGAATTCAGCGTTGTCCCGTTTAGGCGAGAGTCAAGGCAATTCTATCTTATGAGCTTCCACCATTGTTTCATAATTTGCAAGTCAAGTATGGTCGCCACCATTAGGGTGATCCATACCATACAAAACACTTACAAACTACTTATCATGCGAGGTTAAACGGTGCGAAATTGCTAATGAACGTTCCTCCATTAGGGAGGATTACTCACTAAAACAAACGCGGTGTAAAACCCACAATGGAGATCGAATGTCTTAATAATAAAGCTCATTATTTAAAGAGAGTTGTATTTTCTTTGATTCTCTTTATTTATTCTATTTATTTTAAATATATATTTATTTAATTAAAATTTCCAATTTAGAATGAAAAATTCCAAATATAAATTTTAATTTAATATTTATAAATTTTACTTAGATGGATATGAAAATAACATGAATTATTTCCATCTTAGTAATAATTTCCAATAAATATTTAGAAAAATATTCAATTTAAGTTGTTACAAAATTAATTTAAATTAATTTGCAACTCAAATTTAATTTTCTATAAATATATATTGCATTTCGAAAAATTAAAGTATATAAGAATACAATTTTTGAAAAATGCATATTAAAATAAAAAATAAATCGTGGAAAAATTATTCTAATTTAATGTTGGCCCAAAATTAATTAATAAAATTAATTTACAACAAAAAAATAATTTTCCTATTTAATTAAATATATAAGAAAAATTTAAAATATTTAAGTATGATGATGAAAATCAACTTAAATATTAATTTTCTATTTAATTAAATACACTAGAAAAATACTTCAAGCAAAAAATATCACCTATCTAGATTTTCCTTTGACTAATTAATTCAATTTCTAATAATATACTTTAATTCAATTTATTTTAAATTAATCAATAAATGAAAAAATCATTGATTTAAGTTGGTCCAAAAATTAATTAAAATTAATAATTAATTTACAACTTAATCTATTTTTCAAGATAAAATTCGAAATTCCAGCATTTAAGAAATGCAATTTCGAAAATTGATTAATAAAATAAAGAAAAATATATTTTGAAAATTATTTAAATTTAGTTGAAAAAATTAAATTTCAACTAAAAATAATTTTCTATTTAATTAAGTGTCATGAAAAATAAATATTTAAGTATCGTGATGAAAATGAACTTAGATATTTAATTTTCAAATTAATTAAATGTATTAAATTCAAGAAATAAATAATTAAGTGTAGAGAAGGCTTAATTATTAATCTCTAGTTTAATACTAGGAAAAAATATACTTAAAATAAATTGTACCAAAATTAATTATTTAAATAATTAATTTCACAATGTATAATATTTTCCTATTTAATATTAGAAATAACTATCTAGAAAATATCTTATTTGACTAAGTATCTTTTCCACAAAATTTGAAAAAATATCTAATTAAGTTGTATTAGAAAAAATCTAGAACTTAAATATTTTCAAATTTAAATTTAATTAAATATCAAAAATTTAGTTGTAACCACTTAATTCAAAAATATTCCATTTTAAGTTAATATTCGAAAAGATATTAACTTAAAAAATATCTAAAGAATCTTAATAACCAATGCCTAAAATTCCTCAACTTAATTTTGAAATTTTAAATCCAAAAGATATTCAGATTTAAGTTGGTTAGTCGTAGATAACTAAATATCAACTTAAATAGGAATATTTAATGAAAAATTTAAATTAAGCTCCAGAAAGAATCTAGATGGTTATAATTCTATATTTAATTAAATACAAGAAAATACATATAGTTTAGCTTAGAATAAAAAATTCTTTAAACTATAATTTTCTTAAATTAATTTCAAAATAAATGAAATTAATTATGTTGCTAATCAATTTTATTAGGTTAAACTAGTTTAATTAACCTAGTACAGTTGTTCAAATCAGGCAAATGGGCCTTCACAATTGGGGTGGTTCATGTGAGGGGGTGCTGGGTTCAGTATGTCGTACCCACTTCTATGGCTCCCAACTCTCACACAAGGCCCAAAAGAGAGGAATTTAACCTTAAAATGAACAACTGTTATTAATTGAATAGGCCCAAAAACTAAATGGGCCTAAATAAATTCTATCAAGAACTATGATAATTTATTTAGCAACAACAACCTATATGCATCTATAATGAAATTAAACATATAGGCTCACACAGGAACACTTTGGATGGGTTCTATCATGTTGCTAGGTCATACACAGATGAAAGAAGATTGTAAATTTACTTGTTACAAATTATTATCTTGACCAAGGGAGCCATCAGATCATTAGATCTAGCAAAAGGTAACCATGGCTATTTGCAATCAAGTAATAATAGGTTTTGAAAACTTACACACAAGCCAAAACACATACTCCTGCAACAAGGTTAGTTGGATAGTTGGATGTAGGATTTATTTAATTTTAAATTAAATATTTAATTTCGAAATAATTAATTAAATAAATAATAATTTTCGAAAATTTAAAAAAAAAAATATTTCAAAAATTCGAAAGTTTAAAAAAATTTAAAATTTAAAATTAAACCTACAATTTTGAAAAATTAGGTTTCAACCAACCTAAATATCATTTCAAAATTTGCTAACTACTTTTAAAATTTAAATGTTATTTTATAAATAAAAATTAAATAAAAATTAGAAAAGATAAGTTAAATATCTTTTTCAGATTTTAAATTTAATTTAAATAAATAAAATAACAAAATTTAAAAGTTAGCAAAATATCTTACATCTATTTAAAATTACATGATTATAATTATCTTATTTTAAATTTAAATAAGGTCAAAATATCTAAAAAAGATTTAATTTAAAAAAAAACATATATAAAATCTGACCTTAAATTTAAAAAAAATAAGATAAGATATAATCAAATTTAAAAATAAGATAGATTTTTAAGCAAGAAGATAGATACTAATTCTATTCAAATTCAAATTACACTAATATCTTGAATTAAATTTAAAAAATATTAAATTAATTCAAAATGATAATTAGAATTGAATTAGGAATAGTAATAGTATAAATACAAAACTATACAAAAAATCGGAAGTTAGTTCCATGAAAAAGCATGAAAAATCGAAGAAAAACGAAAAAATTGTGAACTGTACGGACAGTTTTCGCGATCGCAGGAAAATTTCAGCACAGCTCCGATTTTTTCAAATCTTAAAAAAATCATAACTAATTCAAATAAAATCCAAATTAAGTTCTGTAAAAGGCTAACTTGCTTAATTTTTTCCATACTATCCAATAAAAATAATTCTAGAGATAAAATCGCAACTATTTTTCACGAAAAATTTTACAAACATCAATCAATCATCAAATAACACTCAATACAACATGATACCATCCAAAGAACATACAAACAATCATTTTAAAGTCCAAATTTCTTGCAAGTAAATCAATTACCATGGCTCTGAGGCCAGTTGTTGTAAATTTATTTAGCCAGGATCTTAGATCTACTCACAAGTATGTTTATTAACACCCTAAATATGAACTTTCTAAAACGATGAAATAAACACATATAAAGTTTAGGAAACCTTACATTGGGTGCAGCAGAATATAATGACTCCTTCCGTTCAGATATCTAGCCCTTGATTCCTTTCTGTAGCAGAGCATTATCAATATCTGAACCTGGATCTCTTTCTCTGAATCTTTGATGCTGAAACCTCCTTCTTGCTGAAAGTCTTTCTTCACGATCTTCCTCACTATGATTGAGGTATCACTTGCTGTGTGTGGGCACTACTCTTACACTAAGAATTTCGAAATATTGAAGAAGAAAATAAGAGAAGGAGTGGTCAGCCAGATAGGGAGGGAGAAGGCTCAGGTATTTCTGATTCAGAAAGTGTCAGGAAAAAAGGTGTAATTTTCCTGAAGCCTTCACTATCTATTTATAGCATTCCACTAGGGTTAGGTTTGAATTATTTGGCATTAAAATAATGAAAATATCAGTTTAAATTTCCTACAAAAGTGGCTGGCCCTATACTAGTGGATTTGGGCCTCACTTTTTGCAATTTTGCAGTTTTACCTTTTCTGCATCTGATTTTCTCAAAAACGCCAATTTTCTAATTCAACCATTTAAATGCCAATTCTAACTATTTAATAACTATAAATAATTATTAAATAATATTGTCATTTATCATATTTATTAATTGAACCATACAAAGTATCATAATTAACAAATATGCCCCTAAAACTCTTTCTTTACAATTTCGCCCTTACTTAGTGAAAAATTCACAAATAGACATAGTCTAATTTGAGAATTATAATTGATTAATCAAAATCAATTACATGAGTCTTACAAGCAATATTATCTCAAGTAGTGGGGGGACCATGAGTCTATATAACCGAGCTTCCAATAAGTAGATCAAGAATTTAGCACTAAAATTCACTAACTTATTAATTATTCGTTGAATCCACGCATAGAACTTAGAATTGCACTCTCAGTATATAGAATGCTCTATATGTTCCACCATATAGACACATCATTAGTTATCCATTGTTATAATCCTAATGTGATCAATGATCCTCTATATGAATGATCTACACTGTAAAGGGATTAAATTACCGTTACTGTTGGGTTTTATGCCCTAAATAAAACTCATTTCAATATAATCAAATTTACTTATTAATATAGATCAGAAATAACATTTAATGTTGCATGGTACACATGATTTATTTCATGATTATATGTACATAATGTATAAATTCATCTGAAACCCTTTTTACATACTTGATCCTGTTTATTGTGCCGTCAACACATTGGAAAGTGCTATGTTCTTTCCAGAGCATTGGTTAAAGTAAAGCTCAGGTTGGATGCATGGAGTATGCATCGGAAGGGACCGATATTGAACTTTGACTTAGATTTATTAAACTTACCGTAATATCTATTCAAGTCAATATCGCCTAGTTGATCCTAGATCAAATGATCTTAATCCTGATATGATTAGGCTCAATCTCGAGAGGCTATTCGTGTTCTTTGATTTGTTAGTTAAGCCTACTTTTAGGTCAGGGTGATACGTACATTTTGGGAACACGGTAGTGCAATTGAGTGGGAGCGCTATCATAAATATGGAATCTATAGCTTCTATCTGGCGAATAGTAAGCAAAGGATGATCTCCTTCGAGCTTGACCAAACGAACATAAATGGTGGAGTACTCATTTCACATAAGCTGAAATATCATTTATACGGGGTCAAGTGTTTTAAGGATAAAATACATTGTAGGGTGTAACGGTAATTTAATCCCTTTACAGTGTAGATCATTCATATAGAGGATCATTGATCACATTAGGATTATAACAATGGATAACTAATGATGTGTCTATATGGTGGAACATATAGAGCATTCTATATACTGAGAGTGCAATTCTAAGTTCTATGCGTGGATTCAACGAAGAATTAATAAGTTAGTGAATTTTAGTGCTAAATTCTTGATCTACTTATTGGAAGCTCGGTTATATAGACCCATGGTCCCCCCACTAGTTGAGATAATATTGCTTGTAAGACTCATGTAATTGATTTTGATTAATCAATTATAATTCTCAAATTAGACTATGTCTATTTGTGAATTTTTCACTAAGTAAGGGCGAAATTGTAAAGAAAGAGTTTATAGGGGCATATTTGTTAATTATGATACTTTGTATGGTTCAATTAATAAATATGATAAATGACAATAGTATTTAATAATTATTTATAGTTATTAAATAGTTAGAATTGGCATTTAAATGGTTGAATTAGGAAATTGACATTTTTGAGAAAATCAGATACAGAAGGTGTTAAAATTGCAAAATTGCAAAGCCCAAAACCCAATCCACTAATGCTTGGCCGGCCACCTATTGTAGCTTTTTTAAGTTAATTTTTCATTATTTTAATGCCATATAATTCAAACCTAACCCTAGTGGAATGCTATAAATAGATAGTGAAGGCTTCAGGAAAATTACACTTTTCTTCAGACTTTCTGAATCAAAAAAAAAAACTGAGCCTTCTCTCTCCCTATCTTTAGCTGACCACTCTCTCTCTTCTTCCTTAGAATTTCGAAATCCTTAGTGTATGAGTAGTGCCCACACACATCAAGTGATACCTCAATCATAGTGAGGAAGATCGTGAAGAAAGATCATCAGCAAAGGAGATTCAGAGAAAGAGATCCAGGTTCAGATATTGATAATGCTCTGCTACAGAAAGGAATTAAGGGCTAGATATCTGAACGGAAGGATTCATTTAATTCTGCTGCACCCAATGTAAGGTTTCCTAAACTTTATATGTGTTTATTTCATCGTTTTAGAAAGTTCATATTTAGGGTGTTAATAAACATACTTGTGAGTAGATCTAAGATCCTGGTAAAATAAATTCCAACAACTGGTATCAAAGCCATGGTAATCGATTTACTTGCAAGAAATTTGGACTTTAAAACGATTGTTTGTATGTTCTTTGGATGGTATCATGTTGTATTGAGTGTTATTTGATGATTGATTGATGTTTGTGAAATTTTCGTGAAAAATAATTGCAATTTTATCTCTGGAACTATTTTTATTGGATAGTATGGAAAAAATTAAGCAAGTTAGCCTTTTACAGAACTTAATTTAGATTTTATTTGAATTAGTTATGATTTTTTGAAGATTTGAAAAAAAATCGGGGCTGTGCTGATATTTTCCTGCGATCGCAAATCTGTCCGTACAGTTTCGAATTTTTTTGATTTTTCATTCTTTTTCATGGAATTAACTTCCAATTTTTTGTATAGTTTTGTATTAATACTATTACTATTCCTAATTCAATTCTAATTATCATTTTGAATTAATTTAATATTTTTTAAATTTAATTCAAGATATTAGTGTAATTTGAATTTGAATAGAATTAGTATCTATCTTCTTGCTTAAAAATCTATCTTATTTTAAAATTTGATTATATCTTATTTTTTTTAAAATTTAAGGTCAGATTTTATAAGATATTTATAAAATCTTTTAAGATATTTTTAAGATATCTTATCTTTTAAGATATTTTTAATTATATCTTATCTTTTAAGATATTTTTTTTAAAAATTAAATCTTTTGAGATATTTTGACCTTATTTAAATTTAAAATAAGATATTTATAATTTAAATAGATGTAAGATATTTTGCTAACTTTTAAATTTTGTTATTTTATTTATTTAAATTAAATTTAAAATCTGAAAAAATATTTCATTTATCTTTTCTAATTTTTATTTAATTTTTATTTTTAAAATAACATTTAAAATTTAAAAGTAGTTAGCAAATTTTTGAAATGATATTTAGGTTGGTTGAAACCTAATTTTTCAAAAATTGTAGGTTTAATTTTAAATTTAAATTTTTTTTAAAATTTCGAATTTTTCAAATTTTTTTTTAAAAAAATTTCGAATTTTTTTTATTATTTAATTAATTATTTTCGAAATTAAAAAAATTTAATTTAAAATTAAATAAATCCTACATCCAACTATCCAGCTAACCTTGTTGCAGGAGTATGTGTTTTAGCTTATGTGTAAGTTTTCAAAACCTATTATTACTTGATTGCAAATAGCCATGGTTACTTTTTGCCAGATCTAATGATCTGATGGCTCCCTTGGTCAAGATAATAATTTGTAACAGGTATATTTACAATCTTCTTTCATCTGTGTATGACCTAGCAACATGATAGGACCCATCCAAAGTGTGCCTGTGTGAGCCTATGTGTTTAATTTTATTATAGATGCATATAGGTTAATGTTGCTAAAATAAATTATCATAGTTATTGATAGAATTTATTTAGGCCCATTTAGTTTTTGGGCCTATTCAATTAATAACAGTTGTTCTTATTAAGGTTAAATTTGAAAAATATTTAAGTTTTAGATTTTTTCTAATACAACTTAAATTAGATATTTTTTCAAATTTTGTGGAAAAGATACTTAGTCAAATAAGATATTTTCTAGATAGTTATTTCTAGACTACTTATTATTTCTAATATTAAATAGGAAAATATTATACATTGTGAAATTAATTATTTAAATAATTAATTTTGGTACAATTTATTTTAAGTATATTTTTCCTAGTATTAAACTAGAGATTAATAATTAAGCCTTCTCTACACTTAATTATTTATTTCTTGAATTTAATACATTTAATTAATTTAAAAAATTAAATATCTAAGTTGATTTTCATCATGATACTTAAATATTTCTTTTTCATGACATTTAATTAAATAGAAAATTATTTTTAGTTGAAATTTATTTTTTCAACTAAATTTAAATAATTTTCAAAATATATTTTTTCTTTATTTTATTAATCAAATTTCGAAATTGCATTTCTTAAATGCTGGAATTTCGAATTTTATTTGAAAAATAGATTAAAGTTGTAAATTATTTATTTTAATTTTGGACCAACTTAAATCAATGATTTTTTTATTTATTGATTAATTTAAAATAAATTGAATTAAAGTATATTATTGGAAATTGAATTAATTAGTCAAAGGAAAATCTAAATAGATGATATTTTTGCTTGAAGTATTTTTCTAGTGTATTTAATTAAATAGAAAATTAATATTTAAGTTGATTTTCATCATCATACTTAAATATTTGAAATTTTTCTTATATATTTAATTAAATAGGAAAATTATATTTTTTTTTTGTTGTAAATTAATTTTATTAATTAATTTTGGGCCAACATTAAATTAGAATAATTTTTCCAGGATTAATTTTTTATTTTAACTTGCATTTTTGAAAATTGTATCCTTGAATACTTTAAATTTTTGAAATGCAATATATATTTATAGAAAATTAAATTTGAGTTGTAAATTAATTTATATTAATTTTGTAACAACTTAAATTGAATATTTTTCTAAATATTTATTGGAAATTATTACTAAGATGGAAGAAATACATGTTATTTTCATATCCATCTAAGTAAAATTTATAAATATTAAATTAAAATTTATATTTAGAATTTTTCATTCTAAATTGGAAATTTTAAATAAATATATATTTAAAATAATAAAATTAAATAAAGAGAATCAAAGAAAATACAACTCACTTTAAATAATGAGCTTGATTATTATTAAGATATTCGATCTCCATTGTTGGTCTTACAAAAGTTATATGTTTTCAATATAACCTCGAGACGCTAGACTTCGTCCCCCTATGGATGGTTATTCGTTGAACGCATTTAACACCGTAAGATTTCATTTGATAAGTGTTTTGTGAGTTTTCGTCTCTATTTAGACTCTCCCCTACGGTGACTACTTAGAGATAAACTCATAAAACATGAAACAATGGTGGAAGCTCATAAAATAAGAATAACCTTGACTCTCGCCTAACGGGACAACGTTGGATTCTTATTTTGATCGAATAAAAGGTTGCTAGAATGGTTTCTATTTTAAATGAGCTGACAACTCTATTCAATAAATGATACTTTGACTCTCGCCTACCGGGACACTGTATCAGTTTGTTAAAAACCTTGGAAATTATTTAGGATTGTATGTTTTAGTATTTTCACTTGTCATTCCTACTTGCTATATGCTTATAATTTCTGAATTATGTATGAATTTATATTGAACCATGTTATTTTCTGTTATTAAGTTGTAGTTTAATTTCGAATCTTCATTGTTGGTCTAGCATGTTTGTTTTTCTAATGAGATAAATCCCTAATGGATTTTCACCATTAGACATACATAATAGTGTAAGATCTCGAAAGATAAATATTGTATATGCAACATCTAGCTGTTCATCAATTGATGACACCTTAGACTAGTATTTTTACAATATGAAACAAGAAGATTACATAAATAAGATTACTTTGTCTTTCGCTAATCGAAGCATCGTTGGATTCTTATTTTAAACGAAATTATCCTAATTCCTCTTAGCTTATTCATTTCGAATTAGCTCAATAACATATCATTGGATGAATGGTCTATAAATCATTTCATGTCATTCTATATTTTCTCTTAAGAAAATTAAATGACGCATATGATTATAATCCCGAAATTCTATTCCCAATTGATATAAATCCTCAATCTTAGAAATCTCCTGCTTGTATGGGCAAATCAGACTTAGAGTTAAATTATTAGTAGTGGTCCAAGATAGAATTACTCATTATATTTGGTATAAATTTAAGTCTTTGACTTTAATTTTAGATTCCAAACAGAAATTTTCTTATATTTCTAATTCCAGATACAATACAGTTACACTTTCTCAAGTGTTTAATATCCATCTTTTATTAATGGATTCAAACTGTATGGAATATGAGTTAGGTATTCTGTGACCAGGATCCACTTGCAGTATTCTAAGAACTCTTTGATGCAACTAAACCTATGTCATCAAAAGACACTACCACATTTTTTTTTAATCTATGGCATTTGTATCTTGTTCATAGTGGATTTGACAAGATCAATCTCTGCAAAGAGTTAATATGCCTATATCCACTGAAAGTAATTCATCTCATTCGCAGATGGATGTACATTCAGGGGTGGATATGAGTTTTTTGTTGTATTCTTAAAACGATAACTCTAGATTATACCTTAAGCAAAGAAATTTGAAATGTTTGAAAAATTTCATTAATTTCTAGCAATGGTTAAAACCATTAAGGTAAGTGGTTAAAGATCTTGCGAACTGATAGGGGTGGAGAAATAGTTAGTAGATATGCAGTTCAAAGATCATTAAATTGATTTTTGAATTATATCCAAACTTACCTCCCCAGAAATTTCGAGTTGCATATTGATGATTAGTTACTAGTCGTTGCCTAATTCCTTCTATGGTAATACAATTTCAGAATGATGTAATGGTTGTATACTTAATGTAAATCATTACTAGATTCATGGATGACCTAATCAAAATCTTAAGAAAAGCTAGAACTGTTAACCATGGTTTGTTAGCTATTCTAAGTGATTAGGGGTGGACCATCCCATAGTCAATAGTTAAGAAAGTGTTTGATCAAACAAATACTACTTTTCTAAGAAAATGACTAAGTCTGAAAAATAAGTAGCAAATAAAGGAGATATTTAATTCTTGATTCCAAAAGTGTTCTATCATCTTACATATGATGATCCCACTGCCTCTGTTGTCTTGTCACAACCAAAGAGATTAATACCATTTAGTTTTCTTCGACATAATTCACGGTACCTTGTCGTAGTGGGAGAGTGTGTTAGAGATTTTATTACAATGGAAGAAAATCAAGATATTACAACTCTATTGTAATACAATACAAAGACCAACAAAGAGATTAAATAAATGTTACAACAATATAATATACAATATATACACTATATATGTTATATATAAGAAAGGTGGAAGAAAATAAGAACACATGCAATATAAAATATGTATATATAATAAGAGAATAATATATATATATATATAAACACTCACTCACAACCTTGAGTGTAGATTAGTGGGGATCACCATGACTTGAACAAGGTATTACACCTTTGTCCAAAAGCTTATTTCCCCCTATCTCTAAGCACTAAGGGAACTCTCTAGGAAATAGCTTTGGGAATTATCAAGCCTTTTAGGGTTTTCTAGCAAAGTGCTTTCTTGATAGAAAACTTCATGTCTTACAAATGAGCACATTAGACTCCTTTATATAGTGTTTAGGTGATCACACTTAGAATTCAAACTCACCATCTCATTTCTCTCATATAATGAGCATTAATATAGTTTGTAACAACTATATTTCAAACCATTTGAATCCTATCATCAAATTGTGTAACATCTCTTTTATTACACAATATTATGATCAACCAAAAGAAGTTACAAAAACAATTAACTTTGTAACTCTTCTCCATGTTATAAAGTGTAAGTTACAATTTTAGGTTAAATAAATTATATGTTACACAATTTATTTACCAAATACCTAATACATATTATTCACATAATAATATATATTACTACATTTTAATCTACACTTATTATATTATAAAATAATATAACAATCCCCCACTAGATTAAAATGTGTAACACACTTGTAACATTTATTTAATCAATCAAAATATTATATCAAAATATAACATTCCCCCACTTTGATTGAATAAATACACACTTTCAAAGAAGTCTTGCTTAGGTGCATTAGGTAAAATGTCTTTCGACTTGAATTTTACCTTAGTGTAGTTACCACAAAGTTTGATGAAATTTTGGTTGCCGTAGCATTGAACCACTATTTCTTTAGTACAAACCGGTGATAACACACACACCCTCGCTAATGCTCACTTGAGACAGCATGTCTCGCTCTTGCACCGTTAATGGCCATGTGCAAAATTCCAATTCATGGACTCTCTAGAGAATAACTCCCAATTCTCATAAGAGGCGGCACCACCTCTAGTCCATATAGGTGGAGTTTTAGTGTCTCACCACTCTTTAGACACTTCTTAAGCTTAAGTGAGTTTTCTTAAGCTTAAGCTCCATTAAAAAACCTTTTGGTTTTAACCCTCAATTTTCACAACATGTACTCATCCATAGATGGGACAATTGAGTACCATATTCACTCTATTGACTTGTTATTACCTATTGAACTTAAGATTAGATGTTTACTAGTGTTAAGATAGGTTACCATCAATGAGCAAAACACTAAGGGAGTTTAGGTCCCATCCCTCGAAAATTCTTGCTTTAATCTTGTACGGAGATTAAGCGATTTGTTATAACCTCTCACTATTGATTCCATGTGAATCATGCATGCCAAAATATAGTGTTCACTTTGTGACCACTTTTCTCCTTAAGTACTTAAGCTTTGAAAATTTAATCATAAATGATTAATTTTCACACAACTCAAATTCTCAATAATTTTGATACCAAACATATCAAAAATACACCAATTTAGACACCAAATATGTCTAAATTCTCATATTTTATTTTTAGACACGAAGTATGTCTAAACTTTCTCATATTAGAGTATACACCCCCACACTTTCACATTTCATTATCAAGACAATATCTTGATTTTAAAATATAGAAGACCACTTTGTCTCTATAATTTTTCTTAAATTTAATTTCCTTCTTGAAATTATTTTCACCAAAATTTGACACTAAATATGTCAATATTTTCACATATGCACATAGCCAAACTTGATTTAGAATTTGAATTCAAAATCAAAAATATCAACAATGTCTCATCACATTTTGATTAAATTTGTGGTACACCCCCACATTTCTACCATAAAGTGTATATTAAATATCACCTTTTTGTATTTTCCTCTTGAAATGACTTTTTAAGGTCACTTTGAAAATACTATTTGACATTTTTAGTTTTCTCAACAAAACTAAAATATCAAATTCACATTACTACTCATAAAATAATGTGATTATTTTTACTCATAATTTTAAGGTTATCTCCTCATTGAGATTAGCCCAAAATTATACCAAAGTTAACAAAATTCTCAACAATTTTGTTCACAACTTTGATCATTTAAGATTCAAAATTGCTTCTCCAATTTTATTATCTTTTCACTATTTTTGAATCCACATTGATTCACTTTATTTTGAGTCCAAAATTGCTCTTCCAATTTATGGCTCATTTCACAAGTTTGGATCCACTTTTAATCCATTTGTTCTTGCTATGACAAGACAATTCTCATAAGTGTAACTATCATATAGTTCACTTTTCTTATCTCATAATATGAGATGATTATCTCTTATAATCCAATAAAAGATGTAACTTCTCAAAAGCCATCTTTTATTATCTCATAAAGTGAGATGTTCACCACCAAATTGAAAAAAAATTTAAAATATTCTTTATTCATAAAATAGATGATAATAATTCTCACAATAATAATAAACACTATTTTACTACTATCAACATTATTATCATGCTATGTAACTCATATATTAATATAATATGTATGTTACTAATCAACATCTTATATGTAACATACACATAATATCAATATTAAATTCACAATATTAATGTTACATATCTCATATATATCATGTATACTATAATATATATATCATATACACATAATATATACATTAATTAGACAACTATATATATTACATACCTCACACATATATAATATATATACACATTAATATACATGATATATATTATATACACATATTTCATATAAATACATAGAAAATAAGTATTTCTACATATTTAATCTCACAATATATATTATGTCATATCTCATCATATATGTAATACACATAACTCATATACATGTTATATATTATATATCTCATATATATACACATACAAACATGTAATAAATTCAAATATCATATTATATATCACTATATATTATATGATATAAACTCATAATCGTCACATATATATAACTCATATATATGTTATATATATTACTATCATATGAAATAGTAAATCACATAATATACACCACCATGCTCACCCATGAATGGTTTTCACATAAAATCTCTTATCCTTGCATTCTCACAATCTTGATTTATCTCCTCTTCCATTGAAAAGGAATAAGCTTTTGATTGTTAGAGATTTTATTACAATGGAAGAAAATCAAGATATTACAACTCTATTGTAATACAATACAAAGACCAACAAAGAGATTAAATAAATGTTACAACAATATAATATACAATATATACACTATATATGTTATATATAAGAAAGGTGGAAGAAAATAAGAACACATGCAATATAAAATATGTATATATAATAAGAGAATAATATATATATATATATATATATATATAAACACTCACTCACAACCTTGAGTGTAGATTAGTGGGGATCACCATGACTTGAACAAGGTATTACACCTTTGTCCAAAAGCTTATTTCCCCCTATCTCTAAGCACTAAGGGAACTCTCTAGGAAATAGCTTTGGGAATTATCAAGCCTTTTAGGGTTTTCTAGCAAAGTGCTTTCTTGATAGAAAACTTCATGTCTTACAAATGAGCACATTAGACTCCTTTATATAGTGTTTAGGTGATCACACTTAGAATTCAAACTCACCATCTCATTTCTCTCATATAATGAGCATTAATATAGTTTGTAACAACTATATTTCAAACCATTTGAATCCTATCATCAAATTGTGTAACATCTCTTTTATTACACAATATTATGATCAACCAAAAGAAGTTACAAAAACAATTAACTTTGTAACTCTTCTCCATGTTATAAAGTGTAAGTTACAATTTTAGGTTAAATAAATTATATGTTACACAATTTATTTACCAAATACCTAATACATATTATTCACATAATAATATATATTACTACATTTTAATCTACACTTATTATATTATAAAATAATATAACAGAGTGTCTAGGAACTCACCTTCTTATGACTTGGGAGACACTAGTGATTAAAATCCATTGTGAGTTTAAACAAGTAATGGATTGTCAAGATAAGAAACTAAGAAGAAAAGCCAATAGAACTATGGTTTAATCCATTCACATGGAATAACCTAATTTTTCTATTACAAGGACATAAAAGGAAATTTTCGTTTATAAGTCTATTCAATGGACTTAACAAAACTTCCTGTTCCTAGTATTATAGGTTTGAGTTTATCTAAACCTATGGCTTATGGTATACCTGGTAATTACTTACTCTAATGCAAGCAACTTACTTTAGTAAGATGCTGGAGCATTTTCTTTCTAATAGAAATCTATAGAAGCTTCACAACTTCTTAGACATAGATTTTATTTATCTAAGGAAAAGTCTCAACTATTCCAGAAAAGATAAAGCCATGAAAGAATTTCTTATATCAACAGTGAGAGGTCTTAGATATGCTTTTGTATGCCTTAGACCAGACACCTGCTGTTGAGTGGGAGTAATGAGTAGGTATCAGATTAATCCAGGAGAAGAACATTGGAAGACAATCAAGTAAATCCTAAGATTAAGAAGAGGAACTATATGTTAGTCTATAAGGGTGTGTTTAAAACTCTTAGACTACACCATATCAGATTTCGAAATTTGCCTTTGTGCTAGTAAATCTTTCTGATAAGATGGTGGTTACTCTGGGGGTGGAATAGTGATTTTGGAGAAGTGTAAAAACCTATCTGAAGTCTCTAGGTCTACCAGAGAGGGACTGAATGTTAAAGTTGCAGGAAAGGTACTTATTCAGTCTAAGGAAAGTTCTATACATCTTTGGCACCATCCCAAATTGCCTTAAACTACTAGTGTTAATTTCCTGATTAACCAAAAGTAGTTGCCAAAGGTATAGAATCTAGTATGCCAAGAGAGTAGACATATAGAGAGGAATTTCACATTATTAATGATTTTGTGATTAAAGGAAGAGTAATGGTGGAGAAAAAGTTCTGTTTAATTCAACCTTTCAGATCCTATTACGAGGAGTTTACTACTACTACACTTGATTTGTATATCAAGGTTTTGAGATTATTTGAAACGCACTTTTGTTTTATATTAGTGCAAGTGGGAGTTTGTTGGGTTTTATGCCCTAAATAAAACTCATTTCAATATAATCAAATTTACTTATTAATATAGATCAGAAATAACATTTAATGTTGCATGGTTCACATGATTTATTTCATGATTATATGTACATAATGTATAAATTCATCTGAAACCCTTTTTACATACTTGATCCTGTTTATTGTGCCGTCAACACATTGGAAAGTAAACATGACTATGTGAATAAAGTTTCCTAGATTTATCAGACATAGGGTTTTACTGATATGATAATCTACAACAGAGTTTGCTTGCATTTGGAGAAGTGCTATGTTCTTTCCAGAGCATTGGTTAAAGTAAAGCTCAGGTTGGATGCATGGAGTATGCATCGGAAGGGACCGATATTGAACTTTGACTTAGATTTATTAAACTTACCGTAATATCTATTCAAGTCAATATCGTCTAGTTGATCCTAGATCAAATGATCTTAATCCTGATATGATTAGGCTCAATCTCGAGAGGCTATTCGTGTTCTTTGATTTGTTAGTTAAGCCTACTTTTAGGTCAGGGTGATACGTACATTTTGGGAACACGGTAGTGCAATTGAGTGGGAGCGCTATCATAAACATGGAATCTATAGCTTCTATCTGGCGAATAGTAAGCAAAGGATGATCTCCTTCGAGCTTGACCAAACGAACATAAATGGTGGAGTACTCATTTCACATAAGCTGAAATATCATTTATACGGGGTCAAGTGTTTTAAGGATAAAATACATTGTAGGGTGTAACGGTAATTTAATCCCTTTACAGTGTAGATCATTCATATAGAAGATCATTGATCACATTAGGATAATAACAATGGATAACTAATGATGTGTCTATATGGTGGAACATATAGAGCATTCTATATACTGAGAGTGCAATTCTAAGTTCTATGCGTGGATTCAACGAAGAATTAATAAGTTAGTGAATTTTAGTGCTAAATTCTTGATCTACTTATTGGAAGCTCGGTTATATAGACCCATGGTCCCCCCACTAGTTGAGATAATATTGCTTGTAAGACTCATGTAATTGATTTTGATTAATCAATTATAATTCTCAAATTAGACTATGTCTATTTGTGAATTTTTCACTAAGTAAGGGCGAAATTGTAAAGAAAGAGTTTATAGGGGCATATTTGTTAATTATGATACTTTGTATGGTTCAATTAATAAATATGATAAATGACAATATTATTTAATAATTATTTATAGTTATTAAATAGTTAGAATTGGCATTTAAATGGTTGAATTAGGAAATTGGCATTTTTGAGAAAATCAGATACAGAAGGTGTTAAAATTGCAAAATTGCAAAGCCCAAGGCCCAATCCACTAATGCTTGGCCGGCCACCTATTGTAGCTTTTTTAAGTTAATTTTTTCATTATTTTAATGCCATATAATTCAAACCTAACCCTAGTGGAATGCTATAAATAGATAGTGAAGGCTTCAGGAAAATTACACTTTTCTTCAGACTTTCTGAATCAAAAAAAAAACTGAGCCTTCTCTCTCCCTATCTTTAGCTGACCACTCTCTCTCTTCTTCCTTAGAATTTCGAAATCCTTAGTGTATGAGTAGTGCCCACACACATCAAGTGATACCTCAATCATAGTGAGGAAGATCGTGAAGAAAGATCATCAGCAAAGGAGATTCAGCATCAAAGATTCAGAGAAAGAGATCCAGGTTCAAATATAGATAATGCTCTGCTACAGAAAGGAATTAAGGGCTAGATATCTGAACGGAAGGTGTTATTTAATTCCGCTGCACCCAATGTAAGGTTTCCTAAACATTATATGTGTTTATTTCATCGTTTTAGAAAGTTCATATTTAGGGTGTTAATAAACATACTTGTGAGTAGATCTAAGATCCTGGTAAAATAAATTCCAACAGTTACACCCTACAATGTATTTATTCCTTAAAACACTTGACCCCGTATAAATGATATTTCAGCTTATGTGAAATGAGTACTCCACCATTTATGTTCGTTTGGTCAAGCTCGAAGGAGATCATCCTTTGCTTACTATTCGCCAGATAGAAGCTATAGATTCCATGTTTATGTTAGCGCTCCCACTCAATTGCACTACCGTGTTCCCAAAATGTACGTATCACCCTGACCTAAAAGTAGGCTTAACTAACAAATCAAAGAACACGAATAGCCTTTCAAGATTGAGGCTAATCATAACAGGATTAAGAACATTTGATCTAGGATCAACTTGGCGATATTGACTTGAATAGATTTTACGGTAAGTTTAATAAATCTAAGTCAAAGTTCAATATCGGTCCCGTCCGATGCATACTCCATGCATCCAACCTGAGCTTTACTTTAACCAATATTCTAGAAAGAACATAGCACTTCTCCAAATGCAAGTAAACTCTGTTGTAGATTATCATATCAGTAAAACCCTATGTCTGATAAATCTAGGAAACTTTATTCACATAGTCATGTTTACTTTCCAATGTGTTGACGGCACAATAAACAGGATCAAGTATGTGAAAAGGGTTTCAGATGAATTTATACATTATGTACATATAATCATGAAATAAATCATGTGAACCATGCCACATTAAATGTTATTTCTGATCTATATTAATAAGTAAATCTGATTATATTGAAATGAATTTTATTTAGGGCATAAAACCCAACAAGGCACGCATCGGACCTCGTCTCCCTCCGCGCATCGATTAGGCCGTTCCAAGACTAACCCAGTACAACCAGGATTTCACCCACTTCTCTTTTTTTTTTCTTTATATATATTTGTTTATATACAGCTAATTTAAGATAATATTTATAAAGCTGTTTTTTATTTAAAGGGGAGACAATTTCTAAGGCCTGTCCCCGGGCCATTTGTATATATTTTGATCTGCCCTTTAGGGCTAAGATATTTATACGTGATCTTTTTTTATGCACATATTTCTCTTTTTGGACCTGTCCTTTGGATCAGGATGTTTATACTTATGCTTTTTTATTTTTCTGCATACTTTTTGACCTGCCCTTTGGGTCAGGATATTTTACTTAGTTTGTTTTCTGTCTGTCCGTGTGGTATACCCTAGTACCCCCTGAGTGGCATAGAAACTTTGTTTTTAAGGCACTCAGTTTTATTCAACATGTGGAGGATGTATACATTTAGACGGTACAAACTCTTTAAACAAAGTCTAAGTTACTTTCTTGGCTATTGGTATTATTTTCTGAGGTGATCGGCATTCCAGGCCCTTGGCACAATGGTTCCATCCATTCTTTTTAGCTTGTAAGTGCCTGAGCCGATTTCGTCCTCGATTTCATATGGTCCTTCCCAATTTGGCCCAAGTACCCCCACTCCGGGTTCTTGGGTAGCTGGGAAGACTCTTCTTAAGACCATATCCCCAATAGCAAATTTTCTGTTTTTAACTTTAGAGTTAAAATACTTGGTCACCTTCTTTTGATAAGCTGCCATCCGTATTTGAGACTCGTCCCGGAGTTCTTCAACTTGATCCAAGGCTTCTTGAAGCAAAGCCTGATTCGTGGCTGGATCGTAAGTCGTTCTCCTGTGGGACGGGAATAACGTTTCTACCGAGACCATCGCTTCACAACCGTACGCCATTGAAAAAGGCGAGTGACCGGTCGTGGTTCTGGGGGTCGTCCGGTAGGCGCATAACACTCTTGGCAACTCTTCAGGCCAGTTGTTTTTGCAGGCCAGCAGCTTTTTCTTTAAGGTGACCTTTAGGATTTTGTTGACTGCTTCCGCTTGACCGTTTGTTTGAGGTCTGGCCACCGCGGAGAAGCTTTTCACTACTCCGTGTTGGTTGCATAAGTCAGTAAATTCCTCGCAATCGAATTGCTTTTCATTGTCAGAGACTATTTTGTGAGGCAAACCATATCGACACACTATGCTTTTGATAACAAAGTCTAGTGCTTTTTTAGCAGTTATGGTCTTCATGGGCTCAGCCTCCGTCCATTTGGTGAAGTAGTCTACTGCTACTATTGCATACTTTACTCCTCCTTTTCCTGTTGGCAGGGACCCAATAAGATCTATTCCCCATACCGCATAGGGCTAGGGACTAGTCATCAGGGTGATTTCATTTGGAGGAGCTCTCGGTATGTTCGCGAACCTTTGACACGAATCACACTTTTGGACGTAGTCTATACAATCTTTTTTCATTGTTGGCCAGAAGTACCCCTGTCTCAATATTTTCTTTGAGAGACTGGGTCCTCCCGTATGATCTCCACAGAACCCTTCGTGGACCTCTAGCATGATTTGTCTAGCTTCAGGGTCCGATACACACCTTAAATAAGGCATGCTGAGTCCTCTTCAGTAGAGAATTTGATCCATCATTACATAACGATGAGCCTGATACTGAATATTTCGAGACAGTGCCCTTTCTTGGGGCAACTCACCTTTTGTTATGTATTTTACGATGGGGACCATCCAGCTGGGTTCTTGCCCAACCGTTATTGTGGTCTCTTTTATTTTGATGCTTGGCTCTGCCAAGCGTTCCACTGGTACTACCCCCAACTCTTCGATTTCACTATCTGAGGCTAACTTAGCCAGACAGTCCGCGTGAGCATTCTTCTCCCGGGGGATTCTTTCTATTTTGTAGTCCGTGAACTCGTGGAGTAGCTCCCGGACTATTGTTACGTACGCGGCCATTCGCTCGCCGCGTGTTTGGTATTCTCCTGATATCTGGTTTACGACCAGTTGGGAATCACTATAGACTTCCACTCTTTTGGCTCCTACAACTTTTGCTAATTTCAGCCCTGCTATTAGGGCTTCATATTCGGCCTCATTGTTTGAAGCTGCGAAGTTGAACCGTAGGGCCGCCTGGAGCCGCAGTCCGGTTGGTGATATCATCGCCACTCCGGCTCCGGAACCATTTTCATTGGAGGCTCCGTCCACAAATACTCTCCATGTGGGGATTGGCGGTACCGGCATATTCGCGGTTGCCTCGGCTTCGTTGCATTCAGTAATGAAGTCCGCCAAGGCTTGGCCTTTTATAGAAATTCAGGGCATGTAGTGCAAGTCAAATTGACTTAGCTCCATTTCCCACTTGAGGAGCCTTCCGGATGCTTCAGGTTTTCGGAGGACCTGACGGAGCGGGTGGTTGGTCAGTATCTTGATCGGATGTGCTTGGAAGTATGGCCTCAATTTCCTTGATGCCATCAGGAGGCAAAAAACCAGCTTTTCAATGATTGGGTACCTCGCTTCGGCTCCTATCATGCGCTTACTGACATAGTACACAGGATGCTGAGTTTTCTCTTCTTCCCGGACTAGGGCAGCGCTGACCGCGTGTTCGGAGACAGCCAAATATAGAAATAGGTCTTCTCCGAGAACGGGTTTTGATAGGATAGAAGGTTTGGCCATGTGCTCTTTTAGTTTTTGGAATGCCTCCTCGCACTCGTCCGACCATTCAAACTTTTGACACTTCTTCAATATGTTGAAGAAGGGTATGCACTTGTCCGTGGACCGTGAGATGAAGCGGCTTAGGGCAGCTACCTTTCCGGTCAGGCTCTGCACATCTTTATGCTTTCTGGGGGATGGCATGCTCAGGAGAGCCTGGATTTTTTTCGAATTTGCCTCAATCCCCCTTTGACTGACGATGAAGCCCAGAAACTTTCCTGACTTGACCCCAAAGGTGCATTTCTTTGGGTTGAGCTTCATGCCGTATCTCCGGACCACTTCGAAGCATTCCTCTAAGTCGCTTGCATGGTTGTTGCATGCTTTGGACTTGACGAGCATGTCATCTACATAAACCTCCATATTTCGTCCCAGGAGGCCTTTGAACATCCAGTTGACCATTCTCTGGTAGGTTGCTCCGGCGTTTTTCAGTCCGAAGGGCATGACTAGGTAACAGTATACCCCCTTATCGATCCTGAAGCTAGTGCACTTCTGGTCTGCCGTATGCATCTTTATTTGATTGTACCCAGCATATGCGTCCATGAAGGATAGTAGTTTGAATCCAGAAGTGGCGTCTACCATCTGGTCGATCCTGGGCAGCGGGAAGCAGTCCTTCAGACAAGCTTTGTTTAGATCAGTGAAATCTATACAAACTCGCCAAGTTCCGTTCAGCTTGGGCACCAGGACCGGATTGGCTAGCCACTCCGGATAGTATACGTCGCGGATCATGCCGTTAGTCAAAAGTTTGTCCACCTCTTTCTCCAGAGCCTCGGCTTTCACCGAGTCGAGCGGGCGTCGCTTTTGCTGGACGGGGGGCATGTCCGGATTGACGTTGAGTACGTGGGTGATGACATGAGGGCTTATGCCAGTCATGTCTTCTTGGCGCCATGCAAAGATGTCGATGGCGCCCTTCAGTGTTTTTATTATTTTCTCTTTTTCCTCTGGATCTAGGTTCTTCCCCAGCCGGAGTACTTTGGTGTAGTCGAGGTCGCACACTGATAATTCCTCGACATCCTCCATCGGTTCCACAATTCTTTCGGACCCCACACGGGGGTCTAACTCATCTTCTTCAGCCACTTCTGGCTCAACTGATTCCCGGACCATTAGTACGGGCAGGTGGGTTGCGACATTGTAACATTGTCTTGCTTCCCCCTAGTTTCCCCTCACCGTCCCGATCACGGCTTCCTGGGTAGGGAACTTCAGGCACAGGTGCCGAATCGATGTGACTGCGTCAAAATCTACCAAGGCCGGTCGGCCGAGGATCGCGTTGTAAGCGGTCGGACAGTCCACCACCACGAAAGTGCAGTATTTAAATGTGCTCTGGGAGGTGTCCGGGCACAAGGTGACTAGGAGCCTTACTTTTCCCATTGGGATAAGTGTTGTCCCATTAAACCCTGTGAGTTGGGACCCACTGGGCGAGAGGTCTCGGTCCGTCAAGCCTATTGCGGTGAAGGCCTCCTTGAAGAGTAGGTTCACGAAACTTCCATTGTCAATTAAGACTCTGTCCACCACTTTATTTGCGATGGGGGTCTCTATGACCAATGGGTCATGATGAGGGAAGTGCACTGTCTTGGCATCTTCTTCCGTGAACGTGATGGGTCGGTCCATCAGCCGGGGCCTTTGAGCTGGGAGTTGAGTAACCTCCCAAACCTCATTGTGTTTCACGGCCCCTGTGTATCGTTTGAGCTCCTTGCGAGTAGTTCCTCCGATATGGGGGCCTCCGGAGATCATGGCTACCCTCCCGTTAGGTCTGGGCGACAGACCAGGGATGTGCTGGGCGTCGCCCGCGGGAGCAGTTGGAGCTAACGCTCCTGCTGTACTCCCCGGTGTTCCCTGAGGCACACCCACAGTCGCCTGGCCCGGATTAAGGTGAGGCAACCTATTTTTGATCCACTCATAGAGGTCGCCCAACCAGATTAGGTTTTCAATCTCGTCCTTGAGATTCTTGCATTCATTGGTGCTATGACCAATGTCGTTGTGGTACTCGCATCTTTTGTTCGGATCTCTCCGGGAGCTATCCTTGTAGAACGGTTGTGGTCTCCGGTAGTGTGTATTTTCCCTAGTGGCAAAGTATACACGCTCTTGGGAGTCCGACAACTCCGTGTATTGAGTGTACTGGGGAGTGTACCCCCTTTTCTGGGGCTTCTCCCCCGTCCAGGTGCTGCCCTTGGAGGACCTTTTACTCCTCGAGCCCTGGGAAGGGCCTGCCAGGCTAGCAGCCGGAGCAGAGTGCGAAGGAGTTTGTCCATTCATTCTGGACGGGTTGCCGAAATGGGATGATGCCGGTGCCAAGGCCTGGCCCTGACTATATCTGGGGGTAGCAGAGAATTGTATGCCACTTGTTTGTGGAGTTGCGGTTGGGGCAGTACCCGAGAGCGATACTCCGGGCATGTACCCTGCTATCCCGGTGGGATAGTATCCTCCATAAGCCACTATTTAGGCTTCTTCGAGGTTGATATATTTTTGGACTCTTTTAAAATCCCGAAGGTGGCGGCTCCTTCTCGTAGTTCATTCCAGAAAGGAGTCCCCGTACGGATGCCTGCTTGGAGAAGCGCAAGCTGTTGTCCGTCGTCAACTTTCTTGGTTTTCAAGGCTTCCTCTCGGAACCTCTTTATATAATTCTTCAAGGTCTCGGTGGGCAGTTGCTTGATATTAGTCAAGGCACTGACCTCCAGGTTGACCTTTCTTGCGGCGACAAACTGTCTCCGGAAGTTGGACTGTAGCTTGTTCCAACAGCCCACGGATCCTGGTTCCAGCTTCTTGAACCATTCCTCCGCGGACCCACTTAGAGTAAGTGGGAAGCACAGACATTTGGCGTCATTGCTGACTCTCATGACCGTCATGACACGGTTGAACCGTGATAAGTGGTCGCTAGGATCGGAGTTCCCAGTATAAGCTGCCATTTCGGGCATCTTGAAGTTCTTAGGGAGTTCCGCCTCTAGGATGTGCTTAGCACATGGCTCCCGGTCCTTGCTGTCTGAGTCGGAGTCATCCCCTTTCTGTCTCCGGGAGACTCGGGCAATGTCTTTTCGAAGTATGGCGAGTTCCGCCATAATTCCTTCATTTAACGTACCCGTGGAGACCGCGGGTCCGTATCTTTTTTGGTCAAGGTGATCCCGTAGATCACCTTGGTTCCCATTGATTTGATTTCTCAGATCAACGGGAGGACACCTCTGTCCTCTTCTTCCTCTACCCCCGGGCTCTTGGTGCACGGAAACGCTTTTTCGGTCCTCTCGATCCTGAGGGCCAAAGCTCCCTTTTTGGGGCTTGCCCCTCTGCGGACCTTTCCCTTTAGGGAAATCTGAGCGGACCTTTCGCGGATCCTGCGCCTTTTTCTTTCGCCCCGGGGTAGAGGTAGGGTTTTTTATTTGGTTCCCTTCAGCAGGGTACCTTACAGGGCTAGGCTCCCTAGACTTCTGCTGTTGGGAACTAGGCGAGGACGTCTCTGGTTCCTTGCCCAGTCCAGCAGTCATTGCCTTGGGGTGCACGTGAATGCCAGCCGCCTCCATGGCTTTTTGCATGGCCAGCATCACTTCTTGCATTTTCTGGTTTTGTGCTTTCTGAGCTTCGATCTCGGCTTCGTGATCGATAGCTTTTTGTCTGAGAAGCACCAACTCCGAGTAACTACCTTCGTCGTAGGCATACTCATCGAGGTTTCCCTCGTAGTCATCATCTGGAATTCCTTCTTCTTCCTCGAAACCCTCAGCTGCTCTTGAGGCTACATCTTCCTCATTTGGGTCTTGAGCATCTTCTAGAGGGCGAGGCTGACGAGTACTTCTAGTCTCCACCATGTTTGTGAAGTCAAGTGTTCGTTTACAGTAGCTTTCTTCAGCTCTCAATGAAAGCACCAAAATGTTGACTGAGGTTTTCGACAACTAATAGAATATTATAAAGTTAGAGAGCTGTAAGAAAATTAGAGAATGATTTTTACGTGGTTGGGGCGTTAATGAGCCTTAGTCCACGAGTCTTTGTTATTTATGGATGTCTTTAATACAGAGAATGTATTTGGGGAGTGTTTCACTCTTATAAATACAGAGAATGTTCTTGGTGAGTATTTACTCTACTTGCTCATATGCAGCCCAAGATTCTCGATCCCATTTCATGAGCTTTGAGGGGGTATTTATAGTGTTTTTGGTGGGGTGATCCCCAGAATTATCCTTACAAGTGTATCTGTAAGTATCCATAAAGTTGGGCATTCCCAATGAATATACCCAGGGCCGGCTCAACCAATTTGGGGGCCTTGGGCGAAAAATTAAAATTGGGCCTTTTATTAAAAATAAAATCATTAATCAATACTTCATAAATTTAACTTAAAAAAACCAATACCTCATAAATTCGTTTACATTTATTTAGTAAATTTAAATATTCTAAATAAAAGTACAATAAAAATATTATTCAAATTTGTTGATCGATCTATCCCAAAAGTATGTCTTCCTTTTTCAAGTTTGTCATATCGAACAATCTCCAATCTATAAAACTTAATAACAACATTAGTTTATCAAAATTATTAGAAAAAAATAACACAGATTGATTCATCTAAAAATTTATCTTTCTTGCTTTTTGGGATGCAAATTTGTTAATCAAATCATTGTATTCAAGTTTATCTAGCAAATTATTTTCAATTGACAACATAGCTAATCCACTCAATCTCTCTTGCAACATAGTCGTTCTTAAATAAGACTTGATTAATTTTAATTTTGAAAAACTTCTCTCTGCCGATGCAACTATAACTGGAATTGTTAGTAATATTCTATAGGCAATGAATGCATTTGGAAATGAATCAATTTTTTTTATGTAATCAAGTATCTCGATTGAACTACCACTTTTATTTGGAAAAATTTCTCTCAACACTTTTAATTCTGAAAATAAATCACAACCATCAATATCAGAAATTCCATTGTATTTTAAAATATTTTCAAGATTTAAAGATTGATATTTTAAATCATTTTCATCAAGTGATTTTAGGTTTTTCAAATTGAATAAAAATCCAAAAATATTTGCATACTCTTGAAACTGTTCAAATCTATTTTTAAGTGAACAAATAATTTGGTCAACCATGAAAATAAAATAATCAATCCGAAATGATTCTTCGGCAGACTTTACTATCTCACCATCACCAATATTTTCACCACATTGTTTTTTTCTACGAACCACACGCTTTTCACAAAATTTAGGCTCAATTCCCATCTCATTTGAAATTTCTTTAGTTGTAATCATAGCTGAAACAAATCCTTCTTTCCTATAATTTTCAAAATAAGAAACTAGACCATTTAGCTGATTTATAGCATTGTCAATTTCTATATTTTGACTTTGTAAATTTTTACTAATTGAATTGACAGCAAATAAAATATCAAACCAAATAGTCATGCCCAATAAAAATTCAAAATTCTCTAATTCAAAAGTTGCTAGACACTTAGCTTCACTCTTTACTTTAGGATCGTCACTTGATTCTGCTAGTTCAAGCAAAGCATCTCTTATTTTTGGAGCTTGAAATCTAATTGCCTTAACACTTTCAATACGACTTTCCCAACGGGTTTGAGACAATGATTTCACAGTTAACGTAGATATATTATTTTTCAATATTGTCCATCTCTTAGGTGAAGAAGAGAATAATGAATATATACGTTGTAAAACACCATAAAATGTTACAGCTTTAACACAAGAATTAGCAACATCACAAATCACTAAATTAAGACTATGACAACCACAAGGTGTATATAATGCTCTAGGATTTATCTCTAATAATCTTTTTTGTACACCTTGGTGTTTTCCTTTCATGTTGGACCCATTATCATATTCTTGCCCTTTTATGTCATTAATGTCAAGTTTCAAACTTTTAATTTCTCTTATAAGTTCGGTAAATAGACCTTTTCCTGAAGTATCATCTACTTTCAAAAATCCCAAAAAATATTCTTCCACTCTTATGGGACTAACTGAAGTATCTACAAATCTTAGTATAAGAGACATTTGTTCTTGATGACTTAAATCAGGAGTACAATCAAGTATAACTGAAAAATATTTTGCTTCTTTGATTTTTTTCAAAATTGTATTTTTCACTTCACTTGCTAACAATTGTATCAACTCATTTTGAATTCTATGTCCCAAATAATGATTACGAATATCACTATTTTGAATACGTCGAACATGTTCTTGCATTATTGGATCAAATTCAGCAATCATTTCAATTAAACTCAAAAAATTTCCATTGTTCTCTTGGTAAATTTTTTCATTACTTCCCCGAAAAGGCCAAATTATTTTTTGCTAGATTTTTGACAATAGCAATTATTCTTACTAAAACATTCCTCCAATGTTCTTTCTCCTTGTTAAATCTTTCTTGAGCATCTTTATCAATTGTTCTATTTTTTGATAATCTCAATTCTAAATCAAACCAAATACTCATGTTAACTATATGCTCATTATTTATTTCATGACTCTTCAACATAGCACTTAGATGCCTCCAATCCTTAGTTCCACTGTTGACTAATTGAAACGTATGATTCGCACTAGATTTTGTACCAAAAATTTTGCAACAAAAACAATAAACCTTATTAAATTTTTTTGAATACACTAACCATTTTCTATCATATTTTTCTCCATTTGACAACTTTCGTATATAATAAGAAGTAGAAAAATGTCTACCATTTTCATCTTTCGGGAATTCGATGTCACTTACTTTTATTGGACCATTTTCTACTAATAATTCTATTAATTTATTATCAAGATTTTCCCAATTTCTTGGATCATAAATATAATCTAAATCATTTTTAAGATTTCTAATTTCCATGCTCTCTTCAATATTTTCTTGACATTCTCCATCATCCATCACATCATCACACATTTCATTATTAACCTCCAAATTTTCTCTATTTAATTGTTCATTAATTTTTTCATTTGAATTACTTTCATCTTTTTTATTAGTCACAACAAATTTTTCTAAAGCTCCTTTCTGAGAGTTAATTAAACTTTCTATTCTTCTTTTCTTTTTAAATTTTTCATTACCTGATGGATATTTTCTACTAGCCATACTTATTTTAGGTAGGAAAAATAAACTTAAAAAAATCCACAATAATTGCAATGGAAAAAATAAAATAAAAACCTAAACTATTGCATATAAATATATATAGAAATTAACAACAATTAATCAAAATAATAATTAAAAAAAAAATATATATGTGTACCTGTTATATATATTTCTTCTTGGCCTCTTCTAAGTTCTATGCAAATTGCAAACCAATTGATAATTTGAAGGAGAAAGAGTAATGAAATATGAGAGCAAATATATCATGAGCAAAAATAATAAAATATATAAAAAGTGTGTAAAAGTAAAACAATCTCTACAACTATATATAATAGTTTCATATTCCCAATTCAAAAAAAAAAAAAAAAAAAAAAAAGATAAATGATGTGTAGTGTAAGTAACGGTTGAAAATTTAAAAGTCGAACAAATTAAAATTTTCAAAAAAAAAACCCCATAAAATTAGGCTAAAACTAACCATAAATAATTGTGTTAGTTTAGTTTTTAATTTAGCAAGCATTGGATAAGTGTGTATAGTGTATTGTATAGTGTACTGTATTGACTTTTTCTTTTTTTTTTTTTCTTCCGTACGTTAGTGGTATGTGGTAACTTTTATTATATTTATTATATTTATATTATATCTTTATATATTAAAAGTGTCTATCTAATGGCATTTTTTGGTTTAACAGAATATACTTAAATTTTTAAAAGAATATTCTGTTAAATTTAACGATTAGGTTTGATCTCCCGTTAACAAATAAACCCAATAATTAAACCCAAAAAATTAAATAATCTTTTAAATATTAATAATCTCTTTTTAAATTAAAAAAATCATCTTAGCCACATATCTCTCTAACAAACATATCTTGGGAGAATATTAATAATTTTTTTTATTTATTTTTTAAAAAAGAAAAATCTTTACATATTAAAGTTAACCTCACGTTATCTAATGTTTTCTCTGGATAAGCATAGGAAGCAGAAATACCACTTCTATCTTTGTGTGATTGCACATATACCAATCTGTCATTGACCCACTTTTTAGCTTTATAAATGGAGATGTTCATATAATATTAATACTTTACAGAATATTTATAGGTATAAACTTATATTACAATGCTATGTTAAAAAAAGAACTAAATAGAATAATCTACTACTCCAATAATAAATTTATTTACAATTTTATAATTACACTAATATTATTTTTAATACATTATTAAATAATATTTCAAATATAAATATTTAATTTTTTCAAACAAAAAATTTGTAATCTTTAAAAATAAAATACATTCAAAATCTTAAAAAGACCAAAATCTTAAATGAAACTAGCAATACGTGGCTCGACACGTACATTCACCTAGTATATTATATAAAGGGATATAAAAAAATGGGCCTTTTTAATTTTGGGGCCTTGTGCAGTGGCCCAAGCTGCTCAATGCTTGGGCCGGCCCTGAATATACCATGGGTAATGCATGGTCAAATCCCTAGGTGCTGTATGGTTTTTATGTGGAATGTCTTTATTGTCTTTTGACTGATGTGACTCTTCACAGTGTAGCCGTCGCTAGACTTAAATGATCATTACTTTGTAGCTGCTGGTTGGAGGTTGTGCCGTCAAACTTTATTGCGTGTAGCAGTCCCAACACGCTTCCTCCCATGCGGCATTAAATGCGACTTGATTGCTCAGGAGAAACCTGACACGTCACGGAGACGCCTTAACGTTACTTCGAGCTTCCGGGAGCATATGGGGTTCCATATGCCTTCTCCGGGAGCTATGTCCTGGAAGCTACCTTTCAGCATAAAGACTTAGCAAATATTTTGGATTGTACATTGCTTGATCCGCGTGTCCTTATTCGGTTGGTCCACATATATTGGGAAAAATCAGGGGCAACAAAACTCAACCATTAAGAGTATATATCCTTATTTTTTTTTTTTACAACTTTTAGACATGTGTTATCTTTACCTATCAACAATTTAGAGATTAAATTTTAATATTTTTTTTATTTAACTCAAAATTTAAATTGTGTATGCTTTATTTTTCGAACATTGATTTTTAATTTATTTTTGGATTAATTTAAGAACAAATTGCAGTTAGATTATCAAGATTTCTTAAACGTTCATATATTGTATTCAGTATTTACTTTTAATTATTAACAATATTATTTACATTAATTGAATATACATATTAATAATCTCAAACAATAATTAATAATATTTTTTCTTTAATTATTTATTGTATTATTTTTAAATAAAGTAAAACATCTAACATAAAACTTAGTATATATACATGTCTCGCACGTAGTATTCTACTAGCATATATATATATATTTATGTAATTGATTTTTTCTGTTTATTATTTCTCTCGGCTGCTTTTGTAATTTTCCTTTATTTTATTTTTTTTTTTTTTTGTGTGGGGGTGTCTATGCATACTCACCCCACTATCCAAAAGTTAATAAATAATATTTGTTGAGCCCATTCAATACCTTTTAAGTTATTGAATACTTGTTTTTAATTTTTTTTAATAGCGGTATTCGTTATAATTATAATATTATCCATGTATATTTTTGAAACATTCCAAATAATTTACAATACCAAAACAGAATTCCTGATATTCCAGTTTACCACACGTGTTTAAAAAACTTCAAATGTGTTTCGGCACTGTAAATTATTCGAAATTTTTTAAAAATTTACAGGGATGATGTTGTAAGCATAACAAACACTGTCGTGAAAAAAATTTAAAAAAAAATATTTCGACATGTATTTTCGAACGTAAAAATTAACTAAAAAATTGTAACAAAAAATTGAGAGTAGCACTACTCTTACCTTATATTCATTTTTCTTGGTTTACACACTAAAAGATTGTACAATCATAATTAACGGAATACGAACGGTCTATATGTATATATATTTATATATATTTTTGGTGAGGAGAATACTAAAAGTTGGAAATTCAAGCTAGCTGCAGGATTAGGGAATATGAAGAGATCCACTAGTAACTTTTAAACATTTACATATTACTGCCTCTAAAAATATTTCAACCTCTCATTTTGTTACAAATTTACTATATTGCAGCCTATGCTTGTGCTAAGTACTCCATACATAACAAACAAGGTAAAGCTCTCTCTCTCTCTCTCTCTCTCTATATATATATATATACATAACATATCATATTATGTTTTCAGATTCATGCAGTTCTTTTGATATAGAAGACATAGTGTGTTTATATATACGATTTTATGTTTTAGAAATTATACATTTAATTTGAAATATCGATCTCAAAATTTCTCTTCTTTGAATTCAATATATAAAAAAAAAATTTATACAGGCCAAAAAGTGAGAAGAGAAGTATATATAAATGGAGTGGAATAGAGAAGAGGGTATTAAAGCTAAAGAGATAGCAGAAAAGAAGTTGATAGCAAATGACATAATGGGTGCAAAGAAATTTGCATTAAAGGCTCAAACTTTATATCCCAATCTTGAAGGTATCTCTAAATTGATATTAACAATTGAGGTTTACATTTGTGCTGAGAACAAAATAAATGGAGTAGTCACAGATTGGTATGGAATACTTGGTGTGGATCCCAAAGCAGATGATGACACTATTAGAAAACAATATAGGAAGCTTGCTCTAATGCTTCATCCAGATAAGAACAATTCCATAGGTGCTGATGATGCTTTCAAGCTTATTTTAGAAGCATGGAATTTGTTGTCTAATAAAGAACAGAGAGATGCTTATGACAAAGAGAGAAATAAGGCAAAAATGAGTAGTCATGATGATCAAAATGTTCATAGTAAAAAAAATCATGAGGCTTCATCATCAAAACCGGCAGAAGCGGCGGCCGGAACAACTACAAAGCCAAAGCCACCTGAAAACAGTACCAGTGGAGCAGGTCATGAAGATCATCATCATCATAGTCACTCATCATCAAATCCATACACGTTTTGGACAGTGTGCCATTGGTGTAAGATGGAAATTGAGTATTTTAGATGTTATGTTGATTGTAATATGTTATGCTTTAATTGTCTTAAGCAATTTCTTGCAGTTGAAATCGTTGGCCATATGTAACAACTCTAATAGTACTATGTTTTACATATGTTTTTTAATTTGGTGGTTACTAATTTTTGGGTATGCAACAAGAAGTGACTGAATTTATATTTAGTACAGACAGGACTAGAATAATAGTCTCGAATATTGATTTTTAGATGAAGTTTTTTTGATTCTCTTACAAAGCTATCAACCAATGTATGTTTTGCATAGAGTTCTTCAAGCAATCAAACTTGATATGCATAAATCATATAATCGCATGGAGTGGGAATTTTTGCATAAAATTCTTCAAGTAAACTCACATATAATTAAATTGATCCAATCTAATAATAATCGATCGATTCAATTATAATCGACAGACAAACATTAAATATTTAATTGTTATATTTTTTAATATCAAATTAAATCAGATGGGGTATTTAAAAATTTAAAACATATGTAATGGAACTAATTAGAATTTTATGTTTGTTATATAAAAATATATATTTTATATGAAAATTAAAATTAAAATTATATTTTTTTTATTGGATGAATCCAATCTAATAAATATTGAATTTTATATGCTAATGATGCACAAGTTTCTGAGTTGGTGAAATTGTATCAATCTCTATGAACGGTAGTCTGGCCAATTATGCAGTAAAGCGAAATCAAGTATTCTTTTCTCTGCAAACATGGATCAATCTAGGAAGAAAAGTCTACTAGATTTGTTGAAAGTTCAACAGATGAGTGGAGAGGAATGAAAATAAGAATAAAAATAGAATAATATAAAATTTAAAATGCATACAAAAATTAATTACAAAATTAAGAAATTGATCCCAAAACAAACTAATTGAAGAGGTTAAAAGATCTATGTAGGCTTCGTGCGTCGAAAACAATTTAAAAATTAACTTTAATTTCAAAGAGTATTCTTGGGTCCAAAGGGATTTTTTCCAGAATTTTTTTAAAATTTTATGAATCATCTTATCGTTCATGAACAAAATAAATCTATAGCATTATATAAATGTATTAATGCAAAGAGATTCGAAAAACACATACTTAAAAAGTTTGAAAATAAAACCGTGAACCAAAAGTTTTTCAAATAAAAACTTTAATGTATTATGTTAGTTTGAAAAAACTAACATAAATTTAGTATACATTAATGTATTAATGTATTAATGTATTTGAAAATAAAAAGTTTTTCAAATAAAACCGTGAACCAAAATTTCCCGTATCTTTATATATTAAAAGTGATTTAACGGCATTTTTTGGTTTAACAGAATATACTTAAAAAAAATCATCTTAGCCACATATCTCTCTAACAAACCTATCTTAAAAAAGAATATAAATAATTTTTTTATTTATTTTTTAAAAAAAGATAATATAAATGTGAGACAGTATATGGGTTGCCCCTTTGTAATTACCTAGAAAAGATAAAATGGCTTAAGAAAATAAAAAGAAGATAAAATGGGCTGTAATTAGTATTTACCTTATATGTTTGTACTTATTTTAAAAATATTAGAGTATGAAAATATTATTGGTGCTTATTAGTAATTTGCAAAGAATATGAAAGTCTATAAATATATAGTTGTGTAGCTATTATTAGATATAAAATGAGATAATAGAACTTTTTTCAATTAGAAGATTAATGTACATTTTACTATTAATAACATACATTATTATAACACAACTATATTTTACTTACTACTGACACATATTTTATTTTTATAAAACAAATCATTCAAATAATTATACTATTTTAATTATTAATGAAAATAAAAAACTAAAATATTAAATAAAACTAACACTACGTGGCTTGACACGTAACAATCACCTAGTATACATATACACACTCATATACAATGTTTATATTGCTTAAAAATATCATAAATATATAAAGTAGGAGCACCATTAAGATAACACTATGGAAAGCTAAAGAGACAAAAACTTGAGAGCACCTTTAAATAGAGAGGTCACAAATTAACCACCAACCGAAAAATTCCCCTTTCAACTAAAGTCATGTACGAGCCTAAGGCCAAACTGACCAACCCTCATCAAAAGAGTTCAAAAATTCCACATCAGCACTAGGTTGAAGAAAACTCTAATTGCAAGGAAGAAGCTTAAGTGAGAAAATTTGATTTAAAAAATGGTCACTCTAATATGCTATGTTCTAAAATAAGTGTATATCTAATAAATAAATAAATATATCAATTTTAGTTTCATTGTAGTAGTCTTACGGACTCTTTTATGAGATGTAATTTTTTGAATTCTCCCTCATATGGGGCTAAGGGATGCTCCTTATGAAGCTATCAAATTGAAGTAGTATAAATACCAATTTGCAATTGAAATACTTTAAATGAGGTATCAATATGGGCAAGGTGTTTCTTTTTCGACTTGGTTGACTGAGTCTCTCACGGAGATGGTTTAACTACAACTCGATCATTTTAGGATAGTTTCAACCCTTTGGTCAGTGTCATTAAAGGGATCATTTTGAGTAAATTTAGTCAAAATATAACTGATATAATTGAGGTTTCCTCGCGTTATTTTTTTTTTCAAGTAAAAGGTAAATAATAAAGAGAAAGGAAAATCTAAAAAATACCAAAATATTATACTTACTTTCAAATATTATATGGACACTAGTATTATTTATCACCTTTTCTTAGTGTACGTTATGATTAGTTAAGGATATTGCTATTAGGCACCAGTGGTGTCTAGCACTTTTGCGACATGTCGCGTTGCGATTGGTTAGCGATACTCTTTAAAAGCTATTATATTAAATTATATGGGACCCGATACTTAATTAGAATAATTATGATATTGACACATAGGAAGGTGCTAAGCACCAGTACCCTTTAGCATTTCTCTTAAAGATATTCTCTAGAACTATGTAGAACTCGCTATTTAATTATACTAACAATTTTGTTTTGGTGCATATAAAATTACATACACGTGTAATTTTTTTGGGTGCATAATTTGTATATACAAAAGTGTAATGAAGAAGGTAAAGAGAAAACCCTAGAAATAACTTGACAGAGAATAATCACTTTTGCTTCTGTCAAATTTGACATTGCTGCCGGACGGGAGCAGCCTCCGCCAGCGTCCCCTGGTCGCCACTGCCAGCTCTGAGCTACAACGAATACCCATAGGTCTACGCTACCGCCAGCGCACCCCCGGTCCAGATCTCCACTCATCCCATAACATGGTAAGTCATAAGTGTCCCCCATTTTGGCATATTCAACTTTTGGAATCTCGGTTGAAAATATGTCGAAATTCCTCTGTACTGTTTGTTTCAGATTGTGCCTTTTGAGATTCATTTCTTTCTTCACTCTGTTCAGGATAATGCGTTTTTTCTTTAGTTGAGACTTGAGAGTTCATAGAAATAGTGCGCATTATTTTATCGTAAATTTGTAGCTGTCTTGATTGCCCAGATGCTCCTTGTATGTGATTTTTTTTCTACATGATGTTTACATAAACAGTTCACAGAAAAAAGGGAAGCTTTTTATTTTTTATTTTTTAAATGTTGTATTCTTGGGGTGCTGTTGTTATTTTGTTCAAATAACATTTTTATGTATTTTTCATGTAAGCTAAAATGGATGTAGGTGAAGTTCATGAGTTTGACGCTGTTAATGTTTCTGTGTGTGTATATATTAGTTTTGACTTATATTGTGGGTGAATGCACATGATTTAATTTTCCTGTGCTAGTAATTTTTGAAGCAAATTGAGTTAAAAACTTAATAGTAAACTAAAACGCTTACAATTTGTACAAAAATGATCTAAAGAATTGCCGAAAACTAATGAAGAAAGTATTTCACTTAGGTCTCGTTTGGAACGCCGTATTAGGTCGTATTGTATTGTATTATATTGAATTGGATTATATATCATATTTTTATATAATAGTATGTCAAATTTTAATTTATACTAAAATATTATATATTTAGGTGTGCATAAAAGTTAATACTACCTATAGTTTTATATAAAAATATTGCATAAAATACAATTCAATATAATACAATACAATACGACCTAATACGGCATTCCAAACGAGCCCTTAGTGGCCAAAATATGAGGAGATGAGTGAACCTTGAAAGTGGCGTTTGACAGCACAGGATAAAAATTGTAATATTGTCTAGCAGATTCTTTTGACTGATGATAAGGGTAGTTGAAATCTTGAAATGAAAATGTAGTGGTAGTGGACAACATCAACATTTCTGCGGAGTTTGATTGACAGTAAAGGTAACTGATGAGGAGAGTTTCTGTAGTTGTTTTGGATTCTAGGGATGTAATTGTAAATAGATTGGTCTAGGAAGTGTATATTGACATAATTTAGGAGGTGCCTGTGTAACTTTACTTTAAATTTGTGATTCATCTCAATTGTGAATTGGAATTTCTCTCAAGTTCTAAGAAGTTATCACAGGTTGTTCAGTTTTGGGGAGTTTTTTTATTTGTGTGGGAAAGGTTGGGGAAAAGAGGTTAAAAAAATAGTAATGGATCTATGGAGATGTGACCCTGCTTTTCTCCGTTTGCTTCCTAATTTCTTAGCCAAGAGATTACATATACTATGGTTTTATGTAACACAGATGGTGTAATGTACTAACACAGTTCTGCTCTGTGTTTTACTTAATTGTATTTACTATTTATCGATTAGGAATTCATGACCCGTCTTCTTAATTCCACTACATTTTATTTTAGGTTCAGTTTGAGTTGATTAACACAAACCCATGGTCTATCCTGTTTCAATTTTGCTTTTTTATTTTGCAATTTCATTATTTCATTTTAGCTTAGCATTCAGTTTCACACTTGGAGGTAAGAACATGGCATGGGCTGTTTGGTATACATGTTTGCTTACTCAGGATTGGGAATTTAAAGCCCAACCCATGTTTGGTATTACATTTTTATTTTTGTAGCTGGGGATTCATTTTACTATGGGCTCAACATTGAGGTAATATCCACCTCTTGATAACACAAGAGTTTCATTTCTCAGGAAAGCTCACCCGACTGGAAGAACAACCAAGCCTAGCCGCCTCTGCTCTTTATCTCCTTCCTTCCATCAACCAATTCTTGCTAAATCAGGTATTTCTCTCTCTCTCTCTCTCTCTCTCTCTCTCTCTCTCTGGTTGGGGACGAGGGTTTTGGGAGTGAAAGATTCTAGATGAGATGCTTTTGTTGATTGTTTCATTGAATTGTGATGGTATAATTGTTTATTGAATTGAATCTAAGATTTGTTTTGTGGAATATATTTGTGTTTGTGTGAATTTCATGAATTGAATTGTTATGCTTTAGCTGGAACATCGTATATTCGAAGAAGTGATATAGATCTCCCCTGCTATGAGATTAATTTATGAAAACTTTGATGGGACTGACTGAAGATGCATGTTTTCCCAATCTTAAGATTCAAAACTTCATTTTTTCCATCTCTTAACACGAGATTGTGTGAATTTTTTAAAGTTTGTTGCTAGAAAAGACAATAGTTTAGCTCATATCTTGGTCAATTAGGCTAGGAAGTGTGGTGCTTCCTGTGCTGGTTCGCTTGGGGACCAATTTCGTTACCAATTTCAATTTCAATTAACCCCTAAGCCAGAAGTTTATCAGAAAAAAAAAAACTGTAAGGAAGCATTAAATATATGGCTAATGACCTATGAATCTAGGCTTGAAATCTTCCAAACTCACCATTTAGTTCCATGTCTTTAGATATATATTATTGCCATTTGTAATAAGGAGATCATTTTGACATTATCTTCCAGCATTATTCTAGATTGGTTAGTGATGATGCTCATGTGTCCATTCTTTTAACTTTTATTACAGTTTTGGAAGATGACCATCGTGTATGGTGTATCTCTTGCATGTACTAGTATTATTTCTTTGTTAGTACTCTTTTTTTCTTTTTGCATTTATAGCTCTTGAGGTGTTAATAACCATCTAACAAATGGTTCATGGATATTTGAATAATGTTGTATCACTTGGTTAGTTTGACCCCATCCATATGTGCCACACTCATTTTTTAGCAGATTACCCCTTCGAAGAAACATGACCCCACACCAGATCGATGAACCCCATCTGTCATGTGATAGAATAATCTTAGAGCAAAAATATTATATCAACTATTTCCCAAAATAAATACCAATAATGAATTTCTCAAATGATTTTTATTCTGAAAAACAGTCACGAAGTTACAATATCGAGCTTTCGAGAGGCTCGTCTCTCCAAATTCCCAATCTTTCGAGAGGATTGGTCTCTCCACAAAAAGTCTACTCTTATCTAATTCCAAGCTAAGCTAAATGAGGTTGCTCCCTCTGTATTTATAAGCATTGGTCTTAAAAAGACTTAGGCCACCTAGGATTACAATTGGACCAATAGAATTAAAACACTAAGACAACTCAGCTTGTGTACATAAGAGACTAAGCATTTCATTTAATCATTTTGTGATACATAAGATAAGTCTTAGGCTTATCATCATGCTTAATTAATAGTTTTCTCTATTCTCTTCATTTTCATTGGACTCTTTTTTTCAGACTTTACTTTCTTTTTTTCTCTATCTATTCTCTTTAAGGAACCTAACACATCTATACCACCCTCTTTTTCGGTTGTTTCCTTGGCTCACTCAGTGCACTCTTTCTTTTCACTTGTGTTCTTCTATTTAATAAGTACATCACCCTTTTACTCATCTTTATCACTCATTCTTTTAATTATCTTTTTGCTTGACTATGATATAAATAAGAAACCTATCTCATTTATTGATAGAAAAGAAAAACGTCATTCTCTTTAATGAAGTTGTTTACTCTAAACTGTAGCTTTTAAGGAAGTTGCTGTAACTTTGAGTTTCAACATAATTAGAAATGTTTGGTCCTATTCAAGTATGCAAACAAAATTGATCGTTTGTTTATGAGATTTTTATTGAAGAGTGTAATTTCTTTGAATGTATTTTTTTTTTTTGTGATTTTTCTTTTTTACTTTACATAGTTGCTAATGCATATAAGTGAGTTACTATTTCAAAACTTGATGCAGATATGACTCATCTTCCATTGGTTGCAAAGAAAAAAAGATTTGTAGCAATTTTACTTCAATATATGGAGATGTTAAATAAGATGACACTTCTTTTCATACTCCAAATAATTATTATTTGTTGTAAGAGACAAATAAGTAGAAATATGTTTCTTGAAAGTTCTTTCCGTAGGCACCAATTACGTCAACTAAATCTTTTTAGAATGATACATGCTAGTGACTTAGCTTGTATAGAAAATACTCGTATGGATAGGAAAACATTTGGTATTTCGTGTCACCAACTTAGAACTATCGGGGGTTTGAAGGGAACAAAGAATATGGATGTTGAAGAAATGGTTGCTGTATTTTTACATATTATATCTCATGACATTAAGAATAGAATTGTGAGACAACAATTTGCACGTTCGGGTGAAACAGTGAGTAGACAATTTAATGTTGTTTTGAATGCTTTGTTGCGTCTTCACGGGCTATTATTAAAAAAGCCTGAACCAATTCTTGATGGTTCAATTGATGAGAGGTGGAAATGGTTCAAGAATTGTTTATATATGTATATTTTACTTTTTATAATTATTTATTATTGTTAATTTTTTTTATAAAATTATATGAAAAATAATAAATAAAAATTATTTTTAACATTTAAAAAAGAAAAAAAAAATTAAATCATTAGTATTTTTTTTTTTAAAAAAATAATCATTATTGTAAAAAAAAAAAAAAAAAAAGTTGTCACATTCCATTCCTATGTCAACCAAACAAAGTAATCAATATTCCTAAGCATCATCATAACATTACTGCACGTAACCAAACACATTAATGTTGTTTTCCTAGGTTTATAATTCCCTTCATCACTCTCCTAGCAATGTTAAACCTATTCCCATGAAATGAAACCTACATACCAAACGGCCCCTAAAAACTATGTTGTAAATTGCATTCTTTTGGTCATTATATTCCAAGTGAATTCCTAACATTTTTTTTTATTTATTTATCTTGATCAAGAAGAAAATGAACTTCATTAATCAACCACCAAACTTACAAAACACGTCACACACCTCCCAATGGAAGCTACAACCAGCCACCTCGAGACAAAACTTTAAACCTATACACTTTATCACTTTTCTATACAATTGTTGTTCCTGTATATTAGAATTACAAATTTTTAAATTGTATAACCTGTATTGAATAACACTCTTGGTATCCTTGACTATGTGCAAATCAGTATAAGAAACTCCATCAAAAATACATCTGTTTCGATTAATCCAAAGGCTATAGACCATGGCTGGTGCAGTGTGGCATTAACTATCGTCTCCTTCAGCCCTTTCCTTTTAAAATTTAAGCCAAATTATCCAGCCAATAAACTCAGTCAGCCAAGCTTTGTGACCCAACCAACTGAACACTAGAGAGATCACCCTTCCCTTTTAGAGAGCGGACACTCAACAAAGAGATGAGCATGACTCTTGTTGTAAACCTCACCAACTGGGCATAACAGAGACTCAATTGGGATACAAATCCGAGAGAGAAGATCTCTAGTTAGAAGTTGAATGTTAACAGCCTGCCAAAACACAAATCTGTGTTTAGGAACACTCAACCTACACCAAACAGCATGCTGGTAGTGAACCTGAGTTTGCTGCAACTTACTGTTATAGAGCCGAGAAGCTCTAAATCTTCCCTGGCCACCAGCAGCAAGAGTTTCTTCCTTACTAAATGTTTGCCTTAGATGACACAGTTTTCTCCAAACATTTGTTGTTTATCCCATGGTTGTGTGGAGGAAATTATAATATCAAAGAGCTGATCTGTTTTCAAACTGTAATGTGTTTGTTTATTATGCTTTGTCTTGTCAGTTTGATTCAAAATGTTTGTTTGTTTTTTCATTTTTTTTAATCTATTTCTTTTTAATAGGTTTTGCTGACAATTAAATCAATAGAAATATGATAGAACATGGAATTTCTGGAGTTGCACTCTGGAATGGCTGTATTTATTTAGATCAAGAAGCTGCTTGCTGGCTGTAGCAACAAATCTGTAATAAGCATTCGAGAAGATTGTCTGGGAAAATGGAGTGTAATAAAGATGAGGCTGCTAGGGCAAAAGAGATTGCAGAAAAGAAGTTCTTGGCGAAGGACATTATGGGTGCAAAGAGGTTTGCTTTGAAGGCTCAAACTTTATTTCCTGGGCTTGATGGTATCGCCAAAATGTTATCAACGCTCGATGTACATATTTCTGCTGAGAACAAGATAAGTGGAGAAGTTGATTGGTATGGCATACTTGGTGTGGATCAAAAAGCAGATGATGAGACTGTTAGGAAACAGTATAGGAAGCTTGCTCTTATGCTTCACCCTGATAAGAACAATTCCATTGGAGCTGATGATGCTTTTAAGCTTATTTCACAAGCATGGGCTTTGTTGTCTGATAAGGCCAAGAGAGTAGCTTTTGACCAAAAGAGGAATGCAATAATGAATCAAAAAATTTCTAATACAAATGGGAATGCATCAGCAACAGCTTCAGGGGTGAATCTCACAAAAACTACAACATCTAAAGCGAAGCCTCCAAAACCGAAAAGTACTACTCGTGCAGGTTCCTCAACTCACAAGGCAGAGGTTTATTCCGCAAAACCTAGAAACTCTAGGGCAAAGCCCGCTAAAACTGCCCCTCCAGAAGGTCACTCAGTTCCTGCTTCAACTCAAAAGGCTGGGGTAAATTCCACAAAAAAAGACTCTAGTGCAAGTCCTCCGACGTGTACCACTTCAGCAACTAGAAGAAGCTCTAGGGCAAAGCCTCCAAAAACTGCCACTGCAGAAGGTGACTCCTCCCCAACTCCTGCTTCAACTGAGTCAGGGTTAAATTCTACAACAAATATGGAATCTAAAGCAAGTCCTCCCAAAAGTACCACTTCAGCTGGTCACTCAAATCCCGCTTCAACTTGTGAACCAGGGGTGAATTCTACAAAAAGTACAGAATCTGGGGCAAGTCTCCCGAAAAGTACCCTTTCGGCTGGTCATTCCACAATAAGTACCGAATTTAGCACAAAGCCTTTGAGAAGTACTGTTCAACCAGTTCACTTTAAACCTTCAAGTCAGATGCCAAAATCCAACTACTTTTTTTGGACAGCATGCCATCGGTGCAAGAAGCAATACAAATTTCTCAGAATTTATCTTGATCATAAGCTCCAATGCTCTGATTGTCATGAGCAATTTCTTGCAGTAGAAACAACTCCTCCTAATGGCTTGAAGTCACCAGCATCACCAAAATCTTTGAAGCAACAAAAGAACTCAAATAAACGCAAAGCGACCAAAAAGGCATCTAATCCGAGAAAGAAAAGTACCGCCCCTCAAAATGCAGGAACAGGAGGGCTTAATGGTCCCAATACACAAAACCAAAACAAGTTTGATTGGGGTACATTCACAAAAACTGGTGCTTCAGCTGCTGCTCAAGCCACAACTATGGTACAACAAGTCTATCAGACTATGAAGAGAGGATTTGAGGAGGTACATGCAGCAGCAACCGAAAGAGAGGACTTGTGGCGAAAGAATCGTTGCTCTCCTAGGAAGATGAGTGGTGCTTCTTCAGTGAGTCCTAACATCGAAAGAACTTGTAAAAAACCAAAGAGAAAGTGATGAAATTAGGTCTGGTAGTATTATGATGCTAAATTCTTACTGTAGGAGTGTGAGTGCCTTAGTAGTTTAAAGTTTCCTTTTCTATTTTTCTGTGTAAAGTCGTTTCAAGCTTGAACCTAATTTTCCTCTTTAGCTAATGGTTATGTACTAAAAAATTATGTGTTCATATACATTATATAAAGTTGAGGTTAGTAACCTTAGGTGGCATTAGCCATTAGTTAAAGGAAGAGCTTGAAATATGGGCAAATTTAGACTACTGATATAAATAGAGCAAGTTTTACTAATTTTAATTTTTGCACAGAAGCTGCTGTCTTGATTGATTTTTCAAGCAATGTTGCTCATATAATTGCTCCTCTTTGTATTGTTTCTTTCATTAAAATTAATAATTTTTTTATTTTAGAATGAGTAAATTAGTTGTTATTAGTTATTAGTTATAGTTACTAGTTGCTACATATCATTTCATTCTGTCTCCCAACTTAAAAAATAATAATAAATTGTTATTTATCTTAGGGATATTTGCGGCATAAATACCATACGTTTTCGGTTTTATACACTTAAATACCACATGCTTTTTTTCGACGGATTAAATACCTTAAGTTACATTTCCGTTACTTCTGTCACTACTTTTCTGTTAAATCCTATTTAAACATAGAATATTTGCGGCATAAATACTTGATGTTTTAAATTTCATACACTAATATACCACATGTTTTTTCTTCTGACGGATTAAATACTTAAAGTTACATTTACATTACCTTCATCACTACAAGTCTCTTAAATCCTATTATAAGAAATTTTTTCAATATTATATATAAAATTGATTTTATTTACAAAAATATTTTTAACAAATTTATTTACATAAATACGAAGAAATAAGGAAAGATATAACTATAAAATTGATTTTTTTTATTAATTAAATAAATATTATTTAATTATTTTTTTTACTATAAAATTATTTAATAACTTTTTTTTATTGAATAATACTTAGCAAAAAAAATACATTTTTTATGTTTTATTTACAGTTTAACAAATTTTAAAATTATTAAATAATTTTTTATTGAGAATATATTAGTGGACAGGTGTCAACTTAGTCTATTTTAATAGAATTTAACGAATTGATAATGACAAAAGTAGCGTAAACGTAACTTTAGGTATTTAATCCGCTAAAAGAAAAAACATGTGATATATAAGTGTATGAAATTTAAAACATCAAGTATTTATGTCGCAAATACTCTATGTTTGAATATGACTTAACTAAAAAGTAGTAACGGAAGTAACGGAAATGTAACTTAAGTTATTTAATCTATCGAAATAAAACATGTGGTATTTAAGTGTATAAAACTGAAAACGTATAGTATTTATGCCGCAAATATCCCTTTTATCTTAAAATTAAATTAAACTTTGATATGTATATATTTTAAAAAATTAAATTTAGTTTTTTTTTTTCTTTCTTAAATTAAACTCTTTATTGATAAAAATCAGTGTTTGATGATCTGAACCATTAGTTTGGAATTTTGTGTAATTCAATTTGTGAAATTCAGAATTAGCTATAAAACATGAGCTACATTTAGGAATTGAATAAATGCAGTAATTCAATACAAGAATTAGCTATGCAGAATTTTGTGCATTATAAAACATGAGCTACATTATTACAAGGAACACATGACATATTGAATATGAATACAAGAATCAAATAATCTATGATTCTTAATGGAAGAAATCGCAACCCACAGTCTTTATGGCACACTCCAAGCTACTTCAAGTTAGAAAAAACAATCAAGCTATCAGATTAAATCAAAAAAATCTGGGCAGTAAGTCTATCTTCAGTACCTATAACTTTGAAAATGTCTAAAGTCTTAACAACACTGAATACTTCCCTTGGAGGTAAGATATAGTAGCATAAAGAACATATCCTGTATCACCACAGGTTGGCATAGTAGCTGGTGCTTGTTTTTGTTGCTACTACAAGATTCTACTACTGCTGCAAAATCACATTTCGGGATAACAGGGAGCTGTAAAATCTCTACAAGGAGTAAGTCGCCTTCAAGCTCCTAGAACACAACTTCAGCCTTACCTACTCTGCCAGCTCAAACTGCGATGACAATACTAGCTCTAGGACCAGGGAACCCATATCCCACAAGTATAGCTTCGCCACCGTTGATGTACATGTGGCCACGATCTTAGGAGGACCTCATATTGCATGAATGGTGAGAAATTCTCAAAAAAGATATTTGAGGGAATTAGACAATGAGGGGAAGATGTGCGTACTAGTACAATCACAAGCACAACGTTCGCGAACAATGAAAACCTCTTCCACCTTGAGTTTAGCCGCGATGTCCGCGGTTGGACTGAGGTGCTCTTCCACCATTGTTCAGATTGACATTAGCTAAGTGTGCTTAAGAATTTGTTAATAATATGTGGTGAGCTATTTTAGTTTCATTTCTTCACATTGTAACATGAATTGAACCTCTTGTAGAGTGAGATGCTCAAATCGAGAAGTTAGATTCATACTCAGTTCCCAACCTCCAAGGATGTAGAGAACGAGATCATCATGTCACAGTGGTTGCCCAGTTGCTGTAAGAGTGTCAACATACTATTTCATATTTAAAAGGGAAATTTGAAATTGTATACTTAATAAATAATAAAATTGGACTCCTAATACAATAGTAGACATAATTTGTAAAGTGGGATACATTTTATTAAAACCCAATTTTACCCCCCTCATTTGAAAAATCACTCTCTCTCTCTCTCTCTTCGTCCCCTATTCTCTCAAACCGAACCCATTTTTTCGCCCAAACGCACGGAGGAGCAGACCCGAGCAAAGCCCTCTCCACCTCGTACGACCGAAGCCCCAGCCCCCTCTCCACCGCGCACGACCAAAGCTCCAGCCCCCCTCCACCGCGTACGAGCGTCCAACCATCCTCCACCGCGTACGACCAAAACCGAAATGGCCAAGGTAAGTTCGACCGACCCCTTTTTTATTTTTGTTATTGTTTTGAGTGATTATGACTTAGAGTATTGATTTTAGGGTTTGATTTGAACGGATTTGTTAGATTTAGGGGTTGATTTAGGCTAAGATCTTGGATTTGGGGAAATCAGTTTGGGAAGACAATGGTCCGATGGACCCCGATGGGTCCGATGCTATGGCCCGATGTATGGATCTGATTTTTTTACAAAAATGGATCGGGTCCGATGGCCCGATGGGACCCCGATAGTCCGATTGGCCGATTATATGTATGCCCGACGGTCTGCTGTGAAGGGTTCAATTTGGGTATTTTGTAGGTTATGCGTCCGATGGGGCAGGTGTAGGGCCGATGGCCCGATGGGCCGATTGTAGGCCCGATGGGTAGGCGTCGGACCCTTTTTTTTTGGTTTTTTTAATTATTAATTATTTAGTTATTGTTTTAGGTATTATTTTATTTTTAATGATTTATTAAGTATTTTTGAGTTAATTATTGTGTTATTATTATTATTAATTATTGTATTATTTTTTTTATTTTTTTATTAATTATTGTTTTTTTATTAATTATTAAATAGAATATTTTATTATTTATTAATTATTGTTTTATTATTAATTATTGTTTTATTAATAATTATTAATTATTGTTTTTTATTATTTATTAATTATTAGTATTTATAAATTATTGTTTTTTATTATTTATTAATTATTATTTCATTATTATTTATTAATTATTGTTTCATTATTAGTTATTAATTATTGTATTATTTTTTATTTTTTTATTAATTATTATTTTATTATTGTTTATTAATAATTGTTTTATTATTATTTATTAATAATTATTTTATTATTAATTATTAATTACCGTATTATTTTTATTTTTTTATTAATTATTGTTTTGTTTATTAATTATAAATTATTGTTTTTTTATTTTATTAATTATTGTTTTATTATTTATTATTGTATTATTTTTTATTATTTTATTAATTATTAATTATGAATTATTGTTTTATTAATTATTGGTTATGATTTTATTATTAATTATTAATTATTGTTTATTATTGTATTGTTTTATTGATTTATTAATTATTATTTTATTATTAATTGTTGATTTAATTCTGGATTTTTTTTTTCATGGAACTGCACATCTAATAATTCCAGTGTCGGACTATTACATAGGTCGTGTCACATGGCGCGGGGGTAGTTACTACTACCCGAAGATTAAGGCGAAATTTGAAGAATTCAACCTATGGGACAGGGTGAGGGAATCCCCTTTCAAACAGTTTTTCGAGAGAGAGCCCATTCAATTTTCGGGAGCATTTTTTCATCAGTTGATGCTTCACAAAATAAAATCTGACAAGCCGGACGAGGTGCATTTCTATGTGGGAAGGAAGAGATGTAGATTTGGGAGGGTAGAGTTCGGCTTGGTCACCGGGTTAAACTTGTTGCCCGACCCTACTGAGGAAGACATCAAAGAAAAAAGAAGTTCTGACCAGTTGATTATGGAATATTTCAACGGTAGTGCTTCGATCAGCTTCGACCAACTGCGCAGAGTTTTTGAGAGCTACACAGAAGCTGATGATGTCTACAAGTTGGGGATGGCCTTGTTTGTTATGGGCGTCCTCACTGGTAAGGAGGAGAAGACTGTCGTTCCTCCTTTTGTGATAAGAATGGTTGATAACCTTCCATTCTTCTACGACTACCCTTGGGGAAAGATTTCTTACACCAAGCTGATGGAAACTTGTAACAAGGATTACTTGGATGTGAAGAATAAGATGTTGAAAAAGATTGAGGAGTCACTCAGAAGGAGGCAAAATACTCAGCCTACGGCTATACTGCAGCGTTGCAGTATTGGGCATACGAGGCCATATTACAGCTGGGCAACGAGTATGCAGTGAGGAGGTCGCATCGCTTTCCGAGAATGGTCAACTGGGAGAGTAAGCCGAACACTACACTCGGGAAGGATGAAGTGACCAAATTATTTGCTAAAAATGTAAGTTTGTTACGCTTTATGTTGAATTCATGTTAATTTCCATATATTATATTAATATATTTGTTATATTTTTCAGTTGACAGTGTACTCCATGTTATGTCCTCGGCCGAACGAGATTGAGTTTGTGAGTTACATAACCGGGGGTCAGCCTCCGTTATTTGTTGACTTGGAGGAACTTGTGTTGGGTGAGGATGGGCAACCAACACAGGATGCTTTGCGAAGCCAGGCCGAAAAGCTTGCCTCCACATTGGAAGAACGAGCGGAGGCAGCCCGAATATTTAAAGACTCTACACCACCTCCACCGTCTCCACAACGTGCACCGCCTGCAGTTCCAGATGGGTCTGGTGTTGACCCATCTCCAGCTTCAGTTCCTGATGGGTCTGGTGTTGACCCATCTGCAGCTTCAATTCCAGATCAATGTGGTGTTGACCCACTTGCAGCATCAAAGGATCCTCCTGTTCCCCCGTCAGCTTCTATTCCCAGCACCTCAGAGGCTCGCGATCTAGTATACCCTGCCATTTTGGCAAGGTTGGAGACTGTGGAGAGGGGGCAGATTGCTTTGAGGGAAGGGCAGGCCGCTCTGCTAAGAGGACAAACAGCGATTATGGATCAGTTGAAGACCATAATGACGCTCCTGCAAGATCCTGGAAGGCCGGCAGCAGATTCACAGCCACAGCCACAGCCACAACCAGAAGAGGAGGCTCGGACACCGGAAGATGACTTCATTCTCCCAAATGATTACCAACCGGATGATGATGACATGTTCTGTACACCTGAGAAGACGAATATCACCAGCATCGGGGATACTCAGGATTCTGAGGTGCAGGTGTTAGTGACAGCTCCAGAAGTCATGGAGAACCGAAGGAAGAGAAGGCGGCCTAGGTGGTTCGCTGAGTACACTGAAATGAAGAAGAAGGCTAGGGCTACTTCGACACTCGTGAATGCGGACCCACTTAGAGTGGTTGATCGGAAGCTGCTCAGGACTTTTCAAAATTGGGTACTCGGCCAGATTGGGAACAAGTACCCGAGAGAGTGCTTCACCGGTCGATACGATTCGTCTTGGTTCCTCGAACTACATACTCCGAGGTTTTGGCTTGGGAACGATGTAAGTTTTTAAGACTTTTTTACTTCTTTTGCTTTTAAAGACTTTATCTAACTCTTTATTATTTAATCTCTGACATATTTAATTTTCATGTTTTAGCATTTGGATGCGGCATTCCATTTGATAAGGAGGCGACAACACTTTTATCCAGAGATCTACCCAAATAGATGTGTCATCATGCCGTGTATTTTCCCAGCAGGAGTTATTGGTCGGTGGGAAGCTGCGGGTGATGACCAGGCTAACTATCAGTGGGATGAGGGCATATTAGATTTGATTCGAGGGGATGAAAGTCAATTCTTGGCCAGTTGGAAGAATAAGGAGAGAATATATATGACCCTCTACTTCGATAGAGCAAAGCATTGGGTGACGCTAGAGGTAGATCTGGATCATTGGTTGTTGAACATATTTGACTCGAGCCTCGGATCGATTTCCCCAAACGAATTGAAGAGTCACCTGGCAATGTGGGAAAAATTACTACCAAATTTGCTGCTGCAGGCTGGCCTATTCGAGACTCATGACATGATCCTCGTGCCTCAACTTACCGCCTCAGAGAGCCAGGTCAGAAATTTCACTTCAAAAGTCATGGACCGGGGCGTTGTTCGACAGACAAAGACAAGGTAACTTAATTACAATTTATTTTTTTGTTATTTAACTTGAATTTAATTTGCATACTTTTATTTATTTACTTTTTATTGTCTCATACAGCGGTGACTACGGGATGTATGTGATAGAGCACATCGAGCATAGTATGCTGGAGACTACGTTTGATAATGTGCACAATGACAATATGAAGAAATTTAGAGAGCGGTGGTGTGTAGATTTGTTTTACCAAAATTTAGCATGAACAAATGTGTTTTTTTTTATTTGGTATTTATTAAGATAACAATGTAACTGGTTTATTTTATTGGTATGTTTATGTTTTTTTAAGAGTTCATACAAATTTTACGCCTTTCTTTCATGCAACAAATTATAATAATTATGTAAACATAAAATATCACAAATTCTAATGTTTAAAATAGTCCAACATTAATTCAATAACAATACATAATAGTCCAACACATCATGATACAAATAAACTAAAATAACATTTTTAACCTCGGTAGTTGCAAGTGCTTCTGTTGTGCCCCTTGACACCGCACTTGCTACAATTTCGTGATTTGATAATCCTTTCACCGTTACAAGCAGTTCGATTGTTCTTAATTCTTCCAACCTTTTGCTTCTTGGGTCGCCCTACTGATTGCTTCTCAACAGGCACTCCAACTGTCATGTTCTTGATGTCATCAGGCAATTCCCAATCATCCTCGTCACCAACTGGCATAATTATTCCTTCATATGTCCTCCTCCAATATTCAATCGTGTAATATGGCGAGCATAGTGTGTATGCGCTAATACTTCGCTCCTAAGATGTAGCACATGCATGAGGACAAGGAAACTTCATGCACTGGAACAAGCCGCAAGTGCAAGTATGTTCCTGCAAGTCCACTACGCCACCGGTCATAACTGTTCCTCCAGGGTGAACCTGCAACTTGTAAGGCCCGCATGAGTCAACGTTCAAATACCGACATTTTTCAAAATGCAATGTCAAGTCCTCTTCCATTTCTGGTGCTAGGGGTTTCGTCCACTTGTCAGTTTTTTCTTTTCATGAAGTAAACCACTTCTGGACTTTGGACCTCGGGAATGCTACAGCAGCAGTGATCGGGAAGCCTCTTGCATCCTTAGTTGTGTTGTTGAAGCTCTCAGCCCAGTTGCTCGTCATTACATTGTAACGTACCCCTGGAAAGTACGACCGGACCCATTTTTCAAATCCAATTTCCTCAAGATATTGTGCAACCCCTGAATTCATGGCCCGAATGTTCTCAAATTCTCTGTGAAACTCTGATCTTGAATACGTGTAGGCACACGTGTAAATGTGATTCGTGAAGACGTCAGTCTTGAACTTGTGGTTGACGTTCATAATAATGTGGTGGTAGCATGCACCGTGGTGTGCATCAGGGAACACGATATCCAAAGCACGAACAATGCTTTGATGCCTATCCGAAACAAAAGCTAAGTTCTCAACATCACCAATTGTTCTTTCAATTTTCTCATAAAATAGGTCCAGGAATTGTGGTTTTCACTGTCAACTATAGCAAAAGCTATCGGAAAGATATGACTCCCTGCATCCAAAGCCACTGCACACAACATTTGCCCACCATACCTAGTCTTCAAGAAAGACCCATCAACGCATACAACATGTAACGCCCAAAGTAATTAGGCACGCTACCCAAAATACTTATGAAACTCTAATCCCCTAATCGGGATTACTAATCAAAATAGCGCAGAATTTAAACTTTTATATTAAACAGAATGAAAATAAACTTGTAATATATTTAAACTTTTAAAATAGTTGGGATCCCAAAAATATTTACAAATGCTATTACAAGTCATTTCTTTCTAGCCGACCTAAACGGCAAAATAGAATTCAAAAGTTCATCACTAATAGACCCTTAACCTGCTTGGTTTGATATGGCTTGAACATGTACATTCTTCATCTTGCTCCTCAAACTCATGGTTGATCAGCCACTGACTTACCCTTTCCTGCACAGTAGAGCACTCGTGAGCCAAGCCCAGCAAGACAGTATAAATCACAACAAATATAATATGCTCATCATACTATTTAATAGATATGCCATTCACATACGTCTGTATGACACAGACCTGATTATTATACCAACATGCCCATTTATGTCTACGTGGCGTAGACCTATGTGTTGCGCTCACACATCTATTTAAATCTACATGACGTAGACCCACGTGTTGCTCTCACACGTCTAAATACATTAAGGCCTTAGAAGTGGTTCATCTCGGTTATGAGTCACAGGAGTCCAACCTGATTATGCCTTGACACATAACCCTTAATCTCAATATGTAACACATAATTATTAGTGCCACTGCACTATTTGTCTATTTGCTATAGACCTGCATGTTACGCTCACATGTCTATTTCTGTCTACACGGCGTAGACCTACGTGTTGCTCTCACACGTCTATATACAATAAGGCCTCAGTAGGGTTTACCTCGGTTTTGATTACCGAGCCTAACCTGGTTATGCCTTGCTCGCATAACCCTATTCATGTATATACGTAATCCATGTATTACGTTCTTTCGGTGGTTTATCCGGGTGATATATACCAGGTCTAACCCAGTTATGTCTTAAACATATAACTTTTAACATACATGCGTGTATTCAATATTTACTACAACATATATAATCTTAGGGTAACAACCCTAACTTGCATACTATGTAATCACGCATATAATACATTTCTATATACTTATATGACATTTACTAAGAGTGTCAACCCTGACTCATGCTTTCACTGGACTCATAATATTCTAGGGTAATAACCCTAGACCGCATTAAAATTAAACTCAAGGTACTAGCTTACCGAGTCTAGTTTAATTATGCCTTAAGCGCATAATTCATAATCCCAATATATAGATATATCTGACATGGCATAGTATTACACAACATATATCACTAGGGTAATAACCCTAGGCTATTAAACCGCTCATGTTAGGGTAATAACCCTAATCCTGGTTGCAATTACTCACATATATCCTATTCAACATAAGCGCCACCGCGCATACTCTACGTGCAAACTACTGTCTTACCTGTTGTCCCGCAATAACAGAGATTCCAAACCCCTGGGTGCTTCTGATCAGGTGTCGGTAATCCTAGTCACACAATCTGGGATTTTACAAATAGGGTTAATCCCCAATTTCACTTTCACAAAATATAAACATGGCATTCAAAACACAGATAATCAAATAGATCTCGGAACGAGCTTTCCAACGATATAAAGAACGTCCCAAACGGAGTCCCGAGTCAAAAGTTATGGCCAAAACAAAATTGAGAAAAACAGAATTTCTCACTGCCAAATCCAGTCGCGACGGCCGAAAATCCCGTCGCGACGACTGGGTTTAGAACACCCAAAAACTCCATTTTTAAGGTCTTAAAATGCCAACCTTTCCTAGATTTCGAACCCCAACCAAACATAGGGTAAAAAAATACAAAATTCATGCATTAATCCTTAACCAAAATCAGATTTAATCAATATAAAAATTAACCTCCAAACATTGAGCTAAATTTCCCACTAATTCAAGCTCAAACCTTGAATCTTTAAATTCAAACACAAGCTCAAGAAAAACATACAATTCAGAGCTGCATAACATAATGGGAACACCAAAACAAACTCTAATAATCCCACACAACATTCAAGTTGCAATCCATATGGTCTCAATAGCTCAAACACATTAAAAATTACCAATATCACCACTAATTCACCAACATGCATCAAATCTCAAATGAACATCAAGAACATCAAACCTAAACTCAAAAAATATTCACATACCAGAATTTAATCATAAACAAAAAGGATCAAGAAGTTTTACCACAAATTTCTAAGCTCCAAGCACCAAAATCACCCAAACTCCTTAACTTTTCTCCAATCCAAGCCTTAATTTCAAAGTTGTAAAATATTGAAGATGATAAAGAGAGAGGAAGAGGGGGTCGGGTTAAGGAGAGAGAGAGGACCCAGAATTTCTAATTTCATTTCCTCAAAATTCAGCTTTTATTAAAGTAAATCAAATAAGGTCAAAAGACCATTTTGCCCCTAAGGCCAATTTTCACCTATTCACACATACAAGTGCATTCTAGTCAATTCATACTCAATTATTTTCAAATAAAAATTCAGATTATCACCCATAACTAATAATGCCAAATAAATCAATCCAATTTATATTTCGGGCCGAACCGTTGTGACTATACCGCGCCAACCTGTCAGAACACACCTGAAAAGACAACACAGTCATACTACATAATAATATAGTTCCATTAAGCACGTAATTAAATTAATTTCATCATTTTACCCTTCTCGGGTCATAATTACTAAAATACACCTAGCTCACCAACGGGGTCTTAACATATAATTAATCAAATTAATTCACATATACTGAATTATATAATAATATAATTCCTCAATTATTCATAATTATCTAATTACAGTTTTGCTAATCCATTTCTTAATTCCGGGTATTACACAACAGGTCGACAAAACCTAAACCCCCGAATAGAAGGACCCAGAGAGAAGAAACAATACTTGAAGTGACCATCTTCTACCACAAAATCCGTGATGGTACCTGGATTCTGCAACTGTAGCATGTGCAAGTAACTAGGTAATTTCGAGTACAAATCTTCAGGTGTACCCCGAGCTAGGTGTAGTGCCTTCTCTCTGCACCTCCATGCCTTTTCATAACTCATTTGGATCCCGTAATCCTTGTGCATACTTTTTCTTATATCAGAGGCCAAGTGATCCGAGCCGTCAGTTGCGAACTTATCCTTAATTAGATGGGCAACTATTACAGGTGATGCTTGACGGTTATCTTTTCCTCGAAGATCAAGGAAACATGTATGTACATTATGAAATGTACTCACCTCAAACATGTTAGAAAGTACGTTCTTCTTCGCTCTTAATCTCCACCCACAATCTGTATTCTACATGTGACGTACCAAATATCAGTACCGGACTTCCTAACGTAGTAGTCAAACCCTTTCTTCATTGCATACAGGCCAACAACCATCTTTAAATGCTCTTTGTCTCTAAAAAACTTTCCCACATGTAACTCCCCGCCTGGTGTGCCACCCGTAGATATATAATGACTATGATCCTCGATGTCTTCTCTTGTATACATTTTCTCCTTGAATTTACCGTAACTTGTCGAAGAAGAAAATGGATCGCTCCATCCAGTCACATTGGTCCCTCGAGCATCAGTAGGACCACTAATATCATTGGTCTCTCCACCATTATTAGGACCTGTACTGTCAGTAGTTCCTCTAGCATGACTGGTTTCGCCTGGACGACTACTACTAGTACCAGGTGTTTGGCAATTTTCTCTACGGGGCATTCTTTTCCGTGTCGGTGGCTTCGGTGGTATTTGGTACGATAGTGGAATCAAGTTCAAAGGTACAGCAGCAGGGGCCTCTGTACCTTGGTCGTCTCTTACGTCATCATTGCCCTCAACATAACATTCAGGGTCTGGACCATTAAAAAAACCATCGATGAACGGCATTTGTGCTACAATATCAGCACTCGGCATCATATTGTTTAATTCAGGTAATACATCTGCAACCAACACCTCTGGATTTATTTCTGGAACAAAACTCCCAACCTCGCTACGATTATCCTTAACAGAACTTGGTGTGGGACTAGGATCGACGCAAACATTCTTCTTTAACAAAGTCACAAACAAAGGAGTAAATTCATCTGACTTCTTCGCAAGTGTAGATAAAAAGTACCTTGCACACTTATCATTTCTAATAACTTCAGGGCGATACTCAAAGCCTTTCTTGTACTTGTAATGTACTTCCAATTTCAAGTCGTACTCCACTTTGTCGACATCCAGTTCTTCGTACAAAACATCAACCAAACCTGAGTAGCTTAGGTTTGGATCAATGTCAAATGTCAAATTGTCGTCCCGTTTATAAACCCAATCTCTACCATCAAACTCCCAAACACCATTATACATAACACACGCATTAACAGTTGAACCTGGCACATACATTTAAAAAAACACAGTTATAATTTACAACAAAAATCTCACTGAAAAAAAATCTTAATTAATCATTAATAACAAAACAATAATAATTAATTGATAATAAAATAATAATTCATAATTCATAATAAAACAATAATTAATAATTCATAATAAAACAATAATTAATAATTAAAAAATAATTATTAATTGATAATAAAATATAATTAATAATTATTACTCAAACCATAAAAAATATAACAATAATTAATAATAATTCATAATTGATAATTAATAAAATAACTAAAAAAAATAAATTAATTCTTAAAACATTAACTAAAATAATAATTAATAACTAATAATTATTAATAAAAAAATAATTAATAACACAAATATTAATAAATCAATATAAAATAAATTAATCATACAATAATAAATAAATAATAATAATAAATTAAAAAAATAAAAAATCCCCTCCATCGGACCCCACCACGGAACATCAGACCTTATTTTAAAAAATTTAAAAAAAAAAAAAAATAATTCCCAAAACCAATCGGGTCCGATGGGGTCCGATGGTCCGACCATCGGACCCGGGTTCCAAAAAAATAAAAAATAAAATAAATAAATAAAAAAAACCCATTGGACCCGATGGGGGTCCGACCATCGGACCCATTGATGGACCATCGAACCATCGGGCCTTCGCCCCTGCCAACAAAATTTTTCCCCACATCAGGCCCCCATCGGGCCAGCATCGGGCCCGACGAAAAAAAATGCAGAAAAACAGCAAAATTCCAGTTTTCACATGCAGCAAACATTATAACAGAAAAAATAGCAAAATAACAGCAACAATCCACAGATCAATCATCAAACACAACATTCTTAATTAAATATGACAACAACAAACAAGATTTAAAAAAAAAATTAATTACTTACCCATTGATGGAGCTTGTAGTGTGTTCTAGCTTCTAATGTGGTGGATTAGTGTGGTGGCTTGTAGTGTGGAAGGTTGTAGCTTCTAGTGATGAGTGAAGAGAAGAAAAAAAAATTTGGTGGTTGTGGAAGATAGGCTTTCAGGTGGGGAATTCTCATGTGAAATTGATGAGAAAAAGGGTTGGAGTGAGTAGATGTAATTGGGGAGGGTATTATGGGGAAAACACAAAAAGTGTCATATATAACTAATTATGTTAAGTATAAGTTTAGGGGAAGAATTTTAGGATAATGTAAGTATATTAATTCAAATGAGATCCTTTCTTGGTTTATTAGAGTTGTTCTTTGAGCTGTAGAAGTCTTACTCTCAATCTTGTAGTAAAAAGCTGAGCAAAGGTATTCTAGATCTCAGTAGAGGTGCGATAATGGATAACATGTCCAATCATATTATTAAAAATAGAGTTCATAAGTCAATGCATCAAGAATTGATCGAATCTCATCCACTATTGATGGCCTGGACTAGGGACATTACCTGCAAGAAGGATCAGTGGAGCTGGGTGTAATCTGAGAACATACCCATTAAGATTGTATGCACGAACAACAACCAACACTAGTGATATCTAAATTGTGTAATTTGTTCGATTCAATCAAAGATTTAGAAGTAGAAGATTGTTGTTGGGAAAGGAAATTTGGCTTATCATTCGGTTGCTAGTGAGCTCAACTATTTTGTTAATGTTGTGCTCGTTCTTACTCTAATCGGTTGAATCTTTGGTTAGACATGGCTCTGATACCATGTCAAAACTTTGGATTTGCAGAGTTCTTGTGAGAAGAAAACTAGAGACAAAGATGGAGTCAAAGAGAAATGAAAGTGGAATAAATAGAATGCTCAATCACTTAGTGATTGACTCTAACTTTATTTATAGAAAAGATTGATACAACTGAACACAAGAACATAACTGATATAGCTAGCAAAAAAGAAAAAAAGCTTACAACTACTAACTGAAATTTTATTACACATTAACAAACTAACTGCCCAATTATTCTTCTTGTATTCTAACAAAGGAGCAAACCACCCACATTGCTCACCATTGATCAAGATCAATGAGACATTTTGCACACAATACATAACTTTATCAATCCAAGCACTCTTGTACTCAAGGCTTAGCATCATAACTTCAATGAAACTACACTCCACGCGATTAAGAGCTTTGGACACATCAAGCTTGAGAGTGAGCTTCTTGTAATTGCCAAACCACCGCCCCTTTCCATACAACATAGATTTTCAAAGCCAATAATAGTGTTATCTTAAATAAGATGCCTCGCCATAAAAGTATTTTTGCTCCTTTGAAATAGCTTGGCCCATAATAATTAATGAATTGTCTTCATACATATTTTTTGGTGTTAGTTTTAGCTTTATGGGAATGTGGACGAAGGATCACATGTTAAGAATACAGTAGAATCTCTATTCAAGAATACACTTGGGACCAAGTAAATTATATTCTAATTGGGAGGTTATAACTAAATAGAGTTACACTACAAAAAAAAAAATTAAATTACCAAAAAAATATAATGTAACAATAATAACAATAAACAATCATTAATACTATATCATAATAGAATTATTTTGAAGTAAATATAATGTTTATACGTGCATTATAGTTTGAAATAAAATTATTAATTTTATATAAATAAATTTACAAAATATATGTATATATTTTATTACGATGTAATTATTCTTATACAGAGGTATACTTTGTTAATGAGGGACTTAAAAAATGTATAACTAATTACAATTTAGAAGTTATTCTTATTTATAACTGGCCCAAATTGGGACTTGATTTTTTTATAACAAATTAGAGATTATTCTTGAATAGAGTATTCTTAAATAGAAGTTCTACTGTATAAAGTGAGGAAGTTACCCACATTTCTTTCAATCAAACTTTGTGATTAAACAACCTCATTTGATTAAATAGAAAGTAAATGAAATTCAAAGCTTTTAAGATTGAGTAAAATTTGAAAATTTCAGAAGAAACCAACTGCCTTTTTTGCCAAGCTCAATATAAAATTAATCTTACAAGGCTTTTTTTTTCTATTAAGAATTTTTTTAAACAAAGGAATCACATGTAGGGTATATAAAGTGTAGAAATTAAAAAGTCATTCATATTACCTACTAAATATTTGTGAGACTCACTACATTCCTACTTAGAATACAACACCAAACAAAGAGTTTATTTTAAGTGCACTCACATTTCAACACTTATCCCCATAACAAATACTTGAGTTCCAAATTCTAATATGAATTACGTAACTAAGGGTATTTCGTAATTAAAGTTACCAATATATTTGTGTAAATAAATAACGAATTACATGTAGGCATATAAAGTGTAAAAATTAAAAAATCAACTAATATGTAGCTTTTCTCTCTCTGGAGTCTTCTAGGAGGTATGCGAAACCGTTTCATGGCTGTTGGTCTGGTCCCAATTATGGTGTTTCTCGTCCACCCTACTCAGTTAAGTGGTGGTTTTCATTCATTTTTTCTTCCTTTTTGTCGTTTTAGTTCATTTTCTTTCATCATTAAGAGCATTAATTGCTCTGTGTATTATCTCCTGTTCACACAATCCCATCATATTAATTGCAAACCATCATTTTACCTCTATTCTCTTCCTATTTCTTTGTTTTACTTCATATCTGGGGGTTTATGTTGGGATCTTTGGCATTTATTATCGCCTGAGCATATCTCCAGCCATCTTTTCTCTCTTGAAGATTGGAAAATGGGGGCGGAGGTCTGGGTTTATGAAGATTTTAATAGCCTCATCATCATTACACCTCTTCAGGTGAAGGCTAGGGATGTGACTAGGGGCGATTCGAGAAGGCACCTACGGGGTTTCTGGTTTTATCTATATATAGTAAGACTAAGGTATGGATCATGGCACTTCCCTTTCATCTTTTCAATTCCTTGGTTTGCTTGTTATTATTCTGTGTGTGTCTGCCTTGATTTCTATTTCTCTATGGATGATTTTCTCAATACCGTTTCTAATACTTTAGTCTTTCCTTCTGATGAAAACACTATTTTTACCTATGATGCTAGCTCTTCCTCTTCCACCCCTGCTACCATTAGCCTTCTTCTGAAACTCCATACCATTAGACCTTATAATAGGCCATCCTTGATGAAAACCCTATCTGGTATTTGGTCATCACAGTGTAGATTCCCTGTTTCTGTCACTGAGCATGCTGATGGTCTTTTCCTAGTGACTTTCGGATGTGAGGGTGATAAGGGTAGAATTTTAGAAGGACAGCCGTGGCATTTTGCTCAAAGTGTCACCATCTTTGCTGCTCCTGAAAGTTCTTTCCCTATTACCCCTGATACTCTTCATTATGTTCCTTTCTGGATACAAGTTTATGGTATACCTTTTATGTGTAAGTCCTTTGATTTAGCCCGTTTTATTGCCTCTGAGGTTGGGGATCTTATAGAAGTGGATAAGGACACTGTCAAGGAGGGAACTGGGCCTTATTTAAGGCTTAGAATTCTCCTTGATGTCAATCTTCCTATTAGGAGGGGTATGAACATTAGATTCATACGTATGGGTAGAGAGTTTGTCAAATGGATTGACTTTAAATATGAGAGGCTCCCTGACTTTTGTTTCTTTTGTGGTAAACTTGATCATACCAAGAGGTATTGTCATTTTTACCTTCAAAAGTGTGATGATAGTCAAACTGAGCCACTCTGCCCTTACACTATCCTCCTGCGTGGTAAGGAAAAAATTGTGGACAAAGCTATGCCCTTTCAATACCCTCACCCTCCAGCTATTACTGTTGTTGATCATGCTCCTGTTAACCTTAATCTTCCTACTAGGAATTTTTTGGATAACATTATCTCTTTTCCATCTTTTCTGGCTGTTACTGGTAATTCTGGGTCTGGTTTTCTCAGTCCTCATACTTCTTCTACTGTCATGATGCCTACTCCTCTTAATCCTAATAGTGGTCATGCTTTTCATACTGGTCTTAATCCTTTTGGCTGCCACCCTTTGAGGCCTTCAGCATTCACCTCTTATTCCACTGACTCTTTGGTGGTTGCTACCACTGTTGGCACTACTGTTATGCATTCTGGTGATATGAGTATCTCGACTACTCCTGCTGCTGAGGTTGTCTCGGCTAGTCCAGTTGAGACTGTTGGGACTCATGCTGAAGTTGGCCAACCTGACTCGTTGGTTCGTGGAAAAGGGCTGGCTTCTGCTTCGGGAGTTAAACGCCCATCTTTCCATCCTCAGCAGGTGGTTGTTGGTGGTTCTGTCAGGTCTCAATTGAAAAGAGCTCGAGCTGGGGATAGAGAGGAGGAATCTTCATCTGCTTCAACGGACATGGAACAGGCGGGTGGTGCGTTGCACACCCGCCCAGAAAAATGAGTCTTATGTGTTGGAATGCACGTGGGTTGGGGAGTACACGTGCATTCAGAAGGCTCTCCCTGCTTGTCAAAACTCACTGTCCTGATGTTCTTTTTTTGATTGAAACCCGTTTGGTTGTTGGCTCTGTTGATAGGTTTAAGATTGGTCTTGGTTTTGACCATGGGTTAGAGGTCCCTAGGAAATATTTTGGGGGGGAGGGGGACTTTTACTTTTGTGGAAGGACAGTTTTTTTGTGAAGATTATTAACTTTTCTTGTAACCATATAGATTGTAATATAAATATTAATGATAATGAACTGTTTCATTTTACTTGCTTCTATGGCTCTCCTATCTCTTCTCAAAGACCATTTACTTGGGCTCTCCTTGATAAACTTTTTTTCAATGCCCCTAATCTTCCTTGGTTAATTATGGGTGATTTTAATAGTTTTCTTTCTTATGATGATAAGCTAGGTAGCACTTATTATGATAGTAAGGATATGGATAACTTTTCTAATTTTGTTCATAAGTTTAATCTTTCTCCTTCGACGTTTGAGGGTAGTAAATTTACTTGGCATAATCATTTGGTTAAAGAGCATCTTGACTGGGCTATTAGTTCGGCTACTTGGAATGATCTCTTTCCAAATGCATCCTTGAAACATATTTCTTTCTTTGGGTCGGATCATCGTGCTTTAAAGTTGATTCTTAATGATAGTGGTCCTAATTCTCATCTTAATTATAGAAAGAGATTTCATTTTGAAAATATTTGGCTTGAGAACCCTGATTTTTTCTCTGTTGTTAAGACTGCTTGGGATAGCCGTCCTTTCAATAACAATGCTTTGTCCTCTTTTCATTCGTTTTTGTCTACTCAGGACTTGTGCATTTCAGCACTTAAGTCTTGGAATAAAGAGTCCAGTTTCTCCATTAAGTCTCGCATCTCTGATCTTCAAAAGGAAATTGCCTGCATTCAGGATACTCCTTTTGCTGATCCTGAGTGTCGTTTTCGACTTAAATGCCTTTAATCTGAGCTTGATAGTCTTCTCTATAAAGAAGAAGTTTATTGGAAGCAAAGGGCTCGAACCCAGTGGCTTAAGGCTGGTGATAGAAATACTAAGTTCTTTCATCGTTTTGCTTCTAAACGTAAGAGGAATAATACTATCAAATTTCTCAAAGATGATCATGGAAATATTTTCTCTGATCATAGGGATATGGGAAATTTAGTAGTTTCTTATTTCTCTGATCTGTTTAGTTCTGATGGTAGTGATGCCGATGCCATTAGCCTTATTCTTGATTGCCTGGGTCCTCCTTTGGATGACTTGGATTTTGCTTTCTTGGATAAACCTTTCACCTTTAAGGAAGTTAGGAAAGCCCTGTTTCATCTCTCTGGGGACAAGGCCCCTGGTCTTGATGGCCTTAATGCCTACTTTTACCAAAAGAATTGGTCAACTTTAGGGGTTGATTTTGCCAAGGCTGTTCTGTCTTGCCTTAATGAGGGGGTTGATTTCTCGGCAGTTAATACTACCCTTATCTCTCTTATTCCTAAGAAACAGAATGCTCATACTCTTAAGGATTTTAGGCCCATTAGTCTTTGTTCTACTCTTTATAAAGTTATATCTAAGGTTTTAGCTAATCGATTAAAGGTTGTTTTAGATAAGATTATATCTCCATTTCAAAGTGCTTTTGTCTCTGGTCGAGTCATATTTGATAATATTCTTATTGCCCAAGAAATAGTTCATGCCATTAGTTCAAGAAAAAAGGGGAAACTAGGTTGGGCTGCTCTAAAGTTAGATATGGCAAAGGCTTTTGATAGGGTTAACTGGCATTATTTAGAGAGTCTCATGTTTCACTTTAACTTTCCTTCTAGATTTGTTTCTCTTATTATGAAATGCATCTCAACTACCTCTCTTTCTTTTCTGATTAATGGTTCTGTTCATGGCTTGATTCATCCTTCTAGGGGTCTTAGACAGGGTGATCCTCTTTCTCCCTATCTGTTTATTCTCTGTGCTGAAGGCTTTTCTGCTCTTCTTAGGGCAAACCAAGCTGCTGGCTTACTTACTGGTATTGCTATTTCTAGGAATGCACCCTCTTTATCACACTTGTTTTTTGCTGATGATAGTCTTCTCTTCTGTACAGCTAGTCGTTCTTCTTGTGCTGCTCTCCAAAATGTTTTTGATATCTATTCTAGGGCTTCAGGTCAGGTCATTAATTTTTCTAAGTCTTCTATTCTCTTTTCCCCTAATACCCAGCCTGATATTCGTGCTGTGTTCTTCTCCTCTTTTAATCTTGAAGATAGACCATTTATATGTAAATATTTGGGCCTTCCTCAATGATTAACTCGTTCTAAGTATCACTCTTTTGCCTTTTTAAAAGATCGGGTTAATTCTGTTCTTAGGAGTTGGTCTTCTAAGTGTTTTTCTCGGGCTGGTAAGGAGGTTTTGTTAAAGGCGGTTATTCAGGCTATTCCGGCTTATGCTATGTCTTGTTTTCGCTTGCCTGTCAAACTTTGTAAAGGTATTGAAGCTGTGATGGCCAGATTCTGGTGGGGATCATCAGGGACTTCTCACAAAATCCATTGGAAGTCTTGGAAGTCTTTATGCAAATCTAAATTTTTAGGAGGCTTGGGTTTTCGATCTCTTATCCATTTTAACCAAGCTATGCTGGCTAAGCAAGCCTGGAGAATTTTTAAGAACCCTTCTTCTCTCCTTGCTTCTGTCCTTAAGGCTAGATATTTCCCTCGTAACGCGTTTCTTGAGGCTAAACCTGGTCACAACCCTTCTTTTACTTGGAGAAGTATTCTCTGGGGTAGGGACTTGCTGCAGTCGGGTCTTTTATGGAAGGTGGGAGATGGTAGTCATATTAGGACGATTGAAGACCATTGGATCCCTAATAACAGAGTTAAGTTTTTCTCTTCCAATCACAGGCCTCCTTCCCCTTTTTTGTCCTATTTTGTTTCTGAGAATGGGGATTGGGATGTTTCTAAACTTACAAGCTGTTTTTCTGATCCTCTGGTTGATGATATTCTTAGTGTCCCTCTTCTGGGTGATTTTGGAGAGGATGAGCTTGTTTGGGGGCAGGATAGTTCTGGGGAGTGTACTGTCAAGTCAGCTTATCATCTTGCTTTCTCTTCTCATGATCTTCCTTCTTCTTCTTCTTTTGCTGACTCTAAGAAATTCTGGTCAAAACTCTGGACTTTGAAAATCCCTCCAAAAGTTAAGGTGTTTATTTGGAGAATGCTTTCTAATGCTATTCCTGTTTCTTTTTCCCTTCATAAAAGATGTGTTATTGATTCTCCCCTATGTCCCCTGTGTAAATTACATCCTGAAACGGTTAAGCATGCATTGCTAGATTGTTCCAGGGCGAGGAAAGCATGGAAATCTTCAAGGTTTGTTAATCTTTACAATAAATATAAGTATTTAAATATTTTTGATTTCTTTTGTAATATTTCTCAAGAGCTGGACAAGGATTATTATTGCATTTTTTGTTGTTTTCTGTGGGCTTTGTGGAACCAAAGGAATAATATTTTTCATCATAGACAAGTGGGTCAACCTTTTGATGTTTATGAATGGGCTGTTACTTTTTTCTTCAAATTTTTGGATGCTCAGCAGGTCTCTGTTTTACCCTCTGCTTCTAATCAGGATCAAGCAGATTTGCAAATTACCCCTTCTCAGGGAGCTTTTCAGATCTTTACAGATGCAGCCATTGATGTTCAGAGGAAAAAGTACAGTATAGGGGCTGTGGTTTTGAACCATTCTAACCGAGTTGTGGCTGGTTTGGCCATTCCTTTTTCAGGTTGTGTTGATCCGATGGTTGCTGAGGCTAAAGCAATTATACATGCTCTTCAGTGGGCCTCCTCTATTTTCTTGCCAGTGGACATTCTAAAAACAGATTGCAAGTCTATAGTAGATAAATTGTACTCTAGTAACCGGGGTTGTAACATTGTTGATGACTTAGTTGTTTGTATTAGGAACTTGTTATCTCCCTGCCCAAACCTCAAAGTGGTCCATGTTCGTAGGAGCTTTAATGTACACGCACATAATACAGCTAAATGAGGTCTTGGGCTTAATAGTGAGTTCATCTGGAACGGCTCTTTGCCTTCCTTGTAGTCCTGTGGTGTTGGTTTGTTCTCCACAGGATTTTCTTTCAAAAAAAAAAAAAGTGTAAAAATTAAAAAGTTATTCACATTACCTACTAAATATTTGTGGGACCCACTACATTCTTACCTAAAAAAAAGCACCAAACAAAGGATTTATTTTAAGTGCACTCACATCTCAACACTTACCCCTATAACAAATATTCAAGTTCCAAATTCTAATATGAAATATGAATTACGTTATCAAGGGACATTTTCGTAATTAGAGTGACTAATATATTTGTGTAAATAAATATGGAATCACAAATTAAATTTAAATATAAATATGTGAGAAAAGTAATAAATTCTTTTCAAAAATAAATTAAAATAATAAATTTGTATTATTGTTGTGTCTATAAGTCGGTGTGTGTTGGAGGTCCTGGGTTCGAATTCCAATTTCCAAATAAAACATATTTGTAATATATAAACGCTGAAATAAAAAAAAAAAAAACAGATGTGATGCATTTCAAAAATATTTTATATGTACTTTCCTTTTTGTACACAAAAGGGTAATTATAAGGGGAAAGAAACCCACAATTAAAAAAATCCATACCATCCATCTGTATATTCCTTTTCTGATATGTTTCATCAAAAATATTGCCCAATATGCTTTCTTCTCAATTAAACTTTAATGAAATAAATTGAGAAACCCTAGAAATAAATTTGAGGAACAAGACTCGTGCTTTCTCACTTCCGTCAAATTTGACATTGCCGCCGGACGGGAGCAGCCTCCGCCACCGTCACCACTGCCACGACTGCTCCGCCACCCCGCCCAGATCCCCAATTCTCCACCACTCATCTCATAGCATGGTAAGTCTTAAGTGTCCCCAGTTTCGGCATATTCAACGTTTGGAATCTTTGATGAAAAATGAAACTCATCTATTCTAGTGTTTATTTGTGTATTTTTGATTTCTTCACTCTGTTTAATATATTGTGTTTTTCTTTATTTGGGAGTTCATTGAATTAGTTCTCGGTATTTTATTGTAAATATGTACTTTCCTGGATTGCCCAGATGCTCCTTTTATGTGATTTTTTTTTATGCACGATGTTTTGATGAACAGTTCAAGAGTTTTTGTGTGTACGTGAAATAAAAAGGGAAGCTTACTTTCTTTCTTTTTTTGGTTCGAAGACACTTTTTTAATCTTGTATTCTGGGCATGCTGTTGTTTTTATTCAAATAACATTGATATATTTTTCATGTAAGAGAAGGATGAATGTGAATTTATGACTTTGATGCTGTTAATATTCTGTGTGAATATATATATTTTTTATAATTTTTCTGTGCAAATAACTTTTGAAGCAAATTGAGTTAAAAACTTTATAGTAAACTAAAATGCTTACAATTTGTACAAAAATGATCTAATAAATTGCCGAAAACTAATGAAGAAAGTATTTTCACTTTGTGACCAATATATGAGGAGATGAGTGAACTTTAAAAGTGGCGTTTGACATCACAGGACAGAAGCTGTAAGTAATATTATCTACGTGGGGTAAAAATGTTATTTACAGTCAGGTTCTTGATAGTTCATAGCAGAATGTTTTGACTGATGATAGGGATAGTTGAAATCTTGATATGAAAATGTAGTGGTAGTGGACAACATAAACATTTCTATGGAGTTTGATTGATGGTAACGGTAACAGATGAGGAGAGTTTCTGTAGTTGTTTTGGATTCTAGGGATGTAATTGTAAATAGATTTGTCTAGGAAGTGTATATTGACATAATTTAGGAGGTGCCTGTGTAACTTTACTTTAAATTTGTGATTCATCTTAATTGTGAATTTGAAACTTCTCTCAAGTTCTAAGAAGTTATCACAGATGGTTCAGTTTTGGGGATTTTTCTATTTGTGTGGGAAAGGTTGGGAAAAAGATGGTAAAAGAAATAGTAATGGATGTATGGAGATCTGACACTGGTCTTCTCCTTTTGGTTTTTTATTTCTTAGTCAAGAAAACATATATACTATGGTAATGTAGCACAGTTCTGTTCTATGTTTCACTTAAATGTATTTACTTTTCAGGGTTTAGGATTTCACTGCTCGACTTCTGAATTCCACAACATTTTATTTTAGGTTCAATTTGAGTTGATTATTACAGACCCATGGTTGATATACCTGTTTCAATTTGATTTTTATTTGCAATTTCATTATTTAATTTCAGCTTAGCATTCAAGTTTACATTTGGAGGATTGAGCATGACATTCAGGACTATACTGTAAATTTTTTGGTCATAATGTTTTAAGTGAATTCCTTAAGTTTGTTGTTTATGCCATGGTTGTATGGAGGAAATTCTAATCTCAATGAGCTGCTCTGTTTTCAAATCATAATGTGTTTGTGCTTCTATTGTGCCTTTTCTTGTCAAGTTTGATTTGAAATGTTCGTTTTTTATTTTTTAAACTTTATTTGTTATTTATTTATTTCTTTTTTTCTCAAAAGAGATAAATAGTGCGCTCAATATAATCAGCTCCGATCATCTGGGGAAATAGTCATCACCTCCTTTTATTTATTTCTTGACTAGTAGCAACTAATTTTGTATCACTTTTTTCATTAGGGTTTGCTGCCAATGAAATCAATTGAAAAATGATAGAACATGGAATTTCTAGTGTTGCAATCTGGGGTAGCTGTATTTATTTAGATCAAGCAGCTGCTTGCTGGCTGATAACAATAAATTTATAATAAGCATATAAGAAGATTGACCGGTAAATGGAGTGTAATAAAGATGAGGCCACTAGGGCAAAAGAGATTGCCGAAAAGAAGTTCTTGGCAAAGGACATGTTGGGTTCCAAAAAGTTTGCTTTGAAGGCTCAAAATTTATTTCCTGGACTTGAAGGTATCCCTCAAATGCTATCAACACTTGATATATATATTTCTGCTGAGAACAAAATAGGTGGGGAGGCAGATTGGTATGGGATACTTGGTCTGGATCAACAAGCAGATGATGAAACTGTTAGAAAACAATATAGGAAGCTTGCTCTTATGCTTCATCCTGATAAGAACAAGTCCATCGGAGCTGATGGTGCATTTAAGCTTATTTCACAAGCATGGACTTTATTGTCTGATAAAGCTAGGAGACTAGCCTATGACCAGAAGAGGAAGGTGAACATGAGCCAGAAAGTTCCTAATACAAGTGGGGGTTCAACAGCAACACCAGGGGTGAATTTCACAAAATCCACAAAATTTAGCAAGCCTCCGAAAAGTACCAGTCGAGCAGGTCACTCCTCAAATCCCACTTCAGCTCACAAGCAAAAACCCAATACCTTTTGGACAGTGTGCCATCGGTGCAAGATGCAATATGAGTATCTCAGAGTTTATCTTAATCATAATCTTCTATGCCCCAATTGCCATGAGCCCTTTTTTGCAATTGAAACACCTCCACCTCCTTCAAATGGCTCTAAGTCGTCAGCTGCATGGAACTTTTCACAGCAACGACATAATTCAAAGAATCACAAATCAAATAAAAATGCTTCTAATCCGGGAAAAAGCAGTGCTGCTTCTTCAAAAGCAGGAGCTGAAGGGCTCAATGATTCTGACTCACATAACCAAAACAACTTTCAGTGGGGTCCATTCTCAAGAACAGGTGGTCCTTCAACTGCTACTCAAGCAGCAACTGTGGTACAACAGGCCTACCAGAAAGTGAAGAGAGAACGTGAGGAAGCACAAGCAGCCACCAAGAGAGAGGAAGCTTTGCGAAGGAAGAATCACTCTAAGAAAATGAGTGGTTCTTCCTCTGCAGGTCCTAATGCTGCAAAGAGGAGAAGAGGTGCCGAGGATGCTGGTTTAGGAAACTCTGGAAGGAGCTCTATAAATCAGATGGGTGGGAAAACTGGAGCTGTGAAGTCTTCTGGGTCTAAGCAGGTTGATTCTGAAACTAGCAGAAGGGCTGTTCCCGAACTTGAATTACATAATTTATTAATGGAGAAAGCTAGGAAGGAAATTTGCAAGAAATTGAAGGAATGGAGTTCAGCCACCATAAGTAAACCTGTGACCAATGAAGAGGAGATTCAGGACAGAAAGACACATGAGAAAGAAGGCAAAGCTTTGAGAAACAGTGACATGCAACAGCATGATCAAACCAATTTAAAGGAGCCAGTGAGTACTAATATTGGTAAAACTGATAAGGAGCTTCGTGGGACATCATCTAGTGTCAATATAAAGGCTGAAGCTTCGGAAATAATGTCAATAAGTGTTCCGGATCCAGATTTTCATGATTTTGACAGGGAACGAACTGAAAAGTCTTTTGGAGAAAATCAGGTTTGGGCTGCATATGATAACGATGATGGGATGCCTCGATATTATGCCTTTATTCATAACGTCATCTGTTCTAATCCATTCAAAATGCGCATCAGTTGGCTCAACTCAAAAACTAACAGTGAATTGGGTCCTTTAAATTGGGTTGCCTCAGGTTTCTCAAAAACCTGTGGCGATTTTCGTTTAGGTAAACATGAAACTAATGACTCACTCAATTCATTCTCTCACAAGCTTCGTTGGTCTAAAAGCGCAAGTGGAATCATCATTATATATCCCAGGAAGGGAGAAGTTTGGGCCCTTTATAGAAATTGGTCTCCTGATTGGAATGAATTGACAGCAGATGATGTAATACACAAATACGACATGGTGGAGGTCCTTGAAGACTATATTGAGGAACTAGGAGTGACCGTTGTTCCCCTTGTCAAAGTTGCTGGTTTCACCACAGTTTTTCATCAGCATTTGGATCCTGGGGAGGTCAGGAGGATTCCAAGACACGAAATGTTTCGTTTCTCTCATCATGTTCCATCGTACCTGTTAACTGGTCATGAAGCTCCTAATGCTCCAAAAGGTTGTCGTGAACTGGACCCAGCTGCTACACCCCTTGAGCTCCTTCAAGTAATAGCAGAAGCTAAAGAGGAAGATATTATGGAGATTGATGAAAAAGTTAAGGAAGATAATGTAGTACATAGTGTCGAAAAGTCTAATGACAATGGGGTTGCTGAGAATTTAATTAAGGCCGGCAACAAAGGGAAGAGATGTTTCGAAGATACTGAGGTAATAAAACTCGATGAAAATGCAGAAGAAAGCAAATAAAGAGCGGTGAGAGAGCATGGCAAAACTTCTGATGTTGGTTGAGTCATGTGACCTTATTTGCACAGAATTATGATCTGGTTCCACATTTTTTAAGCATTTTGTGTCTTCAGATTGCCCGAGGCCCCGCCATTTGTTTCGAATAAGTCATGGAAAAGCTCTTCCAGTAATTCTAACCTTATACTATTGGCAACTTAAATATAGCAACTCTAAAAGTTACATGTTATTGTTGCTGTCTTTGAGTTGCAAAGGAGGCCCAGTTCAAGGATATATGGAAAGATCAAGGCTTCACCAACAACAATTTTGTTATCTCACACTGTTCCTTTGTGTTCTATTTATTGGCTTTGGTGATCTTTTTCTTCTATATGATGTTTGCTTAATTCTTAGGTTAGATCTGACTGTAATAGATCTTGTATATTCTTTCAAATCTGCTTTTAGCAATTTAGTACCCATTGTTAAATTTGATTAAAGATAAAAGTTATAGTGTAGATATTGATATTGATATCATTTGGTTTACAAAGTGTGTAAAACCCATGTTCATGAATTACAGTGTAGTGTTATTATTATTATTATTAACTATTATTTTATTACTGTTGCAATATGTTGTTTGTATGTGTAACTGGTTTTGGAAATCAATTTTGAATGTTCACAATACAAGGATCAGCTTTTTCCCAAAGAAGCTTTCCTGGGTTTAAAAAGCTGTATTTATATTTGTTGTCTCTCGTAAGACTCATCACACTCACCTTGTACTGCAATTAATCCCTACTACTCATGTTTTTTTCTAATGCAAATTGGAATTTTATTAATTTGCTAAATCAGTCAAAAGACAAGATTGTAATTCAATAAGAACATCTCTCCCATTGAAAACTCGATCTGGAAAAGAATATGATGCTCTAACAAAGTTGTGCGCAATCATATTAGTAGATCGTTTAATAAAAAGCAAAGAAACATTGTTTGAAATAGATAGAAGCTTTCGACAGTCCATCACCACTCTCCTAAGAGGCGAAACCATAGTGATGTTACTTCGAATAGCTTGAACAATTGAGAGACAATCGGACTCGAGTTCAACATTATGTCATTCATGATCCTTGATTGAACTTAGCGCCTCTTTAATGGCTAAAGCTTCAACCATGTCTGGTGCCAGTACCACTGCCAAAGAACTAAAAGAAGAAAAAAAAAACAGAGCACTCAAACCCAATACGAACTTTGCATGTCAGAAGACAAGACACCATGACTTACAATTTATACTTTAGGTCATTTAATCACTTGTGGTGGGTTTTTTAGTCGGGGAAGAAAGGTTCAGATTTTATGACTGAATTTTTAAAACTAGAATCTAATATCTCTAATCCTAGCCGTATCTGAAGAGGAGTAGAAAGATTAGAAGTTTGAACGCATTAGAACTTAACCCTATCTGTGATCTGAAAAAGAAAAAGAGAAGAAGTTAAAAACCCATTAGACCCGTAACCGGATATAACAAACTTATTTTATTATATTCATTATTTATGTTTAAATAATAAAATATAGTAAAATATTACTCTAGTGGTGGATGATGTAGTCTCTTTTCGATCCAATTTAATTAGATATCAAAATTTAATATAATACTAATGCAACTAAAAATTTAAAATGACTCATTGTCAAAAAAAAAAAAAAAAATTAAAATAACTAATCAACAACACTGTTAATTATAAAGGGTTATTTGCGGCAAAACCCCCTAAAGTAAAGAGGTTTTTACAACTAACCCCTAATTCTAAAATTTTTGCGGTAAAACTCCCTAAACTCAAGTTCTGTTAGCACTTAGCCCTTTCCGTCCATTTTTCTCTGTTAAATGCCATGGTGGAATGTCCACGTGTACACAGTGTACACGTGGCACAATTTTATTGGTCCACGCTATAAATATTTAAAATTAAAATAAAAAAATTAATTATTTTAAAATAAAAAAAAAATAAAAATATCTTTAAAAATTAAAAAAAAAAATTAAATTTTATATTCTTTTTTTTTTTCTTTCTCTTTTCTTTCTTTCTTTCTTCTTCTTCTTCTTCTTCTTCTTCTATCCTCTGCCTCTTTCCTTCTAACCCTAGCTGACTCCCAAAATCAGCCCCATCATTTTCATTCATGGCTCCTTCTTCCCTCTCATCTCTCCTTCAGTTTCACTCTCACTCTCTTTTCTCTTCCCACACTCCTAACCCTAAATTCACTCACAGTCACACCCTAAGTCACACCCTCACCCTCCCTTCTCACACCTCCCCACGTACCCTAACCTTCTGCTCTATTTCCAACCCCAACCCCATCCCCAACCCTCGGCACCGATGAGTCATCGCCTTCTCCGTCACCATTGCCTCCGCCGCGACCTGTAAGAAAATCTCTTGTTGTCGCCACTGGGGAGCTCTTCTTGAAATTGGCTTCGCGCCTCATTAACAAGCCCAGCCGTGGCCCAAATGGCGAGGAGCTGGCCTCGGTTGCTATGTTCGAAACTATGGCAGTGTGGCTCGGAGTAAGAAGGAGAGGATTGGGGCGGTCATTGAGGATGATATTGAGCCTGATGTTGTGTGGGAGCAGAGCGTGATGGACCTCATGGGGAGTCAACGAGGGCTTGACAGAGAGAGAACGAGAAGAAGAAGAAGAAGAAGAAGAAGAAGAAGAAGAAGGCTTGACAGAGAGAGAGAACGAGAAGAAGAGTGGGAATGGGTTAGGGTTATTAGGGTTTTTTTTAATTTTTAATTTTTTAATTTGTAAAGAAAAATATTTTTTGATTTTTTTATTTTTAAATAATTAATTTTTTTTATTTTTTTAAATATTTATTTTCGTGGACCAATAAAATTGTGCCACGTGTACACTATGTACACGTGGACATTCCACCATGGCATTTAACAGAGAAAAATGGACGGAAATGGCTAAGTGCTAACAGAACTTGAGTTTAGGGAGTTTTACCGCAAAAATTTTAGAATTGGGGGTTAGTTGTAAAACCCTCTTTACTTTAGGGGGTTTTGCCGCAAATAACCCAATTATAAAATAGATCAAATATATAAAATTAAATACACAAAACAATTAAGTATTATAAATTCAACAAAAGAAATTCACTAAAAATATTATTAAAATATATATTATATATTATTTTTATTTTTTATTATATATAGATAAATATAAACATTTTTTTAATATATATCTATAAATATATATAAATGTAAGTGAATTTGATCGGTTTTTAAATTTTGAGATTGACACCTCATAATCAATCTAATTCAATTAGAATTTAATTTTTAGCATCCAGTTTAATCCAATTGTATTTAGATTCTTTATTATGTCTAGTGTGGTTCATGGAGCCTCACTCTCACAATCACTTATTTTGAATTTTCTTCCGAAAAGTTCTTGTTATGTTTTATAAAACTGTTTTTACTTTTTAATTTTTTTAATTGAGAATTAATTTTTTTTTTTTTTAAAAAAAATCACATTCAATATTTTTTTAAATCGTTTTTTTTCTTAATCAATATTTTGGATTCCGGCCAGGTCCGGACTCAAATCCCCTCCGACTAGGCCCGAATTTAAATCCCCCTCCACGACTCTAGTGCTGAATTTGGCCTCTGATCCGAACTAAATCCGACTCCGAATCTAGACCCGACTTAAATAAAATTAAAAAATAAAAATAAAAATAAATTTTATAGAACACACTTTTGTTTTTTGTTTTTTAAAATTGAAAAACAAAAGTATTTACAGAATGCATTTTTATTTTTTAAAAATAGATTTTTAAAAACAAAAATTTATTTTTATTTTGTGATTAAAAAGTTAGAAAACTTAGCTAAATTAACCATTTTTTTTTATTAACTTTAGTCAACAAAATATTTCTGACTTTCAGGCGCGAAAATAACTAAGGCAGGCGCCAAAAACTTTGAATATTCCTTACTTTCAGGCGCAAAAAACTTTGAATATTCCTCAATCCTCACTCACATTTATCTTTTCATTAATAATGCAAAATAATGAAAATGTGAATATTTTGCTAAGAAAATAATTTTGAAATAAAGAAAACACAAGTCAACCTTTCTTCATTTATTAGAAAAAAAGAATTATCCAAAATATGTTGCTCAACAAAACAATAGGTATTTTAGTTAAATGATAAACCCTTCTTAAACCCAACTAACCTAACCTAAGAAGGCATCAACCTTAGAATTAACCGAAGCTGATAAAAACTTCATACAAATGGGTGGTTTAATCCCAGCCAAAGCCAAAATAGCCGCCGGCAAACCCCACAATGACTCACCGCAGATCAATCCCGCCGCAACCGACGGAGCAAAATTCTCAGCCTTCCTCTTGTTCAACCTTCTCCAAACAAAAACAATCAAGCTTCCCAAACACATATCAATGGCAAAATACCCACCAAGGAAGAACGGAATCGCCATACACATGGGACTAGGTACTACTCTATATGCCCCATACTTAGTCTCAAACCTCTGCAACAACTCCCTAATTGCATTAATCGCAATAGCCAAGAAGAAGAAACCGATACAGAGCTCAAGACAGTGTTTGGGGAAAGACGAAATTCCTTCGACTCCGATCAGAGCAATTCCTCGGTACATTACTCCGTACGGGGCTGGGTACGAACTCCCTGGTTGGCCAATGTCGTAAGCCTTGTAGAAGAACCAGAAAATTAGGGGCGAGATTATGCAACCCATGGCTGTTCCCAAAGCTTGACTGAAAAACATCGAGCGAGGTGAAGCTAGGGTTAGGTACCCTGTTTTGAAATCCTGCATCAGATCTGAAGCTGTAGAGACAATACTCATCATCACACCACATGAAGCTAAGCCAGCCACTACGCCGCCGTTTTCAAGGCCGATCCAGGCGCTGAATACAATAATGGCTAATTTGCCGTAGTTTGAAGCGAGTGACCAATCTGTAAGGCCACAGGCGTAGGCGTTGCAGAAAGCGAGGAGTGGTGCGATGATGTAGGCCATGAGGACATGATACCATTTAAGCTGGGGAAAGATGAGGGGGACGGCGAGGATTGAGATGAAGGCTAAGATGTCGTAACCTAGGAATGCTTGCCATGTGGGGATTTCGTCTCTTAAGAAGTACTCATTTCGCCTCTGTTCATCGTAATTTTCCGGTGACAGGTTAGTTATTTCTCCATCTACTTGTTGATGATGATGATGATCTTCATCTTCTTTCTTTTTTGAGTGTTGGTATTGTTTGGTTAGACTGTTTATTGTTTTGTATAACATGTAACAGATGTGAAATATACCATCTCCAAGCATCATAGCTATGGCAATGAAAACCTGCACATAAATCACATGTGTATTCAAAATCAACACATACATATATGATATATTACATATTCAAATATATATATATATATATGTATGTATGTATATAAATGTACCCTGTATCCTTGGATGCCGTGGAGACTTGTAGGAGATAAATCAGAACGATACCAAATGCCTTTGTTTAGCTCAATTAGAGGCCACATGATTCCCCATGAAATTATAGCTCCAATAAGCAAAGATGCATTTACCATGTATGGGCAGATTAATCCAACACCAACATAAGTCAATGAAAAATCAAAGTAGAACCTACACTCCATAAGATATACATACAGATCATTAGTATAATTTATATTATAATTAGGTCATTATTTAGTATGATATTACAATTATATACCTTTGAGCATAGGCTTGGAGGCCGAATGTTGGAAAATTGGAAAATCCACAGCCATCACCAGCTGAAAAAAACCACTGGAAAAATGCAGATGCAAAGCTACAACCGAACAGCTTAAAAAGAACCCAAACTTGCTTCCTGCATTGCATTACATGCATTAATTTCAATCATATATGTTTGTTTAGATATATGTGTTTGATAATGACAATAATATTTATTATTTACTTTGCAAGCTTAGCTCCTTTGGGGGTGTGAAAGCTGTTGATGAGATACGCCGTTGCAGTTCCACTTGGGTACGTTAACTTGTACTTCATAATCATCACCTGTTAATATATAATTATTAATTATAATTCTAATTATAGATTCAGCAAATTATTAAGTCAGTGAGATTAGGTATGTATATATATGTGTATATATACGGTATAGGTACCTTTCTGAGGGGCACGATAGAGAACAAACCAATAAAGCTGACAACAAAAAGAAATCCAATCATCCACCCAAGTGAGAGATTCTTGACATTATTTGGAGTACTGTTACCTTCATCTCCTTGGGCAGCTATGCTCTTACTCATAGCCAGTAGATAGCTAGCAGTGCCACCTGTATATACATATATTTATATATACGCATAATTATAGTTCTGACAAAGAAAATAGTAGTATATGTATAATCTTTCTTGAAAACTCGGTAATTATATGTCCCAGAGCTATAGGAATTATAGTTGATGGCATAATTTTACATGAAACATTGACTAACTATAGTGTAGAATTACGTATATAATAACGTGAAACAGTACCATCAAGACTCAGTTTGTCACGTGCGAAATTTCATATGTATATAATAATATATTTACATACATATATACATTGAGTCTAATTATGTAGCTCAAAGAATTATCAAGAAACACAACAACCAATCCTATATACTTATAGGGTTGAATATAATAATACCTTTAAACTTAAAGAAAACAAGAACTCACAAACATTAATTATTCAAGAAAAAGTTTTATAGGGTTTGATAAATTATTCAAGATCAATGTACGATGATAATGGTATTCAAAAGATCATATATATATAGACATGTATAGAAGATTGCTTACTACTAAAAGCGATTCCAGAGGAGGCAACAACGCAAGTTTGGATAACAGTATTTTCTTGGCGAGTGAAGGGTTGTTTCAAGAGACGGAATTTTTGAAGGAGAGTGGTGTAGGCCTTAACGACGACGAAACCCAACAATCCGGCGGTGATGTTGAGAGAGGGAATGACTCCGGTGGTGAGGTTGAGTTTACAGACGACAAAGTTAAAGAGGACGCTGAGTACGAAGGCTGTGACCATAGCTCTGTACGTGATCTGGTTGTTCCATGAGGGAACCTCTGTGTTCGTGAAAGCCTCCTCCACCGAAGAGAGTACGTTGTTCTCCCTCTGATCATCAAACTCATTACTGTTATTGTTTCTTTCTTCTGATTCTTCTTCTTCGAATCTTGCCCTCCTACTACTACTTTCCCCGCGGTTTCTTTCCATGATTTCTTTCTTGAGATGAGAAATATTAACGTAGACGTAGCTAACTTAAGCTTATCTCTCTCTCACTGTGGGTTTTTTCCTTTTTTTATATGTAAATGGATATATGTATGTGTAAGTATTTATAGAGTAGAAAAACGAAAATGTGTATAAAGATAATCCTAACTAACTTAACGGTCAGTCTTTATAACAATTAGTTATCTCTCTAGGTGACGATCCAGTTGAGAATTTAGATGAAAACTGTGCAGAGTTGTGCACGTGTCTAACTGCATGTGAGATCATTTTGTTTTGGAGAAGAGAAAAGCTAAATTGTACTTACGGTAACTTGTACTTTCATCAAATCTCATATCTTTATGTAATTCATTTAATATGGACTCTTATTTATTTTATTTTAATAAATCATTTTATAGTGGTACCGAGCTCTTTGATACTTAATAACTATGGGTATGTTGGGTAACTATTTTAAAAATAGTTTTTTGTTTTTTTAATCAAAAATTTAATAATACAAATAGAAATTGTGTTTGGTAACTCAATTTTATTTTTTGTTTTTAAAATTAAAAAACAAAATGAAGTAAATTTTAAAAACAGATTTGTGATGATTTTAAAAAATTTTAAAAACACTTTTTGCATTTTCGCTTTTCTCTCTCGTTTAGTCACCTTCCTTAGCTCAGACAGTTCTTCCATGGCTTAGCTTCACCATTTCAGGTAAATCCTCTCTCTCTCTCTCTGTATATTTATATGGTTCTCTCTGTTCCCCTCTCTCTATATATATATTTCGCCTGTCTCTCTTTTTATTTCTTAGTTTTGTTTTTGTTATTCCTTCATTCTCAGATTTGAAAATGAGAATCGCATGACAATGAGAATGGCTTCGTAGAGAGAAAGACTTTTTGCTTTTACAGGTATGATTTTCTCTTCTATTTTATTTCATTTTTTTTTTATTTTAGGGTTTTTGTTTGAGAAAATTTGTTCTTAGCTTTTATTAGGTCTTTGGATTTAATCTTTCAAATTGGTTTTGGATTTAATATCTGATATGAGATTTTGTTGTTTAATTTCCAAAAAAAAAAAAAAAAAAAATTAGTGGGATTTGAGTATGTGAGTGATTTTTGTCTTTGGTTGATTCGATTGATTTTGTGGTAGAAATTATTTAGCTAACATATCCTTAGATGCTCATTAGTCTCTCTCGGATAGTGTTATACATATCAAAGTTTGAAAGGTTTGATCATAATATATAATGGCTTTATATATATGTGCATATAATATATGCTTGTATATATGTGGGCTACATGCATACAAGCACTAATCAAGCTTGTATGTTTAATCCCATGGTCCCTAGATACTAATAATTATATCATAATCTGTTTTTAATGAAGGAGCCCATTAAACATGCAAATGTAGATAGAAAATAGTAGTACTATTATATGGTACAAACAATGTGCTCTATTTGTTTTTGTTATTTTTTTTGATAGAGTTCCCCTGATCAGAGTTTTCAATTTTTGATTTAATCAAAGGTGAACTGAAAAGGAGTCAAGTTGAGATTATCAGTAGTAGTAGTGCTGTTATTAGTAGTCTCATTACTATTAGTGTTTCTTGCCAATTGTTATTTCTTCAAGTAGGTGTTCCAGTAGTTATCACATCATTATCTGTTCTTCCTAGCAGTTGTGATGCTATAACAGACCACCTAATAAATTTAAGTCGAAGATTACCATAGTTATATACATAAAAAGCTATCCAATGTTACTATAAAGAGTCCAACTGACATTGTCTTCCTCCATAGTAAAACCTCCATGCTTGATATAATTTCCAAGTTTTTTTTTTCCTGAAAACTTAGGGAGATCAATACAAGACTTTTTGCCAGTGCTTAAAATTTTATCATTATTTATACTTTGCCTTAAAATGACCAACTAAAAAAGAAGAATAAAGCAACTTCCAAGCAAGCTCAAAAAATTGTATGTGTACTTGAACTTTTCTCTGTTTTTTGTTTTTTTTTTTTGTTTTGTGTAAATGATATTTGAATTTGAGCTCCAATGGTTGGGTCATGGGTGTGGGAGTTTGAGAGTAATGTAAGATTCAAATAATGGTCTATAGTTTTCACTATTGGAGTAAGATTATAATTCATTAAAGGGATTACCTCTTGGGTTGATTAAAGAGATTCAGGTCATGAAAGGTGATAATAGTACAATTAGAAATGACCTGCTATCTATCCTTTGGTACTTTTAACTTTATTTCATTTTGTGCCCGAGTGTACCATTATCGATTTTCATGGTTAAGCCTATGTTATTTCTGCTCCTTTTGTTTTTAATTGCCCAAGTGTACAATTAGATTGTGTGTGTATGTGTTTGTAGAAAACAAGCAAAATTTTCTTAAAACTTGATTTTCTTTAGTGCATATGGGAGAAATTGAAATTCTAGCTGTTCTGAGATTATTTATATTTGTTTGATGTTTATCATGTACACAGTGCTCTTATCAAGTTTTTTTTTTTTTTTTTCTGAAAAATTATTTGGTGGGAGAGACTCACTAGAAGAAAGGCTCTCTGCTGTGAATAAAATTATTTGCAAGGGATCCTACCTATATTGCCACATTGAAACTTTGAGAGAAAACATACTAAAATTTAATTGGTTATGTTTTATTATAAATCTTAATTAATTGTAGTAGTATCATAGTACAACATCCTTATTCCTTACATTACTTAAATTCAGCATACCATACTTGGTCATGAAGACAGATGAGCAGTATTATTTTAGTGCTTAAGTTTGTCCTCATTCTTTGCTTCCTTGAAATTGCACATGCCTATTTTATTGATAAATGATTCTTATATTGAGAAAATCATTGTGCAGATTTTTATTTTGTTAGAGACAAGACAATGATTGTAATTTTTTTTTTCTTAATTTTATTTTTACTTTGTTGGAATGGGATTGGATTGGATTAGTTTATGCTTGAATGTGTTAGTGAGCTTTATGTATTGATATCCAACACTTGATTATGCTTCATTAGTTTGCATTAGTTTGTAACTTTTTAAATTAATTTTATTGTTTTTTTTACATAAGTTTTAGGATTAGTTTTATAATTACATGTAGATTGAATAGATGACATGAATAGATAGTGAGGTGGTTATTATTGATAATAGCGAAGCTTTTGTTTGGCCTGAAAAACATGAAGAAATTTTTATTGAACTTATGGAGGAGCTTTATGCACAAGCGAAGAGAAGTTACACTGATACACAATTAAGGAACAAATACAATCTGTTAAGACAAAAGCACAAGGATTTCAAGTCTTTACTGAAAGAGACTGGCATAGGATTTAGTGTAGTGACTGGACAAGTTACTGCGCCAGATGAAGTGTGGGATAGGCTTATTCGGGTAAAAAATATTTTCAAATGAAAATTTATTGCTTGATTTTTAAGAAGTGTTGGTATATTTATCATTATTATTTTATTTTATGTAGGTTAACAAGTCAGCTAAAAAATTTAGAAAAAAAGGGTTGTGTACTTTATGGAAAGTTATGCGTTATTTTTGGTGATACCACTGCAACTGGTTCCAATGCTCATCCTTCAACTCGGAGTCCTTCCATAAATGTTGATAATGATGATGATGATGCTATGTCAAAGAGTCCATCTATTAGGAATCAAGAAAGTAGTTTTGATGAGGATGGTAGCAAAAGAAGAGGTAAATCAACTTCCACTACGAGTTCTCGATCGGCAAAAAAAGCAAAGTTCTCACTCGCATTAGCAGAAACATTAACAGTGTATAATGAAATCGCAAAGCGAAAGATGGAAGTGTATGAGAATTCAATGACATCGACAAAACATCACTTATTGGATGAGTGTATCGAAGCTCTCAATCAAATTGATGGAATTAGCGGAGAAGTATATGCAAAGGCTATTGAGAAATTTGAGAGCGAGGTGTCTAGAGCATTGTTTCTAAAAATGCCAGAACATAGAAGAATTGATTGGTTGAACTATTTGAAGTGATTTTTTCACTTTGTTTAACCTTTAAACTTTTTAATTGTTGGGATTTATGAATGACTTAGTTTGTATGACTTTGTTTGTAAACATGACTTTGTTTGTAAGCATGACTTTGTTTGTATGACTTTGTTTGTAAGTATGACTTTGTTTGTATGAATGACTTGTTAGTAATTTACTTTAGCTATCTCCTTTTATCTACAATGTTATTATTATTTTTTATTATATATTTTGTCTCCAAATGTCTCCAAGATAATGTCTACAATTGGGGCACCATTCAACAAAAATATTCTACTTCTTGACGATTCAGACGATGAGTTTGGAGAGTTATTAATTTTGTTTGCTTGCGTGGAGTACAATCAATTATATCTAACTAAGGAACCGTGTAGAAATTCGGCCCTGTCAGGACATGAGTATGTAATGGAAGTGTTGCATGGTCACGATAGTAGGTGTTATGATTTATTCATAATGGATAAGGACGTCTTCAAACTATTTTGTGGTGTTTAAAAAGAAAAAAATTTATTGAAGAACTCTCGCTATCTTTCTGTTTATAAAATTATAAAACAAAAGTGGTTATAGAACACACTTTTGTTTTTTGTTTTTAAAATTTAAAAACAAAAGTAGTTATAGAACACATTTTTGTTTTTTAAAAATAAAAAATCTATTTTCATTTTTTTGTTTTTAAAATTAAAAACAAAAGTGTTACCAAACGCTACCTATGTTTTTTGTTTGAGTATTCTTAGTGATCATAGTTTTATAATTTGAGCTCAATAAAGTATATCCTCAAAGTAGTTACTTCCATGGATATCTCTCGTGCAGGAACTTTATTTAACGTTTTAACAGTGTTTTTAGCATACAATTGTGTTTTGTTTTTGGTTATTGATTGGTGTTCTAAAACCACAAGCAAATTTAGTGAGTCATAAAAAAAATGTATTTTTAGGTTTTTATTTAGCATTAAGAGTCATTTCAACAACTTGATCATAATTAAATTGACCCCTTAACACTATTTCCACATCTCGAGCAATTATGGGTTTCAAACCTTCCACAAATTGATGTGCACGCATCTTGTCCGTATGTACTAAATTTGGTGCAAATTTCGCCAGTCAATCAAATTTCTGTGCATATTCTGTAACAGTGAGACTCCCGTGGACTACTCTAGTAAATTCATCAACCTTTGTTGTTAGAACTACTGAGTTGTAATATTTTCATTAAAAACCCTTTTGAACTCATCACAGTTCATAGTATTCACATCCTTTATTTGCTCCACCACCTCCCACGAAATGCGAGCATCTTTCCTCAACATGCACGATGCACACTTTACTCAATCATTCCCATTGACCCTTAGCATCTTCAAAATGCTTTTATGCGACTCATCCACTCTTTAGCTACAACTGGATTTATGCCTCCCTCAAACTTAGATGGGTGTTGTTTTTGAAATCTCTCTGCTAATACCTAAAGTCTAGCCTCTGCACCACCACAGCTGGTGGGTCCCTCTACATGAGACAAGCTTGGCTCAGTGTATTGTAAGTGGTTATTACTTACAATTAAGTTGCCTTTAATTGTGCATATAGTGGTGTAATATTCTTCTCATGTAAAGGTGATGGTCAAAATATTCTTTCTTGATGTGTTTAGGTCAGTGTGGTTCAGGAGTTTGAAAATGCCTCTTAGAAGGTCAATCAGATTAGATCGCGGTCGAGGCTGAGGTGGAAGTCTACGCCAAGACCGAAGTAGTGGCCAAGGTGATGGAGGGATCGGTGAACCACTGACAGCACTACAGGGATGGAAGGAGCATTTTGTCACAATGGAAGAAACCATTCATAAGCAGACTGAAGAACTTCATCAACTGAGACGTCAACCGGCACTGCAAGTTCAAATAAGGCCACCAGAGCCAAAAATACAGGGACCCACCAAGTTGTGGTGGTATATCCTAGTGCATAGGCTACACTTGAGGTATTAACAGAGAGATTTTGAAAACAACACCCACCTGAGTTTGAGAGAGGCATAGATCCAGCTAAAGCTGAAGAGTGGATGAGTCGCATAGAAAACATTTTTAAGATGCTAATGGTCAATGGGAATGACCAAGTGAAGTGTGCATTGTACATGCTGAGGAAAGATGTTCGTATTTGGTGAGAAGAGGTGGAATAGACAACGAATATGAATACCATGAATCAGGATGAGTTCAAAAGGGTCTTTGATGAAAAGTATTACAACTCAACAACTTTAGTGGCAAAGGTTGATGAATTTACTAGACCAGTCCAATGGAGTCTCACTGTTACAGAAGATGCACAAAAGTTTGATCGACTGGTGAAATTTGCTCCAGATTTAGTTCCCATGGACAAGGTGTGTGCACATCGATTTGTGGAAGGCTTGAAACCCATGATTGCTCGAAATGTGGAGATTGTGTCATTGGGTCAATTCAATTATGCTCAAGTTGTTGAAATGATTCTTAATGTTAAGGAAAATGTCATCAGGAGAGAATCTAAGAAAAGTGGGGCAACCAATTCCAATGATCACAAGAAAATGGGACAAGATCAGTCCAAGCAGTCAGGTCAAGACAAGAGGTACAAAATTGGTAACGACCACCGATCTAATGAAAACAGTGGGTGAAACATTCCAAAATGCCCAAAATGTACCAAACGTCATCTAAGTGAATGTAGGGCAAATGTGTGTTATAAATGAGGAAAAGAATGTCATTAAATGCAACTGTCCATTATGGGCACAAACTGAGAATAAACCAAATGAAGATGATAAAAATGTTCCAACCAAGGTCTTCGCTATCAACCAAGCAGGCCAGACTGATCACAAGTGATGAGGTGTAAGACATTGAGTCTTCCCTATCTAGAAATGTTCGAGTAGAATTTCAGGTCGAAATTCTTTTTTAGGAAGGGGATAATTGTAATATCCGTTTTTCTTTAAGGGTAATTTTATAAATTTTTTTCAAAACTTTAGTTTACCCTGTTTGCCATTGAGGATAATTAGTCATTTTGGATATTTATGAGTTTAATAGAGGATGAGATTATTTTTAGTGACCATAAAATTACTTTTATTTATTTATTTTTTTAGCATGTGTATAATGCTTAGTATATTAAATGATTGTGTCATTTTATTTAATTTTAATAATTATTGTTATTATTTAGGTATAATAATAATATTAATAATATTAGAGAGTTGTATCATATAATATATATATGATATATATATGGTATATTTCACTCACATTTTTATTATTTTTATTATTTTTTTTATTATATTATTATTATTATTTAATTTAGATAGTAGCATAAACGTACGGTTACGATATGTGCTAAATTTGTGAGGATGAATCGTTCCAGACTTTCGGTTCCTAGCAATCCATTTTATTCTTGTTTAAACATGTTGGAGATCGACTCCTAAGGTTCAAAAGTTTTGCAAAAGAGAGAGAGTGGGTTGGAAAAAAGCAATGACCATTTTTTTTCCTTTTCGGTTAGGCACGTTCTGGGTTGCTTTGAGAGTTTTTATTGGGTTTCCTAGGCTCTAAGAAAGGGTTTGAGTGCATTGAAACAGTCTGAAAACACCCAAAACGACATTTACCCTTTTTATACACGTTCTTGAGCAATCTCGATTTTGAACGTGTTTGAGTTATTTTTGGATTTACCAAAGGTTGTATTTGAGTTTAAGGGACCCAAAGGATCATTTTTTATGTGAAGAATCGAAGCTTTGAGACACCGAACAAAAATTAACATTTTGGCTCCATCAACAACGTTACACCACTGTTTATAGCTTATAAATAGAGAAGAGATAATTGATTAGTATGTTATACAATTTAAAGTGTAATTTTGTACATAAATATGAATAATATATATTGTATATATTTTTAAGCAGATTGAATATGCTTTATGATTTTGATAACAAATTATATAATTATAGGTAGAAAAGAAAACAATTTTCTCACAACACACATGTAAAAAATCAAAGTAGGAAAAAAAAAATAAGTTGTGATTTTCTTCTGAAAAAAAAGTAAAGAGAATGTAATGAGAGTGTGATGAATATATAAGATAAAAAAAAGATGAATATGGAGGAGGACAGAGATTTAGGAATTGGGGGCTTGGGGCTTGGGGCTTGGAGAGAGATAGAGTAATTTTTTAGTGTTATTTAATATTAAACTGAATGTATATATAAGTAAATAAATATTATATATCTCTTTTTTTTTTTTTTAATGAAAATTTGATCTTTATTAAATAACGACTTCTGCTATCAAGCTTGGTAGCAACTCAGTTGGAACCGACTCTAAACTGAAACAACAATCAGGATACAATATAGTCGCCTTAACAAAGGAATGAGCCACTACATTAGTTGATCGCTTAATAAAAAAAATAGATACATTGTTTAACTTAGCAAGCAAATTCTTACAATCTTTAATAACCAGGCCCAAACAACAAAATCATCTCTGTTGAACAATGAATGGCTTGCACCACATTAAGGCAGTCTGTTTCAACATACACATCTCTCCATCTACGGTCTTTGATCCAGCTTAAGGCCTCACGGACGCCTATGGCTTCAGCAAGCACGGGTTCAACTTGGCCAAAGAACAATCTGGTGCAACCTTCAACGAGTAGTCCTGACCCATTCCGAACAACTAGCCCGATACCATATTTCTCACCATTGTTGAATATCGCTGCATCTACATTAATCTTGACACTATTTCCATGAGAAGCGGTCCAACGCTCAACAACGTCTCTAGCCTGAAGCAAAGGCCATGACGATTCACATTCGAAACTTTGAGCGCATCTCCATTGATCAAGATAACGGTTTGCAAAAAGCAACATTATCAGCCAGATTTAACCCTTTCCCTTTCCAAACTAACTCATTTCTTGCACCCCATAATGGGGTGTGCAGAAAGTCATCCAATCCAATCCCAATCGATCCAATAGAATCGGATATCCAATCATAATTGGATCAGATCGGATGCAAATTTTAAAAATCTAATTGGATCGGATCGGATCGGATGTTGGATGAGACATCCGATCCAATGAATAACCGAACCGATCCAATCCAATATCATCCAATGTCCATCCAATCATATTTAATATTCATAATTTTATATATTTAATTATTTTTTTTTAAAAAAAATATATTAATTATAAATAGATTTTACTGTGCACCTGCACACATTGATTTAATATTTTATATAATATTTGCATTTGATGTATTGGACTTGTTTATTAAGACTTTTGCTTATTAAGTTAGATTTTTGTTATATTTTTATTATGGGATTATGAAAATTAGGTTGAATTTGGATTAAATTATTGTTTATTATTAGATTATTAGGCTTTAAATTATGTTTTTTCATATATTTTTTTTTTCTTTTGAATGAAACCATGGCTAAAATGGATTGGATTCATCCATTGGATGGATCCAATCCAATACATCCATTGGATCAGATCGGATCGGATGGCGAAATCCAATATCCAATAAATAATTGGATTGGATCGGATGGGTCCAAATCCATTGGATGTGATCCAATGAACACCCCTACCCCATATAGGCCAACTAAACGCTGCAACATTGCAGCACAGATTAGCTGCTGCCATGTTGAAGACTGCCTTGCACCAGTCGAAAAAACAGGTCCCTGTTGGTGTGACCGTGCCTATCCCCACCCTTTCCCAACATTTTCTTGTAACCTGGCATGTCACCAAGATGTGCAAAATTGTTTCATCCTCTTCTTGGCACAACGGGCAAAGAGAATTAACAGCCACATGCTTGGTTCACAACTGAGCCAAAGTAGGGAGATGGTTCATGCAAGCCCGCCAAAGCAAATTCTATATCTCTAAATCTTTAAATTTATTCATTTAATTTTTCTGTCGGTTCGTTATCGATATAAAAACCGACCACTCAATGGCGGTTTCAACTGTTGCTGATTTTTTTAGTTTTTGGTTAAAACAATTTCAATTTCAACGGTATTCTGTAGATCGGTTTTAACGATTTTTTCAATTTTTAAGATTTATATAACTAAAAAAGATAGAAAAACTTAATTTTCGTTGTTTAAAACGGGCAGGCCGCGTGGCGCCCATGTCTTTTAAGCATGCCCAGGAATTTCAAGATTTTTTGTGAAACCACATTTATATGAAATTCATCCAGTTTTCTTCTCATCTATTCAATACGATTAAAATTATCAAAAACATAAAAACTAACATTCACTGAACTTGCAAAATATATACAAAAATGCTCTTATCAACATCTCTAAAGAATTACAAAGTTTCAAGCTATTTGAGATGCTTGAGAATCTCCCCGAGTAAGCTTTACTCAATTTGTACAAATCAATTCTTATCTTATACAATTCACCAGCCCCTCTATTTTTATACTAAACATAATTAGCAGCTCTAAACCAACATATTAGGACAGCTTATTAATAGGAACTGCCGCCTCCGCCTTGCTGTTATTACAGTTAGTTTTCTTTGGCCTCTTAGAGTAGGTAAGCCTAATCGGGGTATATCATTTAGCTTCTAGAAGAATTGAGGAGTAAGGAGCAACATTGTAAGTGCTTCCAATGCCAGGTACTCCTTCCATGACAAAGTCATCAGGGGATTCAAGATTAGTGTCCACCTGCAGAATTTGGACAACGTTTGCAGTTAGTTTCATTATCTTCCTAATTATAACCAAACAATATTATCAATCATTATCTGCCAATATTTTAAATGTATAGAACAACTTGAAGATTTGTCTATTTGTCTTAGTTACAACGAAAATGAATCAAGTGAGGGTAGAACTAACCACTCGAAACCATCTCTTGTTCGACGGTGGTGGAGGTATAGTGACCTTGATAAAATAGTCATGCGCATTGAAAGCCATATAGATGTCTTCTCCCTCACTGTCATGGAATCTGCGAAAGGAATTATTCGGTTAAAAGTGCTTTTGAATTCTTCAATGTTAAATGAATTATTCAATTCTGAAATTCTTGGGCTCCATGTTATGCTTTAATTTCATTTTGGTTTTAGTATATTCTTCAGTACACTCGCATGGCTCTAGCATCATTTTTTTTTACCGCATGGTCTTATTTTATTTTTATCAACTCATAGTGAATATTACATGCTCAAAATGCTAAAGACAACATCATGTACAATTTTCAAAAGCACAACCATGTTTTCCTAAGTAAACACCAAGCATTCATAGAATATCGTAAATGCTTAGAAAATGAAAATGCGATGAGTAAATATTGACATGCCATTCTATTTTTGACAGGGATGACAAAATCTCTTATACATAACAATAATATAATACAGTAGGAGGATCATATATTATATTCAGTTGTTCAATATATTTACTTACGTAAATGCGAGAAATTTGCTCTCGTAGTTGTCCCAGTTGTCTTCATGCCATGTGACATCATTCTGCATAGATGATATATTGTATGAGTCTCTTCGTAAATAAATACTTGCATTAAATTAGTGATATATAACATAAAGAAATAGAAGTCAAGAATTATTACTTTGTTGAAAAAAGTATCACGTCTGAAGACACGTCGAGTGTGTCGAAATCTTATCACCTCTTTGAAAAATCTGAAGTGATTATTCCTCCGTGCTTCTAACTGGCTCACCAAAATAAATTATTAGAATTAAGTACTACAGGATTATATATTAAAAGGAATATCGTGAGAAATCAAAACCATACCAAGCCCCACTGGAAGTGATTAAGGGCAGCATCATGTCCATAACTGTTGTTATTTCCATAGCGAGTATGTGCATATTCATCCCCCATAAGCATCATTGGTGTTCCCTAGTCATATTCATTAAATAATAATATCAATAAGAGACATGGATCAAAGGATGTGGAAAAAAAAAGTTCAATAATATGTGACTTTGGCTATAATTAAATTTACCAAAGATATTATTAGTGCCAGGTGAAAATTTTTCATTTGTCGAGAGCGTAAAGCTTTGATGGAATTATCGTCAGTCTCTCCTGTTCAAATCAACACAATAAATGAATCACCAAAAAGTTCAAGTAAAAAGTAGCATAAACATTTGGACATACCTTCATAACCACAGTTCCAACTTAAGTTATCATTACTTCCATCATTACCACCTTCTCCATTAGCATCATTGTGCTACAGAACAAAAAATTAGAAAACATGCCAAATTTAGATGGATAAACAAATAAATTGACAAGGATAGGACAAATTAAATTTCGATGGATAAACAAATAAATTAACAAGAGTTTTTAAGTACCTTGAAATTGTACGAAACAAGATCATATAATGTGAAACCATCATGCGCAATCACAAAATTAATGCTGTGATAAGGTTTTCGTTTGTTAACCTGAAAAATGAACACATACAGCTTTTAATAATATTATAGCAATGACAGTATGATAATATTCATGCATTATGATGTAATTGATTAGTTTCAATAATAGAAAGCATAACAAACTCTAGTTGTCTTCCTATAAAAAGTTTGGACATCCACATGTTTTATTAATTCTGAAATATTATAAATGGTGGTCATGTTGCTAAACAAAATGGTAAGTAGAGATAAATATAAAGAGGCTTTCACCAAGTCAATACAATACTTGCAATACTACTTTGGTACTTAATCTTAAATCTGATTCATGCTTACTTTGTAAAGGTCAGCAGATCCAGAAACACGAGTAGCAAAACTTCCCTTCATCCCGCAGTCACCCTATATAAAGTAAGTTTAAAACAAAAGATTAAGATACAGAAAAGTGGCAACTAGTTGATAACAAACATTTTTCTTTTTCATAAACTAAGAAATATTATATTCAAATCAATGAATAACAAATTTAAAAAGCAAAAGAGAAAGAAGAAAAAAGAGCATGTTTCTTTTCTTTCTTCTTTTCCCTATATAAAGCGAATTCTGTTTCTCTATTATTTTTCATTAGTGAAATTTATTCATGTATTTTTGTGAAGATCTATTTAAAATCTGTTTTATAACAGGAGAAAAAGAGCATGTATTGAGTACTTCTATGAAAGAAGAAAAGAGAAAAGAAAACTAACGACCTTACAAACATTGTGTATATTCATAACATTTTCTTTAAGCCCTACCACATTCCAAGAGGAAAGAAAAGGTGGGAAGTCACAAATTACCTTTATAAATCTTCTCATGTCATCGCGATATTTTCCATTCCATTCGGCCCACCTGTATTGAAGAAATTTTTGAGGGAGGTGAGATGTGCAAAAACAATGTACTTAGAGAAATTAATATAGTTCCTACAAGATGTGAATGTCAATGGTGTTCAAGACAAATAAAATGAATATGTAAAGGAATTGGGAGTATTGAGGGAATTAATAAATAAAAATATAGCCACAACTAAGGGTGAGTAGCTCAAATGGTTAAGCGCTTGTTTTGCTCCCACAAGGTCTGAGATTTCGAAATGACAAGAATAAAAATATTGCCACACCAGAGACAAAGCATGCAATGCATCGTCGTATTTGTTAACTTTCCAAATTTACAAATTCTTTTATAATTCTAGTACTGCTAACCAAATTAAAATGAGACTAGATGGAAAATCATTTCAAAAAGAGGAGATCAATGGCAAATTGTCAATTGACCAAAAAATAAAGGGCCTCTCACAATAATATAGCAGGAATGCACATAACAACATCATCTCCATTTTCAGCAATTAAATAATTTTCCCCAAACATAAAAACATAATGAAGTAGAGTGTGTAAATTCTTTTCATTTAATTAATAAGGGAAAGTTGAATATTGTTACCTGTCCCAATTTGGGAAACTTCCAACAAGATAAAGGCCTCCACAATCCCAAGGTTCTGCAATAATCTTACACCTTGACAGAACAGTATCTTTAGCAATAGCCTGATTCAAGAGAGATAAATAAGTTAAGAAACACTATTCTATAATAGAACAATAAATAGAAAAAACCTGAAGGCTCCATACCCATAAGCCTAATGTGTAAATATAAATAAAAGAAACAGCCATACAAACATGCTTGCATGCTTCCCAGGATAAATGCCTCAACCCCTGGCTAATACAATCAAACCTATTACAATACTAGAAGAGAGATAATTGTACCTTAATAAGTGGGGGTGCACTAAGAGGAGTACCATCTGTTCCTCGACAAAGAACACTAGCAAGGTCAAATCGGAATCCATCCACGTGATACTCCAACACCCTATATATGAGCAAAAACAGAAATGGATCCCAATATAAGCATAATACACTTAGCAAATTATTAACTCCCCTCGTACAATACACTTCATAGATGTTTATACATTAAGGTCCATACCAGTGTCTTAAGCTATCCAATATGAGTTCCATGACAACAGGCTGATTACAGTTTAATGTGTTTCCTGGACAAGAATTTGAGATGATTATAAAATGAACTTAGAACCATTGTCAACTAAACATATAATGATTGTTATACACTTTGATACCAAAAAAAGAAAAAATCATAACATGTGATTGTACTTAAGAAACACTTAGCAAATTTATAACATAGTAATTAGATAAATACAATAAATTATTCTAAGTAATGTTACATCTCCATCTTTGTGAATTTTTTTAAGACTGTTTATCAGGAAAACATTTAGCCTCTTAGGTGAGAGAGCAAGTACCAAAAGAATAAATAAGTATATCTGTAGTGTTTAAAAGCTCGAATTCCATCTTTCACACAAGAACCCAGTAGCCATACAAAGTTGTCCCACATGCACTATTTACTATCTCCATATTAAAGACTTCTTTTATAAATGAATTATTGAAAGAAAAAAATATTCATATAGAAAGAGTTGTAAAGTTTGTTTAATGAAAACAAATAGAAAAGTAATGAAATTACCACATCCAGAAAAGTTAAGCAACTGGCCATTGTTCTTTTCATCCAGCATGTAATAAACCTATATGAAAATATGCATTAGAAATGACCAAACACCTTTTATTATGCATTAGAAATGACCAAACACCTTTTATTTATGAGACAGAAAACAAGATTCTCCACAATTATTCTAGAGCACACTTATGAAATTACCTTATTATCTATGCCTCGAAATGAGGTAGTATAAGAATTGGCATCATCAGCCTCATTGGTATGATTGTAGACAACATCTAAAATAACCTGTTGAAACACACATTACAAACACAAACATCTGAGAGTCCGAGAGAGAAATAAAACAAATACAATGAAGATCCGTTTAACACACCGTATTTTTTTTCTTTATTGAAAAAGAAACAAAGGTCAAATGTTTTTTATTTTATTTTTTTTTTATTAGTGATCCTCAATTCACACTTATTCCAGAGGAAAACCAAAAACATGTGCACCAAGTTTTATGTCTTAGTACTTTGTTTTGGTATTATATAGTACTACTGTACAATTCCATTAAATTGTATAACATAGTATTATATTGCATTATATTATATTATATAGTAAGATATTAAATTGTGTTATAGATCATATTTTTAGATTTTATATTATATATATATCTTATAATAGAATGCCTATAATACTATATAATACAATACATTGTACCAAACACACCCGGGAAGAATTGTGCATAAAGTCAGAAACATGGTTACCTCTATTCCAGCATCATGCAGAGCTTTAACCATTTGTTTGAATTCTTGAGAAGCTTTAAGTGGACCACCACCAGAACTAGCATAGCGGCTCATAGGAGCAAAGAAGTTTAATGTTGAGTAGCCCCATGTATTTATCTAAAAATAAAAAAATCCAAAACACAAATGGGTTCAAAAAGTACAGCTAATTAGACAAGAAGACCACCGAGAGAAATAAAAAATGAGATTAAGGTAAAATTAAAAAGAAGAAAAAGCATGAAATGAGTATAAGCAACAAAAGAAAATTGAGCATGCCAATACTATCCTGTCTATATCTCTGCACGACATTAATGTACAAATCAATTTCCTTCTAAATTCAAAATAAATCTAGTAAAAAGTTTCTAACCAATATATTTATAATCAGCTGTGAACCACAAATTCACAACCGACACAAACTAATTTGCACACATGTAACCATTTTGTGTTTGAGTAAACACAATAAAATATGATCTACTGTTACCTCATTGTGCACCTTGATTAATTAATATTGCTTTTACCAATCAAAGAAAAAGAGTTTGCAGACATCCAAATTGAAAGATCAAGAAATACAAAAGAAACTAAAAAATTAGCAGAATCAACACACAAATGTTTGAAGATATCCTTAACAAATGATACGTATTAATTTATCCATTTACAAATAATCTTTATTTACCATGTGATCTCTAGGGTTTGGTCGCCTTTGAAGCTCTAGCTCATCAAATTCAAAAACTGGCAGCAGCTCTACCGCATTGACACCAAGCTCTTGAAGATGTGGAATCTTTAATTGAAGAAAGCAAGGGAAAGGTCAGAAAAATTAAACACAAAAATTAATAAGATAATCACAATTACAAAATAATTATCACACAAGATGATATCTCAAACTTAAATAAAAGTTCTCAATTTGATGAATTTGTAACTTAAAAAAATAAAACTACAGATTCTAGTAAAACCATTTCAGTATTTTTTTTTCTTTAGGTGCATTCTTCTAATCGGTTCACTAGAATAATGAGTGACTAACTTCAATATAATGAATAGTTACCTTCTCAATCACACCAAGGTAGCTTCCGCGTATGTCTGGGTCCAACCCGCTGGATTCATCAGCCGTAAATGCACGAACATTCATTTCATAGACAACAAGATCTTTCTGAGAAACAACAAAACATAGATCAAATTACAATAGGACAAGTTAGCATATATTCACTATCATCTTGGTATGCATGAAAGATGTTGAAATTCTATTTGTAAGACAAAGTGGTGAGAGTGAGACAGACAAAAAGAAAGGTTATCAAACTTCCATAATATTTATTATTTTTTAAAATCAAAACAGCAAATAAGGTGACAAAGTACCTCAGGAATATCTGGAAACTTATAGTTGTCTCCCCAGTCAAAAGGTGAGCTATCAAAATCATAAGTTCCAAGAAATTTAGAGAACTTTTCGTTGACATCCCCAAAGTATTTGCGACCATCAACTAGCTTTGCATAAGGATCTACTAGCACAATGCTACTATCAAAACGATGGCCTTGATGCCAATCTTGTGGACCGTCAATGCGATAACCATAGTGAACATTGCTCTTCGGTAAATCCTGTAAAGATGATCATTCTTATTCTTGTGATACATTATATAAGAAGGAAAAACAAAAATCGAATATACCAAAAGTAAAGCTAAAAGAGACTTGATCATATTTATGCATAAACTAATATGTATTTTAGATTCAAATCCTAGCTATAAGGGTTGCTGGTCTTTTCAGTACACTATGTGGGGAAAAGAAATTCTTTAACAAAGACTTTAGTAGATGGTGAAAAGAAGATAGAATTAGGGAGATGGGAAGGGTATAAATTCATGATCAAATGAAGTGAAAAAATGGAACAAAGAGGTTTTTGGCAGTGGAGCTTTCTTCAAAAATGAAAAAGGCAATTGAAAAATACTATAGATCTAGACAACATTGCACATAGTGCTAGATGGAGTTAACAGTTCAAAGAAGATAAAGTTGAGGTAAATTCCAGCTAGAAACTGATACTTTTTGAGGAAGAAAGATCAATGAGAAAAAGTTCAAAATGGAAACAGGATTAAACTCTCTCACTTAAATCTAGTATGTGTATGGGAAAGTTTCCTGTGAAAACTTTAATGTTTGTTATTGATCGTCTGTATAGGCTTTTTTTGCGTGCGGCACTATTTTATTACAGCCAGGACTCCTTAAAAAAAAGTCAATGAGAATACCTTTACACATATGTGCCAGACATCTCCAGTTCTATTCTGGTGAGGATCCAACGCCAGCTCCACCATTTCACCATCCTCAATTCCATGTGCTTCCCTGAGAAAAGCATCAAAAGGTTTATAGTAGGAAAACAAGGGAAAGAAATCTTTGAAATCTTAATATAATAGGAATTGCAAGCAATTCTCCCAAAAGAAGATTTCTCTCAATAAACACGAAAGGATGTAACAACAACAGGTAGCTTCTCCTATTTAATCTTCATAGCAAGACAATATATATCAAACATCAGCATTAATGAATTTCCTTGGTTCTTCCCTAAACACAAAAAATATAAGAAGAGTAATAATGCTCAACAATAAGGCTTCAAACATGAATGAGAGAGATTAAGCAGAGTCACCTCTGTGGAAGTGATAAGCAAAGTGTGACTGCAGTAGCATGCTGAGAAAATATTGCAAAATTGATTCCATTATCAACTTCTGACACACCAAGAGGAAAATGTTGACCTGGTAAAGTTCTCAATGATGGGCTGTTGGTCTCAGAATCTTGAAGGGCACCCATCTTGAATTAAAACAGTTTTCATATTGACATGCATTTTGAATCAATATTATGCAAAATATTACAATGCAATAAGCAATAATCAATATTATTTATTAAATCTGTAAGAACAGATGTATCTTTGTGACTCGTACCCTTAGCATTTGTCTTTATTTATTTATTTCATTCAATAAAAACAAAAATAAAAAGAACAAATAAGTACATATTAATTGCAAAGGCTAGGCAAGTACCTGAATTACAGTCTCCTGCTGAAGGCGAGGGGCATTGGACATCATCCTACACTTGAGTCGATCCCCAGACTGTCAAAATTGGAGACAAATACTTATCATTCATTAATAATGAATTTAAAAATAAAATTGAAATTGAAATTATAAGCAAATGTAGAATAGAAGACATGCCTTACTAAACCAATGTAGCTGAAAAGGAAACGATGATGCTTGTTTAATCTTCAATCTAATAATAAAATTAAACAAAAAGATTTCTTTTCAGGCACATATATTCATTATATCTTAGTTAACAAAACAACATACAAATTGAAAATTAGAAAGAAAGAATAAGGAGAATAGAGAATGACGTTACCCCGGAGCAGAGAAAGGCGGAGATCGGTAAAGAGAAGGATTAGTTTGGAGAAAGTTAGCGGAGCGGAGCATGTTTGGTTCTCTGGCCAAGGATATAATCAAATGAATGAAAATAAATAAATAAATATTTTGGAAAGTTGAAGAGAGAAATGCTGGTTTCAATGTCTGCCACGTGAACGGACCCAAAGAGAAAGACTGAGCAAGTGAGATTTGAGAGTGATGATATCACGTTTTTCTCAACTCTTCTATTCTGATCTTTCAATATATAATGACTATATATAAATAAATATCGTCTACTCCTAATGTAAATATAACACATAAAATAAATATTTAAATTTAAATTTTCTATCCTTTTCTTTTTTTAATCTTGTTTAGCAAAAAAAAAAAAAAATTAAATAATATAATCTTGAATATAAATTTATGAGAATTTAACTAGGGAATAGTAATAATTATGATATATTTGTAATCTTTATTTTATGCTCGTTGAGATTAGATAATAATAAAAATAGTTTTTGTTTTAAAAAATTAAAGTTCTAATTCTATTGAAAATAGGTGTACTGACTATTGCATTTAATTTTTATCTTATTTGAATAAGTAGTGATATATACAATTAAAGAAAAAAACCGTAAATGTATACACATTAAAGAAAAAATATCTATGCCCTTCTTCTTTACTAATTTATTTTTCTTTTTTTTTTTCTCTTTTTATTTTTTAAAGGTACTCGTTAATATTCAGTTATTCACACTGTAATAGAAACTTAAGTAGTGTTATTTTTTCTCTTTATTCTGCTCTAATATTTTTCTCAATTTTTAATCACATTAAATATTAATTAATTCAATAACTAATAAAAAACTTTTTTAAAGAAAAAAACCTTCCACGTTTTTAAATTATTATTATTATTTTTTTTTATCACGAAGAAACTTTATTAATCAACTCAACTCAATACAACCAAATGAACTTCTACAAAGAGAAGCAACAAAAATATCACGTTTTGCTTTTTTTGTTTTTGGCTTTTTGGTTTTTTGTTTTTCTTTTTTTTTTTTAAAAACATAACATTTTTAAAAATATCATTTTCTAAAAATATCACATTTTGCCTTATTTGTTCTATTCTTAATTCTCTCATTTTTTTTATTTTTTATTCAATTTATAAATATTAATTAACTAATTTATTCTCTCATTTTGCCTTTTATTTTATCTCCACTTTTTAATTGGAGTATAAGAATTTTTTTGTTTTGTTTCATCATAAAATTCATCTTTCCCAAGTAAATTCTTAAATTTTATTTTTTTTTTCTTCACAAACTTAGATTTTTCTTTTATATAATTTTTGGTTGGAGCATATGGGTTTTGTTCATATTTTAAATTTAAGTTTTTGATTAGTGTAAGTTTTTGATTTAAATTTTATTTTATTTAGAGTAATTTGCGGCATAAATACTTAAGTTTAACTTTCAGTTACAAATAAATACATAAGTTTAATTTTTGACGGTAATAATACCTAAGTTATATTTCTAGAACTCTGTAGGTACCTAACCGTTAAATATTAAGCCATTAAATCCACGTGTCATTTTGTATTCGTATATTTGAATTAATTTTTTTAAAAATAATAAAAATTTAATGAGTTGGACCAATCAAAAATTGTCACGTGGCAATTTACTTAAGTAGGTACCTACCTAAGTTCTAAAATTATAACTTAGATATTATTACCGCCAAAAATTAAACTTATGTATTTATTTACAACTGGAAGTTAAACTTAGGTATTTATGCCGCAAATTACTCTAAATAAAATAAAATTTTTTGAGTTTTATTTTTAATAAATAATTCGTTAGTATAATTTTAAATTATTATATATTAAATTAAGTTTTTAAGTTATTATTTATTATTTTCATAAGTAATTTTTTTAATTATTATCTTAAAATAAAATTAAAATAGCCGCGCGAAGAGCAGCTATATTGCCTAGTTTTATTTTAATTTGTATAGTTTAACATAAGTTATTTATTTAAATTTTTTAATTAATCTAAAATAGAAATTAAAAAAGAAAATGAAAATAAAACCTCCTATACTCTCACTAAATCAGAAATTATATATACACTTAAATAAAAAAAATAAATATTTATATATACATATTTTATAAAAATATATTGAATACTAGTTAATTATAAAAACTCCACATAAGAATTAATTAAAATCCCATATATACTAAACTAAAATTAATTTTAGTTACAAAATTATATAAATTAACTATTAATCAAATAATTTGTCAAAAATATTTTAAATTATTACTAATATATTTTGTGGCATAAGTAGGCATTTATCTATGGTGTTTGTAATTGAGTATGTTATACTATCATTATCTTTATCAGCTTGTACCTAATATATGTTATCTTTTGAAAAATAGTCTCCAAAGTTACCAAACAGTTTTTCTATTGCCTAAAGTTAAAAAAAATATGGTGTTTTTTTAAACTTTAGAATGTTAAATTATATTTATGTTAATAATTACTGAAAAAAAAATAAAGATTTCGATAAATAAATTTATAAAAAAATAATAAAAATACGAAAAAACTAATAATTTTTATTGAGATGTAAACTTTATGAATAGAATTTAAAATATATATATTTCATGTAATCTATATGTATATATTATTTTTCATGTTTATAAAAATTAACTAAAATGAAATCTATATTTAACAAAATATATATTATTTTTTATGTTTATAAAAATTATTTTATAATTAATATTTTTAAAGACCTTTTGATTTTTTAATCTAAAAACAAATTAATAATTATAATAAAATAATAAAATAATGATGTTATATTTATAACTTGCATAGAGGTAATCTCGCATATAATATGTTTTTGGTATTGAAATTGTAAATATAATACCAAAATAAGAATTTTATTTTATAATTAATTTTTTAAAGACCTTTTGAATTTTTAAATCTAATGTCATCAAAATAATTATAGTAATTAAAAACTTTAAGACATGTCTTTTGAATTGTAAATCTAATACTGAAATAATAATTATAAAAATTAAAATAATTTAACACCAATTGAATTTGTAAATAAAATACCAAAATAATAATTATAATAGATTAATAATGCTATTTTTAATTCTAAATAAAAAAATAATAATACTATATTTATAGTTGGTATACAGTTAAAAAACTAATCATATTAGTAGACAACTTTTACATATACAGATACAACATTTTTTCTTGGCTAGCCTTTTTTCTTTAAAATGTTGAATTTGTAAATCTCTCGTCAAAATAATAATTATAATAAAAATATATGTAATGTAACAATATTTGTTAATTCAATTTATACAATAGTTATAGATTAAATAAATTTATATCAACAAAATAAAAATAAAAGCGCACTATTTTTTAAAAGTAAATATATATATACATATTAGATTAAATGTACGTATACTTAGTTATATATTTAATTTTTTTATAAAAATTTTACACTAAAACAAAAATTACAAACTATAAACTCAACAATAGTATTTTACTTCTTTTTTTGCAGTAAGTAAAGATTATTGAAATTAACACGACAAAAATAAAATTGTTAAAGAGTGATTTTACAAAATAATTTAACTTAAGTTTTTTTTTTCTAAATAATAAGTACTTTTGTATATTCTTAATTATAAACAACATAAATTTATAAAATTAAAAAGCAACAAAAAGCAAAGTCTTAGATTTTAATTTTCAATAAAGTAAAAATTAAAAACATAAAATAAAACTTATAGGTTGAATAAAGATTAATAATAGAACAAAGAAATATTAAACAGTAATAAATTCATAATTAATTAATTAATGAAAGTTATCCACCCACAATATAAAAAAAAAATACAACAGAAAAATTTAAAATCACTAAACAATATAATTATTATGAAAAAAAAAAACTAAAGATAGAAGAAATAAATATTTATTGGTTTCCCACCACAAGTTGAAAACTTTGTGACTATTAAACACTCATTCATGATCGATAATGGTTTAATGTTTCACTATAAAGCACATTTTATCATCTATCAATTAATCATGATTACAATGATTCCTTCAATAATATTTTTAGCTTCTAAGTTGAAGAAATAACGGTTAGATATTTATATGTATAAAGTGAAACATATGTATGTGTATATAACATGCGGAATAAATAAACATATACACTATATGAATATAGGATCAAAATGCCTCCAACCATTGAATCTTTGAGCTTTAGTTCCACATAAGCTTGATCTGCAAAATAAACCGATTGATGTGGATAATCGGGCTTCCTCGCTCTCTCAACTCTCTTTAGATAGAATTTGCTGTTATGAACAGAATGAGTGAGGAGCTCGGGGACCGAGACCCTATATTTATAGGTGAGATACTCCATCAAAATCTGTGCCACATTAATTGTCAGAATATTTTGACAATTAATTCAGGAAATCAAATCGGGTAATGAATATAGAAATCTGACCATAGAATATTACATAATTGATTTTGTCTAGATTCAATAAATATAAAATATTCATTTATCACAAATCAATACTTTATTTTATTTCCTTAATTAAAAATATTCTAATAATAACATGAATACCTTAGATATTTCCTCACCACATAAAAATAGATTGTTTGATAGCACTCCATGTTGGTTGTAGTATTGAAAGAATATTTGTTGCTCCATATTCCCACACTTGTATATATATTCTCTAAGGAATCTCTCTCTGAATTCTCTCTCTCATTCTACCTTACAAAAGTAAAAAGAGCAGTCTATATATAGGTATAACTCACACTAGAAAATAGGTGCATAACCGGTACCAACTAACTAACTAACATAACAGAAAGTTAGTTAAGTTAGTTGGTGTAGGTGAGTTAGTTCATAAGTTGGTTTAGAGGATCACTTCCAAAAATTGATCATATTAGAGTATGTTTACAAAATGTTATTCAAAAATTAGCTTAAAGAGGAGAAATGTATGTTTCTCTCAAATAGAAAAACATATATGGTTCTTCTAGTATAACCATTTCAAAGAGTTATATTAAATTATTTTATAGTGTATTCTAATATTATATGAGATGATTTTTCATAAATAGTTAGCTTCATATATATTACTTATTAAATTAGAATTATATTGAACATTGTATCAATAGTAGTATGGCATTTCATTTTAGTATTAGACATTAATGCATTTAACAATTCTCTTAAAAATTAATATTAATGACATGACTGATCATTTTTTAATACAAAGAGAGACCAAAAATGTAAATTCTATTCATCTGAAATATGAATATGTTATTGTAGTCATAATAGACCTTTGATAAATTTTCAAGAGATTATGAATAATTAACATTATCCACATCAAAATTTAAACAGTTTATAACACACTTCTTTATAGGCGGAAAATGATTTATTTTAGAACTCACGTGTACATAATAAATTAAGAAACAATAATGGAAAATGTTATTGGAAGATTAATTTTCACCATTTTTAATGTCATTTTGCAAAATATTAACTTTTTTTCAATTAATCTTTTGTAAAACGACCTAATGTAAGATGTAACCATTTTTAGTGTCAATTAAGATATATCAATTGTGTTTGGAATTAGTTTTTTTTTACAAGGAATTAATTAATTAAGAACAAAAGATTAAAGTGCATTTTTAAGAAAATAGCTATTATATTTATATCTATAGCATTGCTAGGGTTTTAAGATTCATTGGTTGGCAGACTCTCACACCACTGAAGCATTCTTGTGCAAGAATCTTATAAGCTGCTTCAGTCGTGTGAGCTGCATCAAAGAACACGTGTGAATTTCTGTCTTTGCAAGTCACTTTACTCGGATCGCACGTGCCGTATTGTGTAAGTCCACAACATGTATTTGTTCCATCTTCTAACCCTGAAAAAATAAAATAAAATAAAATAAATCACAAATTTAAATATGTCAATTTGTTGTAATAAAATAAATAAAACATAAAAGTAGTTTATTACCGTAGCTTTGAGGATTCTGTACCAAATTCAAGATGTGTTGATAATTATTGCCAAGAATGAATGCAGATGCTGGAAGTGTACGGCCTAATTCTTGAATTTTCAAGGCAAGTTTTCCATTGAATTTTTGGACCATAGAATTTAATTCATCCACACATTTTGAGTTTAATTCATTTTTCTGGTTTGTATATGAGGGTAAACAACCCATTGCTTCAATGTCGAACACCACAAATTTTCTGGCTCCCAAATTGTACAACTCCTACAAATTCATCATGTATGTACTTAAAAGTTTCTATTATATTTTCGATCAAATACTTGGCCAAACAATGGAATAAAACTAGAGCTATCTTTAAGATAGAACTGCTGGGGTCGTTACTTAAGGCCCCTCAACCTAATAGGCCTTTCAGTCTCTTTTTCTTTTAAAGTTTTAACATCAGTCTATAAGGCCTTGAAAAAAAAAAATTGTTATAAAACGATTTAAAGACTTATTTTGAATTTGATTTTATTTTTCAAATAAAACACTCATTTTTATAATCTTGCCCATGACCCATAAAAACTAGAGATGGTTCTCTAAAAGCAAAGAAAAAACTAGTGAAGCAATTGTTTTGAGCCAACTGATTTATGTTCCAAAAAAATACAATCAAGATCACCACTATAGTTACTAGAAGACTATGTTTCAATCAATTATTGAATACACTACATTATAGGTATTTCAACCACCAAAAAGAATCAGAACAAACGCGCCAAAGCATATTTGGCAAAATTATATTTATTTGATTTATTGTCCTCAAATTGCTAATAATAATAGAATTAATATGTTGTGAAATGTCAAAAAGTAATCTTGTTTTAAAAATAAAAATTAGATAATAACATTTTGAACTATAATGGTGACACCATTTTACTTTAGTGACTAACATAGGTGTTATTTTTTAGTACTTTATTATGACTCTAGTTGGTTGAGTTTCTGTTCTTTATTTTTAGCTATTTAGGAAGTTTTGTATATATGAGAAAGCTATTAAAATTAGCTTATGTTTAGAAGAAAAATAAACTTTTTAGAATTAATAGTTGTGACTCAATATTTACCCAAAGTATTTTTGGAGCTTCATAAGTTCAAAAACACATTTTAAAAGTCCATGATCAGAACCTATATATATACAGTATCCAAGAATACACTTGGGACCAAGTAAATTATATTCTAATTGGGAGGTTATAACTAAATAGAGTTACACTAGAAAAAAAAATTAAAAAACCAAAAAATATCAATGTAATAATAATAACAATAAATAATCATTAATACTATCGTAATAGAAATATTTTAGAGTAAATATAATTTCATACATGTATTATAATTTAAAATAAAATTATTAATTTTACATAAATAAATTTACAAAATACATGTATATATTTTATTAAGATGTAATTATTCTTATATAGAGGTATACTTTGTTAATACGGGACTTAGAAAATGTATAACTAATTACAATTTAGAGGTTATTCTTATTTATAACTGACCCAAATTGGGACTTGATTTTTTTATAACAAATTAGAGGTTATTCTTGAATAGAGTATTCTTAAATAGAGGTTCTACTGTATATATATATATATATATATCTGTGTGGTTTTTTTTTTTTATAAAAGTAGTTTTTTTTTGTAAGAATTATAAAAGTATAGTTTACATGTATATATGAAATTACTAAAAAAAATGAAGTTAATTAGTACTAACCTTTAAGTGATCACCATAATTGGATATAAGGAGTTGAGCAAATGCTTCATCATTGGGTGGAGCACCCATAGTAGTAGTGTTGTTTTTCTTAAGGAAATTTAGGGCATAGTCATTAACTCCAATTACTAAAAGAAAAATGGACTTGGACAAATGGCCAGACACACCATTAACACAGCTAATGTCTTTCAAATGTAATGGCAAATATTCTTCTACAGTCTTCTTGAATAGTGAAATTTGTTCTCCTAAGCTCAAACTACCTTTCTACATGCATCACAAATTAATATTAGATATTTATTATTATATAGTATAAATATTAATTAATTAATTGTTATAAATTCATATTTCTTACAAAGCCTGACTCAGGAAGTATCCCAGCTGAAGATGAAGCATAATTGAAACCTTCAATGCTATTGTATGAACTAATTTCAACAAGTCTAATAGCTGGTGGTGGAGCTTTTAGTCCAAGTGATTCAGCTGCATTTTTATACATGAAAAAAAGAAAAAGAGTCAATCACTCCATTTTTTTAATATTGATTTAGCAAAAAGTAATAATTTTCTTTTATTAAAAAAAAAAAAAGTTCAATTTAAGGGTAGTTTTTTTTTGAAAAAAATAAAATAAGTGTGCATATATAAATACGATTAACTATCTATTTTTTTTTATAGATTGATGATACTAAACATAACTTTTATTCAATTAGTAACCTTATGGGATTAAGATTAGAAAGCTAAAATGTAATATAAATCTCACAAATTACGCACACGCCAGTAATAAATTTTCAATCCATTTTAATGCATACGTGACACATAACACTTTTAATAGCATACATACAAGATTAAGTTAATATTTGGATTTTATTTTCGATAATTTTTTAAAGTTAATCAAGATCTTTACTATAATTATAATACACTATCATATAAAAATAATTATAACTTACACTTAAAATTACTTCTACAATAGATTAGATTTAACACATCCTCCTTCTTAAGAATTTTATGTATCTATATAAATATATATATATATATGTAATGATATGAATAAGGTAGATAATACCAAAAAAATCAGGGATTGTGCGACCATTGGTGGGTCTTCCTGATGGTCCATCAGGAAAATCTTTGCCATAAGGCAGAAAGTCATATTTAGCAAAAGTCTGGATTTTATTGTTATTCCCAGCATCAACAGTTGAGTCTCCAAACACATACAATGCTGGTGCTAATAATAATTCACCTTCACACCTCTTCATCACCAATAATACTACACAAAAATTAGTAATCAACCAAACAAAAACAAGAAAACACCACCTTATTGATACTAATGATAATGATGAAGAATTCCCCATATCAATCTATATAAAAAAGTTTAAAATTATGTATAATAGTTATACAGATTTGATCTCTTCTTCTTATTATTATTAAAGTCATGTTGGTTGTTGTTGTTGTTTCTCTTGCTGCCAATGGATTGAACCCAATTTCGGTTTTAAAACCAAATAGACTAAACTTGTCACATTTATTGTTGCTTTCTAGTGGTGGGTTGTTTATATAGTACTGGATATTATGACAAATATATGTACATCGATATTATATTGTGGTTGTATATGTCTTATAATGTATATGCAATATTTTTGGCTTTTAGATTTATTTGAAATTGAAAGGGACTATTACATCTAATTTTTTCATTAAATTTGTGTAAATTAAAACTGTATATTGATAACAAAATTCATAAAGATTGAAACAAGGTAATATAGTTTTAAAAAGAAACAAGGTAATGTTAATTTAAGTATAAAAACAAAAAGTAATTTTGAAAATATTTATGTTAATTTTCACATGCACTCCACTAATTTTCATTCAAGAGTTTTCTACTCTAATAGGGTGTGTTTGGTTGGGAATAAAATGATAAAATGGAAAATAATTAATTTTTATTCCATTCCCTTTTTTTTTCTTTCTTTGAAACAAAGTTCAAGACTTCAAGTATTTCCTTTTTTTTTTTATTTGGTTGTATTTTCAAATATTAAAATAGCTTTTACATCATTTAGATGTAGAATGATTATTCTATTTAAAATTGAAAAGAAAGATCATTATATTGTAAGATTAAAAGGAGTAGTTTTTTTTTTTATTTCTATTCTATTCTTATGTATTTATATATCAAAAATAGCATAAAAAATTCTTCTAATGTTTTTTTAATTGTCTTAATTGTGGGGTGTTCATAAAAATACCTGATTCAATTCAATCCGTACGATCCAATCCAAAAGAATTTAATATTAAAAAGTTACCAATCTAAAATAACCGAACCAATCCGCACTTTTACAGATAAAATTAGATTTGAATTATTAAGATTGGATTGAATCCAAAATTTAAAATCCGCACTTAATGCATATCAAATACACTATAAGCAAAATAGCGTAAATTGGATTAGATGAACACCCCTAATTATTATGTGGTGTTCTCAAACACCAAAGAGGATAACAAGACTAAACAATAACCGTGAACCGTTAACACAAACTATAATTAATTTGCAAAGGATTGAATACTCAACACAAACTATCAAAATATGGCAACTTTAAATAGAAAATAACAAAATACTTTTTAGTAATCTATAAAATCAATTAACATTTAATTTAATTTAATATTACAGATTTTAAAGTTTGATTTTGTCATGATCACCTCAAGAAGAGTGAGCAATGTTGATTTGAGCGTAATTTTATAGAAAAATATTTTAAGAAATCCGAGTCCTGTGGTAATTTTTTCTTGGCTAATTAGTAATTTTTCCCCCCAAACTTTGACATGTACTAAATCGTGCTCTCTAAACTTTTTTGACCGTTAGAAATTCCCCTAAACTATTGAAATTGTTACATTTAAAGACTTTTGTCTAATTTCATTCAATTTTACTTTTCAGTGATTGTTTATGTACTAAATCATGCTCCCCAAACTTTGATATCTACCAAATCATGCCCTTCAAACTTTGATATATACTAAATCATGTCCCTTGAACTTTCATCCATGTTAGAATTTTTTTATTAAAATTAAACAAAAATCCTTAAATTTAATAATCTCAATAGTTCGAGAGAATTTTTAACGACCAAAAAAGTTCAAAGAACACGATTTGGTACATGTCAAAGTTCGAAGAAAAAAATTACTAATTGACCTTTTTTCTTACTATTATATATTTTTATTGATTTAATGTTTTGTAAAGTAAGTCCTCTATTAATAAACCAGAAACATAAATAGATAATACACTAAACTCATAAATAAATAATATACAAGAGAAAGAGGGAAAATTTTGCTATAAAAGCACCTACATTTAACATTACAAGGAATTTTGCAAGCAGGCTATATTAGATTTTTCACCCGTCCAAAAAGGATGAAAGAAGAAAAAATATTCTCTAAGAATACATATCCCAACCCAACCCATCACTTACCTTGGGTCTTTTTCCCCTTTTTCCAATATGAATAAATTATTCTAAAAAAAAAACACCCAATAATATTATTTTTCCCCAAAGCCGAATGGTGATTTTTGCCTGCTTCCACCTTCTCCATATTGTTCATTCCATTTTCTAAGTTCATTCATCGTTGTAGCATCATATGCAACTGAAGGCCCCACCTATACACAAAAATTCCACAAACATAAATAATATATATATATATAACTCATTAAAAACTTAAGATAGATAATGACTTTAAAAGTACTATTGGTGTCTGGCACCCTTCTCAGTGTCATACTGTTACTGCTTTAGGAAATATCGCCAACCAATTATAAAACGCCACCTATTTTTGTGTATCGGGTCCCAAGAGTATGCTTTTGTATGATATCAAAAGCATACTCTTATTCACTCGAGGTCACATACTACCAACCATTTGGCAGTGTCTCATTTGAATAAAGTTATGCTTAAAAGTTAAAACAATTAACAAAATCAGTTGTTCTCTTATGTTTCAAGCATGGCTAAGCAAAGTGAGTACCATTAAGGTTATTTCAATAGCTTTTTATTTTATTAATTACTTTCTCAGAGAAAAAAATCTTCATAATGCACTAATTTGTTTGCCTCAAATTTCTTTCCTAAGAGAGGAACCCTTCCACTCACTCCATTTTACTTATTTTTTAACTTCAAAAAGCTGTAGAATGGCTGAAGTTAATATTGTAGTAGAGAGGACAACACAAAATAAAGAAGAAGAAAAAATGGATTAGCCAAAGGCCTAATTCCTCAAGACATGCAAAAACTAACTCTTTAAAATATACACAATTATATAATAGGGAATAAATATATTCGAGTAGAATAAACAAAATTATCTTACCTTGGCTTTTGACTGAATAAAATCATCCACATTGAGACGCCTTAAGTTTGGTGCTGCACCATTTATACTTTCCTATAACAGGACAATTCAAGCAACGTCAATGGGCACAGATCAATTAAACCACAATCAGACATTTAGGAAAAGTTGAAAATGAGAAACAAGAATAAATACAACAAAAACTTTCAAGAATTAGAAAATTGCACTACTAATGGTAATCCCCCAAAATATGTCAATAAATCAGAGCTTTGTATTGTGTACTAGTGAAATTAATGAGAGTAAATCATAGAAAAATAGTGATTTTGAGACGCTGGCATAAAGCTAAATTGTAAGTATTGTGGTCTGAAAAATGTTTAAACACAATAATCTTGTCTTTAATTCATAAAATTGAAATATTCCTAAAAGAACCGATTCAAAGTTCAATAAAAGTAAAGAGAAAACAAAATTAAAAAAAAAGAGCATTCTAAACACCTACTTAATTAATTGTAGTTTTAAAATGTTCTTACTTCCCAGGCAGCCACTTTACAACGCGTATTCTAATTTAACTTCATAAACATTCAAAGAACTTACCTTCTTTTCCTCCTCTAGAAGTTCTTGTACAGGTCTATAAGCAGCAGCGATACAAAGGTTCTGTCGGAGAAACAGAAGAGAATGAATATTGTAAGTATGAGATACTAAAGAATCACATTAAAGAGAAATGAAATTAGCTACGTACCTTCAAATCACTACCAGAGTATCCCTCGGTTGCAGAAGCTAGTTTATCAAACTCAAAACCAGGTTCTAAATTCTCTTGTGAAAGAAATATCTTCAAAATCTTCAAACGATTTTCAGCATCCGGTAAGTCTACATATATCCTGCACAACAAACAAAAACTTGGTAAACATTTCAAGGTTTTTGCTTCATAAACCTAACACCTGATCCAGGCCCCATACCATCTGCGTTATGTTGAGATATAAGAAGTAGATAAAACATGTCTACTCGTGTTCAGATCTCACAAATGACAAAACCACCAAAAGCATCAATATGCATGCAGAGTAACAAAACCATAACAATACAGACCTTCTCGGTAATCGACGAATTACAGCATCATCAAGGTCAAAGGGCCGATTTGTTGCCCCCAGAATCAGGATTCTTTGGCTATCTTTTGACCTCAATCCATCCCAAGCAGCCATAAACTCATTTCTCATTCTTCTGGTTGCCTCATGCTCAAAAGCACCACCACGCGCACCAAGCAAACTGTCCACCTACGCAAATCCAATATTGATGTAAAGAAAACCATATCAGGGAGTCTAGAGCCCAAATATTATTTTCCAAGGCGAAATTTTGTTTCTCTTCATAATAAACAAACTATATAAACCAATCAAAACATTATACAGCAAAAAGGAGGACCAGCAGATTACAAAAACTACTTCAGATGTACAACCAAATGCATTATCAATGCCAACCATGTGTAAACCCTAAGAAATTTTAGGTATGCAATACGAATTGAGCATTATGCACTTCAATTTTTACAATTAATGTCTTTTAGAGCGAGAGAGATAAAGAGCTTACCTCATCAACAAATATAATGACAGGAGCAAGCTTGCTGGCAAAGGAGAAGAGAGCTTTCGTCAACTTTTCAGCGTCACCGAACCACTGTCACAGAAAGATGCAAGTTTATAACAACTCCCAAACAAAAACATGAGTACACAATTGCTTCAATGCTTCTGGTTTTCTTCATCCAAAAAAGTAAATGTAAAATCAGTCCTTTCACGTTAACATTGGCAATATGACATTTCAATTTTTCAACCTATCACAGATTGACAAAACAGTACATCACTCTAGTACATACAAAAATATGCAGACACCAAAGTATCATCTGGCACATGTTTAATGCAATATGAACACGATCCAAAGCTACATAAAAAGCACAAGATATTACATGGATGGAGCACATACCTTTGATGTAAGTGTTGAGCCAGTTATACTTATAAAGTTAGCTCCCGCTTCGGTTGCAAGTGCCTTAGCAAGAAGGGTTTTTCCAGTTCCAGGAGGTCCAAATAGTAGAATTCCTTTGCAAGGCTAAATAAAGCTTCACATAATAAGCAACTGACAAAAACAAGGAACAAATATCATCCTATATCAACCAAGAACAACAAAGAAAAAGATATAATACCCGCAACAAATTTCCTTGAGAAAAAAGTTCCGGTCTCCTCATTGGAAGTATAACAAGTTCCTGCAATGCCTTCTTCACATCTTCAAGAGCACCAATGTCATCAAACTTAACACCAATTTCACCAGGAGCCACCACTGCTGAAACAAAGTTGGTCTCGTACTCATCCTTTGCAAGATTCTGTAATGATATATGTACATTATAAAATATTTCTTAATGATTTTCCGGTAAATTTAGTAAAAGGATACGAAACATACCTTCAATGTCTGTGACGGTTTCCGAGATATAGCTTCCTGCTCCTTCATCCTCAGAATTGCAATTTCAATGCTTTACAGAATAAAGAGGGATCAAAATTAGAGGATTTCAATTTCAAGACTATGTGAGGTGTGCAGTCTTGCATAAGTATTTAGTATTACAAATAGTATAAAAATAAGACTACATACCTTTCACGAGGAATATGTAGTCTTTCCCCTTTTGTGGAAGGAAGCGGGCAAGATGACAAGTAATGATTTTTAGCCCAACCAACAACTTTCTCAGCTTCTGCAAAAGTACAAGAAAAATTAAAATAAATAATACATGACACATTGTTTACATGCTTCAGGAGTAGTTTCCAGATTAGAAGATGTTCTGAAAGGTTTTGTTCTTAAGACCATTAGTTCAGTTCTGATGGCTACCCATCCTGGTCAAGTTGGTTGTGACTTGTTCACTGAATTGGACCAACTCAACCCACGCATACACTGAATCACTATGTGAATTTATCCTTAAGATTTACTAAGGTAGCTAAGCACTTTTTACTATTTTGTCATCCTTCCCTATGGGATTTTGACGTTGGAGTATTCTATAATCCCACAAATTACTTGCATCAAGTGTTTTTTTAAACACAAACTTTAATCCTATCCTCATTACCAAATCCAAAAAGCTTCTTGAGCATCTAAGTATTTCCTCTCACTGAATCTAGAACAGCAATAGGCTATTTTTTATTTTCTTTTGTTGAAAAAAAGGGAAAGAAAATTATTTGACATTTTTCAATTAATCAATAGTACAGTAATATCTTACTGTGCTTTGTTAAGATCACACCATCAGTGTTTACATGCAATAAGTCCATGCAAGACAGCTCATGCTCCTCAAGAACCTGCAATTCAATAAAAAACAAATAAGAATAACATTATTAATAATAATAACAAAGCTAATTGCGCCATTGAACCCATAAAGAGTATTGCAAAATACCAAATCTAATACATTCAAGTCCCTTCACATAAACAAGTCGAAACTCCCAATTCCAGTTAAACATAAGAAGTTCCCAAATTTAGGACTAGTACCTTGTGTAATTCATTTATATTACTCCGTGATATGATAACTCTCCTATCTTCCTCCACCTGTTTACAAAATGTTCGAAGGTGATCCTCTTCCTGCAAAAAGCACATACAAAATATATATGAAACAATTGTGTATATATACAATAATGTTTGTATAAAAAATATTTGATATAAAAATCTACTATCCTAAGTAAATGACAAATTGAAAATTCATAGCCAGATGTTTTTGACATGTAACTCTAGTAACGAACTTCTCAGCATTCTCATGCTGAGAATCATGTAAAATGTTTAGCATTTGATTAATTTTCTCAACTCAACTCTACATCAACATTAACACATACAAAATTTATTTGATTCCTAAATAATCCAATCTTATTAAGGATTTTTGCTAAGATACCAATATATATATATATGGAAGAGGTTTCAATGGTTACATTTTTATTGTAACCACCATGGTTACATTTTTTTAAGCCATTGGATTACAATTAAATAGTTGTGATTAATTTGGAAATTAAATAAAAACAAATAATAAATAACTTGTAACCTGAAAGTAACTGATAATTTATTTCCTTATAAAACTTTAATTAAGATTAATTATATTTTAAAATTAAATTAATTATAATTATTAATTATTTTTTTGCAATTTATTACTTTATAAGGATCTTTTAGCAATTTACTTTTTTGCACTTAAATTATTTAAAATTTTATAACAAAACTTTTTATAATTTTATAATTTAAATTTTATTATACTTGTTATCTTAATTTTAAATTATTTTTTTTTTGAAAAGGGAAAGGGTCCGCAAGTCATAGACAGGACCCTTCCAAAAGTAAATTAATAAGCCTCGCTTGTGGCGGAGGAAAACCATATTACAAGTGATACAAGGGGTAGATACCCCTTTACAACAAGGCATTCCAATCTCTACTTAAATCTAAGAAGGATAAGTCCTCGAAGAACTTAGTTTTAAAAACCCAAGTAGCTGTCCAGAACTTAGTTTTAAAAACCCAAGTAGCTGTCCAGAACTTAGCTTTCTCCCACAATTCCTCTGCTGAACACTCCACCCCTTCGAAGATTCTAGCATTCCTTTCCAACCACACAGCCCAAATTATTGCTAATACTGCCGTTCTCCACATCTTTGTTGTGCGTTTGCTGCCCTTTAGCTTGCTAACTAACAGTTGTGGTACACATCTTGGCATAACCCATGACAACTTAAATTCCTTTATCAACTTGATCCATAATTGACTGATGAAACTGCACCCTAAGAATAGATGCCCCACATCTTCCCCGCTAACTTTGCAGCAAACACACCATCCAGGTGAGATGGAAGAATATGGCCTCCTTTTTTGCAACTTATCATGAACGTTCACTTTTCCTAGAGCAACAAGCCACCCAAAAACTTTGACTTTTGATGGAACACAACTTTTCCATAAGGGCCTTACCCAATAGACTCGTCTGCCATTCGGGTTCGCCGTAAACCAGGAGAAGGCTGACTTGCAAGAGAAAATTCCTGACGAGTCTGGTTTCCACAATCGGCTATCATTTGAGATAGTGAGTACTCTAACATGTTCCACCTTTTGCAACAGCGAGGAGAGACTTGGGATCTCCCGCTCCATTAGGTTCCTTCTAAATTTGAAATCCCAGCTTTCTACTCGTCCCCCAGGCTGACCCTCGTCAACAATCAGATCTTTTATTGACACATTTCTATCCTTGGAGAGCGCTGCTAAGTCGGGGAGGGATCTCGATAGGGAGGAGTCACCAAGCCAAACATCTTCCCAAAACCGAATGCTGGCTCCATTGCCTAACTTGAATTGTACTAACCCAAGGTACTCGTCATACAAATCAGAGATATCCCTCCATGGGCCTTTGGGAGAGAGACGACTTCCTTTTTTTGTGTCCCAGAAGTTATCAGACTTTCCATATCGACTCAGCACCACCTTGTGCCACAACGAGTTTGGTTCTAGGGAAAACCTCCACAACCATTTCATAAGCAAGCCCTTGTTCCTCATCTCCAAGTTCCCAATTCCCAGGCCACCTTCCTCTCGAGATCTGCATACTTCACCCCAAGCCACTAAATGATCCCCGCCTGACGATTCGCAGCCTTCCCAAAGAAAATCCCTCATCAACTTCTCCAATGCTTTAGTTACAGCTTTTGGAACTTTAAATAGGGAAAGATAGTAGATTGGAAGGGAGGATAGGACTGACTGAATGAGAGTCAATCTACCCCCACGAGATAAAAATGAACATTTCCAGCCATCTAGTCTTTTAGCGCACTTATTCAGAACCGGCTCCCAAAAAGCCCATTTTCTAGGCGAGCCCCCCAGGGGCATACCTAAGTAAGTCAAGGGCCAACTGCCAACTTCACACCCTATCTGAGATGCCAACCTGGCCACCTTTTCCTCTTCCGTGCAAATCCCCAAGATTTGACTTTTGTTCATGTTGATTTTAAGCCCAGAAATAGCACAAAAGGCCTCCACTAATCGTAACAGCTTCTGCAATGAGTCATCATCTTTGACAAAAAATAAGGTGTCATCTGCAAATTGAAGATGGCTGATATGAACCTTCTCTTTTCCAATCTCGAACCCAGAAAAGTTGCCTGAGCTTACTGCCTTAACCACCATCCTTCCTAGAACATCCGCTACCAGAGTAAACAAGAAGGGTGATAGTGGGTCACCTTGTCTAAGGCCCCGAGAGCTAGAGAACTTCCCTCTTGGTCTTCCATTAATGAAAACTGAGAATGAGGTAGAAGACAAGCATCCTTTGATCCATTTTCTCCAAGTGACTCCAAAACCCTTGTTGCACAATACGAGATCCAAGAAATTCCAATCCACTCGATCATAGGCTTTCTCAAAATCTAACTTTAAAACCAGCCCGCTTTTGCCTCTACTTCTGTAGTCTTCTACCGTTTCATTAGCAATGAGAACCGAGTCAAGAATTTGTCTACCTTCAACAAAGGCAGATTGAGTTTCATGTATGGTCTTCTCCAACACCCCTCTAAGTCTGATGGAGAGCATTTTCGCAATCATCTTATAGACGCTTGTTATAAGACTGATTGGCCTGAAGTCTTTTACCCTACAGCTGTTTAGTTTTTTTGGGATCAAGCATATGAAGGTCTCGTTGATGCTGCCTTGGATGATTCCTTCTTTCTCAAATGATTTAACAACTTCCATAAGGTCTTCCTTAATTACCTCCCAGTGGGATTGAAAGACAGCCAAGCTGAAACCATCTGGTCCTGGAGCCTTGCTTCCTTCGCAACTAAACACTGCCTCCTTCACTTCCTCTATCTCAAATGGCCTCTCCAGATCCATGGCGGAGTCAAGAGGGATCCTTTGCCAGTCAATACCTTCTATGCTTAAGCCCCGTCTTCTTTCAGCTTTATACAGGTTTGTATAGAAGGACACTATCTCATCGACTATATCTTCTTCACTATCAATGATTGACCCATCTTCCTTTTCAAGTCTTGATATTGTGTTCCTGGCTTTTCTGGCGTTCAAGAGGTTGTGGAAGAATCTTGAGTTTGCGTCACCCTCTTTAGCCCATTTGCACTTTGATTTTAGCCACACACTTCGTTCTTCTTCAAATGCAAGTTGCTGCCACTCTTTTTTGATAACCTTCCTTTCGTCCATTAAAGATTGATTCCAATCATCAGAGGCCTCCAGTCGATCCAGGATCATCAATCTTCGTTCCATGGCGATCTTAGCCTCGTGTTTGAGGCCATACGTTTCTTTGCTCCACTTCTGGATGTTTCCTCTTACTGTTCTTAATTTGCTCATGAATTTCGTACCAGCCCACCCTAACCCGACTGCCTCTTTCCACCAGTTACGGAAATTATTGGGGAACAATTTATGTTCCAGCCACTGGTTATCAAATCGGAAAGGGCTAGGACCCCATCTAGGCGGGTTTGAGTCTAGAATAATAGGACTGTGATCCGAGACAATCCTCACCAACATTTCTTGTCTCACGTACGGGAAAACGTTACTCCAATTGCTAGTAAAAAGGAAACGGTCCAATCTACAACAAATAGGTTTGTCTCGGAAGTTTGACCAAGTGAAACACCCATTATTTAATTTTGGATCAATTAACTTCAATTCCCGCACTAACTGATCGAACGTCTTCATACTCTTAGTCCAAGAAGAGCTATTTAGTTTTTCTTGTACCGATCTGACTACGTTGAAATCCCCACCTAAACACCATGAATCACCACAAATTGCGCTAAGGCCAGCCAACTCATCCCAGAAATCATGTCTTGTTTTATACGAGCACGGTCCATATATCCCAGAAAACCACCACGGGCTTCTACCTTCTGCTTCTACTAATACTGAGATAGAGAACTCGCCCACCAGGGAGTCCAGCACGTTGATACTTCTGGTATCCCAAGCTAACAACGTCCCTCCCGAACTTCCAATGGCTGGAATCAAGATCCAAGCTTTAAATCGGGATCGCCAAATGCTACCAATGAAGTTCCTATCTACAGTTACTCTTTTCACTTCCTGTAATATTATTAAATCCGGGTTAACTTTGTTGATAGATGCCTTAATTGCTTTTCTTTTTCCCTTGTCTCCGCTGCCTCTTACATTCCACGATAGGATTCTCATAATGATCTCTTTTGGGATCCCTCTTTTTTCTGACCTCTGTCATAGTCAATGTTAAAGGCCAACTTTTTGAGTTCTCTAATGCTCTTCCTCCGAGCCTTTGTCTGTTGTACTGTTTGTTCTTCTTCGCCCTCATTCATTATCAGATTCAGTCCCAACTCCTCCATGGCTCTCACCAAATTGTTTCCTTGAGCAGCCCCTATCTCGCCTATTGCAGAAACTTCTGCTGCCACCTCGCCCACTTCCACACCTAATTCATAACTCACTGGGCATTCTGTAGGCTTTTCACTATCAATCCAAAGAGCCTTGATATCCTTCATAATTTCCTCCTGTTCTTCTCCTTCATCTTCTACTAATCCCGGATCATCATCTTCTTCTGAATTATCGCTCTCGGAGGAGAAATCGAGAATCTCATTTGTCAAGGGATCATCGTCCTCCGATATCATTTCTTCAATACGGTCCGTTCGATCTGAACCAATTGTTTCTTCTCTACTGCGTTTGGATGTGCACTTCCTTTTTCTGGAGTACATTACGACATAGCGTTTGCTTACTGGTTCTTCCACGACTGGGATTTGTTCCGATTCTCTCAACACTGCCTTTGAATAATCTCTTTCTCTTGGTTCGAATTCTTTCCAGAATTGAATGATGGCACTTCGGAATTTTTGTCGTGATTTTGGCTTGACAGACTTGAGGAGACCTTCGAAATATTCAGAAAAGATTTGGGCTGGGTTCTTCTTGCTGACCATGGAAAGAGGCTCCTTCTTGTCGACTGAAGTCGACTTGATTCCCTGAAGATCGTGGTACAACAATTTCATCGTGTAGGGCCCGTGGTGTGTATAAATACTGAAGCCCATGCTACTATTTTTTAGGCCCAAACAGTTCCAATCCATCTTATTAAGGCTTGTAAGTCCATCATCTCTTTGGTTCATTCTAACCCTAAGTGGACGGCCCATAAGGTCTTGGCCCACATCAAAAGACAGATTTTTCCCAACCGACTGCCACAAAAAATTTAAATTTAAATGTCCAGCTGGCATTGAGGGAGCACCCACACGTGGCACATTCAAACTTCTCCAAATACGTTGAAAGATCTTCTGAATAGGAATCGTCCTCCTACAATCACGTAGCTCTTCATTGGGACTCTTAATCGTCGACAAATCCGCATCACTAGGGCGGCTATCTGTCTCGAGGGATGTACCATCATCATCGCACGGACGCTGAGTTTTTGAACTCTCTGCCGCTTTGTTCCTTCCCCAAACCGCCCTACCATAGCTAGCCCCTGCCGTCGCCGGAGAAGGGAGAGTCCCTGGTTCCTTTTGTTGAGAAACCACCGTGAAAGCATCGGTCGATTTCTGAGATTCACCCGCCGCCTGCCTGTTTACAAATTCCATCTCTTCACAAGTTTCTTCTTCCCTTAGAGCTTGAAATTTCCCTGCTTCTTGACTTTTATAGAATTCCGAGTCCTGATGCCATATTGTGTTGAAAAAACCACTAAATCTATAGCCCCAATCATTTAGTTTGAACAGTTTCAAAGGATATTCCTGTCCCTCGTGACTTAACAGAATTGAATTGTTTACGAATCCTTTATCGTCTCCTCTCAATTTGAGTCTCAAGTGGTGTAAAAAGTTCTTCTCTGCTGTGTCTTTCTCTACATCCAACAACCCTCCACATAAACTGCCAATTTTCCCCATCATCTCAAGGTTCCATAAGTTCAGGGGGACTCCTTCTACCCCAATCCACGAGCTCCTACATTCGACTTTCACCTCTCTGTTTTGTTCTTCCCCTGACCACTTTACAAAAGAGACAATTGTGTCACCTGTTCCCGGTATTGTAGTCTTTTTGATCCTCAGTAATGCATCCATCTCTTCCACGTTCTTGCACCATATTAAAGTACGATCGTCAAACATTTGACTAACCTCTAACTTTCTATTAATTTCCCGTGACAGGTTATAGAAGATAGAGCTCCAGGACACTTCGCTGTTATTTCTAACCATGATCACGGCTCGGCTCCAATCCTTATCACAAAACTCTGCTTGTAGAAATTCATGAAAGTTGTTCTGCTCCATTCTCCTTCTTGGAAATGGATTTCGAGGCCTGAAGCTCCCATTACCTTTTGGTAGGAAGTCCCAATATCCCAATCTGTTGGCTTTCCGATTCTGGGATATTTGCTGTTTGATACTGTTTCTCCCACCAAGAGGTTTCGAATTTTTAGTTGGGTCGAAGACTCTATCAACAATCTGTCTTCTCGCAGAACCGGTATTCTGTTTCACAATACTTGCCCAAGATTGCTGAGTTCCTCCTCCCCACTTCTGCTTCTCCAAAGGTTCCTTGGGCAAATTCACTTTGTCGATATTTAGCTGGCAGTCTCGTTTTAACGTTCCTTTAAGGCATCGTGCAAAATCCTTCCATCCATTAGCACGTTCCTCCTCCGGGATGATCACCATTGATATCTTGTTATTCTTAAGGACTGATACTTTCATGAACACCCCCCGGTTGTTATGATATATTTCCAATAAGCAACTGTTGGACCTGTTACGAAATGATCTTTTGTAGTTAACTTTCTGCATCTCCTCCCTGTCTATCAGCTCTTCTAAGATATCTGCCAACCACGAAGCTGCTTCCAATGTAACAGCAATTTCATACCCTGCGAGGCGAGTTCTTTCACATATTCTAACGAAGCCTCCATCATTCGATAGGGTGAGCATAAACACCTTATGAGCAGTACGAAAACTCCAATATTTTTGAGACCCCTGGTCACTACCGGATCCAGAGTGTTTTCTAAGGCCAATACCAGTGGGGTAATAGCCATTTTCCTTCCCAAAACCAGTGGGGTTTCGGTGCTTACCATGGCCAAAGGAACCATGGAACCCCCTCGTGTGCATGGGCACAATTCTCAAGTCAGAGAGAAAAAGTAGGAGAGAGAGTTACTATTAGCAATTATTTTTTTTTCTTAATTTTAAATTATTACACCTACTTATTTAATTTTTTTTATTTAAATATTTAAAAAGTAAAAAGTAAAATAAGTTGAAGAATTTTTTAGAAAAAAAATGGCTGCACTTGTTATTGACTAGTTTGAGGCCTCATACTTAGTGCATCTAATTGTAACAAAATAATTAAATATCATTTGAAAATAATTTATTATTTAAAAATTTATTATAAAAAGAGAATTTTAATTTGTGTCAAAAGAAATTTAATTTTTATAAAAAAATAAATTTTATTGTAAATATTATAATTAAATGGCTTAATTAATAAAATAATTAGAGTAAGGATTTAAATATAAATATTAATTGCTAAAAGAGGTCTTGTTAAATATTTAATTAATTATTTTAAGAAAATAGTTAATTATAATTAATTAATTCTAAAAAAGAAAATTCTACCTATTAGTAACCTGCTATTACAGGTCAAAGAAAAATGTAACCATATGGTTACAATAAAAATGTAACCATTGAATAGTCACCCATCATATATATATTTATATATATATGTATAGTAATCACATAGACATGAATTCTGGAAATTATACAAACAATTTAAAAACTGTTGTGGTTGATTGGTGAGACATGTTTTTTCATTTAAAAACACCTTTTAGATTGTATGCACATTGATGTGATAACTGGTTAAACTATTTCCTTCAGTTATATTCTTCCGTTATGTTTTCTGCCCATTGTCTTTAGAGGATACCTTATCCTCTACGAGTCTGTACTGTGTTATTTTCAATATGAAACACCTTTAAGATGTTTTAAAAAACAAAGAGGAATAGTTTTCCTAACCACTATTCAACTATTGAGACCTACAAAAGAAGATAATAGACACGTACCTTGGGAGGATATACACTCAAAGTATTTTTGAAGAGCTTAAATATTTCGTTTCCATCTGATCTCTTCGTTGCCTTCAGTCCCTCAGTAAGACGCTTCAAGGATAAAGGCTGAAAAATTACATCAAACTTAACTCATTGACACAAGAAAACAACAATAGCTACAAGAATTGCTGATCTTCAGCACAAGAATCAAATAGCAGAAATATCTGAAATACCAAACAAGCTTTTTTATTCAAAAGCAGACAAAGGTCACACTTCCATGAGTGACCACCCAAATTTAGTAGGAACCCTCACTTACGGAGGAAAAAAACATCAAACAATTTTCTTTTCGTTTATGATAGCTAACTGTATAGTTTAAACTAGCAGAAAACTCTATGAAAGAGTTTTAATAATAATAGTTCAGTTCAAAATCGCAAATAAAATTTGTAAGTAATGAAACTTTAGAAGTATCTTTAAAATGCATTATTTTAAATATTAAGTTAGTTTGGTAAAAAAAAAAACCTCTAAATTCAGGATTAAGTTCAGTAGAAAAAAAAAAGAAAAAACCATCATCTTACCAGCTTAGCAAGACGACCAAAATTTGGAAGTATCATCGTCTGTATAACAAAAAAAGTATAATTGTCAGAAAAAAACATCAGCCTAAGAAACAAACATCATTCTAGTCATTCATATACAAGCTTCAAAACAATTAATAAATTAACTTACAAATTTCTCTTTCTCCTTTGATCCAGATTCAACTTTGTTCTGCCCACAAATCAGAACAACAGGACCTGATATCTGATTAAATATATCTTCAACCTTCTCGACAAATTCCTTACGATTTGACTTTGGAACTGCCCTAGACAACCATTGAGAAGAGTCTGGAAAATATACAATAAGAGGTTGCAGTGCATGCAATACCTACAAGCAAAACCAAATGCACTTGTGAAGGGTTTGATTGGTAGGTATTCGATAATTTTGTCATGTAGCACAGCAGCTAGGAGTCTAGAAAAATGTTTTTTATGGGGGGGGCCTGTCTGGGTATCATTTTGAATTCTAGGGTTTTTCGGGGATCTTTCTGGACAGAATGTATCCATTGTGTTCTTGAATTAATTAGATTCATCTCATATCATTTATCCTGTAAATAAAATAATAAAACAAAACAAATACACTTTTGAGACCCAATCCCTGAAAAAAGAATATGGTGTTTTTTTTCCTATAGGAAGCAAAATGAAATAGCTTCAGAGAGCTAAGAAAAGGTAGTGAAAATACCTCCAAGCAATTTTGATAAATGAAATCTTAGCAGAAATTATAGCTCATTTCCCATTTTTATTTCCTCTTCATTCAAAAGTAAATAAATAAAAACTAAATGGCGCAGATCTCTTTTCTATTTTTATCATAACATATGACAATATCAAGGTATACCTCACTAAGTGCCTCCATTGCAACATAACAATCCTCAGCTTGGGTATCAAAATCATGCTCAATATCCTTAACTGAAAGTCAAGGAAAACGTGTCAGTTGTCATAAAAACAAAAAAAAAAAAACAAAACAAAACAAGCAAGCTGCTCCTGCTACAAATGAATCTGAAAATTGCATTAACTGAGAAACACAATAGATAAACAAAACAGAGGATGAATTTTTGATAAAACAGTATTATGGCTTCTGAAATGAAAATTTTTTGTTATGTTAGCCAGCTTGCACATAGTGCCTACATGGCATGTTTTCAAAAAAAGACCTCCAAAACCCACTTTTAAAGGATATGCATGAAATAATAACAGAACTTTTAGTATTTAGAAGAGCTTGGTGGCAAAGCAAGTTTATTACCTTTTCCAAAGAAAAGAGAAAAAAAATATCCATAAAGCCAAAGGAACTTATTTGAGCTTTAATGGGACTTTATGCCTAATCCATTATGTGGTAAAATTTCACCTTTATCTCGATATATACAAGCTAATTTATGCTCCTAACAGCAATTGAAAAAGCATTTGCTTCTTTTCAACCAACACTTAAAGCAAAGAGTAGAAACTACCCCAAAACCTTCATATTACAACCGCATGCCCAAAAAAAAAAAGATTTAAACTACATGCAGTACTTAATGAAACAGAAAATAATAAAGAGCTGTAACTTTGTATGCTAAAAGTAGAGAAATCAACTACTAGACGACATAGTGTATACAGCTTGATAATGTAGCTTCCATAGGTTTAAAAGAAAAAAAAGGCTTACCGTTCATCCAATAAACAGGTGGCTTTGCAGGTTTCTCTGTTTCTTTATCCTCCTTAGTTGCATCACTCCCTTTGTTTTCACCAATATCAAAAATAACTGCAGCTTGATCGCCACTAACCTCATATACCTCCCCACGTTGGCCCTTCTGCAACACCCTGCATAATGTAAGCGCTCTGTCAGAAAATGCTGACAGAATGACATACACACACGAGAGAGAGATATAGAGAGAGGAGGGTAATCTTATTTCTAGAAGTTCAACAGTTGTGGTCTTTAATCACATAAGTAATGGAAGTGCAAGGCTTCACACAGAGCAGAAATAAACTTAAGGGAGTCGGTCAATTTTTCCAGCCAAATCATCATTACTGATAATACAATCATATACAACAATGGAAAAAGGTGGCTAACTCAGAAACAACGAAACCCTTATCACTTTAACCATAACCATATCCTCAAGTAAGGGGGAAAAAACGAACATCATTGTCCAAAGAATACCGGAACTCTTTGCTTAGAGCGAACAATATGACCCAGGGCAAGCAAGAAAATAACAAATGTAACTTCCAACCACCATCCATTCACACTCCCCACATCATCATCTTTATTAGGAATTTTTAGCAAGATCCGAAAAATTCTTTGCTTCTTTTAAATCAATTGCATTTCTTTTAAAAATTTATGGTAGCCTGAAACCAGTTACTGTTATTTGGCTTATGATCTATTAGCTAATTCTGTAAGAAATGAAAATTGTTTTGAGGTCAAGATCAAGGTAAACCAAATGAACCACTGGTAACAAGAATATGGAAGCCGGCCGGGTCAACTTAAGCTCTAGAGAGAAGAGGACATTCAATTCAAGCTTTTCCCTTTCTTCCCTATACATCTGGATGACTTACCAACCCACCTGCCACGAATAATAGTATAAGCATTTGTTGGACCATCAGATGTTGATATCTTCCCCAATATGATCCTGTATTGCATTATGCATGTCAATGTCAGGTGTGGGTTGAAGCTAGAGACACTATTGGATGAGATCAAGCTAAAGGTTTAAGAGAGACCACAAATGACCTCTTCCTCTCTCATGTAATTAGTTTTATTTTTTCATTCGAGTTTGGTGAGAGAAGTTTTTGTCAAGGGATAGAAAAGAATTTCTCCAGGAACGTAAAACAATGAAGGGATAATTTATAAAAAATAAATAAATAAATCTCCAAATTACAATGTAAATAAATAAATTCATACGAGCCTTCACATTTGACATTACAATCTTATTTAAAGGTCTAATCCATTATAATATCACAAAATTTTAAGTAAACTCAAATAAATTATCTCATGACAAAACAGCAATTTTCCAAAAAAGAAAGAAAAGAAATCAATTTAAGAAGCAAACATGGGGTGATGCATTACCTCTTATCAGCTTCACTCTGAGTGGAAGATCCAACATATTTCACACGGTCACCTAAAAGAAAGTGACAAGCAAAAGAGTTATTAGTAATTAAATTGTGAATATATTATTTATGTGATATATTATAGCATTAACACCTTATACAGTTATTGGTGTAAATGAATATCAAGTCCTACATATTTATATTTAAGTTAATTAGAATTAAGTGGAGCACGTTACTTAATTGTACCAATAATAACATGCCTCGTCTTCTAGGATGTTGGGCACCATGGTGCCATATAGCAATGCTCTTAGTTTAATGAAGCAGTTGGTAAGGTTTGGAATGCATAATTTTAATGTATGTGCTTATAAGTAATATTCACACTCCTTTTTTAAGAATGCTGAAATTAAATATGGCTCCTTTTAAGTTGAAATATCAGCATCTAAAAAACACACAGCATGGGGATAGTACGTTCAAATTCTCACCTCTCTTCAATGGCCGTTGGGATTTAGAAGACTCATCAGCCTCAGCATTGGAGAATTCAGTCGAATCAGGTTCACCAGAAACTCTCTGTAACGGAAGTGTTTGTGAAGGGGAAGAAAATCAGACTCGTAATTGATGTCAACTATTTAAATAATATATTGAAAAACTAGGACACAAAAAACTTAAGGAGCCATGAAGCAATTAATTGAGCAACCTACAATAACAAGAAGCTCGCAACCTCAGATACAATTTGATCAAATAAGTTATATATCTGATTTCAACTTTCTCTACAGTATCTAAGACTGTTCAAAACCATATTAATTATAACCATTAGCACAAAACACCAAGAGGACATAGATTATGACAACATGCATTGGCTTCTCTTCCACACAATCCACCAAAACAAATATAAAAGAACAGCACCACCAATCTGGCCTAGCAGTAACACATAAAAGGACTAATCAGATTCCTGGAGACAACAAAAGCACCGACATGGCACACTAGTACAAATCTTCTATGATCTTCATATTGTGAGCTAAATAGGCATGAGACCCAAGGTTAGGACACTTCAACTCAATCTCTAGTTGATCGAATCAACTTGAAGATAAACTTTTACTAATATCCACTTATACACTTCGAAGTTTAAAGAGACTTATGGTATAGCTTGTTTTCTAAAATATATATAACTTGTTAGTAATGAATGTTATATCATGTTACAAGAAACATTTGATAGTGTATGTAGCTTGCTAATTGAATATTAATAGCTCTGCAATGTTTTTATAAATGTTTTCAACCTTTTGGTGGTAATTATTTATCTAAACTATAGTTTTGATGCTTATAAGCCACTGGGATGATGATTCCTAGGTTAGATTTTATACGGAGTATGATAGACTTCTATATCAATTAAAAGAATTTAATCATTATATGGTTATTATATGAATAAAGCTAAGAACACCACTTCCTCTGTTTCTAAAGTAGTGGCTAGGTTTCAAAATCTACAAAGAAAATCAGACGTGATATAAAATCACCATCCACGTGAGTGCAATAAACATGGTAAACATGGTACTAAATCATTAAATCATGTTCGTCTATTATAAACATATTGCATTGTATTATAGCATAAAAGTTGAAAGAACATGACTTGATCCATTGAACCTGCACTCTAACTGTTTAAAGATAAATAGAAACGGGGAAAGGGGAAAATGTGAGTTGTATCATACCTTTTCGAATTTCTCACAATTGTGTGGAACTTCAACAAGCTTTCGGAGGGCTGCTTCAGCAGTTGATACTTCATCAATATCAGTACCGTCTGACTTTGCCTCATTACTACTAGTCCAATCTTCTTCATTTTCATCCTCCACCTCAGACTCCGAAGTATAGTCCTCCCCGCGTTCGGTACTATCATCATCTGATTCACTCTCTGATTGGCAATCATCACCAAAATCCTATTGCAATATTAATTATAACTACTTTACTTTTAGCCATCAAACAAAGCGGAAAAGTTTCCTCATGTGCTAATATATTAAATTATTACAATCTTACATAAGGAGCAAGAACACTGCTGTCGAGCACCAGTAAAGGAACTTGTAAGTCTTGCGCAAGCGCTTTAACTAGTCTCTCGCGGTATAGCTCAGTGCCTGAAGGGGGAGTGTTAATGCAAATAATTAAATCAAATATTGTCACTAAGGGAACAACCAATATACACAGGTAGACGATAATCACTTAGTAGGATCAACACCAACCTGGTGCACTCTGGAGCAGAATTCTGCCACTTGAAGACGACAAACGGGCACCATAAGATGAAGTGACCTTTTTGTGATTCAAATGAGAAGCAGCACATTCCACCAAAAGCTTTTTGGTATGGTCACTGCGATACAAAATAAGTTAAAACACTTTAGCTATTCCTATTATTAGTAAAAAAAACATTGACTGATACGAATAAGCAATGAGCAGTAATTACTGAATATAGTAAGGTAGTGTTTCCCATGAAACAGTTATCTTCTCCCATGGAATAACCCTCCGTAAGAACTCATTTTTGAACTTATCACGTCTGGTCAAGAAAGGTGAGTCCTTTTTTCTACTCTCCATTGAAATCTTCTCATTAATGAGCCATTCTTTTTGATCTTGCTCTCCAAGCCGAGCATGAGCATCACAATTCCTAATATCCTCCCCAACCTTTTCTTGCAAGGTCTTTCCTTTAGCAAAACCAGCCCCATCTTTAACAGGTGCAAGTTTATCCTCACTAGCATTTCTGCCATCACCTTCAGAGCTATAAGCTCGGAACTGAATAGACTTTAAACACGGATTCGACTTCACATCTAAATCAGTATAGCAACTAGCAGACGCAACAGTTCTAGAATAAAACGAATGTAAGAAACTCCTTCTGCCTAAACTACCATGAGAACATTTATTTCCTAAAACTGTTCTACATATCCAAGATTGAGAAGAACCCCGTTCAACAGAGTATGTCCTCTTAACGTATTTCGATGGCAACAACACTCCCCATATCTGATTTCTACACTGTATTCTCCTTGCATACATTGCAGCTTCTTACACACAATTCCCACAACACTGCAGAGCATGATTTCATTTCATTAGTCCAACTCCAACATTGCATTCAATTATTGCAAAACCAACAAAATGACCATATAAACAGCATAAAGCATAACAAACTATACACTACAAAATGCATCAATACAGCAAAAGACTTCAACAACACAATTACCTTTACCAATCTGCTCTCAAACTCAAATTTCTCAATCCAAATACACAAAATAACGATTTAAAAGCTTTAAAAGGAAGATTATTTCGTAATAATTTTCCAACTTCGAAATTTGCAGTCCAGATTGGGGAAAAAACGATTAAAAAACTAATAAAAGAAAAAGCTTTGAAGAGAGAGAGAGAGAGGTCGGTCATACCTAGAGGTGATTGGAAGCTTCGTCAAGAAGAAGACTGGTTCGCGGCCATTAAAGAGAGAGAGAAGGGTGGAGAGAGAAGCGGGAGAGGAGGGAAGAGCGAGATAAGATACGGCTTGATGCAGCTTTGTTTAGAGTTTAAACTAAACTCAACAACACCATTATACATTCCCGAAGCTTTACGTAGGTTTCAACTCGGAATAAACAACTCCAGCCCATGGGCCCTCTCCGCATTTATATTTGGGTTGGGCCCGTTATTTCTTAAGAATTTTCAAATATTGAAAATAAGAAAGTGAGGATTTGTCATAAATATGTGGAAAGAATTTAAGTTTAAGCATAAATAAAAAATGTAAAAATAAATATGGGATTGAAAATAATCAAAGTTTTGAATATAGGAAACTAAACAAAAGACTATAAATATAATTAATAAACTTTTTACCCCTTAAAAATGTTGTCGGAAAAGTCAATGTTACGGGAAGTCAGCGGAAAGTTACTATCGTTAAAAAAGTTTGCGAAAAAGTTATCATCGCCAAAAGAGTCACTGAAAAAATCACTAGAGTTGTCATCGTCATCTAAAAGGTCATTAAAATTTCTATCGTCACTAGAGTTAGATGTCTCAGACATAAACTAAAATGAGGAATGCTAAGGAGACTCTCTTTTGTACTCTCTTTTGCACTCTCTTTATAAATTAGTGACAAATGTCATCCTTTGAAATTAGTGTATTTATACTTAGTAATTAGACATAATATTATTACATTATTATATATATGTTATTACAATAAAATTATTATAAATATTTACTTAGAATTAAATATAAATATATATCTTAAACAAAATTATAACACCATTTAATAAAAAAAAAATTATAACGTATGATTAGAATTTATTTAACAATTTAAATAATCATATAAATAGTAATTGAAGCTATTTTATTTATATGCTTTTTTTACAACACTTTTTTTATTATTATTAGTTTAATTCAAAACACATATATCACTTGTATTTTGTTTCAATGTAAAAAGAAAATAAATCAATATAACTATAAATTAGACAGTAAATAAATTAGGGGAAAAAAAAGAGAGAGAGAGAGAGAGAAGAATATGAATTGTTTATATTCAAATTTATAATAATTGTTTTGACAAAAAAATTATTTAATTAGACAAAGTAAATAGATATAAATAAAAAAAAATATAATAATTAGATAAACTAAAGAAGATTGATGAACTAAAGGGATAAAAATAGAAAAAACATAATAATAATAACATTATGATAACTATTAAACAGCTAATTGGCAATCTTTTAGATTTTGTTTAGGAAAAATAATATAAATAGAACGCAATAAATAAATCAAAAGGATAAATAAATTAGAAAACTACAAAATATAGAAAATAAGATTTTGAAAAATGTAATAATATTTATGTGATATATATACATATAAAAATAATACAATAAAATAAGACTAATTTATTTTTTTCCAAACAATTGATTGGACAAATTATTATATCTTCTCCTTTTATTTTTTTGCTAAAATTTTTTTAGGTCATATTACAAAAACATATATATAAATGCGTATCTCTTAATCTATATTAGTTGGACATGATTTTTTTAATAAATAAAATAATAATCACATATATTGTTGTGATTTGTGACTATTCATTTTGCTAAATAATTGTAAACATTGTTAGACTATAATATAGTGTATGTAATATAGCATATACAAAACGATATGAAATGCGGAAAAACAACTGTAATCATATCTATAATATATGCAATGAAAGGATCAATATACCTCCAGCCATTGATCTTTGAGCTTCAATCCCTACGATAGCTTCGGCATTGGAGTTCGGGCTTCCTCACTCTCTCAACTCTCTTTAGATGGAATTTGCTGAATGAATTCAGAATGAGTGAGGAGCTCGGGGACCGAGACCCTATATTTATAGGTGAGATACTCCATCAGTATCTGCGCCACATTAATTGTCAGAATATTTTGACAATTAATTCAGGAAATCAAATCAGGTAATGAATATAGAAATCTGACCATATATAGAATATTACATAATTGATTTTGTCCAGATTCAATGAATATAAAATATTCATTTATCAGAAAATCAATTATTTATTTATTTCCTTAAATAGAAAATCATTTCCTTAATTAGAAAATAACTTCCATATATAAAATATTCTAATATTCTCCCACTTGGTCAGCATTTAAACTAAAATATTCAAACCCAATGTTCCTCATTATATAATAAACATACGAATCATAGCGACATGTCCTCATTATGAATCGAGTATTATCTTCCATGTATTACAATACATTTATTATATAACAATGTACTTTACGTGGCAATGTACTTAAGTGAATAAACCCTAAACCTTATGTTTATTCAGGTCCTCTGAAATTTTTCTCAACTGTAAAATTAAGATGCGCATAAATATGAGAAAAATCAAAATAAGAGTTTCATTGATAATAACTTTATTTGTACAAATTACATAAGGGAACCAAGTTCCATGTTCTCTACATGATCCTTGAATTTATGAGGTGGCAAGCCTTTTGTCATAGGATCGGCAATCATCAATTCAGTGCTAATGTGTTGAATGACCACTTTATTTTCCTTAACACGTTCTCTAATAGCTAAGTACTTAATGTCGATGTGCTTGCTTCGACTTCCACTTTTGTTGTTCTTAGCCATGAAAACAGCAGCTGAATTGTCACAGAACATCTTTAGCGGCCTTGCAATGGAATCAACCACTCTAAGGCCTGAAATGAAACTCTTTAGCCATACACCATGTGATGTAGCCTCAAAACAAGAAACGAACTCGGCCTCCATAGTAGAAGTATCAGTCATAGTTTGTTTGTTACTCCTCCAGGACACAGCTCCACCAAGAACATAAACACGTAACCGGATGTAGATTTACGTGAATCGGTACAACCACGAAATGCGAGTCCGAGTAGCCAACTACTTCTAGATTGTCGGTTCGTTTGAACATCGGTTTGTAATCCTTAGTACCACGAAGATACCTCATTACTTTCTTTGCGGCTTTCCGGTGGTCTATCCCCGAGTTACTGCGAAATCTTCCTAACATTCGACAGAATAAGCAATGCTCGGGTCTTGTGCACACTGAGCATACATTAGGCTTCCGACGGCGAAGCATAAGGAATGTTCTTCATTTGTTCTCTTTCAAAATCATTCTTTGGGCACTGGCTCAAATTTAATTTATCACCCTTCACAATTGGAGCAACGCTCGGTGAACAATCTTTCATATGAAATCTTTCTAAAACTCTGTTGATGTAGGCTTCTTGAGATAAACCTAAGATACCTCGGTATCTATCTCTATGAATCTTAATGCCTATGACATAGGATGCTTCACCCATGTCTTTCATCTCAAAGTTCTTTGAAAGAAATTGTTTCACTTCACGTAGCAACCCTTTATCATTTGATGCAAGAAGAATATCGTCCACATATAAAACAAGAAAACAGATTTTACTCCCACTTTCCTTCAGGTATATGCATTGATCCATGACATTCTCTTCAAATCCAAAGGAAGAGATGACATCATGAAATTTTAAATACCATTTATCGGGATGCTTGTTTTAATCCATAGATGGACTTCTTGAGCTTGCATACCAAATCCTGACCTTCACTAGAGGAGAATCCTTCTGGTTGTTTCATGTATACCTCCTCCTCTAGATCACCATTCAGAAAAGCGCTTTTACATCCATATGCTCCAGCTCTAAATCAAAATGAGCAACTAATGCCAAGATGACTCTGAGGGAATCTTTCTTTGATACAGGAGAAAAAGTCTCCGTATAGTCAATTCCTTCCTCTTGAGTGAATCCTTTAGCAACAAGTCTCGCTTTGTACCTCTCAGTGTTGCCTAATGAGTCTTTCTTAGTTTTATAGACCCATTTACAGCCAATGGCTCTCGCCCCATTAGGCAACTTTACAAGTTCCCACTCGTTGCACCTCATAGAATTCATTTCATCATCCATAGCATTGTACCACAATTTTGATTCTCTACCGTTCATAGCTTGTAAAAACGTTTACGGATCATTTCCAATTCCAATATCGATTCTAATAAATACACAACATAGTCTTTGTAATTCTTTGGTTTGATAGGTCTAGTAGATCTTCTTAAGACTTCACCAACGAACTCTTGGGGAGCGATGGGCGGATTCGGCGGGTTGTTCAACAGTTGCAGGCAACTCTTGAACATTATGATCTACTGGATTATCATTACCAACTTGTGGATCTTCAGTGATTGGTAATGGTTGTTCAACATTCGTTTGAACTACAGGAGTGTTAACCATTATCAATCTTGCTTTTGAGGTGGAATGTTCTGAAGGATCTTTCTCAGGACCTAAGTCCTTTGATTGATCACTCCCACTGATCAAGGCATTCTCAAGAAATTTTGCATTCCTTGATTCCACAATTCTTGTGCTATGAGATGGACAATAAAACTTGTAACCTTTAGACTTTTCAGCGTACCCTATAAAGAATCCGCTTATGGTCCTTGGGTCCAATTTCTTCTCTTGTGGATTATATATTCTGACTTCAGATGGACATCCCCAAATGCGTACATGATTCAAACTTGGTTTCCAACCTTTCCATAATTCAAAAGGAGTTTTTGAGACTGCCTTTGTTGGAACTCGGTTTAATATGTACACGGATGTCTTTAATGCTTCAGTCCACAAGGATTTAGGAAGGTTAGAGTTGCTACTAAGCATACTCCGCACCATGTCCATTAATGTTCGGTTTCTTCTTTCTGCAACACCATTTTGCTCGGGTGTACCGGGCAAGGTGTAATGGGCAACAATCCCATTTTCTTCAAGAAACTTCGCAAATGCACCAGTGCTTGCTCCATCTTCTCGTGTATCTACCATAATACTCACCTCCTCTATCCGATCTCACTATCTTAATTTGCTTGTTGCATTGTTTCTCTACTTCAGCTTTAAATATCTTAAAGACATTTAATGCTTCACTTTTATTATGAAGTAAGTAGATATACATGTAGCGTGAGTAATCATCTATGAATGAGATGAAGTATTTCTGACCATGTGACTCCATATCTGGACTACATATATCAGTATGTATGATTTCTAATATTTCAGAACTCCTATGGACACCGCTTTTGACGGACTTGGAGGTTTGCTTTCCCTTAATGCAATCCACACAAGTATCAAAGTCAGTAAAATCTAAGGTATTGAGTACCCCATCTTTTACCAACCTTTTAATTCTATCAATGGAGATATGTCCCAATCTCCGGTGCCACAATGTACAGGAATCCTTTTTCATAACACATCTTTTAGTGCCAGCGTGAACATGCATAACATTATTAGTGGTATTATTTTGTAAATTAAGGCAGTAAAGACCATCAGACAAAATACCATTTTCAACACATTCAGATTTATAATATAAATTGAAATATTTGTCTGAAAATGTAAAGGAAAAACCAAAGGGTATAAGTCTTGAAACTGAAATCAAGTTTCTAGAGAAACTTGGTACATAAAAGGTCTTTTCTAACTTTAAAACAAAACCATTACTTAAAACTAAATTGCATGTTCCAATAGCTTCCACATGTGAGCCCATCTTGTTTCCAGATAAGATGCTTTGCTCACTTGCCACTGGCTTCCTTAGATTTTGAATATCCTGCAAGGAATTTGTTATGTGAATCGTTGAACCGGAATCAATCCACCATGTGTTAAGATTAACATTAGCCATATTAGATCCATAACATACTAAGGAAATTGGATTACCTTTGTCATCCATCCATTTCTTGAACTGGCTGCACTCCTTTTTCGCATGTCCCTTTTGTTTACAAAAGAAACATTTGATAGAATCTTTCTTTATGGCAGCCTTGGGAGCCATGGGCTTTTCCCCTTTGTTCTTCTTGAATGGCTTGCGTTTCTTAGGTTAAGTGGTCAGGTGAACACTTTCTCCTTGCTCCTGTAGGAGCCTGGCTTCCTCTTGAACACACATGGTCATCAATTCATTGATAGTCCATTTTTCTTTATGTGTGTTGTAGGAAATTTTGAAAGGCCCATACTGTGGAGGAAGATTGTGAAGGATGTAATGAACCAGGAAGGTATCAGGAATGATAACGTCGAGTTTCTTCAAATGAGCAGTGATGTCCCTCATTTTAGAAATGTGTTCTCGAACTCCTTTAACGCCGGTGAGTTTTGTGGACGAGAACTCTTGGATGAGGTTGATGAACAAAGATTTATCTGAAGTGTCAAACTGCTCATCCATAACTTTGATAAAATCTTTCACCTTCTCAGGTGGCTCCACCGATCCACGCATTCCCATAGGAATTCTGGACATAATGAACATGATGCAAAGACGATTAGATTGCTCCCACTTTTCACGTAGTGCAATCTCAGCAGCAGTGCTAGTATCAGTGATAGCAGCTGGTTCATCTTTCCTTATTGCATAATCCATGTCAGTGCAAGCTAGGTGGAGAAGAACTCGTTCCTTCCAGATTTTGAAGTTGTCACTCCTAAGCTCAGGGATTTCACTAGTGATTTCAGCATATTTAGAGGTGGATGAAATAGCTGCAAGAATAGGATTACAAAAAATTTAGATGTTAAAAGGATTAAGGCTTTAATGAATTCATGTTTTACCAATGTAGAAACATGATGAAGATGAAAATTTTATTAAATCTAAAATTGCCTGTGGGCTAAATTTTAAATCTAATAAAATTATATGAACTTTATGATAGATTTAATGAAGTATTTAATTTAGAAATAATGGAGGAATGAAATCTATCTTTAATTAAAATTTGTGATAACACTATTAAATCAAATCCTCATAACTCCCTGTGGGGTAAATTAAGAGAATTTAACTTAATATATTATCCTAATTAATTATAAAAATATAATAAAATCCCTGTGGGGTAAAATTATTATATCCAAATAATTAATTACAAGTTTTGTCCATTAAGGTGAATTTTAATTAATATATAATTTTATATAATTAAAGATGTTGTGGCTACTCCCTAATTATTTAAAATTATATTTTCACTTAGACATTAGGTATTGGGCTCTACCTAAAAGTAATTTCGTTATTAACATAATAGACAATCACTGAGATTAGTGCTCCTAGTGTGGTCGTCCGAAGATCATTAAAAACCGCTCTAGATATGAGCATTTGTCCCAGGTTCATGTTTCTTATGTCAAACCACAAAATTACTTACGTTTTATTCATATTTTATTCATTTTATAAAGTTTTATGAATATTTTATGAATAATTTTATGAAGTTTTATGAAACTTAATTGCTAAATAAAATATTCAACCTATCTTAATGTTTGAATATTTCTAAATATATCTAGCACTACAAAAGGAATTTACGAATAGCATTTAAATCATACATATCTAAATTAATTGCATTAATCATAAATTTATCAAATAAATACAAAATAATACAATTAATGTATGATTATTAATTAAATGCTAATTCCTTAATATGAAATTAATGGCAGATTTTTCAAAATTAATTTAGACAAAAAATTGCATAAATTTGGTAATATATAATTAAATGCACAAATTAGCACAATTTTTACATGCCTAAATAAATCATGTAATAAATTACCAAATTAAACAAATTTCCATTTTCAATTTATACTGTATATATGTAATAAACAAAAATGGAAAATTAACTAAATGCAATTTATTGACTAAATTAACACAAAAATAGGAAAATAATTAATATTCCAAATAAATAAAAATTTATAAAAAATTCGAAATTTTTTCCCTCTTTTTTTTTTTTTTGAAAAAAAAAACACACTGCCAAACGACATGTCGTTTTTGCAAAAAGCAAAACGACACGTCGTTTTTTCCAATCTGAAGGGTGCAGAACACATACAAAAAACGACACGTCGTTTCATTCACCAAAGGGCTGCCTCAGAATACGAAACACGACATGTCGTTTTCCACAATGTGAAAAACGACATGTCGTTTTTCAACAACGACAACTGCAACGTGGTTTCAAACGACACGTCGTTTTTGACAAACGACACGTCGTTTTTGTGCAAACGACACGTCGTTTTTTGACAAACGACATGTCGTTTGCGTCGTCTTCTTCAGCCAAACCGGGTCGATTTTTACCCGTTTTTCTGCACGCGGGTCCGTGGAACCCGACCCAAACCCGATCGAAAATGGCGTTTTCGACGACCAAATTGCGTGTTTTCAAATCTAAAATGTTCTAAATCAAATAATAAAGAGATCCACATAGATTTTATGCACAAAAACACGTTAAAATATAAACTTTAATATCACGAAGTTAATCGGGTCCGAAAAAGTTTTAACTGAAAATTTTTTCCATCCTTAAGTTTTTCAATAGATTTTCAATGCTTAGATCGATCTATAATACTATACGAATATAGTAATATATTTAGAATTCGAAATAAACACCGAAAAATGAAAAACGGAAAAATTAAACTTTATTTACACCGATAACTTTGTGTGTTATATATATGCATGTATATATCACATAATGAAAATGAATATTATAAATATATTATGTGATAAAACATATATATAATATACAATATATATATATAAACATATATACACGTACATAAATATTCAAAAAAAAAATGAAATATATATATACTGTATGTACGTGTATGTATTATATATATATGAATGTATGAATAAATGTATTGTTGGGTTTTATGCCCTAAATAAAACTCATTTCAATATAATCAGATTTACTTATTAATATAGATCAGAAATAACATTTAATGTTGCATGGTTCACATGATTTATTTCATGATTATATGTACATAATGTATAAATTCATCTGAAACCCTTTTCACATACTTGATCTTGTTTATTGTGCCGTCAACACATTGGAAAGTAAACATGACTATGTGAATAAAGTTTCCTAGATTTATCAGACACAGGGTTTTACTGATATGATAATCTACAACAAGAGTTTACTTGCATTTGGAGAAGTGTCGTGTTCTTTCCAGAGCATTGGTTAAAGTAAAGCTCAGGTTGGATGCATGGAGTATGCATCGGAAGGGACCGATATTGAACTTTGACTTAGATTTAATTAAACTTACCGTAAAATCTATTCAAGCCAATATCGCCTAGTTGATCCTAGATCAAATGTTCTTAATCCTGTTATGATTAGGCTCAATCTCGAGAGGCTATTCGTGTTCTTTGATTTGTTAGTTAAGCCTACTTTTAGGTCAGGGTGATACGTACATTTTGGGAACACGGTAGTGCAATTGAGTGGGAGCGCTATCATAAACATGGAATCTATAGCTTCTATCTGACGAATAGTAAGCAAAGGATGATCTCCTTCGAGCTTGACCAAACGAACATAAATGGTGGAGTACTCATTTCACATAAGCTGAAATATCATTTATACGGGGTCAAGTGTTTTAAGGAATAAATACATTGTAGGGTGTAACGGTAATTTAATCCCTTTACAGTGTAGATCATTCATATAGAGGATCATTGATCACATTAGGATTATAACAATGGATAACTAATGATGTGTCTATATGGTGGAACATATAGAGCATTCTATATACTGAGAGTGCAATTCTAAGTTCTATGCGTGGATTCAACGAAGAATTAATAAGTTAGTGAATTTTAGTGTTAAATTCTTGATCTACTTATTGGAAGCTCGGTTATATAGACCCATGGTCCCCCCACTAGTTGAGATAATATTGCTTGTAAGACTCATGTAATTGGTTTTGATTAATCAATTATAATTCTCAAATTAGACTATGTCTATTTGTGAATTTTTCACTAAGTAAGGGCGAAATTGTAAAGAAAGAGTTTATAGGGGCATATTTGTTAATTATGATACTTTGTATGGTTCAATTAATAAATATGATAAATGACAATATTATTTAATAATTATTTATAGTTATTAAATAGTTAGAATTGGCATTTAAATGGTTGAATTAGGAAATTGGCATTTTTGAGAAAATTAGATACAAAAGGTGTTAAAACTGTAAAATTGCAAAAAGTGAGGCCCAAATCCACTAAGCATGGCCAGCCACTTTTATAGGCAATTTAAACTGATATTTTTATTATTTTAATGCCAAATAATTCAAACCTAACCCTAGTGGAATGCTATAAATAGATAGTGAAGGCTTCAGGAAATTTACACTAAATTTCTACACTTTTCTTCAGACTTTCTGAATCAGAAAAAACTGAGTCTTCTCTCTCCCTATCTTTGGCTGACCTTTCTCTTTCTCCTTCCCTCTTCAATTTCGAAAATCTTAGTGTATGAGTAGTGCCCACACACATCAAGTGATACCTCAATCATAGTGAGGAAGATTGTGAAGAAAGATCATCAGCAAAGGAGTTTCAGCATCAAAGATTCAGAGAAAGAGATCCAGGTTCAGATATTGATAATGCTCTGCTACAGAAAGGAATCAAGGGCTAGATATCTGAACGGAAGGAGGCATTTAATTCCGCTGCACCCAATGTAAGGTTTCTTAAACTTTATATGTGTTTATTTCATTGTTTTAGAAAGTTCATATTTAGGGTGTTAATAAACATACTTGTGAGTAGATCTAAGATCCTGGTAAAATAATATCCAACAACTGGCCTCAGAGCCATGGTAATTGATTTACTTGCAAGAAATTTGGACTTTAAAACGATTTTTTATATGTTCTTTGGATGGTATCATGTTGTATTGAGTGTTATTTGATGATTGATTGATGTTTGTGAAATTTTCGTGAAAAATAATTGCGATTTTATCTCTGGAATTATTTTTATTGGATAGTATGGAAAAAATTAAGCAAGTTAGCCTTTTACAGAACTTAATTTGGATTTTATTTGAATTAGTTATGATTTTTTGAAGATTTGAAAAAATCGGGGGCTGTGCTGATATTTTCCTGCGATCGCAAATCTGTCCGTACAGTTTCGAAATTTTTTGTTTTTCTTCAATTTTTCATGCTTTTTCATGGAATTAACTTCTAATTTTTTGTATAGTTTTGTATTTATACTATTACTATTCCTAATTCAATTCTAATTATCATTTTGAATTAATTTAATATTTTTTAAATTTAATTCAAGATATTAGTGAAATTTGAATTTGAATAGAATTAGTATCTATCTTCTTGCTTAAAAATCTATCTTATTTTTAAATTTGATTATATCTTATTTTTTTTAAATTTAAGGTCAGATTTTATAAGATATTTATAAAATCTTTTAAGATATTTTTAAGATATCTTATCTTTTAAGATATTTTTAATTATATCTTATCTTTTAAGATTTTTTTTTTAAAATTAAATCTTTTTAGATATTTTGACCTTATTTAAATTTAAAGTAAGATATTTATAATCATGTAATTTTAAATAGATATAAGATATTTTGCTAACCTTTAAATTTTGTTATTTTATTTATTTAAATTAAATTTAAAATCTGAAAAGATATTTCATTTATCTATTCTAATTTTTATTTAATTTTTATTTATAAAATAACATTTAAAATTTAAAAGTAGTTAGCAAATTTTTGAAATGATATTTAGGTTGGTTGAAAACTAATTTTTCAAAAATTGTAGGTTTAATTTTAAATTTAAATTTTTTAAATTTTCGAATTTTTTCAAATTCTTTTAAAATTTTCGAATTTTTTTTTTATTATTTAATTAATTATTTTCGAAATTAAAAAAATTTAATTTAAAATTAAATAAATCCTACATCCAACTATCCAACTAACCTTGTTGCAGGAGTATGTGCTTTAGCTTCTGTGTAAGTTTTCAAAACCTATTATTACTTGATTGCAAATAGCCATGGTTACTTTTTGCCAGATCTAATGATCTGATGGCTCCCTTGGTCAAGATAATAATTTGTAACAGGTATAATTTACAATCTTCTTTCATCTGTGTATGACCTAGCAACATGATAGGACCCATCCAAAGTGTGCCTGTGTGAGCCTATGTGTTTAATTTGATTATAGATACATATAGGTTGTTGTTGCTAAAATAAATTATCATAGTTCTTGATAGAATTTATTTAGGCCCATTTAGTTATTGGGCTTATTCAATTAATAACAGTTGTTCTTATTAAGGTTAAATTCCTCTCTTTTGGGCCTTGTGTGAGAGTTGGGAGCCATAGAAGTGGGTACGACATACTGAACCCAACACCCCCTCACACAAATCACCCCAATTGTGAAGGCCTATTTGCCTGATTTGAACAACTGTACTAGGTTAATTACACTAGTTTAACCTAATAAAAATTGATTAGCAACATAATTAATTTCATTTATTTTGAAATTAATTTAAGAAAATTATAGTTTAAAGAATTTTTTATTCTAAGCTAAACTATATGTATTTTCATGTATTTAATTAAATATAGAATTATAACCATCTAGATTCTTTCTGGAACTTAATTTAAATTTTTCATTAAATATTCCTATTTAAGTTGATATTTAGTTATCTTCAACTAACCAACTTAAATCTGAATATCTTTTGAATTCAAAATTTCAAAATTAAGTTGAGGAATTTTAGGCATTGGTTATTAAGATTCTTTAGATATTTTTTAAGTTAATATCTTTTCGAATATTAACTTAAAATGGAATATTTTCAAATTAAGTGGTTACAACTTAATTTTTGATATTTAATTAAATTTAAGTTTGAAAAATATTTAAGTTCTAGATTTTTTCTAATACAACTTAAATAAGATATTTTTTCAAATTTTGTGGAAAAGATACTTAGTCAAATAAGATATTTTCTAGATAGTTATTTCAAGACTACTTATTATTTCTAATATTAAATAAGAAAATATTATAAATTGTGAAATTAATTATTTAATTAATTTTGGTACAATTTATTTTAAGTATATTTTTCCTAGTATTAAACTAGAAATTAATAATTAAGCCTTCTCTACACTTAATTATTTATTTCTTGAATTTAATACATTTAATTAATTTGAAAATTAAATATCTAAGTTGATTTTTATCATCATACTTAAATATTTCTTTTTCATGACATTTAATTAAATAGAAAATTATTTTTAGTTGAAATTTATTTTTTCAACTAAATTTAAATAATTTTCAAAATATATTTTCTTTATTTTATTAATCAATTTTCGAAATTGCATTTCTTAAATGCTAGAATTTCGAATTTTATCTTGAAAAATAGATTAAGTTGTAAATTAATTATTTATTTTAATTAATTCTTGGATCAACTTAAATCAATGATTTTTTCATTTATTGTTTAATTTAAAATAAATTGAATTAAAGTATATTATTAGAAATTGAACTAATTAGTCAAAGGAAAATCTAGATAGATGATATTTTTGCTTGAAGTATTTTTCTAGTGTATTTAATTAAATAGAAAATTAATATTTAAGTTGATTTTCATCATCATACTTAAATATTTGAAATTTTTCTTATATATTTAATTAAATAGGAAAATTATATTTTTTGTTGTAAATTAATTTTATTAATTAATTTTGGGCCAACATTAAATTAGAATAATTTTTCCAGGATTAATTTTTTATTTTAACATGCATTTTTGAAAATTGTATCCTTGAATACTTTAATTTTTCGAAATGCAATATATATTTATAGAAAATTAAATTTGAGTTGTAAATTAATTTAAATTAATTTTGTAACAACTTAAATTGATTATTTTTCTAAATATTTATTGGAAATTATTACTAAGATGGAAATAATTCATGTTATTTTCATATCCATCTAAGTAAAATTTATAAATATTAAATTAAAATTTATATTTAGAATTTTTCATTCTAAATTGGAAATTTTAAATAAATATATATATTTAAAATAAATAAATTAAATAAAGATAATCAAAGAAAATACAACTCACTTTAAATAATGAGCTTGATTATTATTAAGATATTCGATCTCCATTGTGGGTTTTACACCGCGTTTGTTTTAGTGAGTAATCCTCCCTAATGGAGGAACGTTCATTAGCAATTTCGCACCGTTTAACCTCGCATGATAAGTAGTTTGTAAGTGTTTTGTATGGTATGGATCACCCTAATGGTGGCGACCATACTTGACTTGCAAATTATGAAACAATGGTGGAAGCTCATAAGATAGAATTGCCTTGACTCTCGCCTAAACGGGACAACGCTGAATTCCAATCTTGATCGAATAAAAGGTTGCTAGAATGGTTATCATTTTAGATGAGCTGACAACTCTATTCAATGGATGATGCTTTGACTCTCGCCTAAACGGGACACTGTATCAGTTTGTTGAAAAACCTTGGAAATTATTTAGGATTGTAAGTTTTAGTATTTTCACTTGTCATTCCTACTTGCTATATGTTTAATAATTTCTGAATTGTGTATGAATTTATATTGAACCATGTTATTTTCTGTTATTAAGTTGTAGTTTAATTTCGAATCTTCATTGTTGGTCTAACATGTTTGTTTTTCTAATGAGATAAATCCCTAATGGATTTTCACCATTAGACATACATAATAGTGTAAGATCTCGAAAGATAAGTATTGTATATGCGACATCTAACTGTTCATCAATTGATGACACCTTAGACTAGTATTTTTACAATATGAAACAAGAAGATTACATAAATAAGATTACTTTGTCTTTCGCTAATCGAAGCATCGTTGGATTCTTATTTATAAACGAAATTATCCTAATTCCTCTTAGCTTATTCATTTCGAATTAGCTTCAAAACATATCATTGGATGAATGGTCTATAAATCATTTCATGTCATTATATTTTCTCTTAAGAAATTAAATGACGCATATGATAATAATCCCGAAATTCTATTTCCAATTGATATAAATCCTCAATCTTAGAAATCTCCTACTTGTATGGGCAAATCTGACTTAGAGTTTGTATTAGTAGTGGTGGTCCAAGAAAGAATTACTCATTATATTTGGTTGAATTTAAGTCTTTGACTTTAATTTTAGAATCCAAATAGAAATTTTCTTATATTTCTAATTCCAGAATACAATACAGTTACACTTTCTCAAGTGTTTAATATCCATCTTCTATTAATGGATTAAAACTGTATGGAATATGAGTTAGGTATTCTGTGACCAGGATCCACTTGCAGTATTCTAAGAACTCTTTGATGTAACTAAACCTATGTCATCATAGACACTACCACATTTTTTTTTAATCTATGGCATTTGTATCTTGTTCATAGTGGATTTGACAAGATCAATCTCTGCAAAGAGTTAATATGCCAATATCCACTGAAAGTAGTTCATCTCATTCGCAGATGGATGTACATTCAGGGGTGGATATGAGTTTTTCGTTGTATTCTTAAAACGATCACTCTAGATTATACCTTATGCAAAGAAATTTGAAATGTTTGAAAAATTTCATTAATTTCTAACAATGGTTAAAACCATTAAGGTAAGTGGTTAAAGATCTTGCGAACTGATAGGGGTGGAGAAATAGTTAGTAGATATGCAGTTCAAAGATCATTAAATTGATTTTTGAATTATATCCAAACTTACCTCCCCAGAAATTTCGAGTTGCATGTTAATGATTAGTTACTAGTCGTTGCCTAATTCCTTCTATGGTAATACAATTTCAGAATGATGTAATGGTTGGGTACTTAATGTAAATCATTACTAGATTCATGGATGACCTAATCAAAAATCTTAAGAAAAGCTAGAACTGTTAACCATGGTTTGTTAGCTATTCTAAGTGATTAGGGGTGGACCATCCCATTGTCAATAGATAAGAAAGTGTTTGTTCAAACAAATACTACTTTTCTAAGAAAATGACTAAGTCTGAAAAACAAGTAGCAAATAAAGGAGATATTTAATTCTTGATTCCAAAAGTGTTCTATCATCTTATATAACATATGATGATCCCACTGCCTCTGTTGTCTTGTCACAACCGAAGAGATCAATACCATTTAGTTTTCTTAGACATAATTCACGGTGCCTTGTCGTAGTGGGAGAGTTTCTAGGAACTCACCTTCTTATGACTTGGGAGACACTAGTGATTAAAATCCATTGTGAGTTTAAACAAGTAATGGATTGTCAAGATAAGAAACTAAGAAGAAAGCCAATAGAACTATGGTTTAATCCATTCACATGGAATAACCTAAAGTTTTCTATTACAAGGACATAAAAGGAAATTTTAGTTAATAAGTCTATTCTATGGACTTAACAAACTTCCTGTTCCTAGTATTATAGGTTTGAGTTTATCTAAACCTATGGCTTGTGGTATACCTGGTAATTACTTACTCTAATGCAAGCAACTTACTTTAGTAAGATGCTGAAGCATTTTCTTTCTAATGGCAATCTATAGAAGCTTCACAACTTCTTAGGTATAGATTTTATTTATCTAAGGAAAAGTCTTAACTATTCCAGAAAAGATAAAGCCATGAAAGAATTTCTTATATCAACAGTGAGAGGTCTTAGATATGCTTTTGTATGCCTTAGACCAGACACCTGCTGTTGAGTGGGAGTAATGAGTAGGTATTAGATTAATCCAGGAGAAGAACATTGGAAGACAATCAAGTAAATCCTAAGATTAAGAAGAGGAACTATATGTTAGTCTATAAGAGTGTGTTTAAAACTCTTAGACTACACCACATCAGATTTCAAAATTTGCCTATGTGCTAGTAAATATTTCTGATAAGATGGTGGTTACTCTGGGGGTGGAATAGTGATTTTGGAGAAGTGTAAAAACCTATATGAAGTCTCTAGGTCTATCAGAGAGGGACTAAATGTTAAGGTTGCAGGAAAGGTACTTATTCAGTCTAAGGAAAGTTCTATACATTTTTGGCATCATTCCAAATTGCCTTAAACTACTAGCGTTAATTTCCTGATTAACCAAAAGTAGTTGCCAAAGATATAGAATCCAGTATCCCAAGAGAGTAGACATATAGAGAGGAATTTCACATTATCAATGATTTTGTGATTAAAGGAAGAGTAATAGTGGAGAAAAGGTTGTGGTTAATTCAACCTTTCAGATCCTATTACGAGGAGGTTACTACTACTACACTTGATTTGTATATCAAGGTGTTGAGATTATTTGAAACGCACTTTTTGTTTTATATTAGTGCAAGTGGGAGTTTGTTGGGTTTTATGCCCTAAATAAAACTCATTTCAATATAATCAGATTTACTTATTAATATAGATCAGAAATAACATTTAATGTTGCATGGTTCACATGATTTATTTCATGATTATATGTACATAATGTATAAATTCATCTGAAACCCTTTTCACATACTTGATCCTGTTTATTGTGCCGTCAACACATTGGAAAGTAAACATGACTATGTGAATAAAGTTTCCTAGATTTATCAGACACAGGGTTTTACTGATATGATAATCTACAACAAGAGTTTACTTGCATTTGGAGAAGTGCTATGTTCTTTCCAGAGCATTGGTTAAAGTAAAGCTCAGGTTGGATGCATGGAGTATGCATCGGAAGGGACCGATATTGAACTTTGACTTAGATTTAATTAAACTTATCGTAAAATCTATTCAAGCCAATATCGCCTAGTTGATCCTAGATCAAATGTTCTTAATCCTGTTATGATTAGGCTCAATCTCGAGAGGCTATTCGTGTTCTTTGATTTGTTAGTTAAGCCTACTTTTAGGTTAGGGTGATACGTACATTTTGGGAACACGGTAGTGCAATTGAGTGGGAGCGCTATCATAAACATGGAATCTATAGCTTCTATCTGGCGAATAGTAAGCAAAGGATGATCTCCTTCGAGCTTGACCAAACGAACATAAATGGTGGAGTACTCATTTCACATAAGCTGAAATATCATTTATACAGGGTCAAGTGTTTTAAGGAATAAATACATTGCAGGGTGTAACGGTAATTTAATCCCTTTACAGTGTAGATCATTCATATAGAGGATCATTGATCACATTAGGATTATAACAATGGATAACTAATGATGTGTCTATATGGTGGAACATATAGAGCATTCTATATACTGAGAGTGCAATTCTAAGTTCTATGCGTGGATTCAACGAAGAATTAATAAGTTAGTGAATTTTAGTGCTAAATTCTTGATCTACTTATTGGAAGCTCGGTTATATAGACCCATGGTCCCCCCACTAGTTGAGATAATATTGCTTGTAAGACTCATGTAATTGGTTTTGATTAATCAATTATAATTCTCAAATTAGACTATGTCTATTTGTGAATTTTTCACTAAGTAAGGGCGAAATTGTAAAGAAAGAGTTTATAGGGGCATATTTGTTAATTATGATACTTTGTATGGCTCAATTAATAAATATGATAAATGACAATATTATTTAATAATTATTTATAGTTATTAAATAGTTAGAATTGGCATTTAAATGGTTGAATTAGGAAATTGGCATTTTTGAGAAAATTAGATACAAAAGGTGTTAAAACTGCAAAATTGCAAAAAGTGAGGCCCAAATCCACTAAGCATGGCCAGCCACTTTTATAGGCAATTTAAACTGATATTTTTATTATTTTAATGCCAAATAATTCAAACCTAACCCTAGTGGAATGCTATAAATAGATAGTGAAGGCTTCAGGAAATTTACACTAAATTTCTACACTTTTCTTCAGACTTTCTGAATCAGAAAAAACTGAGTCTTCTCTCTCCCTATCTTTGGCGGACCTTTCTCTTTCTCCTTCCCTCTTCAATTTCGAAAATCTTAGTGTATGAGTAGTGCCCACACACATCAAGTGATACCTCAATCATAGTGAGGAAGATCGTGAAGAAAGATCATCAGCAAAAGAGTTTCAGCATCAAAGATTCAGAGAAAGAGATCCAGGTTCAGATATTGATAATGCTCTGCTACAGAAAGAAATCAAGGGCTAGATATCTGAACGGAAGGAGTCATTTAATTCCGCTGCACCCAATGTAAGGTTTCTTAAACTTTATATGTGTTTATTTCATTGTTTTAGAAAGTTCATATTTAGGGTGTTAATAAACATACTTGTGAGTAGATCTAAGATCCTGGTAAAATAATATCCAACATGTATATATGTATAAGTATATACGTATGAATTTTATATATATATTTGGGATTATATAAATATGCGTATATATATGTATACACCATGAACCGAACGAAACAAATATATATATATATGAATAGTGTATATATGTATATATATATGAAACTCAAATAAAATCAAGACAGAGATAAAACCGCTCTGATACCAACTGTTAGACTATAATATAGTGTATGTAATATAGCATATACAAAACGATATGAAATACGGAAAAACAACTGTAATCACATCTATAATATATGCAATGAAATGATCAATATACCTCCAGCCATTGATCTTTGAGCTTCAATCCCTGCGATAGCTTCGGTATTGGAGTTCGGGCTTCCTCGCTCTCTCAACTCTCTTTAGATAGAATTTGCTGAATGAATTCAGAATGAGTGAGGAGCTCGGGGACCGAGACCCTATATTTATAGGTGAGATACTCCATCAGTATCTGCGCCACATTAATTGTCAGAATATTTTGACAATTAATTCAGGAAATAAAATCAGATAATGAATATAGAAATCTGACCATATATAGAATATTGCATAATTGATTTTGTCCAGATTCAATGAATATAAAATATTCATTTATCAGAAAATCAATTATTTATTTATTTCCTTAAATAGAAAATCATTTCCTTAATTAGAAAATAACTTCCATATATAAAATATTCTAATAAACATGTGTTATGATTTTGTTTTAGAGATTTTTTTTAATATATATTCAGGTTTAAAACTATTTTCAATTACACTTTAATTAAAAATTTATATTTAGTGTAATTTAATTCCATAAAATGCGTTAATTTTCTTTTCTTTTTTTAATTAAATATTATGAAGTAAATATTTTATTATATTAATAAAATAACATTATAATAAGAATATAAATTTTAATGTAATTTTTAGTGTTGTGGTTGGAATTAAAAAAAAATAATGCTAAAATAGTACTCTTTTAGTTTGATTTAACACTAAATTTAAAAGTTTACCATTGAAGTTGCCCTCAGTAAAAAATTAGTAAGATAATTTTATTGTGATGGCATAGTTGTAATAAAGTAATAATATTATGTCTAGTTATTAAATACAAATAAAGTAATCTCAAAGAATGACATTTGTCACTAAATTATAGAGAGAGTGCAAAAGATAGTACAAAAGAGAGTCTCCTTAGCCCCCCTCAACTAAAATAGAATCGATTCTACAATAAAAATGAGTAAAAAGAAATTACACACAATAACTAAAAAATCGGGTATAATAGGATCAAACTTATTTTCTCATTGAGCGAAAGGTACGAAATAAATCAGATTGATTTTTCGATGAAATGAGTAAAAATATACAACACACAATAACTTAGAAACCGATTATAATTTTAAAAAATAATAATATAAACAGGGCCGGCCCTGAAACAAAGTGGGCCATAGGGAAAGAAAAATTTTTTGGGCCCTTATGTTAGAAAAAATATGGTATTTTTCAAAATTGGTAAAAAAAAATGTATAATTTTAAAAGAGAAAAAAAAAATTTGGGCCCTTGGGCTGGGTGGGCCCTAGGCACAGGCCTAGCCCGCCTATGCCCAGGGCCGGGCCTGAATATAAATCATATCACATCACAAAAACTATTACACTTTTTAGAAGATCCTTTTGAAACAAATAAATGAATTAACAAGAAACCATTTTGTGCTTCCTAAAAGCTTATACATCATATTAGAGAAAAAGAATTACCTATATGATATTATGTATTAATGAAAATGTTAAAATACTATTAAAATCAACTCACCTTTGGGAAGATTTTGAAAGTCAATAAACAATGATAAGTTTTAATTAGTTATTTGCCAAAAATGGGGGATTAGCCCTTTATTCATTAATACATTATAAAAAAACAAAAAAAATTGAGGGCATGTGTGTTGTACGTGGTATTAGTTTTTATAGTCCATATCAAAGTTAAAAAATCGGAAACAAATTTAATTAAAAATAATTTAATTCAATATGAGCCATAATCATAAAGAACTTAACGTAATGTATATAGGTTAGATCTATACTAATGAAAAGAGAGACAATAACTCTTGTAGCCTATCAAGAGACCCTCGTTATTTTTTCGTATTATATCGAATATCCAATTCAAAAACTTGCTGAAGATTTCACATCACAATCTTTCAAGCCAGCCTCAACACTTAGGAATAGAGTAGGCTATTAGATTCTGATGAATGAGTACAATTATATAATCACAGTATATTCTCAACTTATAAGATACTGTGAAGAGACATGGATGATCACAAAACTCACACCACACTACAGTGAGTGTGGCATGTAAGATGAGGAGAGAGAGAGAGAGAGGGGGCATACAAGTAGGCGAAAGAGAGTGAGAGCGAAAAAGTTCAATCTTATTTTCTCTCAGAATGTATTATATATTTTCTCAATTAACTATCTTATTTGTTATTCTGATATATATCATATATATAATGTCATAAATAAACATTTTAATTAATTATTTAAAATAGAAGATAATGACTAATTTAATTAAGTTCATAATTCAAATTCAAATATAAATATCATATAACTGATTTACATAAATCAGTTAAATTCTTTTATTTTATTATTATCTTTTTAATTAAATAGATTATCTAATAATATATTTAATTCAATAATTAAAAGATAATTAAATAGTCATTTCGCTATCATTTGAAAAATTGTCACTAAAAATAAATAAAAAAATATTTTGAACATTATTAAATTATTTATAATAATTATTATTTATTAAATTAAAAAATAATTTTATGGCATTTTATTAAAATATATATATATATTACTAGGTGAATGTACGTGCCGAGCCACGTATTGCTAATTTCATTTAAGATTTTAGTCTTTTTAAGATTTTAAATATATTTTATTTTTAAAGATTACAATTTTTTTTTCTTGAAAAAATTAAATATTTATATTTGAAATATCTTTATGTATTTGAAATATCTTTATATTTGAAAAAAATTAAAGATAGAAATGGTATTTCTGCTAAACCATGACACTTGAATCATCGGGGGCGAATTAACACCAACCAATAAGAAAGAAAAAAAAATAGAGAACGGTTTCAAGGTGGAGTATTGTGTTTAATATATGAGTTTGCACGATCAGATTTAGAACAATTACAAATAATGAGAAAGTAGATACAAAATTAAATCTAATCAAATTTAAATTTAAATGGTATATGATTTAGATATTTTTAATTAATCTATTTAATATTTAATAATTATTTAGTAAAAAAAAATATCTACAAACATCATAGTGAAAAAAATAATAACAATAAAAAAAATAGTTATCCTTATAGGATAGAAAAATAGAAAAATTAAATTTTATCATCAATTAAAATTAATAATTATACCTTTATAATTAATAGGTTAAAAAAAAGAGTAATGACCTATATTATAGATAGATATATAGATTATGGAGTGCAAACACTTGGACTAATTTGATGACTCTCTATTGCCAAAAATTTATTCACATTAGAATAGAAAAGAAATTAATAAAGCAATTAATATTCTCCCTATATAGGTTTGTTAGAGAGATATGTGGATAAGATGATTTTTTAAATTTAAAAATAGATTATTAATATTTAAAAGATTGTTTAATTTTTTGGGTTTAATTATTGGGTTTATTTGTTAACGGGAGATCAAACTAATCGTTAAATTTAACAGAATATTCTTTTATTTTTAAGTATATTCTGTTAAACCAAGAAATGCCGTTAGATAAGCACTTTTAATATATAAAGATATAGATAAGGAGAATGTTTTTCTACTAAAATGTGCAATGTGAACAATTTAATAAAATAATAGCTTATAAATTTTACTTTGGTAGTTGATAAATAAATACAAATTAAATACCTTTAACTCATTTTACATTAATGATTAAAAAATCAAAATTAAAAATATGAATTATTCTAATAAATGATATAAAAAATAATGCTCCTCAATGGATGCTTCAAAAGAATTGTCAAGTGTTATAAGAATGATAATAGTTGAGGTGAGGTTTCCCAATGAGCATAAATAGTATAAAAACTATGCTGCAAAGTTCATAAAAGATTCCCTACACAATTTGCTGACATTCTTGGAATTACATCTCTTTTAGGATTGTATAATTGTATGTCTGCATAAAATTATGTTGACAAAGTAGGCAATCCTTGTGTACATAAATTATGTATAAGAGAACCCAAGAAGAAGAATAAGATTCCTTCACATTCTAATATGGGCAAATCTTCAATTTCATGTGTTGTCCTTGTCCACATATCTGAAAATAAGATTCTCAATTAAGCATAATAAAAATAACAGCAAAGAGTTACTCATGCTCTCTTGTCATATTCCTATCAATTGTCTTAAGCTAAGATACCATTATGTCTTAATTTCAATCTTTTGTTTTGTTTTATAGAGATTTTACTATTGAATTTTCTAATAAATGTCATTCAAAACTTTGTCCTCAGCAAAGAACTGGCATCTGCTTACATTAGTTATTTCCCTTATATACTCAAGTTTTTCCATCTAAATTTCCTCAAAACAAAAAATGTTGAAATTCTTATTCCAACCATATAATCATTCAACAATCTTTGTAGTGACCCTTGTTCTATTATTACCAACCATAGTATTATCCTCAACATGCACATGTGAAACACAACTTGAAGACCATAAAAAATCAGAAGCTCTTTCATACAAACTCATTGCCATTGGCTCTGTCCTATCAAGTGGTGCACTAGGAGTATGTCTTCCATTTTTGGTGAAGAATTTGCCTTCTCTAAACCCGAACAACGACATGTACTTCCTCATCAAGGCCTTTGCAGCCGGTGTTATTTTATCAACCGGGTTCATCCATGTACTTCCCGATGCATATGAGAGCTTGACAAGCCCTTGCCTTAGTGAAAATCCATGGAGGAAGTTCCCCTTTGCAGGGTTTGTGGCTATGCTTTCGGCTATTGGTACATTGATGATGGAGTCCTTTGCTACTGGCTACCATAAGAGGTCTGAGCTCAATAAAGCTCAGCCTTTTAGTTCTGATGAGGTAATGATCACTACTGATCATGATCATCATGTTCATGTTCATGGCTCTAGTAATTCGTTCGAGTTGGAAAGATCGATTTCATCAGAAATTATTCGAAACAAGATCATCTCTCAAGTAAGTAAAAAAAAATACATAACTTTGATCTTTCTTTCAAGAAAATGAAAAGAAGAACAAAAAAGGCTTTTTACTTTTGTTTCTTTGTTAGGCCAGTCATGTTTATTTCTCTTTATGAAACTTTTACTTATCTTATAATAGATTCTTATGTTTCTTGCTTTTTCTTTTTGTGAATTTAGTATTGGCCTGCCTGAGGTTTCAAATTATATCCTTCTCATTTTTATTTTTGATAATAAATGTCAACTAACTTTATATGTTAAATGGTGTTCAACAGTTTTTTTTATGAATAAAAACAAAAACTTATGCTTTGTTTTTTTTTTTTTTAAAAAAAATTGTAATTGTTAGTAACTATATGAGTAGCTGTTAACAGGTTTTGGAGATAGGAATAGTTGTTCATTCAGTGATAATTGGGGTGTCACTTGGTGCTTCTCAAAGTCCAAAAATAATCAAGCCTCTTGTGGCAGCTCTTAGTTTTCATCAATTTTTTGAGGGCATTGGTCTTGGTGGCTGCATCTATCAGGTACTTAAGAATATTCTTAGTAATTTATATTGTTACATTGTTTTTAATTATTTCTCCTAAACTCCTACCAAATTGGTGCTACATAGCAACTTATGAAATTAAAAATTAAAAGAGGAGTGATACTGTAACTTCTTATTACAACCTTTTAGTTAACTTTCATGTTCAAAAATACATGTTGGGATATTTTTTTTCAATTTTTTTTTCATAACGGTGTTAGTTATACTTACAATATCATTCATGCCAATTTTTGAAAATTTTAAAGTTTTTTGAACGAACGTTGTAAACTGAAATATCAGGAAATCTGTTTTTAGCATTGTAAACTATTCAAAAATTTACAAGAATGATACAGTAATTATAACGAATACTATTATGAAAAAATTTTGAAAGAAAAATATTCTGACATGTGATTTTAGACGTAAAGTTTTAATTAGCACTCCTCAAATTAATAATTGGGTGAGCTAAGTCCAAAGTGATGCTTTGATTTTTTTTTTTTAAAAAAAATTAGATTATATTCAATTTTTTTAGTTTAACAAGAAAATATAAAGAAAATGGAATTACATGTATCAATTATGATATGCCCCATTAAAAACCAATAATTTAGTTTTATATTAGGGGGAATTTTTATTTTTTATGTTTTTTTTTTTGCAAAGTTTACAAAAATATAGTTTTTTTTTTTTTAAAAAAAAAATTATTATGTGGGAAAATTAAAAAAAAAGTTAAAAAAATATGGAAAAATAGTTTTTCCTATCAAAATATAAATACTTTTTTTTAAAAAAAAAAATATTTTTTTGGGCACAAAATATATAAAAAAAACTCATAATATGTATAATTTTCACTTATATTATTGAACAGGCAAATTTCAAGTGCAAAACAGTAGCAATAATGGTGGTATTTTTTTCACTGACCACACCAATTGGGATAGTAGTTGGGATTGGAATATCCAAGAGTTACAATGAGAAAAGCTCTTCATCACTAATTATTGAAGGTCTTCTCTTAGCAGCATCAGCTGGAATACTAATATACATGGCTCTTGTTGATCTTCTTGCCTCTGATTTTATGAACTCTAAAATGGTATGCAATTTCAAGATCCAAATAGGGGCAAGTTTCTCACTCCTCTTAGGGGCATGTATAATGTCACTCTTGGCCAAATGTGATTGACAATCTTAATGCATTATTTATTTATTAATTTTATGCATTGTAATTTACTAACTTATTTCAATATCACCCTTTTTTGTTGATGTTTTTCTTGTGGTTTAACAAAATACATAATGAGAATTCAATAGCAAAATCATAACCAAATAAAAGCAAAGTACTTAAACACAAGGGTGAGATGATCAAAAGTTTAAACACATAACAAAAATCAGAAAGAGTACATTAAAACAGTAACCCACAAAAGATAGGCTTATTTGAATATATGTCATTTCCTACTCACTTTGAGTCACCTTCAAAACTTAGCTTCACTTCTATGGCTTCCAGAGAATGGTGGTCTCAGCGATCATTGACGTGACAATGTATGGATCCATGTTCGATGATGGCCTTCTGTCTTCGAAGTAGCCTGTCACAAATCAAGAGCACAAAAGAAAAAAGTGATGAAGTTTGTTGTCATAATATGCAGAGAGAAATTGGCCACAAAACAAATTAACTAGATTTAAGACTTGTGCTCCCTAATCAAGAGAGTAGTAAGACTCAAATTCAAGAGATTACAATTCAATGGAGCAGCATGGTGTTTTTAATCTTGAACAAGCAAATTTATGATTCCCATATTGTGTGGCATAGTCATCAAAATGATTTAATGATGGTTTTGACTTAAGTTGAAATTGACTTGTTTTTATAGTACTTTTCTCTCATCATGTGAAGTTCTAGGCCAAGATGACATTTAAACTAACCTTTTCCTGCTTTCTCAGTATCACGGCCGATACGAACAGATGCTCCACGATTCGCCACACCCTGTTAATTTTAACAAGTTTTGTTAAAGAAAATGAAGAAAAAAGAGTAACTTTTCTGTTTTTTCTTTTGACAGACTTGTAAAATAACACAAATTTGTTGGATCCTATTAAGGTAAGCTTGTCAAAACTAGAATGTCAAGAATTTCCAACAGGATGTAAAGGGTGTCTTAAGGCCATTTCTGCAAAGAACTATAGACTACATACCCACGAAAACGAGCTGATGTCAGCCGTCTCATGGCGACCGGTCAATCTCCTCTCATTTCCTTCACCATATGCTGCAATGTGCTCCTTGTGGCGCTTGCCTAGTTTCTCAATAGCCTTCTTGATCACATCGATCCCACCATCATGTCTCATTGATTTGGTACTTTATTTAGAAAAAAAAAACAAGATCAAGAAAAATAGTCATACATCATACCAAGAAAATTTGTTAGAATCTAAAAAGAACATGATAAGTTTGACCAAAGTAAACTAAAAGTACCTGTAGTTAGTATGAGCACCAGCACCATTCCAATCACCCTAGAAATGGCCAATGAGGTAATAATATGACATGAGAAGAGAAAATGTTATAAGAACATAACTCAAGTAAAGATTTAAGCTAACCGGGATTGGTTTTGGATCAAATGAGACAGTAACTCCAGCAATTTCTGCAATCCTCTACCACATTATAAAAAAATGAACAATATTAGGTGATCATACTCATAAGATTGGCTCAAAAATGAGTCCAAATTTGTAACATTCTCATATCATGCTATGCTAAAGATACCTCGAGAATGTATCGCGCAGCCCATAATTGATCTCCAGCAGCAATACCAAGAACAGGTCCAACTTGAAACTCCCACTGATCCATTTGTAAAGCAAAATTGAAATGAGTAAAAGCCATTTTGGTTACTTTTATGCTCTACTAAACTCAAATTTTACCTGTCCAGGCATAACTTCTGCATTGATTCCGCTGATGTCGATTCCAGCATAGAGGCAAGCTTTGTAATGGGCATCGACGATGTCTCGGCCATAGGCCTTGTCTGCTCCTACACCACAGTAGTAAGGTCCCTACACAAACACAAAACATAACACACCAATTTAGTTCCTATGCTGACAATGATGATGAGTTTTTGTAGCCATTTTAAGAATGGTATGTTATGATGTTTAAAACTAAAATGGCATAAGTTAACCTGAGGAGCAGGGTAACCACCAACTGGCCATCCAATTGGCCATTTAGTGTCCTTTTGAAGAAGTGTGTATTCTTGTTCAATGCCATACCTGAACATATATATCAATGCATATGCTTATGTTAAAACTGTAAAACAAAACTATACATATTTATTTATTAAAAATAAAGCCACAATAATTTTGGCCTTCACATTAGTTATAAATACTTTTCTAGCCGAAAAAAGTTATAATAACTTTTCATTTTATATAGTTAACGAGTTCTCTCCACTGTTAACATTCACCTCTTCGTAAAAACAAAACAAGAATGATAATTCACTAATACTGACAAATACATTTACTAAAAATCATCATAAAACATAATAATTATTATCTGTACAAAAAAACCCTTGAAATGTTGTTTGATATTTTGTGCTTTTAGCTTGATCCTAAATACAAAAAGTTATCTGCCAAAGAAATTCTTTCTTTTAGAGTGTCACTTTTTTTTACGACAAAAATGGGGTAAGTAAGAGAACACCTAAAGAGCAAAACGGTCTAAAAGGATCGAGGGCTAGGAGTATTACTGAATCATGGCATCATCCAAAATAAGGTTTTTGATACAATTTAGATAGTCAGCCACCAAAACAAGGCTGGCGGTAAGTAGTTGTTACGATATATTTGGCTAGAAACTATTATAACAATGAAAAATAAGACACAAAAGACGAGTCGTCCAGGTGCACACACTTGTTGATCTTGTGAAGAATGCTTTGGCAATAGGTACATTTAGTTGGTAGAATGAAAATACTGGAATAGTTTCCTTACTATTAAAATAGTAAAATAACCACTCTATCAAAATGTAACTAAAAATGAATGACATACATGAAAATTCATTCTTGTCTATTTCTATTTCCATTTCAACAAATAGCAATCTCAATAAATAAAGTGTTATTATTAATACCAAGGCTCCTCAGCAGCAACATCAGGGTGACTGAAAATCTCGGCAGCACTGTGTCTTTTGTTGGTAGGAATTGGGTCGCCACCTGGCGTGTATGCATCGCAAATAACCTATTATTTTCCATCAAACACAACATTATCATGAAAATCACCAAATTACCCCTTCACCAAATCAATCAACAATTCTCATTCATTCATTCATTCATTCATTTCTCTCACCACTCACCAGTATGTTCTTTCCTCCCCGGAATGGATCCCTAAACACTGCTTCAGGACTGCTCATCATCATCCAGTCAAAAAAGTAAGCAAATCCGACGGCTTAGTTTCAACACAACGTATCAAATGCATTTAATCACAACCGTTGATATATATTAATTTATACTTATAATTTACGTACTGTAAGATAACTTCACTGTTGTCCCCAGTTGCTTGGTTTGTGCTTGAACCATCGTAGTTCCACTTAGGCAGTTTTGCTGGCTCTGTCACGTGTGATGGCAGTGTCTGTAAATTACACACCACAATTTTATTTTTTTTTCATTTTCCATTAAATATACAGTTTTGGGCTTAAAAAAAATTATACATATAAGTGAAAAATTAGTATATATATCGCACCCTTGCTTTGCTTCTCAGGTCCATACTAGATCCACCACCGATCCTGAAAAATAAGAAAAATATTGATTATTTACGTGTACTCAAAAAATATAAAATAAATAAAAATATATTATTATTATTATTATTGTTGTTATTATACATACTAAGTTACTAACCATATGTATTCGGCGATGATCTTTTCATTGGTGTTTGAGAGGTTTATTTTGGCAAGATCAGAGAGGAGAGACATGGCTGAAAATGAGAGAGCTAGAAAGAGTTTTCTTTGTTGTTGTTGATATTAATAATTTGATTTGATAATTGATTGTGATTATATAGATAGGAAAAGAAAAAGTCTGTAGAGCATACAATAAATTTCCTATGAAAGAGGAGAGCAAGGCATGTGGAAGATACTATATCTAACTATCATACACGTATATCAAGTATAAACACCTCAATAATCAATATCGTATAAAATATATAAAATCACGGGATCTCTCAAATTCTCAGTTGACTAAAATGGAAATTTAATTAAATCAGAATTTTATTTGTATTTAAAAATTTATGAAGTAAGCCCATTTTAATAATTTTTATTTTGTTTTATTTATAAAATGTAATTATGTAAATGAATTTTTAATTTAAGGGTAATTTTTTTGTTTTCTCTATTAACTTTAATCAAATATACTATTATTTAGAATTCAATCTATATAACAATTTTTAGTTTTTATGCCTTTTACGGCTATCGTGTCATTTTTTATAGCTTGCCCTTAACTGTTTAGAGTAGTTTTGTGGTACAGTCAATGGATAAGAGAAGTGATCCATATTGTGCTCTTGGCTTCTATATCAACGACCTTTCAGTTTTGACAGAGAAGTATTTCAAGTCTTTATATTTATGAATTGTTTTATATTATAATATGGATTATTTACTATCTTAATTTTATTTTAGTTATTTTTTCATTAAATTATGTAGTAATAGAGTTTTATTTATTGTTGTTTTGTAGGTCAATTTTGTGGAGGGCCTACGATTATAGAGACTTTGTCGGGTAAGTTTAATTCAAGGATTGTCTCTTCTAATACTTGTTATTGCTTGGTGTTGTTTGTTTTTTAAGCTATCAACAAAGGAAGGGTGTTTAAATGAGCTGTGGGTGCTGTTTGAGGATGTTATAGCTTTATTGTCTAAATTTTCGGGAGCAGTTTTGTCCCATGTGGCTTGCAATAAGAATAACTGCAGCTCATGGTTTGACAAAGCATGCCTTTCGGTTAGACGATGAACTATCCTGATTCAAGGTGGTGCTTCCGCCGATTATGGATTGTCGCTTTGTTAATCGTGTGTGATTTTGATCACCGCGTCAAAAAAAAAATACTATTATTTATTATTTAAAATATTAGTACATTCTTCCTTAAAAAATATAATATTCTTAATTAATTTTATAATATTATTTATATATCCAAAAATAAAAACTATCTAAATATTTTTATATGGGAATATTTTAATTTAAATTTAAATACACAAACAATAATATACATATTTTTAATCACATAATACGATATATTTTATCGTATGTAATATACTTTTTCTATAACCATATATTGTCAAGTCACACTTACGTTTTCATTATCTAATTAAAGGATTTGTTTAATTTTTTAATATAATAATATTATTTATTTAAATAAATTACATATAACTTTATTTAATATAACACTTAAAAATTAAAATACATTAACTAATTAAAAAAAATAAGACGTAAGTGTATTACACGTAACATCAACCTAGTATAAAATACTTTATTTTAAATTTTTAAATATGAAATAAAATAAAATATAATTTAATTATTAATAAAAAAAAAATTAAAATAACAAATTCTATAAATTTTTATTAGAAAAATTAAGAAAAAAAAGTATATAACTTAAAAAATAAAAAGAAAAAAGCTAAAATAATTAATGAAATTAACATGGGAAATTTTTCTTTTTTTTTTAAAAAAAAATTGAGAGTAATTCTTTGAAATTAATTTAATTTTTTTTTTAATACTCGGTATATTTAGCATCAGCCAGCCTAAATTACTCTTAATTTTTATTCGTATCTTAGGCAAATAACTTAATTAATAGTATTTTTGTAAAAAATTATGTGACAGTAAAATTATAAATTTTTATCCAAAATTCAATATTTTTTTATTTATTTATTTTTTTTTTTTTTTTTTGGTAAAAACCACTTCTAAATTTGTTGTCTTTTAGAGTAATTACGTAAGAGAAAGTAACTTATTTGAGTTGTTGCTGAAATGGGCCGAAGCAATTCGACCATTAACTGGACCTCGTTACTTTATACATGTTTTTGTTAAACTTTTTCATATTTACAACTAAATCTAATTTGTCAAAAATAAAAAAATATAAAAAACAAAAACCCTAATTCATTTCATTTCCATTGTAACCGACCTTCTCCCAAAACCAAACCCCTACTTCCTTCTCACTCTCACTCTCTCTCGAACCAACAACCAAGCAAAGCCACCATAGCTTTGCACTTTCCAGCTCCGTAACCTCGCCGTCCTGCAGCGGCTCAGCCCCCTGTAGCACCGGCCAACAACCGCCTATTGTGAGTGATTTGTTGTATTGTATTGTATTGCATTGGTTTTGTTTCTTCTTCTTCTTTGGATGCGATTTTATTTTATTTTCATGTGATTTCAGATCTGAGTTTGAGTGTAGTTTGAGGGAATATTGCATTGTGGTTGGATTTTTTGTTGCTGATTTGAGAAATCTGTGACTTTAAATTTATTGTCTTTGAACGGAACTGAATCTGCGAGTTTACATTTTTAACTTTTAAATGTTATAGTATTATTGTCAGCAAGGAGATTAGAGCTTAGTGAAGTTGAAAATGTGCGACCTTTACCCTAACGAGGTTTAGAAAGTTCAAGATTTAATAAGATAAAAACACTTCTGTACCTTCTTTCTACTTAAAATGTGCATTTTAGCAAGAAATAACAGTTGATGTAGAGAGGATGTTGGTTAGTATGATTTGCTGCCATGATCGTGTAAAGATGAAGGATACATAGCATTTTGTCACTAGATATTTGGGCAAAGAGGATCTTGCACTTCCTATAGATAGGGAGAGAGAGATAGGGCTAAGCTGAGTGAAAAATGTTTTCATGTTTTCGAGGGGATGGGAAATGAAAACTATTAGACTCACAGGAAGATGGTCGGGATAAATATATGGCGGAGTTACCTCATATTTTAATAATTGTTGATCAACCAGAAGAATATACTTGTCTTGAAGAATGTATCATATGATTTGTATTTTGTTGTTAATTTCCATTCCGTATGAGTGGTTTTATGCTCTTAGGTCCTTTGGTTTTCTGTTAGTTGTATATGACATCAGCACAAATACAGTACATAGATACACTATATATATATACTATAAGCACACAAAACATACATAGACCTCTCATCTTTTATAGATAAGATATTTAGACTGCCTTTTGCAGTGTTCTCCTTAAGAACTCTAGGACCACTGCGCTGCTCCAATCCTGATTGGAGAAAATCAGATCTTAGAAAATCAGGCTTAAGTTTTCTAAATTGATAAAAATTAATAATATGGTACTTTCCGTGAAGCACGAAATCACAAGCTGCCCTGTGGTTTGGATTAGAATTAAAAAAAGAAAGTTTCAGCTCAGTTTTTAATCGGTTTTTAAAACAGAAAATTGTGAGTCTTTTTATACAAGAAATTCTGTTTCATGCTCTTGTTACATAAAAAATATACTTGCCGCCCTCATGAAATTGAAAACATGGAAGTTGAAGCAGTTGATAGATCAAGTGCATTATTAGTGCTTGTTTATGTTTTCATAGAAGATCATTTATACATTTTCTAATTAGCTATTGCTTTCAGGTTTGAGTTGAACAAATATACATCGCTCATCCATGACGGTATGCTAATTTTCCTTTAAGAACTATTTTCTTCTTCTTCTTCTTTTTGGGTACTTAACTTCAATGATAATATTCCAGATCGGGAGAATTTTCAAAGATGAAGCAAGCGAAGAGAAAGGAGAGCGGGCCAGGATGGTGAGTTTGCTATTCATAGTTTATTAATGGTCATTTATATGCTGATAACTTATATTTGAAGTATAAGCTTGGGTTATTCTTAGTTATATTGTGGCAAATGCGTATGTATTGAATAAAGTTTAGGTTTTTTTTTTTTTTTTTTTTCACTTTAACATTCTGAACTTCGTACTTGTGGACTTTAATGATGAAGATAAATATTTTACAATCTTTTCTCTTACTAATTTACTTTTTGTTTTCTTATGTTTTTATTTTAGGCATCATTTATTGGTGCAATGGCAATTGCTGACTTGGTCAAGACAACCTTGGGGCCAAAGGGGATGGTAAAAACATATTTTTTTTCCTTCACAAGCAAATTATCATAACATATTTTTAATTAAAGAATGCTTATAGTTATGGGTTTCCACGAACCTAACTCTAAGATTTATTTTAAAATACCATGTGCAGGACAAAATTTTACAATCAACTGGTAGAGGACATGAAGTTACTGTTACCAATGATGGTGCTACCATTTTAAAGTCTCTGCACATTGACAATGCTGCTGCTAAAGTCCTAGTTGGTATCCTTGCATTTGGTTTATGCAGTAGTTTTTCTGCTTAGTAAGGTTTTCTTATTGTTAAATGATTTTTTTCTTCGAAGGGAAAAAAATTATGTCGGAATGTTAGCTAGTTAATAGTTATCACTTCTCTTTTACTACACCGTGGATCAACTTTACTGAAGAATATAGATAGTTGCTATATATGTATTGTGATCCTTAATATAGGAGTCAGACATTTCAAAAGTACAAGATGATGAAGTTGGTGATGGGACAACCTCTGTTGTTGTTTTGGCTGGGGAGCTTTTAAGGGAAGCAGAAAAGCTGGTTAATGCAAAAATTCACCCTATGACCATCATATCAGGTTTTTATATTTATATGGATGATCCTTGCATTCTAATTCATTTTATAGTGTGACATGTATTATAATTCTGTAATACAAAGATTTCACCTACATCTGTAATATTTGTTTTTATTGTACGTAAGGATGATTCTTGTCTTTTGATAAATTGTACAATGTGACTTAAAATCTGTATCTTGGTTTTTTAGGTTTTCGGATGGCATCTGAATGTGCTCGTAGTGCTTTGCTGAAGAAGGTTGTTGATAACAAGGCTGATTCTGGTAATGCTATCTTTTCTATCCTGTACTTTTGTTATTATTTGTTTTTTGTGGATTCTCTCACTAATCAAATTCTTAATTAAAGTTTCAAGACTCTATGAAATAATTTGATATTCTTATGTGGCTTTTTAAATTGGAATCGGGTTTTGTAAATGTTTTGGGGCATAATTTCTGCAATCTTTTTCTAAGGATGAATTTGCTGAATTTTGCAGAGAAATTCAAATCTGACTTAATGAAGATTGCAATGACTACTTTGAGCTCTAAAATTCTTTCACAGGATAAGGAACATTTTGGTAAACTTGCTGTGGATGCTGTACTGCGTCTTAAGGTAATTCATGACATGGAGTATTTTTCTAATGGTGTGTATGCTGTTTGTGTTTAAAACTTTTTGGAGCTGAAAATGTGTAGTTTTTTGTGTTTATCATCTCTGTCTTTTATTGTGTTGGTTTGAAATTTATGCATGTAATTTGGCAATGAGTACAGCCTACCTATGTTTGTCTTTATGTCTATTGTTTGACAAGGCTTTTGTCAATGACAGGGCAGCACCAACTTAGAGTCCATTCAAATCATAAAGAAGCCTGGTGGATCATTGAAGGATTCCTTTTTAGATGAAGGGTATGTCATGTTGATTTTGCTTCGTTTGTTGCAGTTAGTCTACTTATCACATTGAAATGTTTATACCTGGCATATTTTTTATTTATGTTGGAGCCTTGCAAGTGTTTCCATGCTTTTTGTACACCACTGTTGAAGTATTTGAATATTTTTTTGAGGCTTTTAATGTTTTATCCAAAATTCATTAACTGTTCGCTTACTGCACTATCTTTTTCTAATGTACTTTCTTATGCTTGCTCAGATTTATTCTTGACAAGAAAATAGGTATCGGGCAGCCAAAACGCATAGAAAATGCAAAGATTTTGGTTGCAAATACTGCTATGGACACAGATAAAGTCAAGATTTATGGGGCACGTGTACGTGTTGATTCAATGTCTAGGGTTGCTGAAATTGAAGGAGCTGAGAAAGATAAGATGAGAGAAAAGGTTCAAAAGATTATAGCTCATGGCATAAACTGTTTCGTCAACCGACAGTTGATATACAATTTCCCAGAGGAGCTCTTTGCAGATGCTGGAATACTTGCAATTGAGCATGCTGATTTTGATGGCATTGAACGGCTAGCGTTAGTGACTGGTGGTGAAATTGCATCAACCTTTGACAATCCAGAATCAGTTAAGCTTGGACACTGCAAGCTCATTGAGGAAATCATGATTGGTGAAGACAAATTGATCCATTTCTCTGGTGTTGATCTGGGTCAGGCATGTACAATAGTGTTGAGAGGTGCAAGGTATTTACAGAACATTTCCTGTATTTTTCCTACTCTGCTGATTTGTTTTTCGACCTCTGCATTAAGTGTAGTGTGATACTTTTTTTGTTGAGTCACTGGCTATAATAGCACCTATAACTTATTCTTGGTTAATTGATTGATTTTTGTTATGTCCTTTATATAGTTTTTGCATCAAGGTTAATCAAAGTTTTTTCCCCGTATTTTTGTGAATTAATTTTTATTTCATTGTCTAATTTTACCATGTCTCTTTTCTTCAATATTTAGATGTTACAAATTGACATGTTTGTGTGCTTTTGGCAGCCATCACGTGCTCGATGAGGCCGAAAGGTCTCTGCATGATGCCTTGTGTGTGCTATCCCAGACTGTCATTGACAGCAGAGTTTTGCTAGGAGGTGGATGGCCTGAGATGATCATGGCAAAGGAAGTAGATGAGCTTGCCAAGAAGACTCCCGGAAAGAAGTCTCACGCAATTGAAGCTTTCTCACGGGCACTCTTGACCATCCCAACTATCATTGCTGACAATGCTGGTTTGGATAGTGCCGAGTTGGTTGCTCAACTTCGTGCAGAGCACCACAAAGAAGGATGCAATGCTGGAATCGACGTCATCACTGGAACTGTAAGTGAATTCTCTCTTATTTATTTTAGAAGAGGTGATTGTAATCGAAATATGATTTAATGGCAATAAACTGATTAAGAAAATCACAGGTTGGGAACATGGCTGAACTAGGAATTTCAGAAGCATTCAAAGTTAAGCAGGCGGTATTGCTTTCTGCGACAGAGGCTGCAGAGATGATTCTTAGAGTCGATGAAATCATAACGTGTGCACCGCGGAGAAGAGAAGACAGAATGTAGAGTGTCAATTATTTGCTGGGAAAGAACTTTTGTTTTTTAATGTTCTGTCTTTCTCTTGGCATGTGCTTTTAGGACTTGGTGTGTTATATCAAAACTCTAGATCAGGAAGAAAGTTTTGTTGGCTTGTTTTGTTTCCCCTTTTCAGACGGTTTATATTAATGCATGGTTTTGTCTATTTTATGTTTTTGTTTTTTTGAGTTCACTTCTTTTTTATGTTTGTTGAATGAGGGCTTAAGATGAACCTCTTGAGAATCAAGAGAATGGGGTGAAGAGTAGAGTAGTCAATGATTTTATATATAATTTATTTTTATATTTGATTCATGTGAGATAATGTTATTCAATATATATATTTTTTTAAAAAATAGTGGTATTTTTTGTTCACTAATTGTGAATCAACTTATTCAGTGTTATTTTGTTTGCGGCTGAGAGTTATTTGCTTGTTTATTTTTGTTTGCGGTTGGGAGTACTATTTGTTCGCTTGCGGCTGGTTAACTATTTGATAGGTGTGGATCAAAAGATGTTAAGGATATGGTTATGATACTATATTGAGAATTATGAGTTTTATTTTTAAATCAATTGGTGATGAGTAGAGTGGTTTATGTTTTTATGACTCAATATTTATACATTTAATTCACGTGGAATAATGTTATCCAATGGAATCTATACACAGCACAACAAATCCGAAGAATTAGCTAACTAAATAGATTTGTTTATTGAACTTTTGTTCCATATAAAAATAGATATGTTATTGATTTAGTTTTGGGATATTTTCATAAATACCTAAACTTGATGAAAAATTATAAAAATGAATTTTATTTATTTATTTTTTGTTAAAATGAGTGGTTGTTTTTATGTTGCAAATATTTTTTTATCTTTAAAAATGTAATCAAAAAGAATATCCGTGAAAAAGTGAACAATAGTTCGTAAAAGAAAATACAATTTTAGGTATTTTTGTATTATTTTCATGTTTAAAAACTATTTAGGTACAATGTTTTTGAAAATTATTGTGTACCATATAGTTATGTGTGTAAGTTGTGACTTATTTTGTAAGTATAGTAGTTTGTGCCCAGTATGTTTTGTTTGGTATTAATATATGGTGGTGGTTGTTTTGTGTTTATCCTAAGATTATCGTGAAGTAGCAGTGACACATGATCTGTTCTGCAGTTAGTAGAGATAAGTTTTTTCTTCATAACATAATATTTCGAAATATTTTTTGTTTTAATAAAAATTCTCATGTGTGCTAATTAAATTTTATATATTTTATATAGGTATTAAATTTTCTAGCAACAACTCTTGCTTTCTTGGTTGGATTGAGATGGACTCAAGGATATCTCAAAGTAATTCAGGCGAAAGTTGTAGCCCTAATGATGGTTGCATTGGATTGGTTGTTGGAATTGCACTCCCTCTCATTTCTTTTGAGCCTGATTATTTAAGATTTGATCTCGGCCTTTTTTAAGAGATTTTATTTCTGTAACGATTTAGGCTCTCTATTTGATGTATTTTTTTAGTTTACTGTCCAATTTTCTTAAGGCGTCCCTTATTCATGCAAATCATTCGACCATTATGGCTATGCATGAATTAGTTGCGCACGCACTTATGATGGATGGTGAGCTAATTTTGATGAAGAATCTTCGATCTCTTCTTTATGATGTACTCAACGCTAATTTCTTTCTCAATGAAATTTTGTTCATTGTTCAAAAAAAAAAAAAAAAAAAAAACTATTTAGGTACATTCAATTTGGGTCTTCTTTAGTACCACACATTGTCTAGCAATTATCTGGTACCACAGTTCAGGTCTAGGGAGGCTAGTTATATTTAAGCAAAATACACCTAGGATATATAATGTTTATTTTTAAAATGTTAGTGAGAGCTTTGGACCTGATGTTGTTGGTGAAGGCTTTAAAAGTGACTCTGATGTTCTTTCTATCATAGCCGATGAAAACTTTTCTAACTCTTGGATTTTGGATTTTAGTTGTTCGTTCCACATATGCCCGTATAATGAGTGTTTTGATACTTATAAGATATATGATGGTTGTATTGTTTTGATAGGCAATGATTCTAGCTCTAAAGTTATTAGAATAAGAATTGTTAATGTGAAAATATTTGATGGTGTTGTGAGAACACTGATGATGTGAGACATATTCCAACATGAAGGAGGAGCTTAATCTCTTTGGGAGTTTTGAATACTCGTGGCTATGACTATTTTGCAAAAGATGATGAAATAATTATGAAGAAAGGTGGCTTGGTAGTTGTGAAGGGTAAGAAAGAGTTTGTATAAATTAGTCGGGAAGACTATTTTGGGTGGAGCTATGAATGTGAAGTTAAGTCACACAAGACATTCAGTTAGTGTGAAGAAATGTGGCAAGGTGGAGAAGACTCTAATTTCAGTTAAAGATTGTTTAAAGAAAAAAGGCATTAGTGAAAGATTGAAGAATGTAAAGATAATGTGCTCAAGTGAAGTTCAATGAGAGTATGAACTCGATGTTAGATGTTTATATGTATAAACTGAAATATATGAATGTGTATATAAAATGCGGAATAAACAAATATATACACTATATAACTTAAGGATTGAAATACCTCCCGCCATTGAATCTTTTAGCTTTAGTCCCACATAAGCTTGATCTGCAAAAGAAACCAATTGATGTGGGTAATCGGGCTTCCTCGCTCTCTCAACTCTCTTTAGATGGAATTTGCTGTTATGAACAGAATGAGTGAGCAGCTCGGGGACCGAGACCCTATATTTATAGGTGAGATACTCCATCAGTATTTGCGCCACATTAATTGTCAGAATATTTTGACAATTAATTCAGGAAATCAAATCATGTAATAAATATTTAAATCTGACCATATATAGAATATTATGTAATTGATTTTGTCCAGATTCAATGAATATAAAATATTCATTTATCAGAAAATCAATTATTTATTTTATTTCCTTAAATAAAAATTTATTTCATTAAATAGAAATATATTTCCCAAAATAAAATATTCTTACATTCCCCCACTTGGTCAGCATTTAAACTAAAACATTCAAACCCAACGTTTCTCATTATATAATAAACATACGAATCATAACGATATGTCCTCATTATAAGTCGAGCATTATCTTCCATGTATTACAATACATTTACTATATAACAATGTACTTTATGTGGCAATGTACTTAAGCGAATAAACCCTAACCCTTATGTTTATTCAGGTCCTCTTATGATAATTTTCTCAACAAAATTAAGGTGCACATAAATATGAGAAAATATCGAAATTGGAGTTTCATTGAATAATTTTTGGTTGTACAAATAAAAAACTGCATATGGGTTAACTGAATCCCATATTTATTGTATGATCCTTGAATTTGTGTTGTGGCATGCCTTTAGTCAAGGATATGCGATTACCCAATTCAGTTTGTGTGATTAATGACCACTTATCACACATTTTTTATGACTAAATACTTAATGTCGATATGCTAGCTTCGACCAATACTCTTATAGTTATTAGCCATAAATATTGTAGCTGAATTTATCGTAAAATTTTCTTAATGGCCTAATGAAACTGTAATTCTGAACTCTAGGCCTACTATGAAACTCTATAATACATCATACGAGATGTATCCTCAAAATAATAAATGAATGTGACTTCTATAGTGGAAATAACAATCAAGATTCTCCACAATACAACTTACTGACAATCTTAAGGACGTAATAAAATATTAACTTACGTGAATCAATATAACCAGTGAAGTGTGGAAGAATCTAATTGGTTAACTATATTTCCAGATGGTCAATTCATCTTAACAAAATATGTATGAATATAATTTTTAGTATCTTAAAGACACCTCATCACTTTGTATGAAGAATAAAGTGGTCTTAACTTTAGTTATTCTGATACTACTTAACGATCCTGAAAAAAATATAATGCAAAGTCTTATTCAGACTCTTAGGCATACATTAGGCTTCTAAAATAGAAGCAAATGAATGTTCTTAATTTATTCTCATTCCAAATATTTTTTCAGATGTTGGTTTGAGTTGAATTTATCACACTTAAAGATAAAAGTTGTATCAGATGAATAATATATAATTTTATTTAATCAGAGATGTTGTCGCTACTCTCTAATTAATTAAAATTATATATGTTATTTATATTCATTATCTCAAAATAATTATTTGAGATATGAATTATTTCACCTTATATAGAAAACTTTTAGCATCATTTGCAAGTAACATATTGTCTATATATAAAACAAATATTACTCCCACTAACCTCCTAGTATATAATTATTTCCATAATTCTCTTTTCAAACCTAAAGGAAAAGATGATTTAATACCAATTTGTGAGATGTTTGTTTTAATCTACAGGTAGATACCTTAAGCTTGCATATATTCACCACTATTAGAGAAAAATCTTTATGACAGTCTGTATACCTTCTCCTCTAGTTCACTATTTGGAATTGATTAATGAATTGAAACGAGCAACAAATGCCAAGGTCTATAATAGAATCTTTTATAAAGACAAGTGAGAATGTAAATCTCTTTTGTTATTGATTCTTAGTTCAAAATGAACTTCTTAGCAATGAATATTCTTTTATATCTTTATGTTTCTCAATGTTGCCTAATGAATATTATTGGTGAAAAAACCTATGCTTAATTAATGTTCTCCACCCCATTAGGCAACTTTACTAAAGATAAACTTCATTGCTCTTTAAGATATTGGTTTCTTCATCCATAGCATATTGTACTACAACTTCAATTCTTTATCATCCTATAATTTAATTTGTGTCTCAAATTAATATTGTAGTTGAACTCTTATTGTACAAAATGTAATCACTAGAAAACATTAATCTTATTGTTCTAATAAGTCATCTTAAGGATGGACCAATAAACTCTTAAAAGAGTAAATGGTTCAATATGCATGTTATTTTAGAAATGGTAAGCAATTACTAAATAACATAACTTATTAGAATTTTATCAATGACTTGTAGATTATTAATGATTAGTTATGATTTCTCAATAACTATTAATCTTAAGGGTTGTTGTGAATCATAATTAATCTAACACTTGAGGTGGAAGTTTGAGAAAATATGAATGATCTTTCTTAGAAACTAAGTTCCTAGATTGATCACTCCCACTGATCAAGTCAATTCTTAATACCACAATTCTAGTATTGTGAGATGGATAATGAAATATGTAACCCTTAAACCTTATAGCTTTTCAGATGAAATATGCTCATTTATGGTTTTGGGCCCAGATCTTTTCTTTGACAATCGTACTCTAACTATACATGGGTATTTATAAAATGTGTACATGTCATCAAGTCGGTTTTCAACCTTATCACAACTCAAAATATGTTTGAGAAACAACTTTGGTTAGAACACGATTCGATATGTACACCCTATTGAAGAGTATCAATAGACAAAGATTTAAGAAGGTTTGGAGTTTGCTATGTAGGCTCCACCCTATGTCCAAAAAATGCTTAGTTTCTTAAATCTGTCACACACTATGATTTAGGTGTACCGGGCCTATGTATTGGGCAATGAACCCATACTTTTAAAGAAACTCTGCAAATGGACTGGGAGTTTATCCATACTCACGAATTGTTGGAAATTATTTTACCAGGATCTTAGATCTACTCACAAGTATGTTTATTAACATCCTAAATAAGAACTTTCTAAAACGATAAATTAAACACATATAAAGTTTAAGAAACCTTACATTGGGTGCAGCGGAATTAAATGACTCCTTCCGTTCAGATCTCTAACCCTTGTATCCTTTCTGTAGCAGAGTATTATCAAGATTTGAACCTAGATCTCTTTCTCTAAATCCTTGATGCTGAATCTCCTTTGCTGATGATCTTTCTTCACGATCTTCCTCACTATGATTGAGGTATTGCTTACTGTGTGTGGGCACTACTCTAATCACTAGGGTAAGTTCGAAAATCAAAGGAAGAAAAGAAAGAGTGAGTGGCGACTAGGGAAGAGAGATAGGAGGCTCAGGTTTTTCTGATTCAGAAAGTGTAAAGTGTAATTTTCCTGAAGCCTTCACTATCTATTTATAGCATTCCACTAGGGTTAGGTTTGAATTATTTGGCATTAAAATAATGAAAATATCAACTTAAAAAGCCTACAAAGGATGCCGGCCATGGCTTAGTGGATTGGGCCTTGCTTTTTGCAATTTTGCAATTTTAACACCTTTTGTATCTGATTTTCTCAAAAATGCCAATTTCCTAATTCAACCATTTAAATGACAATTCTAACTATTTAATAACTATAAATAATTATTAAATAATATTGTAATTTATCATATTTATTAATTGAACCGTACAAAGTATCATAATTAACAAATATGCCCCTATTAACTCTTTCTTTACAATTTCGCCCTTACTTAGTGAAAATTTCACAAATAGACATAGTCTAATTTGTGAATTATAATTGATTAATCAAAACAAATTACATGAGTCTTACAAACAATATTATCTCAACTAGTGGGAGGTGTTGGGTTTTATGCCCTAAATAAAACTCATTTCAATATAATCAGATTTACTTATTAATATAGATCAGAAATAACATTTAATGTTGCATGGTTCACATGATTTATTTCATGATTATATGTACATAATGTATAAATTCATCTGAAACCCTTTTCACATACTTGATCCTGTTTATTGTGCCGTCAACACATTGGAAAGTAAACATGACTATGTGAATAAAGTTTCCTAGATTTATCAGACACGGTGGTTTTGCGATATGATAATCTACAACAGAGTTTACTTGCATTTGGAGAAGTGCTATGTTCTTTCCAGAACATTGGTTAAAGTAAAGCTCAGGTTGGATGCATGGAGTATGCATCGGAAGGGACCGATATTGAACTTTGACTTAGATTTAATTAAACTTACCGTAAAATCTATTCAAGTCAATATCGCCTAGTTGATCCTAGATCAAATGATCTTAATCCTGTTATGATTAGGCTCAATCTTGAAAGGCTATTCGTGTTCCTTGAATTGTTAGTTAAGCCTACCTTTTGGTCAGGGTGATACGTACTTTTTGGGAACACGGTAGTGCAATTGAGTGGGAGCGCTATCATAAACATGGAATCTATAGCTTCTATCTGGCGAATAGTAAGCAAAGGATGATCTCCTTCGAGCTTGACCAAACGAACATAAATGGTGGAGTACTCATTTCACATTAGCTGAAATATCATTTATACGGGGTCAAGTGTTTTAAGGAATAAATACATTGTAGGGTGTAACGGTAATTTAATCCCTTTACAGTGTAGATCATTCATATAGAGGATCATTGATCAAATTAGGATTATAACAATGGATAACTAATGATGTGTCTATATGGTGGAACATATAGAGCATTCTATATAACTGAGAGTGCAATTCTAAGTTCTATGCGTGGATTCAACGAAGAATTAATAAGTTAGTGAATTTTAGTGCTAAATTCTTGATCTACTTATTGGAAGCTCGGTTATATAGACCCATGGTCCCCCCACTAGTTGAGATAATATTGCTTGTAAGACTCATGTAATTGGTTTTGATTAATCAATTATAATTCTCAAATTAGACTATGTCTATTTGTGAATTTTTCACTAAGTAAGGGCGAAATTGTAAAGAAAGAGTTTATAGGGGCATATTTGTTAATTATGATACTTTGTATGGTTCAATTAATAAATATGATAAATGACAATATTATTTAATAATTATTTATAGTTATTAAATAGTTAGAATTGGCATTTAAATGTTTGAATTAGGAAATTGGCATTTTTGAGAAAATCAGATACAAAAGGTGGTAAAATTGCAAAATTGCAAAACCCAAGGCCCAATCCACTTATGTATGGCCGACCACCTATATGTATATTTTAAATTGATTTTTTCATTATTTTAATGCCATATAATTCAAATCTAACCCTAGTGGAATGCTATAAATAGATAGTGAAGGCTTCAGGAAAAACACTTCTTCTGATTCAGAAAAACTGAGCCTTCTCTCTCCCTATCTTTAGCTGACCACTCTCTCTCTTCTTCCTTGATAATTTCGAAATCCTTAGTGTATGAGTAGTCCCCACACACATCAAGTGATACCTCAATCATAGTGAGGAAGATCGTGAAGAAAGATCATCAGCAAAGGAGTTTCAGCATCAAAGATTCAGAGAAAGAGATCCAGGTTCAGATATTGATAATGCTCTGCTACAGAAAGGAATCAAGGGCTAGATATCTGAACGGAAGGAGTCATTTAATTCCGCTGCAACCAATGTAAGGTTTCTTAAACTTTATATGTGTTTAATTTATCGTTTTAGAAAGTTCTTATTTAGGATGTTAATAAACATACTTGTGAGTAGATCTAAGATCCTGGTAAAATAATTTCCAACAGGAGGACCATGGGTCTATATAACCGAGCTTCCAATAAGTAGATCAAGAATTTAGCACTAAAATTCACTAACTTATTAATTCTTCGTTGAATCCACGCATAGAACTTAGAATTGCACTCTCAGTATATAGAATGCTCTATATGTTCCACCATATAGACACATCATTAGTTATCCATTGTTATAATCCTAATTTGATCAATGATCCTCTATATGAATGATCTACACAGTAAAGGGATTAGATTATCGTAACACCCTACTATGTATTTTATCCTTAAAACACTTGACCCCGTATAAATGATATTTCAGCTTATGTGAAATGAGATCTCCACCATTTATTTTTGTTTGGTCAAGCTCGAAGGAGATCATCCTTTGCTTACTATTCGCCACATAGAAGCTATAGATTCCATGTTTATGCTAGCGCTCCCACTCAATTGCACTACCGTGTTCCCAAAATGTACGTATCACCCTGACCTAAAAGTAGGCTTAACTAACAAATCAAAGAACACGAATAGCCTTTCAAGATTGAGCCTAGTCATAACAGGATTAAGATCATTTGATCTAGGATCAACTTGGCGATATTGACTTGAATAGATTTTACGGTAAGTTTAATTAAATCTAAGTCAAAGTTCAATATCGGTCCCTTCCGATGCATACTCCATGCATCCAACCTGAGCTTTACTTTAACCAATGTTCTGGAAAGAACATAGTATTTCTCCAAATACAAGTAAACTCTTGTTGTAGATTATCATATCAGTAAAACCCTGTGTCTGATAAATCTAGGAAACTTTATTCACATAGTCATGTTTACTTTCCAATGTGATGACAGCACAATAAACATGATCAAGTATGTGAAAATAGTTTAAGATGAATTTATAAATCAAATAGACAAGCAATTGATAAAGTGAACCAAAACATACACAAATGAATGAAAAATACTTCTGTTTCTTTATTGATGTTGAATAAAATAGATTACATTGAAATGGAGTTTTATTTAGGGCATAAAACCTAACAAACTCCCACTTGCACTAATATAAAACTAATTAGTACATATCAATTAATCCTAAATTCTGACGGTGCTTTTCAAAGGCTGTCACGACCAAGACTTTGGTAAATGGATCAGCTAGGTTGTCCTCTGTGTCAACTTTCTCAACTAGTACATCCCCTCTTGCCACGTATTCTCTTATAATGTGATACTTCCTTTCAATGTGTTTGCTTCTCTTGTGGCTTCAAGGTTCTTTACTGTTTGCTATTGCTCCATTGTTATCACAGAGTAGTACCAGAGGCTTTTCCATTCCAGGAACAACACCTATGCTGGTGAAGAACTTTCTTAGCCAGACAAGTTCTTTAGCGACTTCTACGTCGCTATGTATTCAGCTTCCATAGTTGAGTCCGATATCACGGTTTGTTTAGCACTTCTCCAAACCACTGCTCCACCCCCAAGAGTAAACACCATCCCAGATGTAGATTTCATGTCTTCAAGACTTGCCTGGAAATCTGAATCAGTGTAGCCTATGGGATTTAAAGCACCACCCTTGTAGACTAACACTAGATTCCTTGTACTCTTTAAGTATTTCAGAATATACTTAACTGCATTCCAATGTTCTTGTCCTGGATTAGACTGATACTTGCTCACGATTCCAACAGCATAACAGATGTCAGGTCTAGTGCATAACATTGCATACATTAGACTTCCAACTGCAGAGGCATATGGAATTTTTGCCATGTCCTCTATCTCTTGAGGATCAGTCGGTGACTGTTCCTTAGATAGACGAATACCATATCTATAAGGCATGTTTGCCCCATTGGCGTTGTTCATGGAGGATCTCTCTAAGACTTTGTCTATGTAGGTTGTTTGAGAGAGAGCAAGAGATCTATTCTTCCGGTTTCTGATAATCTGAATACCAAGAACATAGGCTGCTTCACCCAAATCTTTCATATTGAATTGAGTATTGAGCCATTCCTTGATGTGAGTCATTTTCTTGACATTGTTTCCAATGATCAAAATGTCATCAACATAAAGGACCAGGAATACTACTATTTGGTCTTCCTTGAGTTGGTAAACACAAGGTTCATCTTCATTCTGAAGAAAGCCGTAGGTCTTGATGATTTCATCAAACCTTTTGTTCCATGAGCGAGAAGCTTGCTTAAGTCCATAGATAGACCTATTTAATTTGCAAACCTTCTTTTCCTGCCCAGGAAGAACATAACCTTCTGGTTGCTCCATATAGATGGTTTCTTCAAGTACCCCATTAAGGAAGGCAGTCTTGACATTCATTTGCCAGATTTCATAATCGAAAGCAGCAGCTATGGAGAGAAGAATTCGGATGGATTTGAGCATGGCAACAAGACTAAAATTTTCCTCATAGTCCATGCCTTCTCTTTGGGTATAACCCTTGGCTACAAGTCTAGCTTTAAAAGTTTCGACTTCGCCTCCAGCTCCTCTTTTCTTCTTGTAAATCCACTTGCATCCTATCGGATGATAGTCGTCAGGTGCGTCTACATATTCCCAGACTTTGTTCTTTTTCATGGAATCCATTTCTGAATCCATGCCGGCTGACCATCGTTTCTGTTGCGGACTAGCCATTGCCTGTTTATAGGTTAATGGATCGTCATCAATACCGTCACCTACGACCATATTGATTTCACCATCCAAGCCATAACGAGCAGGTTTTGTTGAAACCCTCCCACTACGACGAGGTACGGTTTTCTTCTGAACAGAAACTTTAGTAGTAGATTTCTCAGTTTGTTCAACTGAGGGAGTGGGATTGTCTTCTTCACGAGTCGAAGATGACGAAACATTGGAAGGACTTATATTTGATAGCAATTCCTCTAGAACAACTTTACTTTTCGGTTTGTAGTCTTTAATATAGTTCTCTTCAAGGAAAGTAGCATTTGTAGAAACAAACACTTTGTTATCCTTGTGACTATAAAATAGTCCACCCCTAGTCTCTTTAGAATTTCCGACAAACATGCATACTTCGTTACGTGATTCAAGTTTGCCTTCTTTCTTTCTTAAGACATGAGCAGGGCACCCCCAAATTCTGTAATGGCGTAAACTAGGTGTTCGACCATTCCAAAGTTCGACGGGTGTCTTAGGGACTGCTTTAGATGGAACAACATTTAGAATGTCATTTGCCATCTGTATAGCATATCCCCAGAAGGACGTAGACAGAGTTGAATAACTCAGCATAGACCTAACCTTTTCCAAAAGAGTGCGATTTCTTCTTTACGCAACTCCATTTTGTTGTGGAGTGGCAGGGCGATGTATTGGGATTCAATTCCAAGTTCAATTAAATGATCTTTGAACTGCATATCCATATATTCTCCACCCCTATCAGTTCGCAAGATCTTTAATGATTTACCTAATTGGTTTTGGGCCAAAGCATGAAACTCCTGAAACTTTTCAAACGTTTCAGATTTCTTTTGCATTAGGTAAAGAAAACTATATCTAGAGAAATCGTCAATGAAAGTGACAAAATACTCATAACCACCTCGGGCTTTGACATTCAAAGGTCCGCAGACATCAGAATGCACTAACCCTAGAGGGATTTTGGCACGCTCTCCCTTTGCAGAGAAAGAACGTTTAGTCATTTTTCCTTCTAGGCAGGACTCGCATACTGGCAGTTCACCTAAGACGACATTTTTCAATGGACCGTCTTTGGTGAGCCTATTGAGTCTATCAAAGCCTATATGACCTAAACGTAAATGCCATAGATAAGTTTGATCATCATTATCAATCTCTTTTCTTTTTAGGTTTCTAGGTCTAGCTACACTTAAAAGTTCACTATTTAGTGAGATTTGAGTACTCGGTCTTAAAACATAAAGTCCTTGTTCCATTATAGCAACACATATTTGAAATCCGTTACGAGAAATTGAACAATTTGTACTCGAAAAATTCAATATATAAGATTGTGTTTGCAAACATGAGACACTAATCAAGTTTCTACTAAAGTTTGGAATAAATAAAATATTTTCTAAAATTAAAAATCTTTGTTGAAACTTGATGCGGGCTTTTCCTCTAGCTTTGACCGATACTAATTCGCCATTGCCAACTTTAAGCTTTAACTCTCCTGGAAGCAGATTTTCCCAAGTTTCAAGCAACTGCAGTGAAGAACATACATGGTTAGTAGACCTTAATCAACAATCCAGATGGATTTGTCGTTCTCTAAAACACATGATTCAAAGACAAAAGCATTACCTTCGTTTGAATTGTTTAGAAGCCTGGGACATCGTTCTTCATGATGTCCCTTTTCATTACAATTCGAACATAGAAGATTATGTCTGATAATTGTACTTGAAGAAGCAGTTTTTTTAGATCCTTCATACCTAGTCCTTTTCCTTCGATTATTGATTGCAAACCCAGGGGGATCCATTGCAATCAAGTTCCGTTCATGGGCTCGTAATTCTGCTTCGAGCTTATCCATGTCGGAGGAGTTAGAATTGTTGATCATGTAAGAGATAAAAAATTCATTATACTCCGGAGGAAGACTATTAAGGATGAGTTGGACCCATTGTTCTCTTGATAAATCAATTCCTAGTAGATTTGCCTTTTAGAACTTCAGATTCATCATCAACAGGTGCGAGTTAATGCAACTACCAGGATGCATTTTCACACTATAAAGTTCTTTTGCTAAGATAGTAACTAGGAGAGGATCGGGGTGAGGGTTATTCATAATGACACTACAACACATCAATAAAACAGAAGTAAGGTTTTGGCTCATAAATTCATACACAGTTTAGAAAATAACAAGTAATGACATATGTTATACAAATACTAAATCTAACATAGTTTATTTTCCAAGGTATTTCAACAAACTGATACAGTGTCTCGTTTAGGCGAGAGTCAAAGCATCATCCATTGAATAGAGTTGTCAGCTCATCTAAAATGATAACCATTCTAGCAACCTTTTATTCGATCAAGATTGGAATTCAGCATTGTCCCGTTTAGGCGAGAGTCAAGGCAATTCTATCTTATGAGCTTCCACCATTGTTTCATAACTTGCAAGTCAAGTATGGTCGCCACCATTAGGGTGATCCATACCATACAAAACACTTACAAACTACTTATCATGCGAGGTTAAACGTTGCGAAATTGCTAATGAACGTTCCTCCATTAGGGAGGATTACTCACTAAAACAAACGCGGTGTAAAACCCACAATGGAGATCGAATGTCTCTTGATTAAAAGCTCATTATTTAAAAAAAATATTATATGTATTTTGTATAATCATTTTAATTCGATATTATAATAATGAAAAATTACAAATTAAAGTTGGTTTAAATAAAAAATCAACTTTAATTAATTTTCAATTATTATTTAAATTTGAAAAATAAATTCAAATAAATATCGAACAAGTTCCATAATATAATAATGAAAAATTACAAATCAAAGTTGATTTAATTAAAAAATCAACTTTAATTAATTTTCAATTAAATTCAAAAATAAATTTGAATATTAAATGGAACAAATTTGAAAATATCTTGTTTAAGTTGTTTTAGATGAATCTAAAAAATCAACTTAAATATCTTTCAAATCAGATTTAATTAAATTAAAATTAAGTTGTAACCACTTAATTTGAAGATATTCCATTTTAAGTTAATATTCAAAAACATATTAACCTAAAAAATATCTAAAATATTCTATTTTAAGTTAATATTCAAAAAGATATTAACTTAAAAAATATCTAAAGAATCTTAATAACTAATGCCTAAAATTCCTCAACTTAATTTTGAAATTTTAAATTCAAAAGATATTTAGATTTAAGTTGGTTAGTTGTAAATAACTAAATATCAACTTAAATAGGAATATTTAATGAAAAATTTAAATTAAGCTTCAGAAAGAATCTAGATGGTTATAATTCTATATTTAATTAAATACAAGAAAATACATATAGTTTAGCTTAGAATATAAAATTCTTTAAACTATGATTTTCTAAATTAATTTCAAAATAAATGAAATTAATTATGTTGCTAATCAATTTTAATTAGGTTAAACTAGTGTAATTAACCTAGTACAGTCATTCAAATCAGGCAAATGGGCCTTCACAATTGGGGTGGTTCATGTGAGGGGGTGCTGGGTTCAGTATGTCGTACCCACTTCTATGGCTCCCAACTCTCACACAAGGCCCAAAAGAGAGGAATTTAACCTTAATAAGAACAACTGTTATTAATTGAATAGGCCCAAAAACTAAATGGGCCTAAATAAATTCTATCAAGAACTATGATAATTTATTTTAGCAACAACAACCTATATGCATCTATAATAAAATTAAACACATAGGCTCACACAGGCACACTTTGGATGGGTCCTATCATGTTGTTAGGTCATACACAGATGAAAGAAGTTTGTAAATATACCTGTTACAAATTATTATCTTGACCAAGAGAGCCATCAGATCATTAGATCTGGCAAAAAGTAACCATGGCTATTTGCAATCAAGTAATAATAGGTTTTGAAAACTTACACATAAGCTAAAACGCATACTCCTGCAACAAGGTTAGTTGGATAGTTGGATGTAGGATTTATTTAATTTTAAATTAAATAATTAATTTCGAAAATAATTAATTAAATAAAATAAATTTCTGAAAATTTAAAAAAATTTGAAAAAATTCGAAATTTAATTAAATATTTAAATTCAAAATTAAACCTACAATTTTGAAAAATTAGGTTTCAACCAACCTAAATATCATTTCAAAAATTTGCTAACTACTTTTAAATTTTAAATATTATTTTATAAATAAAAATTAAATAAAAAATTAGAAAAGATAAATGAATATCTTTTTCAAATTTTAAATGTAATTTAAATAAATAAAATAACAAAATTTAAAAAATTAGCAAAATATCTTATATCATTTAAAAATTACATGATTATAGTTGTCTTATTAAAAATAATATAAGATATAATCAAATTTTAAAATAAGATAGATTTTTAAGCAAAAAGATAGATACTAATAATATTCAAATTCAAATTACACTAATATCTTGAATTAAATTTAAAAAATATTAAATTAATTCAAAATGATAATTAGAATTGAATTAGGAATAGTAATAGTATATATATAGAACTACACAAAAAATCGGAAGTTAATTCCATGAAAAAGCATGAAAAATCGAAGAAAAACGAAAAAATTGTGAGCTGTACGGACAGTTTTCGCGATCGCAGGAAAATTTCAGCACAACCCCGATTTTTTTGAATCTTCAAAAAATCATAACTAATTCAAATTAAATCGAAATTGAGTTCTGTAAAAAAGTATTTGCTTAATTTTTTCCATACTATCCAATAAAAATAATTCCAGAAACATAATCGCAACTATTTTTTACGAAAATTCACAAACATCAATCAATCATCAAATAACACTCAATACAACATGATACCATCCAAAAACAAACAAACAATCGTTTTAAAGTCCAAATTTCTTGCAAGTAAATCAATTACCATGGCTCTGAGGCCAGTTGTTGGAAATTATTTTACCAGGATCTTAGATCTACTCACAAGTATGTTTATTAACATCCTAAATAAGAACTTTCTAAAACGATAAATTAAACACATATAAAGTTTAAGAAACCTTACATTGGGTGCAGCGGAATTAAATGACTCCTTCCGTTCAGATCTCTAACCCTTGTATCCTTTCTGTAGCAGAGTATTATCAAGATCTGAACCTGGATCTCTTTCTCTGAATCCTTGATGCTGAATCTCCTTTGCTGATGATCTTTCTTCACGATCTTCCTCACTATGATTGAGGTATTGCTTGTTGTGTGTGGGTACTACTCTAATCACTAGGGTAAGTTCGAAAATCAAAGGAAGAAAAGAGAGAGTGAGTGGCGGCTAGGGAAGAGAGATAGGAGGCTCAGGTTTTTCTGATTCAGAAAGTGTAAAGTGTAATTTTCCTGAAGCCTTCACTATCTATTTATAGCATTCCACTAGGGTTAGGTTTGAATTATTTGGCATTAAAATAATGAAAATATCAACTTAAAAAGCCTACAAAGGTGGCCGGCCATGGCTTAGTGGATTGGGCCTTGCTTTTTGCAATTTTGCAATTTTAACACCTTTTGTATCTGATTTTCTCAAAAATGCCAATTTCCTAATTCAACCATTTAAATGCCAATTCTAACTATTTAATAACTATAAATAATTATTAAATAATATTGTCATTTATCATATTTATTAATTGAACCATACAAAGTATCATAATTAACAAATATGCCCATATTAACTCTTTCTTTACAATTTCGCCCTTACTTAGTGAAAATTTCACAAATAGACATAGTCTAATTTGTGAATTATAATTGATTAATCAAAACCAATTACATGAGTCTTACAAACAATATTATCTCAACTAGTGGGAGGACCATGGGTCTATATAACCGAGCTTCCAATAAGTAGATCAAGAATTTAGCACTAAAACTCACTAACTTATTAATTCTTCGTTGAATCCACGCATAGAACTTAGAATTGCACTCTCAGTATATAGAATGCTCTATATGTTCCACCATATAGACACATCATTAGTTATCCATTGTTATAATCCTAATTTGATCAATGATCCTCTATATGAATGATCTACACAGTAAAGGGATTAGATTGCCGTAACACCCTACTATGTATTTTATCCTTAAAACACTTGACCCCGTATAAATGATATTTCAGCTTATGTGAAATGAGATCTCCACCATTTATTTTTCGTTTGGTCAAGCTCGAAGGAGATCATCCTTTGCTTACTATTCGCCAGATAGAAGCTATAGATTCCATGTTTATGCTAGCGCTCCCACTCAATTGCACTACCGTGTTCCCAAAATGTACGTATCACCCTGACCTAAAAGTAGGCTTAACTAACAAATCAAAGAACACGAATAGCCTTTCAAGATTGAGCCTAATCATAACAGGATTAAGATCATTTGATCTAGGATCAACTTGGCGATATTGACTTGAATAGATTTTACGGTAAGTTTAATTAAATCTAAGTTAAAGTTCAATACCGGTCCCTTTTGATGCATACTCCATGCATCCAACCTGAGCTTTACTTTAACCAATGTTCTGGAAAGAACATAGTATTTCTCCAAATACAAGTAAACTCTTGTTGTAGATTATCATATCAGTAAAACCCTGTGTCTGATAAATCTAGGAAACTTTATTTACATAGTCATGTTTACTTTCCAATGTGATGACAGCACAATTAACATGATCAAGTATGTGAAAAGGGTTTAAGATGAATTTATAAATCAAATAGACAAGCAATTGATAAAGTGAACCAAAACATACACAAATGAATGAAAAATACTTCTGTTTCTTTATTGATGTTGAATAAAATAGATTACATTGAAATGGAGTTTTATTTAGGGCATAAAACCTAACACGAATTTTAATGTAGTATTCTCCATTTTATATTTGATCTCACTATATTAATATGCGAAATGCACTATTTTTCTACTTAAGATTTAAATGTCTTTGAAACATATAAATCTATACTTTGTAGAAATATAATTTATGTGAGTAATCGTTAAAAATGAGATGCAAAATTTGAGTTCATGTCTTCAAAATTAATTGACTTGTATGATTTCTAATATGATAGAATTCTAATGTGCACCGATTTTGACTTGTTGGAATACATATGCTTAATGAAATTCACACAAGTTTTAAATAAAGTTAGTAAAATTAAGTGTAATGAATATCCCCACCATTTACTAACATTTATTCTATTTATGGAGATATGTTCCATAATCTTTGGTGCTATAATGTAGAATAATTCTTATTAATAACACACTTTTAATTGTCAGATTGAACTTGCATATCTTTATGAGTGACATCATTTTGTAGTAAAGACCTTTAAATGTGTCTAAATCAAGTTTCAATAGAATCTTGGAACATAAAAGTCTTTGCTAATTTTAAAACAAAGTCACTACTATATTGCTTGTTACTTAAACTTCTAAATGTGAGAACTCATCTTGTCTGTGGATAAGATTTGCTCACAGTTACTGACTTTCTTAGGTTTATTTGTAAACCTTGCAATAAATTATGAATGTGGAATAACAATCTAAAATAATCCACTGTGTGTTAATAATCACATTAACTATATTAGAATGAATTCATACATTAACTATATTAGAATGAATTCATACACAATAAATTAAAATTTATTGGTGATAATAAAGTGTGATTTATTTTTCTTAATTATACAGTAAAAACTGTACATTTTAGATGAAGTTATCAAAATAAATTTTGGAAATTTCTACTGGTATGGAAGAAATTTATGAATAGTGATGTAATAAAATTACATATAAAGTTTTGAGGTTTAAATGAATCATGTTTTTACCAATGAATAAACATACTTAAATATGAAATCTTATTAAACGAAAATTGCCCGTGGGCTAAATTTTTAATTTAATAAGATTAGATTTAGATGTAGATTATGATAGATTTACACAATTTATGAAAAACTTAAAGTTTAATATTTCTATCTCAATGAAAGGTATGAAACACTTAATTATTTATAAATGTTTCAAAATTTTATACTTTATGATAAAATTATTAAATTAAATCTACATAATTCCATGTGGGATAAATTAAGAGAATTTAATTTAACATATTAATTATGTAAAAATAATAAAATCCCTGCAGAGTAAGATTATTATGTTCACATAATTCATGTCCATTATGTGATCTTGATCCACTTAATATATATAATTTTATATAATTAAGGACGCTGTGGCTACTCCCTAATTATTTAAAATTATGTGGTTCACTAGACACCAAAGTATTAACTGAAGATTGAAATTTTACTAAATCCAAAATTGCCTGTGGGCTAAATTTTAAATTTAATAAAATTATATGAACTTTATGATAGATTTAATTAAACAATTAGTTTAAGAAAATGAAGGTTTATTATCTATCTTTATTAAATTTGTGATAACACTATTAAATTAAATCCTCATAACTTCCTGTGGGGTAAATTAAGAGAATTTAATTTAACATATTATCCTAATTAATTATACAAATATAATAAAATCCCTGTGGGGTAAAATTATTATGCCTATATAATTAATTACAAGTTATGTCCATTAAGGTGAATTTTAACTAATATACAATTTTATACAAATAAGGATGCTGTGGCTACTCCCTAATTATATAAAATTATATTTTCACTTTGACATTAGGTATTGGGCTCTACCTAAAAGTAATTTCGTTATTAACATAATAGACAAAAACTGAGATTAGTGCTCCTAGTGTGGTCGTCCGAAGATCATTAAAAACCGTTCTAGATACGAGTATTTATCCCAGATTCATGTTTTCTTATGTCAAACCACAAAATTACTTACATTTTATTCATATTTTATTCATTTTAGGAAAGTTTTATGAATATTTTATGAAACTTAATGTGCTATAAAAATATTCAACCTATCTTAATGTTTGAATATTTCTAAATATATCTAGCACTATAAAATGAATTTATGTATAACATTTAAATCATACAAATCAAAATTAATTATATTAAAAATAAAAAATAAATACAAATTAATACAATTATTGTATGATAATAAATTAAATGCTTAATTCCATAATATATAATTAATTATGCATTTATGACCATATAATATTGTAAATATTTGCACTAATAATTAATTTGTATAAATAAGGTAAATATACAAATTAGTACAATTAATTATATGAAATGAATTAAATGCAAAATTAAAGAATATACTTAATGACAGATTATCAATTAATTCAATTAGTAAATTACTTAATTAGTAAATAAATATACTAATTGCGCACTTAATTGTAGAATAATCAAATATTCACATTCTTAAAATATCACAATTATTGTAATTACATGTAAAAATAAAGCATGTAATTACTAAATAACATATAATATATGAAGATATATGTTAAATAAGAATGGAAAGTTTAAACAAATGTAATTTAATTGACTAAATCAACAAAAATAAGGAAATAAAATAAAATTCCAAAAATAAATCAAAACAATAAAATTTTGGAATTTTTCTAAATTTTTTCTTAATTTTCTTTTTTTTTTTGAAAAAACTGCCCTGAAAAACCACACCGACGACCAAAATTCATGAAACCAATTCTAAAATGATCTAAAGGAATAAATTAAGAGATCCATATTGATTTCAAGCATCAAAAATACGTAAAATGTAGACTTTAATTTCATAAAAATTCTTTCGGGTCCGATCGTGTTCTTAAGAGAATTTTTCAGTTTTCAGATGGTTTTCAAATCATTTTTGTTGCCCCTGATTTTTCCCAATATACGTGGACCAACCGAATAAGGACGCGTAGATCAAGTAATGTACAATCCAAAATATTTGCTAAGTCTTTATGCTATAAGGTAGCTTCCAGGACGTAGCTCCCGGAGAAAGCATACGAAACCCCATATGCTCCCGGAAGCTCGAAGTAGCGTTAAGGCATCTCCAGGACGTGTCAGGTTTTTCCTGAGCAATCAAGTCGCATTTAATGCAGCATGGGAGGAAGCGTGTTGGGACTGCTACACGCAATAAAGTCTGACGCCACAACCTCCAACCAGCAGCTACAAAGTAATGATCATTTAAGTCTAGCGACGGCTATACTGTGAAGAGTCACATCAGTCAAAAGACAATAAGGACATTCCGCATAAAAACCCTACAGCACCTAGGGATTTGACCATGCATTACCCATGGTATATTCATTGGGAATGCCCAACTTTATGGATACTTACAGATACACTTGTAAGGATAATTCTGTGGATCACCCCACCAAAAACACTATAAATACCCCCTCAAAGCTCATTAAATGGGATCGAGAATCTTGGGCTGCATATGAGCAAGTAGAGTAAATACTCACCAAGAACATTCTCTGTATTTATAAGAGTAAAACACTCCCCAAATACATTCTCTGTATTAAAGACATCCATAAATAACAAAGACTCGTGGACTAAGGCTCATTAACGCCCCAACCACGTAAAAATCCTTCTCTAAATTTCTTACAGCTCTTTAACTTTATAATATTTTATTAGTTGCCGAAAACCTCGGTCAACATTTTGGTGCTTTCATTGAGAGCTGAAGAAAGCTACTGTAAACGAACACTTGGCTTCACAAACATGGTGGAGAGTAGAAGTACTCGTCAGCCTCGCCCTCTAGAAGATGCTCAAGACCCAAATGAAGAAGATGTAGCCTCAATAGCAGCTGAGGGTTCCGAGGAAGAAGAAGGAATTCCAAATGATGACTACGAGGGAAACCTCGATGAGTATGCCTACGACGAAGGTAGTTACTAGGAGTTGGTGCTTCGCAGACAAAAAGCTATCGATCACGAAGCCGAGATCGAAGCTCAGAAAGCACAAAACCAGAAAATGCAAGAAGTGGTGCTGGCCATGCAAAAAGCCATGGAGGCGGCTGGCATTCACGTGCACCCCAAGGCAATGACTGTTGGACTTGGGAAGGAGCCAGAGACGTCATCGCCTAGTTCCCAACAGCAGAAGTCTAGGGAGCCTAGCCCTATAAGGTACCCTGCTGAAGGGAACCACACAAAAAACCCTACCTCTACCCCGGGGCGAAAGAAAACGGCGCAGGATCCGCGAAAGGTCCGCTCAGATTTCCCTAAAGGGAAAGGTCCGCAGAGGGGCAAGCCCCGAAAAGGGAGCTTTGGCCCTCAGGATCGAGAGGACCGAAAAAGCGTTTCCGTGCACCAAGAGCCCGGGGGTAGAGGAAGAAGAGGACAGAGGTGTCCTCCCGTTGATCTGAGAAATCAAATCAATGTGAACCAAGGTGATCTCCGGGATCACCTTGACCAAAAAAGATACGGACCCGCGGTCTCCACGGGTACGTTAAATGAAGGAATTATGGCGGAACTCGCCATACTTCGAAAAGACATTGCCCGAGTCTCCCGAAGACAGAAAGGGGACGACTCCGACTCAGACAGCGAGGACCGGGAGCCATGTGCTAAGCACATCCTAGAGGCGGAACTCCCTAAGAACTTCAAGATGCCCGAAATGGCAGCTTATACCGGGAACTCCGATCCTAGCGACCACTTATCACGGTTCAACCGTGTCATGACGGTCATGAGAGTCAGCAATGACGCCAAATGTCTGTGCTTCCCACTTACACTAAGTGGGTCCGCGGAGGAGTGGTTCAAAAAGCTGGAACCAGGATCCGTGAGCTGTTGGAACAAGCTAAAGACCAACTTCCGGAGACAGTTTGTCGCTGCAAGAAAGGTCAACCTGGAGGTCAGTGCCCTGACTAATATCAAGCAACTGCCCACCGAGACCTTGAAGAATTATATAAAGAGGTTCCGAGAGGAAGCCTCGAAAACCAAGAAAGTTGACGACGGACAACAGCTTGCGCTTCTCCAAGCAGGCATCCGTACGGGGACTCCTTTCTGGAATGAACTACAACAAGAAGTAGCTGCTAGCCTTCAGGATTTCCAGAAGAGAGTCCAAAAATACATCAACCTCGAAGAAGCCCAAATAGTGGCTTATGGAGGATACTATCCCACCGGGGTAGCAGGGTACATGCCCGGAGTATCGCCCTCGGGTACTGCCCCGACCGCAACTCCGCAAACAAGTGGCATACAATTCTCTGCTACCCCCGGATATAGTCAGGGCCAGGCCTCGGTGCCAGCATCATCCCATTTCGGCAACCCGTCTGGAATGAATGGACAAACTCCTTCGCACTCTGCCCCGGCTGTTAGCCTGGCAGGCCCTTCCCTGGGCTCGAGGAGTAAAAGGTCCTCCAAGGGTAGCACCCGGACGAGGGAGAAGCGCCAGAAAAGGGGGTACACCCCCCAGTACACTCAATACACGGAGCTGTCGGACTCCCAAGAGCGTGTATACTTTGCCACTAGGCAAAATACACACTACCGGAGACCACAACCGTTGTACAAGGATAGCTCCCGGAGAGATCCGAGCAAAAGATGCGAGTACCACAACGAAATTGGTCATAGCACCAATGAATGCAAGAATCTCAAGGACGAGATCGAAAACCTAATCCGGTTGGGTCACCTCTACGAGTGGATCAAAAATAGGTTGCCTCACCTTAATCCGGGCTAGGCGACTGTGGGTGTGCCTCAGGGAACACCGGGGAGTACAGCAGGAGCGTTAGCTCCAACTGCTCGCGCAGGCGACGCCCAGCACATCCCTGGTCTGCCGCCCAGACCTAACGGGAGGGTAGCCATGATCTCCGGAGGTCCCCATATCGGAGGAACTACTCCCAAGGAGCTCAAACGATACGCAGGGGCCGTGAAACACAATGAGGTTTGGGAGGTTACTAAACTCCCAGCTCAAAGGCCCCGGCTGATGGACCAACCCATCACGTTCACGGAAGAAGACGCCAAGATAGTGCGCTTCCCTCATCATGATCCATTGGTCATAGAGACCCCCATCGGAAATAAAGTGGTGCCCAGAGTCTTAATTGACAATGGAAGTTCCGTAAACTTACTCTTCAAGGAGGCCTTCACCGCAATAGGCTTGACGGACCGAGACCTCTCGCCCAGTGGGTCCCAACTCACAGGGTTTAATGGGACGACACTTATCCCAATGGGAAAAGTAAGGCTCCCAGTCACCTTGTGCCCGGACACCCCCCAGAGCACATTTAAATACTGCACTTTCGTGGTGGTGGACTGTCCGACTGCTTACAACGCGATCCTCGGCCGACCGGCCTTGGTAGATTTTGGCGCAATCACATCGATTCGGCACCTGTGCCTGAAGTTCCTTACCCAGGAAGCTGGGATCGAGACGGTGAGAGGAAACCAGAGGGAAGCAAGACAATGTTACAATGTCGCAACCCACCTACCCGTACTAATGGTCCGAGAATCAGTTGAGCCAGAAGTGGCTGAAGAAGATGAGTTAGACCCCCGTGTGGGGGCCGAAAGGATTGTGGAACCAATGGAGGATGTCGAGGAATTATCAGTGTGCGACCTCGACTCCACTAAAGTACTCCGGCTGGGGAAGAACCTAAATCCGGAGGAAAAAGAAAAAATAATAAAAACATTGAAGGGCGCCATCGACATCTTTGCATGGCGCCAAGAAGACATGACTGGCATAAGCCCTCATGTCATCACCCACGTACTCAACGTCAATCCGGACATGCCCCCCGTCCAGCAAAAACGACGCCCGCTCAACTCGGTGAAAGCCGAGGCTATGGAGAAAGAGGTGGATAAAATTTTGACTAACGGCATGATCCGCGACGTATACTATCCGGAGTGGCTAGCCAATCCGGTCCTGGTGCCCAAGCCGAACGAAACTTGGCGAGTTTGTATAGATTTCACTGATCTAAACAAAGCTTGTCCGAAGGACTGCTTCCCGCTGCCCAGGATCGACCAGATGGTAGACGCCACTTTTGTTTTCAAACTACTATCCTTCATGGACGCCTATGCTGGGTACAATCAAATAAAGATGCATACGGCAGACCAGGAGTGCACTAGCTTCAGGACCGATAAGGGGGTATACTGTTACCTAGTCATGCCCTTCGGACTGAAAAACGCCGGAGCAACCTACCAGAGAATGGTCAACCGGATGTTCAAAGGCCTCCTGGGATGAAATATGGAGGTTTATGTAGATGACATGCTCGTCAAGTCCAAAGCATGCAACAGCCATGCAAGCGATTTAGAGGAATGTTTCGACGTGGTCCGGAGATACGACATGAAGCTCAACCCAAAGAAATGCACCTTTGGGGTCAAGTCAGGAAAGTTTCTGGGCTTCATCGTTAGTCAAAGGGGGATTGAGGCAAATCCGGAAAAAATCTAGGCTCTCCTGAGCATGCCATCCCCTAGAAAGCATAAAGATGGGCAGAGCTTGACCGGAAAGGTAGCTGCCCTAAGCCGCTTCATCTCACGGTCCACGGACAAGTGCATACCCTTCTTCAACATATTGAAGAAGTGTCAAAAGTTTGAATGGTCGGATGAGTGCGAGGAGGCATTCAAAAAACTAAAAGAGCACATGGCCAAACCTCCTATCCTGTCAAAACCCGTTCTCGGAGAAGACCTATTTCTATATTTGGCTGTGTCCGAACACGCGGTGAGCGCTGTCCTAGTCCGGGAAGAAGAGAAAACTCAGCATCCTATGTACTATGTCAGTAAGCGCATGATAGGGGCCGAAGCGAGGTACCCAATCATTGAAAAGCTGGTCTTTTGCCTCCTGATGGCATCAAGGAAATTGAGGCCATACTTCCAAGCACATCCGATCAAGATACTGACCAACCACCCGCTCCGTCAGGTCCTCCAAAAACCTGAAGCATCCGGAAGGCTCCTCAAGTGGGCAATGGAGCTAAGTCAATTTGACTTGCACTACATGCCCCGAATTTCTATAAAAGGCCAAGCCTTAGCGGACTTCATTACTGAATGCAACGAGGCCGAGGCAACCGTGAATATGCCGGTACCGCCAATCCCCACATGGAGAGTATTTGTGGACGGAGCCTCCAATGAAAATGGTTCCGGAGCCGGAGTGGTGATGATATCACCAACCGGACTGTGACTCTAGGCGGCCCTACGGTTCAATTTCGCAGCTTCAAACAATGAGGCCGAATATGAAGCCCTAATAGCATGGCTGAAATTAGCAAAGGCTGTAGGAGCCAAAAGAGTGGAAGTCTATAGTGATTCCCAACTGGTTGTAAACCAAATATCAGGAGAATACCAAACACGCGGCGAGCGAATGGCCGCGTACGTAACAATAGTCCGGGAGTTGCTCCACGAGTTCACGAACTACAAAATAGAGAGGATCCCCCGGGAAAAGAATGCTCACGCGGATTGTCTGGCTAAGTTAGCTTCGGATAGCGAGATCGAAGAGTTGGGGGTAGTACCAGTGGAACGCTTGGCAGAGCCAAGCATCAAAATAAAAGAGACCACAATAACGATTGGGCATGAACCCAGCTGGATGGTCCCCATCATAAAATACATAACCAGAGGTGAGTTGCCCCAAGAAAGGGCACTGTCTCAAAAGATTCAGTATCAGGCTCATCGTTATGTAATGATGGACCAAATTCTCTACCGAAGAGGACTCAGCATGCCTTATTTAAGGTGTGTATCGGACCCTGAAGCTAGACAAATCATGCTAGAGGTCCACGAAGGGTTCTGTGGAGATCATACGGGAGGACCCAGTCTCTCAAAGAAAATATTGAGACAGGGATACTTCTGGCCAACGATGAAAAAAGATTGTATAGACTACGTCCAAAAGTGTGATTCGTGTCAAAGGTTCGCGAACATACCGATGACTAGTCATTGATGACTAGTCCCTGGCCCTTCGCGGTATGGGGAATAGATCTTATTGGGTCCCTGCCAACAGGAAAAGGAGGAGTAAAGTATGCAATAGTAGCGGTAGACTACTTCACCAAATGGACGGAGGCTGAGCCCATGAAGACCATAACTGCTAAAAAAGCACTAGACTTTGTTATCAAAAACATAGTGTGTCGATATGGCTTGCCTCACAAAATAGTCTCTGACAATGGGAAGCAATTCGATTGCGAGGAATTTACTGACTTCTGCAACCAACACGGAGTAGTGAAAAGCTTCTCCGCGGTGGCCAGACCTCAAACAAACGGTCAAGCGGAAGCAGTCAACAAAATCCTAAAGGTCACCCTGAAGAAAAAGCTGCTGGCCTGCAAAAACAACTGGCCTGAAGAGTTGCCAAGAGTGTTATGGGCCTACCGGACGACCCCCAGAACCACGACCGGTCACTCGCCTTTTTCAATGGCGTACGGTTGTGAAGCGATGGTCCCAGTAGAAACGTTATTCTCGTCCCACAGGAGAACGACTTACGATCCAGCCACGAATCAGGCTTTGCTTCAAGAAGCCTTGGATAAAGTTGAAGAACTCCGGGACGAGTCTCAAATACGGATGGCAGCTTATCAAAAGAAGGTGACCAAGTATTTTAACTCTAAAGTTAAAAACAGAAAATTTCCTATTGGGGATATGGTCTTAAGAAGAGTCTTCCCAGCCACCCAAGAACCTGGAGTGGGGGTACTTGGGCCAAATTGGGAAGGACCATATGAAATCGAGGACGAAATCGGCTCAGGCACTTACAAGCTAAAAAGAATGGATGGAACCATTGTGCCAAGGGCCTGGAATGCCGATCACCTCAGAAAATATTACCAATAGCCAAGAATGTAACTTAGACTTTGTTTAAAGAGTTTGTACCGTCTAAATGTATACAACCTCCACATGTTGAATAAAACTGAGTGCCTTAAAAACAAAGTTTCTATGCCACTCAGGGGGGTACTAGGGTATACCGCACGGACAGACAGAAAACAAAGTTTCTATGCCACGGATATTTTACTTAGTTTTATTCAACCTCCACATGTTGAATAAAACTAAGTAAAATATCCTGACCCAAAGGGCAGGTCAAAAAGAGTATGCACAAAAATAAAAAAGCATAAGTATAAACATCCTGATCCAAAGGACAGGTCCAAAAAGAGAAAATATGTGCATAAAAAAGGATCACGTATAAATATCCTAGCCCTAAAGGGCAGGTCAAAATATATACAAATGGCCCGGGGACAGGCCTTAAAAATTGTCTCCCCTTTAAATAAAAACAGCTATATAAATATTGTCTTAAATAAAAGAAAAATAGTTGTATATAAACAAATATATATAAAGAGAAAAAAAAAAGAAGTGGGTGAAATTCTGGTTGTACTGGGTTAATCTCGGAGCGGCCTAATCGATGCGCGGAGGGAGACGAGGTCCGATGCGTGCCTCCACCATGGCATCAAGCTTTTTCTTCTTCTCCCAAAATTTGGCGATCTTCTCCTCAGGTTTGTTGTAGAAGGTAAGCTTGATATTCTGGTCATTAGTAGACCAAGCCATGAAGACGCCATCGTCAAAACGCTTGGTGCACCGGCTGCAGGAAACGGGAGAAAGAAGCTCAGCCCTTTTTGCCTTCTTTGAGGCTTGTTCCTTGAAGTCCCTGAGCTCCTTTAGCTCTGCGGCCAAAGTGGCCCTAGATTCTAAGTTTGCCTGGTGAGTTTCCTCTAAGGATCTCACCTTGGCAGCCATCTCATCCAAGGCTTCCCTGGCCTTCCGAAGCTCCCGCCTGGCCTTTGCAATGGCCTCGCCTTCCGCCCTCAGCTCCTCCTGGTGCCTGGCCTCTAGCCTGTCTCTCCGCAGGGCCTCCTCCTAGATCATCGCCTCCGCCTGGGCTTCCCTCCGCTTAGCCTCTTCCTCATTAGCTTTGGCAGCGGCCTCCCGGCGCTCAACAGCCTCTTGATAAAGCCGCCTCTCAGCAGTAAGATCCTGAAGAATCTTCCTGACTTCATCCATGTCCCCAAAATCAGACAGGACAAAGCCATGATTGATTATGTTCTTGGAGAGACGCCCGGCCTCAGCAGCAAGCTAAAAATAAGGCAAGTATAAGTGAGAATCTCCAAAAAAGAAAACAATAAGGGGAAAAGCAAATTATAAAACACTTACCACGGTGAGGGAGTGGCTGAGATCCTGGATTTGGTAGATGGAGTTCAAGGATGCACAAGCAGCGAACCGCTTAGGTGCACACCGGGTAAGCTGAGACGCAAACTTGCCAGTCATCTCCGCAGCAAAGGGAGCTAAGGTGGGCCCAAGGAAGCGACCGAACCAGTCCAACAGGAGGTCCAAATTTAGGTCCCACGGGTTCTGGTATTCTGGGTTGTTGATGGTGTTTTGCATCTCAACCCGCAAGACCCTCCTGAGGGCTTCCACCTCAACATACCCCCGGGAGTATTCGTCCATGGCGTAGTTGTGTTTAGCTATCCGGAGCTCCTGTCTCGCCTCATCTCCAGGAACCGGAGTCAGCACAATATTGGGAGGGGCAGTATGTTCTTCCATGGGAGAGACCCCACCATCGAGACCGTGGGCCGGAGTATCAGCTCTCCGAGGCCGCTTGGGCTCCTCCTGGGCAATCATTTTGCCTTTACGTTTGCGAATCAGAGCAATTTCTTGCTCTTCTTCACCTTCTTCAGCTTCCTCAGGAAGAGCCCGGAGCCCTCCTGCACCTTCTTCAACTTCCTCAGAAAAGCCCCATTGCTTTTCTTGACCTTCTCCCGGCAGCACCTCCTCGTCATCCACTAAATCAATAGTGTCTGGAGGAGCACTGGAAGAAATCTTTAAAGCGAAGGCCATTGGGGAAGAAGTAAAGGGAGGAGGAGCCTCAGAAGTGTGAACCCCGGCAAGTTCGGCCAAAATGGCGTCCATAGAAGCACCTGCTACAACAAAAGAAAGCAAGTGTTAGAACATCCGTGGGAAACCACCAACACAAGATATGACAAGCAAGCTAGTCCTACCCTGACTCTCTAATTCGGCCCTAGCAAAGTTCCGAATTTTGATGCTGGCAGCATCATCTCCGAGATAGCTGTCCGAAGGCCGGAACCAGCTGGATGTAATATAAGCTGAAGGGCCTAAAGGAACGGGCTCCGGAGGACCAGAACCCATCTGGGATCGACCTAGGAAATCTCCTAAGTTGGAAAAATAAAACTCCTTCAAATGGTCTCCCCACCGGGTCGAGGGCATCCTAAACCTATAAAGACGTTCGTCGAACCCTACGGGCCTAAGACTGGCATACTCGCCAACAGAAGGGACATAATGAACTGCTAAAGGAGACTTACCACCGGAGCCGGAAGTACTGGCACCAGGAGCCCCAGTGTTCGGCTCCTGAGCCGAAGGCTGTGGCCTGGAAGCCCTTCTCTCCGCTGAGTCCCCAATGTGAAGGGACTTCCCGGCGATCGCCTGGCTCCTTCTCTCAACCGGGCTCCCCACGCGAAGTGACCTCCCGGAAGCCGCCTGGGCCTTAGAGTATGCCTTCTCCTGAGCCTTCCGGTAGAGATACTCCTGGTACTTCTTCTCGGCAGTGGCGATGATCTCATCCCGGAAGGTTTTCTCCGCAACCGGCGCCCTCACGTTGGGACAGATAACCCGGGAAAGGTTAAAGTCCTCCACAGATTGGTGCGGAAGGATGAGTTTTGCCTTCCTGCAGTTCTCCGTAGTAACCAGGCCCTTGACGTCAAGATCAGCCCGGTCATAAGAGGCAAAGACCTGGGCTCTCCGAAGAAAAACCTGAGTAGGTGCAGTCCGTTCATAAGGAGGAATCCTGACCCACTCAATGAGGAGCTCTGGATGGTCCACTGCCCGGAACCCAGAGGAGAAGAAAAAACGATGGCGATACTCCTTAACATGAGTTTGCCTATTATACGGGACCACCCCTTCATTAGCAGGGTGGGCCCGGAACCCGTAAAAACCGTCCTTAAGTTTGTCCCCCTTCTTGGGGACGGAAACAAGTTCATAAAAATACAATATTTCTGCCGGGCGGGGAGAGCCCCATCCCCGGGCGGAATAAAAAATAAATAAGCCTGAAAGCAGGCGGTATGCTTGGGGAATGAGTTGGTATGGCGCAAGGCCGACAAAAACTAAGAAATTAACAAAATAATCTTGAAGAGAAAGCATGGCCCCAGCCATCAAATGTGTCTGGCTCCAGGCCCCAAAGCCGCCGTAGTTATGGTTGGGCGTCTCCGCGTCGCGAGGTGGCCGATGGTAGGTCCCTGATGTGGAAGGCTTGATTCCAGCTACCTCCACGATGTTCTCCAACTGATGGGGACAGGTTAGAGTGGAGTGAAGCTCGGCCGCCTCCCATCCGGTCGCCCGAGACTTGTACCCCTCCTGGGCAACAGGACCCAGGGAGACCTCCTCGAGGGTAGCCAGGCGCTTACCGCTCTTCTTCGATGATTTTGAGCCAGAAGCAGACATTTTTCGATTCTGTAAAAAGAGTTAAGATTCCAGCAGTTAGGCCCCATACCAAACCCTAAACCAAGAAAAAGGGAATGGGGGTCCCCTAACCGCTGGAAAGAGGCCCCCTCCGGACACCTGTCATACAGGAAACCCTAGGAGGATTCCCTGGACAAAAGTCGGGTGCAATAAATTCACAGAAGACGGCATTGCACACTAAAGAAAAAGAAAAGGCAGAAAATGGAAAGAAAACAGTCTATCCTATGCCCTAAGCGACCACTATACGACGAACGTATGGTCTTCTACAAAAAAAAAAAGAAAATAATAAACAACAAATGCGTGACAACAGTAATCCTATCACTAGAGCAGTAAACTCAAATCGATTATATGAAGGATTTAAACACTTGCATTCCCAGAAACTTCGAATGCAAACCCAGAAAAAAAAAACAAACAGATAAGTAACAGCATGCCATGCATATTAATAATGAAGCAAAGGGTGCAAAGAACTTACAATGAAGTATTGAAACTGGGGGTCCTGCTGTGAATCGAATGAAGACAAGAAGGACTAACAGTAACAAACGAAGAAGAACTGGAGAGAACTGCAAAGTGCTTAAGGGTGTTCTTCTGGGTCTGAGAATTTTTCTCTCTGGGAAATTTGAGCAAAGTTGGCAAGAAATGGGAAGTAACCGAAATGAAGGAAAGATGGTGGCTTTTATAGGCAAAGCTGCATGCGGAACAGGCGTCATCACCTACCAATTGAATGGTGGGGGAATTGCACGATTCGAATTCTCAAAAATCAACGAACAAGATTGATTTGCAATTAAGGCGGTGGAAACGTTTAAGTATCCGTCTGACACCATTAATGCGCCGTATCAATCAATGGGCGTGAAACGAATCGACCTCTGCAAAAAGTGAATCGCTGCATTAAAGGCCATCATTGAATACACCCTCACGCGCTCAAAGCTCGTGTCAGGAAACCGAGGAGTCAACCGGAAGCACTTGAACAAGCCTTGTCTTATTTTTTCAAATAAGCAAGGCTTGGGGGGTAAATGTTGCCCCTGATTTTTCCCAATATACGTGGACCAACCGAATAAGGACGCGTAGATCAAGCAATGTACAATCCAAAATATTTGCTAAGTCTTTATGCTATAAGGTAGCTTCCAGGACGTAGCTCCCGGAGAAAGCATACGGAACCCCATATGCTCCCGGAAGCTCGAAGTAGCGTTAAGGCATCTCCGGGACGTGTCAGGTTTCTCCTGAGCAATCAAGTCGCATTTAATGCCGCATGGGAGGAAGCGTGTTGGGACTGCTACACGCAATAAAGTCTGACGGCACAACCTCCAACCAGCAGCTACAAAGTAATGATCATTTAAGTCTAGCGACGGCTACACTGTGAAGAGTCACATCAGTCAAAAGACAATAAGGACATTCCGCATAAAAACCCTACAACACCTAGGGATTTGACCATGCATTACCCATGGTATATTCATTGGGAATGCCCAACTTTATGGATACTTACAGATACACTTGTAAGGATAATTCTGGGGATCACCCCACCAAAAATACTATAAATACCCCCTCAAAGCTCATTAAATGGGATCGAGAATCTTGGGCTGCATATGAGCAAGTAGAGTAAATACTCACCAAGAACATTCTCTGTATTTATAAGAGTAAAACACTCCCCAAATACATTCTCTGTATTAAAGACATCCATAAATAACAGAGACTCGTGGACTAAGGCTCATTAACGCCCCAACCACGTAAAAATCCTTCTCTAAATTTCTTACAGCTCTTTAACTTTATAATATTTTATTAGTTGCCGAAAACCTCGGTCAACAATTTTCATTCATAAAATCGATCTAAAATATTATATGAATATAGTAATAAATAGAGGATTCGAAATAAATATTGAAAATGAAAACGAAAAAATTACAGACCGAAAAGTAAAACCTTCATGTATATATATACTCGTATACAATGTATATACAACATAAAATCATCATTAATGTATGGAAGATAGTATTACATACAATTTTATGCAATAAAAATATGAAAGCATTGAGTATTATATATAAACACATATACATGAAAATTATATGTATATACAGAGTATATGAATATAAATATAAATGTGTATATATATATGAACATATAAATTATGAAATATGAATATAAAAGTATATATATAAATATGAATATATATATATATACCTAAATGAAAAAAAATGTATATATATAAAAACAAAAATCAATACGTATATATATATACTTGCATATATACATTAAACCATATAAAATATTATAAAAATATATAATAGAATATGATAATTAATTATATGGAAAGAAATCAATGAATAAATGAATATAATATGAAAGTGTATATCCAAAAATATATATATTATACGGTATAAATGAATGTATATAATATATATATATATATGAACGTAAATATGAAGATGAATATATATATGTATATATAAAAAAATAAATTGAGTATGAATATATATATAATCGGGATTATATAATATAAAAGTATATATATATATATAAAATATATATAATTTATATTATAAATGTAGAACCCCGTAAATGTATATATATATATATATATATATGAAACTTAAAAAAAAAATCAAGGCAGAGATATATAATCCGCTCTGATACCAACTGTTAGATGTTTATATGTATAAACTGAAATATATGAATGTGTATATAAAATGTGGAATAAACAAATATATACACTATATAACTTAAGGATCGAAATACCTCCCGCCATTGAATCTTTGAGCTTTAGTCCCACATAAGCTTGATCTGCAAAAGAAACCAATTGAGGTGGGTAATCGGGCTTCCTCTGTGACGCCCCGATATTTTGCCTTATTTTACAAAACATACTATTTTCATGCATAATTTAAAAAGATGGAAAAAAAAAATTTAAATGCAACAGTGGATTTTAAAAATCAAAATGCAACAGAGAAGGATCCTTCATTTGTAAAACAAGATACAGTAAGTAAATAATTTTAAATAATGCATTTCCACTGTGTTAGATTTATCAACTTCTTAAAATAAAACTAAGGCACCACCGGCGTTCTAGATCGTTTGCCCGTCCGTAGCCGCTCACTGTATACGTACCAGAACTGACCCTGCTCACTATACATACTTTCCTGTCTAATACCTGTAGGGGGAAAGTAAGGGGGGTGAGCTAAAAGCTCAGTAAGGAAATGCTTATCATACAATACCATATAATATCACACATACTATTAATATATTTATTAAGTTTTAGCAATATCATACATCTTATTTTATAACCAAATCCAAATAACTGTATACATAGAAACCTTTATCATATAGGTCCATAATAATTGTATCACACCATACATATATACAGAGATCATAACTCCAGTATCATATTCATAACATAATCATATCAATACTATAAATAATAATGTAATTACCATAACATTAACATATCATAGCCATTACTTACATAACCCGGGCCTAGTCTGGCCCTACAATATCCTGGGCCTAATCTGCCCATATAATAACCTGGGCCTATGCAGCCCTACCATTGTTATAGGATAGGGTATCTCTATTTCAATAGTATTATCACTGTATCATACCCACCATAACAATCTCATACACGACTCAGTAAAATGCAGGGTAGGGTATCTCTACATTCAACGGCCTTATCCCGTATCATACCCCACCATGGTCCCCCACTTTACCTGAGATGTTAGCATACAACATACAACATGCAACATACAAATACATCATATAACATACAACCTGAAACATACAAATACAACATACAACATATACAAGTCATACAACCATAATCTATGTATCAATTCACAAACTCATATTGTGTCCATACCACACATTCTCAGTACCATATACATATTCATAATAACAAATCATAAATCATATTTCAATACATAAAGAATATAAATTTATGCAGATAAACACATACAAAACTATCTAATTTCCTTACCTCAAATCCTGCTGCTTAAGACTTGTTATCTCGTCACTACTACCTATAACAACACATGGGTCAAGGCCCTAACATTAAAATTCGCACTCTCACAGTACATCAGAAAGAACACTATTTTTGACCATAACTACACGAATTTGGTGAAAGTTTCCTTCATACAAATTATAGGAAATTCAATTATCTTTTCAACGATATATAGATCATTAAAAATGGATTAAAAATGAGGGAGTTATGATAGTTTTACTGAAACTATTTCTGAGAAGGAATATGGAGTAACGAATCACAAGAGATATCAGAAATACAAAATTTTGATACTGAAATATTCCAAATCAGAGAATACTCTCTTCATAAAAGTTTTAGAAAATCGAATTTCTTTTCTAATGACACTAAAATCTTTAAAATCAGAGTTATAACGTAAGAGATATAGATATTATACCAAAACAGTTTTTTTAGAAATCCTGAAATAAATGGATTTCGAACCATAGCAATAAAACAATAATTTTGACTTAAAATAGTCAATAATTGGTGAATGGTTTCTTCATAAAACATTTAGAACATTGAATTATCTTTTCAACGGTACCAAGATCGCTAGAATCAGATCAATATTCAGAGAGATATTCAGATTTTACTGAGACAACTTATATAGAAAATATGAAAAACGATTTACAACAAACAGCGTAGAAATACTAATTTTTGACATAGATAAATTTCGATTCAGTAAAACCTTTCTTCATAAGAATTATGGGAAATTAAATAAGCTTTCTATAGACACTAAGATTGTGAGAATCGGATGAGTATTTAAAGAGATGTGACAGTTTTACTAAGACATGTTTCATTCTGAGAAATAAGAAAAGAGACCTACGAATATTCTCCTATTGTGATCAATAAATAAGTAAATGTAGAGTTTCTTACCTCAAATACATCAAGCTGCTTGGATCGATAGACATAAGATGATGGTGATCAAAGATGAGAGTGAAGAGAGGTATAGATTTGGCTAAGGATGTAATGGAAAGATGACTTGAAAATTTTAGGGTTAGTCTTGCTCAGAGATGGGTGGGAAGAATAGAACGATATAATTTTAGGGTTGAAGGAAACCTATACTATCTGACTCTTATTAGGTTTAGTTTTATGAATAATAATAATATTAACATAATAACAGTAATAATATGATAAATTATTAAATAGACAAATATCTAACTTTTAAATTTAAATTGTAAGCTCTCAATCTCGTAACTTTAGGGCTTAATTTTGACCTAAAAAAATTACGAATTATGATATAGCTATTTTTTTTAAAATTTATAGATCTTTGAATTATCTTTCTAACGCCACTGGAATCACCTCAATCGGAGTTATAAAACTCTAGATATGGTCGTTTTAGTAAAACAGTTTCTAAACTTGTGAATTTCTCTAAACTTACGAATTTTCTAACATTAATTAAATAATAATATTATTTAATACCACTTATACAATTATTTAAATCAAATAAATACATTATATAGAAAATCTAATGGACTTTCATATCGGGCTTTAATTAAACGATTATCTACTTATAAAAATATCATAATATTTTACTTTCATAGTTAATACAACTTTAACTCTCTTTAGAAAATTGGTACAACTACTCTAAGCAATAATCTCTACTCGCTAACAACACAAATAAATGAGATAATTATCCTCGCACTATTAATATCTCAAGAAAAATTAAATATTATTTTAATTTGGATATTACATCCTCGCTATCTCAACTCTCTTTATATGGAATATGTTGTTATGAACAGAATGAGTGAGGAGCTCGGGGATCGAGACCCTATATTTATACGTGAGATACTCCATCAGTATCTGCGCCACATTAATTGTCAGAATATTTTGACAATTAACTCAGGAAATCAAATCAAGTAATAAATATTTAAATCTGACCATATATAGAATATTACGTAATTGATTTTGTCCAGATTCAATGAATATAAAATATTCATTTATCAGAAAATTAATTCTTTATTTTATTTCCTTAAATAGAAATTTATTTCATTAAATAGAAATATATTTCCCAAAATAAAATGTTCTTACACTCGATGCATATAAACTCTTATTGATGGTTTGAGTTGTGAGTTTAGAGAATTTAAGTCAAGGTGGAAATTGTTGGAGTTTGAGTCAAATTAATTTATTTATCTACATTTGCTAAGTTGCAATTTATTTTTGGATAATTATTAATTGTGAGAAAATGAGTCTTGGTAGCCAAGTTTTGAAGAGTCTTCTTAAAAAAGTTTTAGAATGTCTTGGTCCCCAATATGTCTTGGTATCCAAGTTTATTTTTCCTATAAATATGTGTTTTGTGTTTGAGAGTACTGTTGTGTGTAAGAAGAAGAGCAAGTTGTGAAAAGAGAAGTGAATGTGAAAAATGAGTAAGAAGCAAATAGTGTATTGAGATTTATAGAGAGAGATTGAGATAGTGAATGTGTAATTTTGAGTTAAAAGTGAAACATATCTCTCCTTGTGGGTTTCGTAATTTTACCAAATCGAATTACTTTGCTTCATTTCTTTATTATTTTGTTGCGTTGGAAGTTTATTATTTTTCCCAATAAGAAAGTTCATTTTTCCCAAAATAAATACAATACAATATGATATAATACAACATGGCGTACCAAACGATTCCTATTAGAGTTTGTGTTGATAAAATAATTGGACAAAAATTATAATTTTATTAATATTAGACAAACTTAAAACTTTAGATAATAAATATTTATTTATTTATTTTAGCTAATTAGGATTTTTGCCCCTGAACTTTGACATGTACCAAATCATGCCCCCTGAACTTTTAAGGTCATTGAAAATGGCCCCTGAACTATTGAGATTGTTAGATTTAATGACTTTTTTCTAATTTTAGTAAAAAAAAGTCTAACATGGATGAAAGTTCAGGGGACATAATTTAGTGCATGTCAAAGTTCGAAGGGCATGATTTGGTAGATATCAAAGTCTGGGGAACATGGTTTAGTACATAAAAAATCATTGAAATAGTAAAATTAAATAAAATTAGACAAAAGTCCTTAAGTCCAACAATCTCAATAGTTCAGGGGGCATTTTCAATGGCCTTAAAAGTTCAGGGACATGATTTAGTACATGTCAAAGTTCAGGGGACAAAAATCCTAATTAGCCTTTATTTTATTTATTATTATGTTATATATATATATTTATACATATAAAGTCGCTTTCCTTAAAGAAATATTAAATAATAGAAATAGAAGAGAAATGAGCTAATCCAAAAATTGTGGTATATGGGGAAGCGTTTTCTTTAAATTGAAAGTGAATGGTGTCGACAATTTTGTTGGGAGTACCAACTTTCTTTTTCTTTGCATTGAACACTATTTAATAAATTATAGTACGTAGTAGAGTAGAAGTAGTAGTAGTAGTAACTAGTAGGCTCATAATAATTGAATTAAATTGCTATGTTTTGTGCCCAAAATCTTGGTATGAAATATCATATATATTACTTACTACCACCCAACCAAGACCTACCCATTCTCTCTCATAAGTCATAACCTTATTATAATCTTATTAATCACAACACTTCTCTGACTTTCATAGCTGTTTTTCAATTTTAGTTCACATATTTTCTTTCTGAAGTAGGATTAATAACAAAATTAACATTCTATTATTTAGCACCATAAGTTAACATTTTATATTTTATGAATAGTTAGTAATATTCTAAAATAGCGTTATTAAATTAAAATGTATAAGATCTAATACTTAATTTTAATAATTTAAGCATTCTCTAATTAATTACACTCTTCACAACAAGCCAAGCCCCACTGTCACATAATGAGCTACACCAACAAATAACACCAATTTATTGTTTCTTTTCTCCTATAATTTTACAAATTCTTAGGACTATTTTCACTCCTATTTTTAGTTTATTTGCCCACAAATTAATTACTCTAAATTTACATTACCTATTTTTGTAGGGTCGGTCGATTGTGTGCATGCATGAAATTTTCTAATACAATAACTCTCCTTTTATTATTGAGAAATGTTAAAAGGTGGTGTTTAGCACATTTTTATGTGTCAATATTATTAATTTATCGTTAGCCAATCGCAAAATAAAATGTCTAGTACTAAGCACCAGGTGCCCAATAGTAATATTCATTGTTACTATTTAAAATTTTATTGCATTTTGTATAACAAATCACAAATTCATTTTTTAAAAAATAAAACCATAGAAAGATACAATAAATTTTTTTATTAGTTTTTTTTTTTTTGTCTTGGTTTCATATTTTATTTTTTAAAATTCTAATTAATTTATTATACAATATAATATAGGAACCGACTACATCAACTTATTAGATTTTATGATTTGGTAGTTGGTTGTAATGTGGTTAAAAGAAAGATGTGACAAACAAAAACTAACTCACTTTAATTACTATTCTATTTATAAAGATATTTGTATGCTTTCTAATTTGATGTACTAATTTGAAAGGACTTAAGAATTTGCGTCAATAATAAAAGTAATAAACTAATGACACCAAGACATTGTCTCTTCTACCCCATGTGGTAGATAGTAAGTCCATCTATACTTATTAGCATTAGCCAAAGAACCATCTTTATTGTTATATGTAAAAATATTACTATATTTAACACAAAAATAATTTTATAATATATTTACATTCTGCTATATAATTGTAAAACTTATCATTATTTAGAACATTAAAAATAATATAAATTGTCTATCATTTAATATTATAATTAAATATACTAATAAAATAATAAATAAAAAAATAGTATATACATGGTGATACAAAATTTATATCATAATAAATAATTCAAATGTGATATATTAAAAAAAAAAAATTAATTTGGCACAATATTTACTATGGTCCAAATTTAGTATAATATTCTGTTATGCTCCAAATTTACACCACCTTTTGACACACTATTAAAATACATCTTTTGCTAATTAAGTGAATTATATTTTAATTTTGCATGATTTATTTACATTTATATTAAATTAAGATGCTCTAATAATACATGTACTTCAAATAACTCAAAAATTATTTATATTATATCAATTATTCATTATTATCATGTTTTATAAAGAATTACAATTAATTATTATATATGCATTCGAAATATGTACTTATTTACCAAATTTTTTAGAAACTATTTAAAGAAATGATTAGAAACTAAACAAAGATTAAAAGAAACAAACAAAAGGTTTTTACATGGTTGGGTGGTTAGGGTGTTAATGAACTAATCCACAAATTCATATTATTGAACTTACAACAATAGCTTTTACATTTACAATATTTCTTAGAGTATTTTCTATTGTAAAACTTAATGTCTGAAACTCTTTACATGGTGAGGGTGATGTCTTATTTATAGGTAGCCATGCATCTTGGGCGAGATTAATCTAGACCCAATTAAGGGTTTTAGATGCAAAATAGCTCATCCATAGGGTAAATATATGAACTCATATTGATAAATATCAACTTGGGAGCATTGGCCTAGTAAGTGAGGTCCAATCTCTCACAAGCAACAAGTCGATATTGTTCATTATATTATTAATGTTGATAGGTCATGTTTGAGCCGTCGTTTGCATCCTAGGAAAAATGTGTGTCAAGTGTAATGGCTAGTTGGCTACTACAATCCCAATAGAGATTGTACCTTTTACCATGCACGTTTCTACAGTAGGATGACAAACTCCAAAAATTTGTGAGATCGTGTCAGAGATGTGGCACGTAGATAATTTTGGATGACCCCTTGTATTTCAAGGGATCGTGGGTAGCTTATATCCAAGAGGTTGAGATCTTTTTGGATCATTAAGACCTTTCGGGAGGGAGGTCGCTTCAGCGACACATAGTTTGTATGTTATTTGTTGTTGCACTCATTCAGAGGGATAAATGTCTTAGTTATCCGAACGCAGAGTCTAAATAAGGTATAAACTTGGGACTAAATTAAAAAATACCTCTTTTATTTATCAATTAATTAAATTTACTTCTAATTTATATTTAATTGAAATATACTTCTTTTTATATGTAATGTATCCAAAATACCTTAACATAAATGAGTCACATGGAGAGTATCTTAAAATGACAAGGACAAAGTTGGTACATCGTTTAAAAAAAAGAAGTAAAAATAATAGACTTTAAAAAAAAAAAGTAAAAGTAAAAGAGGACAATATAAAAAGGGTATAGTGTCTAATTTTCTCATAAACTTGGCTGATTAATTTTTGTGAAAGCTTTCTTGTACTGAAGATGGGCCCACAACTTGCTGGTCCTTCTTGAGAAGGCCACTTGTCGCTCGGTTAAAACCACGAACAACTATACCAAAACAATATTACACATGTAAATGTAATAGTTTCGTTTAGCCAATCTGTAACACCCTACTAATTTAGGCGTGCTACAATATTTTCATAATTACTGTGCAACCTTTCCTAATTAAAGGGTTTAGCAAAAATTTAATTTATTTAAACTTTAATAAATAAATAAAATAATACTTAAAAAACATTTTACAAATTTCAAAATCCCGTACTTAAACTTTATAAAACAATTCCAAAATATTTTATAAACAAAAGGTGGCGCCCAACGACTACAACTAACTCTATGCTCTCTCCAGTTAAACTACAGTCTATAAATACATGAAAATTAAACAGATCACATAGAGATCAGATTAGATTGAGAGAGGAGGAGACTTATAGTGGGGTAAGTCTTGGAACCCTAGGGTTAGGGCTCGGAGATCCAGAAATCAGAAAAGAACATACACAGGAAGAAGAAGAAAGAAAATTAGTACAATATTCAGAGATAGATAGAGAGAAATAAACACTGTAAAAATACCAAGGATTACCTATCTTACCTTTGTGATTTGGAATCCAGCTTTGTACATCATTGATCTTGAAGATCCATTAGTGGAAACGAGGCGATCTTGAAGAGGACCTACCCAGATTTCATTGGGGAACCTCTATAAAAATTCTGGTGCACACTTTCCATTTTTCTTTCTGCATTTAATAATGTGTTTGATTGTTGTGTGTGTTTTCTAGGTTTTAATCTGATCTAGGAAGGGTTGAATCTGGGTTTCCACTGGGTTTTGTTGCAGAGTTCATGTTCCTCAGAAAAGAAACACGAAGCTCTGCTCTGCTAGGGTTTCTTTGGGATTTCGTGTTTGAGTGTGTAAATGATAGAATGAGTTCGAGAAGGTTCTAAGTTATTAGGGTTAATTGCTTAAACTACTTGTAGTCTAGGGATTAAAAGACCGTTGTTTGGGGTTGTGACTCTTGTGGGTCAACTGTGCTTTGACTCAGTAGGAAAGGTTGGTTTTGACCTTGGGAAATTGATTATTGTTCTTGTTGTGTGTAGGGTAAAATAGGTAAAAATCCTATAAATACTAACTATATAAATATACATATATACATATTATTAAGGGCCATTTATAAAAATACTGTAAAATGAGAGAAAGTTTACAAAAATACAGTGACACGTAGTTTTTTTTTTCTATATTTTTACTATACCAACTTTACAGCAATACCGTGTTTAAAGTTTTAAAATTACAAAAATATTGTGTTCCAGTAAAATAATAATAAAAAAACCCTAGAACAACTTAATTGTTATCCCAATTTTTGCACTCTAACGTGGCGTCACATGAATGGTGACACGTGGAATCCACTTGGAACATCTGCTCGGGAAGCATAGTCCGAGCAGGATGCCTCGCTGGCATTCTTAGAGCAAAGTATTCAACAATCCGCGCAGAGCAACCAACACTTAGTGAATTCAGCTTTCGCATCGTGAGTCATCAGCACAATCCCTATAACTCAGGGATCAATTTACGTGGATATGGTATACACACGATCCCACTATCAGTGTATTCAGCCTCAATCCCACGATCCTTGCATTAAGCATTGGTCCCACGATCTTTCTATTTATACGCATTGTAACGAGAGGGGAAACTCTTCCTCCCCAAGCTTACTAGCCCTATAAATAGTGATGCATGTTCACTGGGCAAGAGGTCGAAAAGCAGTTGAGCTAAGACTATACCCTAAATATATTATCTAAGAATTATACATTCAGAGATATTGTTGTAAGAGCTATAAGAAAAGGAATCTTTCTCCTTGATATTAAGTTAATACAATAACGAGGATTAGGCTACTACCGAACTGCTCGGGGCTGAACCTCTATAAAATTCCTTTGTCTTTACATTGCTTTATCATATATTTGTTACCATAAATCACTTATCGCTTATAAAAATAGACTCGTTGTCGTTGGCTAAAAGCGAGGTCAACATTAATAAAAAAACAAAAATATAATAGAAAAATAATAAAATATGGGAAATTTAAATTTTCATACTTACAATACCCTAAAATTATTTCTCTAAATGCATAGTTATTAAAATTGGTCATATATGACCACATTGTTAATTTCCCAAAAATACCCTTCACATTTGAAAACCCTAAACTCAAGCATCTCTCTTCCTCTCTGCCGACCACGAAAGCACCACACCCACATCCCACCATCACCCAAAACCCCCATCGGAGCAACCCCAGTCCGACCCCAACCCCTCCGACCCAACCCGAAACCCCACACCCATCGTCATCAACGCATATCCTTCCTCCTCGAACCACCCACGCACGCCGATCACCACGCACGCCGATCCACCACGCACTGTGAACCACAAAAACCGGCCGAACACCACTGGAGATCCACGCCAAATCGAACCACCATGTCAAAGGTAGATCCACGCCGACCGAACCGAACCGAACCGCCCCCTCTCACTCTCTTCGTCTCTCTCTCTCGAACCGAACTGAAAAAAAAAAAAAAAAAAAAAACATATGGTCCGATGGGTCCGACCAATCGAACCCATCGGACCATGTGGTCCGACCATCGGACCATATGCCTTTTTTTCTTTTTTTTTTTTGTTTCAATTTGAGGAAAACGAAGAGAGAGATGGACATGGTCCGATGGTCGGACCACATGGTCCGATGGGTCCGATTGGTCGGACCCCATCGGACCACGGACCATCGGACCATATGTTTTTTTTTTTGTTCGGTCCGAGAGAGAGAGACAAAGTAGATAGAGGGGGGTATTTTTGGAGTTTTGAAAAAAGAGTCATATTTTTCATAGTGTAAAATGTATTGGTTCAAAAAATTTTTTTTGAACATTTTTAAGTATAAAAAATCAAATTTCCCTAAAATATTGACCTAATTGCAATAAGTAAAATTTGAGTGTGTCTATATATAAGCTGGATTCGTAAGTTTGATATAGGCTTTTTATTCTTAAACTTTACGGAAAATATTGTGTGAATCGGTTTACCATAACTTAAACAAAAAGCAATCAATTCCTTATTACAATCGTTTCAATTTAAAATATAAAATAAATAATAAAAAATAAAAATATGGTTAAAAATATTTATAATATTTTAAATTAATTTTTTTATATAAAATATCTACATATTTTTTTTATTATTTTAATTCAAAGTTAAACCAATAAATTTAAAAATATTATTAAAAATATCTATAATATTTTAAGTATTTTAAATTTAAATTTCTTTATATAAAATATCTATATAATTTTTATTTTTAAATATATATAATAATATTATAAAATTATTAAAGAATATTCTGTTAAATAATAAGGTGGCGTTTGGTAACACTTTTTTAATCAGTTTTCTGTTTTTAAAAGTAGAAAAGTGAAAATATTTTTCAAAAACATGTTCTATAAAACTGTTTTTACTTTTCAATTTTATAATTAGAAATCAAAATTTTAAAAATAAAAAAAAAATCACTTTCAATATTTTTTTAAACAGTTTTTTTTTTCTTAATCAATCTTTTGGATTACGACCAGACTCGGACCCAAATCTCCTCCCCACGGCCCTGGCGCTGAACCCGGCTTTTGACTTGAACCCGAATCTGACCCCGGACCTAGACCAGACTTAAATAAATCAAAAAATAAAAATAAAAATGAACTTTACAGAACACACTTTTGTTTTCTGTTTTTAAAATTGAAAAACAAAAGTGGTTACAGAACGCATTTTTGTTTTTCAAAAATAAATTTTTTAAAAACAAAAATTTTACTTTCATTTTGTGATTAAAAAATTAAAAAACAAAAGTATTACCAAACGGCACCTAAGTTAACGAAAAAAACTCAAAAAGATATCGTTAAATCAAGAATTACGTTGCATAGCCATATTTTATATAGAATAGATATATACAAACATAAAAAAAAAATTAATTTAAGAGAGAGAGAATTTAAAAAAATAAAAATAAAAAAGAGAAATTGAGAGAGATGAGAAAAAAAGAATAATAAAAAAAATGTTCATTAACTGACTTAAAGAAAATCAGCTAAGACTGGCTAAAAAAATATAAAAAAAAAATAGATTTTTTTTTTTTGAAACTTTAATAAATAAAAGATAATAAAAAAAAATTAAGTAGGAAAAATATAAATATCAATGTAAATTTTTTTTAAAAAAATTAGCATGTGTAAAATTTTCAATTATTAATATTAAAAAATTGATAGTGTATCTTTGTTAATACATGGGAAAATGTCAAAGGCATGATCTAATAAAAGACCCAAATTTCTAATAGGTCATAATACTTTTTAAAAATACAGGTAAGTAAGTTGGCCTCCAAAACAAAGTAATTGTATATCATATAATATAATTTTATTTTAATAAATACTTTAAGAGAATGGGCCCAAAAAGAAAACGAATCATCTTGATAACACTAAACAAACACTCATGTATATAACTTTTAGTAAATTAACTTTTATAGAATAGCAATGGACAAAACCCAATCAATTATTTCCACATAATGTTCATTCTCTTTATATCAAAATGTACTGATATCATATAACATAAGAGAATGGGGAATTAATAAATTAAAATTTATTATGACACGACACATCAATGAATTAACCAAGCACAAATACAGGAAATAAACAAGACCTAAAAACAAGACAAAATTGAATCATATTTTTCGTTTCATTTATTAAGTACTTCTTTCTTTTAATAAAGATAAGAATGGGGTTAGGTTTTGATTATTGAATAAAAGAAGTAAATAACATTAAACCCATCATCATTTAATTAAAGAATAATTTCATAAATCATCATTTAAAAAAAAAAAAAATTTACACTTTTACGTTTAAAGATTTTCTTTTTATATTTTTACAATTTTTTTTATAGAAATAACACAAAAAACAAAAAAAAAAAATTGTATAAAAATAACAGAAAAATAACATAAAAAAAACATACAGATAACAAAAATCAACAATAAATTAACAAAAGTACAATAAAAAAATAATCATATTTTCTATAAATAAAATCATAAAAATATTTAAAATTTAGTACAATTATATTTTTGTAATTTTTTTTATTATTTTTGTATATTTGTGAAATAATTCCTTTAATTAATTAAAATAAATTATACCCAATGCCAATAAGTTGCTTAATATTAGAAGTGATAAAATTAAAAAATTAAAGCCAACATATATAAATATACATATATATACACCATTTTTGTTCACAATAACAAGTTACAACAAAAGCAAAGAGATTAGTAGCCGTTTGGAGAGACGGCAAAGAAAAAAACCACAGTCCAATTTAAGCCGGCTAGCTAGGAAGTAGTACCACTACTAATATTATTATTAGTACTACTCAAGTAAGTAATTATTAATTTCATTAATTAAAATATTTTCTTCCTACTTAGGGAACATATAACTTTTATATATAAATTCTTTTAATTATTATTTCTTATATTACTCTGTTTTTTCATTTTCTCCCTCTGTTATTATATAGCTAAAGAAGTTAAAATTAATGGCTAAGATCTGCCGGAAAACCCAGAAGAATAGTCCATCAACGGCTGAGATTAATAAAACCACAAACAAAGGTAATAAATCATCATCATCATCTAAGGTGAAGAAAAGAACTCGAAAAAGTATACCTCGAGACTCTCCTCCTCGTCGTAGCTCCATTTACAGAGGTGTCACAAGGTTAATTTCTCTTCTTTATGAAATTATATACATATATATATATATTTATAAATATTTGTAACGATTATTTTTCGTTTATGAAATTATATTAATTATATTTTTTTTTTTCAGACATCGTTGGACAGGTAGATATGAAGCTCATTTGTGGGATAAAAATTGCTGGAATGATTCTCAAAATAAGAAAGGAAGACAAGGTTGGTTATTATTTTTATTATTATCATTATTATAATTAAGTAACATTTGCTTAATTTTTTTTAATCGTATATATAATTTGTTCTGTTTTTTTTATTGGGTTAATTTATTATTTGGTGGTGGAATTGCTGAATCGGAATGAATGCAGTGTATTTAGGTAAGTTATTACTTTTCTAATTTACACTAAAATAATTAATTTTGTATATATATATATATTTCTTGTTCTATTAATTAATTTGGGGTTTTTTTTTTTATTAGGAGCTTATGATGATGAGGAAGCTGCAGCACATGCATATGATTTGGCAGCATTGAAGTACTGGGGACAAGACACAGTTCTTAATTTTCCAGTAATTATTATTATTCATTCCTAATTAATTTACTATTATTAATTTAATTTCAATTACTATTTTTATGGGGTTAAAATTATAAAGAGTAAATTAATTAATTGATTATAACATGGTGTGTTTTTGAAAATGTGTATATATATGTATAGTTATCAACATATGAAGAAGAGATGAAGGAAATGGAGGGTCAATCTAAAGAAGAATATATTGGATCTCTTAGAAGGTGTTTATATTCATTTTTTAAATTTAAATTGTGGGTTAAGCTTAATCTGCATATGAATTTTAATTAATTTGTTTGTTTGCATTTTATTTTGTAGAAAAAGTAGTGGGTTTTCACGAGGAGTTTCCAAGTACAGGGGAGTGGCAAGGTAATTATTATAAACAATAATTAGTAATTTTGTTTTTTTTGAATTTTTGACATTATTTGATTCTTTTTCTTAAAATTTATGGCATGTTAAAAATTTCCTTTAAAATATAATAGTTATATAATTATGTTATTTTTGTTAGGTTCTGTTTCTTTAACTATTAAAAATTAACATTTTTACCTTCTAAATTTTGGCCAATACAAAATTTTACTTCCTTTTATTATTTTTTTTTAATTATTCAAAATAATTTTTTTTTAAAAAAAAAAATTACTAAAATAGATATTGAAGCTTTTTCAGTTTTATTTTTTACGGGGTAAGATTTGATAGTTTTTAAAGTTTGGGTGGACAAAATTATTAATTTACAAAAACATATCAGCATTTAAACAAAATAATGAGACGAAACCTAACGAACAGAAAGACTAAAATTTTTATAAATATAATAATTTAGAAAAAATTTTTAACAAACCATATATTTTAAGAAATATAATCACTATTGTTGAAAATTCAAGGGACAAAAATACTAAATATTCTATTATATTAATAATTTTAATCAATTATAAAATGAAGTGAAAAAAATGAAAATGAAAAATTGCTGGCTGTGGGGTTCGAACCCACGCGCACTTATGTGCAGTAGATCTTAAGTCTACCCCCTTAACCTCTCGGGCAAACCAGCTCGATGAAATGTATAAGTTACAAATATTATATATTATATTTAATACTTCACAAATAAATTAATTGATTGGTCAATTTTATATTTTTTCTTTCAATTTTGATTTAAATTTTTCATATCTACTCTAGATGACCAATTATTAATTTAATTAGTGGCTGAAAGTAGATAAAATATATAGAAAGGGTGTACAATGTCATTTTGCTCAAAATAAAATAAAATATGTATACATTTATAGTAAGTTTGAGTTACGTATATATGTATATGTATACTTTGTATAATCAATAATAGATATTGATTTTGGTACACTACATGACTACACATGTGTAGACACCACCATAATGGAAGATGGGAAGCACGAATTGGAAGAGTATTTGGAAATAAGTATCTTTACTTAGGAACCTATGGTACGTAACTACTTCTATTTATTTATTATCAATGACAAAATTTATTTATATATATATATATATTTTGTATTTTATCAAAAATAAGAATGATTTCACAAACCAACAAACTAAAATTAGGACTATCTAATAATCGTACATATAAATAAAAGGGAAATTAGTTTATGTCTGTTATTTAAGCATACATTTACCTAAATTAATTTATGTCTGATTTACTTCTATCATAAAGCATAAATTTACCTATGATCCTAAAAAATAATTTCATAACTATACCCTAAGGAAATAATTTATTAGATAGGTTAATTATTGTATATCATCATAGCAAAACGTATGTAACTGAGTTATAATTATTCCTTAAAAAAATATTGAGGAATATAATTAAAAATAATAATATGTAAATAAAAAAAATAAATAAAAAATAAACCTATTTGAATTTCTTATAAACCCTAAACTCCAAAAAAATGTTTTTTTTAAAAAAAAAAGTTTTATGTTTTGAATTTCTTTAATTAAAATGAAATGTAAAAATTAAATTTCTTGAAATTCTTGAACCACAATTAGAATTGTGGAAACTTGAGAGGCCTGCTAACTAAAATAAAAGGTGGGAGATATTTCATATATATAAAAAATTTAAAAGTAAAAATTTAGAATAAGTATACTACTCTTATATTACTATGGTTCGTAAGCTAATACGAATCATTTGTTATACATTAAATAATACAACTTATATTATATATTAAAAATTTTAGTCGTAATAATTAATACAATATATTATTTTATTCAAACATAATATTATTTATTATTTAATACAATACGATCCTTATACGGCCTACCAAATGAGCATTAAATGTATAATTTATGTTCTGATTCTCATATATATCATTTTGTTATTAACTTGATTTACTCCAAATATTAGATTGTTTGAACCATTAGCTCATATATTAAAAAGTCATTTAATTTTTTTTTATCATTTTCTTACATATATAATATAATAAATGTTTTTTTAATACATATACTTAATAAATATTATTCATAACAACAAATATGCACTTACAAAAATAAAAACAAAAATATTATAAAATTCATGATCCCAATACATACATATAATTCGAAAGGTTTAATTTTTAATTTTCGTTCAAACTCTCAAATCAAACTACTTGAATCGGCCCTCCTTATTAATAATAAATAATGATCCAATATATAGTCATTGTGGGTCTAATCATATATATATATAGATCAATGAAACCGATCTACAATAAGTTAATTAACTATACATATATAGAGACTTTTATATAGTTTTATTAAAAGGAAGAATCACTTTCACTAATATAAACTTATGGACAAGAGTAATCAGTCAACTGTTAGTGCATGGCTTCTTTATATTAAAACCAAAACTTTGAAAAAAGTTTTGCCTTTGGTTTTGACACTTGTCAACAAATAATGATCATTAATATCTCCCAAATTGCATTTGCTGTGTTAACATCCAACGATAAATTACTTTTGTTACATTAAAGAATACATACAATTAATGTGGTCCTACAAAATTAATTTATATAATAATCTATATAATAATATTAATTAAAAAAGCAAAAGAAATCTCCTAAAACTATATGGCTAATTAGTAATTATATACGTAGGTCATGTGATATGGAAAATATATATAAAACTATATATTTATATATATATACGCAATCGAATCAAAGTTAGTTGGGATGTAGATGACCAAACCCCCAACTGCTTGGTCAGCTATTTATACTCTCACATTCAATCTTTTTGAAATTAATAATAAATCAATTTCTATATAAATCTCCACCAATGTTTTACAGCAAAATTAAATTCTTCAATATCAATCGTTTTCATTACATTTTTTGCATGAATTATTATTATTATTATTATTATTATTATTATATAAATTGTTTTTTTACACAGCTACACAAGAAGAAGCAGCCACAGCTTATGACATGGCAGCAATTGAGTACCGTGGACTTAACGCCGTTACAAATTTTGATTTAAGCCGTTACATAAAGTGGTTACGTCCAACAACTCAAGATAACGTCCCTAGCAATATTTTCCAACCAAACCCTAATGAAGACCTAATAATTAATCCAAACCCTAACCCTAATGAAGGACTAGGGTTACCAAGCTCAAGTAGTGTTGATGATTTGGTTGCGGTGGGGGCGCCGACATGTAATAGTGGTTGCGCGGGGGCGCCTTCGTCGGCCTTAGGGCTTTTACTTCAATCCACTAAGTTCAAAGAAATGCTTGAGAGAACTAATTTGGGAGTGGATTGCCCATCATCAACTTCGTCCGAGACTGAGCCACCACGCGGCCGGAGCTTCCCGGAGGACATACAAACATACTTTGATTGCCAAGATTCTTGTAGCTATACAGAGGGAGATGACATTCTTTTTGGTGACTTGGGAAACACGTTTCCTATCAATGCACCAATGTTTCATTGTGAAGAACTTGATGCATAGAGAGAAAGACAAACACAACACAACTATTATTATTATTGGAACGCATGATCTAATTATAAGACTTTGCGAACCATTTTTATTTACATTTTGTGAATAGAGAGGAAAGCAATTAGTGATTTGATTATTAAATGATCATTGTTATTAATTTACATTGCAATATCAAGACAAGGTAAATAAAATTCAAGTATATCAATTTTTATTAGCAACTTTTATTTATTAATAGACACTATTATTGTTTTTAATTATAATTTATTTGTCTAATAATATTTAGTGTTTTATTGGACTTCTTATGTACTATTAATTGAGTATTATCAATGGTAAAAATACTTATTTTTACACTTTAATTAATTAAATGTATAAATATTTTTATATATAAGTGTGTATAAATCAATCTAATTCAATTAAATATCTAGTTGGATAAGATCGGATGTTGGATGGGATGTTTAAAAATCACACTACAACAAATTAATTTATTAGGGGCGACATATTGTCGCCTCTAATAATATGGGTATATATTAGGGGCGACTTTGATTTGTCGCCCCTTATGCAATCTTTTTTTTTTTTTTTAATTCTTAAAGCTTTAAGGGCGACATATGTCGCCCCTAACACGTGTAGAAGCGCCAAAATCAAGTATTAGGGGCGACACATGTCGCCTCAAATGTCAAAAATAGAACCGTTGATTTTGGGCGGGATTTTTCGCGCTCATAACATTAGGGGCGACAAAAGTCGCCCCTAATAGTTTGAAAACTTGCCACTTGTCGACCATTTAAGGCGATATATCGCCCCTAATACTTAATTAATTAAACCTTCACACCCTTCTTCTTCATTTTATCTCAGACCAAAAAAGCAGCCCCTTCTTCTACAAATCGAAAAACCCAGACCACCCAAAACTCGTCCCCGCACCACCGTCCCCCGACCACCCTCCGCTCGTCCCCGCACCACCGTGGGTCGTCTCGCACCACCGTGGGTCGTCCCCGCGGTCGTCCCGCACCACCGTGCTGCCACCACCGTTCCACCACCACCGTGCCCCCATCACCGACCATAAATGTATGGTTTTTATATTTTTATTGGTTTAGATTAAGTTATTTTTATATATATTGTTTTAGATGATGAATTTATATTATTAAGTTTTGTAAAATTAATTATGCTTAGAAAGTGTTTGATGAAATGTGTGTGTGAAAATATAAAGTTGTGTGTGATTTAAATTTGTGTGTGTGTGTGTGTTTTTTTTTTTTTGTTGTTAAATTTTTCTGAAATTGAATAATATTGAAAAATTAGTTTATGTTAATTTTGGGAAAATTTATTTGAGAGTAGTGATGTTTTGGGATTTCATGCAAAAATATGTATATATGAATATGTATTTTTGTATAAAAATATATTTTTTAGTTTGATTATATATGTGAAGATGTATATGATGTTTGTTTTAGTATATATTTCGGTTTATTTATGTAAATATATATTTGTGTGTGTATATATATATATGTGAATATGTATATAATGTGTGAGTATATATATTTATATTTGTGTATATGTTAATGTATATATTTATATATATAAATATAAATTTGTGTGTATAAATATAATTAAATAAGATAAGTGTATATATATTTGTGTATATAAATATATGTTCATATGCTATTTTTTTTTTTTGTGAAATTAGTTCTTATTTTACTACATCGGATCGCTGCTGCTGCCCAGTAGAGTCTCTATAATAATTTTTTTGCATTTCAAAGGTTTGTAATTATTTTTACATTTCTTATATTAGAAAATACATAGCACTTATATATGTACATCATGATATAGAAGAGTTTGAATATCTTAAATATTCATCCGTAGTGAAGAAGGTTCTGTGATTAAATGTACTGTGGTCGGATGGGTGAATTATTTTTTCATGGACATATTGATCTGCATTGATTGCTTAATATTTTTGTAGATTATAAAATTTTGGATTTATAATTTTTAAGTTGTTATGCTGCCAAAATTTTGAATAAATAAATAAAAATTTTTTTAAAAAAATAAGATAGTGACAAGTTAAAATATTTTAAAATAATACAATTGTTATCATTTATTAGTTTGTAATATTGACTAAAAAACTGTTTAGGCGACCCACATGTTAAAATATATTTCTTGTAGTAAAAGACTAAAAATTGCAAGCCTATCTAAAAAAATAACAATAATTGCATGTTTATAAAATTCATATTTTTCTAATTTATATTATAGAATATATATACAAATAAATATTTATGTAAAGAGCAATTTGCGGCGAAATCCCCTTATGTTTTGATTTTTATACACTTAACCCCCTTATCTTTAATTTTGGTGGCAAAACCCCCTTATGTTTTAATTTTTATACACTTAACCCCCTTATCTTTTTTTTTGGTGGCAAAACTCCCTTATGTTTTAATTTTTTACACTTAACCCCTATATCTTTTGTTTTGGTGGCAAAACCCTTCAGTTTACTTTTCTTTGCAAATTTAAAGTTTTAGTTAAATATTACCGTTAAATACTAACTGGATTAATACTGTATCGACTTCGAGGTTTTACCGTTACATATACAAAGGTTTATACAGTGGTCATCCAGTTGATATTTAACGGTAATATTTAACTGGCGTGTCAAATTTACAAAGAAAAATAAACATAAGGGGGTTTTGCCACCAAAAAAAAGATAAGGGGGTTAAGTGTATAAAAATTAAAACATAAGGGGGTTTTGCCACAAAAAAAAAAAGATAAGGGGGTTAAGTGTATAAAAATTAAAACATAAAGGGGTTTTGCCACCAAAAATAAAGATAAGGGGGTTAAGTGTATAAAAATCAAAACATAAGGGGGTTTCGCCGCAAATTGCTCTTATGTAAATAAGATTAATGACAATTTAAGTATGATCAACAATAATCAAAATCTGGGCACATACCAAAAATATTCAATAAAATTTAACTGTAGGCTCATAAATATAAATATACAATAGAATTTAATGAAATTAATTCAAAAAATTGGATATTAAAAATAAAATATTGACCCAAAGTCTTGCCTATTGGCATGTGTTTTGTTTTTTCTCTCTAAAGTCTTTCTTTGTCTTTTACTGGGTTATTTCTTTTTGGGTTATTATTTTTCTGGGTTAATATTGGATACAATAGTGTAACAAGTTATACGAGTGGACTGTGTATGGCTTCCAACAGCCGATCCATGGAGGAGATGGAGGAGAGATACGCCTGTATCGATATTGAAGGAGAAGAGGAGGGTGTGGAGATTGACGTTCTCGACTCGGAGGAGGAGGTAATTTTTGATGATCGGTTTTGTTTGGTGGGAAGGTTTTTGAACGCTAGAACGGTGGACTTTGAAGCAATGAGACACACTTTGGCAGGACTTTGGAAGCCTGGTAAAGGGTTGTTTGTTAAGGAATTGGGGCCCAACCTTTATCTTTTTCAATTCTATCATGAAATCGATATCAAACGAGTCATCAATGGAAGCCCGTGGACGTTCAATCGATTCCTTTTTCTGTTTGGAAGAGTGCCGCGCGGTGGAGATCCGAAATCGATCCTGCTGAATAAGTTGGATATGTGGGTGCAGATTCATGGTTTAACTTCGGGTTTCATGACGGAGAGAGTGGTGAAGGAGGCAGCGAAGGTGATCGGAGAGCTTGTTGAAACCGATCCGAAGAACAACAATGGACTGTGGCGTGATTTTTTGCGTGTTCGGGTCCGAGTCAATATTGATCAACCGATCAAGAGGAGAATGAAACTCAAAAAGGCTGGTGGTGAATGGTTTTGGGCGCCATTTAAATACGAGTTCCTACCAAGCTTCTGTTATATATGTGGTATTATTGGCCATACTGAAAATTTCTGTCACAAACTGTTCGACACACCGGAGGAAGCCATTGTCAAGCCGTATGGTGAATGGTTGAGGGCTCAAACTCGTCGGAAGAATTATCTGCTTCACTCTCAATACTTACGCACTGGTACGGAGGCTGATGTACACACGTTTGGACCACGTGAACCGGCTGCTGAGGTCCAAGCCGAGGACCACCCTTTGCCGTCCATGGAGGCGATGAACAGAGGGAAGGAGAAGATGCAGTCCGTTGATGCGATTACCAGAGGCAAAGAGAAGTTGCCTTTTTTAACTGATGGAGAGAATCACGACAATTTACACCCCAAACCGATTTCTCCTAACTTTATGGGAGGTAATCAATCTCCTTTATTTCCTCATTCTTTTAATAAAAATTCATTTATTGAGAATTTTGGTCAGAATGCTTTGATTGTACCAAATACCACTACTTTATTTTTGGCCAATGAAATTTCGGACCACAAAAGGAGGAGGTCAAATGAGGTAGTTTTTATGGAAAGTGGGCCTAATGATGTGGAAATTTCAAATGGGCCGAATGATGCTATGGAAGATGATTTGATTATGTCTTCAAATAATGCTACTCTTTCAAAAAATGGGCTTTTGGTGGGTTCTGGTGTCCAGGCCCACCAAACATTATGAGTGTTCTTAGTTGGAATTGCCGTGGGCTTGGGAACCCTCGGACCGTTCAATTCCTTAAGGATCTTGTAATCCAAAAGAAGCCTAATTTTATTTTTTTGTGTGAAACTTTGTGTCGAAAGGAAGTTGTGGAAAGAATTCGAGTTGCTATTGGTTTTGATGGCTTATTTGCGGTGGATGCTATTGGGCGTAGTGGTGGTGTAGCTCTGCTTTGGCGAAATAATGGGGACATTAACCTTCTCCATTTTGCTCATAATTACATTGATGTGGAGGTTACTTCTTTTGATCAAGGTGTGTGGCGGTTAACTGGTTTTTATGGGGAGCCTAACCGTAATGCAAGGGTGACTACTTGGGATCAACTGAAAACATTGGCTACTGCTTCTTCTTTGCCTTGGTGTGTTATTGGGGACCTCAATAACATATTGTCTCATGAAGACAAGCGTGGAGGTGCTCCTTATCCTAACTGGCTTATTGAGGGTTTTCAGAAAACAATTCAAGAGTGTGAATTGAGTGATTTAGAGCTTATTGGCCATCAATTTACTTGGGAAAAGAGTCGTGGTTCGGATGCTTGGATTGAATCTCGCCTTGATCGGGCTCTTGTTTCTAAGCAATGGTTGGTCTATTTCTCTTCAGCTCAGTTGTTGAACCTGGAATTGAGTTCCTCTGACCATAGTCCTTTGTTACTTAATATGGTTAGTCAGTCTCATATCTCTCGTCATAAGCAGTTTCGATTTGAGAACTTTTGGCTCCGAGAGCCCATGTGTTTCCAAGTTATCAATGATTGTTGGGTGGAGTCTGCTTTGAGTGGGATTCAGGAGAAGATTCAGCTATGTGGTACCAAGCTTACAGCGTGGAATAGTGATTATTTGGGGAAATTTCACTCTCGGTTGAAACATTGGAAGAGTGAAGCAAGAAAGTTTAAAGCTGGGCGTGATGATATGTCTTTGAGACGGTTTAAAGATGCTGAGAATAATCTCTTCGAAGTCCTCAATCAAAAAGAAATTTTCTGGCGTCAAAGATCCAAACAGTTGTGGCTTCAGGAGGGTGATCAGAATACGAAATATTTTCATGCTACTGCTACCTCGCGCCGTCGCTCTAACTTCATTCATAAGCTTCAGAGAGATGATGGTTCTTGGGCAGATTGGGACAATGGTCTTCCAGATGTAATAGCTGATTATTTCAAGACTCTCTTTTCTAGTGGGACGTGCAACTCTCTGAATGTTACTACTGGAATTAGTCCTACGATTTCTGAAGATCATAATACTGCTCTGCTTGCGCCAATTACTGATGAAGAAGTCAAAGATGCTCTCTTTCAAATGCACCCTGACAAGTCCCCAGGTCCTGATGGGATGACTCCTGCTTTTTACCAAAAGTGCTGGCATATTGTGGGTAAGGATGTAATTAAACAAGTTCGTTCTTTCTTTTTGTTTGGCTCCTTACCTGAGGGATTGAATCATACTAATATTGTGCTTATTCCTAAGAAGAAGAATCCCTCTCATATGTTTGATCTAAGACCGATTGCCTTATGTAATGTCCTGTATAAGGTGTTAGCTAACCGGTTAAAAGTTGCTCTTCCTCTGGTCATTTCTGACAATCAGAGTGCTTTTATTCCTGGAAGGCTCATCACTGATAACATCATGATTTCCTTTGAAGTGATGCATTACTTGAAAAGGAAAAGGCTTGGAAAGGAAGGGTACATGGCTATAAAGCTTGATATAAGCAAGGCATATGATAGAGTTGAGTGGTCTTTCTGTGTGATATGATGCTTAAGATGGGTTTTGATAGCCGTGTGACTAATCTCATCTATCAATGTATTTCCACAGTCACCTATTCGGTCACTCATGGTGGTCATGAGTTGGATCCTTTCACTCCTTCCCGAGGTATTAGACAAGGTGACCCTCTCTCGCCTTACTTATTCCTGATTTGTGCTGAAGGATTTTCATCTCTTATTAAGTCTTTTGAGGCTCGGGGTGAGTTGCATGGTTGTAGGGTGTGTAATGGAGCTCCGGTTATATCACACATGCTCTTTGCGGATGATAGCTACTTGTATTGTAAAGCTATTAAAAAGGAAGCTTTGAATGTCATTAGATTGCTGCAGTTATTTGAACAAGCCTCTGGTCAACAGGTGAACTTAGCCAAATCCACCATCTTTTTTAGTTCGAATACGACAGAATCTGTTAAAGCTAGAATGTGTTCTCTTTTGGGTATGATTGAGGCCCCGCCAAATAGTCTTTATTTGGGTCTTCCTTGCACTATGGGTCGGAATAAAAATGCTATCCTTGGTTTCCTTAAGGATAAGATGGAAAAGAGAATTCTAAGTTGGGAGGGTCGTCTTTTATCTAAAGCTGGAAAAGAGGTTCTTGTGAAGACAGTGGCCCAGGCTCTCCCTTCATATGCTATGTCGGTTTTTCTTCTTCCTGTTGATACTTGTAACAAACTTGAGGGGATGATGGCCAAGTTTTGGTAGCGGTCTGATAGTTCAAAGTCACATGGAGTGCATTGGAAGAGTTGGCAACATCTGACAAAGCATAAGCATTTTGGTGGTCTGGGATTTAGAGACTTAAGAGATTTTAATCTCTCCATGCTGGGTAAGCAAGCTTGGCGATTGATTGTTAATGAGTCTTCTCTTGTCAGTCGTTTATACAAGGCTAGGTACTTTCCCCGAGGCTCTTTCTTTACTGCTGAACTTGGTCACAATCCAAGTTTCATTTGGAAGAGCATCTTTGATACCCAGAAGCTTGTCTTATCGGGGGTGCGTTGTAATATTGGGCCTGGAACTTCCATTAATATTCAACGGGATCCCTGGCTCCCTGACGCATCCAATCCCTTTGTAACAACCCAACTGGTGGGGTTAGATGACTGTCAAGTGGCTAGCCTAATGGATAATCATGATAGAAGCTGGGACTTGGAAGTGCTGAATGATTTGTTTAATATCCGTGATCGGGATTTGATATGTAAGACCCCTATTTCTTCGGCTCCTTCTGATTTCTGGTATTGGTCTCTTAATCCTTCTGGTGTGTATAAAGTGAAAGATGCCTATAACTTGTTACACAAGGAAGATGGTTTACTCCTGTCAGCTGATGAAAGGAGACTTTGGAAGATAGCTTGGAACATCAATGTCCCACCAAAGGTACTTCATTTTTTGTGGCGCTCCCTTTCTGAAACTCTTCCCACGAAGGTTCAGCTGGTCTCAAGACATGTTCCCTTGGATCTGCAATGTCCCATGTGTAATTTTGAGGATGAATCTATTGTGCACCTGTTGATACAATGCTCCTTTGCCCAAAGCTGTTGGCATAGATCATCTTTAAATGCGGCGGCCTTATTGGATGGAAAGTTCTCAACCTGGTTTGAATCGTTTGTCATGCCCTCTAGTTCTGATGTAAGAGAGGAAGCTGTCATGATTTGTTGGGCCATCTGGAATGCCCGTAATGCGTTCACTTGGAAAGGTAAGAGCACCTCAGCATCAGATGTAATTTTGTCTGCTAGAGTCAACCTTAATCAATGGAAAAATGCTCAATTGAAAAAGAAGGGTCCTTTATTTTTGGCTTCGGGTGAAAATGAAGGAAGTGAGCATTGGTCTAAACCGGTTACTAATACGATTAAGGTCAACGTAGACGGAGCTATCTTTGAGGCTGAAGGATGGTATGGGACTGGTTTAGTGGCTCGCAATTGCCATGGCCACCTTCTTGAAGCTCTTTCAAGTAGTAAACCGGGACACTTAGAGGCTGCTGTGGTGGAAGCGATAGGCATCAAGGAAGCGCTTAGCTAGATCAAAGACAAGCAGTGGCATGATGTTCAGCTGGAAACCGATTGTCTTGTGGTTGTCCAAGCTGTACACTCTTCAGTTCTTCTACGTTCCCCCTTTGGCGTGGTGATTCAAGAGTGCAAAGAGTTGCTTGATTCTTTAAAATCTGTTCAGATTCAATTTGTTAAACGTTCTGCTAACAAGGCTGCCCATTATATGGCTCGCAGCTCTTGTTTTCACTCAGTTCGTATGTTTACCGAGAGTACTGCTCCGGATGATCTTTTAAACATTGTAATGGTTGATTCAATTTGCTAATAAAATGTCACCATTTTACCTCAAAAAAAAAAATAAAATAAAATAAAATATTGACCCTATTAAAAGAACCTCCTAAGCTAATTTTTATTGTAGGCTCATAAATATAAATATTCAATAGACACTACAAGAATTTTGTATAGTACCGGCGGAGACATCCGCCGGTATTAATTGTCTAAACCGCCGGTAATAATTATTACCGGCGGAATCCGCCGGTATTAATTGGTTGCTATTAATGACTATTAGCGACCAAAAGGGACTTCCGCCGATAATAATATTAATACCGGCGGATTAATAGCGGTGGGGTCCGCCGGTATTAGTGTCAGCACTTTTATACGCTGACACATTAATACCGGCGGACCACATTCAGTATTCCGCGGGTATTAATATTTTTTATATAAAAAAATTATTATTTTTAATATTTATATAATAAAATTAATTATAATTATATATATAATAATTATTTTATAAATATATTATTAATTAGAAATCAGACATTATCAAACATTAAGAAATTAAACATTAATTTTAATTTGTCTATTACAATATAAACTATTAACTTAAATAAAATTAGGAAATTGTCTTCAAATAAATTTTAAAACATAAAAATTTACATAATTAAAAAAACCTAATTATCATTGTTCAAATCAGTAAATTCCAGAAATTCATCTGCATTCGAGCTAAGTCTTGAACCGTCGGGATTATCACGAGATTGAGGAGCCGGCGGGGTAGGATAATAAGGTTGTCCAATCTGCAATGTAGGTAAGATCTCCACAAATTGTCGAGTCTGCGGGCGAACCAAAGTAGGTTGCTGTTGTTGCTGACTCTGCGCACTGAAAATCTGACCATACATAGACTGTTGTGGAGATCCTCCCATTTGACCATACACAAGTTTTTGCTGCACAATGCTATTTTATGCTAGTTAAGATATTTTATACTATTTTATGATATTTTTTTTAAAAAAAAAAAAATCATGCATTGTTACTTATTTAGACAAATTATTATTCACCATGTAAAAATTATAATATTATTACTTTTATTTTCTACTATAATAAAATTTTATTATTATAAAGATTATAACTTACACAATTATTTATAAATTATTATAATATTAACATTCATTATTAAATATATGTTTTATTTTTAATTTTTAAAGAAATATTATTTAAAAATATTTTCCTATATTAAATTTTTATTTTTAAAAAATTATAATTAAAATCTTAAAAAATTATTTAATTCTTTACATCAAAATAATATTTTTTGCTTTTAAAGTAAATATTACAATAATTTTTTCATTTATTAATTTTTTTATTTAAAAAAATAAATTATTATTATTAATATTCATCTTTTAATTATTTAAATGTTAAAATTTTATTATTTAATTAATTTTTTTATATTTAATTATTAAGTGTTTATTTTATAAAAAAAAAATTCATAACTTAAATTTTTATTATTAAAAAAATTATAATTTAGATTTTAAAATCTTATTTAATCATTTACATAAAAAAAGTTTTTTTTATTTTTATTTTTTATATACATAAAAAGCATTTATATATATTTACATTTATATAATTAATATTAAAAAAGTATTTTAATTATAAGTATTTTTTTCAATAATATAGATTTATTTTAATTTTTTTACTATATCTTTTTTAAAAATAATCAAATAATCAATTATATAACAATTTTATAATTTTGTACCTATTTACAAGTTGTAATTTTTTTTAAAAAATGAATGACATAACTTCTTAACAAAATTAAATAATAAACTCTATAAAATACATTTACTATTACATAATATATATAATAATATACTATATATATTGTATATACAATAATATATTGTATATAGAATATACTGTATTACTATATACAATATACTGTAAATAAAAATTTAAAATCAAAACTTACTCATATTTCCAAATATTATACACGGTATAAATATTATATATATTATATATAAACATACAACACATATATGTACATTTTATATATATAAACAAAATTATACACTTATAATTTACACAATCAACCATACACATATATATATATAAATTCATATAATTACAAAAATTTTCAAAACACAAAAAATAAAATACCAACAGAAAATTAAAAACACCAACCTCTTAATTTCTGGTAGAAGATTTAATTCCTCCTCCGACGTCCCAAATCTCCGTTTGTATCGCAGTCGGTTGTACCCAATACTTAAACCAAAGACAATAAAAAAAATAATTACAAAACAAATTTAAAACAGAGATAAATAATAACAAAAAAATGATATTATAAAAGAAACAATACCTATGCAATGGTGGTTCACGGCGATGCAATCCCGGTAAAAAATAGAGAAATGGCCGGAGATAGAGGAGGAGAAGAGAAAGGGGCGGTGGAAATGGGAGCAATCGGGTGGGAAAAAATTTGGGGGAAAAATTTGAGGGGAAAATGAAAAATGTTTTCAGAGTGAAGGGGGGGTCTTTTATAAAGTTTTATTACCGGCAGGACCCGCCGGTATTAATAGGGGTTCCGCCGGTAATAAAAAATCGGTCATCTACTAATACCGGCGGAACCCGCCGGTAATAGTCTTTTTAAATTTTGGGCGGTAAAATTCCTGCCCAAGGAATTAGAGGCGGATTTTCCGCCAGTAATACTCCTATTCCGCCGGCATTAATATTTTTTATTAAATATTAATTTTTTTTATTATTTTTAAAAAGTAATACCGGCGGATTACCATTTCTGCCGGTATTCCTATATTTTCTTGTAGTGAGAATTTAATAAAATTAATTCAAAAATTTGGATACCAAAAATAAAATATTGACCCTATTAAATAAAAGTCAAGGTATACCAAATACACTAATATCAATTAATATTTGTATTTTTAAATAAGGAAAAGTTCATGGACAATTAAAAGAAAGAAAAGAATATGAATAAGAGAATTGCAAAGTAGCAATTATTGATTAAAAAATGTTTAAATAAATAAGATTAAAACATCTCTATTCAATCGAACTCATTAGTATTTTCACTTAAATTTTAGATGAGCAATTAAACTTTATATTATTATATGCTTAAAATATATATATATGCATATATGAAAATTAAGATTAAAACATTATAATCTAATTCAATAAATACTAAATCTAAAATATTGGATAAATTTGAACAATGCAATAGATATACATGAAATACATTTAATATATAGAGCCGATCTAATCCAATATCTAATGGATGTTGGATCGATGACTGAAATTAATTGGATCAGATCTGAATATGCCTAAATATATTGAATATGGCCAGTTGATGCGAAAAATTAGTTCAACAACAAATTGTTATTAAGACTTCGAATTCTTTACACCAGGTTTGATCTAGTCGAATTACATTCTCAATCAGTTTACACAATTTTTCTCTCAATTCTCTCGATTAAGTTTAGGTCGCTTGCTTGCTAAGCTCATCAAGTGTGAATTTAAGGGTGTATTTCAATAGAGTTTCGACTAGTTTAGTACTGTGATCAAGAATTTTTTTACTTTTTCAATGAGGGGATCTTCTATTTATAGCGAGAAGGAATGCCTACTTCCTTCTATTATCTGTTCTAATTTATCCAGGTGCGTTAAATCTTGTTTGTTGCTATCATCGCGCTTCCTCTTTCTTTTTCTGCCTTCAATTAATGTATTTTATGATATATAATTAAGTAAAATAATTATATAAATAATAATTAATGTGTGACAAATTAATGAAATAAAATAAAAAGTACGTATAATTAGAAGCACTTTTCTCATCTATATAGAAGTTGGATAATCATTAATAATTGTTGTTAAACTTTCTATTTAGTTTTATTTACTGTAAATAATAATTTATATGAAAAGAAATTGATGACAAAAGTATCGAAAAGTACTTTTTTTTTGTAGTTAACTATAAATCTTATGTGCAAATTTTTTGATGATACTTATTCTCTTTCAACTACTTCAGTTTATTTTTGGGCATTTTACAATTTTGTATACATTATTTTAATTCATTACAAAATATGTGCAAAAAAAATTTATTATCATTTTCTCATACATTTTTATATATAATTAAAAACTTTTTTTTCAATTTCTTTTATAATATATATAGTAATAATTATTGATTATTATATATATAGTAATATTGGCTATGTTTATTTTTATGTTTACAATTATAATAAAAAACATACCAATAATATAAAATATTTTATATATGTGTTTATTTTATTTTCTATTAATTAAACATACTAATTTAATAAACAAAATAATAATATTCACATAAGTTTATTATATCACTCTATGTGTGTTATGTTTATTTCTTAGTAATTTTTTTTGAAAATAAATAATATATATATAAAAAATTGTTTATCTTTATCTTTTTATTTGTTTATTGTGTCATGTTTATTTTTTCTAATTAAATAATTTTTAGAGTTTATAAAGTTATGTTTGTTTATTTATTTTTTGATGTAAGAATTACGCTTCAATAAAAAATTCGTTCACTAATTCATTAAAAAGTAATCAATATATAGAAACAATAGAAAAAAAATTTAGTATAGTATAAATTGTCTATGTCTATTTTTATATTTACAATTAGAATAAACATACTAATAATATAAAATACTTTGTATATATATATGTTTATTTTGTTTTCTATTTATTAAACATACTAATTTAATAAACAAAATTATAATATTCAGATATGTTTGTTATATCACTCTATGTGTTATGTTTATTTTTAGTAATTTTAAGTATTGATTTATATTTATATACATTAATGTTTATAATTTTTGTATTGTATTTTATTAAAAAAAAATCTTATTAAATTATAATAATTCATACTAAAATAGATAAGAAACATTTATCTTTTAATAAAAAAAATTAATTTGTTTATTTTTGTAAAACTGTTTAATTAATTTTACGAAATTGTTTATTTTGAGCTTTAATAAATATAGTTTATTATTTAATGATTAAAATGTATGATTTCATCTAATAAGTTTTCAAAATATATAAGATTTTAAAATAATTTTTTTTGCACATTTTTTGTAATTATGTTGTTTTTGGTGTACAAAAAAGCCCTTTATTTTTTTATCCTAAAATCAAATTTAGAATAATGCTCTTTATTGCATTTTCTACAAAGAATCATACATCAGTACGTATGCATTTCAATTTGAAACTAGAATTCAATATGATTTGTACTTAAATATCTTGGTTGTAACATCTTGATGAAAGCCCAATGGTTAACTCGAATCATTTCGGATTTTCAGGACGCTTGGGTTTGTAGCTTAATGAGATCAGGTGAACTCGTCTGGGATGATGAGATTTTGAATGATCTCTTATAAAAGACACTGGTTTGATGACTCAGATAACTCTCTTTGGCGTATACTCTGTGGCGTTTGATCCAAAATCTGGTCTGGCATGCATGTACCAACTGTTTGCCAACAATGAGACAATTATGTACCAAACATGTAGCTGTGAGTTCTTTGTGTCCTCTCTGCTGCATTGAAGAGGAGTCAATCTTGCATGTCTTGGTAACCTGTAGTGAGTCCTAAGAAGTGTTGTGATGGTACTGAGGTACCTGTAGGGGCCAGTTTTTTTGACTGGTGCTCGAGTTTTTTCTGCAATAATTCTGCAGAAGCAAATTGTAGAGTTGCAGCAATTTGTTGGGCAGTTTGGGGGGCTAAGAAAAACTTGGTTTGGAAGGGGAAAGCTTTTGTGAACGGGGACATAGTTGCATTCGCATACCAGTATCTTGATCAATGGAAATGTGCTAAAAAATGTATGGATTTGTCATGGCCTTTTATTTGGGCCTTTGATTGTGTTAAGCATTGGACTTTGCCACAAGCAAATAGTATCAAGGTTAATGTGAATGCTGCGTTGTTTGAAGGTGGTAGGAGTTTTGGTTCGGGCATTGTTGCTCGTAATTCTGCTAGTTTGTTGGTGGAGGGTTGGACTAAGCTCTCTTCGGGCCAGGTGGATGTCATTGGCGTCTGTGAAGTTCTTAGTTGGTTAAAGGGTCGTAGCTGGACTTATGTTTTCGTCGAAATCGACTCCCTTTGTAGGGTGCAAGCTCTTCAAAGCTCTATCAATATAATTTATTTGTTTGGTTTGGTCATTCTAGATTGTAAAGTTTTATTTGCATCTTAAATTAATGTTGTTTTTTTTTTGTTAAACAATCAATTAATGTAATAGCTCACATGTTTGCTAAAGCTACTAAGATATATCTTTGATTCTCGTTTCAATTTAGAGTCTATTCCAACTAATTTGCTACTTTATTTGGTGACATAACTTAAGATTTAATTAAGTTTAAATTTCCATTAAAAAAAATACATATTATATTTGCATATCAACAATCAAGACATTTAAATAAGTGATTTCATTATTTCATTATACCTTAATGCCTTGATTTAATTTTTGCTCAAAACTTCAAAGCTTTCCCTTTATGGAGAAAACCTTAAAACACAGTACACCCCCAAACCACTTGAGCTAGTCTCAAGTTGGGGTATCAAGGCAAAGCCTAGTCATATTTTACATAGCATTAATTCAAGATAACTTGAAATCAGTTGAAGATTTGAGTCGTTTGTGTTCAGAGATTGAACTACAAAGACTAAGATCATTAGACACTGCAACAAAGCTTTGGATCAATAGAAGTGAGGCATATGCAAAATGCTTGGTAACCTGTCAATGGATACCTGCAATGCAAAACAAAAATATGATGTATTCGTTAAGACTTTAGAGGCATTTGAGCATTCTTAAGAATATATACTATTTTTATTCCAAAAAAAAAAAAGAATATATACTATTTTGAATCTTGTATTTTGCAAAAGTTATCAATCGGACCCTTTGTTTATTAAATGACAATTCAAATTTTGTATTTTTCAAAATGGTATAAAATAATATCGTGAGCTAATTTTTCATTAAAATAAAACTTAATAATAACCTTACTTGAAAATTTATGGCCAGATTAGTTACATTTTTTTTGTATATGTTCGTGCTAATAACATAAAATTTGATTAAAATTGAACTCACGGTATTATTTTATACCAATTTGAAAAATACACGACCCAATTTATCATTTAACAAAACAGAAAATCTAATCGGTAACTTTTCAAAAATACAAAGTCCTGATATTTTCTCTAGCATTTAATTAACCATGCATAAAATGTTTTAACAAAACCTTAATTCACGCAGATCATTACCTATAATCCATCACATATTTCGATTTTTCCACTCTTCCAAGCTGCAGTATTGTCTGCTTTCCCCTCTCCTGAGTAAACCATACAATGTAAGTAAGCATAATTCCAAGCCAAAGATGTCTCATTTCAACATCATTTTTTAACACATCCTACTTGAGCTAGTCTATGCAAAAAATATGCATGTTTTCGAAAGTAACACTCGAGTCATACCTCTAGAGTTAGCTGGAAATTCTTTACTGAGCTTTGGATTTTAAGACCAGCTCTTCCCCTATCTCTGTAATCTAACTCATACTGCCTTGAAATCTGATTCAACATATGAAAAATATATGCCATGAGAAACATTTTTAAACAATTATTGTGTGTTGAGAAAATAAAGTTCCCCAAATTCTTACTTTGTTGTACTGTGGAACCTTCGAGACTAACCGATGAACTTTATCCTTCTTCCCTTCCCAGTCCATTGGCAATCCCTTAATGTGTTGAACCTGATACAAAAAGAATTTAAGTTAGCACAAAAATTTACTTACAGAATCAGAAAACAATTTAGTATAACAAAGAAGTGGTTGAAAAACCTGAGTATTATTAGTGTTCTTTAGCTGCATTGATTGGTGTTTAGGTATGTATGCCCTTAAGCTTCTGTAACTTCCAGTCCAAGTGGTGATTGTAGGTAAAAATCTGCATGTAGAAGGAATGACCATAAGAACTAGAAGTGATAACAAAGACAAACTCAACACGAAAATGCAGATGAGCTCACCCTACAACAGCGATAAGCGATTTAGACTGTTTGTTGGGAGAATTCAGACAAGTACTGCCCTGCATTGATTAACATAATGCTTTTAAGTTAATGATAAAGATAACAAAAATGTCTACATTCAACTTGAAAAGTACAAAACTTCAAATGCAAGAAGTTTAACCTGATCCCATATATGATATTTTGAACCCATCAAGTTAGCAGTAACAGTTCCAAGTAAGCTACCATCAGAAGTAGATGTTAATCCCTGCACACTCTGAGCAATAGTAAACTCAGTTTTCCCTTTTCGCCGTTTACAATGAGCAACAGCCAGTTTCCTATCCTGTCTTCCTCGACCTTCCTGCGATCTCAAATTTCAAATATAAATATAAATATAGCACCTATTTCTCTAGAAATCATAGTTTAAAGGTGTTGATTCTGAAATATAAATGTAGCTTTTGAGGAAATACTGAAACAATACAATCCCACCATTCAAAAGAAGCAGCATAAGACTGGTTTTCTAGTAATTTGATTATTAAAAAGTGGTGAAAATCATCAATGGTTTAGCATTACTCCTTAACAACCTTTACTACATATTGTTCCCATATGGAAGAAACCAAAATAATAAGCCATTAAGCATTAAAAATCACCTTTCAATTTCTAATTCTTAAAAAACAAACAAGTGGTTGAGCATCATCAATAATAAAACCACAGCACATGAAAACGTGTAATGTTAGGCACAAGTGCCAAATATAATTATTAATTACTATTTGATCAATCTTTTCTAGATGGTATTTTCTTAATAGAAATCCTAAAATATAGGTCCTAATGAAAAAACCCAATCTCCAAAGTCAAAACATTTATATGAATATGATAGTACATTGACTATTTGAAATTACCCCAATATTTTACAGTTGAAATAAGAAAACAAAACAGAAAAATCTTACATTGGTATACAGAGAATACAAAGTCCCCCCATGAAATCCATCTGGTGATGCTTCCTTAACAATAACACAAGTACACCTTCCTATATCCATAGGCAATGGTCTGCACATTAATGACCTGAAACAACAACCAATAAAACACCCAATTCATATCTCATTCAAAGAAAAATCATTTTTTTCTTCTTACACTTTTTGTATATTTATTAAAAGAAAAAAAAGCCACTAACTTATTAGGGAGAGTAGACCAAGAAGAAGCAGGAGCAGCCTCAGAATCAGAATAATCCCATATCTTCAAAGAACTAGAGTGTTCTGACTCACTAGGCTCCCATGTTTTAAAAGCACCAAAAGACTTGTCAGGCTCATTCATTTGCATACAAAACTGAAGCGAAGATGGTTTGAAAGGCTTACAGCCAGTCGAAAGTGATTTCATATTACTCAAAGTCAAATTCTTTGGAGCCCCAAAAGAGTCAGAAGAAGACCCATTTACAATACCAACTACATTTTCCTTATCATCGCTTTCTTCTTCCTGCTTCTTCTTCTTCTTAGTATTATTATTGTCGTTTGAGATTGATGGGGTTTGCTGAATATTGTCGTTTATGGGAGCTAAAGGGAAAGACCGTCCTCCTTCGCTACTGCTACGATTATGACGAAGCTCGTCGAGTAAAAGAGGGTTGTCGTAAAGGGAGTTGTATGATGTTTGTCTAGGAAATGAAGATTTTTTACACCCAGAAATCATGGTGGGAAAAATTGGGTTGTTTGGAATGAGAAAGATTGGATTTTGATTAATGGGTTATGGTCATTTTGTAGGATAATTAGTCTTTGGGAAAGAAAATGATAGATTTAGTAGGAGAAGTATAGAAGTACATGTACATGAGTTTTTGGTGGTGTAACTAATATATATGGTAATGTTTGAATTTGAAAAATGAAGAACAAAAAAAAACATGGGAAAGTGTGTGTGATTAGGTTAGGTGGAAAATATGGGAGTAACGGTAAACTATTGGAAGCTTTTTTTTTTTTTTTTGAAGTTATTGGGAACTTGTTTGTTTTGGCCTTTTGTACATTTGTGAATGTGTTTGTGTGTGGCATTGGTGGAGGAATTTAAAAATAAGAAGAGGTATTTTTTAATGTATTTCTTTACTAGGGGAAAAAGATATATTTTTGAAAAGCGGGAAACATATTTGAAATTTAGTATATTATTAGTTTTGGATTATTGTACAATTTTGTTTTGTTTGTTTGTCTATAACAGTTTGTGGTTGTACTATAAAAATAAAATTGGGGTCAAGTCAAGACAAAGCAGAGGACATGTGTTTAAACTCACTTGAGACAATTGCCTTATTCTTTTTTCTTTTTGAAAAAATATATTTATATGTTTTTTTTTTTGTGTTTGCTAACTCTATAGACTATAATCAGTAGATACAATAGGAACAATTACAAAACAAAATCTTATATATATATATAAATACATGAAATAACTGGATTAAAATAATACTCACCGGATACAATGTTCTTCTTCATCTATGGTTGACTATGCCACTTGCTAGTTGTAAAGCTTCATTGGATACTCTGCTACCCATATGCCACCATGTATGTTGTATAAAGCCACTTTCAAATGATCTTAATTTTCAGTCAATTCATGTCAAAAAAGAAAAAAGACAGATTTTTTGTGGTTGTACATTGAACTCAACTCGTCGATAACAGTGATAAAGCTTATTGGTGGGTGGCAATTAGTGTTTATGGTCGTAATTCTGTTATGTTGAGACCCATATATATTCCATATGTTTATTAATCATGCCTAAAAATAAACGCATTTTTTTTAAAAAAAAAAATCATGCCAAAAAATAATTACCGAACACGATTTATAACAAGTTGACACGACACGATCCGTGTAACCTGTTTATATAAACATGATAACTAATAACACGTTATGACATATCAACACGCTTATGATTCATTTATGACTGCTAAATAGGTCATTAACGGGTTAGTTTTGTATTAACCGTGTCAACCCCAAACACGATTCAACCTGTTTATTAAATGGGTTAAACGATTCAACTCGAACACAGTCCGAATTCATTTAAGACAAACCTAAAGCCACTTCGTGCGAGCTTCGAGTCATATTATCGCGTCTGGTCTGTTTTGCTAATCCTGTACAGGGTTGATTTTTTTTCTTTTTTCAAAAAAATAAAATACAATTATTTAGGTTCAATTTTGTTTGTGATTCAGAAATTTTGTTTTTGAAAAAAGTGAATTTGAAGCAAAAATTAAATTTATGTGAAATTAATTTTTAAAAATTTATTTGGTTGTAATGTTACTTTATTATTTTTAAGTATTTTTTACAAAATAATTTAAGTTTTTCATTCAACAAAGAATCAAAGGACAAAGTCTATTATAAAGTTCAATGATAAACAAAAGCAAATCAATACCAATAAGAGCGAGTAAATGGCAACAAGGCTAATAGACCGATCAATCGAGGCACAAACGTCCATCGTAGTCATACTCATTTTCAAGTACCATACTACTATTGATGGAAGGTAAAGAACTAAAACAAGAATACAAACCCTCAGATCTACTCTAACAAGAAAAAATTCATTACTGGACTAATAAACTAAATCAAAACAACAACATAAAACATTAAATCTAAAAATAGATCTAAGATAAAACAACAACAAAATATAAAAACAGGACCATAAATACCACACCAACAGGGGAGAAAGAGTCAACCCACCACCAACAAGCTCTCTGCGCCGGAGGGAATGTGAAACCCAACCATCCCTCCATCTCAACCCATCTCTGAGCTTTAAAAGAAAAGGCAAAGGGCCAAAAATAGCAAAAACAACCGAGCAAAGACGACTAACACTGTTGGAGGCCTTTCGGTGCTTCCTCTGGATCTCAACCGTTGTAGACCACAAGGTCCCAAAAAGCTCGACCTCCCCTCAATGGCGACTTCAAAAATATTAATATAATTTATTTTTCTTAATGAATTTATTCATTAATAAGAAAAAAAAAAGATAAATACTTGCGGACACATAAAATAGCTAGAGAGAATTTTAGTCCCTCACATTTTTATATTTTAGCATTTATAGTATATTTTATTATTGATTTATGAATATATGGTATTATAATTTTAATAAGAAAAAGAATAATTGAAAATACTTAAATAATATTATTTTTTTTATATAAACTACAAAAGTAAATTATATTTTAAAATTTATTTTTAATTTATGTTTCGCGGCGAACTTATGAAAATTTACCATCGTTGATACAAAATTTAAATAATCAATAAATATATATTTAAAAAATTATTAAAATTGTGCATTGGAACAAATTGTAAATAATAGATCAAATATAACACAAACTCATTTTTTTTGTGCCAAATTTAGCACAAATTTTAAATATTCGATTGAAGATTGTAAAGCCCGCTTAGTTAATTTGGAAATTAGCAGCTGTTTATGTTTTTATGAAATTATTTATAGCTATTTAAATAATTTATTACTGTTATTTACGGAATTCCAGAATGCATGATCATGTCATCAGTAGTTTTATTTCGCATTTCCGGTGTCCGGTATTTTGGAACTCGGCGTTTGGCTCAGTAGAAATCACAACTTAGTATGTTAGTATTTTGGGGACGGGTTTTAGACATTGGGAATGTCGGGAATGGCCGGGAATTTAGAATGTCCCAAAAATACCCCTTTAGTATGATTTTCATGATTTTATGGTGGAAGGGCAAAATGGTCTTTTTGTCCCATTAGTGTTTTGTCTTATGTGAGCTTTTTATTTGAAAAATTAAATGTTAAATGTTTATTTTTATTTGTTAATTGTTGGCTGAATAAAATGGTATTATATGACCTTTATTTCATTTGTTTTTCACACTTAGTAAAAATTAGAAAAAAAAAACCTTGAAATCAAAGAGAATTTTTCTCTCTTTCTCTCTCTCTATTTCGGCTTGGTGTGAGCTGCTAGGGCTGGGGGATTTTCTCTTCAATTCAATCCTTTTTCCACCATTTTAAGTGTGATTCAATTGTAGGTAAGATCCTTGAACTTATCCTTCTATGTTTTCTTGGATTTTTGATAAAAAGATGAGTAAATGCATGTTGTTTTGGATGTTGTTGCTGCTGCTTTCTGTGGTTATTTTATGTGGATTAAAGCATGTTTAATTGATGATAATTGAGTTGTTTGAAAGCATGTTAGTTAGGTTGTTCAAGCTTTGAGTTTTCTATGCAAAAATGTGATTTTTGAAGGAAAATGTTGTGATTATGTTCTGTGATGTTGCTGGATGTTCTTGTTAGTTTGCAGAGGTGATATTATGCTTAGTTATGTAGAATTAAGTTGGTTTGCATGCTTGTTTAGGTGGTTTGCTCAAGTTTGAGTTTGGAACTCAAAGCTTGAGCTCCAATGGCAAATTTTGTATCTGTGGTTTCTGGGTAGGTTTGATGCCTTGGATATGTTATTTGGGACATATAGAGCAGGTCTGGAAAGTTTGGGACCAATTGGGGTTAAATTGGTCGAGTTATGAAATTTTATGGTTGCTGCCTGCGAGGAACCGGAATTCGATTGTGCATCCGGAATTCGGATGGGGTTCGAAAATTCCCGAGCCGGAATTCGGTTGGGCAAACCTATGCAGGTTGGGGAATTTTTCCGAACCCTAGTTTTCCTCGTTTTTAGGTTTTTAGGGGTATTGCCATGCTTTTTATCGATAGGGAAACTTTTAGTTTCAAGTTTTAGTCCCCGGGAAGTGATTTAGCGTGTCACTTATAGCGTTGTGATTTTTATGGTTTAGGAGCCGATGTCCGCCGTTCGGCTTCGAGTTCCGGTCGGGTTGGCCGGCACACCAGAAATCGGAATCCAGGTAAGATTAGTATAACAGTATGCATATGTAGATTACATGTTTAGCGTGCATGTAGGAAGCCTGCTAGATTACATTAGATATGTATTTAGGCTTCGAACCATCCAACCTGTCACGTCGGTACGAGGCCGGAGTATGACCAAGCCGGAGTATGACCGGTTCGACCGATCAGCCGACACTTGGTTGGTGGTTCGGGCTATTGACCTATCCCGTCGGTACAGCCGGAGTATGACCGGCGGCGGAGTATGACCAGGTTCGACCGATCAGGAGGATACTTGTCAATAGTACCGTCCCCTGAACGTTCAAAACTCAGTACCATGTTGGACATGGCAGTAGTGCTCAGTACCATGTTGGACATGGCAGTAGCGGGGCTCAGTATCGTGTTGGACACGGCAGTCAGTTTCATGTATGATATTATTATGCTTTTCTTACTGAGTCTGTCGACTCACAGTTTATGTTCATGTGTAGGTAAAGGCAAGGCTATAGCTGATGGACCGTGAGCGAGCTTATGAGATTGTACATGTCGGGGCGGTTAGGCCTGGAGCGTACGATCCTCGGGGCAAAGACGGCTGAGATTTTTGTAACTGTCGTTAGACGACTTTCATTTTGATGTAAAAGTTAATCAGTTAAAACTTTTGTAAATATTTTATAAATCGGGATCCCGAGACTTTTGTAAAATGGTTTATAAGTTTAATGAAAAAAGCAAAATTTTAATTAATCACGTTTTTCCATAAACCTCGTTGATTAGCAACGAGCTGTACAGTACGTTTAAAAATCACGTAATACGCCTAAGATAGTTAGGGTGTTACAATTTGGTATCAGAGCCGCCAGGTTGTCTTCCGAAGATCGTCACGACATGTACAATCATCATCAGCAGTTAGCTCGGTTCACGGTTCAGTAAGCCTTTATTGCTTTAGTAGTTTATTTTATTCAGTTATGAAAAAGAAAAGCCTGTTAGGAAGCATGTTAGTAGCCTGATAGTAGAATAGGCGCATGTTTCATTTCTAATTTCCAAATTAAGCGGCATTAGTAAGCTCGCCTTGAATACGACCTGATATGCCAACTCTTGGTTTCGCAGGCGGTTCTAACTAGATGGACGCCAGGCGGACTACCAGGAGTCAGGGCAACTCCGTAGGGTCGAATCAGGGACAGGGAGCTCAGTTTCCCCCACCTGCCAGGGGCCGAGGTAGAGGTCCCCGAGGCAGGGCTCGTGGCCGGGGTGATGAGAACCCGCCACAGGCTGCCCCGGGCTCCCCGGCCGATCGGGAGTCCCGGGTGGGAGTTGCGGTTTGCGGAGATGCAAGCCGGATCGAAGAACAAGACCTCGAGATCCAGGAGGTTGAGACAGCAGGGTGCTCCTGCCGTTCCAGTGCCAGTAGTTCCAGTGGCACCGCCTCGCCGCCTGTGCCGAGATGGTAGTGGCGGCCCATAGATTGGAACCTTTGTATGAGCGGTTCCGGAAGCAAGCCCCTCCGGTATTCCTGGGAGGTCCAGATGTATCGAAAGTCGAGCAGTGGCTGACAGTGATTACCAGAATTCTGAATTTCATGGGTGTCACCGGTAATGACAGAGTGGTGTGCGCCACATTTCAGTTCCAGGAGGACGCCCTGGTATGGTGGGACATGGTGTCACAGATTCACGATGTCACCACCATGACCTGGGAAAGGTTTCAGGAACTCTTCAACGCGAAATACTATAATGAGGCGGTCAGAAGCGCCAAGAGGAAAGAGTTCGTTCACCTGACCCAGCGGGAGAACATGAGCGTCACTGAGTATACTACTCAGTTTGATCGGTTGGCGAGGTTAGCCTCGGGAATTGTGCCGACCGACTTCAGCAGAAAGGAGAAGTATCTGGACGGGTTGAATCCCAAGATCAGGCATGACCTGATGATTACCACCAACGACAGCACCACCTATGCTCAGATGGTGGAGAAGGCACTGCGAGCTGAGGGCGCAGTGGGGTGCATGTCAGATTCAGTCAGTACTCCGGTTGGTGGCGGGGCTCCTACCCCTCCTGCATCAGGCTTTAGCAGGGGGAGTAGTGGTTCGGCCATTGATCAGAGGAAGAGGGCACCCACTGCTTCCGGCGGCTCGAGTCAGAACAAGAGGTTCTGGGGAACCGCAACGAGAGGGAGTCGTCCTGGTGGTAATGAGACCCGATTCTCCTATCCCGAGTGCCCTAGTTGCAAGAGGCACCATCGGGGTGAGTGCAAGGGTCAGGGATGCTTTCATTGTGGCATGCCCGAACACTTCAAGAGGGAATGTCCCCAGCTCCGGCCAGAGGCACCGAGAGCTCCAGCGATACCCACTCCAGCCAGGGTGTTCGCTATCACGCAGCCGATGCGGATGCCGGCCCATCAGTTGTTACAGGTCAGATTTTTATTAACAACTCGCTTTATTCAGTGCTGTTTGATTCTGGGGCTACACACTCTTATGTGGCGGCCAGAGTCTTTAGTAAGTTGGGTAGACCCTATGATAGATATGAATCAGGGTTTGGAACCCTGTTACCTGGCGGAGAATTGGTTATCTCCAATAGGTGGATTAGGTCTATGCCGATCAGGATAGATGGTAGAGAGTTAAGCGCTGATCTGATAGAGATGAGCTTAGTCGAATTCGATATTATTTTAGGAATGGATTTCCTATCTAAATATTCGGCGAGCATTGACTGTAAGAGGAAGATGGTGGTCTTCCAACCGGAAAGTGAAGAACCGTTTGTATTTGTGGGTTCGGTTCAGGGATCTCGGATCCCGGTGATCTCGGCTATGTCAGCGAGAGAATTATTGCACGGTGGGTGCTTAGGGTTTCTGGCCGTGGTGGTGGACACCACTCGGCCAGACACCATTCGGCCAGAGGACATCAGAGTGGTTCGGGAATTTTTGGACGTTTTTCCCGAAGAACTTCCAGGGTTACCACCTCAGCGGGAGATCGATTTTGTGATTGACTTGGCACCAGGGGTGGATCCGGTTTCCAAAGCCCGTATAGGATGGCTCCGGTGAACTTAAGGAATTAAAGATTCAGCTCCAAGGGTTCCTTGACATAGGGTTCATTCGGCCCAGCGTGTCACCTTGGGGAGCCCCGGTTTTGTTCGTCAAGAAGAAGGATGGATCTATGAGGATGTGCATCGACTACAGAGAGTTGAACAAGCTGACGGTGAAGAATAAATATCCATTACCTAGAATCGATGACTTGTTCGATCAGCTTCAGGGGAAGACGGTCTTTTCTAAGATTGATCTCCGTTCGGGTTATCATCAGTTGAGAATCCGAGAGGAGGACATTCCAAAGACGGCTTTCCGCACTAGGTATGGACATTACGAGTTTCTGGTTATGTCATTCGGACTAACCAATGCTCCTGCAGCATTCATGGACCTGATGAATAGAGTATTCAAGGATTTCCTCGATATCTGTGTGATTGTGTTTATCGACGACATCCTCGTGTACTCTCGCCGAAGAGGAGCATGAGATACATCTTCAAATGGTACTGCAACGACTTCGAGAACATAAGCTCTACGCCAAGTTCAAGAAATGTGAGTTCTGGTTGTCTCAGGTGTCCTTCCTAGGGCACATTGTGAGTAAAGACGGGATCAAGGTGGATCCCGGGAAGATTGAATCCGTCAGGGATTGGCCGAGACCGAAGACAATGACAGAGATCAGAAGCTTCTTGGGATTAGCTGGGTACTACCGTAGGTTCGTGGAGGGGTTCTCCAAAATTTCAATGCCCCTAACCGAGCTTACAAAGAAGAATCAGCGATTTATCTGGTCAGATAAATGCGAAGCTAGTTTTCAGGAGCTGAAGCAGAGATTGATTACTGCTCCGGTGCTAGCTTTGCCTTCGGACAAGGAGAAGTTCGTAGTCTACTGTGACGCATCCAAACAGGGTTTGGGGTGCGTATTGATGCAGGCCGATCGGGTTATCGCTTATGCCTCTCGTCAGTTAAAGGATTATGAACAGCGATACCCGACTCATGATTTAGAATTGGCCGCAGTGGTTTTTGCGCTGAAGATTTGGCGGCATTACCTGTATGGGGAGAAGTGCGAGATCTACACCGACCATAAGAGTCTCAAGTATTTCTTTACTCAGAAAGATTTGAACATGAGACAAAGGCGTTGGTTGGAATTAGTGAAGGACTACGATTGCGAGATCCTCTATCATCCCGGAAAAGCCAATGTAGTGGCTGATGCCCTGAGTAGAAAGGGTCCCGGGCAGGTAGCTAGCATGGTTCAGATCTCACCCCAGCTAGCAGAGGATATGGTTAGATCCAGCATTGAGTTTGTGGTAGGTCAGCTTCACAACTTAACGCTGCAATCTGATCTGTTGGAAAGAATAAAGGTTGCTCAGACGACAGATCCGGAGTTAGTGAAGATCCGAGATGAGGTATTGGCTGGTCAAGCCAAAGACTTTTCAGTGTCAGATAGTGGGATGCTTTTGTATAAAGCCAGGGTTTGTGTCCCGAACAGTGTGGAATTGAGAAACGAGATCTTTGAGGAGGCTCATTCTACCCCGTATTCTCTACATCCCGGCACCACCAAGATGTACCAAGATTTGAAACCGTACTTCTGGTGGAACGGTATGAAGAAGAATTTGGTAGAATTCGTATCGAGATGCCTCACTTGTCAGCAGATCAAGGCTGAACATCAGAGACCAGCAGGGTTGTTGCAGCCTCTAACCCTACCAGAATGGAAATGGGAGGATATTACGATGGATTTTGTGGTCGGGTTACCTAGGACCACGGGTTTGTATGATTCCATCTGGGTAGTGGTGGACCGATTTACGAAATCTGCTCATTTTCTGCCGGTTAGAACAACGTTTACAGTGGATCAGTTGGCAGAGTTATATGTCAGGGAGATAGTGAGACTTCACGGGGTACCGAAGTCCATAGTTTCGGACAGGGATCCGAAATTCACCTCCAAATTTTGGCAAAGTTTGCAACGGGCAATGGGTACGAAGCTAAAATTCAGTACAGCATTCCATCCTCAGACAGATGGTCAGTCCGAAAGGACAATTCAGATATTGGAGGATATGTTGAGAGCCTGTGTTATGGACTTTGAGGGTTCATGGAGCAAATACCTACCGTTAATAGAATTTTCATACAACAACAGTTATCAGAGTACGATAGGGATGGCACCCTATGAACTGTTGTACGGTAGGAAATGTACATCCCCTATCCACTGGGATGAGACAGGGGAGAGGAAATACCTAGGTCCAGAGTCAGTTCAGCGGACCAATGAGGCAATAGAGAAGATTAAAGCTGGAATGCTTGCCTCACAGAGCAGACAGAAGAGTTACGCAGATCCGAAACGTAGAGATGTTGAGTTCCGAGTAGGGGACCATGTGTTTTTGCGAGTATCTCCGATGAAGGGGATTAAACGTTTCGGGAAAAGAGGCAAGTTATGCCCTAGGTTTACAGGACCTTTCGAGATTCTCGAGAAGATAGGTCAAGTGGCATATCGGTTAGCATTGCCTCCAGCCTTATCAGCAGTGCACAACGTATTCCATGTCTCAATGTTGAGAAAATACGTTTCAGACCCCTCTCATATACTCAGTTATGAGAGTCTTCAGCTTCAGCCAGACATGTCATATGAGGAACAACCAGTGCAGATCCTGGATAGAAAGGATAAAGTCCTTCGGAATAAGCCCATAGCATTGGTCAAGGTTCTCTGGAGAAACAGTAAGGTGGAAGAAGCCACCTGGGAGCTAGAGTCAGATATGCGAGCTCAATATCCAGAGTTATTCAGGTTAGATTTCGGGGACGAAATCCTTTTAAGGGGGGGATAGTTGTAAAGCCCGCTTAGTTAATTTGGAAATTAGCAGTTGTTTATGTTTAATTATGAAATTATTTATAGCTATTTAAATAATTTATTACTGTTATTTACGGAATTCAGAAATGCATGATCATGTCATCAGTAGTTTTATTTCGCATTTCCGGTGTCCGGTATTTTGGAACTCGGCGTTTGGCTCAGTAGAAATCACAACTTAGTATGTTAGTATTTTGGGGACGGGTTTTAGACATTGGGAATGTCGGGAATGGCCGGGAATTTAGAATGTCCCAAAAATACCCCTTTAGTATGATTTTCATGATTTTATGGTGGAAGGGCAAAATGGTCTTTTTGTCCCATTAGTGTTTGGTCTTATGTGAGCTTTTTATTTGAAAAATTAAATGTTAAATGTTTATTTTTATTTGTTAATTGTTGGCTGAATAAAATGGTATTATATGACCTTTATTTCATTTGTTTTTCACACTTAGTAAAAATTAGAAAAAAAAAACCTTGAAATCAAAGAGAATTTTTCTCTCTTTCTCTCTCTCTATTTCGGCTTGGTGTGAGCTGCTAGGGCTGGGGGATTTTCTCTTCAATTCAATCCTTTTTCCACCATTTTAAGTGTGATTCAATTGTAGGTAAGATCCTTGAACTTATCCTTCTATGTTTTCTTGGATTTTTGATAAAAAGATGAGTAAATGCATGTTGTTTTGGATGTTGTTCTTCGCTTCGTGGTTATTTTATGTGGATTAAAGCATGTTTAATTGATGATAATTGAGTTGTTTGAAAGCATGTTAGTTAGGTTGTTCAAGCTTTGAGTTTTCTATGCAAAAATGTGATTTTTGAAGGAAAATGTTGTGATTATGTTCTGTGATGTTGCTGGATGTTCTTGTTAGTTTGCAGAGGTGATATTATGCTTAGTTATGTAGAATTAAGTTGGTTTGCATGCTTGTTTAGGTGGTTTGCTCAAGCTTGAGTTTGGAACTCAAAGCTTGAGCTCCAATGGCAAATTTTGTATCTGTGGTTTCTGGGTAGGTTTGATGCCTTGGATATGTTATTTGGGACATATAGAGCAGGTCTGGAAAGTTTGGGACCAATTGGGGTTAAATTGGTCGAGTTATGAAATTTTATGGTTGCTGCCTGCGAGGAACCGGAATTCCGGTTGTGCATCCGGAATTCCGGATGGGGGTTCAGAAATTCCCGAACCGGAATTCCGGTTGGGCAACTCTGCACGGTTGGGGAATTTTTCCGAACCCTAGTTTTCCTCGTTTTTAGGTTTTTAGGGGTATTGCCATGCTTTTTATCGATAGGGAAACTTTTAGTTTCAAGTTTTAGTCCCCGGGAAGTGATTTAGCGTGTCACTTATAGCGTTGTGATTTTTATGGTTTAGGAGCCAGTAATCCGCCGTTCAGCTTCAGTTCCAGTCAGGTTGACCGGCACACCTGAAATCGGAATCCAGGTAAGATTAGTATAACAGTATGCATATGTAGATTACATGTTTAGCGTGCATGTAGGAAGCCTGCTAGATTACATTAGATATGTATTTAGGCTTCGAACCATCCAACCCTGTCACGTCGGTACAGGCTGGAGTATGACCAGCAGCCGGAGTATGACCGGTTCGACCGATCAGGCTGACACTTGGTTGGTGGTTCGATCTATTGACCTATCCCGTCGGTACAGCCGGAGTATGACCGGCAGCCGGAGTATGACCGGTTCGACCGATCAGGAGGATACTTGTCAATAGTACCGTCCCCTGAACGTTCAAAACTCAGTACCATGTTTGACATGGCAGTAGTGCTCAGTACCATGTTGGACATGGCAGTAGCGGGGCTCGCATCGTGTTGGACACGGCCGCCGATTTCATGTATGATATTATTATGCTTTTCTTACTGAGTCTGTCGACTCACAGTTTATGTTCATGTGTAGGTAAAGGCAAGGCTATAGCTGATGGACCGTGAGCGAGCTTATGAGATTGTACATGTCGGGGCGGTTAGGCCTGGAGCGTACGATCCTCGGGACAGCACGGCTGAGATTTTTGTAACTGTCGTTAGACGACTTTCATTTTGATGTAAAAGTTAATCAGTTAAAACTTTTGTAAATATTTTATAAATCGGGATCCCGAGACTTTTGTAAAATGGTTTATAAGTTTAATGAAAAAAGCAAAATTTTAATTAATCACGTTTTTCCATAAACCTCGTTGATTAGCAACGAGCTGCACAGTACGTTTAAAAATCACGTAATACGCCTAAGATAGTTAGGGTGTTACAAAGATGGTCTAACCAATGTATGATTTGGGTTTAATAAAATGTGTATGTAGTGTGTTATAAAAATTAATAATAAAACAAAGATCAATTTGTATATAACATAGAACACAATAATAATATATAATAATTAGGTATGCGTACCTGATTGATCTATAGCAATTAACTCAATTCGATCCATAGCAATTACTTCAATTTGATAGTGCAATACTATCAACTAAGTCTTTCTCCCTAGATCTCTAAATGAGAAGCAGTTTATTTATCTGATTATCAAAATGTATACTTGTGATGAGACAAACTGTATTTATAGAGTTAGGGAGGGACTTAGCTACATAACCCTACTTGGATTGTGTCTGTTCATCAAAAGCTTCAGTTAACGGCTAACACAGCAAAGAACTATCCCATGCCTAAATAAAAAGTCTATTAGTAGCCTTTAACGCTAATTAACAATATTTTACAATAATAATAATTAACACGATATTTAGTTTTGTAAGGAAACGATGGTAATATTGCATTTTAAAATGATTAATATAAATATAAAGGGGACTATTACAGTAGTTAATCTACTATTCTTCATAATAACGCCATTATAAATTCTTACAAATTATTCTATTAATCTCTTTTTTCTTGAAAAACAAGTACTCATATCCAGTCTCTGCACATATATAATCTAAAAAAAAACTATTTTAAATACCTTAACTGAATTCCTAATTTCTCGCTTAATACAAGAACTCGCCACATAAAACAACCTCCTCAATTGTCAAGTTTCAACATTCCCATTTCTTCACAAACCAATATCGAAACACAGAGAGAAAGAAGCCATGGAAGTAAGCATCAGACGTACTTTCCCAAACGACATGTTCAACTTCGTCGTTGACATCACTACTGCTAATAATAACAATAACAATGCCGAAAATGGTGATGGCCGCCGCCGATCATTCGCCGTTCACACCCTCTGGGTCGACACCGAAGACTACGCCAGAAAATGGGTTATGGACATGCAAAAGAAGATCCGTAAACAACGTCCTATCATCGTCGCTCTCTGTGCCGATCGCAGTTACAATTACGCCGACAGTGGCACCATGAACCACTATAAAAGAGGTACAAGAAAGAAAGTTTTTCATATTAAATTTCAAGAACCAACAGTCTTTAATTGATGAAATAATTAATTATATGTTTATGTAATTATCAGAGCACAAAGATCGGGAGTACGATTTATTACAGATTTGCATTGAAGACCAATGCCTTGTTGTGAAATTAGATAGAAGAGGTGGTAGTGGCTACGATAGCTTTAACTGTAAAGCGCTGAAGGAATTTCTCCTCGATCATCGCGTGACGGTGGTCGGAGTTGGATTAGAGAATTTGGTGGAGCGGTTTGCGGAGGATTACGGCTGGGAAATGCCCAAGATTGTGGACCTAAGAGATTTGTGGGCCCAAGCCCAAGCCCAATCCCAGGCCCAGGTCCAACAGGTGAGGAAGAATTTGAATCGATTTGGGATAGCGAGGTTGGCGAAGGTGGTGCTCGGAGAAGAGATGAATCTGGTGAAGCCTGCCAAAATCCAATGGTGGTGTCGGCCGTACAATTATAACAATCGGCCGAGATTTCATTCCGATGAAGTGATCAAGTATGCTACGGTTGAAGCTTTTCTTGTTTTTCAAATGGGTACTAAGCTGATTTTGGAAGCTAAAAACTAATGATATATACGACGTCGTATCAGCTGGATCATCAGGATGATTAGAAATATAGTTAGTTAGCCTAAACTCTAAAGATAGCTATAGTAAAGTAGTAATTTTCCTTTTTTTGTTCATTTACACGATTACTTACTGCTTTACTAATATTACCATTACTAGACTTTGTTATATTTTTCATTGTTTTGAACACACTTGTAGACAATAGTTGTATTTTTCTTTTTGAACAAGAAAAAATAATTTCAGTTGATATCAATGATCTTAATGATGAAAATTTAACAAGTAGAGCAACAGGCGAAAAGGATTCCCAATTTAGGAGTCCCAATTTTCCCTGACAATTAATTGTGTACGCATTTAAGGTATAGAGTGAGCTAGTTTTAGAAGGGAGATTTTCCTAATTCTCTTTACTCAACACTAATGTTTTTAGTTTGTTCATCAGCTTTTAACATTTTAACATTCTAATTAGGGGTGAGCATCATCCGATCCAATTGAATAGAACAGATGCAGGATTAGATTGGTTATTGGATGTCAATCTCAAAATCCAATTAAAAATTAATTCAATCCAATTACATTTATATATATTAAAAAATTATTTATATAATAAAAAATATAATAAACATTTATTATATTTTTATTAGATTTTTTTGTATGTTGAATTTGTAACACTTAATTGTTTAGTGTATTTACTTTCATGATATTTTGTTCTATTTTATTACTTAGAAATATTGTTGTTTTAATTATTTAAAACTTTTAGCTACAATACAATTGTAAGAATAATATATTTATGAAGTATTAAACTTAAATAAAAAGTGATACTTAGTTTTTTACATATTTTTCTTTATATTTTTAAGCTAATATTAAAATTTAAGTGTGTAATTGGATATCAATTAAAAAAGGGTTGAGATGCAAAATGACCATAAAGTTGGAAACTAAATTAGTAAATGTCCACTTTTTAAAAAAATTAAGAAAATGGCCAAATCTAATAAATTAGCTAATAAAAATTATAAAAATAGATTTATTACATATTTTTTAAAATATATATAATAATAAAATTAAGTTACATAATTTTTTTAGCATTGCATATTATTATATTGTAACAAAAATAAATAAATATATTAGATCATTTAAATATATACAGCAGTATTAGATATATCGTAGTACTGAAAATTAATATACCGTAGTAATAAAATTATATACCACAAATAAATTATAACAATACTAAATTAATACTCAAAAAATATATATATCATGCTAACAAAATTATATATACCACCATTAAAATATAAATACATACAAAAAAATTTATACATAATAAAATAGAAACTAAATATCACATTAAATAAATGATATATTATAGACAACAAAAATCATATACCATACAAGAAAACGTATATACCTACAATAAAAAAATAAAACAAAATAATATAATATTATTAAAAATATTATATATGTCATATTAACAAAATTATTTATCATGTATACTAAAATAAAAACTAAACATGCATTATCTAAATAAAATGATATACTATACAATAAAATTTATATACCATATAACATAAAATATATACATTACAATAGAAATTGTTGACCGAGGTTTTCGGCAACTAATAAAATATTATAAAGTTATAGAGCTGTAAGAAAATTAGAGAAGGATTTTTACGTGGTTGGGGCGTTAATGAGCCTTAGTCCACGAGTCTTTGTTATTTATGGATGTATTTAATACAGAGAATGTATTTGGTGAGTGTTTCACCCTTATAAATACAGAGAATGTTCTTGGTGAGTATTTACTCTTCTTGCTCTTATGCAGCCCAAGATTCTCGATCCCATTTAATGAGCTTTGAGGGGGTATTTATAGTGTTTTTGGTGGGGTGATCCCCAGAACTATCTGTACAAATGTATCTGTAAGTATCCATAAAGTTGGGCATTCCCAATGAATATACCATGAGTAATGCATGGTCAAATCCCTAGGTGTTGTAGGGCTTTTATGTGGAGTGTCCTTATTGTCTTTTGACTGATGTGACTCTTCACAGTGTAGCCGTCGCTAGACTTAAATGATCATTACTTTGTAGCTGCTGGTTGGGGGTTGTGTCGTCAGACTTTATTGCGTGTAGCAGTCCCAACACGCTTCCTCCCATGCGGCATTAAATGCGACTTGATTGCTCAGGAGAAACCTGACACTTCGCGGAGATGCCTTAACGTTACTTCGAGCTTCCGGGAGCATATGGGGTTCCATATGCCTTCTCCGGGAGCTACGTCCTGGAAGCCACCTTACGGCATAAAGACTTAGCAAATATTTTTGGATTGTACATTGCTTGATCTACGTGTCCTTGTTTGGTTGGTCCACGTATATTGGGCAAAATCAGGGGCAACATTTATCCCCAAGCCTTGTTTATTTGAAAAAATAACACAAGGCTTGCTCAAGTGCTTCCGGTTGACTCCTCGGTTTCCTGGCACGAGCTTTGAGCGCGTGAGGGTGTATTTAATGATGGCTTTTAATGCAACGATTCACTTTTTGCAGAGGTCGATTCGTTTCATGCCCATTGATTGATACGGTGCATTAATGGTGTCAGACGAATACTCAAACGTTTCCACCGCCTTAATTGCAAACCAATCTGGTTCGTTGATTTCTGAGAATTCGAATCGTGCGCTTCCCCCACCGTTCGATTGGTAGGTGACGACGCATGTTCCTCATGCAACTTTGCCTATAAAAGCCACCACCTTTCCTTCATTTCGGTTACTTCCCATTTCTTGCCAACTTTGCTCAAATTTCCCAGAGAGAAAAAATTCTCAGACCCAGAAAAACACTTTTGAACACTTTGCACTTTTTTTTTCAGTTCTTCTTCGTTGCTACTGTCAGTCCTTATCTTCATTTGATTCAGCAGGACCCCCAGTCTCAACACTTCATTGTAAGTTCCTTGCACCCTTTGCTTTATTGTTAATATGCATGGCATGCTGTTACTTATCTGTTTGTTCTTTTCTGGGTTTGTATTCGAAGTTTCTGGGAATGCAAATGTTTAGATTCCTCATATAATCGGTTTGAGTTCACTGCTCTAGTGATAGGATTACTCTTGTCACGTATTTGTTGTTATTTTTTGTAGAAGACCATACGTTCCTCGTATAGTGGTCGCTTAGGGCATAGGATAGATTGTTTTCTTTCTACTTTCTGCCCTTTCTTTTTCTTTAGTGCGCAATGCCGTCTTCTGTGAATTTATTGCACCCGACTCTTGTCCAGGGAATCCTTCTAGGGTTTCCTGTACAACAGGTGTCCGGAGGGGGCCTCTTTCCAGCGGTTAGGGGACCCCCATTCTCTTTTTCTTGGTTTAGGGTTTGGTAGGGGGCCTAACTGCTGGAATCTTAACTCTTTTTACAGAATCGAAACATGTCTGCTTCTGGCTCAAAGTCATCTAAGAAGAGCAGTAAGCGCCTGGCTACCCTCGAGGAGGTCTCGCTAGGTCCTGTTGCCCAGGAGGGGTACAAGTCTCGGGCAACCGGATGGGAGGCGACCGAGCTTCACTCCACTCTTACTTGTCCCCATCAGCTGGAAAACATCGTGGAGGTAGCTGGAATCAAGCCTTCCACATCCGGGACCTACCACCGGCCACCTCGCGATGCAGAGACGCCCAATCATAACTACGGCGGCTTCGGGGCCTGCAGCCAGACGCATTTGATGGTCGGGGCCATGCTTCCTCTCCAAGACTATTTTGTTAATTTTTTAGTTTTTTTCGGCCTTGTGCCATACCAACTTATTCCCCAAGCATACCGCCTGCTTTCAGGCTTCTTTATTTTTTACTCCGCCCGGGGATGGGGCTCTCCCAGCCCGGCGGAGATATTGTATTTTTACGAACTTGTTTCTGTCCCCAAGAAGGGAGACAAACTTAAAGACGGTTTTTACGGGTTCCGGGCCCACCCTGCCAATGATGGAGTGGTCCCGTATAATAGGCAAACTCATGTTAAGGAGTATCGCCATCGTTTTTTCTTCTCTTCCGGGTTCCGGGCAGTGGACCATCCGGAGCTCCTTACTGAGTGGGTCAGGATTCCTCCTTACGAATGGACCGCACCTACTCAGGTCTTTCTTCGGAGAGCCCAGGCCTTTGCCTCTTATGACCGGGCTGATCTTGACGTCGGGGGCCTGGTTACTACGGAGAACTGCAGGAAGGCCAAACTCATCCTGCCGCACCAATCCGTGGAGGACTCTAACCTTTCCAGGGTTATCTGTCCCAACGTGAGGGTGCCTGTTGCGGAGAAGACCTTCCGGGATGAGATCATCGCCACGGCCGAGAAGAAGTACCAGGACTATCTCTACCGGAAGGCTCAGGAGAAGGCATACTCTAAGGCCCAGGCAGCTTCCGGGAGGCCACTTCACGTGGGGAGCCCGATCGAGAGAAGGAGCCAGGCGATCGCCGGGAAGCCCCTTCATATTGGGGACTCAGCGGAGAAAAGGGCTCCCAGGCCACAGCCTTCGGCTCAGGAGCCGAACACTGGGGCTCCTGGTGCCAGTACTTCCGGCTCCGGTGGTAAGTCTCCTTTAGCAGTTCATTACGTCCCTTCTGTTGGCGAGTATGCCAGTCTTAGGCCCGTAGGGTTCGATGATCGTCTTTATAGGTTTAGGATGCCCTCGACCCGGTGGGGAGACCATTTGAAGGAGTTTTATTTTTCCAACTTAGGAGATTTCTTAGGTCGATCCCGGATGGGTTCTGGTCCTCCGGAGCCCGTCCCCTTAGGCCCTTCAGCTTATATTACATCCAGCTGGTTCCGGCCTTCAGACAGCTATCTCGGAGAAGATGCTGCCAGCATCAAAATTCAGAACTTTGCTAGGGCCGAGTTAGAGAGTCAGGGTAGGACTAGCTTGCTTGTCATATCTGAGTGTTGGTGGTTTCCCACGGATGTTCTAACACTTGCTTTCTTTCTTTTGTTGTAGCAGGTGCTTCCATGGACGCCATTTTGGCCGAACTTGCCGGGGTTCACACTCCTGAGGCTCCTCCTCCCTTTACTTCTTCCCAGATGGCCCCCCCTCTAAAGATTTCTTCCAGTGCTCCTCCAGACACTATTGACTTAGTGGATGATGAGGTGCTCCCGGGAGAAGGTCAAGAAAAGCAATGGGGCTTTTCTGAGGAAGTTGAAGAAGGTGGAGGAGGGCACCGGGCTCTTCCTGAGGAAGTTGAAGAAGGTGAAGAAGAGCAAGAAATTGCTCTGATTCGCAAACGCAAAGGCAAAATGGTTTTCCAGAAAGAGCCCAAACGGCCACGGAGAGCTGATACTCCGGCCCACGGTCTTGATGACGGGGTCTCTCCCATGGAGGAACACAGTGCCCCTCCCAATATTGTGCTGACTCCGGTTCCTGGAGATGAGGCGAGACAGGAGCTTCGGATAGCTAAACACAACTACGCCATGGACGAATACTCCCGGGGGTATGCTGAGGTGGAAGCCCTTAGGAGGGTCTTGCGAGTTGAGATGCAAAACACTCTCAACAACCCGGAATACCAGAATCCGTGGGACCTAAATTTGGACCCCCTGTCGGACTGGTTCGGTCGCTTCCTCGGGCCCACCTTAGCTCCCTTTGCTGCGGAGATGACTGGCGAGTTTGCGTCCCAGCTTACCCGGTGTGCACCTAAGCGGTTCGCTGCTTGTGCATCCTTGAACTCCATCTACCAAGTCCAGGATCTCAGCCACTCCCTCACTGTGGTAAGTGTTTTGTAGTTCACTTTTTTTTTTAGCTTGCTGCTGAAGCCGGCCGTCTCTCCAAGAACATAATCAACCATGGTTTCGTCCTGTCCGATTTTGGGGACATGGACAAAGTCAGGAAGATTCTTCAGGATCTTACTGTTGAGAGGCGGCTTTATCAGGAGGCTGCTGAGCGCCGGGAGGCCGCTGCCAAAGCTAATGAGGAAGAGGCCAAGCGGAGGGAAGCGCAGGCGGAGGCAATGATCCGGGAGGAGGCCCTGCGGAGAGATAGGCTGGAGGCCAGGCACCAGGAGGAGCTGAGGACGGAAGGTGAAGCCACTGCGAAGGCCAGGCGGGAGCTTCGGGAGGCCAGGGAAGCCTTGGAGGAGATGGCTGCCAAGGTGAGGTCCTTAGAGGAAACTCACCAGGCAAACTTAGAATCCAGGGCCACCCTTACCGCGGAGCTGAAGGAGCTCAGGGACTTCAAGGAACAAGCCTTTCTCCCGTCTTCATGGCTTGGTCTACAAATGACCTAAACATCAAGCTTACGTTCTACCCCAAACCCGAGGAGATGATCGCCAAATTCCGGGAGAAGAAGTAAAAGCTTGATGCCATGGTGGAGGCACGCATCGGACCTCGTCTTCCTCCTCGCATCGACTAGGCTGCTCCGAGTTTGACCCAGAACAACCAGGATTTCACTCTTTTTTTTTTATATATATATATTTGTTTATTTACAGCTATTTTTCTTTTATTTAAGACAATATCTATATAGCTGTTTTATTTAAAGGGGAGACAATTTCTAAGGCCTGTCCCCGGGCCATTTGTATATATTTAGACCTGCCCTTTAAGGCTAGGATTTTTATATTTATACATGATCTCTTTTGATGCACATATTTTCCTTTTGGACCTGTCCTTTGGATCAGGATGTTTATACTTATGCTTTTTATTTTTGTGCATACTCTTTTTGACCTGCCCTTTAGGTCAGGATATTTTACTTAGTTTGTTTTTTGTCTGTCCGTGCGATATACCCTAGTACCCTGAGTGGCATAGAAACTTTGTTTTTAAGGCACTCAGTTTTATTTAACATGCGGAGGCTGTATACATTTAGACGGTACAAACTCTTTAAACAAAATCTAAGTTACATTCTTGGCTATTGGTAATATTTTCTGAGGTGATCGGCATTCCAGGCCCTTGGCACAATGGTTCCATCCATCCTTTTTAGCTTGTAAGTGCCTGAGCCGATTTCGTCCTCGATTTCATATGGTCCTTCCCAATTTGGCCCAAGTACCCCCACTCCGGGTTCTTGGGTGGCTGGGAAGACTCTTCTTAAGACCATATCCCCAATAGCAAACTTTCTGTTTTTAACTTTGGAGTTAAAATACTTGGTCACCTTCTTTTGATAAGCTGCCATCCGCATTTGAGACTCGTCCCGGAGTTCTTCAACTTAATCCAGGGCTTCTTGAAGCAAAGCCTGATTCGTGACTGGATCGTAAGTCGTTCTCCTGTGGGACGGGAATAACGTTTCTACCGGGACCATCGCTTCACAACCGTACGAGGCCCATAACACTCTTGGCAACTCTTCAGGCCAGTTGTTTTTGCAGACCAGCAGCTTTTTCTTCAGGGTCACCTTTAGGATTTTGTTGACTGCTTCCGCTTGACCGTTTGTTTGAGGTCTGGCCACCGCGGAGAAGCTTTTCACTACTCCGTGTTGGTTGCAGAAGTCAATAAATTCTTCGCAATCGAATTGCTTTCCATTGTCAGAGACTATTTTGTGAGGCAGGCCATATCGACACACTATGTTTTTGATAACAAAGTCTAATGCTTTTTTAGCAGTTATGGTCTTCATGGGCTCAGCCTCTTTCCATTTGGTGAAGTAGTCTACCGCTACTATTGCATACTTTACTCCTCCTTTTCCCGTTGGCAGGGACCCAATAAGATCTATTCCCCATACCGCAAAGGGCCAGGGACTAGTCATCAGGGTGATTTCATTTGGAGGAGCTCTCGGTATGTTTGCGAACCTTTGACACGAATCACACTTTTGGACGTAGTCTATACAATCTTTTTTCATTGTTGGCCAGAAGTATCCCTGTCTCAATATTTTCTTTGAGAGACTGGGTCCTCCCGTATGATCTCCACAGAACCCTTCGTGGACCTCTAGCATGATTTGTCTAGCTTCAGGGTCCGATACACACCTTAAATAAGGCATGCTGAGTCCTCTTCGGTAGAGAATTTGATCCATCATTACATAACGATGAGCCTGGTACTGAATCTTCCGAGACAGTTCCCTTTCTTGGGGCAACTCACCTTTTGTTATGTATTTTATGATGGGGACCATCCAGCTGGGTTCTTGCCCAACCGTTATCGTGGCCTCTTTTATTTTGATGCTTGGCTCTGCCAAGCGTTCCACTGGTACTACCCCCAACTCTTCGATTTCTCTATCTGAAGCTAACTTAGCCAGACAGTCCGCGTGAGCGTTCTTTTCTCGGGGGATTCTTTCTATTTTGTAGTCCGTGAACTCGTGGAGCAGCTCCCGGACTATTGTTACATACGCGGCCATTCGCTCGCCACGTGTTTGGTATTCTCCCGATATCTGGTTTACGACCAGCTGGGAATCACTGTAGACCTCCACTCTTTTGGCTCCTACGGCTTTTGCTAATTTCAGCCCTGCTATTAGGGCTTCATACTCGGCCTCATTGTTCGAAGCTGCGAAGTCGAACCGTAGGGCCGCCTGGAGTCGCAGTTCGGTTGGTGATATCATTGCCACTTCGACTCCGGACCCATTTTCCTTGGAGGCTCCGTCCACAAATACTCTCCACGTGGGGATTGGCGGTACCGACATGTTCGCGGTTGCCTCGGCTTCGTTGCATTCAGTAATGAAGTCCGCCAAGGCTTGGCCTTTTATAGAAATTCGGGGAATGTAGTGCATGTCAAACTGACTTAGCTCCATTGCTCACTTGAGGAGCCTTCTGGATGCTTCAGGTTTTTGGAGGACTTGCCGGAGTGGGTGGTTGGTTAGTATCTTGATCGGATGTGCTTGGAAGTATGGCCTCAATTTCCTCGAGGCCATCAGGAGGCAAAAGACCAACTTTTCAATGATGGGGTACCTCGTTTCGGCTCCTATCATGCGCTTACTGACATAGTACACAGGGTGCTGAGTTTTCTCTTCTTCCCGGACTAGGGCAGCGCTGACCGCGTGTTTGGAGACAGCCAAATATAGAAACAGGTCTTCTCCGAGAACGGGTTTTGACAGGATAGGAGGCTTGGCCATGTGTTCTTTTAGTTTTTTAAATGCCTCCTCGCACTCGTCCGACCACTCAAACTTTTGACACTTCTTCAGTATGTTGAACAAGGGAATGCACTTGTCTGTAGAACGTGAGATGAAGCGGCTTAGGGCAGCCACCTTTCCGGTCAGGCTCTGCACATCTTTGTGCTTTTTGGGGGATGGCATGCTCAAGAGAGCCTGGATTTTTTCCGGGTTTGCCTCAATCCCCCTCTGGCTGACGATGAAGCCCAGGAACTTCCCTGACTTGACCCCAAAGGTGCATTTCTTCGGGTTGAGCTTCATGCCGTATCTCCGGACTACTTCGAAACATTCCTCTAAGTCGTTCGCATGGCTATTGCATGCTTTGGACTTGACGAGCATGTCATCTACATAAACCTCCATATTTCGTCCCAGGAGGCCTTTGAACATCCGGTTGACCATTCTCTGGTAGGTCGCTCCGGCGTTTTTCAGTCCGAAGGGCATGACTAGGTAACAGTATACCCCCTTATCGGTCCTGAAGCTAGTGCACTCCTGGTCTGCCGTATGCATCTTTATTTGATTATACCCAGCATAGGCGTCCATGAAGGATAGTAGTTTGAATCCAGAAGTGGCGTCTACCATCTGGTCGATCCTGGGCAGCGGGAAGCAGTCCTTCGGACAAGCTTTGTTTAGATCAGTGAAATCTATACAAACTCGCCAAGTCCCGTTCGGCTTGGGTACCAGGACCGGATTGGCTAGCCATTCTGGATAGTATACGTCGCGGATCATGCCGTTGGTCAAAAGCTTGTCCACCTCTTTCTCCAGAGCCTCGGCTTTCACCGAGTCGAGCGGGCGTCGCTTTTGCTGGACTGGCGGCATGTCCGGATTGACGTTGAGTACGTGGGTGATGACATGGGGGCTTATGCCAGTCATGTCTTCTTGGCGCCATGCAAAGATGTCGATGGCGCCCTTCAGTGTTTTTATTATTTTCTCTTTTTCCTCCGGATCTAGGCTCTTTCCCAGCCGGAGTACTTTGGTGGAGTCGAGGTCGCACACTGATAATTCCTCGACATCCTCCATTGGTTCCACAATTCTTTCGGACCCCACACGGGGGTCTAACTCATCTTCTTCAGCCACTTCTGGCTCAATGGATTCCCGGATCATCAATACGGGCAGGTGGGTTGCTGTTGGGTTTTATGCCCTATATAAAACTCATTTCAATATAATCAGATTTGCTTATTAATATAGATCAGAAATAACATTTAATGTTGCATGGTTCACATGATTTATTTCATGATTATATGTACATAATGTATAAATTCATCTGAAACCCTTTTCACATACTTGATCCCGTTTTATTGTGCTGTCAACACATTGGAAAGTAAACATGACTATGTGAATAAAGTTTCCTAGATTTATCAGACATAGGGTTTTACTGATATGATAATCTACAACAGAGTTTACTTGCATTTGGAGAAGTGCTATGTTCTTTCCAGAGCATTGATTAAAGTAAAGCTCAGGTTGGATGCATGGAGTATGCATCGGAAGGGACCGATATTGAACTTTGACTTAGATTTATTAAACTTACCGTAATATCTATTCAAGTCAATATCGCCTAGTTGATCCTAGATCAAATGATCTTAATCCTGATATGATTAGGCTCAATCTTGAAAGGCTATTCGTGTTCTTTGATTTGTTAGTTAAGCCTACTTTTAGGTCAGGGTGATACGTACATTTTGGGAACACGGTAGTGCAATTGAGTGGGAGCGCTATCATAAACATGGAATCTATAGCTTCTATCTGGCGAATAGTAAGCAAAGGATGATCTCCTTCGAGCTTGACCAAACGAACATAAATGGTGGAGTACTCATTTCACATAAGCTGAAATATCATTTATACGGGGTCAAGTGTTTTAAGGAATAAATACATTGTAGGGTGTAACGGTAATTTAATCCCTTTACAGTGTAGATCATTCATATAGAGGATCATTGATCACATTAGGATTATAACAATGGATAACTAATGATGTGTCTATATGGTAGAACATATAGAGCATTCTATATACTGAGAGTGCAATTCTAAGTTCTATGCGTGGATTCAACGAAGAATTAATAAGTTAGTGAATTTTAGTGCTAAATTCTTGATCTACTTATTGGAAGCTCGGTTATATAGACCCATGGTCCCCCCACTAGTTGAGATAATATTGTTTGTAAGACTCATGTAATTGGTTTTGATTAATCAATTATAATTCACAAATTAGACTATGTCTATTTGTGAAATTTTCACTAAGTAAGGGCGAAATTGTAAAGAAAGAGTTAACAGGGGCATATTTGTTAATTATGATACTTTGTATGGTGCAATTAATAAATATGATAAATGACAATATTATTTAATAATTATTTATAGTTATTAAATAGTTAGAATTGGCATTTAAATGATTGAATTAGGAAATTGGCATTTTTGAGAAAATCAGATACAAAAGTGGTAAAATTGCAAAATTGCAAAAATCAAGGCCCAGTCCACCTAGCCTAGGGCCGACCACTTATGTTATTTTTTTAAATGATTTTTTTCATTATTTTAATGCCATATAATTCAAATCAAACCCTAGAGGAATGCTATAAATAGATAGTGAAGGCTTCAGGAAAATTACACTTTCTGAATCAGAAAAACCTGAGCCTCCACTCTCTTCTCTAGCCGCCACTCTCTCTCTCTTTTCTTCCTCAATATTTCGAACCTCTCTTAGTGATTAGAGTAGTGCCCACACACATCAAGCAATACCTCAATCATAGTGAGGAAGATTGTGAAGAAAGATCAACAGCAAAGGAGATTCAGCATCAAGGATTCAGAGAAGAAGATCCAGGTTCAGATCTTGATAATACTCTGCTACAGAAAGGAATCAAGGGTTAGAGATCTGAACGGAAGGAGTCATTATAATTCCGCTGCACCCAATGTAAGGTTTCTTAAACTTTATATGTGTTTAATTTATCGTTTTAGAAAGTTCATATTTAGGATGTTAATAAACATACTTGTGAGTAGATCTAAGATCCTGGTAAAATAATTTCCAACAGTTGCAACATTGTAACATTGCCTTGCCTCCCCTTGATTTCCTCTCACCGTCCCTATTCCAGCTTCCTGGGTAGGAAACTTTAAGCACAGGTGCCGAATGGATGTGACCGCGCCAAAATCTACCAAGGCCGGTCGGCCGAGGATCGCGTTGTAAGCAGTTGGACAGTCCACCACCATGAAAGTGCAGTATTTAAATGTGCTCTGGGGGGTGTCTGGGCACAAGGTGACTGGAAGTCTTACTTTTCCCATCAGGATAAGTGTCGTCCCATTAAACCCTGTGAGTTGGGACCCACTGGGCGAGAGGTCTCGGTCCGTCAAGCCTATTGCGGTGAAGGCCTCCTTGAAGAGTAGGTTCACGGAACTTCCATTGTCGATTAAGACTCTGGCCACCACTTTATTAGCGATGGGGGTCTCTATGACCAATGGGTCATGATGAGGGAAGCGCACCGTCTTGGCGTCTTCTTCCGTGAACGTGATGGGTTGGTCCATCAGCCGGGGCCTTTGAGCTGGGAGTTGAGTAACCTCCCAAACCTCATTATGTTTCATGGCCCTTCTGTATCGCTTGAGCTCCTTGCGAGTAGTTCCTCCGATATGGGGACCTCCGGAGATCATGGCTACCCTCCCGTTAGGTCTGGGCGGCAGACCGGGGATGTGCTGGGCGTCGCCTGCGGGAGCCACTGGAGCTAACGCTCCTGCTGTATCCCACGGTGTTCCCTGGGGCACACCCACTGTCGCGTGGCCTGGATTGAGGTGAGGCAGCCTATTTTTGATCCACTCATAGAGGTGGCCCAACCGAATTAAGTTTTCAATCTCGTCCTTGAGATTTTTGCATTCAGTGGTGCTATGACCAATGTCGTTGTGGTACTCGCATCTTTTGCTCAGATCTCTCCGGGAGCTATCCTTGTACAATGGTTGTGGTCTCCGGTAGTGTGTATTTTGCCTAGTAGCAAAGTACACACGCTCTTGGGAGTCCGACAGCTCCGTGTATTGGGTGTACTGGGGAGTGTACCCCCTTGTCTGGCGCTTCTCCCCCGTCCGGGTGCTGCCCTTGGAGGACCTTTTACTCCTCGAGCCCTGGGAAGGGCCTGCCAGGCTAGCGGTCGGAGCAGAGTGCGAAGGAGTTTGTCCATTCGTCCCGGACGGATTGCCGAAACGGGATGACGCTGGCGCCAAGGCCTGGCCCTGGCTATATCCGGGGGTGGCAGAGAATTGTATGTCGCTTGTCTGTGGAGTTGCGGTCGGGGCAATACCTGAGGGCGATACTCCGGGCATGTACCCTGCTATCCCGGTGGGATAGTATCCTCCATAAGCCACTATTTGGGCTTCTTCGAGGTTAATATATTTTTGGACTATCTTCTGGAAGTCCTGAAGGCTAGCAGCTCCTTCTTGCTGTAGTTCATTCCAGAAAGGAGTCCCCGTACGGATGCCTGCTTGGAGAAGCGCAAGCTGTTGTTCGTCGTCGACTTTCTTGGTTTTCGAGGCTTCCTCTCGGAACCTCTTTATATAGTTTTTCAAGGTCTCGGTGGGCAGTTGCTTGATGTTGGTCAAGGCACTGACCTCCAAGTTGACCTTTCTTGCGGCGACAAACTGTCTCCGAAAATTGGTCTGTAGCATGTTCCAACAGCCCACGGATCCTGGTTCCAGCTTCTTGAACCATTCCTCTGCAGACCCACTTAAAGTAAGCAGGAAGCACAGACATTTGGCGTCATTGCTGACTCTCATGACCGTCATGACACGGTTGAACTGTGATAAGTGGTCGCTTGGATCAGAGTTCCCGGTATAAGCTGCCATTTCGGGCATCTTGAAGTTCTTAGGGAGCTCCGCCTCCAGGATGTGCTTAGCACATGGCTCCCGGTCCTCGCTATCTGAGTCAGAGTCGTCCCCTTTCTGTCTTCGGGAGACTCGGGCAATGTCTTTTCGAAGTATGGCGAGTTCCGCCATAATTCCTTCATTTAACGTACCCGTGGAGACCGCGGGTCCGTATCTTTTTTGGTCAAGGTGATCCCGGAAGTCACCTTGGTTCCCATTAATTTGATTTCTCAGATCAACGGGAGGACATCTCTGTCCTCTTCTTCCCCTACCCCCGGGCTCTTGGTGCACGAAAACGCTCTTTTGGTCCTCTCGATCCTGAGGGCCAAAGCTCCCTTTTTGGGGCTTGCCCCTCTGCGGACCTTTCCCCCTAGGGAAATCTGAGCGGACCTTTCGCGGATCCTGCGCCTTTTTCTTTCGCCCTGGGGTAGAGGTAGGGTTTTTTGTTTGGTTCCCTTTATCAGGGTACCTTATAGGACTAGGTTCCCTAGACTTCTGCTGTTGGGAACTAGGCGAGGACGTCTCTGGTTCCTTGCCAAGTCCAGCAGTCATTGCCTTGGGATGCACGTGAATGCCAGCCGCCTCCATGGCTTTTTGCATGGCCAGCATCACTTCTTGCATTTTTTGGTTTTGTGCTTTCTGAGCTTCGATCTCGGCTTCGTGATCAATAGCTTTTTGCCTGAGAAGCACCAACTCTGAGTAACTGCCTTCGTCGTAGGCATACTCCTCGAGGTTTCTCTCGTAGTCATCATCTGGAATTCCTTCTTCTTCCTCGGAACCCTCAGCTGCTCTTGAGGCTACATCTTCCTCATTTGGGTCTTGAGCATCTTCTAGTGGGCGAGGCTGATGAGTACTTCTAGTCTCCACCATGTTTGTGAAGTCAAGTGTTCGTTTACAGTAGCTTTCTTCAGCTCTCAATGAAAGCACCAAAATGTTGACCGAGGTTTTCGGCAACTAATAAAATATTATAAAGTTATAGAGCTGTAAGAAAATTAGAGAAGGATTTTTACGTGGTTGGGGCGTTAATGAGCCTTAGTCCACGAGTCTTTGTTATTTATGGATGTATTTAATACAAAGAATGTATTTGGTGAGTGTTTCACCCTTATAAATACAGAGAATGTTCTTGGTGAGTATTTACTCTTCTTGCTCTTATGCAGCCCAAGATTCTCGATCCCATTTAATGAGCTTTGAGGGGGTATTTATAGTATTTTTGGTGGGGTGATCCCCAGAACTATCTGTACAAATGTATCTGTAAGTATCCATAAAGTTGGGCATTCCCAATGAATATACCATGAGTAATGCATGGTCAAATCCCTAGGTGCTGTAGGGCTTTTATGTGGAGTGTCCTTATTGTCTTTTGACTGATGTGACTCTTCACAGTGTAGCCGTCGCTAGACTTAAATGATCATTACTTTGTAGCTGCTGGTTGGGGGTTGCGTCGTCAGACTTTATTGCGTGTAGCAGTCCCAACACGCTTCCTCCCATGCGGCATTAAATGCGACTTGATTGCTCAGGAGAAACCTGACACTTCGCGGAGATGCCTTAACATTACTTCGAGCTTCCGGGAGCATATGGGGTTCCATATGCCTTCTCCGGGAGCTACGTCCTGGAAGCCACCTTACGGCATAAAGACTTAGCAAATATTTTTGGATTGTACATTGCTTGATCTACGTGTCCTTGTTTGGTTGGTCCACGTATATTGGGCAAAATCAGGGGCAACAGAAATATATATAATAATAACAACAAATAAAAATAAAAATATATAGGATGCTAATAAAATTATATATCATGTTAATAAAAGTACAATAGAAAATATAACTTAAATATTATTTAAAAAAATTATATACCGTAAAACAAAAAATACATATACCATTCACCAAAACATATATACAAAAAATAATAATAATAAAAATATAGATTATTAATATATATATATGTATGTATACTATACTAACCAAATTATATACTACAATTAAAATATATATACCATGACCATTGTATATAATAAAATAAAAACTAATTAAATATTATTTAAAATAAATAATCATACGATCAAAAAATATAAAAATAATAATTAAATATATGTAGCATGACAATAAAATTATATACATATATTAAAATAGTTTTATTATGCTAATAAAATTATATACCACTATTATACATATCATAATAAAAAATAAATATCATCTAAGAATAATAATATACCATACAATAAAATAGAAATATACCGTACAACAAAATCTATATACCCACAACCCAAAACAATTCATAAAAAATTAAAAAAATTGACATAACTTTTAAATAAAAAAGATTTAAACAAAACTAATATAGATATACCATAATGTTTAAATAATTTGCTTCTAATTCTAAAAAAAAAAAAGAAAATTAATGATTTTGAAATAAGGACATTTACTAACATAGTCTTATGATTAAGGGTCATTTGTTATATTTTTTTGAAATGAGGACATAAACTAACATAGTCTTATGATTTGGGGCCATTTACTACAATTTTCTATTAAAAAACCGATCTAATCCAATTAGTAATTGGATCGGATGATGATTTTCCAAATCCAATTACTAATTGGATTGGATCGGATGAGAAAAAAAAGATTAAATTGGATCGGATGCCCACCCCTAATATCTGATTTAATGAGAAAAGAGTCTCATAGTCAAAGATAGTGAATGAGCACTAAATACCTTACACAAGGGTAAATATTTAAGGGGACTTTTCACTTATATACCTAAATCTAATAATAATGACACTAATAACCAAAATCAAATTAATTATATAAACACGGAGCAAAACATACCAAAACGGAAAAAGTATTACCATTGTTCAGGTTTTACTTATTTATTTTGTCTTATTTATAGACATTTAGAGCATGTTTGGTATTGCATTTTGTTTTTTGTTTTAAAAAATTGTTTTTAGAAATGAGAACAAAAAATAGTTTTTGAAGTTTTTAAACACAAGTCACGTTTGGCTAGTGATTTTTAAAAACAATATTGACCAAAAGTGAATTGGTTTTTAAAACAGAAAACAACATTTTGTTGTTTTCAAAATTTTTGTTTTTTGTAACTTTGTTTTCTGAAAACTGTTTTTAAAAAACAAGGCCAAACAAGCCAAATTGTTTTAAAAACAATTTTCTGTTTTTAAAAACAAAAAACAGTTTTTTAGTTATGATGCCAAACATGCACTTATATTTTTAATAAAGAAAATAATAAGTCTCTCCTAAAAAGACACATTCATTTCTCTCTCCCCATCGATTTTCTATATTTTTTTTCTCAAAAAATTATTTATTTTATTTCCTCAACATTAAAAATAAATTTCATCTCCGCCATTAATCATTTTGACATAAAGTTGATATCATTAGAATTCAAATATCTCCAACGTCACATTGGAGATGGATAGTCTTGTTACTGTCCAAGCTCTCAGGAGTTCTATAACTATGGTTTTTCCGTTTGGTAGTTGTATTGAGGAGTGCAAATCTCTTCTTTCCAACTTGAATAATGTTAATTCGTTTTGTTAAACGATCTGCTAATCGTGTTGCTTATGCTTTTGCTCAAGTTTCATGGTTACATGCTGATTGTAGTTATTCGGTTTCCTCCATTCCGAGTAACATCTTTGATGTAATTGAGCAAGAAATGCATTAATAAAATCATCATCTTTAATTCAAAAAAAAAAAAATTAAAATTAATCATTTTAAAATGTAACAAATATATTTTTTTTTTGTCAAACATGAAAAAATAATCATAATTAAGAGCAACATTTCATTTTCTTTTATAATTTATTATAAATAAATAACTAAATTTTAAAATTTAAATAAAATTAAGTTTACTAATAATTTTATTAGTTACTATAAATATTTTATTATTTTATATATAAAAACTAAATAAAAAAGTTTATTTTAACATGTAATTTTTATAATTTTTTTTAATTTATAAAGAAACTAAATCGTATCTTAATATAATTAGTTACGTATCAAATTATTTTAATTAAAATTATATTATTTTATTGTTTAAGATACTTTTATATTACTTTTTATATTACTTTTTATTTGTAGTAATAATATTTTTATTACCTTCAAAATTTATTTGAGAATTTAATAGGTACAATAAAGTTACTATAGTTATTATTTATTAGTAAAATTATTAGTTTTAATATAATGTTGAAGATATTATTTGGTTGCTTATAAGTTTTATAGATAAATATTAAATAAATTTATATTAAGTACAATCATTTAGTAACTTCAATATATATAATAAAACAATAGACTAATATATAAAGTTAGTTTGTCCATTAGTTTTTTTAAATTATAAATTTGGGTTTTTTTTGTTAATAAAATATTAAAAAAAAAAAAACTTGATGACTTTTGATGATAGCTAGTAGTATTTTTTTTTTTTAAAACTCAATGATAGTAGTATTACTAGTATTTATAAAATATTTTTTTAGTGACTCATAAAATTGATTGGTATATTATATTTTGTTTGAGTTAAAAATTTGATTTATTTTATTATAAAAAAAAACTAAAAAGTTATATCTACTATTTTTTTTTTCTATAGAAACCTACCTAAATGGTTCAACAAAATTAACTTATTTAAAATATTATATGTTTTTTTTTTTTAAATATGAACAATAAAATACTTTTTAGTAACTCTTGAAACTTGAAAGTGAATGAAATAACATATTTAATTTTGTTGATTTTAAAATTTAGTTAATTAAAAAAAAAAAGAAACTAATACTTATTGTTTTTTTTTTTATTTTGGTCATGCGAAAAATATATACACGCTTATCAAAATAGTTTTGAAAAGTATATTCTAATTATATAATATTTTTAAGTTAAATAATTAAGTTTGAAAAAATTTATTTAATTTTCTTGATAAAAAAATAAAAGAAAGTGAAACAGTAAATGTCATTTAATTAAGAGGAAAAGACAAAAACTTAAAAAATAAAAAATTAAATAAGAAAGTCAAGTTATTGTTAGGAAAAAAAAAAAGCAGAGACTAGATACAGTTGAAAAAAAGAAGAAGAAAAGAAAAGAGTTGAAAGATTGACTCTATGCCTAGTAAAACAAATAGATAGTAATTTTCGGTATATGCATATGACAAATTATTAAAAAATATCCACATTCACAGCATTAAAATGTTAGAGCATATTTTTGTAAATATTTTATAAAGTATGTATTTCGGGCTAATTTTCTCAATATTTAATTAGCGGGTGAGAAGTAAATCATATATATGGAGTTTATTGATAAACTTCTTTTGCACGTAACTATATATATAAAAGGAAACATGTTACATTCTTATTTAGCTCCCACAAATTATATTACGGAGTTTATGATTTTTTTTATTCTTTTCTATTTTACTTTCCTTTGAATATATTTTTAGTTTTTTTCCTTTTGAAGAAGAAAATAGTGTCAGTTGACATCAATGATTTTTAAGATTTTCTCAGTTATTAATTCTTAATGATACAAATTTAATGAGTAGAGTTAACACGAGAAAAGGGGTTAACAATTCTCATTTTTTTTTTTTTGGAAAATACTTTAACATTCTAATTAATTAAAGTAAATTGTGGCTAAACTCTGTTACTTTATATTCTCCAGCATTTAACCTTAAATTCAATTTTTTTACAGTCAAACCCACTAAATAATTTAGTTTTCTCATCCACGTGGACCTAGACTTTAGTTGCCAGGGCACTATCCTAAATAAATGCCATGTCATTCAATAAGCAATTAAATGAAAAAAAATTAAGTTAAATGAAAATCAAAATTAAATTAAACACAATATAAAATCAAAATTAAAACATTTAAAAAAGAATTTTTTTTAAAACATACTTTGAGAAGCTCCATAAACGAATGAAGACGAACCTAGACGAAAATAGTAATGGAACTTGTGAAATCACTACAACAATTTTGATAATTAGGGGCGGACCTATTACCGGCGGGGAAGGTCCGCCCCTAATAATAAGGTTATTACCGGCGGATTTAGGGGGTCCGCCGGTATTAGTGTTTATTTTTTTAAAAAATTAAAAATATAATTAAAAAATATTAATATCGGCGGGGTACCAGTATTAGCGGCAGACAACCCCTGCCGGTATTTACGAGGCACCATTAATGCGGGAAAATACCCGCCCATTAATTTAAATTAGAATTAGCGGCGGATCAATACCGGCGAGGATCCACCGCTAATTCTAATTAAATATTATTTTTTGTATTAATAACGGCGGGGTCCAGTATTAGCGGCGGACCCCCACCGGTAATGTTTCTATATATAAACACACCCACTCCCGGTTCCCCCATTTCTTCCCTTTCATTTTTTTTCCCAATTTTATTTTTCTCTCATTTTTCTCTCTGAAAACCGAAGCAAACCCCCTCCAAACCGCCTCCCCCAATTTTTTCTCTTTGTTTCTGCCTCCGGCTTCGTCTCCGCCAGCGTCGTCTCCGTCTCCGCCTCCGTCTCCGTTTGAAGTGGTTTAGGTATTTATATTTACCAATATATGTTTTACAGATTATTTTTTTTGGTTTTGTTTGCTAATGTAAATTTTTATGTTATAATTTCAGAAATTGTAGAAGAGGTTTCAAATTTTTGGCTTGGAGAAGAGATCAGAAAGTTTCATTTGTGTAAAGTATGTTTTTTATTTCTGTAAAATTTGTAGTTAGTATTATAAATCTGAAATGTATTGTATATATAAATATTTTAATTAATATGTGTAAAATATTGTTAGTGTATAAATTAAAAATGTATTAATTTATTAAATCTGTAATTTTTTCTGAAATAAAAAAAAAATCTGTAATGTGTTGTATATATATATATAAATATATACAGTATATAGTATATAGTGTATTCTATATATTATATATTATACAATAGATAGATAGTATATAGTATATATTTTTATGTACATTTTTATATATAGTATATATATTATTTGTCTTAGTAAATATGTGTAATATATAGATTATTGTTTGAGTTTAATTGTTTATGTGTAATATATGGATTATTATTTGAATTTAATTGTTTATGTATTTTGATTTTAGTTATAATTATTTGTGTGGTTATAATAATTTCAGTTTTGTATTTAGTAAAATTTTACTAATTAAAAAATTGATAAATTTAGTTTAAATGTTTTAATTATAAATAAAAAACTTATATGAATATTTGTGTAATTATTCTTAATTAACAAGTAAAATTTTTTAGGTTTTTAATAAATTTATATAATTTTAAAATTAATACAATTTATTAAAATAATAATTATTGAAAATATAAAATTTTGCCTTTAAATATTTTAATAATTTAGTGTTATTTTGTAATTATTTTTAAATATGTGATTATTTATAAAAAAGAAGTTAATTTTTTGAAGAAAGTTTATGTAAATAATAAATTAATATTATTGATAAAAATAATTAGTATTTATATAATAAAATAATTAACAAACATTAGAATTATTAGAAAAAACTTTTTTATTAAAGAAAAAAATATTTTTTTTAACAAACTTAAATTTAATTATTTATATTAAGTTAATTATATTTTTTTAATTTTTTAAATACTATGATAATTAAATTTATTTGTAAATATATTTATGTAATTATTAAATTGATATATTTATTTATAAATAAACTAAATATTTATATAAGTAATTATTTAAAAAAAAAATTAGAGAAATAAAATGAGTTTATTTAATAGTATTGAATATTAATTTTAATAAATAAAATATAATTAAAAATTCGTAAATGACTATAATGAATTAATAATAAATAAAAAATAAATTGATAACTAATATTTCATAAAACTTTAACCAAATAAAGTCTTTAACCAAATAAAACTTTAAACAATGTTGGTGTATACTTTGTTTGCAATATATTAAAAATAAACTTTAACCAAATAAATTACAATGTTGATTAATTTTCCTTTGCTAATATAAGCATATTACAAATAAAATTTCTTAAAATAGCATAAGATTTTAATTAATTTATCACGTCGAATTCATAAAATTTCATAAAATAGCATAAGATTTTAATTAGTTTATTAACATTGCTTAAACTCATAAAACTTTAAAATTCTTTTAGATGACGATTGATAAGTCTTGGATTTCTTGGAGAAAACGTGGTAAAGAATATTGGGAGTGTCTACAAGTATTTTTGGCGATGGCTTCAAATTATAAAAATTCTGATGGGAAAATTAGATGTCCTTGTGTTAAATGCTTAAATACTCGATTTGAGCCTTTAAACATTGTGGAAGCGCATATATTTGATTGGGGTTTTGATAATGGTTATCAAAAGTCGATTTACCACGGGGAGTCAGAAACAGAAGTTGTTGCACGGACGGAAGTTGTTGAGCATATTTTAGATGATGAAGATGACGAGATGATTCCCATTGTTGAAGATTTCATTCGACCAACAACTGAAGATGTTCAACGCAATTATGATTCTTTTCAATATTACGACGAGTTATTTGAAGAGATTGAAGCTGAATTGTATCCTGGATGCCATTGGATTTCTTCACTTAACTTTCTAGCAAAGTTATTGCATTTGAAAGTTCGTGGAAAAATTCCTATCGGCGTATTTGATGAATTATTAAAATTATTGAATCTTGCTTTTCCGAAAGGAAATAAAATTCCATCGACGTACTATGAGGCTAAAAAGAGACTAAAAAAATTAGGTTTAGGCTATGAGTCTATTCATGTGTGCGAGCATGATTGTTGCTTGTTTTATAAAGAGCATGCCACTAAAGATGCTTGTCCAATTTGTGGAACTAGTTGATGGATTACTTCAACAAAAGCTAATGGAAAAAGGGTGCCACGTAAGGTGTTGCGCTATTTTCCATTGACACCTCGGTTGAAAAGATTATATGGTTCAAGACATACTGCAAAACACATGGTATGGCATCATACTGGAAAATCGAAGGATGAACGAGTGATGCGTCACCCGGTTGATGGGATTGGTTGGAAGGACTTTGATGCTAAACATCCTGATTTTGCCAGTGAACCTAGAAATGTTCGCTTAGGTTTAGCTGCTGATGGCTTTAATCCATTTGACAACATGAGCCTAGCATATAGTATGTGGCCTGTCGTGTTAGCAAATTATAATCTTCCACCTTGGTTGTGCATGAAAGACAATAATTTCATGTTGGCCCTACTAATTCCTGGACCAAAATCACCAGGAAAAGACATGGATGTTTTTCTAAGACCATTGGTGGATGAGCTGAAAGAGTTGTGGGTTGATGGAGTTGATACGAGATATTGTAGGACAAACACCGTGTTCAAGTTGCGTGCAGCCCTTTTATGGACTATTAATGATTTTCCTGCTCGAAGTAGTTTGTCTGGATGGAGTGGTCAAGGATACAAAGCTTGTCCAACATGTAACGAAGACACTTCTTCGATACGAGTGATTGGTAAGACATTTTGCTCTATGTATTTTAAGGGGGTAGAAACCAAATTTAACCGACTTGATCGCAACGAAGATGAAGTGATTCCTAGAATTCTTACCGTCTTCCAATCACAATGTCGTCCCTTAACAAGAGAAAATATCATGCCTCTAGACAGAAAGACTCGTGAAAAGGCTGAGTGGTTCATCTTTGACAATTCACCTGAAATCAGACCATATTTAGAGTAAGTTTTTTCCTTTATTAATCTATATTTGGTCTTATTCTACATAGTCTTATTTAACATTTAACATAGTGATGTTATATGACTTACAATGAACACTTAGAAGAGATAAAACTTCAGTACCCAGATGGAGATCATAACATTTTACACAAAAAATATTTCCAGCGATGGTTTCATAAGAAGGTGATATGAGTGATTCAATTATGATTTGAAAATGATCATGATTAATTATGAGTCATTCTAAGATAATTTTGTTCATTTAGATATATAATTTACACAAGCTTGGATCATTGGAGAATGGTGAAGAGTTGCTAGCTTTAGCATGTGGGTCAGATCACTTAGTAACATATTATGAAGGGGTTTTAGTGAATGGTGTTCGTTACATGGTAGCTGAACGTGATAAGAAGCGTACTACTCAAAATAGCGGTGTCTCCGTGGCGGGAACAGAAGGATTCAATTATTATGGAACCTTAGAAGATGTGATGATGTTCACTTTTTGTGGTGTGTATTCAGTAACATTATTTCGGTGTAAATGGTTCAATACCAATCCACAGAGGAAGAAAACAATCATTGAGAGTAACATCATTAGTATCAATGTTAGTGGCGAATGGTACAAAGATGACCCATTTATACTTGCTACCCAAGCTAAGCAAGTATTTTACCTCGATGATTTGCTTAGAGGTAGACATTGGAAAATAGTCGAGAATGTAAACCACCGGCAAATTTGGGACATTGAGCAGGATGAAGATGATGAAGATGTTGTACATGATTTAATCTCCTCAAATTTTCAGTTGACTGTGGATCTAGGAGAGTTAATTTTGCAACCTTCTGAAGTGGCGACAATAATTGATACTGCACAAAATTTGAATGTAAATCAGGCTGATGAAAATGATGTGGATGGTGACGTTGATAACGTAATAGATGACGAAGGTGACGAGTTGCTAGTTGATCGATGTGAAGACGATATTGTTTCTAAAAATAATGAGTGTGATAGTGACTATTAGTTTACATATGTTATTAATTTGTTTGTAATAATATTATAAGTGATGAACTTGATGATGTTAATTGTATTTCAAACTATAACTATTTTTGGTAATCTATATTTATACTAATTTAATCATACAACTTTGCTTTTAAAGAGTCATAATGTCAGCCGGTGTAGCTTCTTCTCACGGGGGAGACGGTGGAGGTTTAGATCCACCTGATCCTAGTAGGGTACCCTCAGCCTGCGAGGCAGCACCACCGCCCAAAAGAAAAGGTCGTGGTCGTGCTACTAATATACCACTAGAGGCTCGCAGACGTACGAATGAGGGGCCATTGCCACTTATACTTGATCCTGCAACAGGAAAAGTAGTTGGCAGGGAGAACCAAGCTTTCATCTGGCAGGTGGGTTTTGAAGTTAGCACATTATTGCTGGGGAACTACTTGGACTTTTGTGATGTACCTCAACATCACAAGGACCAAGTTGTGCAGAGAATGAAGGTAATAAATTGATGGACATAATAAATTTTATTCATGTATAATTAAACTAAGTAATAATTTAATTCTTCAAATGTAGTATTTTTATGATATCGATGGTCACGCTGAACCCGAAAAAGTGATGAGGACTCTTTACCATGAGATGGGCAAAAGATACTCAGAAAGAAAAAACATTAGGCATACCTTCTTCCAAAAATATTATGAGGGGAACCCAGATAATCTTGAGGCGGCACTCAATGCTCCTCCTGAGCACTATGTAACAAGAGAGCATTGGAAAGAGATTATTGATTTGTTTTTTAGCCCAAAGTTTATAGCGCGTTCCAATCAAAACAAGCAAAACAGAAAACAAATGAAGTACCCCTCAACTCAAGGCACAAAATCAATGACAGCTCAGCGTCATGAATTTGTAAGTAGACTTCAAATAATTCATTTATTGAAATAATAATTTTTACAGAATCTAACACTGATAACATTACAGAAGGAGCCCGAAAAATATGTTATACCAACTTGGAGAGAGAGCCATCTGAGGAAGGATAAAACTTGGGTCGATGATGCTGCTAAAGAGAAATTTGTGAGTTACACTAATATTTCATTATTTTTCTTAAAATTATTATATAATTGATTATTTAACAATTTTTATTTATGTTCAAGAGCAACTCACTCGTGAAATGGAGGAAGAGATGGCGAGAAGTAGGCTTCAAAGCCAATCTAGCAGTGATTCTGGAACTTCGGAGGTGCCGTCTGACATCTAATTCAAGGTCATGGGCAAGGTCATGGGTGATAGGAGTGACTACATTCGAGGATTCGGTTACAACATAGCAAAGAAGGGGAAAAGATCAACAACATCATCTAGCTCTTCGAGCCAAAGTCAAACTCAATCTCAAGCAGGGTCTACTATTTCTCAAGATGTTGGTATTATGGCTGAGATGTTTCAGAGATTGCGTGAACGCTTTCCACCGGGACAGGACAGTTCTGATCTGTATGACCCGCGATTTGACAGATTCCTCCAACAATATTTACCTACCCAACCTCAGGGTAGTGCAACATGTCCAAGGCCGCAACAACAACCTTTACAGCAGACTCAGCAATCTCCTAATGTGCAAGGAAGTGCCTCCCAATCTCCTCTTATTCCAAACATGTTTGGACGCTCCTCCCAGTCTCTTCCATTTTTCTACTCTGATTTTTTTGGAGGATCACAGTCCCAACAGTCGATGTTGGGCCAATTTGGGAGTTCATCTCAGCAGCCGATGTTTTTCGGGGGTCCAATGCAGCAAACTTCTCCGGGTCAATTTTTCGGTTCACAAAATTCATACTTTTTCCCGGGTCAGTTTCAGCAACAATCCCCGAACTTCTCGCCACAACAATCTCCAAATATTTCGCAACAGCAATAATCTCCGAATTTACCACAACAACGACAGACTCGGCCATTTGCGGAGCTTTTATCTTCCCAACAACCATATTACCCATCACCGCCAGTATCGCAAGCTCAGGACAATGCACCGAATCCTGATATTAACTTAAACGCTACTGGCTCAAATTTCGAAGATGATTTGTTTGATCAAGACAATAATAATTAGTTTATCTTAATTTTAATTATGTGTGGATTTATTTAAGTTTTTAATTATGTTTGGATTTCTTTAAGTTTTAAATAATGTATGGATGATAATAATTAATTTTTAAGTTTTAAATAATGTATGAATGATAATTATGTGTGGATTTGTTAGTTTTTATTTTAGTATTTATTAATAATATAAATTTAGAAAGAAAATTAATTAATTAAATATAAAAAAAACGTTATTTATTATTAATATTTATTTATTTATTTTTTAAAAAAAAACATTATTACCGGCGGACTCCCGCCGGTAATAATGAGACAGAAACATGTCAGTGGAAGGGTGTACACCGGCGGACCCCGCCGCTAATTGTCTGCCGGTATTAATGATTAATAGTGGCGGACGTGTCAGTCCGCCGCTATTAATCATTAATAGCGACGGGGTATTACCGGCGGAGCAATACCGGCGGACCCCGCCGCTAAAACTTATTACCGGCGGATTTATCAATTATTACCAGCGGACCCCTCCGCTCCTAAAAACGTTAATTCTTGTAGTGAATGTCGTTGTCGACAACCGAGACTTGCTGATATGAGGATGTCTTGGACCATTTCCAACCCAGGTCGAAGATTTATTCAATGCCTAATCTCGAAGGTTTGTGCAAGACGGAGAGTACTCTTAGAATTTAATAAGGTGTATTAGATTCTATTTTAAAATAAATTGACAATAAGAGGAGTAGTTCATGCATTTTCTGTATCAACACATTAATTATTAATGTGAGATTCTTTAACATTCCCTCTCAATATGGTGTTATTTTTATTTTCTCACCAATCTTGCATAGCTCGATCACAAGTGGCTCGTTTAGCTCACAGTGCCCCGCTTATAATATTGTTTGTGAGTTTTTTTAATGTAAGTTTTTCAGTAGTATTTTTCGGTCCTCTTCCCTATTACTTAGAAAAAGTGAGTCATCCGTTTAGGTACAAGATACTATTACTGTTTGAACAATTAGACACCCAACCCGTAATCGCAACAACCCAATTGCAAGAGTGGAGTTCTACCAACTAAGTTATATCTCCAAGCCAAGTGGAGCATGCATGAAGGAGTCAAATGCTTCTTCTATTTTTTTCCTTGGCTCAGTTCGGTCGTCATGGACTTAAATTAGAGACCTCGCTCGTGAAGTAAATCATTGCACGTACCATCCAACCAATGGAGAGAGAATCAATAGATTCCTTTTCTGGAGCGATTCATCCTTCTTGAATGTAGGATACACAACTCTCCGAAAAAATTAGGTTTTCAACATTTGTAGATGAGAACTTTTCAACATTTCTATAGCCACCCACGATGGAAATGCTACATTGTGACTGATCATCTCTTGCAGAAGTTTGTTTTTCAACAAATGTAGATAATGTTGCCTTTTCAAGAATCTTAATAATGTGTTGAAACTAAATACCATACATAAGATATATGGGCTACTTATCTCATTGTCAACAACTAGTTTTCAAATATAATTCCATGCACCTTATCAAATTCTAACATATATCATAGCCAAACTAAACTCGGACAAATATTCGATTCAAATTACAAGCGGCTCTCTAAAATTTCCTCTCAATATATTGTTTGTGTCTAATGCATGCCTTTAATTTTCTAATTAAAAAAAAAAGAGCATGTTGATTTGGGGACAACCAAATTTTTTATATCTTTATATATTAAAAGTACCTATCTAACGGCATTTCTTGGTTTAACAGAATATACTTAAAAATAAAAAGAATATTCTGTTAAATTTAACTATTAGGTTTGATCTCCCGTTAACAAATAAACCCAATAATTAAACCAAAAAATTAAACAATCTTTTAAATATTAATAATCTCTTTTTAAATTAAAAAAATCATCTTAGCCACATATCTCTCTAACAAACCTATCTTGGGAGAAATTAATAATTTTTTTATTTATTTTTTAAAAAAGAAAAATATAGATAAAATGTCTAGAAAAGATAATATAAATGTGAGACTGTATATGAGTTGTCCCTTCTGTAATTACTTAAGAAAGATAAAATGTATAGATAAATATATATATATATATATATATATGTGAGACTGTATATGTAAGAGAATTTAATTCAAAAAAAAAATAATATAAATAATTACAGAAGGGGCAACTCATTGCTATCGGGGAAGAAGAAGATTGATTGTGTTGGCTTAAAAAATTTTGTGGAAATTACCTGTAGTATGGATTTTTATTAAATGTTTAGATAAATATGGATAAATTTTAATTTTAGGTAAATTATGGTATTTTTCTATTTTAAATTATTATGTGGGTTTTCTTTTCCATATTATTAACTTTTTTTTTTTATATTTTCCAGAAAACCATTTTCTCTCTTACCTCTTTGTCTTCTCCACCACCACTGTTTCTCTTCACCTCTCTATCTTCTCTTCACCATTGTTCCATCTTCACCATTGTTTTCTCTCTTACCTCTTTGTCTTCTCCTCCACCATTTCTCTTCACCATTGTTCCATCTTACCTGAAGAGGAGGCATCGATTTACGCCGTCGAAGCGAAAAGAGGAGCCTATAAAACATCGTGAGGTCCCGTCGTCCCTCTACGTCCTCTGACCCCTTTTCTTCGGACAGCCACCTCTGCCCTCTCCTCTGGTTAGTTTTCTTGCTTCTACTTTTCATGGAACTGTTCAACTATTACTCAATGCTCTGCAAGTGTTTGATAAAATGTTTTAAAAGACCCCAAGAAAATAATATGCTTCTGCATTGAATATCCCTTCTTCTCTACTCAAAGTTGACCCAAGCCATCGCTTTCATGTCTTTGCATTTAAATTGCATTTTGTACCTAACATTTCATAACCATGATAAATTTAAAGCTTCTCTGAGTTTAACTTTCAATATAGGTGTACAGGATTTAGTTTATAGCTTGTAGAGCACACTTATCAATCATTTAATCGCGAAAACATTTTTATTATGTAACCTTCCCTTTGTTGGGTAACCAACATGTAAGGTTGTGATTTTCTAAGTCATGCAATTAGCATTTGATTATACCTTTTAATCTGAATGTTTCTATTTCAGGGTTGGGTAACACTACAATTGACCCGAGATCCCACCTTTGCAAGAGGATTCTTGTCTGCTAGATCCGTCACTGGGTTTCTTTCAGATGTTTATTCTGTAGCTGCTGATGAAGTTGGGAAAATTTTTGTTATTGCTGATGAAAGGGTATGTATCTATCTACAATATGGTGTGCTTATCTATTCTTTGAGCTCCTATACACATGATAAATTTGTGTAGCATTTTTGGTAACCTGAAGTTGAATTACTCACTGCAAAGTATTTTTGGAGCAGGCAGATCTTAGCAAACCAGAGACAATTCCTGCAACGTTAGTTGTCATTCACACTGTTATTGATTGTGCCACAGGGCACCCAGAAGAGCCTATAAAGACGGTAGGATATAACTAATAATTTTCTCTACAGTAGTTTCATATTGATTGGTTTTTGCATTCTTTTTATGCTATATTTTTTTTTTCCTAAAAACAAGTAGAGGAATTCATGTGTCATTCAGCAAGCTCAGTATATATCTTTATGGTAAAGGTGCAAATATTGATTCCAGACCTTTGCTAAGCAATCATTTTTCCCTTAAACTAAGCTCTTTATTGTGTCTTCTTTATTTTTCAGGTCATTAATCATATTTAGAGAATGTCTTCATCTGATTTTGAATCTCCAAAGAAAACATCTAAAAATACACAATCCCCTTCTTCTACTCGTGGTGTGAAAAGAAAGTGCATTGGTGAAACATCTAAATGGAACAAGGTTTTTTCTAATTATTCTCTTAAATTACCAAGCTACTTATTTTCCATGCTCTTTTATTTAATATCAGTTTATTCATGATTTATTTTCAATGATCTTTTATATTGAAATTTAATATTAATTCATCTTAGACTAGACTAATTTGAAACTTTTATTTATTTAGATTTAAATTTACCCAATCTTTTTTTTCCCTATTATTGTAGCTTACTTTTAATAATTTACCAGGTTACTTTTATTAATTTATGCAGGTTCCTCAATATATGATATCCCAAACAAAGCGATTTGGAACAAAAGTACAACCTTTCAATGATCTCTCAGTGATTTCTGACTTGAACACTACTTTCACTAATAAACAGAAGGAGCTGTTTAAAGCAACACCTTTTGGACATTTTTTAAAATTTCCAAAGGATCTTAAATTTCAAGCTCAGTCAGTACATCACATCATCTTGAGAGAGGTCTATTCGATGTCTGAAGATGTTGAGTTTTGGTTTAAGATAAATGGGGCTATGGTAAGGTTCTCGATAGAGGAATTTTCCTTGATTACTGGACTGAAATGTCATGGTAACGATGATGATTCTATCTTTGTTGAGAAGGATGAGAGTTTAAAGAAAGTACTTTTTAAAGAAAGCAAGGGTTTGATAACAAAAAAAGAAGTTAGGAATGCTTTCATTCGGAAGAGAGCAAAAGGGGATGTTAATATGGTCAAACTTGGTTTGGTCCATTTTCTTGCTAATTTTTTATTTGGTACTCGTTTCACCGAAACCAAAGTGAGCAATTTCTTTTGGAATATTGTTGATTCAGATGATGCCACTTTTCAACAATTCCCATATGGTAAACTTTTATGGGAAAAATCTCGTCATTCAATGAGATTAAGTCTCATGAAAAAAGAAGAGATTTTTGAGAAGATGTTTGATGAGGAAACAGGAAAAGTTCAACCATATTCCTACAAGCTATTTGGTTTTCCATATGCATTTTTGATATGGATATTTGAGACTATTCCTGCTCTTTCTCCAACTTTTTGTGAGAAGGTTTGTGATGATGCTCAAAGGATTTTATGCTGGAAATGTACACGCAAACCGAGTTATTCCACATTAAATAAGAAAATTTTTACCCGAAAAAAGGTAAATTTATTGGTTTATTTATTGTAGATTTAATTGTGGTTATTGAAATGTAGCTTAACTTTTGTTAGAATTGGTTTTATAAATTTATAATACTCATGTTAATAAATATTTCTGGTTTAAAGTAACAAGATTACTTATTATTTTTGTCAAAAGTAACCAAGTTACTTTATCATGTTTGTTAAGTAACCAAGTTACTTTAGAGCATGCTGAATATTTTTATTATTTTTTTGTGTAGCTGGAAGTAGTTCAGTTGCTACCTAAAGAATCTGAGAAAGAAAGTGAAATATTAAAGGAATTTTCATTCCAACCCAAGTTTATGTTTAGAGAAGCCCCACAAACAGAAGTTCAACCATTGACGGAGATTCTAATTTTAAGGCCTAGTACTTCAGTACCTAAAGCAAAAGAAAAATCACCTGTAAGTATTGATTTTTTTTTTCTTTTTCTTATGTTTTATTTTCACTTGATTTTGTTTTATTAACGTGTTTCACTTTGTTTTAGGTTATGGAAACCAAAAATTACAATGCCGAGTTCAAAAAACTTGATAAACGGATGAAAGATATCTTATCAAACCAAAAAAATATTCATGGCGAACTTGTGATATTCAACCAAAATTTTAAAGATTTTGTAAGATTCTAAGTGAATACACAAGGAGTACTCCATCCGGTACATCTAATGTTGATAAGTGTGTTCTTGAAAATGATGTTCCTCTTACTAAGGTAACCGGTTTCTTTTCATTCTACAACTAATGAATTTAAATTGCTAACTTGTTTGTTTATTTTAATTTCAGAAGGACAAAATTGAACATTCTTTATCTGGCCATGAAGTTGTACCTGGTAATGTTCATGCGGATGATGGATATGTTGACCCTCAAAATGAGGTACAAGAATAAATATTTATCCTATTTATTTCTAAGTATCAGGTTACTTTTTGTAGATACTTATTATCATATTTTCGTTATTATTCTTGGCAGGAACTCGAAGGCAAAAAATTGATGGGTGCTTTAGTTATAGAGGATCATGATTGTACTGATGAGGTTGTTGATGCCGCTTATTCTGGTTTCAGTGCAGCAATGAAATTTATTCAAAAATCCAAAGGAGAAGGAGCTCAAGTATGTTTTAATAATTTATAATTATTTCATACTCTTTTATTTAAAATTTTTGTTGTCTTATGTTTTCGTGTTGTTGTTTCCCCTGATTTGAAGAGCACAACTGAAAAAGGCCAAATTGTCTACTGAGAATATGGTTGATTTAGAGAAAAGGGAGCCCAAACCTTCTGCGATCTTTCAATCCCCTTTTGTTACTGATTTTGGTTCATCAGAACCTGTACCAGTAGGGAAAAGGAAGAATTTAGAGATTGTGAAGGGAATCATTCCCTTTCGTAAGGAGATTGGGAAGAATGCTACTACTGAAGAAACACAAGCATACAACGACTGGTATTTTGAGGGTTATAAACCTAACACTAAGTCAGTATTCTCTTTCTTCTTTTATTCGTTTTTTTTTTTTAAATTTTCACTACATAGCATTTTTGTTTTTTGATTGTAGAAATAAGTTCGTGGCTGACGCTAATGACATTGATTTTGATTTTGGGATCATGCACATAAAAAAAAATATTGGTTTTACCAACTTCAAACTTGTGGTCAATTTTTGTCTGATTCTGTAAGTATATTGTTTTATCAGTTCAAGACCAAGTTACATTATTATTTATTTTATAGTTTGATTAAAAGTAACATGTTACTTTTCATTTTCTTTAATTTATGCCTTTTATTTTTCAATTTGCTATAAATTAAGTGGCTAATTGATTATCCTCTCTTTTTTATTGCAGCATATCGATGTTATTATGTATTATCTTAGGAAAAAGATCATGCACAGTGGTACTATCAACTTATTGGTTACGACTACTGATTCAATTTTCTATAAAGTTGTTAGAACTACTTATGAGAGTTACTTAGCCAACGGCAGCAATGTGATCAACCAGGAAAGCATTATTGCAAAATACATGTCTGGACAATCATTATCATGTAGTGTTCCATGGTATTACCTTGATCATGTTGCGATTCCAGCTCATGTTACAGATGAAGTGCATTATATTCTTGCACATTTCAATATTAGAGAGAGGTGCTTGGTGGTGTATAATTCTATGACTCCGAGAGTGAATAAGAAACCTGTTGAGAAAAGCCGTTACGGCATTCTCTGTGTTGATTCCTTTGTTTATGGAGTGTATTGGCTTCTATAATACGAGGGCAGACATAGACTTCAATCAAGGTCCATATGCAGTTGCAAGGTCTCATCCTTTGGCTATAAAGTTTGCAAAAGGTGTTCCTCAACAAGAAGATTGGTAAGTAACATATTTTAATTTCTATGTGGTAGTTTTTTATTAATTTTAAATGTTATTTTTTTAAAGTATTTTCACACTTATTTGCAGTGACTATGGTGCATTTGTGATTGCTTTTGCTGATCACATAATTCATGACACCATAAATGGCATATCTCCTAAACTCAACATTGCCAATTATCGTGATGACCTTGCTGTTTGTCTTTACCATCATGCTAAAAAGAAGCAAGAGGATGGGTACAAGACTGATGTAGAGGAACCTGAAAAGCCTGAGAAAACGAAGAAGATGACTGATGTAGAAGAACCTGAAAAGCCCGAGAAGGAAAAGAAGAAGACTGATGCAGAGGCACCTGAAAAGACTGAGAAGAAGAAAAAGAAGGATGTTGAAGAGGCACCTAGAAAACTTGAGAAGAAGAAAAGGAAGGTTGTTCAAGAGGCACCTGAAAAACCAGAGAAGAAAAAGATGTAGTAGTTTTATATTTTTTGTGTGAACATAAATTGAGTTCTTATTCTTAATGTCTCAAAGTGTGCTCTTTGAGATTTCATACTTTGTTTCAAACACACCTGGTTACTTTCTTATATTGTTAGGTTACTTTGTAAAGCATGACAAACACACCTGGTTATTTTTTTTCCTAATCTTTTTCAATGAATAGGTGTCTTCTAATTCTTGTTTCAGTAATAAAAATTGGATTTAGTAATGATGAGCTGTATTATGTACCAGGTTACTTTATAAATCATAATAGACATACTAAGTTACTTTTTTTTTATTAAATCAAGACATCAAATTTTATAAGTAAAAAAATTAAAATTATACTTGAAACAAAAACAAATCTGTATAAATTGAAATTTTAATGGTACCAGGTTAATTAATTTTCTTAATTGAATTTCAAAATACTGATATTAGGTTACTTTGTTATGTAGTTAGATTACTTTGTAAAGCATGACAAACACACTAGGTTACTTTTTTCTTCTTCATTTTTTTTATTATTTTGTTTAAAAAAAAAAAAAGTATTCAAAGTTTGATCAATATTCATTTAAGCAAAAGAACTAATGTTTTCCCAAGGTAAAGAATGTAACAAATCATTACAACCTTATGTAGTATGGTGTCCATAGTAACTTGTTCCTTTTTTATGAATGAATATAACGAGCAACATCCTTAAGTAAAAGTAAATGAATCATTCTCTTGGCTTGTGTGGCTTCTCCATAGGTGGGTTTCTGCACGTTTTTCTATTATGACCTGATTTGCCACATCGTCCACACTTCATAACCATTCTTGGCTCTCCCCGTGCTCTTATCCTTCTCCTCCTTGGTCTACCGGGAGGAATTTTTCCTTTTGGAGGTAGGACAAGTATGTCCAATTCTTCTGGTAGACTCCATTCATCCTCATGTGGCAAAGGATAAACTGTTTCTGCATAAGTTGCTTTCATTGTTTCAGTTTTGTAGTAAGCAGAACAAAACTCATAGCAATTTAGCCTTTTTTTTGCAATGACAGCAAGTGCATGTGAACATGGTACTTCATCTTCTTGAAACCTTCTACATGTGCATGTTTTCTCTTGAATATTGACTATATAAGTTCCTCTTTCTTCAATCACTTCTGAAAAAATAGTGTTGCATTGTCTCACCTGTCAAACATATGTAAAATAACAATAAAAAAAGGTATTACAAATAATGTCACCTGGTACAAATTTGTTCAGTATATTAATATATCAGGTTACTTTATTTTAGTTTTCAAAATATAGTATTAATCAATTAAAAGCAAACAACATACCTCAAATTTAGTAGATTTTAGATAGTTCTCTCTCAATACAGCTTCAGCTTCTGATGATATCGCTGTAAAGGTTCCATTCGCCTCATTTCCATTAGTCCAAACCCATTTTTGTACAACGCTTCTTATGCATTCCAACATTTAGGTTATTGGCAAATTCCTTGCCGCTTTATTTGCTGCATTAATAGACTCCGCTATATTTGATGTCATCATGGTATATCTCCTTTTTGGTGAGTGAGATCTCGCCCATGTATGGTAACCTACTTTTTCTAAGTTTATACGGGCATCTATTTTGTCAAGAGCAGCCATATAGTACTCAAACCCAACCAATGTATATGCTTTTGCTACTTTAACAAAGTTTATAGTCAAATCATCTCCATGGATATGAAGATTGGCCTTAATGTTGTTAAGTAGATGAAAAATGCATGCTCCATGGAAGACATTAGGGTATACTGTTTGAACAGCATTTTCGATGCTTTGATGTCTATCAGATATGATTACTAGATCTGCAAAAATAATTTTAGTGTTAGGATTTTACTGTTGGTAACATGGACAAAATAATAATTTTATTTTGAAAGTAAAAGTAACCTGGTACAAAACAAAATTAAATAGGTGACATTTTACAAGAATTAGAAACAAAAATAAGATAAATACAACAGATTACCTTTACGTTCTCCATATGTTTCTTTGAGCTTTGTGAAGAAATATTCCCAAGCTTCATCATTCTCTGAATCGCCAACACCAAATGCTAATGGAAAAATATTGTTACTTGCATCCATTGTAGATGCTGTGAACAATGTGCCTCGATATGAAGATTTCATGAAGGTTCCGTCAACCACAATAATTGGTCTACAATGTTGCCATCCTTTGATGGAATGTGCATATGCTAGATACAAGTATTTGAATCGATCTTTGTCATCTGTGGTCAAGCTAGTAATGGTTCCAGGATTTGCTACTTTTAACATATGAAGATACATTGGTAACTGTTGGTATGATTCATCTGTCTTTCCTCTTACCAATTCTATAGCTTTTTCTCTTGATCTCCAAGCTTTTGAGTAACTCATAGATACTCCATAATCATCAAGCATATCTTTCATGATATCATTTGGTGTGTGCACTCTCTTGATTGTCGTAAATTTTGTCTTGATGAGCTCTCCAATGACATTGCAATTTGCTTGTCTATGATCCTCCATGATGACTTCCAATGAGCATGTGTGCTCTTTCACATACTTCCTAACTTTGAAATATTCAGTATGTTTGAATGTAGAAGCTCTAACATACCATTTACAGTTCTCATCCACACAAGTGACAACATACTCTCTTGGTTCTGATCTCTTTGTTCTAAATTGAAAGTTGTTGATCATGGCATAGTAGCAAAGTCCAGATTTGAACATTTTTTTATCTTTGAAAAGTTGTCCTTCTACTAATGTTTGCAACTTGTGAGTTTCAATGATTGTCTTATCTTCTTCCCTTTTTCTTTTGTTTCTTGTAGTTTCTTCAATGATGAAGTCAGCAACTTCATTAGTATAATCAGCGAGTCTTCTGGAATTATGGTTACTTGAGGTACCATCTTCAAATATCTCACTTTCAATTATTGTTCTTGCTTGTAGTACCAAGGAACCAATCCCCATGTTGTGTATTGCAGCTTGATTTTTTTGTGAATGTTGGTAATGTGTTTGGATCAATTCATGATTAGTAACCTGTCACAAAAACTAAAGTTATTCTTTTAATTAACATATAACATTATTTCAAAATCATATATGTTTAATTGTTACCGTATTTTGGAATGAAGTATAATAACATTCTTCTATGCACAATGGTAACTCAAGTATAGAATTGCAACTCTTCTTCAAGTCTATGTAAAAAAGCACCGAGTTGTTAGTCAACATCTTTATCGGTGGCTCACTTTTAGTTACTTGGTATGAGATCTCAACATTGTCCCAAGTAGTGTTTATTTCATTTTTGATCAAATTTCCAAGATCAAATAATGAACAATTCTCTGGAATATGTACACCAGCCACTTTGTAATTTGAGTAGCAGTTACTTTCATTCCACTCTCCTCCATAATGAATTAATGCTTTAACAAAATTCATTCTCCAAGAAAATTACAAGTATCAGGTCACTTCCTGAAGCAAAAAGAAAAAATAAAAATCATTTATACAGATTTGTGGTATAAGAAACACAACCATATTCAAATTGTACCCACAACACAACGAACACAACCATATTCAAATTTAAAGTTCCAGGTTACATTCAGAGGCAATAAAAAACCCTAAGATTGAACTAGCAGGTGACTTTTTTCAAGGCATGGTATTTTTCTGCTATTAATTGCAGCCACAACACAACAAACACAACCTGTTGACCGAGATTTTCGGCAACTATTAAAATATGATTATAGTAGTGAGCTGTAAGAAAGCGAGATGAGGATTTTTTACGTGGTTGGGGCGTTAATGAGCCTTAGTCCACGAGTCTTTGTTATTAATGGATGTATTTAATACAGATTCCACACTTGAGAGAATGTTCTTCTCATAAATACAGAGAATGTTCTTGTTGAGTATTTTTTCTTCTTGCTCTTATGCAACCCAAGATTCTCGACCCCATTAAATGAGCTTTGAGGGGGTATTTATAGTGTTTTGGTGGGGTGATCCCTAGGATTGTTCTTACAAATGTATCTGTAAGTATCCATAAAGTTGGGTATTCCCAATGAATATACCATGGGTGATGCATGGTCAAATCCCTAGGCGCTGTAGGGTTTTTATGAGGAATGTCCTTTTTGCCTTGTGATTGACGTGACTCTTCGCAGAGTAGCCGTCGCTAGACTTAAATGATCATTACTGTAGCACTGTTGTTTGGGGGTTGTGCCGTCAGACTTTATTGCGTGTTTCAGTCCCAACACGCTTCCTCCCATGCGGCATTAAATGCGACTTGATTACTCAGGCGAGGCCTGACACATCCCGGAGAGGCTTCATGCTATGCGAGCTTCCGGGAGTACCTTGTACTCCGGGTGCCTCCTCCGGGACCCATACCCAGGGTGCTTCCTTGTGGCGCACAAAGACTTATCAAATATTTACAAGTTATCTGATCCACGTGTCCCTTTTCGACTGGTCCACATATTTTGGGCGAATTCAGGGGCAACATTTACCCCCCAAGCCTTGTTTACTTGGAAAAATAAACCAAGGCTTGCTCAAGTGCCTCCGGTTGACTCCTCGTTTCCCTGGCTCAAGCCCAGAGCGCGTGAGGGCACATTTAATGATGACATTTAATGCAGCGATTCGCTTTTTGCAGGGATGTCTCCGGCCGCCTCCTCGGTTTCTTGACACGAGCTTGGGGCGCGTGTGGGTGCGTCTAATGATGGCATTAAATGCTGCGATTCGCTTTTTGCAGAGGTCGATTCGTTTCACGCCCTTTGATTGATGCGGTGCATTAATGGTGTCAGACGGATACTCAAACGTTTCCACCGCCTTTATGGCAGCTTGATCTGATCCGTTTATTTTCAGGAATTCGAATCGTGCATCTCCCCCACCGTACGATTGGTAGGTGGTGACGCCTGTTCCTCATGCATTTTTGCCTATAAAAGCCACCATCTTTCCTTCATTTTGGTTACTTTCCATTCCTTGCCATTTTTGTTCGAATTTCACAGAGAGAAAATTCTTCAAAACAGCACGAACTGTCTTAGCACTTAGACACTTCTTCCACTTTTCCAGTGTTTGCTTTCACCAGTTCTTCTCAACTTTTACTCGACCACATTCAGGACCCCCAGTTCAACGACTTACTGTAAGTTTCTTGCATCCTTAGATAATAACATGCTTTTACTTGTTTCGTTCGTTTTTCTGGGTTCGTACTTTGAGATTCTTGGGTGTGCGAGTGTTTAAGTTCTTCAAGTGTTCTGTTTTATGTCTACTGCTTTAGTTGTAGGATCGCCATTATCATGTCTCTGTTATAATGTGTACTTTTGTTGAAGAGAGCCATGTGTTCTTCATTCAACAGTTGCTTAGGGCATAGGATGGTTTTTTTTTTCTTTTTTCTTTTTATTCTGTAAAACCACTTTCTGCGATTTCACTGCACCCGACACTTGTTCAGGGGATTTCTCTAGGGTTTCCCATGTGACACGTGTCCGGAGGGGGCCTCTTTCCAGCGGTTAGGGGACCCCCGCTCCCTTTTTCTTGACTTAGGGTTTGGTATGGGACCTAACTGCTGGAATTTTCTTTTTCCCTTTTTGTTTCTCACAGAACACAAAATGTCTGCTTCTGGTTCGAAATCTTCAAAGAAGAGTGGGAAAAGCATGGCCACGTTGGAGGAGGTTTCCCTGGGGCCTGTTGCCCAGGAGGGGTACAAATCCCGAGCGACCGGGTGGGAAGCGGCTGAGCTTCGATCCACCCTAACTTGTCCTCACCAGCTGGAGAATATTATAGAAGTTGCTGGGATCAAACCCTCCACTTCAGGGACCTATCACCGGCCTCCTCGCGACTCGGAAACGCCTAATCACAACTATGACGGCTTCGGGGCTTGGAGTCAGACTCATTTGATGGCCGGTGCCATGCTCCCGCTTCAAGATTATTTTGTTAATTTCCTTGTATTTGTCGGCCTTGCGCCATACCAACTCATTCCTCAAGCTTACCACCTGCTTTCAGGCTTATTTATTTTTTATACCGCCCGCGGATGGGGATCTCCCAGCCCGGCGGAAATTTTATATTTTTATGAACTTGTATCCGTCCCCAAGAAAGGGGACAAACTTAAGGACGGTTTTTATGGGTTCCAGATCCATCCTGCTAACGAGGGGGTGGTTCCGTATAATAGGCAGACTCACGTTAAGGAGTATCGCCATCACTTTTTCTTCTCCTCCGGGTTCAGGGTCGTGGACCACCCGGAGCTCCTCACGGAGTGGGTGCGGATCCCACCTTACCAACGGACGCCCCCTACTCAGACTTTCCTCCGAAGGGCCCAAGCCTTTGCTTCCTATGACCGCGCCGATCTCGATGTTGGGGGCTTAGTCACCACGGAAAAATTGTAGGAAGGCCAAACTTATCCTTCCTCACCAATCCGTAGAGGACTCCAACCTCTCGCGGGTCATTTGTCCCAATGTGAGGGCGCCGGTTGCGGAAAAGGCCTTCCGGGATGAGCTCATTGCTACAGCAGAGAAAAAATATCAAGATTATCTCTACCGGAAGGCCCAGGAGAAAGCATACTCTCAGGCCCAGGCTGCCTCTGGGAGAGGACTTCGCGTGGGGAGTCCGGTGGTGCGAAGGAGTCAAGCCATTGCCGGGAAGTCCGAGGCTAAATTTTTTGACAAGATTCTTCAAGAAGAGATTGGGGATCGTCCTGCCCGGAGGCCCCTTCGTATTGAAGATTCTTCAGAGAAGCAAACTTCCCGGCCACAGCCTTCGGTCCGCGAACCAAACTCGGGGGCTCCTGGTGCTAGCACCTCTGGTGCCGGCGGTAAGTCTCCCTTGATAATTCGTTATGTTCCTTCCGTTGATGAATACACCAGTCGTAGGCCCGTAGGGTTTGACGAGCGTCTTCGTAGATTTAGGATGCCATCGACCCGGTGGGAGGATCGTTTGAAGGAATTTTATTTTTCGAACTTAGGAGATTATCTAGGTCGGTCCTGGATGGGCTCCGGCCCTCCGGAACCTATTCCCTTAGGTCCTTCAGCTTACATAACGTCCAGCTGGTTCCGGCCCTCGGACAGTTATCTCGGAGATGACGCTGCCAGCATTAAAGTTCAGGACTTTGCTAGGGCCGAATTAGGAAGTTCGGGTAGGAGTAGCTTATTTGTTGTATCTTGTATAAGTGGTTCCTCACGGACTTCTAACACTTGCTTATTTTGTGAAACAGGTATCTCCATGGATGCCATTCTGGACCAGCTTGCCGGAGTTCATACTCCCGTGGCTCCTTTGGTCTTTACCTCTTCTCCCCCGGCCCCTTCCTTGAAGGTTTCTTCCAGCGCTCCCCCCGACACTATTGACTTAGTGGATGACGAGGAGGTGCTTCCGGGAGAAGGCCAAGGGAAGGGATGGGACTTCTCGAAGGAAGCCGCTGAGGGTGCGGGAGAGCCCCGAGCCCTTCCGGAGGAAGCTGAGGAGGGCGAAGAGGAGCCTGAGGTGGCTTTGATTCGTAAGCGCAAGGGCAAGATGATTGCCCAGGATGAGCCCAAGAAGCCTCGGAGGGCCGACACTCCTGCTCATGGTCTGGACGGCGGGGTCTCCCCCATGGAGGAAAATCCTGCTCCTCCCAACATCGTGCAAACCCCAATTCCGGGGGACGAGGTGAGGCAGGAGCTTCGAATAGCCAAGCATAACTATGCTATGGATGAGTACTCCCGGGGGTACGCCAAAGTGGAAGCCCTTAGGAGGATTGTGCGGGCGAAGGTCGAGGCGAGCATCAACCACCCAGATTACCAGGATCCGTGGGACCTTAATCTGGACCCCTTATCGGACTGGTTCCGCCGCTTCCTAGGGCCCACCTTGGCTCCTTTTGCCGCGGAGATGACCGGCGAGTTCGCTTCTCAGCTCACCCGATGCGCGCCTAAGCGGTTTGCCACTTGCGCTTCCCTGAACTCCATCTTCCAAGTCCAGGACCTCAGCCATTCTCTCACGGTGGTAAGTACTTTGCAATTTTTGCTTTTCATTTTATTGTTTATATTTTATTTTTTCCTTTGAGAAACTTCTCCTTCTTATCCTTGCATTATGTTTCAGCTTGCTGCTGAGGCTGGCCGCCTCTCCAAGAACATTATAAATCATGGCTTCGTTCTGTCCGACTTTGGGGACATGAACGATGTCCGGAAGGTCCTTCAGGACCTCACAGCGGAGAGGCAGATCTATCGGGAGGCTGCCGAGCGCCAGGAGGCGGCTGCCAAGGCCAAGGAAGAGGAGGCCAAACGGAGGGAGACCCAGGCGGAGGCCATGATCCGGGACGAGGCCCAGCGGAGGGACAGGATGGAGGCCCAACACCAGGAGGAACTAAGGGCTCAAACCGATGCTGCTGACAAGGCCAGGCGAGATCTCCGGGAGGCCAGGGAGGCTTTGGATGAAATGGTCGCCAAGGTGAGATCTTTAGAGGAAACTCACCAGTCGGACATTGAGTCCAAGGCCGCTCTAGCTGCGGAGTTGAAGGAGCTTAGGGTTTTCAAAGAACAATCCATCAGGAAGGCCAAGAGGGCCGAGCTCCTCTCTCCCGTTTCCTGCGCCCGGTGTCCGAAGCGCTTCGACGATGGTGTCTACATGGCTTGGTCCACCAATGATCAGAATATCAAGCTTACTTTTTATCCCAAACCCGAGGAAATGATTGCCAAATTTCGGGAAAAGAAGAAAAAGCTTGATGCCGCGCTAGAGGCGCGTATTGGACCTCACCTTCCTCCGCGGGCTGACTGAGCTGCCGTACAACTGACCAAGATTCCACCCGTTTCTTTTATAACTCTTTTTTTTTTGTACATATTTGCTGCTGCCTTAGAACAATATATATATATATAGGTAGCAGCTTTTATTTGAAGGGGAGACAATTATATTTTTAAGGCCTGTCCCCGGGACATTTATATGTATATGACCTGCCCTTTGGGCTAGGATATTTTTTATGCGATCTTTTTTGTCACATTTATGTTTTTTAACATGTCCTTTGGATCAGGATTTTTATACTTATGCTTTTTATTTTTGTGCATACTTTCTGACCTGCCCTTTGGGTCAGGATATTTTACTTAGTTTGCTTTTCTGTTCGTCCGTGCGGTATACCCTAGTACCCCCCCTGAGTGGCATAGAAACTTTGTTTTTAAGGCACTCAGTTTTATTTAATATAGAGGAGGTATACATTTGGACGGTACAAACCCTTTGAACAAACTCTAAGTTTTATTTCGCTACTGGTAATATTTCCTGAGGTGATCGGCGTTCCAGGCTCTTGGGACAGTGGTTCCGTCCATTCTTTTTAGTTTATAAGTACCGGAACCGATCTTGTCCTCGATCTCATATGGTCCTTCCCAATTTGGTCCAAGTACCCCCACTTCGGGTTCTTGGGTGGCTGGGAAAACCCTTCTTAGGACCATATCCCCAATAGCGAATTTTCTGTTTTTAACCTTGGAGTTAAAATACTTGGTCACCTTCTTTTGATAAGCAGCCATCCGTATTTGAGACTCATCCCGGAGTTCTTCGACTTGATCCAAAGCTTCTTGGAGCAGTGCCTGATTAGTGGCAGGATCGTAAGTCGTCCTCCTGTGGGATGGGAATAATGTTTCTACCGGGACTGTTGCTTCACAACCGTACGCCATTGAAAAGGGCGAGTGGCCGGTTGTGGTTCTGGGGGTCGTCCGGTAGGCCCATAATACCCTTGGCAATTCTTCAGGCCAGTTCTTTTTACAGGTCAGCAGCTTCTTTTTCAAGGTGACCTTTAGGATTTTATTGACCGCTTCCGCCTGGCCGTTTGTTTGAGGCCTGGCTACCGCGGAGAAGCTTTTCACTACTCCGTGTCGGTTGCAGAAGTCGGTAAATTCCTCGCAATCAAATTGCTTTCCATTGTCTGAGACTATTTTGTGAGGCAAGCCGTATCGACACACTATGTTTTTAATAACAAAGTCCAATGCCTTCTTAGCAGTTATTGTCTTCATAGGCTCAGCCTCTGTCCATTTGGTGAAGTTGTCTACTGCTACTATTGCATACTTTACCCCTCCTTTCCCCGTAGGTAGAGACCCGATGAGATCTATTCCCCAGACCGCGAAGGGCCAGGGGCTGGTCATCAGGGTGATCTCGTTGGGAGGGGCTCTCGGTATGTTCGCGTACCTTTGGCACGAGTCACACTTTTGGACATAGTCTATACAATCTTTTTTCATTGTTGGCCAGAAGTACCCTTGCCTCAATATCTTCTTTGAGAGGTTGGGTCCTCCCGTATGATCTCCACAGAACCCTTCATGGACCTCTAGCATGATTTGTTTAGCTTCAGGGTCTGATACACACCTTAAATAAGGCATGCTGAGTCCTCTCCGGTAGAGAATTTGGTCCATCATTACATAACGATGAGCCTGATACTGAATCTTTCGAGACAGTGCCCTCTCTTGGGGCAACTCACCTGTGGTTATGTATTTTATGATGGGGACCATCCAGCTGAGTTCTTGCCCAACCGTTAGTGTGGTCTCTTTTATTTTGATGCTTGGCTCTGCCAAGCGTTCCACTGGTACTACCCCCAGCTCTTCGATTTTGCTGTCCGAGGCTAACTTAGCCAGACAGTCCGCGTGAGCGTTCTTTTCTCGGGGGATTCTTTCTATTTTATAGTCTGTGAACTCGTGGAGCAGTTCTCGGACTATTGTAACGTACGCGGCCATCCTCTCGCCGCGAGTTTGGTATTCTCCGGATACTTGGTTTACGACCAGTTGAGAGTCACTGTAGACTTCCACTCTTTTGGCTCCTACAGTTTTTGCCAATTTCAGTCCTGCTATCAAAGCTTCGTATTCGGCTTCATTGTTTGAAGCTGTGAAGTTAAATCGGAGTGCTGCCTGGAGCCGTAATCCAGTTGGTGATATCATAGCCACTCCGGCTCCCGAACCGTTCTCATTAGAAGCTCCGTCTACAAACACCCTCCATGTGGGGATTGGTGGTACCGGCGTATTAGCTGTTGCCTCGGCTTCATTGCATTCGGTAATGAAGTCTGTCAGGGCTTGGCCTTTTATGGAGATCTGGGGTACGTAGTGTAAGTCGAATTGACTTAGCTCCATTGCCCACTTGAGGAGTCTTCCGGATGCTTCAGGCTTCTGGAGAACTTGCCGGAGCGGATGATTAGTTAAGATTTTGATCGGATGGGCTTGGAAGTATGGCCTCAGCTTCCTTGATGCCATTAGGAGGCAGGATACTAATTTTTCAATGACCGGGTACCTTGTCTCGGCTCCTATCATGCGCTTACTGACATAGTACACGGGGTGCTGAATTTTTTCTTCCTCCCGGACCAGGGCAGCGCTGACCGCGTGCTCGGAGATGGCCAAGTAAAGGAACAAGTCCTCTCCAAGGACGGGTTTCGATAGGATAGGCGGTTTGGCCATGTGGTCTTTTAACCTCTTGAATGCCTCCTCGCATTCATCCGACAATTCGAACTTTTGGCATTTCTTCAGTACGTTGAAGAAGGGTATGCACTTGTCCGTGGATCGTGAGATAAAGCGGCTCAGTGCGGCTACCTTTCCGGTCAAGCTCTGCACGTCTTTATGCTTCTTGGGGGATGGCATGTCCAGGAGAGCTTGGATTTTCTCCGGGTTTGCTTCGATCCCCCTTTGGCTGACTATGAAGCCCAGGAATTTTCCTGACTTGACCCCAAAGGTGCACTTTTTCGGGTTGAGCTTCATACCGTATCTCCGGACGACTTCGAAACATTCTTCTAAGTCGCTTGCATGGCCGTTGCATGCTTTGGATTTGACGAGCATGTCGTCTACATATACCTCCATGTTTCGTCCCAGGAGGCTTTTAAACATCCGGTTAACCATTCTTTGATAGGTTGCTCCGGCGTTTTTCAGTCCGAAAGGCATGACTAGGTAGCAGTATACCCCCTTATCGGTCCTGAAGCTAGTGCACTCCTGGTCTGCCGTATGCATTTTTATTTGGTTGTACCCAGCATAGGCATCCATGAAAGACAGCAATTTAAATCTGGACGTGGCGTCTACCATCTGGTCGATCCTGGGTAGCGGGAAGCAGTCCTTTGGGCAGGCTTTGTTTAGATCTGTGAAATCTATGCAAACTCGCCAAGTCCCGTTCGGCTTGGGCACCAGGACCGGATTGGCCAGCCATTCCGGATTGTACACGTCGCGGATCATGCCACTGGATAAAAGCTTGTCCACCTCTTTCTCTAAGGCCTCGGCTTTCACCGAGTCGAGCGGGCGTCTCTTTTGCTGTACAGGGGGCATGTCCGGGTTGACATTGAGTACATGGGTGATGACATGAGGGCTTATGCCGGTCATGTCTTCTTGGCGCCATGCAAAGATGTCGATGGCGCCCTTCAGTGTTTTTATTATTTTGTCTTTTTCCTCCGGATCCAGGCTCTTCCCTATCCGGAGTACTTTGGTGGAGTCGTCGTCTCACACTGGTATTTCTTCGACGTCCTCCATTGGTTCCACGACCCTTTCGGATCCTATGCGAGGATCCAACTCATCCTCTTCAGCCTTTTCTATCTCAGGAGACCCCCGGACCATGAGTACAGGCAGGTGGGTGGCAACATTGTAACACTGCCTGGCTTCTCCTTGATTTCCCCTCACAGTTCCGACTCCGGCCTCCTGGGTAGGGAATTTTAGGCACAAGTGTCGGTGAAGTAATTGCACCAAAGTCCACTAGGGCCGGCCGACAAAGGATCGCGTTGTAGGCTGTTGGACAGTCTACCACCACGAAGGTGCAATATTTAAATGTGCTCTGGGGGGTATCCGGACACAGGGTAACCGGGAGCCTTACTTTTCCCATTGGGATTAGCGTCGTCCCGTTAAACCCCGTGAGTTGCGACCCACTAGGCGAGAGGTCCCGGTCGGTCAGTCCTATCGCAGTGAGGGCTTCTTTGAAGAGCAGGTTCACGGAACTCCCATTGTCAATCAAGACCCTAGCCACCACTTTATTTGCGATGGGGGTCTCTATGACCAGCGGGTCGTGGTGAGGAAAACGCACCGTCTTGGCGTCTTCTTCCGTGAACGTTATGGGTTGGTCCATTAGCCGAGGCCTTTGAGCTGGGAGTTGAGTAACCTCCCACACCTCATTGTGTTTCGCGGCCTCGGCATATCGTTTTCGCTCCTTGCGAGTGTTTCCTCCGATATGGGGACCTCCGGAGATCATGGCTACCCGCCCATTAGGCCGGGGCGGTAGCCCAGGAATATGCTGGGTGTCACTGCGGCGGAGCGGTGGAGGCAATACTCCTGCTGTACCCCCTGGTGTTCCCGGAGGCATACCCCCGGCCACCTGCCCTGGGTTAAGGTGGGGCAACCTATTTTTGATCCACTCATAGAGGTGGCCCAAGCGGATTAGATTTTCAATCTCGTCTTTGAGATTCTTACATTCATTGGTGCTATGACCAATGTCGTTGTGGTACTCGCATCTTTTACTCGGATCTCTCCGGGAGCTGTCTTTGTACAATGGCTGTGGTCTCCGGTAGTGCGTATTTTGCCTAGCGGCAAAGTACACACGTTCCTGGGAGTCCGTGAGCTCTGTGTACTGAGTATATTGGGGTGTGTACCCCTTCTTCTGGCGCTTCTCTCCCGTTCGGGTGCTGCCCTTGGAGGACCTTTTGCTCCTTGACCCCTGGGTAGGGCCTGTTAAGCTAGCAGTCGGGGCAGCCTGTGAAGGAGCTCGTCCATTCACCCCGGACGGGTTGCCGTAATGGGAGGATGCTGGTGCCAAAGCTTGGCCCTGGCTGTACCCGGGAGTAACAGAGAACTGTATACCACTCACTTGTGGAGTCGCGGTCGGGGCAGTACCCGAGGGCGACACTCCTGGCATGTATCCTGCTATCCCGGTGGGATAATAGCCTCCATAAGCCACGATCTGGGCTTCTTCGAGGTTAATATACTTCTGGACCCTTTTCTGGAAGTCCTGGAGGCTAGCAGCACCTTCTTGTTGTAATTCATTCCAGAATGGAGTCCCAGTGCGGATTCCTGCTTGGAGAAGTGCAAGCTGTTGTCCGTCATCAACCTTCTTGGTCTTCGAGGCTTCCTCTCGGAACCTCTTGATGTAATTCTTCAAGGTCTCGGTGGGCAGTTGCTTGATGTTGGTCAAGGCACTAACCTCCAAGTTAACCTTTCTGGCGGCGACAAACTGTCTCCGGAAGTTGGTTTGGAGTTTGTTCCAACAACCCACGGATCCTGGTTCCAGCTTTTTGAACCATTCCTCCGCTGATCCGCTCAGAGTGAGGGGGAAGCACAAGCATTTGGCATCATTGCTGACCCGCATGACTGTCATGACACGGTTGAACCGTGATAGGTGGTCACTGGGATCGGAGTTCCCAGTGTACGCCGCCATTTCGGGCATCTTGAAGTTTTTAGGGAGCTCCGCCTCCAGGATATGCTTGGCACACGGCTCCCGATCCTCGCTGTCCGAATCGGAGTCGTCTCCCTTCTGCCTCCGGGAGACTCGAGCAATGTCTTTTCGAAGTATGGCAAGTTCCGCCATAATCCCTTCATTTAACGTACCCGAAGAAACCATGGGCCTGTATCTTTTTTGGTCAAGGTGATCCCGGAGGTCACCTTGATTCCCATTGATTTGATTTCTCAGATCAATGGGAGGACATCTCTGTCCTCTTCTTCCTCTACCCCCTGGTTCCTGGTGCACAGAAACGCTTTTCCGGTCCCCTCGATCCTGAGGGCCAAGACTCCCTCTTTGGGGCTTGCCCCTCTGCGGACCTTTCCCTTTAGGGAAATCTGAGCGGACCCTTCGCGGATCCTGCACCTTTTTCTTTCGCCCAAGGGTAGAAGTAGGGTTTTTTGTTTGATTTTCCTCAGCAGGGTGCCTTATAGGGCTAGGCTCCCTAGGTTTTCGCTGTTGGGAATTAGGCGAAGACGTCGCTGGCTCTCCGTCGAGCCCAGCGGCCATTGCCTTGGGGTGCACGTGAATACCAGCTGCCTCCATGGCTTTCTGCATGGCTAGCATCACTTCCTGCATTTTTTGGTTTTGCGCTTTCTGAGCTTCGATCTCGGCTTCATGATCGATAGCTTTTTGTCTGAGGAGCACCAGCTCTGAGTAACTTCCTCCGTCGTAGGCATACTCGTCGAGGTTTTCCTCGTAGTTCTCGTCAGGGACTATTTCTTCTTCTTCTTCCTCGGACTCCTTTGCCGCTCTTGAGGCCACATCTTCCTCATTTGGATCTTGAGCATCTTCCAGAGGGCGAGGATGACGTGTACTTCTTGTCTCCACCATTCTTGTGAAGTCAAATGCGTGTTATGTAGCAGCTTTCCTCAGCTCTCAATGAAAGCACCAAAATGTTGACCGAGATTTTCGGCAACTATTAAAATATGATTATAGTAGTGAACTGTAAGAAAGCGAGATGAGGATTTTTTACGTGGTTGGGGCGTTAATGAGCCTTAGTCCACGAGTCTTTGTTATTAATGGATGTATTTAATACAGATTCCACACTTGAGAGAATGTTCTTCTCATAAATACAGAGAATGTTCTTGGTGAGTATTTTCTCTTCTTGCTCTTATGCAACCCAAGATTCTCGACCCCATTAAATGAGCTTTGAGGGGGTATTTATAGTGTTTTGGTGGGGTGATCCCTAGGATTGTTCTTACAAATGTATCTGTAAGTATCCATAAAGTTGGGTATTCCCAATGAATATACCATGGGTGATGCATGGTCAAATCCCTAGGCGCTGTAGGGTTTTTATGAGGAATGTCCTTTTTGCCTTGTGATTGACGTGACTCTTCGCAGAGTAGCCGTCGCTAGACTTAAATGATCATTACTGTAGCACTGCTGTTTGGGGGTTGTGCCGTCAAACTTTATTGCGTGTTTCAGTCCCAACACGCTTCCTCCCATGCGGCATTAAATGCGACTTGATTACTCAGGCGAGGCCTGACACATCCCGGAGAGGCTTCATGCTATGCGAGCTTCCGGGAGTACCTTGTACTCCGGGTGCCTCCTCCGGGACCCATACCCAGGGTGCTTCCTTGTGGCGCACAAAGACTTATCAAATATTTACAAGTTATCTGATCCACGTGTCCCTTTTCGACTGGTCCACGTATTTTGGGCGAATTCAGGGGCAACACAACCATATTCAAATTTAAAGTTCCAGGTTACATTCAGAGGCAATAAAAAACCCTAAGATTGAACTAGCAGGTGACTTTTTTCAAGGCATGGTATTTTTTTGCTATAAATTGCACCCACAACACAACAAACACAACCATATTCAAATTTAAAGTTCCAGGTTACATTCAGAGGCAATAAAAAACCCTAAGATTGAACTAGCAGGTGACTTTTTTCAAGGCATGGTATTTTTTTGCTATAAATTGCACCCACAACACAACAAACACAACCATATTCAAATTTAAAGTTCCAGGTTACATTCAGAGGCAATAAAAAATCCTAAGATTGAACTAGCAGGTGACTTTTTTCAAGGCATGGTATTTTTTTGCTATAAATTGCACCCACAACACAACAAACACAACCATATTCAAATTTAAAGTTCCAGGTTACATTCAGAGTCAATAAAAAATCCTAAGATTGAACTAGCAGGTGACTTTTTTCAAGGCATGGTATTTTTTTGCTATAAATTGCAGCCACACCACAACAAACACAACCATATTCAAATTTAAAGTTCCAGGTTACATTCAGAGGCTATAAGAAACCCTAAGATTGAACTAGCAGGTGACTTTTTTCAAGGCATGGTATTTTTCTGCTATTAATTGCAGCCACAACACAACAAACACAACCATATTCAAATTTAAAGTTCCAGGTTACATTCAGAGGCAATAAAAAACCCTAAGATTGAACTAGCAGGTGACTTTTTTCAAGGCATGGTATTTTTCTGCTATTAATTGCAGCCACAACACAACAAACACAACCATATTCAAATTAAAGTTCCAGGTTCCATTCAGAGGCAAGAAAAAAACCCTAAGATTGAACTAGCAGGTGACTTTTTTCAAGATATGAGAGTTCTTTTGTTAAAAATTACAATCACAGCACAACACATTACTATGAGAACCAAAATAAAAACCTAAAATGAAAATTCCTTATCATTTTTCCTAAATAATATGTTAACTACATCAAGAATGTAATCAAATTCAATAGTTTGTTACCTTTGTCTATTTTGACTTCAGATTTTATTGATTTTCGTCATCGGCGGCTGTAGGATCATGAACAATAAGATGAAGAATGATAATCACACTAGAGGAGAAGGAAAGAAGTCCATTGAGAATCGCAAGAAACTTGAGAATTCCCTTGAGCTGCTATGCCGAACATGAGAATTACATTGACCTTCATATATTAAGAAACCTAAGATCAACCATATGAGTTGCACAGAGACAAAAGCACCAAGAATTTCAGAGAGAAATCGCAGGAGAAGGGAAGAAATCGTAACAGAATGCAAGATGAATCGTAACAGAATTTCAGAGTTACAAGAATTGGTGAATTTGGATATTTAGGGTGGGAATTTTATAAATGGAAATATCCTTTTATAGGTATTCTATTTTTTCCATTTTTTAAGTTTTTTATTTTTTTTTCCAGATTTTAAGTTTTTTTTATAAATGTCCATATTTTTCAAAATGGTTTTAAGAAATTCCATATTTATAAAAAATTCCCAAAATTTTTAGGTATGGGCTTAAAAAAATAAAAAGAAGATGAAATGGACTGTAATTAGTATTTACCTTATATGTTTGTGCTTATTTTTAGTTTTATTTTTAATTTTACCACCAAGAGGAGAAAGTTGAAAAATATTAGAATCTGAAAATATTATTGGTGCTTATTAGTAATTTGCAAAGAATGTAAAAGTCTATAAATATATAGTTGTGTAGCTATTATTAGATATGAAATGAGATAATAGAACTTTTTTCAATTAGAAGATTAATGTACATTTTACTATTAATAACATACATTATTATAACACAACTATGTTTTACTTACTAAATATACTGACACATATTTTATTTTTATAAAACAAATCGTTCAAATAATTATACTATTTTAATTATTAATTCAAATAAAAAACTAAAATATTAAATAAAATTAACACTACGTGGCTTGACACGTAACAATCACCTAGTATTATAAATAAAGACACTATTGCTATACACTAATTAATCTCTATACAAAATATTGACATGAATAAAAAAAGAACGGAGCTATTCATTCTTCATGAACGCAACATACATCTCTGAGTTATATTGCGCTCGCCAAGTGTGTTTGTTCCTCCTTTCTTCTCTATCATCATAAGTTTTTGTGAAATAACACTGGTGAAAAAAAAAGGTGTTAAGAGATCCTCTTGGCCTAACTCTAGACACTATAAGATCCTTTTTCAAAACTACTGGCGGGTAGAAGTAGGGAGTAGTCTCACTCAAAATGTAGCAAGCTCAACTGTACGGCTGCCAAAATGAAATGGAAACAACTGAAAATTAAAATACTGAAAAATATATAAATTTTATGATTTTTTTTGCAACTTGTGTTCTTGTTATTTACTTGAAAGAATGAATTGGCCCCAATTTAACGAAAAAAAGAAAAAGAAAGTAATGATAATAATCTCTTTTTTCTTCTATTCAAAAATAATCTCTTTTTTCTTGTACAACAAGTCATTCAGTTTCTGCATATATAATTTTAAAAAGAAAAAGAAATTATTCTCAACACCTTAACTGAATTCCTAATTTCTCGCTAACAAGAGCTCGCCCCATATATAAATCAATCTCCTCAATTTTCAAGTCTCAACATTCCCATTTCTTCAGAAAAAAAAAAAAGAAGAAATATCGAAACAGAGAGAGAAGCCATGGAAGTAAGCATCAGACGTACTTTTCCAAACGACATGTTCAACTTCGTCGTTGACATGACTACTGCTAATAATAATAATTGTTAGAGATTTTATTACTATGGAAGAAAATCAAGATATTACAACTCTATTGTAATACAATACAAAGACCAACAAAGAGATTAAATAAATGTTACATCAACATAATATACAATATATATACAATATATATATTATATATAAGAAAGGTAGAAGAAGATAAGAACACATGTAATATAATATATGTATATATAACAAGAGAATAATATATATGTATAGACTCACTCACAACCTTGAGTGTAGATTAGTGGGGATCACCATGACTTGAACAATGTATTACACCTTTGTCCAAAAGCTTATTAGCAAAGTGCTTTCTTGATAGAAAACTTCATCTCCAAAATGAGCACCTTAGACCTCTTTATATAGTGTTTAGGATATCACCATTTGAAATTCAAACTCATAACCCCTATAGATGTTATGGATTCAAATGTAACTCTTACACACACCATAACAATGGTGGAGGTTACTCATAGTAACAACTCCCCAAATGTTACAAAAAGATGACAACTAATATAGTCATATGTTACATATTATTAGTTTATTACACATATTTAATCTATATATTATATTATTATAAATAATATAACAATCCCCCACTAGATTAAATATTATCTCTTTAGTAACAAACTTGTAACATTTGTAACATTTATTTAATCAATCAAAAATATTATATCAAAATATAACATTCCCCACTTTGATTGACTAAATACACACTTCTAAAGAAATCTTGCTTAGGTGCACTAGGTAAAATGTCTTTCGACTTGAATTTTACCTTAGTGTAGTTACCACAAAGTTTGATGAAATTTTGGTTGCCGTAGCATTGAACCATTATTCCTTTAATACAAACCGGTGATAACACACACACCCTCGCTAATGCTCACTTGAGACCGCATGTCTCGCTCTTGCACCGTTAATGGCCATGTGCAAAATTCCAATTCATGGACTCTCTAGAGAAGACTCCCAATTCTCATAAGAGGCGGCACCACCTCTAGCCCATATAGGTGGAGTTTTAGTGTCTCACCACTCTTTAGACACTTCTTAAGCTTAAGTGAGTTTTCTTAAGCTTAAGCTCCATTAAAAAACCTTTCGGTTTTAACCCTCAATTTTCACCACATGTACTCATTCATAGATGAGACAATTGAGTACCATATTCACTCTATTGACTTGTTATTACCTATTGAACTTAAGACTAGATGTTTACTAGTGTTAAGATAGGTTACCATCATAGAGCAAAACACTAAGGGAGTTTAGGTCCCATCCCTCGAAAATTCATACTTTAATCTTGTACGGAGATTAAGCGATTTGTTATAACCTCTCACTATTGATTCCATGTGAATCATGCATGCCAAAATATAGTGTTCACTTTGTGACCACTTTTCTCCTTAAGTACTTAAGCTTTGAAAATTCAATCATATAAGATTAATTTTCACACAACTCAAATTCTCAATAATTTTGATACCAAACATATCAAAAATACACCAATTTAGACACCAAACATGTCTAAATTCTCATATTTTATTTTTAGACACCAAGTATGTCTAAATTTTCTTATACACCCCCACACTTTCACATTTCATTATCAAGACAATATCTTGATTTTAAAATATAGAAGACCACTTTGTCTCTATAACTCTTTTAATTAATTTCCTTCTTGAAATTATTTTTACTTAACTTTGACACTAAAATATGTCAAAATTTTACATGTACACATAGCTAAATTTAATTTAGAATTTGAATTCAAACTCAAATAAATTAATCAATAATGTCTCAACACATTTTGATTAAATTTGTGGCTCACACCCACATTTTTACCATAAAGTGTATATAAAATATCACTTTTGTGTGTTTTCCTCTTCAAATGACTCTTTAAGGCCACTTTAAAAATACCATTTGACATTTTTAGTTTTCTCGACAAAACTAAAATATCAAACTCACATTACTACTCATAAAATAATGTGATTATTTTTACTCATAATTTTAAGGTTATCTCCTTATTGAGATAAGCCCAAAATTATACCAAAGTTAACAAAATTCTCATCAATTTTGTTCACAACTTTGATCATTTAAGATTCAAAATTGCTTCTCCAATTTTGTTATCTTTTCACTATTTTTGAATCCACATTGATTCATTTACTTTTGAGTCCAAAATTGCTCTTCCAATTTATGGCTCATTTCACAAGTTTGGATTCACTTTTAATCCATTTGTTCTTGCTTATGACAATGCAAAAGTCCAATAAAAGTGTAACTCTCATAGTCCACTTTTTCTTATCTCAAATATGAGATGCTTATCTCTTATAACCCAATAAAAGATGTAACTTCTCAAAAGCCATATTTTATTATCTCATAAAGTGAGATGTTCACTACCAAATTGAAAAAGAATTTAAAATATTCTTTATTCACAAAATAGATGATAATAATTTCCACATCAATAGCAATAAACAATATTATATTATTACTATCAACATTATTATCATACTATATAACTCATACATTAATATAACATGTATATTACTAATCAACATCTTATATGTAACATATACATGAGATCAATATTAAATTCACAATATATATGTTACATATCTTATATATATATATATAACATATATACTATAATATACATATATATCATATACACATAATATATACATTAATTACACAATTATATATGTTACATACCTCACACATATATAACATATATATACACATTAATATACATGATATATATTATATACACATATATAACATATATTATGTATGCATGTCTCATATAAATACATAAAAATAATTATTTCTACATATTTAATCTCACTAATATATATTATATCACATGCTCTACATATATATAATATATATTACTCATATATATACATGTTATATATTATATATCTCACATATATACATAAAATAACATGATATAAATTTCAAATATCATATATATAATATGATATAAACACATTATCACATATATAACTCATATATATATAATATATATATTACTATTATATAAAATATAGTAAATCACGTAATATACACCACCATGCTCACCCATGAATGGTTTTTACATAAAATCTCTTATCCTTGTATTCTCACAATCTTGATTTATCACATCTTCCATTGAAAAGGGATAAGCTTTTGATTGTTAGAGATTTTATTACAATGGAAGAAAATCAAGATATTACAACTCTATTGTAATACAATACAAAGACCAACAAAGAGATTAAATAAATGTTACATGCATCAACATAATCTACAATATATATACACTATATATATTATATATAAGAAAGGTAGAAGAAGATAAGAACACGTGTAATATAATATATGCATATATAACAAGAGAATAATATATATGTATAGACTCACTCACAACCTTGAGTGTAGATTAGTGGGGATCACCATGACTTGAACAAGGTATTACACCTTTGTCCAAAAGCTTATTTCCCCCTATCTCTAAGCACTAAGGGAACTCTCTAAGAAATAGCTTTGGGAATTATCAAGCCTTTTAGAGTTTTCTAGCAAAGTGCTTTCTTGATAGAAAACTTCATCTCCAAAATGAGCACCTTAGACCTCTTTATATAGTGTTTAGGATATCACCATTTGAAATTCAAACTCATAACTCCTATAGATGTTATGGATTCAAATGTAACTCTTACACACACCATAACTCCTATAGCATTAAGAATTTCAAATAAAGGTGTGTAACATCTTTTACACTCTTAATGTTGGTGATAATGGTGGAGGTTACTCATAGTAACAACTCCCCAAATATTACAAAAAGATGACAACTAATATAGTCATATGTTACATATTATTAGTTTATTACACATATTTAATCTATATATTATATTATTATAAATAATATAACAATGGAGATAATGGTGATGGCCGCCGCCGATCGTTCACCGTTCACACCCTCTGGGTCGACACCGAAGATTACGCCAGAAAATGGGTTCTGGACATGCAAAATTAAGAAGATCCGTAAACAACGTCCTATCATCGTCGCTCTCTGCGCCGATCGCAGTTACAACTACGCCGACAGCGCCACCATGAACTACTATAACAAAGGTACAAGAAAGAAAAATTTTCATATTAAATTTCAAGAACTGACAGTCTTTCAATTAATTAATTATAATTTATCTAATTATTATTAGAGTACAAAGATCGGGAGTACGATTTACTACAGATTTGCATTGAAGATCAATGCCTTGTTGTGAAATTGGATCGAAGGGGTGGTTGTTGGTACACTAGGTTTAACTGTAAAACGCTGAAGGAATTTCTCCTCGATCATCGCGTGACGGTGGTCGGAGTTGGATTAGAGAATTTGGTGGAGCGGTTTGAGGAGGATTACGGCTGGGAAATGCCCAAGATTGTGGACCCTAGAGATTTGTGGGCCCAAGCCCAAGCCCAATCCCAGGCCCAGGTCCAATAGGTGAGGAAGAATTTGAATCGATTTGGGATAGCGAGGTTGGCGAAGGTGGTGCTCAGAGAAGAGATGAATCTGGTGAAGCTTGCCAAAATCAAATGGTGGTCTCATCCGTACAATTCTAACAACCCGCCGAGATTTCATTCCGATGACGTGATCAAGTATGCCACCGTCGAAGCTTTTCTTGTTTTTCAAATGGGTATTAAGCTGGTTCGGGACACTAAAAACTAGTAATACGACGTCGTCTCAGCTGGATCATCGGGATGATTAGAGATATAGTTAGTTAGCTTAAACTCTAAAGCTAGCTATAGTAAAGTAGAAATTTTCTTATTCATTTACAGTCACCATTACTTACAACTTTACTATTAATTGACTTTGTTATAATTTCATTGTTTTGAACAGACTTTTTAGACAATGATTTGTGATTTTGGTGATTCATCAATCATCAATAAAATAGTTTCCTGTTGATATGAATGAGCTATAATATTTTCTCAGCTTTAACATTCTAATTAATTAGAACACAACTAAGTTAAATTGGCTTGGAGTTCAACTTCATAAGCAATGAGAAATAGGTAACTTGATTTTGGTCCTCTTACGAGGAATATTCCTTAATAGGACGAACTACGAAGCACTCCCCACTAATTTTCTACCCGAAAAACGTAAACTTCTTTTTCACGTAACCATAGCATGTTACATTATTTTTTATTTTAATTTTTATGCACTACACTCAGTCTATTCTTTGAAGTTGAAACTATCTTACAAAAACTCAATTTTATTTATTTTAATTCACACTTTTATATACATTAATTTTTTTATAGTTTTTTTATAATATTAAAATATTTTATCTTAAACAATTTTTATTAATTAAAATAAATAAACAAAAATAAAAAATAATAAAAAATTAAAAAAATGTTTGAAGAAGCTCCAAAACCTAGAAAAGTATCTCTATATGTAAAATATGAATTGTATTTGAGCTAAAATGAAAAAGGATTTAACTCACTTAATGGAGCACTGTTTTATTAATTTTTAACCAAAAGTTTTAAATTAAGCTAATAGTTATACTAATGTAAGTGCTCTAAGTACTTAAATTATATATTTTGATTTTCTTTTTTTGCCAAATGAGTTTATAGAAAAAGCATCATCAGTCATCAATGATTCTATAGAGTTAAATAGCTTGTAAATTGTGGGGTCAACAATGTCAATGAATGTGAAAGAGATAGATTGAATAAATTTGTGAGACAGTAGTAACAGTGGTGCCAACTTAATAACAAATGTAACAAAGTTAGTCAGTGGAAGATTTTCTTCCATCTATTAAAATTTATTGTTTATCATAAGAGATTACAAAGATACTCCATGAGAACTAATCAATAAAACCTTGAACTGAGAGTTGTGACTTATGACCCAACAATAAAATACCTACAAAATAAAAAAAAAAAAATATATAACAAATATTTAATAAAATGTTAAATTTTATATAAATATAGTCACATAAATTTTCTAATGTAAATATAAGGACTTATTTGTTCTCATCTCCATTGCTGAAGGTGGCTACACTACATCTGATATATTATTTATTAGACCAAACCTTATAAATCAAAACTAGCCATATACTGATTTATAAGGGAAATTTACATAATATACTAATTTTTGCCATTTTTTTACAAAAGTACTGTCAAGCGGTATTTTTTACTTTTTTACTGTGTTTTTTTATAAGTTTCATACTGCAGTATACTATGTTAAGTTTTCACTGGTGTTCTACTGGTGTTCTACTGTTGTTTTGAGCTGTTCTGCTTTGTGTTTTACTGGTGATTTATAAAAATACAGTATTTTTGTAAAGATTTCTGTGTGACAGTATTTTTGTAAAAGTTAACCAAAATTCCAGTATTTTTGTAACTTTCCCATTTATAAAACCAAAATTAGTCATATTAGTATCACAAAACCAAAACTAGCCTTATTAACCTTACAAAACTAAAACTAGCCTTATTAACCTTACAAAACTAAAACTAACCATAATGTTGGCCACGTTGCTCGTACAAAAAAACTAGCCACATTGACAGTACAAAATACAACTAGCTACATTGATCTTACAAAATCAAAACAAGACACAAAACTAGCCGTATTGGTCTTACAAAACTAAAAGGCCACATTAGCTATAAACAGGCCCGCCCTGGGCATAGGCGGGCTAGTCCTGTGCCTTGGACCCACCTAGCCCAAGGGCTAAAAAAAAATATTTCCCTTTTGAAATTAAACAATTTTTTTTACTGATTTTAAAAATACCATATTTTTTTTTTTAAATAAGGGCCCCAAATAATTTTTTTTTATGGCCCACTAAATTTCAGAGCCCGCCCTAGCTATAAATATAATTAACAAAAAATCTAAACAAAAATTTGAGAACTAAAATATAATTTCTTTTTTATTAAAATGGAGCAAATCAATATATAATTAGTACTCTAAGCAAGTAACTAAATAGTTGCTTTGATTTGACAATGGTGAAAAGACATATGCTTCTTATATCTCAAAATAACCACTTTAATAGATTGCCGTGTGATCAAATTGTATTTTGAAATCAAAGAGAAAAAAAGAGGAGATAGTGCAAGTAACATAACTAAAGAGGAGTGTTTTGTAAAAAATAGTCTTTATAAAATTTTTTATTAATAAAATAATTTAGGAATTTTTACATAAAATGCCATTTTTCTCTGTTTTTAAACATTTATACGGTTCCATAGTTTCAATTTTAATTTTACCATTTTCTTTAAACATTTATACGGTTTCATTAAAACTATTTACATCATATACGGTTTTGCTTACATCACCCAACTCCCACACGTTTCCCTCCAAACTTCCAATTTTCAATCACTTCTATTGTCAGTTATCACACACTATCCCACTCCCTCGTTTATATCAATATTTTTTGAATTTCCCTTTCTTCTTCATTTTCATTTTGTTCTTCTTCTTCATTTGTTCATATACTTCCTTTTTCTTTTTTTTGTTTTTTCTGTTTTTTGTTTTCTGATTGTTGTGTATGTGTTTTTCCTTTGGTTTTGAGTAATGGCTGTTACTCGATCTCGTTCGAGTTCTTTGTCCCCTTCTCCTAAGAAACCCAAAAAAAAGACTATTAAACAATCTAAATCCAAATTAGTTGCTAAAACTACTTCAAAACCTCTCAATCAGAAATCCAAAGTTGTTGTTCATGAGGGTGAGCCTTCATCTGGTGATGCTAGAAAAGCTAAAAGGAAGAGAAATGATAATGAGGATGATTTTGTTGCTGTTCGTTCTAGGAAGGTATGTTTGATTTATTTATTTTTTGTTTGTTTGTTTTTTATTTTGATCTGTTCTTGTTGTGATCTGGTGCATTGTTTATGACTTGTATTGTTTTTGTTTTTTATTTGTTTATTTCCTTAATTTTTTGTGTTTAGGGTTTTTTCTTTGTTTTTTGATGTTGTGGGTTTCAGTCTCATTTTTATCCAAATTAGGTTTGCAAGTTCCATGTTATTAGTTTAGTTGTTTAATTTAAATTTTGTTCATATGTATTTATTCCTATTTTATGTTCTATATGTTTTTTTTTTGTTGCTTTTTTGTTTATTTTTTGTTTCTTTGTTGATGGACATATTTCATTTGCATGGTCATGTTCACAAGTGCTATCATTCATGGATGTTAAGAAATTTGACAAAAGAAAAAAAAAAGACTAGGTCGATTGTTGTCTGTGTTTGTTATTATCATGTTTTTGTTAAATTAGTATTTGATTGAGGTGAAACTTTGATTTCATACTCTCAATTTGTAACTACATTGCCATTTTAAAGTGAGTGAAAAAAGTAATTGAATAACTTGATAGGATGTGATATTTTTTTTCTTTCTTTTCTTCAGTGCAAAGCATGTTTAATTAGATTAATAGAAACATATATCTCACTGTTAGTTTAATAGTTGATTTCATATTCGATGTTTTTTTATTCTTTTATGTTTTTTAGGTTTTTCTTTGTTTTTATTTTGTACATTTGTTGTTAATTTCATGTTACAGGTTCCATTGCCATATTTTTAAAAATTAATGTATATCTTCTGTTACTGTGTGTCTTTTTTTTATATATTGTTGTTTCTTGATATCAGAATTTGTTTTTTTTTTTTTTGTGTTAGTTAATTTCTTATGTATGCATTGTTCATTTATGTTTATTTTTCATAGTTGTTGTAGTTTATATGTTAGGTTTAATATTGTCTTTTTTTTATCTTCAAAGTGATAAGATATTCCAAGTCTGCTTAAACTATTTATCTGTTCAATCTTAACTAAAGGATTTTCAGCCTCCTTCATATAATTTTGTTATTTTTTTGTTCAATTCGATGTTTTTTTTTTATTCTTTTCTGTTTTTTAGGTTTTTTTTTTTGTTTTTAGTCTGTTCATTTGTTGTTAATTTCATGTTACATGTTCAATTGCCATTTTTTTAAAAAATTAATGTATATCCTCTGTTATTGTGTGTCCTTTTTTTATATATTGCTGTTTCTTGATATCAGAATTTGTTTATCCTCTGTTAGTTAATTTTTTATGTATGCATTGTTCATTTATGTTTATTTTTCATTGTTGTTGTACTTTATATGTTTAATTGATTTTACTATTTTGTTTTTTCAGTTATGGGATAATAAGTTTGGTAATGAAGATTTTCATACCACATGTGTGACTTCTACATGCTCGTTTAGAATTATTGAAACTATCATTTCTATTTTGACCCCTGAACAGAAAGAATTGTTTGGTCAGACTGTTTTTGGAGTCTTTTTAAGAACCCCTTCTTATGTTATGCAACACCAGTTGTTCCATAGTTTATTTTTGAGGGAGGTTGCCAGCCGAATGAAAATGAGATGTGGTTTAATGTAGCTGGTCGGATGCTAAGGTTTAGCATAGAGGAGTTCGCTTTGGTTTCAGGCCTTGATTGTTCGGGACAATGTGACAAGTTGAGGTATAAACAAGACAAAAACTTATAGAAGGAGAAGATTTTTCCTGGTTTTAAGGAAATACACAAGAAGGATGTTGAGAACGCTTTTATTGGTAAAAGGTTTGGTGATAATGATGAGCTTGCATTGAAAGTTGTTGTTTTGTACTTTGTTCAGTGTTTTGTCTTAAGTGATTCAGACTCTAAAAAAGTATCTGATTTAGAGTTGGATATTATTGATAGTGGGAGGTTTAATGAATATGCTTGGGGCAAAGAGTCTTATTCTTTATTTCTTGATTCGGTAAGGAATGCGATATCCAAGAATCTTGTGAAAATAAATAAAGTTGATAATGGTGAGAGAATTGGTTTTTATAGGTTGAGAGGTTTGGCATATATTTTTCAAGTTTGGTTCAATGAATGTTGTCCTTACATTGATGGCATTCATTGTTCTAAATTGCATGATCGTATTCCTAGAATTCTTAACTGGTCCAATGATTCTGCTCCTTCTGTTAAAGAGTTCAAGAATTCAATCTTCAATGTATCTCTTTCTAAGGTATTTAGTTTTAAGAGTTTGATTTCAATGTTAATGGTATGTTTATTTTATGTGTTTTTAATGTTTTATTTCATGTTTTATGTTTGTTGCAGCTTAAGGTCAAGAATTTGCTCCCAACTGAGGAGGAATCATTGAGGTTACATTTAGATGGATTCTTTGTGGATAAGAATATAGATGGCATGGGGAAAGGAAAATCTGTTCAGATTGATGATGTTGGTAGTCAAGGTTTTGTTGACGAAAATAGTTCATCTTTTAAATTTTCTGATTTTCATAGGAGATTGACAGATATTTCTGCCAAGCAGGAAGCATTCTCTGCTGAATTTGTCATTTTAAAAGAAGATTTTAAGAGTATGATACAATCTTTGGAATCTGTACATAAAAAGATTGACAAGTTGTTGTCAAGACCTCCTCCCAAGGTTTGTTTGTAATTTGTTATTATACTGTTAATTATTGTTTAATTATCAATATTTATTTTTTATATTTCTTTTTTTATGTGAAGGATTCTCCTGATGTTGAGGAATACGATAATGATGAAGTTGCTGAGATTGAGGAGGCTTCTCATGAGGATGAGGATGAATTGGAAGATGATGATGGTGATAGTGAAGAGAGTGAGATTGATGAGGGTGCGAATGAGGATGAAGAGGGTGATAACGGAAAGGATGTGAATGAAGAGAAGGAAGGGGGTGTGGATGAGGATGTTTCTCAGGGCGAGAAGAATGATAATGAAGGTGTCATTAATGATCCAGATCATGTTAGTGACGTACCAAAAGATTGTTTTAACGATGAGAAAAAAGAAAATGATGATGCTGATTTTTTCAAAGGTTATAGCCAGCTTCCTGTTGAGGATGATGATGCTGTTATGGCTGGTTTGAAAGCTGTTGCAAAATTTCAGGTATTTTATTTTTTATTCATTTAATTATTTAATTGTTTATGTGTTGTTATTTTCTTGTTGTCATGTTGTTATTTGCTTCTTTTGTAGCAATCATCTGCTTTGATTCCATATGATCCACAATCAACTACTTCTGCTAATGTGGTAACTTTTTTACCTCATTGTTTTGTTTATGTATAAATATATTATTTTTCTAAAAGATGTATTTTTTTTTATCTATTTCTTTTATTTAGGATTTGGCGGCTGAGCTTAATGTTGTCGTTGATAATTTAGTTAATGTTGATGAGATCACTCCTCCTGTTGAGAGGAGAATACCAAAGCCTGGCTTACATTTGCAGTCTCCTTATGCACAACAGTTGAGTTCATCATCTAAGGCTGCTGTTGTTAAAAGTAAGGTTAAAGGTTTATGTGCTTTGGATCATTCTGTTGTAGACGATGTCAATGATGAAGATGAGAAAGCCTTTGATGCTTGGTTCAAATCTGGTTTGCTTAAGAGACCCACGTATGTTACTTTTATGTTTATTTCTATCTTAGTTGTCTATAAGATTTATTTTTTTTATACATGTGATTTTCTATTAATATTTTTGTTTGTTTTTCTGTTTATAGGAAGAATTTGAATGGTCATTCCGTATATTTTGGTCCTGCTGATAATAAGATTGAGCCAGGTTTTGATTTTGGTTGTGAGTATGTTCAGCGAAAGATGTGGTTTCACTCGTTGCTTCATTGTGATCAGTTTCTTAGTGATTCTGTAAGTTTTGTGTTGTTTTTTTGTTGTTTTTATGTTTTTTGACAGTATTGTTTATGTTTATTTATTTTTTCAATTTTTTCAGCATATGGATGTGATTTTTTATTATTTGAGAAAGAAGGCTAAGTATTCTACTGCAACAAACATGAAGATCACAACTAGAGATTGCTATTTCAATAGTAGCATCAGGTCATTGCATGAGAAGTATGTGAGTATGAATGAACAAATGTCTCTTGTTCATCCCAAGCATCAAATTGCTCATTTCATAAAGGGTAAACGTCTTCGATGTGGTACACGTTGGAGTCAGGCTGACCATGTGTTGTTATTGGTGCACATAAAGACTGTTAGTCATTGGGTTATGGGTAGGCTTGACATGAAGTCTAGAATTATATATTTGTATAATTCTCTAAGGACACCGAAGTATGCGGCTGCTTCTTTGCTTGCTTTGGAACCTTATTCTGTCATGTTGCCATTGTTTTTCTCTTTGCTGGGTGTTTATGATGAGCTTCCTTATACCTTACCAGCATCTGTGAATCCTGTTGCACCTTTCCCTATTGTCAATGCTGAAGTACTTCCTGAACAAGTGGATAAGTACGAATGTTAATTGTTTATGTTCTGTTATATTTTTGTTGTTTTTATGTTAATTTAACATATCTAACATTGATTTTTTGTTTGTTGTTGTTTCTAGTGATTGTGGTGCGTTTGTTGCTGCTTTCGCTGAGTATTTCATTGAGGGAAAGAATATTCCAGCTGACTTCGATGTTGAGGAGTATCGCCTTAGGCTTTCTGTGTTGCTATACAAGTTTGGACTTATGAAACAGATTGACAATGTTGAAAGTGAGCCGGAAAGCCCACCTAAATCTCCAAAGAAGACGAAGGCAAAAGCTAAAGGGAAAGCGGGGGCAAAAGCGAAGTGATTTGAATTCAAGAAAATTACTCTATGTTTATCTTTTGTTGTTTAGCTAGGATATGATATAATACATTGATATTTTCCTGTAGACTTCTCTATGTGTTTGTTTTTTTTTTTTTATGTTGTTTAGCCAGAACTTAAAGCAGTTGTTAGTGTATTGCTTATGGCTTTTTTTATGTTTTTTTTTATGTGTTGTTAGCCTAAACTACACAGCAATGTTGGTTCATTACTGAATCTTTATATTCTATATAATGTTGATATTATATACAGGTGTGATCTTGATTTTATTATTTTTTTCTTTGTATTTCAAATGATTATTAACATTTTTTATGCAATGGTAAGACAAAAAAATCAACATGTACATCTGTTTTCAAATGTATGTTTATACATCAACCAATTTCTATATGTTTTAATAGTTTACAACTTTACTTTTGCCATTCTATGAAATTCAAAACTAAACATTCTATTATCAAATCGATTCAGTTAAAATGTATTCGTGAGTTCATTTATTCAATAGAAACCAAATTCAAAGCTAATCATCTCAATAGCAATCATTGTTTAAAATTCCTTATTTTTTTCTTTTTGTATCTGTAAAAATGTTCTATTTATGTTGTATTTATGTTGCTGTAATGTTATGTAGCTGCTGTTGTTTTTCAGTTTATACTTGGGTTGTTGCATGTCCTCATGTTGTGTCCTTATCTTCCACATTTGGTGCATTTGATTTGTGTCTTGGTCTCCCAACTAGGTCTTGTTCTTTTCTTCTTTGGTCTTCCCGCTTTCACCCTTTCAAGTGGTGGCAATATTTCAATATCCTTGATTTCTTGTGGAATGTCCCAATTGCTTTGCTTTCCTACTGGATATACAGTTGCTTCATAGGTTTCCAGCCAGTTCTTTGTACTGTAGTAATCTGAACAGTAATTTTGTGGGTCAAGATACATCTCTTTCATCACTGCTAAGGCATGCGCACATGGCATTTCATCTATTTGAAACCTGTTGCATGTGCATGTTTTTTGTTCTAGATTCACAACCCGTGATCTTTTTACTTTGTACACTTCAAATATGTGTTCATTTGATGCTCTAACCTGTGAACAAATTTGTTGTGTATACTGTTTGTTAAAATAACAGAAATTAAACATTAGTTCAACATTATGAAATATAATTCTAGAAAAATCGTGTACCTTTAATTTCAAAGCAGTTTTGTAGTTGCCCTTCATCTTCATCTCTGCAACTGGAGTCAATTTTGTGAATGTTCCTTGTGCCATTTTCCTGTTTTTGCATGTCCATTCCTGGATTAAGGTCCTCAAAGCTTCCATTAGTGTTGTTATTGGGAGTTCTCTAGCTGCCAAGTTTGCTGCATTCAATGATTCAGCAACATTGGATGTCATTGTACTGTATCTTTTGTGTTTGGAATACAACCTTGACCATTTATCATATCCAATTTTTTGTAGATAAGGTCGGACTCGTCTGTCTAAGGCATCGAGCTCTCTCATATGATATTCAAAATTTTTAGCAGTGTATGCCTTGGCTGCACGAGAAAATGGCTTTTCGAAGAACCTTGCATTTTTCTTGAATGTTGTTTTCAGGTTGTTGAGTAGGTGGTACACACAATATCCATGTTGTATTTCAGGGAAGACTTGTTGAGCTGCTTTTATTATACTTTCATGTCTACCAGATATAACACACTGTTCTTGTCTAACACCAAATGTTGCTCTTAATTTTTCAAAGAACCATTCCCATGATAGATCATTTTCTGAATCTGCCACACAAGAAGCTAATGGGAATATTTTACTTGCTGCATCTTGTGCACTAGCTGTTAGTAGTGTTCCCCCATATGTAGCTTTAAGAAATGTTCCATCGACTACTATTATAGGTCTGCATTTTTCCCATGCTTTCAGTGAAGCATTTAGAGCAATGAAGCAAAACAAGAAGTTGTTGTTTTCTTCAGTTTTAATGTGCACTACAGAACCTGGGTTTGTTTTTTGGAGCATATAGAAATAGCTAGGCAGCAACTGATAAGACTCCTTTGCTTTTCCTCTAACTATGTTTAGAGCATGTTCCCTACTCCTCCATGCCTTCATGTAATTCATTTGTATCCCATATTTGTCATTCATCTCAAATCTGATATTTGTTGGTGTAGCTGTTGTCTTTATGTTCAAAAACTTGTATTTAACACAGTCCCCTATTATTTTTGCTGATGCTTTCCTTTGATCTCCAAATCTAATGCTTAGTGAGCAAGTGTGTTTTTCATTGTATTTTCTTATTACGAAATTCTCTGTTGTCCCATTCCTTGAAGCTCTTAGTGACCATTTGCAATCTTTATCCAAACACTTAATTTGAAATTCCTTTGTGCAAGATTTTTTCACCTTGTACTGAAATTGTTGTTTTATTGCAAAGTAGCTGAGTACGTTCTTCAAAGTTTCCTTATCTTTGTACATTTGCCCTTTCTCAATTTCTGGATGATGTTTATCTGTGATGACAAGTGCTTCTTCATCGTTGCTTTCTTGTTCATCCTTTGTCCGTCTTGTTAGTTGAGCCATCATTTCTGCAGCAATTATCTTAGCATAGTCAAGAAAGTCAAATTCATCATTATCTGCTTTTTGGTTTTCTTGTTGTTGATGTGTTGGTGTTCCCCCTGATTGACTCCCATATTCAAGCATGTGGACTTCATTTTCTTTGTCAACCTCTGTAAAAAAAAAGGTATTTGTGATGTTGTTGTTGTGTTGGGGAGTATATTTATGCACAAAGGATGTTTTGTCAGGTCCCTTTCTGTTGATTTCAACTGCAAGTAAAACTCCAGGCTTTCATCATCTGTGATCTTTAATGCTTGATATCCAGACTGTATCTGAAACTGCATTTGTAGGGTACTTGAATTTCTGTTGCAGTTATGTTTTTTCATCAGTCTGTCCACTAGTTCTGCATACTTGCAATTTTTTTGGATGCATATCCCAGTAGCTTCAAAACCAGTGTACTGGTTGTTCTCATCCCAATGTCCATTGCTTTGAACTAGTACAAGTATTGATGCCATTTTGTCTGCAATTCAACAGTATGTCCGTTAAATTCTATTTTTAATGTAGCACAACAGTTAAGCAACAATAATTAAACAATAAATCAACAATTTTAAAAAATTAAAAATTATATTCTTTTTTTCACACCAGGTTTTAAAACTACTAACAGGCTCTTAAGACAAACAGTTTATTATTTTGTATTATTAACATTAAATCAACAATTGTATTTGTTTGGATATATATGAATATTTATTTTTTTAATTTTTTTTTTTAATTAGTGAATAATGGAAACATTAAAGAATCATTTACCAAATTGTGGGGGTTTTTTTTTATGTATTTTTATTGTTTTTTTCATATTCAAAAACATCTGAATTACATGTTTTAACCAATAAATGAACAATAATTTTCATTTTTTTTAAATGCAATATTATGTTTTTATCAAAACAGAATTTATAATAACAAACAGGTAGTGAAGAAAATAATTTTCATACCAAATTATTAACAATAAATCAACATTTTTCTTTTAATTTCAAGTTGAATGTATCTATTTATCTGTTGGGTTTTATGCTCTAAATAAAACTCATTTCAATATAATCAGATTTACTTATTAATATAGATCAGAAATAACATTTAATGTTGCATGGTTCACATGATTTATTTCATGATTATATGTACATAATGTATAAATTCATCTGAAACCCTTTTCACATACTTGATCCTGTTTATTGTGCCGTCAACACATTGGAAAGTAAACATGACTATGTGAATAAAGTTTCCTAGATTTATCAGACATAGGGTTTTACTGATATGATAATCTACAACAGAGTTTACTTGCATTTGGAGAAGTGCTATGTTCTTTCCAGAGCATTGGTTAAAGTAAAGCTCAGGTTGGATGCATGGAGTATGCATCGGAAGGGACCGATATTGAACTTTGACTTAGATTTAATTAAACTTACCGTAAAATCTATTCAAGTCAATATCGCCTAGTTGATCCTAGATCAAATGATCTTAATCCTGTTATGATTAGGCTCAATCTTGAAAGGCTATTCGTGTTCCTTGAATTGTTAGTTAAGCCTACTTTTAGGTCAGGGTGATACGTACTTTTTGGGAACACGGTAGTGCAATTGAGTGGGAGCGCTAGCATAAACATGGAATCTATAGCTTCTATCTGGCGAATGGTAAGCAAAGGATGATCTCCTTCGAGCTTGACCAAACGAAAATAAATGGTGGAAATCTCATTTCACATAAGCTGAAATATCATTTATACGTGGTCAAGTGTTTTAAGGATAAAATACATAGTAGGGTGTTACGGTAATTTAATCCCTTTACTGTGTAGATCATTCATATAGAGGATAATTGATCAAATTAGAATTATAACAATGGATAACTAATGATGTGTCTATATGGTGGAACATATAGAGCATTCTATATACTGAGAGTGCAATTCTAAGTTCTATGCGTGGATTCAACGAAGAATTAATAAGTCGGTGAATTTTAGTCCTAAATTCTTGATCTACTTATTGGAAGCTCGGTTATATAGACCCATGGTCCCCCCACTAGTTGAGATAATATTGCTTGTAAGACTCATGTAATTGGTTTTGATTAATCAATTATAATTCTCAAATTAGACTGTCTATTTGTGAATTTTTCACTAAGTAAGGGCGAAATTGTAAAGAAAGAGTTAATAGGGGCATATTTGTTAATTATGATACTTTGTATGGTTCAATTAATAAATATGATAAATGACAATATTATTTAATAATTATTTATAGTTATTAAATAGTTAGAATTGGCATTTAAATGGTTGAATTAGGAAATTGGCATTTTTGAGAAAATCAGATACAAAAGGTGTTAAAATTGCAAAATTGCAAAAAGCAAGGCCCAATCCACTAAGTGTATGGCCGGCCACCTATTGTAGTATTTTAAGTTGATTTTTTCATTATTTTAATGCCATATAATTCAAACCTAACCCTAGTGGAATGCTATAAATAGATAGTGAAGGCTTCAGAAAAATGAGACTTTTTCCTGACACTTTCTGATTCAGAAAAACTGAGCCTTATCTCTCCCTATCTTTAGCTGTCACTTCCTCTTTCTCTTCCTTTGAATTTCGAACTACCTTAGTGTATGAATAGTGCCCACATACATCAAGTGATACCTCAATCATAGTGAGGAAGATCGTGAAGAAAGATCATCAGCAAAGGAGTTTCAGCATCAAAGATTCAGAGAAAGAGATCCAGGTTCAGATATTGATAATGCTCTGCTACAGAAAGGAATCAAGGGCTAGATATCTGAATGGAAGGAGTCATATTATTCTGCTGCACCCAATGTAAGGTTTCCTAAACTTTATATGTGTTTAATTTATCGTTTTAGAAAGTTCATATTTAGGGTGTTAATAAACATACTTGTGAGTAGATCTAAGATCCTGGTAAAATAATTTCCAACAACTGGTATCAGAACCATGGTAATTGATTTACTTGCAAGAAATTTGGACTTTAAAACGATTGTTTGTATGTTATTTGGATGGTATCATGTTGTATTGAGTGTTATTTGATGATTGATTGATGTTTGTAAATTTTCGTAAAAAATAATTGCGATTTTGTTTCTGGAATTATTTTTATTGGATAGTATGGGAAAAATTAAGCAAGTTAGCCTTTTACAGAACTCAATTTCGATTTTATTTGAATTAGTTATGAATTTTTGAAGATTTGAAAAAATCAGGGTGCTGAAATTTTCCTGCGATCGCGAAACTGTCCGTACAGTTCACATTTTTTTGTTTTTCTTCGATTTTTCATGCTTTTTCATGGAATTAACTTCCGATTTTTGGTATAGTTTTGTATTTATACTATTACTATTCCTAATTCAATTCTAATTATCTTTTTGAATTAATTTAATATTTTTTAAATTTAATTCAAGATATTAGTGTAATTTGAATTTGAATAGAATTAGTATCTATCATCTTGCTTAAAAATCTATCTTATTTTAAAATTTGATTATATCTTATCTTATTTTAAATTTAAAAATAAAATATTTATAATCATGTAATTTTTAAATGATATAAGATATTTTGCTAATTTTTTAAATTTTGTTATTTTATTTATTTAAATTACATTTAAAATTTGAAAAAGATATTTATTTATATTTTCTAATTTTTTATTTAATTTTTATTTATAAAATAACATTTAAAATTTAAAAGTAGTTAGCAAATTTTTGAAATGATATTTAGGTTGGTTGAAACCTAATTTTTCAAAAATTGTAGGTTTAATTTTAAATTTAAATTTTTTTAAAAAAAAAATTCGAATTTTTCAAATTTTTTTTAAATTTTCGAAAAATTTCTTATTTAATTAATTATTTTCGAAATTAAAAATTTAATTTAAAATTAAATAAATCCTACATCCAACTATCCAGCTAACCTTGTTGCAGGAGTTTGTGTTTTAGCTTATGTGTAAGTTTTCAAAACCTATTATTACTTGATTGCAAATAGCCATGGTTACTTTTTGCCAGATCTAATGATCTGATGGCTCCCTTAGTCAAGATAATAATTTATAACAGGTATATTTACAATCTTCTTTCATCTGTGTATGACCTAGCAACATGATAGGACCCATCCAAAGTGTGCCTGTGTGAGCCTATGTGTTTAATTTGATTATAGATACATATAGGTTGTTGTTGCTAAAATAAATTATCATAGTTCTTGATAGAATTTATTTAGGCCCATTTAGTTATTGGGCTTATTCAATTAATAACAGTTGTTCTTATTAAGGTTAAATTCCTCTCTTTTGGGCCTTGTGTGAGAGTTGGGAGCCATAGAAGTGGGTACGGCATACTGAACCCAACACCCCCTCACATGAACCACCCCAATTGTGAAGGCCCATTTGCCTGATTTGAAAAACTGCACTAGGTTAATTACACTAGTTTAACCTAATAAAATTGATTAGCAACATAATTAATTTCATTTATTTTGAAATTAATTTAAGAAAAACATAGTTTAAAGAATTTTTTATTCTAAGCTAAACTATGTGTATTTTCTTGTATTTAATTAAATATAGAATTATAACCATCTAGATTCTTTCTAGAGCTTAATTTAAATTTTTCATTAAATATTCCTATTTAAGTTGAAATTTAGTTATCTACAACTAACCAACTTAAATCTGAATATCTTTTGAATTTCAAATTTCAAAATTAAGTTGAGGAATTTTAGGCATTGGTTATTAAGATTCTTTAGATATTTTTTAAGTTAATATCTTTTCGAATATTAACTTAAAATGGAATATTTTCAAATTAAGTGGTTACAACTTAATTTTTGATATTTAATTAAATTAAAATTTGAAAATATTTAAGTTCTAGATTTTTTCTAATACAACTTAAATTAGATATTTTTTCAAATTTTGTGGAAAAGATACTTAGTAAAATAAGATATTTTCTAGATATTTATTTCTAGACTACTTATTATTTCTAATATTAAATAGGAAAATACTATAAATTGTGAAATTAATTATTTATATAATTAATTTTGGTACAATTTATTTTAAGTATATTTTTTTCCTAGTATTAAACTAGAGATTAATAATTAAGCCTTCTCTACACTTAATTATTTATTTCTTGAATTTAATACATTTAATTAATTTGAAAATTGAATATCTAAGTTGATTTTTATCATCATACTTAAATATTTCTTTTTCATGACATTTAATTAAATAGAAAATTATTTTTAGTTGAAATTTATTTTTTCAACTAAATTTAAATAATTTTCAAAATATATTTTTTCTTTATTTTATTAATCAATTTTCGAAATTGCATTTCTTAAATGCTAGAATTTCGAATTTTATCTTGAAAAATAGATTAAGTTGTAAATTAATTATTTATTTTAATTAATTCTTGGATCAACTTAAATCAATGATTTTTTTCATTTATTGATTAATTTAAAATAAATTGAATTAAAGTATATTATTAGAAATTGAATTAATTAGTCAAAGAAAAATCTAGATTGATGATATTTTTGCTTGAAGTATTTTTCTAGTGTATTTAATTAAATAGAAAATTAATATTTAAGTTGATTTTCATCATCATACTTAAATATTTGAAATTTTTCTTATATATTTAATTAAATAGGAAAATTATATTTTTTGTTGTAAATTAATTTTATTAATTAATTTTGGGCCAACATTAAATTAGAATAATTTTTCCAGGATTAATTTTTTATTTTAACATGCATTTTCGAAAATTGTATTCTTATATACTTTAATTTTTCGAATGCAATATATATTTATAGAAAATTAAATTTGAGTTGTAAATTAATTTAAATTAATTTTGTAACAACTTAAATTGAATATTTTTCTAAATATTTATTGGAAATTATTACTAAGATGGAAATAATTCATGTTATTTTCATATCCATCTAAGTAAAATTTATAAATATTAAATTAAAATTTATATTTGGAATTTTTCATTCTAAATTGGAAATTTTAAATAAATATATATTTAAAATAATAAATTAAATAAAGAGAATCAAAGAAAATACAACTCACTTTAAATAATGAGCTTGATTATTATTAAGACATTCGATCTCCATTGTGGGTTTTACACCGCGTTTGTTTTAGTGAGTAATCCTCCCTAATGGAGGAACGTTCATTAGCAATTTCGCGTCGTTTAACCTCGCATGATAAGTAGTTTGTAAGTGTTTTGTATGGTATGGATCACCCTAATGGTGGCGACCATACTTGACTTGCAAATTATGAAACAATGGTGGAAGCTCATAAGATAGAATTGCCTTGACTCTCGCCTAAACGGGACAACGCTGAATTCCAATCTTGATCGAATAAAAGGTTGCTAGAATGTTTAACCATTTAGATGAGCTGACAACTCTATTCAATGGATGATGCTTTGACTCTCGCCTAAACGGGACACTGTATCAGTTTGTTGAAAAACCTTGGAAATTATTTATGATTGTAAGTTTTAGTATTTTCACTTGTCATTCCTACTTGCTATATGTTTAATAATTTCTGAATTGTATATGAATTTATATTGAATCATGTTATTTTCTGTTATTAAGTTGTAGTTTAATTTCGAATCTTCATTGTTGGTCTAACTTGGCTTGTTTATCTAATGAGATAAATCCCTAGTGGATTTTCACCATTAGACATACATAATAGTGTAAGATCTCGAAAGATAAATATTGTATATGCAACATCTAACTGTTCATCAATTGATGACACCTTAGACTAGTATTTTTACAATATGAAACAAGAAGATTACATAAATAAGATTACTTTGTCTTTCGCTAATCGAAGCATAGTTGGATTCTTATTTATAAACGAAATTATCCTAATTCCTCTTAGCTTATTCATTTCGAATTAGCTCAATAATATATCATTGGATGAATGGTCTATAAATCATTTCATGTCATTATATTTTCTCTTAAGAAATTAAATGACGCATATGATTATAATCCCGAAATTCTATTCCCAATTGATATAAATCCTCAATCTTAGAAATCTCCTACTTGTATGGGCAAATCTGACTTAGAGTTTGTATTAGTAGTGGTGGTCCAAGAAAGAATTACTCATTATATTTGGTTGAATTTAAGTCTTTGACTTTAATTTTAGAATCCAAACAGAAATTTTCTTATATTTCTAATTCCAGATACAATACAGTTACACTTTCTCAAGTGTTTAATATCCATCTTCAATTAATGGATTCAAACTGTATGGAATATGAGTTAGGTATTCTGTGACCAGGATCCACTTGCAGTTTTATATGAACTCATTGATGTAACTATACCTAAATCATCAAAAGACTCAACCACATTTTTCATTAATCTATGGCATTTGTATCTTGTTCATAGTGGATTTGACAAGATCAATCTCTGCAAAAAGTTAATATGCCTATATCCACTGAAAGTAGTTCATCTCATTCGCAGATGGATGTACATTCAGGGGTGGATATGAGTTTTTCGTTGTATTCTTCAAACGATAACTCTAGATTATACCTTTTAGCAAGAAATTTGAAATGTTTGAAAAATTTCATTAGTTTCTAGCAATGGTTAAAACCATTAAGGTAAGTGGTTAAAGATCTTGCGAACTGATAGGGGTGGAGAAATAGTTAATAGATATGCAGTTCAAAGATCATTAAATTGATTTTTGAATTATATCCAAACTTACCTCCCCAGAAATTTCGAGTTGCATGTTGATGATTAGTTAGTAGTCGTTGCCTAATTCCTTCTATGGTAATACAATTTCAGAATGATGTAATGGTTGTATACTTAATGTAAATCATTACTAGATTCATGGATGACCTAATCAAAATCTTAAAAAAAGCTAGAACTGTTAACCATGGTTTGTTAGCTATTCTAAGTGATTAGGGGTGGACCATCCTATTGTCAATAGATAAGAAAGTGTTTGTTCAAACAAATACTACTTTTCTAAGAAAATGACTAAGTCTGAAAAACAAGTAGCAAATAAAGGAGATATTTTTTCTTGATTCCAAAAGTGTTCTATCATCTTATATAACATATGATGATCCCACTGCCTCTGTTGTCTTGTCACAACCGAAGAGGTCAATACCATTTAGTTTTCTTAGACATAATTCACGGTGCCTTGTCGTAGTGGGAGAGTTTCTAGGAACTCACCTTCTTATGACTTGGGAGACACTAGTGATTAAAATCCATTGTGAGTTTAAACAAGTAATGGATTGTCAAGATAAGAAACTAAGAAGAAAGCCAATAGAACTATGGTTTAATCCATTCACATGGAATAACCTAAAGTTTTCTATTACAAGGACATAAAAGGAAATTTTAGTTAATAAGTCTATTCTATGGACTTAACAAACTTCCTGTTCCTAGTATTATAGGTTTGAGTTTATCTAAACCTATGGCTTGTGGTATACCTGGTAATTACTTATTCTAATGCAAGCAACTTACTTTAGTAAGATGCTGAAGCATTTTCTTTCTAATGGCAATCTATAGAAGCTTCACAACTTCTTAGGTATAGATTTTATTTATCTAAGGAAAAGTCTTAACTATTTCAGAAAAGATAAAGCCATGAAAGAATTTCTTATATCAACAGTGAGAGGTCTTGGATATGCTTTTGTATGCCTTAGACCAGACACCTGCTGTTGAGTGGGAGTAATGAGTAGGTATCAGATTAATCCAGGAGAAGAACATTGGAAGACAATCAAGTAAATCTTAAGATTAAGAAGAGGAACTATATGTTAGTCTATAAGGGTATGTTTAAAACTCTTAGACTACACCATATCATATTTCGAAATTTGCCTTTGTGCTAGTAAATCTTTCTGATAAGATGGTGGTTACTCTTGGGGTGGAATAGTGATTTTGGATAAGTGTAAAAACCTATCTGAAGTCTCTAGGTCTACCAGAGAGGGACTGAATGTTAAGGTTGTAGGAAAGGTACTTATTCAGTCTAAGGAAAGTTCTATACATTTTTGGCATCATTCCAAATTGCCTTAAACTACTAGTGTTAATTTCCTGATTAACCAAAAGTAGTTGCCAAGGATATAGAATCCAGTATCCCAAGAGAGTAGACATATAGAGAGGAATTTCACATTATCAATGATTTTGTGATTAAAGGAAGAGTAATGGTGGAGAAAAGGTTGTGGTTAATTCAACCTTTCAGATCCTATTACGAGGAGTTTACTACTACTACACTTGATTTGCATATCAAGGTGTTGAGATTATTTGAAACGCACTTTTTTGTTTTATATTAGTGCAAGTGGGAGTTTGTTGGGTTTTATGCCCTAAATAAAACTCATTTCAATATAATCATATTTACTTATTAATATAGATCAGAAATAACATTTAATGTTGCATGGTTCACATGATTTATTTCATGATTATATGTACATAATGTATAAATTCATCTGAAACCCTTTTCACATACTTGATCCTGTTTATTGTGCCGTCAACACATTGGAAAGTAAACATGACTATGTGAATAAAGTTTCCTAGATTTATTAGACATAGGGTTTTACTGATATGATAATCTACAACAGAGTTTACTTGCATTTGGAGAAGTGCTGTGTTCTTTCCAGAGCATTGGTTAAAGTAAAGCTCAGGTTGGATGCATGGAGTATGCATCGGAAGGGACCGATATTGAACTTTGACTTAGATTTAATTAAACTTACCGTAAAATCTATTCAAGTCAATATCGCCTAGTTGATCCTAGATCAAATGATCTTAATCCTGTTATGATTAGGCTCAATCTTGAAAGGCTATTCGTGTTCCTTGAATTGTTAGTTAAGCCTACTTTTAGGTCAGGGTGATACGTACTTTTTGGGAACACGGTAGTGCAATTGAGTGGGAGCGCTAGCATAAACATGGAATCTATAGCTTCTATCTGGCGAATAGTAAGCAAAGGATGATCTCCTTCGAGCTTGACCAAACGAAAATAAATGGTGGAGATCTCATTTCACATAAGCTGAAATATCATTTATACGGGGTCAAGTGTTTTAAGGATAAAATACATAGTAGGGTGTTACGGTAATTTAATCCCTTTACTGTGTAGATCATTCATATAGAGGATAATTGATCAAATTAGGATTATAACAATGGATAACTAATGATGTGTCTATTGTTGGGTTTTATGCCCTAAATAAAACTCATTTCATATAATCAGATTTACTCATTAATAAAGATCAGAAATAACATTTTATGTTGCATGGTTCACATGATTTATTTCATGATTATATGTGTATATAATGTATGAATTCTTTTTAAGTCCAGAACATATGAGTTGATTAAAGATTATAGTGTTGTCAGCACAGTGGAATGTAATCTTTATTATATGTTCAAAAGTAGATTCCCTGATTTGTCAGAACACTGGATTTAGACTGACATGGTATAATCAGCGATAGGTATTCTTACACCTTGGAAAAGTGTTATGTCCTTTCCAGGACATTGGCAAAGTTTACCAGTATCGGATGCATGGAGTATGCATTGGAATGGACCGATATTGAACTTTGAATTAGATTTTGAAACTTACCGTAAACATCTATTCAATTCAATATCATATGTTGATCCTAGATCACATGATCGAAATCCTGATATGGTTAGGCTCAATTTCAAGAGTATTATTCGTGTTCTTTGATTTGTTAGTTAAGCCCAGTTTTGTATCAGGGTAATACGTACATTTTGGGAACACGGTAATACAATTGAGTGGGGGAGCGCTAACATAAATATGGAATCTATAGCTTCTATTTGGCAAATAGAAGTAAAGGATGATTTCCTTCGAGCTTAACCAAACGAAGATAAATGGTGGAGATCTCATTTCACTTAGGTGAAATATCATTTATACAGGGTTAAGTGTTTTAAGGATAAAATACATTGTAGGGTGTTACGGTAATTTAATCCTGTACAGTGTAAATCATCTATATAGAGGATCATTGATCACATTAGGGTTATAACAATGGATAACTAATGACGTGTCTATATCGTGGAACATATAGAGCGTTTCTATATGACTGAGAGTGCAATTCCAAGTTCTAAGTGTGGATTCAATGAGGAATTAATAAGTTAGGGAATTTACTTGGTAAATTCGGTTCGACTTATTGGAAGCTCGGTTATGTAGACCCATGGTCCCCATACTAGTTGAGGCCATACTGCTTGTAAGACTCAGTTAATTGATTTTAATTAATCAATTATAATTCTAAAAGTTAGACTATGTCTACTTTATGAATTTTCACTAAGCAAGGGTAAAACAGTAAATAGAGAGTTTAAAGGGTATATTTATTAATTGGGAAACTTTGATTAGTTTTTATTAATAAATAAAATAAATGACAATATATTATTTAATAATTAATTATAGTTATTAAATAATTAGATTTGACATTTATGAAGTTGAAAGAGAGAATTGGCAATTTTGAGAAAATGGGAAACTAGAAATGATGAAATAGGAAAGTTTGAAAAGTGGAAGGATTTGTTTCCCTCAATGAATGGCCGGCCACTTAATGCTCCTATTTCTCATTTTATTTTTCATTTTTTAAATGCCAAATAATTCAACTTTAACCCTATGTGGTATTCTATAAATAGAAGGTAAAGGCTTCAGTTTTGAGACAGACACTTTACAGTTTATTCTCTCAAACACTATGAAACCGCCACTCTCTCTCTTTCTTTCTTCCTTCTCTGTTTTTCGAATTCCCTTGAGTGATGAGTAGTGCCCACACACATCAAGTGGTATCTCAATCATAGTATGGAAGACTATGGAATTTCTGCATCAAAGAAGATCCAGGTTCAGATATTGGTGATGCTGTGCTACAGAAAGGAATCAAGGGCTAGAGATCTTAACGGAAGGAGTCATATTATTCCGCTGCACCCACTGTAAGGTTTTCTAACTTTATATGTGTTTATTTTCATTGTTTTAGAATTCATATTAGGTTGTTAATCCAACATACTTGTTAGTAAATCTAGATCCTGGTAAAATAATTTCCAACAACTGGCACCAGAGCCATGGTAATGATTTACTTTCATGTAATATGAATTAAAACGATGATTGCATGTTTCTGTGTTGATTTGGATGGCTTCATGTTGGTTTATGTTTTGTTTGATGAATGTTGATGTTGTACAGTTTCGTTTTCCATGAAAACTATTTTTTCAATTTTTGAAAATATTTTATTGGGATTCCTTGTGAAAAATTAAGCAATTTTGTTTTTGACGGAACTCGATTCCGATAAAAATTGAGAAAGTTATGAATTTTGGAAAATCGGGATTTCGGGTATGCAAGGGTGCTCAATCGTGAGCACCAGGCACTCGGATCTGACTCCCATCCGCGCGCGTCCCTCGGTCGATCACCCTGCAGCTGACCGAGTTTTCCTGGCCGTGCACCCCGTGCAGGCGCCGAGCTTCCTCGGCGTGAGCACCCCATCCGCGCGCGTGTGAGGCTGCTGGCAGCCTCCTGGGCTGCTGCATGCAGCTAGTTTCCCAAATTGCGAATTTTTGGGGTTTTTCCCCAAAAATCCAATTTTTTCATGGGATTGTTTCCCAAAATTCATTTTTCCAATTTTAAATATTTCTATTTTGGATTGTTTCCAATTTTTAAATATTTCCTATTATGGTCAGATTTAAAAATTTGTTAACTTCTTTAATATTTATTTATTATTTAATTATAAGATTGGATATTTTGATATTTAAGATATTTTAAATTAAAAGATAACTTTGTCTTTTTATTTAAAATATTATATTAAAATTATCTTATATGACAAATTAAATAATTAATAAATTTGAAATTAACATAGATATTTTTATAGATATACTTACCATAATGTTGTTCAAATTCAAAAATTTGTTATTTTGTTAAATATTTAATTATTTATAAATTATAAGTTTAAAAATGATATTTTTTCTATATATATATCATTTTTTCCTTATTAGAAATTTATAAATCATATCTTAAATATTTAAATAACATAGATATTTTTGTAGAGATTTGAATATTGCTTAATTTGAGATATTTTGACATATAATTATGGTAATTATTATTTAACCAAATCTATTTTAAAATTGGTTTATTTTATTAAATTATAAGATCTGAAAGTGATATTGGAGATTCTTTCCTTTTAAATCATTGATCTTATTAGATATTTAATTCAATTTGATTCAAATAAACCTAGATATTTTAAAATTAGTTTCCTTTATTTGGTTAGTTTAAGAATAATAATTTAATTATATTAATATCTTGATTCACATCTGTTACATGGACATTGTTTGTTTACATTGTTTATTCAAAAACTTTTAACAAACCTATTATTTATCTGATCTAAATTGCTATGATTAACTTGGTGACAGATCATGATCTAATGATCTGATTTTAATCATAGTCCAATTGACGATAGATCTTATAAATAATTTGTAACAGGTAAATTTTGTACTTCTTTCATCTATGTAAACCTAGTAACATGATAGGGTCCATCCAAATCATTTGACCTGTGTGAGCCTATATGTCTGCTTTTGGGCTTAGATACATATAGGGAGCCCATTTAAGTTTTTACTAAGTAAATGGACTAGGTTGCTAAAATAAATTTTGACATAAGGAAATTTATTTAGGCCCAATTAGATTTGGGCTTATTCAATGAATAATAATTGTTTATTTTAAGGTTAAATTCCTCTCTTTTGGGCCTTGTGTGAGAGTTGGGGGCCATAGAAGTGGGTACGACATACTGAACCCAGCTCCCCCTCACATGAACTACCCCAATTGTGAAGGCCCATTTGCCTTATTTAAATAATTGTATTAGGTTAATTATATTAGTCTAACCTAATTAAAATTGAATTAGCAACATAATTAACTTTTAAAATATATGAAATTTATTTTTCATTGTAATATTTTAAAGTTAATTTTAGAAAAACACTTAGTCAATGATATATTCTAGACAGTTATTTCTAGTACTAGTTATTATTTCTAATATTAAATAGGAAAATATCATAGATTGTGAAATTAATTGTTTCCTAATTAATTTTGGTACAATCTAAGTTTAGAATATTTTCCTAGTATTAAACTAGAATTAATAATTAAGTTTCCTCTTTACTTAATTATTTATTTCTTGAATTTAATACATTTAATTAAATTGAAAATTACAATATCTAAGTTGATTTTCATCATGATACTTTAATATTGTTATTTTCATGTTATTTAATTAAAGTTGAAAATTATTTTAAGTTTGGAATCTTATTTCAGAATAACTTAAGTTTGAATAATTTTCAGAATATATTTTATTTTATTTTATTAATCATTTCCCAAAATTTCGAAATTACATTTCTTTAATGTAGAAATTTCGAATTTTATTTGAAAAATAGATTAAAGTTGAAAATTATTTATTTAATTTTGGACCAACTTAAATCAGTGACTTTTTCATTTGATGGTTAATTAAAATAAATGAACTAAAATATATTATAATTAGAAATTGGATTAATTAGTCTATGAAAGTCTAGATAGATATTATCTGTATTGCTTGAAGTATTTTTCTAGTGTATTTAATTAAATAGAAAATTAATATTTAAGTTGATTTTTTAATCATGATACTTAAATATTTGAAATTTTTCTTAGATATTTAATTAAATAGGGAAATTATATTTTTTGTTGAAAATTAATTTTTATTAATTTTGGGCCAACATAAAATTAGAGTAATTTTCCAGGATTTATTTTATTTTATTTTAAAGCATTTTCGAAAATGCAATATATATTTATAGAAAATTAAATTTGAGTTGTAAATTAATTCAAATTAATTTTGAAACAACTTGAATTGAATAATTTTCTAAATATTTATGGAAATTATTACTAAGATGGAAATAATTCACGTTATTTATCTATCTAAGTATAATTTATAAATATTAAATTAAAATTTATATTTAGAATTTTTCATTCTAAATTGGAAATTTTAATTAAATAAATATATATTTAAAATAAATGGATTAAAATAAATATTAGAAGAAAATACAACCCTTCATTAAATAATGAGCTTTATTATAAAGATATTCGATCTCCATTGTTGGTTTTACATAGCTATTGTTTTAGTGAGTAATCCTCCCTAATGGAGGAACGTTCATTAGCAAGTTAGCACCGTTTAATCTCGAAAGATAAGTAATCTTGTAAGTTTTTTATATAGTTTATGATCACCCTAATGGTGGCGACTGTATAAGACTTGCAAGAATATGAAACAATGGTGGAAGCTCATAAGATAGAATAGCCTTGACTCTCGCCTAAACGGGACAACGCGAATTCACATCTTGATCGAATAAAAGGTTGCTAGAATGTTGAACATTTTAGATGAGCTGACAACTCTATTCAATGGATGATAGCTTTGACTCTCGCCTAAACGGGACACTGATATCAGTTTGTTGAAAACCTTGGAAATTATTTAGGATTGTATGTTTTAGTATTTTCACTTGTCATTCCTACTTGCTATGTGCTTGATAATTTCTGAATTGTGTATGAATTTGTATTGAACCATGTTATTTTCTGTTATTAAATTGTAGTTTAATTTCGAATCTTCATTGTTGGTCTAACTTGATTTGTTTTTCTAATGAGATTAATCCCTAATGGATTTTCACCATTAGACTAACATAGTAGTGTTAGATCTCGAAAGATAAATATTGTATATGCAACATCTAACTGTTCATCAATTGATGACACCTTAGACTAGTGTTTTACAATATGAAACAAGAAGATTGTATAAATAAGATTACTTTGACTCTCGCTAATCAGAGCATCGTTGGATTCTTATTTAAAACGAAATTATCCTAATTCCTCTTAGCTTATTCATTTCGAAATAGCTTAATAACATATCATTGGATGAATGGTCTATAAATCATATAAAGTCTTATTTTCTCTTAAGAAATTGGATGACGCATATGATTATATTCCCGGAATTCTATCCCAAAATGATATAAATCCTCAATCTTAGATATCTCCTACTTGTATAGGCAAATCATAGAGTTAGATTAGTAGTGGTGGTCCAAGAAAGAATTACTAATTATACAGTTACACTTTCACAAGTGTTTCATAACCATTTTCTTTCAATGGATTCAAACTGTATGAGTTTAGTATTCTGTGACCAGAATCCACTTGCACTATTCTAAGAACTCTTTGATGTTGATGTAACTTAAGTCATCAAAAGATACAACCACATATTTTATAAATCTATGGCATTTGCATGTTGTTCATAGTGGTTTTGACAATATCATTCTCTGCAAAGAGTTAATATGCCTATATCCACTGAAAGTAAGTTCATCTCATTCGTAGATGGATGTACATTCAGGGGTGGATATGAGTTTTCGTTGTATTCTTAAAACGATCACTCTAGATTTTACCTTATACAAAAGAAATTTGAAAAGTTTGAAAAATTTCATGAATTTCTAGCAATGGTGAAGGTAAGTGGTTAAAGATCTTGCGAACTGATAGGGGTGGAGAAAAAGTTAGTAGATATGCAGTTCAAAGATCATTAATTTGATTTTGAATAATATCCAAACTTACCTCCCGTAAATTCGAGTTGCATATTGATGATTAGTTACTAGTCGTTGCCTAAATCCTTCTATGGAAATAAAATTTCAGAATGATGTAATGGTTGTATACTTAATGTAAATCATTACTAGATTCATGGATGACCTAATCGAAATCTTAAGAAAAGCTAGAACTGCTAACCCTGGTTTGCATGTTTGTTAGCCATTCTAAGTGATTAGGGGTGGAGCATCCCATAGTCATTAGATAAGAAAGTGTTTGTTTAAACAAATACTACTTTTCTAAGAAAATGACTAAGTCTGAAAATAAAGTAGCAAATAAAGAAGATATTTTTTCTTGATTCCAAAAGTGTTCTATCATCTTATTTTACAAGATGATCCCACTGCCTCTGTTGTCTTAACACAACTGAAGAGGTCAATACCATTTAGTTTTCTTTGACATAGTTCACGGTACCTTGTTGTAGTGGGAGAGTTTCTAGGAACTCACCTTCTTATAACTTGGAAGATACTAGTGATTAAAATCCATTGTGAGTTTAAACTAGTAATGGATTGTCAAGATAAGAAACTAAGAAGAAAGCCAATAGAACTATTGTTTGATCCATTCACATGGAGTAACCTAAAGTTTTCTATTACAAGGACATGAAAGGAAATTTTCGTTAATAAGTCTATTCAATGGACTTAACAAAACTTCTTGTTCCTAGAATTATAGGTTTGAGTTTATCTAAACCTATGGCTTGTGGTATAAATTACTTACTCTAATGCAAGCATGAGATGCTGATGCATTTTCTTTCCAATGGAAATCTATAGAAGCTTCACAACTTCTTAGATATAGATTTTATTTATCTAAGGAAAAGTTTCAACTATTCCAGAAAAGATAAAGCCATGAAAGAATTCTTAAATCAACAGTGAGAGGTCTCAGATATGCTTTTGTATGCCTTAGACCAGACACCTGCTGTTGAGTGGGAGTAATGAGTAAGTATCTGATTAATCCAGGAGAGGAACATTGGAAGACAATCAAGTAAATCTTAAGATTAAGAAGAGGAACTATATGTTAGTCAATAAGGGTGGTTTTGAAACTCTTAGACTACACCACATCAGATTTCGAGACTTGCCTGTGTGCTAGAAAGTCTGCTGATGAGATGGTGATTACTTTGGGGGTGGAGTAGCGATTTTGGAGAAGTGTAAAAACCTATCTGAAATCTCTTGGTCTACCAGAGAGAGACTGAATGTTAAAAGTTGCAGGAAAGATACTTTTTCAGTCTAAGGAAAGTTCTATACTTTTGTGGCAGTGTTCCAACTTGCCTTAACTACTAGGGTTACTTCCTGAATAACAAAAGAGTAGTTGCCCAAAAGTATAGAATCCAGTATCCCAAAAGAGTAGACATATATAGAGGAATTTCACATTATCAAGGATTTTGTGATTAAGGAAGAGTAATGGTGGAGAAGAGGTTGTGTTTAATTCAACCTGTCAGATCCCATTACGAGGAGTTTACTACTATTACACTTGATTGGTATATCAAGGTGTTAATGATTATTTGAAATGCACTTTTTGTTTTATATTAGTGCAAGTGGGAGTTTGTTGGGTTTTATGCCCTAAATAAAACTCATTTCATATAATCAGATTTACTCATTAATAAAGATCAGAAATAACATTTTATGTTGCATGGTTCACATGATTTATTTCATGATTATATGTGTATATAATGTATGAATTCTTTTTAAGTCCAGAACATATGAGTTGATTAAAGATTATAGTGTTGTCAGCACAGTGGAATATAATCTTTATTATATGTTCAAAAGTAGATTCCCTGATTTGTCAGAACACTGGATTTAGACTGACATGGTATAATCAGCGATAGGTATTCTTACACCTTGGAAAAGTGTTATGTCCTTTCCAGGACATTGGCAAAGTTTACCAGTATCGGATGCATGGAGTATGCATTGGAATGGACCGATATTGAACTTTGAATTAGATTTTGAAACTTACCGTAAACATCTATTCAATTCAATATCATATGTTGATCCTAGATCACATGATCGAAATCCTGATATGGTTAGGCTCAATTTCAAGAGTATTATTCGTGTTCTTTGATTTGTTAGTTAAACCCAGTTTTGTATCAGGGTAATACGTACATTTTGGGAACACGGTAATACAATTGAGTGGGGGAGCGCTAACATAAATATGGAATCTATAGCTTCTATTTGGCAAATAGAAGTAAAGGATGATTTCCTTCGAGCTTAACCAAACGAAGATAAATGGTGGAGATCTCATTTCACTTAGGTGAAATATCATTTATACAGGGTTAAGTGTTTTAAGGATAAAATACATTGTAGGGTGTTATGGTAATTTAATCCTGTACAGTGTAAATCATCTATATAGAGGATCATTGATCACATTAGGGTTATAAAAATGGATAACTAATGACGTGTCTATATCGTGGAACATATAGAGCGTTTCTATATGACTGAGAGTGCAATTCCAAGTTCTAAGTGTGGATTCAATGAGAAATTAATAAGTTAGGGAATTTACTTGGTAAATTCGGTTCGACTTATTGGAAGCTCGGTTATGTAGACCCATGGTCCCCATACTAGTTGAGGCCATACTGCTTGTAAGACTCAGTTAATTGATTTTAATTAATCAATTATAATTCTAAAAGTTAGACTATGTCTACTTTATGAATTTTCACTAAGCAAGGGTAAAACAGTAAATAGAGAGTTTAAAAGGTATATTTATTAATTGGGAAACTTTGATTAGTTTTTATTAATAAATAAAATAAATGACAATATATTATTTAATAATTAATTATAGTTATTAAATAATTAGATTTGACATTTATGAAGTTGAAAGAGAGAATTGGCAATTTTGAGAAAATGAGAAACTAGAAATGATGAAATAGGAAAGTTTGAAAAGTGGAAGGATTTGTTTCCCTCAATGAATGGCCGGCCACTTAATGCTCCTATTTCTCATTTTATTTTTCATTTTTTAAATGCCAAATAATTCAACTTTAACCCTATGTGGTATTCTATAAATAGAAGGTAAAGACTTCAGTTTTGAGACAGACACTTTACAGTTTATTCTCTCAAACACTATGAAACCGCCACTCTCTCTCTTTCTTTCTTCCTTCTCTGTTTTTCGAATTCCCTTGAGTGATGAGTAGTGCCCACACACATCAAGTGGTATCTCAATCATAGTATGGAAGACTATGGAATTTCTGCATCAAAGAAGATCCAGGTTCAGATCTTGGTGATGCTCTGCTACAGAAAGGAATCAAGGGCTAGAGATCTGAACGGAAGGAGTCATATTATTCCGCTGCACCCACTGTAAGGTTTTCTAACATTATATGTGTTTATTTTCATTGTTTTAGAATTCATATTAGGTTGTTAATCCAACATACTTGTTAGTAAATCTAGATCCTGGTAAAATAATTTCCAACATCTATATGGTGGAACATATAGAGCATTCTATATACTGAGAGTGCAATTCTAAGTTCTATGCGTGGATTCAACGAAGAATTAATAAGTCAGTGAATTTTAGTCCTAAATTCTTGATCTACTTATTGGAAGCTCGGTTATATAGACCCATGGTCCCCCCACTAGTTGAGATAATATTGCTTGTAAGACTCATGTAATTGGTTTTGATTAATCAATTATAATTCTCAAATTAGACTGTCTATTTGTGAATTTTTCACTAAGTAAGGGCGAAATTGTAAAGAAAGAGTTAATAGGGGCATATTTGTTAATTATGATACTTTGTGTGGTTCAATTAATAAATATGATAAATGACAATATTATTTAATAATTATTTATAGTTATTAAATAGTTAAAATTGGCATTTAAATGGTTGAATTAGGAAATTGGCATTTTTGAGAAAATCAGATACAAAAGGTGTTAAAATTGCAAAATTGCAAAAAGCAAGGCCCAATCCACTAAGTGTATGGCCGGCCACCTATTGTAGTATTTTAAGTTGATTTTTTCATTATTTTAATGCCATATAATTCAAACCTAACCCTAGTGGAATGCTATAAATAGATAGTGAAGGCTTCAGAAAAATGAGACTTTTTCCTGACACTTTCTGATTCAGAAAAACTGAGCCTTCTCTCTCCCTATCTTTAGCTGCCACTTCCTCTTTCTCTTCCTTTGAATTTCGAACTACCTTAGTGTATGAGTAGTGCCCACATACATCAAGTGATACCTCAATCATAGTGAGGAAGATCGTGAAGAAAGATCATCACCAAAGGAGTTTCAGCATCAAAGATTCAGAGAAAGAGATCCAGGTTCAGATATTGATAATGCTCTGCTACAGAAAGGAATCAAGGGCTAGATATCTGAACGGAAGGAGTCATATTATTCCGCTGCACCCAATGTAAGGTTTCCTAAACTTTATATGTGTTTAATTTATCGTTTTAGAAAGTTCATATTTAGGGTGTTAATAAACATACTTGTGAGTAGATCTAAGATCCTGGTAAAATAATTTCCAACATTATCTTCATTTTTTGTTTTATTCTTCAACATGTTGATTATTTAATTGATTTACATTAATTAAACAATAAAACAACAACAGTTATTCACTGTTATTTATTGTTATTTTTTGAAACTTTTGTGAAACAAATGTTTCAATCATTAACATGCAATCATCAGAAGTAATGCAATACCTTGTTATTGTATGTTTGGATTTGATTGGGAGCTCCGATCAACGATTTTCAACTCATTCTTATATGATCTGCAACAATTTAAAAACAAGTTTATGCTTTTAAGTATAAATATTTGTCTGTTAATGGTGTGTTTCTTTACTCTGTTTTTTCATACCTTTTTGGATTAATAGGGAGCTGCGATCCTCAATTTTTGTCAATTCATTTGTAATACGATCTGCAACAATCAAACAACAATTATATTTTTTGGTATGCGAATGTTTTTATTTCAAAGTTTGTGGATTGGTTGTTAATTTAATACCTGTTTCAATATGAATTTGAATTCACTAGGGAGCTCCGATCAACAATGTCTCGTATATTTATTGAATGTTCTGCAACATTCAAATTTCAATTTTAGAAGAAGGAGTGTTGATACCTCAGTTATTGATGAGATTATAATATAGGATCGTTGATACCTCTGTGTAAGCAGTTTTGTTGAATTCACCTCTGTTGATGTTTTTTTTGTTGTTTCTGTGGGTCTGATTGTTAGAGTAGGAAGGTTCTTTGTTGATTTTTCAGCGAAATTTTGTTGAATCTTTGTTTCAGCAAGCTTTGTGGAGCAACAATGGATGCTCTGCTGTTTTTTTTTTTCAGTCGGCGAGCATCAATGGTGTTGAAGAAGATAACACCGTATTTTATGTAATTATTATTACACTTACCGTATATAAGTTGTAATTTGGGGTGTAACCGTATATTTGTTAAGTTTTTCCTATTATAGTGCAATTGTGAAAATTTCCCAATAATTTAATTAGCAAAATAACTTTGTATGGTCGTAGAAACGACCATGAACTACATTGTACGATTATCATGGCCGCATAATGATAGAACAAATTAAGTGAGGTTATTTTGTAAATTTTAGTATTTCAAAAATTGTTAGTTTGTCAAATTTCACAACAAAACGATAAGAAAAAATACCTTTTTACATTCTTTTCTTTTTTAGCAAAAAAATGATTGTAAAAAGGTATTTTTGTAAATTTTGGTAATCCATTCTATTGGGCCAAAACTTCGTACAAGTCCAGGCCTGCTTTCACGAAACTGGGCCGTCCTGAAACTCTCTTAAAAACCCTAGGCCATCTTCTCCATGTATATAGTTTCTTCAGCCGAGTAAAAACCCTAGCTGCTGCTCCATTTCTATCTGGTAAGCTCTTTCTCCACTTTATCCTTCCCAACTTCGATCGATCGTCACCATTTCCACGCTCGCGCTGGGTCTATTATCTTAATTTTTATGCTCGTGTAGGAGTTGATTATGCCTAGATCTGTAACTATTTCTTTTTCTCGACTAAACCTAGATTTTTTTTTTGTGGTATGCTTTGTCGTTTAACTTATGCATTTTATTTTTCTTTAATTCAGGTGGCATTTCTGTAAGTGGGTTGTGGAAAATTTCTAAGCTTCAAACATGAGGTATGTTAAATTAATGGCCTTTCTAGAAATTTATACAAGTTATTATAATGATAATAAATTGTGAAAATCAGATTTAGGGTCTTTATTTTACGTTGTATGCCCCAATTGATTTAGTTAAGGTTCATTTCAATATCGATATTTTTCTGGTTTGAATTCACAAGCATGAATGATTTGCAAAAAAAAAAAAACCACTGTTTTTCCTTGAACATTTTCCTGGTTTTACTTGAATTTTTTTGTTGTCACCATTTGCTTAATATATTTTGATATGCTTAAATCTGTATTGTAATTGCTATGACAACAGTAAGCTTCAGAGTGAAGTCCTCAGAGAGGCAATTGCCACTATAATGAACGAATCAAGGGAGAAGAATCGTAACTTCACTGAGACAATTGAACTTCAGATTGGTTTGAAGAACTACGATCCTCAAAAGGACAAGCGTTTCAGTGGCTCCGTTAAGTTGCCCCACATTCCTCGTCCCAAGATGAAGGTTTGCATGCTTGGAGATGCTCAGCATGTTGAGGAGGTACGTTTTTGTTTGTTAAAGTTACTTTAATATTGTATGCAATCTGAAACCTTTAGTTTTAGACTTGCTTTTAAGAAATGTTTGGGTCTTTTACATGTTGCTATTCCCTTGAATTGGTTTATTGTTTTAGTTGATCTATATGAAAATCTTCATCTTAACATTCAATTTTTATTGTTATATTTCTCAGGCTGTGAAAATTAATTTGGACTACATGGATGTTGAAGGGTTGAAGAAGTTGAACAAGAACAAAAAGCTGGTTAAAAAGCTTGCAAAGAAATACCATGCCTTTTTAGCATCAGAGGCTGTTATTAAGCAGATTCCTCGTCTTTTAGGCCCCGGTCTCAACAAGGCTGGTGAGTATTATTAACCGTTTTCTTTCATAATCTAAGCAAGGTCGAGTTGTGCTTTCTTCGTTTATGTTTTCCTTCTGTTGCAATTCTGTACAAAGAATGAACTTGTGATTTTCAAATGTTTAAGATTTGGGTTACTTATATATTTGTGTGAAATTAGGTAAATTTCCCACCCTTGTTACTCACCAAGAATCCCTGGAGTCTAAAGTCAATGAGACCAAGGCCATGGTTAAGTTCCAGCTGAAAAAGGTTCTGTGTATGGGTGTCGCTGTCGGAAACCTCTCCATGGAGGAGAAGCAGGTCTTCCAAAACGTGCAGATGAGTGTTAATTTCCTTGTTTCACTCTTGAAGAAGAATTGGCAAAACGTAAGTTCTGGTTTATGATTTTGTGTAGTTGCAAGCTAGAGCATTTTCCTTTGAAATAATTTCTGGTGGGAGTCATTTTTAGCTTGAAAGGTTTTGATGTTTACCTCTTTTTTTTCACCAAATGATATGATACAGGTTAGGTGTTTGTTCCTGAAGACCACCATGGGGAAGCCACAACGCGTGTTTTAAATATTTAATCTATTTTTACATGTATGGTGGAGTTTTGTAGTGAGATGTTTTATGAGGTTGATACTTATATAAAGTATTCAGTTGGAATTCTCAAAGTTGCTTTTTTACTTAGTTGTTTCAAGGTTTATAACATGGTCATGTGTTTTGTTAAGAACTTTTTATTCTTGTTGCAGAATCAATTTTTGTTTACTTATTGCCCCCTAATTTTTGATCACATCATATAATATTTATTCTTAATGAGATTGTGAAATATTTCTATCTTGTTAATGGTGATAGACTAAACCAAGTCTACTTTATTTTAAATATTTTCAAATCATGTTCATTTTTAGGTACTTTAATCAATATTTCATTTAAGAATAAACCAAGTCTGAAATCAATTTGTGTTTGGGAGTTGTATTCGTATTTATAAATATATTTTGTTTAAGCATATTAATCATAACACATTCTGGACACAACTTTAACTCATCTAAGATCATAGTCGTTATCAAATACCTTGAAAACAAAACAAGAATACCAACTCTCAAATCTCTATCAAGAGATAATCCAAAACTGGAACAAAAAACCAAATTAAAATAAAACAACACAAACAACGACAGTAATAGTAATAAAGGTTAAATCTAAAACAAAGTATAAAAATATAGCCACAGATGGTATTTAACAGTTAAATATGGAACAGGTGGTGGGCTTTGGCAATATGTGCCTATTATATATTGCCTTCATGATACCGATTATAAATTTGAGGTTTTCCATTTTCTTTCTTTTATACTGTTACACGTCCAAAATAACTTTTATACTGTTTTTTTTTTTTTTTTTTTTTTTTTCGAAATTAATTTTTTTTTTTTCTTCGGCTGCCAACAATTTTATGTTATTGTTTTGTTTTTTTTTTTATTGATTGGGACATGGGTTCAATTATTTATTTAATTTTTTATTTTAATGGATGTAAAAGTTATTATTTATTATTTTTAATATTTAATAATTATTATTTTTTGAGATAATTTAATAATTATTATTTTGATGAAAAGGTTGATTTACGTGTCATAAAAAGCCGATTACGTTTTACTTTTTCTTTTATTTAAATAAATTTAAAAATCACACCCCATGTCTCACTCTTTTTTTTTTTTATTTAAATAGATTTAAAAATCTCACTCCCATTTCTCACCATTCTTCTTCTTCATCATCTTTATCTTCTAGCTTTTTACATAAATCTCACCCCCGTGTTCTAATATTCATCTTCTTCTTCAAGTTTTTTTTTCTTCATCTTTACCGTTGTTTTATTATTGTTCTACTGTTGTTTTTCATGATTTTTATTTTTTTTTCATGTTCAGTTCTTCTTCTTCATCTTCTTTTCTTTTCTTCTTCTTCTTTTTTTTTTTTTTTTTTTTTTTTTTTTAAATTTTTTTTTTTTGAAGTTCTTAGTTATGTTTTTTTTTTTAAAATATAAGAGTTAGTGTGGTTTTTTTTTGTTCTAATTTTCTAGAACTTTTCTTGCAAATATAGTGCATTTAGTATTGAGGATGTGCACAACATAGTTAATTTTTGATCATTTTTTTCTTTTATTGTTTTTTTTTTTGTTTTAGTATTGTTTTAGTATTGTTTTACTGTTGTTTTTCATGATTTATTTATTTGATGCCGATTTCATTGCCCTTGCTCCATCTCGCTGGAATTAATAGGTATTTTCTGGGTGTTCTCGTGTTGTTGTGATGGTTATGTCTGTGAGTGTGGAAGATGGAGGCTATAAATACATTTCTTCTTCGTTCTCTTTGGCTATTTTTGTGGTTTTTTTCTTTTGGTTGTCCTATAAATATATTTGAGGAGCTCACTCACAAGAGAGTTTTGAGGTGTGTGTTTCTTTTATATTTTTCTAAGTAGTTATATTTGCTTCATTTGTTTTTGTGTTGTTTCAGTGTTGTTTTAGTAGTTTTTTTTTTTTATAATTTTGTAGGAATAGACTTGCAAATATAGTTGATTTTGCATCTGGTGTTGAGGTTGTGCAGCAGATTGTTTGTTTTTTTTAATCATTTTTTTCTTTTGTTTTCTTTGATTGTTTTAGTGTTGTTTTACCGTTGTTTTGCCATGATTATTTATTGACGTCGATTTTACTGCTTTTGTTTATTCTTGTCGGAATTAATGGTTATTTTCCGGTGTCCTGGTGTTGTTGTGGTGGTTATGTCTGTGATTGTCAAAGATGGAGGCCTCATACTTTTGTTTTGGTATTGACAGTATAAAAGAAAAAAAAAAGGGAGGACAGTATAAATGTTAATTCTGCCGTGTGGCAGTAAAAATGAAAAGTATTACCCCAAATCCAGTATTTTTGTAAAATGCCCTTACATTATTGAGTACACACTTATGTATATGTGACACTAAAACCTCAAAACAAATACAGTGATAATCCAGTTACATAAGAGGATTTTGTTGCTGCAAATTACCCTTTTTTTTATGACATTCTTACAAAAATACATATACATTAAAAAAACAATTAAACAAAATGTTATTAGAGTAAAATAAATAACATAATATATATTGTTAAAAAGCACAAAATTACATTAAAAAATTATTATGAGTGAATTTTAAAAATTCATTAAAATTAATTTTGCTTTTAAGAATAAATTACTTAATTTTTATTGTTAGATTACTTATAATGTTTTGGAAAACTTGTACGATGCACTTCCTATTTATTTTCAAATTTAGGAGAATTTTTTAGTTTGATGTTTTTCATGGTTGTGTATACTGTAGTTATTTAAGATATCATGTAAAATTTTGAGAAATTTAAAAAAATTGAACACACTAAAAGTGAGGTTCAAACAATATGTTGCACGTATGATACTTTATTTTATACGCATGGAAAATAGACTATTTAAACACTACTTTCTATATTATAATTAATTATGAATTTATCAAAATTTAAATAACCTACATGACCATAAACAAAAAAAAATTGAGTAATTTTTTTTTTTTTGATGATAAAAAAGTAAGAATATATCAGTGTATCTTTTTTGAGATGCATTGTATAGGAAAAACTAGAAAGAAAGAAAAATGAAAAGGAAAATTGTATTTGTACCATATAAAATTATAAGTGGACCTTAATATTAAAAAATATTTAACTTAAATTAATTTTTAAAAATTACTTTTAATATTATTTTAGATTTTTTTTTCACATTATTTTCTTTGGTTTATTTTATTTTCACATTTTTTTTAATCAGGTATGCTTTGTTCTTTTAATAAAATTTTATATAATTTATTATCTTAATATTTAAAATATATTTTATTTTTCTTTTGTAGGTATATTTTTAATAATATGACAAAGAAGATAAAAATAAAAAAAATTATTCAAATTAAAAATATATATATTGAATATAAAATTAAAATTATTAAAATAGGTGTAGTTATACCTTTAGGTGCAAATAAAATTTCAAAGAAAAAGACTAATTAAGATTTTTGTTCCCTAAATTTTAACGTGTACCAAATTATTTTTGGCCATTAAAAATTCTTCTGAATTATTGAGATTGTTGGATTAAAGACTTTTGTCTAATTTTATTCAATTTTCCTGATTGAGTAATGTTTATGTATTAAATCATGCTCCACAGACTTTTATATCTACCAAATCATGCTACTCAAACTTTGATATGTAACAAATCATGCCCTGAACTTTTATTCATGTTAGAACTTTCTTACTAAAATTGAACAAAAATCTTTAAATTAAACATTCTTAATAGTTCAAAAGATATAATTTAGTATATGTTAAATTTCGGACAACAAAAATACTAATTAGCACTAAAAAAAACAATATTTTTTTTTTAAGGTACTTTGTGATTCCTCGTTGAAAAATGAAAAGGTATCTAGAATTCTAGAACATGCGATGGCAATTTGCATTGGACATGGATAGATAGAGAAATGCCCAAAATGAGTGGTTCGAAGCTAAGCTTTTAGTCCAATTCTTCTGACAACTCTCCTTCGTTCCCACACTTGTCAACCATAAACAAATTCACTCACCATGTCCCCCATTACCATTTCCTTACAAGCTCTCATCCATGGCCAACCTAATCACTCTCTCTAGCTCCTCTCTCCTCTCTCGCTCCCTCCTCTCAAAACCACTCACTTCCACTCTCACCTTTGTCAGACCCAAAATCATGGCCAAGGTTACTCCTGCTGTGATCGTTGGCGGTGGAAGGGTCGGAAGAGCCCTGCAAGATATGGGCAACGGTGATGATTTGTTGGTCAAGAGAGGAGACCCTGTACCGCTTGGTTTTAGTGGTCCAATCTTTGTTTGTACCAGGAATGATGATCTCCAAGCTGTTCTTGAGGTCACTCCTCGATCCAGATGGAACGGTGTGTTTCTACTTCTTTACCTCAATTGGCTTGATTTGAAGCAATGTTGATTTGTGTTTATAGTTTTCAACTTGTTTTTAGAGTCAAATTAGTGTTAGAATGTAATAGCTAATTAAACATGAGATTATGTTGGAGATTGGTAAAGCATAATGGTTGAATTGGTTTATTACCATGTTAATCATTGTTGTTGTTGATTGTTGATTACCATATGGTTGAATTGTTTGATTGTTGATTTCGAGTATTTTTGAAGTTTTCAACTTGTTTTTAGAGTCAAATCAGTGTTAGAATGCAAGCACGATAAATGAACAGAGTGGAACAGTGTAAACAAATTGGAAACAAAAAATCAGTGAGAATATGCCCATTGAACTGCATTGTTAATTAGATAGCAAATTCAACATAAAATTATGTTGAAGATTGGAAAAGCATAATGGTTGAATTGGTTGATTACCATATATTCACCATTGTTGTTGATTGTGATATAATAGCTTGAAAGTTGGTGGTCAAAAGTGGTCTTAGTTGATGTCATTGTGAGTTCCAAATTTTAATACTCCCTCTCAAGTTGGTGTATGAAGTTTTTAGATGTTTAATTTTCCTTGATACTCTTTAAAACAATCAAAATGTGTTTTTCGTTTATTTAAAGCTAATCAAACTAAATTAAATTAATAACCCTTTAGAACAAAGCTAATTAATGCAAAAAAGAAAAGAAAAAAGAAGCTAAAAACTTTGTTAACATAGAGTTATCATACCCTATCTATCCCAAGGGTGATGTAGTACGAATGTCATATCACTTTATGCATCAATGGCCGTAGGCTGTAGATCATAGGTGATATCACATGCACCAATGGTGAACTGTTACTAGATATATTATAGACTATAGATGACATCAATTGTCAGGACTGAAGTCATGAAGTGCCCTTGAAAGCACACATTCGTAATTCAATTTAAGATCAATGTAATAACTCATTAACTGTCTTAGTGAACTCGTATATATGAAAACATACACCAACTTAAGGGGGAGTGTTGAACTTTCGAAGTAACAGTGTTCATCAGTGGCCGATGAATTCAAGATTAGTTTTAGTTTAACCATCAATGTTGAAGCCACCAAAATCAACAATAGTGGCTGGTTTGGTCATCAACCAATCAAACTGAAGTTCCAATTTGCTATGCTGTAAATCATTCAGGATATTAATAATGTAGTCCATTGGCATTCTCTTTGTTTTTAATTCATTTTATCTTTGTTCTACTATACCGTGCTTGTATTCGAACTTGGTTTACTTTTACTCCATATGTATTTTAATGATATGACAGCCATAAACACATTAACAAGCTTGCTTTAAATGGAGGGCCTTCAGTTTAATGTTTAGAGCAGATCCATGTGATGATTGATGACAAGTGTGCTGAAATGTTCCTTCTTTCTTTCTTCTTTTTTTTTTTTCCCATTCTTGCTCAAGAAATGCAAGCGGCACCACTCATTGAGTTCATTGCTTATACAATCAAATTTTTTTTGATGGTTTAATTATCTGATATTTATTACTACTGGATGGATATGTATTTTCAAATTTACTAGTTTAATATATAGTTTCTCTAACAATTCTCATATTAGTTTGTCAAATGGGAATATGGATCTCGAATTGAGATTTCCTGCACCGGCAAATATATTTTTGGATTGGACTTAATGAGTTTGTTGGACAGCCAATGGATTTTAACAATCTAGCAGATTTGGTTTTCTTCCAGAATGGGATGCTGGAGCCCTGGTTTGAAAGTAAAGGTCTTGTTGATGCTGATCAAGTATTGGCATATTTTGCTGTATCCAAGCTTGGGGAACCTCCTGTTGATGGAAAGACTGATACTAATCCTGAAGGACTGACAGCGGCATATGGTAAATGGGCAACTGCAATTGCAGAAAGATTGCAAGCTGGAGGTCTCTCATGCAAGGTAAGGATGAGTTTTGGTTTATTTTTCACATTGTGAAAAAGCTGGAACTGTTAATTTTTTCTATGAAATTAGTGTACGTGTTGAACAGTTTTGAAAAAAAAAAAAATTGTAGTGGAAATCCAACAAATCTAGTTATTTATAGAGCTCTGGAAATTAATTTTGTATGGGTGTTTTCACAGAAAGTAATATAATCCAAGTAAAAGTATTCTTCTGTTTGATGAATTTTAGGTTCTCGGCAAGGAAGAATTCCAAAAGCAGATGCTAGAGAAGCTGATATGGATTTCAGCATTCATGCTTGTGGGAGCTCGTCATCCAGGAGCAACAGTAGGAGCTGTGGAGAAAGATTACCGCTCTGAAGTAAGTTCTCTGATATAAAGTTTCTGTAAAACTCACTTCACTGTCTTGTCAAGCTTTTCAAGTGCATGTTGCGAAACAACAAAATTTGGTAACTTGGTTGGGAAAAAAGATGGTTCTACAAAAAGATGGTATTCTTTTCCTGTTAATACTTATAAAGTTTATTTGGAAAGAATTCCCATACTTCGATTTTGATAATTATAGATATTATGTTGAGGGGAACATCCCCTTCTTCATTGACGTTTTCATCTGAGTTTTCAGACTCCATATTCACATCTAGTTATAGGGAAAAATATTTGGTAGCATGGGTCAGAACAAAAATTTGTTTTGCTCGGCATTTGTCTAATAAAATCCATGTTTGTTTCAAAAGGAAAAGCATCAGGAAAGAATCTGACAGCAAATATTGTGGACTTACACAAAATTATATCAAGTGTGACTGAATTTGATCCTTTATTCTCTCAGGTGTCTAGCCTGATTACAGAGCTTGCATCTGCAGCAGCAGCCGAAAAGAAGCTAGTGTTTGAAGAAGCCATGGAAGAGAGATTATGTGCTTACTCAAGAGCTGTTTCTCACTTCCCTACAGCAGTTAAAGAGGTAAAGAATAAAGGGTTGATACATTTGTGTTTCTCTATTATATGAGTTTATACATATCATAATTTACTGAGTGGTGAGTTTTATTTTATGGTCTCAGTTCAAATGGAGGAACGGTTGGTTCTATTCTCTTTCTGAAAAGGCTATTGCTGAAGGAAAACCCGATCCATGTCCTCTACATACAGCTTGGCTAAAAGAATTAAAAGTTATTTAGACATTGAATTTTTTGTATCCCATACTTTTATGAGTAGTTTACTTACGGAGAATGCATATTTATCTTTTAAAAAATTGTGGGAATTCATATTTTGAAAGTAGAAAAAAAAAAAAATAATTTAGCAAACCATAAGTTGCTGTTCAACCAATTCTGTTTTCCCTTTCTACCTTTATTTTTCTTTTCTAATGTGTCAGCTTAAAATTTGATTTGAAAATGATTAATAAGTCATTGTGTGATTACGGTTTCTCATGTTCTTCTCTGTGCAACTGCAAATCATTGCGGTCTGAGGAGCTTCGGCGCCACCCTCAGCCTGATGTTTTTCTTTCTCTTAGAGGTTATGTGATCTTTAGTTCTCTAATCTGTAACTTGGATTATGCTGTTGATTATATATTTATTTTATCCTACTGTTGATTCTTCGTACTTATTATTATCATACAAATCTGAAAGATAATGTTTATAAATCCTATTGAGTATTGCTATGAAATATTTATAATGCTTAGCCCCACAATGTATTGTTTTATAATTAATTAGTGATTTTTTATAATATTTATTTAAGTAAAATAAATTAGATTCAATATTGAGTTGCACTAATAACGATATTAAACCTCGTAGAAGTATTAGGTACCATGAGTACCTTTTAATAATTCTCATCCTATATGCATAATCATCTACATGTACCATAGCTCCTCTTACTATAAATAATTTATAGTCATGGGAGAGTTATTTTCTTTCTTTTTTTTTTGTTCATATCTTATACAAATTTTTGGAAAACTTTTGATAATTTATGATGCAAAAATCAGAATTGAAGTTCAAAAATTATGAGCATGTTTAACATTGTTTTCAAAAAAGTGTTTTCAAAAATGAAAATAAAAAATAATTTTTTCAGTTTTCAAAATAAAAATCTTGTTTGGCTAATAGTTTTAAAAAATATTTTTTTTATTTTTATTTTTATTTTTATTTTATTTTTTAAAAAAACACTTCAATATTTTGAGACCCCGTTATAAATAAGACTTGAACAAGACCTAGACCTGGACCCTTAACTCAGACCTCAGACCCGGCTTGGACCCGACCCCGATCCTGGACTCGAACCTGGCCTTGAACTCGTACTCGACCCTGGCTTGGCCCCAGACCCCAGACCCCAAATCTCGGCCCGACCCCAAACCCCGACCCGAACCAAAAATAAGGAGAAAGTAATGAGAGAGAAAATGATGTGTGAAAATTAGGGGTGAGCAAAAAATCCAAGAAACCGACCAAACCGAATAAACCGACCGTCCGAACACCGAAAAAACCGACACTGAAAAAATCGAAAACCGAAAAAACCGCCTTCGGTTAAAACCGCTTTAATATGGTCGGTTTTAGTGTCAATCGTAAACCGACCGATTAAACCGAGAACCGACCGAACATATATATTATATGTAATATATATTATTTTTGTACATATTTAATATACAATTTTATTAATCTAAGTTTACTTATATCTTTTTTATTTAAAGTCTCAATTATTCATTATTTTATGTTATTATAATTTGATGCATTTACATATTATATACACACATTCATAAAATAATACTAGTTTTTTAATATAACTCATTACCATATTATAGTAGCACAAATAATTTGAACAAATTTAAAAAAGTTTATTTTACATTATTTATTTAACTAAGAAAGTTTTATTTTTAAATTATATGATATTTGATACAATACTTTAATTTTTTAGTTTTCAAATAATTATAAAAAATTTAAAAACTTATTTTTTTTTAAAAAAAATGAAGTTCAGTTTGGTCGGTTTAAACCGACCAAACCGTGGATTAAAACGGTCGGTTTTTTATATTTTTATAATGGTCGGTCGGTTTTCGGATTAGAACCATAAAAATCGAAAACCGAATTTCGGATTTTTTTTGTGTAAAAAACCGACCAAACCGACCGTTGCTCACCCCTAGTGAAAATGATGAGAGAAAATGAAGAGAGAGAAAGTGTAAGAAAATAATGTGAAAAAATGATTATAAATAATTTTGAAAAACAAGATTCATGTTATAAATATTAATAATTATGTGGATGCCCAAATCTTTTATTTATTACCATTAATTGTAATCAATATTCCTCTTTTTCTTAGTTTCCCTTTTTCTTAGTTTCTTAATATTTCACTCTTGTATTTGTATAAATAGGGGTTCACCCCATTGGAATAAATAACTCAAAAATTCTCATTCACTTTCTCTTTCTCTCTTCATCTTCTTCTTCTTTCTTCTCATCTATTCTATATTATATTATATTATTTTATAACACGTTATCAGCACGAGTCTCTGCCCAAGCTTCAAGCATGAGTCTCTGCCTAAGACCCAATGTAAGTATTTTGTTAAAGTTCTTGATTTGTTTCAAAGTCACGATACACTAAATATATATTTATATATATACTCATCTGACTGAAACAATTTCAAGAATATTTTTATTTTATTGTATTTTTATCTATATATTATATATGTATGTATATACTTTTATATGTTTATTATTGATTTCATATATATATATATATTATGTTCTTATCATTTATAACATTTACAATATATGTGTGCCTATGATATGATAGAGAAAATCTATATAAATTATACATATATCCAGAAGATTATGTATCATCGATAAAATATTGCATATATCCTGAAGATTATGCATCATCGATAAAATATTGCATATATCCTGAAGATTATGAATCCTCGATAAAATATTGCATATATCCTAAAGATTATGCGTCCTCAATAAAATCTTGCATATATCCTGAAGATTATGCAAACGTAATATTCATCATATAGTTGATGGATATATAATGAAAGAGATGAATACATATTTATATATATGTTCTTGTATTCTTTGAGGACAATGAAAAGTAATCTAATATCGATATAGATTTTGACAAACATTTCCTGAAGTAAATGTTTTATATTTATCGAAGAAAAAAAATGATTGTATTTATGTGAATACAACTAAAGAATCATTAAAAATGATTATTATTGATGCAATTTTATAGTGGGTTTTGAATACCCAAAAAGAATGTTAAGAAAATTGCATTGAAACATTAAAGTATAAGAATAACAATGAGCATGACTAATGTTATTTAAATACATGAGGCAGTATTTATTGTTCATCATTCCCTGCAGAGAATGATACGAATTGAAGTCAATCACTTTTAAAGATTCCTCGTATTAGTCATGTTATTATACATTGTTATTACTTGCAATGTTGGAAATTATTGAATCTGACATATGTTAAAGATTAAATTTTGCATATGGAGACTATGCAAAAATTGCATTCATATATTCTTTGAAATATCGTAAAAGAAATTGTTGAATAATTTCTTATATTTTTTATGGATGAACAAGTAATAAATTTTTAAGAAATTTATAATAATGTTCTACTTGTTCAACGTCATTCCCCGAAGTGAATGTAATGATTTTAAATAATCAATGACATTATTTACTACTCAAATATTTCCAGAAAAAGTGGAAACAACTAAAAGATGAGATACCACACATAATCAAAGTGCATGAAATTTATATATCATGTGTGGAATTGAATAATAGTGGTCGCGCACCTGTAGTACGGACATACTTATAATCAAGATAAAAGTATACTTGATTATTGAATAGAATGTGAATTGTACAAATTTATTGTACATTTAGAATATTTAAATATCATTCCCTTAAGAGAATGAATAGACATGAAATTCTATTTCAAAGAATATAGATTTCACATATATTGGCAATGCCAAAAGCAAATTAATATATACATATTTTATTATTTCTTGAAATCAATAGTTTCAAACTATTGTTAGTACAGGATATGTATATATATAGTTACTATATAATTCAGTTTGCATATTCCCAAAAGTGGATATATAATTTACTAATATTTGTTAGTGATCCAATATAATCAAAGTGATAAAGAATCGCAAAATAATTATTTGAAAAGCTTCCTGAAGAAGTCTTACATACAATTGCTACTTGGAGTAGTAAAATATATTTGTATGTACCTAGATGTATAACTTTTATCTAGTTATGAAAGTAATAAGAAATAACTTATTATATGTATTTGTTGTACGTTTAAATATATAATATATCAAGTCATGATAATTAGACTGATGAATAGTCTATTAATAAATTAGATGACTTGTTAAAAAGATACCAGGAAAAATGAATGATATATTATGGTTATATCTATTTGACCATTACAATAACATGATGAAGTTGTCATGTATCTTTTAAATTATACACATCATTGAATTGATGATAGTGATTCCTGAAGAAATATAAAGTTTGATAAACATAATAGTGACTCCTGAAAAGTGTATATGTTTTGGAGAATAATATAATTATATTATTTGTGTATATAAAAATGAAACTTGTAATGATTATGTGTAGTGATGTTACATTACCTTATGAAAGTTTCATTGAAATACAAATTATAGTGAACCTGAAGTTCATGAATTGAATTATTTTGACATGATCAACCATATGCAATAAATTATCAAAGGATTTGACTAAATTTTGTTGAAGAACCAGAAGATTCTTCTCATTGTTAATTTATAAGGCTCAAAAGAAGAATGTGCATATATTTGCACATAAAAAATATTTAAATTATATTTCTTTAACAATCTTGAGCCATTGGTAGATTTTTATTGCATAGTTTCTTATTGATGTGATAAGATTATATGATCATGCATTTACAAAATGTGTAAATTTATGTGTTTCTAATTATACACGTATGTCTCATTCTTAGAAATGAATTAAGTTCATAAGGATTGAACTTGAAACTGAAGTTTATTGAACCTGAAGTTCAATGTCATATAGTATATATGAGTTTAAATAAATATTGATTCATTGTGATATATTGAAATCCCTACAAGTATATTAATATTATTAGATATCACAATTTTAAAAAATTCTCTCGATCAGGGGGAGAGAAGCAGTTGGGATCGATGATAATTTTTGAAAAATGATCCTTGCACAAAGTATATAAGAACAATATAGTTCAAAATGATAAATACCAACTGCAAATCAATATTATTCAAAGTTGAGATAGAATGAGTTGAAAACGCCTGAAGCGTAAATGAACAATAAAGAAATATTAGTAAATGTTCATTTGATTTGCCCTGAAGTTGTTAAATCTAGAGGTACTCATGGAGATACCTTAATGTTATAAAGTATTAAAATGATAACCGTGATGAAAACGGTACTCGAAGAGATTCCCAAGAGAAGTTAGACATAACACATTTCATCATAATTGAATCCCTGAAGTGATTCGTTATAGGTACCTATAATTGATAAACATATTTAAAAATATGTAATTTAAAGAGATCTGTATAAATTATGTCAATATGGGAGGAAATTATCATTTATTGAAATTTTTGTCGACAATAAATATTGAATGTGTGCATATGCAATAAACTAATATGAGATAGCAAGGATCGTGGTATTAGATTTGTCGAGAATTATCGACATACATTTTGTTTTTGGCCAAAATATTATGACGCAGTCCAGACAAATTTACTCACATAAAGTGAAGTAAGACCTATAGGGTGTGCAAATATATATTTCTAATGAGAAATTTGCATATATATATATATTTGTACATAATGAATTGTTGTACAAAGTTTGCATAGACATGAGATTGATTGAAGTAATGCTTAAATATTGAGAAAATATAATCATGATTTGATTATAGCCTGGAATATATTTTATGAGGATTTATAAGCGTCACATAAATGTTACAATAAAAGTTATTCATTTGGAGCTCCTAAAATAGTAAGAATTTGAAATAAGCCTTATCTAAAAATTCTAGAAGAATTTAATACATGTCTTAAGTGATATAAATTCTAAGTCGCGCGCACTATATGACAAAGATCTTTGTATGAAATAAAGACATGTAAGTAAATTATTGTTTGAAAAATATGCATGGTTGTCTATGCAGTATAAATACGTAAATTATACGTTGTGATAGACTCTTGAAGAGTTTTTGATTAATTAAAGAACAAACTTTTATTTCTTTTGTATTTCGAGAAATATTAATGTATAAAGTTTGTTCATTAGTATTGAAGTCCTGAAGTACTTCATATGTATCAAGAATTATAGATATATGATCATTTGATATGGAAATTAAGATCATACAACAAGATGGAACAAATATATGGTCTTGGAGTACCATCATTGTCACAAATGAAAATTTATAGTACCATTAATGTGTTATGTTCATATCTACTTGAAATTTTAAATTTTCGTATGAACACAGTTGTGTACACACATGAATGATACAATTAGTTGGATAAAGACTAATGTTCCACGAACCCCTCATCTATAATTTAGAAGTCCGTACATACTCTGAAAGAGTTATAGAAAATATATGATCAAAGATCATATATGGTGATATTTTAAAAGTGATAACAATAATGTTATGAGATATATTATCACCAAAAGAATTATGTATCATATGTGCATGAGGGGGAGACATATTCATGTTGCACTTTTTTTCCCTTAGCTCAGGTTTTGTCCCACTGGGTTTTCCTGGCAAGGTTTTTAACGAGGCAACTTGCAAATAGTTATGAATATGAAATATATATTGTACTCTTTTTTCCTTAGCTCAGATTTTGTCCCACTGGGTTTTTCTGGTAAGGTTTTTAACATACTTTCATTTTATGGAGCAAGTAGAGAATGTGTGGGAGTGAGATCATTGACATAGCATATTCGGGAAACATATGGATTGCACTCAATAAAGAAGTATCAACCCAAGAAATTCTCTATGGATAATACTGCTTGCATCGCTCAACTAAAAGGAGGTACATTGAAGGAGATAGAGTTAGAACACATTTCACGAAATTCTTCTTTATACGCTTCAAGAAAATGCATATTGGTGTTCAACATATTCAATCAAGTGTCAATCTTGCAAACTTATTCACAAAGTTATTACCAACATCAACATTTGAGAAGACGGCAGATAAGATCGAAATTCGTCGATTAGAAGATCTCCACAAATGCCTAAAAGAGGGGGAGTTAGTTTACACTATACTCTTTTTCCTTTGATCAAGTTTTCAGCAAGATTTTTAATAAGGCAGTTATTATGGACATCCAAGGGGGAGTGTTATAAATATTAATAATTATGTAGATGCCCAAATCTTTTATTTATTACCATTAATTGTAATCAATATTCCTCTTTTTCTTAGTTTTCCTTTTTCTTAGTTTCTTAATATTTCACTCTTGTATTTGTATAAATAGAAGTTCACCCCATTGGAATAAATAACTCAAAAATTCTCATTCACTTTCTCTTTCTCTCTTCATCTTCTTCTTCTTTCTTCTCATCTATTCTATATTATATTATATTATTTTATAACAATTCATAATTTGTTGCACTCGTGCCTCTTTTATTTTATACAAGTATAAAATATATTGTTTAATTATGTACTATGTTATAAATTATTTTAATTTTTTAAAATTTTATAAGATGTTTTGTACATATATAATCATATAAAAACTTAAAATTACAACTATTCAAATATAGAAAACACGAACGGTATCAAATCTTTGTATTAAAAAAATTGGAGAAAATTTGGGCAAAATAAATAGGAGAAAAAAATGGTGTACCACTTTATTAGCATTAGTAGAGAAAAGCCAGTTTATTAGAAGAAAGATTTGCCTCTCATCATCAAGTGTGCTTCATCCATAACACTAAAAAGCATGCAAATTATTATTCTTTTTGATAAGTAAGCATGCACATTATTCAGTGTACGATTTTTTGTAGCATAATTTTATTTATAAATTATAACTACATCCTCCCTGAAAGAGCCAATGGCATGGTCAAATTTAGTGTCCTTGCTTCTTCAATATCTTGTTTGCAATTGGAAAGGTAGGAACTATATCCACAGGAACCTATAATGGAAAAAAACAAGAATTAGCACATCGAGAATGCCTCCTCCATATACAAAGTATCAAGAATTCAGCATCAGAAAATTAGCTTAAAATTTACGATTTTAGTCGGCGCGAATGAGAAAACAAAATGGAACAAAAAACTTAAGTTTGGTCTCTCTCGTACCTGAACGTTCTCTAGCTTCTGCAAAGCGATTTGTAACGGTTCGGTGAGTTCAGAGTACTTCTGAAGCAACAATTTTGCAGCCTCTTTGTCACCTTTGGCTTGTATTGTGAGTATCTCCCTACTTAAGCTTTCAACTGCACCTTCAGCCTTTTTATATATTTGTTCTAATTAGTAAAGCGAAAAAAAAATTGAAAATAAAAACCATAAAAACAATGGAAAAATACCTTGGAGAAATCCACGGAAAATCTTTCATCGGGATGCAGAACAAAGGCACCCTTTTCATACATCCAGTTAAATTGCAGTGCTTGTCCCTTTCTGATAATTCAAAGTATAAATTATTGTTATCAGACGTAAGTAAAAGAAGTTTTGTGACGTAGGACCAAGGATGATGAATAGTTAGGTTTACCCATGAGCTTCCTCTAAACCAAATCGTACTGAGCGGAAGCATCCCGCAAGGAAGGAAACATACATGGATTCCAATAAACTCTTGGGAAGCAAATCCTGTAAACCCGAAAGGAGTTATGCAATGTCCACACTAATAGTTCAACAATTTTTGCAAATGAAAAGCATTCTCCTATGCAGCACATCAAATCTAAAAATCTTGTTATGCTTATGAAGCAAAAGGAGCATGTTTATGATATTGAATGTAAAATTTTATCTTGTAGCATAAGCTGGATTAAAACAAATTTGGATTGGTACGCCAGATGGATGGAAAACAATGTCCAAGGTCTCTATATTTATTGCTTACTGAAAATAATAAGAGCGTTAACTACCTTAAAAGATACGATCGTGTTACTAAAGTATGATGCTCTTCCATAATTTACTGAAAATGGTTGTTTACTCAAGGTAGCCATCAAATTGATATTACTTTCTAATGAGGCTATATTTGAGAAATTAAAATTGAAGTTGACACAATACCATACTAAAACAACATCAATCGCCAGTCAAGCTTTTACAGTACAATTCAATAGCATGGAAACAGGTCAAATGTTGTAAAGGTTATTAGCTTCAATACCGCTAATAAAATCAAAAGAACGTAATATGATGACCAAGTTAAGAGTTGTTTACCTGATCAATTAGAAACCTTAGTGCCCAAAGGCCTACTATATCAGCTTTGGCTTCTTCCAAAGCAGAGTGGACTTCTTGAAGCTCCTGCATTTTGGCAAGAAAAGTCATGGTAAATCGGAATTAGTTAAATGATTCTACAAATATTCCTACGCTGCAGCTTATTATGTAAACCAACCAAATAATTTCACTATTAACCATTAGAACAACTTGAGGAACTCTGTTCCTAGTCAAAATCTTCTTGACTTGGCAAATACATGATCGGTGCAAATTATACAGCACACTTGGCAATTGTCATATTAATTTAAATGCATATAATATATTAATTTTCTTATGATGACATTATATTAGATTATATAGCTAACATAATGGTTGCAGATAGCCTCATGGAACCACATCTCCACATTAGTGTTCTAAGTTTAAATATACCACCCCCAAAAAAATTTGAAACATGATTGATAATAAGGAAAAGTAAACACCTAACAAGTTTAATCATGTCACTAACCAATCTAACCGTAGACTGCTTCCCATTTGGAAGGATAATGGTATGAGGTCCAATCCCATGGCAGCACTCATGGCAAATGGTGTGAGTGAAGAAAGAATCAAAATCAACAAGCTCTTGCTGCTCCTCTACAAGACATGCATCAGCTATAGGCACAAGAATATGCTTGAACCTGGATTAGGCAGCTTGCTATTGTAAATATTTCTCATTTAAAAATAGAGGACTTAATATTAGTAAGCAAAGGAAAAGGGCTGGGAATAATAAATTCATCATGCTTAGGCAATCTGAACAATATTGTGAAAAGAAATTTCATACTTGGCCTCTGAAATATTCTTAAGCATCACCATTGATGTTCCACGGTCTTTTACTATGCGCTCGTCATTTGGTAGATTGAAAGCAACAGTTTGAGGCCCTTTAACATCCTAATTTAAAAATTCACAAACTGGATAAATGAAAGTATGCATAATTTAAGCCTAAGTAGAAAACAATGATGTTGTGTACGGTAGCTTTAAAATAGTAGGGAAAATATATACTATGCTGACCAAATCATTGAGATATAAAAAGAAAAAAAAAATAATCAATTCCTTTTACGGTAAATTGGGGATCCATTTCTATGAATTTGTTTAGTTCCTCTATGCTATTTATTTTAATCATTGCGATGAAAACCATACTTGTAAAGATATGTATATATGGTTTGTTTATATTCATGGTTTGCTATATAAAAATTAATTATAAACTAAGACCTTCATCTATGTAATTTCTTGACAACCATGTTAAGCTTAAATTTGTGGGATTTGCTTTATTATAAGAAAACACAACTAAAATGAGAGCACCAATACTTCTCAACAACAAGCTTTGACAAGCACATTATGATAATTAAAAATTCAATCAATGAAAAAATACCACAAATTCACAAACTCACCCCGGCATTGTAGAGGAGTTGGATGACTCTAATTGGAGCAGCAATCACATCTTTAGATTTATAAATATTGTCCAATGGAAGATTTTGTTCCAAAACCTGTTACCAATTGGTCAATTTAGGACTAGAAAATATGGTTTGAGTTATGAAAATAAGGATAAATAGTAAACCTATTTGCTATTTAGGTAAAAGAAGACTGAAAAATATTACCTGTAAATGATCACCAAAAAGTTTTAGTTGAGCTGTTGCTTTGTCGTCTCGAACTCCAATGAATGCTTCAAATGTGGCCTAACATGTATAAAACCATGAGTTATAGCCTATTAAGTGACATAAATTAATTGCCAAGAATAAGAAACATAGGTGAAAATTTGAATATGATGAATGTAAAAGCTTAATCAAGTGTGTGACATAAACCATACCTTGTACCCAAAGAGTGCATCTTCATATGTTTCATATGGACCAATGGTAATATCAAGCTTTGAGTCCTATACAGAAAAATCAAATGAGGACGATTACTTCTTCTCCAAAATGAAAACCTAAAGCATTTCATTCTGTTTACATGTATGTGCATGTGAATATATACACACACATGTGTGTGCATGCATACTTACATGGCAAAAACAGAAAAATTTACCAAAGTGGAAAAGAATATAACAGGGGTCGAGATATCTTTAAAGAGAATACTGAAATTAATTTAGTCAAAATGTTTTACTTTGAATTTACTTTGGTAGATAAATGATAAAAATACTGACCAGCTCCATCCAGGCTATATCAGAGTCGTAGTAGTCATTTGAAAGGAAAGCATCAGCTCTGCTATGAAGAAACCTCTTCAAACTGCATGTAGAAGTGACTTTGTAAATTTGAGAAATACAGAGGTGTTCATCAAATACGATATCAGTAACAGAGAGCAGCAAACAAGATACCTAGGTGAGCTTGATAAGTCACCAGCTTTATGTAACAATTCAGCAGCCTTTCTGAGGAAAGAACTGTACTCTTGAGCGAAGGGAACAGTATATAGATCATGAGCAGAATGCAGTAGATGCTCTGTGTCATCAACTGTTTTATTATAAATAGAAGAATCTAGAGCAAATTCACTACGCCTTTTAATAACATTGAAGAAGCCTGTTGCATCTTCTTTTTGCTCATCTGTTAAACTGCTCTTCCATAATTCAAATTCCTGTTGAGAAAATTGTTGGTCATCAGTCATGGAAGGAAAACAATATTCTCTATGAGATGCCACAGAATCAACTTAGTTGTACCGTTTTGTCCATATCCGGGGGATAGAAATTTGCACCAGGTGGCTTCAACACAGGAAATGCAGCTTTATATTCGAGACCCTTCCACCCAGTAACTGCAATTGTGGCTTCAGGAATCAACTTCACAGCAGAATCCGCAGTTGTCAAAAATGCCTCGTTCTCATCAAGGCTAGACCTGTTGATGGAAAATGACTTAATTTTAAACTTCGTATTTGTGTAGCTACATATCAACATAACTAGTAAAGCTTCCATTAAAGAAAACTATGTAACATTTAGCATCTAAAAAGGGAAAAAATAATAATATAAATATATGAATATATGTTCAACAACAAAAAAGTATTGGATATCTAAAAACAAAAAAAATACTGACATTACGGGTATTTAAAAAGCAAACCTTTGGTTGCATAATAGAGGAAACTGCATTGAGAATGTTATTCTCTTCTACTAGTACTACGATTTCATTTTCTTAATAAGTAAATTATTATCTTTTAGAAAAAGATAATTAAAATTAGAAAAACTCTGGAAAGAAGAACCTGACAGAAATTGAAAAATTGTTAAGTAGTTTCTTGTATCTCTCATGTCAAACATGTAGAGCTATGAATCCATCAACATGCATTGAAGAATGATACAAAGCACATAGACACACATACATACATGCACGCATGTGGATTTGGGATAAACAACACGTATTGGAAGCATAGTAAGTCGAGAAATATTTACCATGGGCTCTTGTTAATTAAATAATACGCCCATTTTAACTTGTCTATATGGGATGCATCTGCATGCTTCTTCAACCAATCTCTTAAATCAGGATTACTGTACCAAACCTGATTATTAAATATAGAGCATATTAGATAGAGGAAACCATTTACAATCAAATGAAATGCAGAAATGAAAAATTATGCAAGCTCAAAACAAAACAAATCATATTCACACTATTTGTGGAAATAATATATGTCAGAGCATAAACAATGAAAATTCCAAATTTTCTTCAACATGAAATAAAAAATGATAACCATTTTGCTAAGACATAAGATATTTGCATTCAATAAATGTACATCATTAGGAATTCATTCCAAAAGGAAAAACCACAACCATTGGCCAAAAAGGCAGTATAAACATCACCACAACACTTACACATCTTTATGGCATAGACATGTCATAAAAGAGAATACATCTTACAGCTATTCTACTATATGCAGAAGATATTGTAATGTGTGTATAACTATTTATATTTCAATATGTTTGTATGTTAAATAACCTGCAAGCAAAATATTTCATCCATGATCGTTGCAGCCTGAACAAGCAGATTTAGAGCTTCCTTATCAGCATCTGTAAACCCTGTCAACTGCATCAAGTGAACAAAGAAAATCATCTCTAATTCTCAGTTGACTGCAATAAGAATTAAAACAATGAAATGGAAAATAGGCCAAAAGAAATTACAACAATCCATCGTTTTTTTAATTGAAGAACTGCACTATAACAAATGTTGAGGTAATAACAATGCAAACACCTAGATTTAAAAGAAAAGTTAATTTAAGTTTATTAACACCCAGGGTTTTGAACATTTTAAGGAATTGTATTCAATTGTATGGGACGAAATATTGTTTTTCACTACATAATTACCCATACCTTATGTACCCTACCATTCAATGTAGGGCTTTGTGGTGAGAAAGGATAAAGTTAAAAGGGGGGTAACTTGAAGAAACTGTTATAATAACAGAGTAGGAATTCAAAAACAAACTGATGGAATTTTATGAGATTGAAAAGTTAATTATAAATCCCAAAGAATTCAAGAGCCTTGTTTGAGGCTCTACCATAATAACTCATCCAACCAACAGCCAAAACAACAATGATCCAAACTCCAAAGCGAACTAATTAGATTCCTCTTTCTTCTATAAAATATGTTTGCACTATGTATTTTTTATAGTTGTAGACAGAAAATAAAATATAGAAAGCACTAAAGGAATTGGATATTAAAAAATAGAACACCGTAATAGATGTACAGCACCAAAAAGAAAATAACCTCTGGATCAAGGGAAACAGGAGCATATCGACGTAGTTGCTTTTGTAGTGTTAAAGAGCGTGCTACATTGTTCTCTTTGTACCTTTAACAAATTTATAAGAACATTAACATGAGTAGAATGTATAAATACTATACAACCCATTCTTTTCTTTTCCTTTGCTTTTTCAACAAGTTCATATAGCTCTTGTACAACATCAAAAGGAATAGTAGTATAGTGGCATCCCCTAATAAATGTCAATATTACAGGGACATCCCTGTACCAAAAATATTTACTAATACATAATTGGTCATACTTAAATGAGATGAGATTTTATATTTGACTTGAAACAATAGTGAGAAGTTCCACATACATGAGCAAAGCAGATGAATGAGAAGATTTTATTGGGAATTTTTTTTCCACTATACAACCCCGTGGCAAGACTAAATATTTTTGGTCCAAAACCTCTCCCGTAACCAGTAACCTTGACCTAATACTACGAGGTGGGATTTTTACTAAAAACATAAAAGTGGATATAGATGTAGATCAATATCCTAATAAACACAAAATTTTTGTGAGTAGTAACTAAACAAATAAAAGAAACTATTGGCTATTGCAGCAAAGAAACTGAAATTGTTTTATTGAAGAAAGTGAAGACAAACAGAATATTGCAGCTACAATTTGTTTTGTTATCAAGTAGTTTCTAGAACATTTTCATGCTTGAAAGGAAATGAAAACACTAAGATACACGGTTGATGGTATAATTGCAGTTTAGGAGTGAGTTTGTTCAGTTAAAAAAATCTCACATGTTACAGAATATGTATAATCTCTCTCATTTTTTTTTTTTTGCATCTTTGTGTGGTTAGTTATAGGATCGATCTTCCACTGTATTCATGAGATATAAATAATAGATGAATTAAATCACTCTTCTTGGGTTCTTTGAAAAATCAAAACCACACTAGGAAAAACAAAGATAATTCAAGATGGGCAATAATAGATACATCATAAATTTATATACATTAGAGAAGGATACCATCCTAAACATACCCTATGTTGTAGGAATCACCTAAAACTATTTAGAAACCGAATCATAATAAAATGAAAACTACGGAGTTAATTATTCTGACAGATTCCAGCCAATTCTTACAATGACATACCTCTGTTCAATTATGTCAAAAAGTTGACCGTACTGTCCATTTACATCATATGGGACATATGCTGGATCTTCTTTAGCAAGTAAGCTTTTATACTCCTTGTAAGAAATATATTTAACGGCAGAGACTTCTGATTCCTGTCATTATTATATACAGAAAAAAAAAAATATGAGCTCTTGTATATTTCAAAGCTTCAAAAGTAACACACCTTAACAAATCAGTAGAACAATACCAATAAGAAGCAGATGATAAAAATTGCTCATATGTTTATTTATTTTTATTTTTTTTGAAGAAAAAAATAAGGTAGCAAATGCAAGAGAAGTAATTTTTTTTAAGTAAAAAAAAGTAGTTTATTCATTACACAATAACGATAAAAGGGTGAAGAGAAGTGTTCTGGAAGAGGCTAAAAGGTATTGAGCTGAGCTAGAAAAGCAAATCCCTGTGGAACACTCCAAATGACACAGCAGTATAGTAGGCTTGATAGATGTAGCTTTTCAGGTTGGTTAAGTGTCTTTTCCTAAATTACCAAAGTCCAAACTAGTAAACTACTATAGAAAAACAACAAATATATCTCAATTTCTGAAACTAGCAATTTATTTTATTTTAAGCAAAACCTTCCTCACCTGAAGAGTGAATGCCTCAAGAGGAATTGGATCTAGCGTTGTTACCAAATATACATCATTGAATTCATTGTTGATGAATGTTCCGTCATTTATGACACTACAACAATTAATCCAGATATAATGTTAGCTAATTAAAATATTCACTATTCAACATATACTAAAAAGTTTGGACCTCATATTTATCCAGCCTAACAATACAATAGCCTTTATTCAATATATAAAAACTCAGTATAAGCAGAAACAAATGAACCAGTAAAGCCATATTATCTCCACTATTCCTCTTGAGACAAAAATAGCTCAAACTCTAGCATGAGAACACCCATACTCAAAACTCTAATCAATTTTACAGAAACAACTTGAATGTAGCACTCCATTATTCCATATGATATAAGGACATAAACTAAGGAATAAGGTTTTTTTTTACAATTTCTTAAAACAAACCCAGCATTGTTATAAAGGTGACTATGCTGACAATGCCAACGTATCAAAAGGGCAGAGATGTTTGCTCTTAGATTACACTCCATTTTTCTGCAAACTACCCTAGGTTGTGGTCTCTCCATATGGAAGTAACCAACAAAACTGAAACTTAGAAGTAAGTTAAGCATTTGAGAGAAAGGTTCATCGAATGCACTGTCATATAAGGGTGTTTTTTTATACAGACACGCATACACCCATTCCTTCATTGCAACTATTCTTTGACATTACAGGCAGCTGAGGAGCTAGGTCCTGAATGTAGTGACTCCAACATATATGCTCTTTCCTAACTGCGCAGTTGGGTTTTGTTATAGAATTAGTAAGGTCTTTATAGCAAAAAATGAGTTTCTTCTACAGCACAACACGGAATCCCAATAATATGAATTTTACCATTCCCTGCCCTAAACCTTCTCATTACTATCATTAGGAAGCACATTAGCTTAATGAACTTAGGAACACCTAAAATATGTCAGACTGAGAGAACAGGGAATGAGAAAGAAAAAAACAGTCATATTGATCGCCTAATTTATATAAAACTCATTCATAACATGCTAAAATAGTCAACACATATAATCTCAGAGAAAAAAGGAAAGATTAATATACTAACCACTCTTGAAGAAAAACAAATATCATTTCAAACGCATCTTCTGGAAGGATTACACCGAGCTCCTCTTGAAGCTCCCTCCTGAAAGCGCATGTTACAAATTTTCAGGAACAAGTGTATCCAATAACTACAAAACTAAAGTAGTCATTCAACAATCTATAACAAGCGATTGGTTCCTAAACAAACTCACAAAACCATATAATTCTTTAGTTAGATTGTTTGGGCTCTAATGGCAAAGGAATTTGAGGATACAGCTTTTTTAATAACTCTCGACTAGAAAAACACTTTCTTTAGTAGTACTCAGTTTTTCTTTCTTCTAGCTTTCGTTTGTATCTTTTTCCCTCCTCTTGTTTTCATTTTGGCTTTTTGGTTCACACGAACAAAACTTTTGTTTCATATTCGAAAAAGATAAAATTATGATCAAAGTTGACAATCCATAACAGACAATTTTTTTTCCTATTGTTCTAACAAAGTTAGCAATTTTCTCACATAGTTTTTCGTCAAAAGTATGAACAAAAAAAAAAAAAGACAAATTTTGAAATCCTATTACCGAGCTGTAAGAAGCGAGGAGTCGCCGGCAGATATGTGACCAGCACTGGAGATATCCCACAATCCAGCCCAAGAATCCTTGCAGTCAGAACGCCGTTGAAGAAGCAATTGTTGCGTATTCTCCGCCCAAATCCACACATGAACTGCTCGATGGTAATCCCCATCTCGATGAACCTCTCCTCTGCAATTTTCACATTAATTCATTTAAAAGAGAAAGTCAATAATTGAAAAGAGAGTAAGATCGAATAAATGGTTAAATGAAAGAATATTCAACTGTTTGTTGATTTATATTAGCGAAGTGAAGTGAAGTGAGTTTGCCTTGGTTTTGAAAGACCTGTCTTCTGACCGGTTTTGGTGAGGACGTCGAAGTGTTCCTCCTGTACGGCACCATCGCCGGCCGCCATTGTTGTCAACTTGGGTATCTAGTACAAGCAATGGTCAAGGGGAGAAGAAGTGGAGGACTTTGCTTTTCACAGGAGTAGTACTAGGAGAGTAGGAATGTTGGCTGTCGTGGAATATATATTGGAATTATTATATTAAAAATATAAATTTACACTTAAGTTACAAAAACACTTTTACACTATCATTTATACAATCAGTTGTAGGGTAGTTTGTTGCGTGATTATGCGGTGGTTGTGATACGAATGGTCGGCCTCCTATTAGATTTACTTATGCTAGAAGGTGTAAGCAAGGTAAAACCAATGATGTGTTGGCTTAGGAAGGAGTATTTTGATAATTGTACTTAGTGGTGAGCTACCTTTTGTATGGAGAGGGAATGTTATTTTCGGTTATGCATTTTGTAATAGAGAAATCTCTACTGCATCAGGAGAGAGCTACCTTAGCTCTCTGCCGAGTGTGGGAGAGTGTCTCAATTTGCCTTTAATTCAATAATAGCTCACCTATTGATTCAATCCTACTGTGTTTTCTGGTTTATCGTGTGTTGTTGTTGCTGGTGTATTGTTGTGTTGCTGCTGGTTGTTGTGAATTGTGCTGCAGGTGCTCATCAATTGGAGAAAAAGAGCGGGCGATTCCGGTGAATGCCGTCGACAAGAATGGAGAAAAAGGTTGAAGGAATAGAAGAGGGTCTCGATAGTGTGAAGAATGATATTCACACTATTAAATCTATCCTCGGCGAGTTCAAGGAAACCACGAACAGGCAGTTTCGGGTTTGGCGGAGCAAATTCGTTTGTGTTTGAATGGCCAAGCAAGGTTATATGGCCTTAAAACTTGATATGAGTAAAGCATATGATCGAGTGGAGTGGAGATTTTTGAATGAAATGTTGAGGAAGATGGGTTTTGCTGAGCGGTGGGTGGATCTACTTTTGAGTTGTGTTGCCTCGGTTCGTTATCATATTGTTCATGGTGGAAGAAGGTTGGGGCCGATTGTCCCGTCAAGGGGAATTCGCCAAGGAGACCCAATCTCTCCTTACTTGTTCATTGTGTGTGCTGAAGGCTTCTCAGCTCTTGTGAGAAAGTATGAACGGAACCAGTTGTTACATGGTTGCCGAGTACCTAATGGTGCCCCTCGAGTATCTCATATGTTGTTTGCCGACGACAGCTATATATATTGTCAAGCTTCGGGGGAGGAGGCTAATCGAGTTTTGGAAATGCTTCGTTTGTTTGAAATAGCATCGGGCCAAGTGGTTAATAAGGCGAAGTCTTCGATTTTCTTTAGTTCCAATACCAGGGAGGACACTCGAAGTCAGATTTGTGTGGCTTTGGGGATGATTGAAGCTGATGCTAATAGTACTTATTTGGGTCTCCCAAGTACGATTGGTAGAAATAAAAATGCTGTGTTGGGATTTCTTAAAGAGAAGGTTCTAAAGCGCATCAAAAGTTGGGATACGAAGTTCTTGTCTCGTGCGGGTAAGGAGGTGTTGATCAAAACGGTGGTGCAATCGTTGCCTACTTACGCCATGAGCGTATTTTTACTACCGGTTGGGGCGTGTAAGGAGATAGAGAGTTTGATGGTAAGATTTTGGTGGAAATCTTCTTGGAACCAAAACAAAGGAATTAGTTGGATGAGTTGGTCCCGTTTAGCGAAGCATAAGTTTGAAGGAGGGATGGGATTTAGGAGTCTTCGTGATTTTAATATTGCTATGCTTGGTAAGCAAGGTTGGCGATTACTTATTAATCCTAATTCCTTGGTGAGCCGAGTATTCAAGGCTAGATATTATGCTCATGGAGATTTTTTGAATGCTGAGTTAGGCTCCAATCCAAGTTTCATATGGAGGAGTTCGGTGGAGGCTCAAGGTGTACAGAAGGCCGGACTTAGAATGCGAGTTGGGGATGGTCATTCTATTCGTTTTGCATTGGACCCGTGGGTGCCTAGGGAGGAGTTTCCCACTCCTACGTCTGATCTCTCTATGTTCAATGATCATAGAGTTCATAGCTTATTTAAGATTGGGTGCCGAGAATGGGATGAAGAGGTAGTTCAAGATGTGTTTAATGCAGATGATGCAGCTGTTATTTTGGGCATTCCTCTTGCTGCTGGAGAGGCTCGTGATTCTTGGTACTGGTTTAAAGAAAGGGCTGGTGTTTACTCGGTCAAGTCTGCATATCAGTTGCTCATAAACCAAGTGACTAATGCAGGGGTGAGTGACATTGATTCGATGTTTTGGAAGAACCTTTGGAGCTTAAAAGTTCCGCCTACTGTCAAGGATGTTCTTTGGAGAGCTGCTTCGAATTGTTTGCCTACAAGGAAGAGACTTTTTGATAGAAAGGTTCCTTTGGATTATAGTTGTCCCTTTTGTTTAGTATCAAGTGAAACCATATCGCATTGCCTTTTAAATTGCGACTTCGCTGCTGGTTGTTGGTCGAGGTTGGGGCTGGGTGTTGGTACACGGGTATGGGACTCTTTTAAAGAGTGGCTGCAAGATCTAATGGGCAGAGTTGATGAGATTAAGGTTGCTCAAGCGGGGACATTGTGTTGGGCAATTTGGAAGGCGAGGAACGAACAAGTTTGGGATCAAAAAAATCGGTCTGTGGAAGATGTTGTTCAGTTTGCTTTAAGATCACTTGATCAATGGAGAAAAGCTCAATTAAATGAAAATTATCCTTCGTTGAATCCTCAATTTTTCAACAAGGGTGATGAGCTTTGGACTAAACCTGTGACAAATGAGATCAAGCTTAATGTGGACGCTGCAATATTTGACAGCAGCAGCCGGTTTGGAATTGGATTCGTGGTGCGGGACAGTGAGGCTGAGTTGTTGTCGGTGGTGGGTCTGTATCGGCCAGGGAAGCCCGATCCTGCTGTTGCCGAGGCCATGGGCATACGAGAGGCGTTGAGTTGGTTGAAGGACAAGTCGTTTAACCAAGCGAGCGTGGAGAGCGATAGTTTAATCTCGGTACAAGCTATTCATAGTTCAGTAGTGATGTATTCGGGTTTTGGTTTAATAATTCAAGATTGTAAGTCTTTGCTAGGGTCTTTGAACAATGTTTCGTTAAGGTTTGTTAAACGTTCTGCTAATCGAGCTGCACATGTGGTTGCACGTCAGTCTCGATTATTTGCTGATCGTATGTTCACGAAGGATGTTATCTCTTCGGAACTTGAAGTTGTACTTTTGAGCGATTGCTCTTGAGTTAATGAAGTTTATCTTTATTCAAAAAAAAAAGGATGGCCGACGAGATGTGCTCTCTGCGTGAAAGTCAGGGGCCGATGATGAGTACGGGACGAAGGTCTGTCAACGAAAGACCACCTTCGCCAGCAGTGATGGGTTCGAACGGACGGGAAGGAGATTTGGGAAGACGATTGGAGTTTCGGGCCAGAAAAATCGAGCTCCCTGTGTACTCCGGCGATGACCCCGATGAATGGACATACAGAGCTGATCGTTACTTTGGGCTGCAACGTCTGTCGCCAGCGGAGCAATTGGAAGCGGCTGTAATGTGTTTGGAGGGAGCGGCTCTCAATTGGTTCCGATGGGAGAATTCTCGGCACACCATTGGTTCTTGGGAGGAATTGAAGGCAATGATCATTCGCCGGTTTCGATCGGCCCATGAAGGCTCCATCTACGATCGCTTCTTCTCCCTTTGTCAAACCGATTCTATGCAAGAGTATCGCCGGAGATTTGAATCTCTTGCACATCGATGGGAGCGATGGGGGATCAAGGCTTGCAAGCCGCCTTTGTCAATGGGCTCAAGATGGACATCCAAGGCCCACTGTGATTGTTGCATCCCACTGAATTAATTCGAGCCATGGAATTGGCTGAATCCATTGAGGCAAATCAAGCCTTAGTGAGACATCATAGGGTCGGGCCCAATAGATCCTTTGTTAATCGGCCCACCCCTTTAATGATTCCTGAATCACGTGCTTCTCACATGACATCCTCACCAACTTACTCTACCACTACAGTTAAGAGTAAATCAACTTCAGCTTCTTCGTCATCTTCTCCGACCAACTACAAGCGATTTACGGAGGCTGAATTGAGAGAAAAGAAAGAAAGGGGTGTGTGTTTCAAGTGCGATGGACGCTGGTTTCGAGGACATGAATGCAAAGAAGCTAAATCAGTGGTAGTTGTGGTTCAAGATGAAGCCCAAGAAGAGCCTCCGGATGATTTAATTGCTGAAATGGTTGGACTACCGCCAATGGGATCGGCGACGGAAGCCCAAACTGTTGAGGTGTCGTTGCATTCAGTGGTGGGATTAACTCCTCCAAAAACGATGAAGATGTTGTTAACTCAAACTTTTAGATCTCCTTGTTTTGATGATTAACAAATATTTGATTATTATTTATTACTAATGATTTATTGATTTTGTAGCAAATTTAAAAGAGAAAATAAATATTTTGGTAATTTTACCAAACTTTTGAAAGCAACACTAAATGGATTCAACAAGCATATCAAGAGCAAAAGATTCATCAAGGGATCAACAACTCAAGACCCTATTCAAAAGAGGTCTTCAAAAGCTCAAAGTCAAAAGTCAACCCGAAAGTCAAAGTCAAAGTCAAAGTCAAGGTCAACTCTCGGGAAAAGTCAACATGGGATCAAAAACATGCAAATCAAGCTAGGAGGCTCATCTATATCAAGACTACTCAAAATCCAATGGTATAATTTTACTTTAGTCTTGTTAAAGTGATTTGCATAGCACACTAAGTTTTATAAATTTAAATTTTGGCCCATTCACTAACTTGTGCAACAAGTTTTCTCACACGATAGTTCAAAAAATTTTTTGATTGAATTTCTAAATCACATTTTGTTTAACTAAGAGAACAAAGTTGGAATTTCTGAAATCGGACAATCGAGTAAGAAGTTATGCACGTTTAAGTCCCGAAAAATGGCATTTTTGCCTCTGGTCAATCATTCGGAATTCCTGTTGGCATCCGAAATTCCGGTTGTAATCAATCCGGAATTCCGGTTCCCATTCGGAATTTCGGTTCACGGCTGACCTCACCTCGAGAAACGTGCTAACAGCTATAAACGACTACTTTTCTCTTAAACACTATATAAACTCGATTTTTCTTTCAAAAAACAAGTTGGTTATTTCAAATATCTAACCTATCTAAGTGAGATTAATGAGCTTCCAAGTTTGAAATCCAAACAAACACTTTTCACACACTTTGAGCCAAAATTTGATTTTATTCATCTTGAGTGTGCTTGCTTTTCACTTTAGGTTTCCATTGTATCTTCATATTTCTAGAGTGATTTTAGCTTGTAATATCAAACACATTTCCATATTGTGATTGAGGTGAGGTTGGCATCGGTATTGTAAACAACCCGGTAATAGTGAGATTTGCACTTCAACAATCCGAGAAAGAGGTTAATAGTCCTCGGGGGTGCGAAACTATTGTAAGAGGTTTGAAAATACCTTCGTGAAAATTTTCCGATTGTAAGGGTTAGTCAAGCCCGTTAACTTGGCTCGATATTGGAACTTAAAGCTAGGTCCATAGCTTTGAAGACCAAGGATGTAGGTGGCATAGCTCTACCGAACCTTGTAAAAATCGAGAGTTTGCACTTTCTAATCCTTAAAATCTTTACTTTACAAGTTTAATTATTTGTCTTAATATATTGCTTGCCATACTACTTGCTTTTATTTGATTAATTGAATAATTGCATAATTTTGTGTTAAAAGTTTTAATTTACCGAAATTAGTTTAAATTTCTAATTCACCCCCCCTCTTGAAAACATATCTTGGGCTAACAATTGGTATCAGAGCAAGGGCTCAAATTATTTGATTAGATTTCACAATCTAGAGCATGGCATTTCCAAGTAATTCACAAAATAACATGTTAGAAGGTTTTAGCACAAATAGAGCACCATACTTCAATGGAGTAGATTTTCCTTATTGGAAAATTAGAATGGAAACTTACCTTCAATCTATTGACTATGATTTGTGGCATATTGTGTCTAGTGGTCCTTATGTTGCTAAACATGTCATAAATGGTGTTGAAGTAATTAAGACTTATGAAGCATATGATGAAAATGATAAGAAAATGCTTTCTAAAAATGCTAAAGCTAAATATGCTCTTATATGTGGTTTGGATAGAGACATTTTTAAAAATATTGAACAAGCCTCTACCGCTTATGATATGTGGAAAATGCTTGAAGTTACTCATCAAGGAACTAGTGCTATGAAGGAAACTAAAATTCAAATTTATTCCACTCAATATGAGAACTTTAAGATGAAAGCGGATGAAACTATTGCTAATAGGTATACTCGCTTCACTACAATTACTAATGGTTTGAACTCTCTTGGCAAGGTACTTACTCAAAAGGATATGGTGACCAAGATTTTGAGAAGTCTCACCAAGGCTTATCAAGGAAAGGTGGTTGCTATTCAAGAAGCCAAGGATCTCTCAACACTTCCCTTGGAAGAACTAATTGGCTCACTCATGAACCATGAAATTTTCATGAGTGCTCAAGAGGAAGAGGAAGTTGAGAAGAAAAAGAAGACTATTGCATTCAAGTCTTCCTCCTCCCATGCCATTAGTGAAGAAGATGGGGAAAGTTTATGTAGTGACATGGAGGACTTGGCACTCTTCTCTAAGAAATACAAAAGTTCATGAAATTCAAAAAGAACTTTGGGAAGAAGCCACAAAGAGGGAGTGACTCAAAAGAAAGAAAAAGCAAAGATGATCCACCAATTTGCTTTGAATGCAAGAAGCCCGGACATATGAAGATGGATTGTCCAATGAGGAAGAAGAACAAATACAAAGGAAGGGCAATGTTGGCGGATTGGCTCAATAGTGATGAAGAGGACTCCGAAGAAGAAGGAAAGAATGAAGTAGCAAACATGTGCATGATGGCACTTGATGATGGGGTAAGCATTTCTAACCAAAATGATTGTGATAGCGAAAAATGATGATGATAACTTAGATATGTCGTATGATGAGTTGTCTAATTCATTTAAGAAACTATTTGATGATTTTGGTAAATTGCTTGTTAAAAACCAAACCCTTAGAGAGAAGACCAACATACTTTTAAAAGAAATTGAGATTTTGAAAATAAATAAAAAAGAACTTATAGCTAAATCTCAATGTGCTACATGTGCTTCACATAAGAAAGAAATTGTTGAATTAAAAGCCCATGTGAGAAGCCTAAAAAATGACATATATACTTTCACTAGAGGTAAGGAAGGCTATGATCTCATGGTGGGAAACCAATCATGTGGTTTTTCAAAAAATGGTATTGGTTATGACCCTAGTAAGAAACAAAAGTTTTTGAGAAACTTTTTTGTGAAATCATCTAGTCTACCTCACTTTACATGCACATATTGTAACCGAGATGGTCATACTATTTCCTATTGTCATGTGAAGAAATTTGCATATCTAGGCAAGACTAAATGGGTACCAAAGGGTTCTAGAACTAACAAGAATGGACCCAAAGTTATATGGGTACCAAAAGCCAACAAATGAACTTGTTTTTGTAGGAATCAACATGAAAGAGCCAAAGCTTATGGTTCTTGGATAGTGGATGTTCAAAGCATATGACCGGTGATCCATCAAGATTTTCAAGCTTTAAAAGCAAGGAAAGTGGCTTTGTCACCTTTGGAGACAATTCAGAAGGAAAAATCTTGGGCATTGGTGATATCGGTAACATATACTCTCCATGTATTAAAAATGTGTTTCTTGTTGATAATCTTAAACATAACTTGCTTAGTATTAGTCAATTATGTGATATAGGTTTTCGTGTTGTGTTTGAATCCTCAAAATGCTCCATTGAAAATGTTTCAACCAATGAAGTTATTTTCCTTGGAGTAAGGAAGGATAATGTGTATGTTATTGATGTTGATTCTTTTGATAGTAAAAATAAATGTTTAACCGTTATGAATGATAATTCTTGGTTGTGGCATAGAAGATTAGGACATGCTAGTATGGATCCTATTTCAAAATTGGTTAGAAAAGATCTAGTTATTGGTTTGCCATCTATTCCGTTTGTTAAAGATAAACTTTGTGATGCATGCCAATTTGGAAAACAAATTAAAACATCTTTTCATTCCAAGAAAGAGATTTCAACTACTAGACCTTTGCAATTGCTTCATATTAATTTATTTGGTCCTTCTAGAATTGCTAGTCTTGGTGGTAAATACTATGCATTTGTAATTGTTGATGATTTTTCAAGATTTACTTGGGTTATTTTCTTGACTCTTAAAAGAGATGTTTTAGAAAACTTTGTCAAATTTTGTAAAAGTGTGCAAAATGAAAAAGGATATTCTATTACCTCCGTTAGGAGTGACCATGGTGGTGAGTTTGACAATGATGCCTTAGAATTGTTTTGTGATGAACATGGTTTTAACCATAACTTTTTGGCACCAAGAACTCCACAACAAAATGGAGTTGTCGAAAGGAAGAATAGAACAATTCAAGAAATGGCTAGGTCAATGCTAAATGAAATTTCATTACCAAAATATTTTTGGGCCGAGGCCGTCAATACCTCTTGTTATATTTTGAATCGTGTTTTCATTAGGCCTAACATGAATAAAACCCCTTATGAGCTTTGGAAAGGAAGAAAACCCAACATTGGCTATTTTAAAGTTTTTGGATGCAAATGTTACATTTTAAACACCAAGGACAACCTTGGAAAATTTGATGCGAAATTCGATGTTGGAATTTTTATAGGGTATTCAACACATAGTAAAGCTTATAGAATTTATAACAAAAGAGCTAATGTTGTTGAAGAATCTATTCATGTTGCCTTTGATGAGACTAATCCGCCTACAAGCAAAAGTTTAGATGATGATGTTGTAGGTTTGGGAGATGAGGTTCAAAATCTTGAAATTGGAGAGACTTCCAATTCTCCTTCACAAACTCCCAAAGAGGAACCACCCGTGGAAAAGGTAAATGAAAGCCAAGGTATGAACTCTAACCTTCCACATGAGTGGAAATTCAAAAGTGCTCATCCTATAGACCAAATTCTAGGTGATCCTTCTCAAGGTGTCACTACTAGAAACTCCCTTAGAAACTTGTGTAATTTCATTGCTTTTATTTCTCAAATTGAACCAAAGAATTTTAAAGAGGCCGAAGTTGATGAATTTTGGCTTCTAGCTATGCAAGAAGAAATAAATCAATTTATAAGAAATAATGTTTGGGAGTTAGTTCCAAGACCGTCACATCAATCGGTGATTGGAACAAAATGAGTCTAGAGAAATAAGGTAGATGAGCATGGGGTCATTGTGCGTAACAAGGCTAGATTAGTGGCCCAAGGTTACAATCAAGAAGAAGGAATTGATTATGAGGAAACCTTTGCCCCGGTAGCAAGACTTGAGTCCATTAGAATGTTGTTAGCTTTTGCATGCCACAAGAATTTTATCTTGTACCAAATAGATGTAAAAAGCGCATTCTTAAATGGGTACATTATGGAAGAGGTTTATGTCTCTCAACCACCCGGTTTTCAAAATCATAAATACCCTAACCATGTTTACAATTTGAAAAAGGCTTTATATGGTTTAAAGCAAGCTCCTAGAGCTTGGTATGAAAGATTAAACACTTTTCTTATCTCAAATGGTTTTTCAATGGGTAAAGCGGATAATTGTTGCGATATTTTTCACACGCAAGTGTACGTATCGTTTCAAGTAGTAAAACTCACCAGGAGTGAGGTCGATCCCACAGGGAGTGCAGTTAAGTACGTTAAAATTAAACCTTTACTTCTATTTGGTTGAATGAAAATTAAGAAAGAATTAAAAATAAGAAACTAGTAAGAAACAATTATTCAAGAAAATTGAAAGTTAATAAAAACTAGGGCTTCGATTTCAATTGTTTCTATTGATTATGGCCTAATATGATTATTTTCCTAATATTAATTTCTATGAAATAGCAGGTTTACTGAGGTAATTTATAGTCTTCTCAGATATATAAATCTCAATTACATGCAAACTTTCTACTCTCGTGATAAATTTAACATGCAACAGGCATTAAACACAGAAACCCTATAAGCTATCTAAACCATATAGGTACTCTCGTCCTATATCGAAATTCAGTTCTATTTTACTATAGCATATTCGACACTCACTTCTCAGATCTCGCATCAAACTCATAGACAGAGAATTGGTGATCAGGCAATTAAAAGTAATTAAGCACAAATAAAATAGAATACATAGAAATTAGGGGGAAAATAAATCATATTAAAACCATAAACAATGTTAAACAATATCCATCTAACCCTAATAAAGTGTTTAGCTACACATGTTCGTTGAAGCATAATTACACATATTAACTTTAAGAAAAGAGATAAAAATAGAGAAGAGAAGAATGTTGAAAACCCTCTGAAGAATGCCTCCAATATTGCAGTTGATCTCTCCACTTTGCATCTGTATTCTCTCTTTTTTTCTCTCTAAAATTGCTTGCCAAAATCAACTCCTTTCTTCCCTTTATATAGGCATTGAATGCCTAAAAAGATGGAAAAAACGCACATGTTTAAATTCCAATTCGAATTTAAATTTTTGGGAAACCTCAAACGAGATATTTTTTCTATTGCATTGACTGATAGTATTTTGGTCATAAATCTCTCGATATTGCTTAGAATTGGACGATCAAGATGTTCCGGAAAGATAAAAGAGAGATCTAGAACTTTTATGTTTTGAATTTTTCCAAAATCTAATCAGAAGATATTCGAATTCAGGCTTGAAGTTTAAATTTTATTTTCTTGCACAATTTTCTCTATTTTAAATATCATGATATTGTGAGATATTTTTATCTTTTTTTTCCATCTTTTTCTCTGATATTTTTCTAATCTTCTTTTATTTTAAATCTGCAAAAATAAAAGATAACAAGCGTAAAAATGCTCCAAACACGATTAAAACTTAATTAAAAATATACTAAAATTAATACTAAAAATAACCTAACAAATTCCCCCAAACTAAGCTTTTACTCGTCCTCGAGTAAAACACTAAATAAATATTAAACAAGTCAATCTCCAAAGTATGAGTAAATTTCAAGTAGCTTCAATAACATGATTATGAAAAATTTCACTTATACATACAATCCAGAATTTTAGTTCAATTACACCCTTTACAGATTTCAATTTATTTTCATTTAGCTCATGAAACCATAGAATGCAATTAACTAACAATTAAACCACTTTATGCATGCCAATTAAAATCATCAATCCACTAACCCAAAATTTCATATGCTTGCAATACTTACTCTTCTCCACTAATATAAATTAATGTACAACCAAGAATCAGAAGGTCTTTCTAGGCTTGTAATGTTAGGCTTAGGGTAAAGGTAGTTGAAATGGTCATTTAGGCTTTACTATACCATAAGCTTCTATAATCATGTCACCCAAAATATTTTTCACACAATCCCAATACCCCTTTTTCTAATTACATGAGAGATATACTTTTTTCAATAAGGTTGCAACAACTTTATATTTATCTTTCTTGTTTTTTTTATATTTGACATTGGTTGTTAGATTTTTCTTTCGTTTCTCCTTTTTTTTTTTTTTCAAGTTGTTGCCAATCAATTTTTTTTTTTTTTTTATATTCTCTCAATTTTCACACTTTTTTCACACACATACAACAAACTTCCCATCCAAATTCCCCCAAACTAAAGATCTACTTATGGTATGATTAGGTTTGAAATTTTGGATATTTATGGGTTTATCTTTTTAGGCTCAATATGTGTAGAACAAAGAATAAGTTAAGGCTCAAAAAGGGTAACGAGGATAAACTTACAGGGATGGCTTGAAAGGCACAATCGATCCAAAAAAATGCCTAAATCACTTTCCTAGTCATGCATAATTTAATATTTCGCCTCAAATAGCAAGCAAGCAAGTTCTAGAATTTATTTCAAACAACTTTCCACATTCCACAATCAGCATACATAAAATAATTCAATTACCAGCAAATTACCTAATATGATTCCATGCTCTTTTAAAGTGTAAAATTAAAATTAGTCAAGAATGTAATATCACCAAGCACACAGATTTTTCAAAAAAATAAATAAATAAACTTTTCAAATCATGCTATCTACCTACTTTCAAATTGACTCACATTAAGCAAATTGACTCACAACAATAAAAACTAAAAATTAAAAAATAAAAGACATAAAACTTAATAACTCAAAACAAAAATTAAGTCACTCCTCCCCCCAAACTAAAGTGACACATTGTCCCCAATGTGACATTAAAGAAAAAGGAAAGGAAACTTACCTGGGTGCCACATCAATAAGCGGTTGACGACCATAATAAGCATCATGCAAGACAACTTGAAAATTGTTGTTGTACTTGCCTTCAAGCTTGGCAAGCGATGAGTTTGAACCAAAGTCAGCACCAACAACATAAGACTTTGGATAATGTGCTTGGGGAGAAGCCTTTCGTAGCTCGCAGAGGATGTAATATGGTGTTGATGAAATATATGAATTCATTGGTGGTTTATTAGTCAATATCATTGATGAAGTCGAATCAATGATGTCATGTGCTTCCTCATCCTCCAATGTCACAGTATCTACTCTTTCATCTAACAAACCTTCTTCTTGTTGCTCACTCTCCATGTGGCTATTCATACCCTCACTTGTGATTTCATATTCAATGAGTTCTTCTTCACAAGGATCTTGATCTTCAATTGTAGGCTCATTATCTTCCTTGTATTCAACTATGACCCTTCTTCATTGTAGCAATAACTCTCATAACTTTCATTATTGGAGTTATTACATTCTGAATCATGAGCCATTGAATTATCACATAAGGATCTCACCATGTCTGTTAAGCGATTAATCTCTCCTGGAAGTGATTGCATAAGTGCTAGTAGTTGCTCCTCTTTTTCAGATTGTTGGGATGAATTTGGGCAATAAGGTGGGTATTGGTGACTCCAACCCTGAAGTGATGGATCCCAATGCCAGTCGTAATCAAAATCTGCCATATTATTCAATAGATTTATTACATCATAGCCTCTCATTAATAGAGGTGCTCCAGTTGCCTCTGCTCCATAATCAACCCAACTTCTTGTTTCATCATTAACTCCATTATAAAAGAGCCACGTAAAATACCCACTTGAGAAGGTGGGATAACATCTCTCTCCATACTCTTTAAATCTCCTCCAAGCAGAATAGAATGGCTCATTGTGTTGTTGGGCAAAATCCTCAAGGTATAGCATCTGGCTTTACCTTGCAGGTCAAACTCATCAATAAAACATTAGTAAAATAAAAAAAAATTAAATTAGTACTAAAAAGATAAAAATTTGAAACAAAAAAAAAAATACTAAAACTAAAAAAAAACCAAATTAGAACAAAATTTAATTTTTAATGATATTAACTAACATTCCCCGGCAACGGCGCCAAAAACTTGTTGCGATATTTTGCACACGAAAGTGTACGTATCGTTTCAAGTAGTAAAACTCACCAGGAGTGAGATCGATCCCACAGGGAGTGCAGTTAAGTACGTTAAAATTAAACCTTTACTTCTATTTGGTTGAATGAAAATTAAGAAAGAATTAAAAATAAGAAACTAGTAAGAAACAATTATTCAAGAAAATTGAAAGTTAATAAAAACTAGGGCTTCGATTTCAATTGTTTCTATTGATTATGGCCTAATATGATTATTTTCCTAATATTAATTTCTATGCAATAGCAGGTTTACTAAGGTAATTTATAGTCTTCTCAGATATATAAATCTCAATTACATGCAAACTTTCTACTCTCGTGATAAATTTAACATGCAACAGGCATTAAACACAGAAACCCTATAAGCTATCTAAACCATATAGGTACTCTCGTCCTATATCGAAATTCAGTTCTATTTTACTATAGCATATTCGACACTCACTTCTCAGATCTCGCATCAAACTCATAGACAGATAATTGGTGATCAGGCAATTAAAAGTAATTAAGCACAAATAAAATAGAATACATAGAAATTAGGGGGGAAATAAATCATATTAAAACCATAAACAATGTTAAACAATATCCATCTAACCCTAATAAAGTGTTTAGCTACACATGTTCGTTGAAGCATAATTACACATATTAACTTTAAGAAAAGAGATGAAAATAGAGAAGAGAAGAATGTTGAAAACCCTCTGAAGAATGCCTCCAATATTGCAGTTGATCTCTCCACTTTGCATCTGTATTCTCTCTTTTTTTCTCTCTAAAATTGCTTGCCAAAATCAACTCCTTTCTTCCCTTTATATAGGCATTGAATGCCTAAAAAGATGGAAAAAACGCACATGTTTAAATTCCAATTCGAATTTAAATTTTTGGGAAACCTCAAACGAGATATTTTTTCTGCTGCATCGACTGATAGTATTTTGGTCATAACTCTCTCGATATTGCTCAGAATTGGACGATTCAAGATGTTCCGGAAAGATAAAAGAGAGATCTAGAACTTTTATGTTTTGAATTTTTCCAAAATCTAATCAGAAGATATTCGAATTCAGGCTTGAAGTTTCAACTTTATTTTCTTGCACAATTTTCTCTATTTTAAATATCATGATATTGTGAGATATTTTTATCTTTTTTTTCCATCTTTTTCTCTGATATTTTTCTAATCTTCTTTTATTTTAAATTTGCAAAAATAAAAGATAACAAGCGTAAAAATGCTCCAAACACGATTAAAACTTAATTAAAAATATACTAAAATTAATCTAAAATTAATACTAAAAATAACCTAACAATAATACACTTTTTATAAAAAGAAAATCGAAAGACATTATTATAGTACAAATTTATGTTGATGATATTATCATTGGTGCTACTAATGATGCTCTTTGTGAAGAATTTTCTAAGTGTATGCATAGTGAGTTTGAGATGAGCATGAGTGGAGAACTCAACTTCTTCCTTGGACTTCAAATCAAGCAACAAAAGGATGGCATATTCATAGGTCAAACTAAGTACATCAAGGACCTTCTTCAAAAGTTTGACTTGGCAAATGCAAAGTCCATGAATACACCCATGAGCACATCTATAAAGATGGACAAAGATGAAAGCGGTAAGAATGTGGACATCACCAAGTATCGAGGTATGATTGGCTCTTTATTATATTTAACCGCTAGTAGACCGGATATTTTGTTTAGTGTTGGTCTTCGTGCTAGGTACCAATCTTGTCCTAAAGAATCCCACTTGAGTGCCGTTAAGGGAATATTTAGATACTTGATAGGCACAATGAATCTAGGACTTTGGTACCCCAAGAACTCAAACTTTGAAATAGTTAGCTACTCGGATGCCGACTTTGCCGGTTTTAAGACGGATAGAAAAAGTACTAGTGGAACTTGTCACTTTCTAGGAAATTCCTTAGTGTCATGGTTTAGCAAGAAACAAAACTCGGTAGCTCTATCCACAACCGAAGCCGAATATATAGCCGCGGGTAGTTGTTGTGCACAAATACTTTGGATGAAACAAACTCTTAAGGATTTTGATATTGATTTTGAATGTACACCCATAAAGTGTGATAATACTAGTGCCATTAACCTCTCTAAGAATCCAATATTGCATTCTAGAGCCAAGCATATTGACATAAGGCACGACTTCCTTAGAGACCATATCCAAAGAGGTGATATTATGCTAGACTTTATGAGCACCGAATTCCAATTAGCGGATATATTCATCAAGCCTCTTAGTGATGAGAGATTTAGTTTCATTAGAAGAGAGCTAGGCATGACCAACTTAAATGAAATATAAGGTTTGTTAGCTATAAAAAATTTCATATTTCTTTACTTACTTATTTATGCATAATTATTCCAAATATGATATTAATGAGATTTATATGCATAGATGAGAAAATTTATTGATACTTGACCTATATGAACCATACTTGTTGAAAACTCAAAATTATAGGTCATAATGTGGATTTTTGGTGAACTTTGGACTTGTTTTTAAACAAGTGAACATGTGAATTTTTGCATATTTGATTCTCTTGTGTATCTATATGTTTAAATATGTGAAATTTAATGTATTTAGTGTACCTATAGGTTTACCTTGATTGAAATTTGCATGGAACAAATTTTTGGTACCTCACTTGTTGAATTTATAGATTTTTAGGCCTAAAAGAGTGTTTTTCGCCAAACTTTCTCATTTTTCAACATTTTTCGATTCCGTAAGTTTGTACACCTCACATTTTATTTTATCAAACTGCCGGAAAAAGAATTTTTCAGTTTCGTTGCTTAAAACTCATTTTCGGTAAGGTTCTAGTTTTCTTGACAATTTTTGAAAAACTTACCGTAAATCGTCATTTTTCATTATTTTTCAGTTTTTCTTGAGTTTTTCTTGTTTGAGCAATTTTATTTTATCATATTAAAGGTATTAGAATTGGTTTGGGATCATTTGGGTTAAAATTGGAATTTTTAGGACGATTATGGGGGACTTTTTTCTGGTCTGCTGCACCAACCAGAATTCCGGTTGTACCATCCGGAATTTCGGATGGCGCAGGACCAGAAAATAAGGCCCTTTTCGTCATTTCAGTTCGATTTTTCCCTTTTAAAAACCCTACCACCGAAATTTTCATTCCCCATTCAGATTTTCTAACCTAAAACAGCAGCCACTCCTCCCTTTTCTCTCAAATTCTCTCTTTCAAAACCTCACTTTCATCTTCCAATAATCAAACAAAAAAAAAGTGTGTTCTTCATGGCTTCCTCATCTAATCCCTCCTCAAGAGCTCACAAGAGAATGGCTAGTGCAATTCAACAAAGGGAAATAAGAGCAAAAGCAAGGCAAGAGCCCACTCTCTTCTTCAATGATGAGGATCATAACAAATTTGTCAATGATTTCTCTTCTAGGAAGATTCTCAAAGGTAAAATTTGTGATCTCTCTAGCCTTGATTATGTTGATTTTAGTCATCACTTTGATACCCTAGGATGGACATCTTTCATTCAAATCAATACTCCATTATATCCTAGACTAGTACAAGGTTTTTATGCTTGCATTAAACCTTGCTTAGCCCCTTTAGGTGTTAAAGGAACCCTTAGAGGAGTAGCTTTTTAACTCAATGTAACATCTCTCAATGACATGTTAGGAGCACCAAATAGTGGCATATTACTTGAACCCAAACTTTCTCTTAAAAATGATGCCATCTTTAACTTTGATGAATGTTCTAGGAATATTTGTGGTGATGGCCCTTTTATTATGAGACCAAAAAGACACCAACTCACTTTAGAGGCCAAAATTCTCCACAAATTCATTGTAGCTAATCTTGCACCTAGAAGTGGACACCAAGATGAGATAAATTCCATTGACCAATTACTCTTGCATCTCATCATAGCCAAGACTACACCAATCAACCTAGGCTATCTTATTTTAAAATTCATCATTGATGTGGACAAGCCTAATATGATTAAGGCACTTCCCTTTGGTTTTCTTCTTAGCTACCTTTTTCCTCTCTTAGGAATCCCTACCTACATGAAAAGAAAAATGATCCTACCTCTAGTGACATTCTAGGATCCAAAACTTTCAAGGCTATGGGTTACAAATTCCTTAACAATGAATGGGTGTTCACACCAAAGAGAGGCCAAAGAATGCAAATTGATTTGGAGAGTGATGATGAAGACATTAATTTGCCCGCAAGTGAAAGTGAAGAAGAAGAAAAAGAAGAAGAAGAAGAAGAAGAAGAAGAAGAAGAAGAAGAAGAGATGCCTCCTCAAGCTCCTCCCATGCCTAACTTTCCCCAATTCAACCTTGAGGAAGCTTTTACTCGTCTTCACACTTCGGTTGACAATCAATTTCAAACCTTGAGGAATGATCTCAACTCACAACTCACCAACCTTAACAATGATATCAACACCATGAGGAGTGACATGGTTCATGGGTTTGCAAATGTTCAAGAGGAGATGGCACAATGGAGGGCATACATGGATCGCTTTGGCCCCCCACCAAACTAGTTCTTGCATATTTTTTTTTGCATATTTAGTTTTTTTTTATTATCTATTTTGTTTTTGGTTGTGTGCAAAGGCTTCATGCCTCTTGACTTTGTGTTAGTTGTTATTTTTTTTTTTTTTGTGTGTTGAATGTTATTTGGATGATATGACTTTATTTTTAATGCATTGGTAATGTTGCTTTGTTTTTATTTTTATTTTTATTATTTTTCTCTTTTTTTATATTTTGTGAATTTCTTGCCACCCTTTTTGATGAATCAAAAGGGGGAGAACAACTATTGATTAATTTTTGGCATCACCTCAATTTTTTTGGTATCTAATCTATCAATCATAAGTAAAAATTGAGGGGGAGTTTACAAATTCATGCAAGGTAAAATTAAAAGGTAATTTTTTTTTTTCTTGCACACATTAAGGGGGAGCTAATCCAATTTACTTTGTTTAAATTTTTCTTTCCCTTTCAAAATAATCAAATATTTGATATCATCAAAAATGGGGAGATTGTTAACTCAAACTTTTAGATCTCCTTGTTTTGATGATTAACAAATATTTGATTATTATTTGTTAATAATGATTTATTGATTTTGTAGCAAATTTAAAAGAGAAAATAAATATTTTGGTAATTTTACCAAACTTTTGAAAGCAACACTAAATGGATTCAACAAGCATATCAAGAGCAAAAGATTCATCAAGGGATCAACAACTCAAGACCCTATTCAAAAGAGGTCTTCAAAAGCTCAAAGTCAAAAGTCAACCCGAAAGTCAAAGTCAAAGTCAAAGTCAAGGTCAATTCTCGGGAAAAGTCAACATGGGATCAAAAACATGAAAATCAAGCTAGGAGGCTCATCTATATCAAGACTACTCAAAATCCAATGGTATAATTTTACTTTAGTCTTGTTAAAGTGATTTGCATAGCACACTAAGTTTTATAAATTTAAATTTTGGCCCATTCACTAACTTGTGCAACAAGTTTTCTCACACGATAGTTCAAAATTTTTTTTGATTGAATTTCTAAATCACATTTTGTTTAACTAAGAGAACAAAGTTGGAATTTCTGAAATCGGACAATCGAGTAAGAAGTTATGCGCGTTTAAGTCCCGAAAAATGGCATTTTTGCCTCTGGCCAGTCATCCAGAATTTCGGTTGGCATCCGGAATTCCGGTTGTAATCAATCCTAAATTCCAGTTCCCATCCGGAATTCCGGTTCACGGCTGACCTCACCTCGGGAAACGTGCTAACGGCTATAAACGACTACTTTTCTCTTAAACACTATGTAAACTAGATTTTTCTTTCAAAAAACAAGTTGGTTGATCATTTATTTCAAATATTTAACCTATCTAAGTGAGATTAATGAGCTTCCAAGTTTGAAATCCAAACAAACACTTTTCACACACTTTGAGCCAAAATTTGATTTTATTCATCTTGAGTGTGCTTGCTTTTCACTCTAGGTTTCCATTGTATCATCATATTTCTAGAGTGATTTTAGCTTGTAATATCAAACACATTTCCATATTGTGATTGAGGTGAGGTTGGCACCGATATTGTAAACAACCCAGTAATAGTGAGATTGGCACTTCAACAATTCGAGAAAGAGGTTAATAGTCCTCGGGGGTGTGAAACTATTGTAAGTGGTTTGGAAATACCTTGGTGAAAATTTCCTGGTTGTAAGGGTTAGTCAAGCCCGTTAACTTGGCTCGATATTGGAACTCAAAGCTAGGTCCATAACTTTGAAGACCAAGGACGTAGGTGGCATAGCTCTACCGAACCTTGTAAAAATCGAGAGTTTACATTTTCTAATCCTTAAACTCTTTACTTTACAAGTTTAATTATTTGTCTTAATATATTGCTTGCCATACTACTTGCTTTTATTTGATTAATTGACTAATTGCATAATTTTGTGTTAAAAGTTTTAATTTACCGAAATTAGTTTAAATTTCCAATTCACCCCCCTCTTGGAAACATATCTTGGGCTAACAGATGTTAGGGTCTATCCTTGGTCATGATGTGGTGGTGTTAGTTGATAGCAGGGCAACTCACAACTTTGTTACGGTGGACTTGGCCACCAAATTGGAGCTGCCAATGACAAGCACGGAAGCTTATGGGGTTCAGCTGGGAAGTGGGCAAGCGATCAAAGACACCGGGGTTTGTCGAGGAGTTCCTTTGACCTTGCAAAGCATTAACATTGTGGATGATTTCCTTCCACTTCCTTTGGGTAATACAGATGTGATTTTTGGAGTGCAATGGTTGAATACTCTCCAGAAAGCCACCCATTATTGGCAAGAGCACACTATGGAATTCAATCTCGATAATCAACGGGTGGTTCTGCAAGGGGATCCCACCTTACACAAGACACCAGTTTCTTTGAAGACTTTAATGGCAACCTTACAGTCAGAAAAGATGGGGGTTTGGGTGGAGTTAGGCTATTCGGCAGTGGTGGCAGCAGTGGAAGAGCCTTCCGAAGCTATTTCCGCTTTGTTGCAGCGATATACGACAGTGTTTGAGGAACCCCAGACTCTACCACCACCTCGACAGCATGACCATGCTATTACCTTATGACCGGATGCAACCCCGGTGAGTGTTAGGCCATATCGCTATCCTCAAATCACCAAGGATGAGATTGAGAGGTTGATTGAACAAATGAAAGGAGCAAAGATTATACAAGATAGCAACAGCCCCTTCTCGAGTTCGGTGCTGTTAGTCAAGAAGAAGGACGATAGTTGGCGGTTCTGTGTGGACTACCGCGCCCTTAATCGAGCCACTATTCCAGATAAGTTTCCCATACCGGTCATTGATGAACTCTTAGATGAATTACATGGTGCTCAAGTGTTCTCTAAAATTGATCTGCGCTCAGGTTACCACCAAATGAGAGTGCGCCCTGAAGATGTCCACAAGACGGCATTTCGCACTCATGAAGGCCATTATGAGTTTTTGGTCATGCCATTTGGTCTTACTAATGCTCCGGCCACCTTCCAATCTCAGATGAACACGCTTTTCAAGCCTTGGCTGCGAGAATGTGTTTTGGTGTTCTTTGATGACATCCTAGTTTATAGTCCCGACGAAGTTACACACTTACTGTTGGGTTTTATGCCCTAAATAAAACTCATTTCATATAATCAAATTTACTCATTAATAAAGATCAGAATTAACATTTTATGTTGCATGGTTCACATGATTTATTTCATGATTATATGTGTATATAATGTATGAATTTTTTTTAAGTCCAGAACATATGAGTTGGTTAAAGATTATAGTGTTGTCAGCACAGTGGAATATAATCTTTATTATATGTTCAAAAGTAGATTCCCTGATTTGTCAGAACACTGGATTTAGACTGACATGGTATAATCAGCGATAGGTATTCTTACACCTTGGAAAAGTGTTATGTCCTTTCCAGGACATTGGCAAAGTTTACCAGTATCGGATGCATGGAGTATGCATTGGAATGGACCGATATTGAACTTTGAATTAGATTTTGAAACTTACCGTAAATATCTATTCAATTCAATATCATAAGTTGATCCTAGATCACATGATCGAAATCCTGATATGGTTAGGCTCAATCTTAAGAGTGTTATTCGTGTTCTTTGATTTGTTAGTTAAGCCCTTTTCTGAGTCAGGGTAATACGTACATTTTGAGAACACGGTAATACAATTGAGTGGGGGAGCGCTAACATAAATATGGAATCTATAGCTTCTATTTGGCAAATAGAAGTAAAAGATGATTTCCTTCGAGCTTAACCAAACGAAGATAAATGGTGGAGATCTCATTTCACTTAGGTAAAATATCATTTATAGAGGGTTAAGTGTTTTAAGGATAAAATACATTGTAGGGTGTTACGGTAATTTAATTCCTGTACAGTGTAAATCATCTATATAGAGGATCATTGATCACATTAGGGTTATAACAATGTATAACTAATGACGTGTCTATATCGTGGAACATATAGAGCGTTTCTATATGACTGAGAGTGCAATTCCAAGTTCTAAGTGTGGATTCAATGAGGAATTAATAAGTTAGGGAATTTACTTGGTAAATTCGGTTCGACTTATTGGAAGCTCGGTTATATAGACCCATGGTCCCCATACTAGTTGAGGCCATACTGCTTGTAAGACTCAGTTAATTGATTTTAATTAATCAATTATAATTCTAAAAGTTAGACTATGTCTACTTTATGAATTCTCACAGTTTAAGGATGAAATCGTAAATAAAAGGGTTTCTAGGTTTAATTATTAATTAAGAGACTTTGTATGTCTAATTAATAATTATTTTAAATGACAATATTATTTAATAATCTATTTTAGTTATTAAATAATTAGTTTTGGCATTTAAATGATTAGAATTGGAAAAATGGCATTTTTGGAGAAATTGAAATAAAATTGAGGAAACTGCAAAATCCAAGTGAGGCCCATATTCCCTCTATGGCCGAAGCACTCCCTTTGTGTTTCCCAATTATTATTTTTATTTTTTAATTGTCATGTAATTGCTAATCAAAGCCTAGCTATAATAGGAAAGTGGTGAATCACACTAAATAAGGCAGTTAATCAATTACACAGTAAAATAGGAAACTGTTTATTTGGAAAGTTGTGCTCTCCCTTCTCCCTATATATAGCAGCCCTTGTTCTCTTCTCTTGCACATCATATGAACCATGAGCCGCGAAATTCAAGAGAGAAAATAGAGAGAAATTTCGAAATCCTTGTGAGATGAGTAGTGCCCACACACATCAAGTGGTATCTCAATCATAGTATGGAAGACTATGGAATTTCTACATCAAAGAAGGAGAAAAGAAGATCCAGGTTCAGATCTTGGTGATGCTCTGCTACAGAAAGGAATCAAGGGCTAGAGATCTGAACGGAAGGAGTCATATTATTCCGCTGCACCCACTGTAAGGTTTTCTAACTTTATATGTGTTTATTTTCATTGTTTTAGAATTCATATTAGGTTGTTAATCCAACATACTTGTTAGTAAATCTAGATCCTGGTAAAATAATTTCCAACAACTGGTATCAGAGCCATGATAATGATTTACTTTCATGTAATATGAATTAAAACGATGATTGCATGTTTCTGTGTTGATTTGGATGGTTTCATGTTGGTTTATGTGCTTATGTGATGAATGTATGTGTTGTACGAAATTTCTCCATGAAATATATTTTTTCAATTTTTGAAAATATTTTATTTGGATTCCTTGTGAAAAATTGAGCAATTTTTGTTTTTACGGAATTCGATTCCGATAAAAATTGAGAAAGATATGAATTTTGGAAGATTGGAAATCATGGATGCTGCATGCAGCCTATCCTGACAGTTCCCCACAAATTGCGAATTTTTGAGGTTTTTCCCCAAAAATCCAATTTTTTCATGGGATTGTTTCTCAAAATTTATTTGTCCAATTTTAAATATTTCTAAATTGAAATGTTTCCAATTTTAAATATTTTCAATTTGGAATTTTTCCAATTTTTAAATATTTCTATTTTGGAATGTTTCCAATTTTTAAATATTTCCTATTATGGTCAGATTTAAAAATTTGTTAACTTCTTTAATATTTATTTATTATTTAATTATAAGATCAGATATTTTGATATTTAAGATATTTTAAATTAAAAGATAACTTTGTCTTTTTATTTAAAATATTATATTAAAATTATCTTATATGGCAAATTAAATAATTAATAAATTTGAAATTAACATAGATATTTTTATAGATATACTTACCATAATGTTTTCAAATTCAAAAATTTGTTATTTTGTTAAATATTTAATTATTTATAAATTATAAGTTTAAAAATGATATTTTTTCTATATATATCATTTTTTCCTTATTAGAAATTTATAAATCATATCTTAAATATTTAAATAACATAGATATTTTTGTAGAGATTTGAATATTGCTTAATTTGAGATATTTTGACATATAATTATGGTAATTATTATTTAACCAAATCTATTTTAAAATTGGTTTATTTTATTAAATTATAAGATCTGAAAGTGATATTGGAGATTCTTTCTTTTTAAATCATTGATCTTATTAGATATTTAATTTAATTTGATTCAAATAAACCTAGATATTTTAAAATTAGTTTCCTTTATTTGGTTAGTTTAAGAATAATAATTTAATTATATTAATATCTTGATTCACATCTGTTACACGAACAATGTTTGTTTATTAATATTGTTTATTCAAAACTTTTTAACAAACCTATTATTTATCTGATCTAAATTGCTATGATTAACTTGTTGACAGATCATGATCCAATGATCTGATTTTAATCATAGTCCAATTGACGATAGATCTTATAAATAATTTGTAACAGGTAAATTTTGTACTTCTTTCATCTGAGTAAACCTAGTGATATGATAGGGTCCATCCAAATCATTTGACCTGTGTGAGCCTATATGTTTGCTTTTGGGCTTAGATGCATATAGGGAGCCCATTTAAGTTTTTACTAAGTAAATGGACTAGGTTGCTAAAATAAATTTTGACATAAGGAAATTTATTTAGGCCCAATTAGATTTGGGCTTATTCAATGAATAACAATTATTTATTGAAAGGTTAAATTCCTCTCTTTTGGGCCTTGTGTGAGAGTTGGGGGCCATAGAAGTGGGTACGACATACTGAACCCAGCTCCCCCTCACATGAACTACCCCAATTGTGAATGCCCATTTGCCTTATTTAAATAATTGTATTAGGTTAATTATATTAGTCTAACCTAATTAAAATTGAATTAGCAACATAATTAACTTTTAAAATATATGAAATTTATTTTTCATTGTAATATTTTAAAGTTAATTTTAGAAAAACACTTAGTCAATGATATATTCTAGATAGTTATTTCTAGTACTAGTTATTATTTCTAATATTAAATAGGAAAATATCATTGATTGTGAAATTAATTGTCTCATAATTAATTTTGGTACAATCTAAGTTTAGAAATGGTGTCTCAGATTCACGACGTCACCACCATGACTTGGGAGAGGTTCCAGGAACTTTTCAATGCGAAGTACTACAACGAGGCGGTTAGAAGCGCCAAGAGAAAGGAATTCGTTCACCTGACCCAGCGGGAGAACATGAGTGTCACTGAGTATACAACTCAGTTTGACCGGTTGGCGAGGTTAGCCTCGGGTATTGTGCCGACCGACTTCAGCAGAAAGGAGAAGTATCTGGACGGGTTGAATCCCAAGATCAGGCATGACCTGATGATTACCACTGACGACAGCACCACCTACGCTCAGATGGTGGAGAAGGCACTGCGAGCTGAGGGCGCAGTGGGATGTATGTCAGATTCAGCCAGTACTCCGGTTGGTGGCGGAGCTCCTACCCCTCCTGCATCAGGATTTAGCAGGGGGAGTAGTGGTTCGGCCATTGATCAGAGGAAGAGGGCACCCACTGCTTCCGGCGGCTCGAGTCAGAACAAGAGGTTCCGGGGGAACCAGAACAGAGGGAGTCGTCCTGGTGGTAATGAGACTCGCTTCTCCTATCCCGAGTGCCCTATCTGTAAGAGGCATCATCGGGGAGAGTGCAAGGGGCAGGGATGCTTTCATTGTGGCATGCCCGGGCACTTCAAGAGGGAATGTCCCCAGCTCCGGCCAGAGGCACCGAGAGCTCCAGCGATACCCACTCCAGCCAGGGTATTCGCCATCACGCAGGCTGATGCAGATGCCAGCCCATCAGTTGTTACAGGTCAGATTCTTATTAACGACTCGTTTTATTCGAAAGTCCGTTTGATTCTGGGGCTACACGTTCTTATGTGGCGGCCAGAGTCTTTAGTAAGTTGGGTAGACCCTTTGATAGATATGAATCAGGGTTTGGAACCCTGTTACCTGGCGGAGAATTGGTTATCTCCAATAGGTGGATTAGATCTATGCCGATCAGGATAGATGGTAGAGAATTAAGCGCTGATCTGATAGAGATGAGCTTAGTCGAATTTGATATTATTTTAGGAATGGATTTCCTATCTAAATATTCGGCGAGTATTGATTGTAAGAGGAAGATGGTGGTCTTCCAACCGGAAAGTGAAGAACCGTTCGTGTTTGTGGGTTCGGTTCAGGGATCTCGGATCCCGGTGATCTCGGCTATGTCAGCGAGAGAATTATTGCACGGTGGGTGCTTAGGGTTTCTGGCCGTGGTGGTGGACACCACTCGGCCGGACACCATTCGGCCAGAGGACATCAGAGTGGTTCGGGAATTTTTGGACGTTTTTCCCGAAGAACTTCCAGGGTTACCACCTCAGCGGGAGATTGACTTCGTGATTGACTTGGCACCAGGGGTGGATCCGGTTTCTAAAGCCCCGTATAGGATGGCTCCAGCTGAACTTAAGGAGTTAAAGATTCAGCTCCAGGGGTTGCTTGACATAGGGTTCATTCGGCCCAGTGTGTCACCTTGGGGAGCCCCGGTTTTGTTCGTGAAGAAGAAGGATGGCTCTATGAGGATGTGCATCGACTACAGAGAGTTGAACAAGCTGACGGTGAAGAATAAATATCCATTACCTAGGATCGATGACTTGTTCGATCAGCTTCAGGGGAAGACGGTCTTTTCTAAGATTGATCTCCGTTCGGGTTATCATCAGTTGAGGATCCGAGAGGAGGACATTCCAAAGACGGCTTTCCGCACTAGGTATGGACACTACGAGTTCCTGGTTATGTCATTCGGACTAACCAATGCTCCTGCAGCATTCATGGACCTGATGAATAGAGTATTCAAGGATTTCCTCGATATCTGTGTAATTGTGTTTATCGACGACATCCTCGTGTACTCTCAGTCAGAAGAGGAGCATGAGTTACATCTTCAGATGGTACTGCAACGACTTCGAGAACATAGACTCTACGCCAAGTTCAAGAAATGTGAGTTCTGGTTGTCTCAGGTGTCCTTCCTAGGGCACATTGTGAGTAAAGATGGGATCAAGGTGGATCCCGGGAAGATTGAATCCGTCAGGGATTGGCCGAGACCGAAGACAGTGACAGAGATCAGAAGCTTCTTGGGGTTAGCTGGGTATTACCGTAGGTTCGTGGAGGGGTTCTCCAAAATTTCAATGCCCCTAACCGAGCTTACAAAGAAGAATCAGCGATTTATCTGGACAGATAAATGCGAAGCTAGTTTTCAGGAGCTGAAACAGAGATTGATTACTGCTCCGGTGCTAGCTTTGCCTTCGGACAAGGAGAAGTTCGTGGTCTATTGTGACGCATCCAAACAGGGTTTGGGGTGCGTATTGATGCAAGCCGATCGGGTTATCGCTTACGCCTCCCGTCAGTTAAAGGATTATGAACAGCGATACCCGACTCATGATTTGGAATTGGCCGCAGTGGTTTTTGCACTGAAGATTTGGCGGCATTACTTGTATGGTGAGAAGTGCGAGATCTACACCGACCATAAGAGTCTCAAGTATTTCTTTACTCAGAAAGATTTGAACATGAGACAAAGGCGTTGGTTGGAATTAGTGAAGGACTACGATTGTGAGATCCTTTACCATCCCGGGAAAGCCAATGTTGTGGCCGATGCCCTGAGCAGAAAGGGTCCCGGGCAAGTAGCTAACATGGTTCAGATCTCACCTCAGCTAGCAGAGGATATGGTTAGATCCAGCATTGAGTTTGTGGTAGGTCAGCTTCACAACTTAACGCTGCAATCTGATCTATTGGAAAGATTAAAGGTTGCTCAGACGACAGATCCGGAGTTAGTGAAGATCCGAGATGAGGTATTGGCTGGTCAAGCCAAAGACTTTTCAGTGTCAGATAACGGGATGCTTTTGTATAAAGCCAGGGTTTGTGTTCCGAACAGTGTGGACTTGAGGAATGAGATCTTTGAGGAGGCTCATTCTACTCCATATTCTCTACATCCCGGCACCACCAAGATGTACCAAGATTTGAAACCGTACTTCTGGTGGAGCGGTATGAAGAAGAATTTGGTAGAATTCATATCGAGATGCCTCACATGTCAGCAGATCAAGGCTGAACATCAGAGACCAGCAGGGTTGTTGCAGCCTCTAACCCTACCAGAATGGAAATGGGAGGATATTACTATGGATTTTGTGGTCGGGTTACCTAGGACCACGGGTATGTATGATTCCATCTGGGTAGTGGTGGACCGATTTACGAAATCTGCTCATTTTCGGGTCGAACGACGTTTACAAAGGGATCGGTTGGCGAGTTATATGTCAGGGAGATAGTGAGACTTCACGGGGTACCGAAGTCTATAGTTTCGGACAGGGATCCGAAATTCACCTCCAAATTTTGGCAGAGTTTGCAACGGGCAATGGGTACGAAGCTAAAATTCAGTACAGCATTTCATCCTCAGACAGATGGTCAGTCCGAGAGGACAATTCAGATATTGGAGGACATGCTGAGAGCCTGTGTTATGGACTTTGAGGGTTCATGGAATAAATACCTACCGTTAGTAGAGTTCTCATATAACAACAGTTATCAGAGTACGATAGGGATGGCACCCTATGAACTGTTGTACGGTAGGAAATGTAGATCCCCTATCCACTGGGATGAGACAGGGGAGAGGAAATATCTAGGTCCGGAGTCAGTTCAGCGGACTAATGAGGCAATAGAGAAGATTAAAGCTAGAATGCTTGCCTCCCAGAGCAGACAGAAGAGTTATGCAGATCCGAAACGTCGAGATGTTGAGTTCCGAGTAGGGGACCATGTGTTTTTGCGAGTATCTCCGATGAAGGGGATTAAACGTTTCGGGAAAAGAGGCAAGTTATGCCCTAGATTTACAGGACCTTTCGAGATTCTCGAGAAGATAGGTCAAGTGGCATATCGGTTAGCATTGCCTCCAGCTTTATCAGCAGTGCACAACGTATTTCATGTCTCAATGTTGAGAAAATACGTTTCAGACCCCTCTCATATAATCAGTTATGAGAGCCTTCAGCTTCAGTCAGATATGTCCTATGAGGAACAGCCAGTGCAGATCCTGGATAGAAAGGATAAAGTCCTTCGGAATAAGACCATAGCGTTGGTCAAGGTTCTCTGGAGAAACAGTAAGGTGGAAGAAGCCACCTGGGAGCTAGAATCAGATATGCGAGCTCAATATCCAGAGTTATTCAGGTTAGATTTCGGGGACGAAATCCTTTTTAAGGGGGGGATAGTTGTAAAGCCCGCTTAGTTAATTTGGAAATTAGCAGTTATTTATGTTAATCAGGAAATTATTTATAGCTATTTAAATAATTTATCATTGTTATTATGGAATTCAGATATGCATAATTATGTTATCAGCAGTTTTTATATTTCGCATTTCCGGTGTCCGGTATTTTGGAACGCGGCGTTTGGCTCAGTAGAAATCACAACTTAGTATGTTAGTATTTTGGGGACGGGTTTAGACATTTGGAATGTCGGGAATGGCCGGGAATTTAGAATGTCCCAAAAATACCCCTTTAGTGGTTATTATGTGGTTTTAGTATGGAGGGGCAAAATGGTCTTTTGCCCCAATGATATTTTGTCTTATGTGATTTTTTTAAATGGAAATTAAATGTTTATTTCTAATTAATCTTTTGGCTGAAATGGTTTTATTAAGATGGTATTAAATGACTTTTCTTTCATTTTATAACACTTAGAAAAATTCCAAAAAGTTTCAAACTCTCTCTTTCTTTCTCTTCCATTTTCGGCCAGCCTTGAGCAGCTTGGAGAGGGTGTTTTTCCTTTGATTTTGGCTGGTTATTCTTCATCCTTTAAGGTCTATTGCAAGCTAGGTTGGTTCATGTCCCTTTCCCTCTTTAAATTCTTGAAGAAAATGTATGAAAATGTGAATTGCATGTTGGATTTTTATGTTGTTGTTCTTCTTTGTAATCGATGATTATTTTGTGTTTAAGCATGTTAGTTTAGGGTTGTTTTTGATGCTTGATTACTAGGTTGAACATGCTAGAGGTTTATATGTGAAAATATGTGATTTTGTGAGAAAATGCCATGTTTTGTTCGTGAAGTTCTTTGGGTGTTTCTGTATATTTTCTGAGGTGATTATATGCTTAGTTAAGTAGAATTAACTAGGCTAGGGTGCATGCTAGTGGGTTTAACCAAGTTTGAGTTCTTGAACTCAAAGCTTGGTCTTCAATGGTGAAATTTGCTTGTGAGGTTTCTGGGTAGGTTTGAGGCCTTGAATTGGTCATTTGGGACCTATGTAGGAGGTCTGGAAAGTTTGGGACCATTTGGGTTCGAATTGGTCAAGATATGGGAATTTTTGGTTGCTGCCTGCGAGGAACCGGAATTCCGGTTGAGCATCCGGAATTCCGGATGGGGGTTCAGATTTTCCCAGAACCGGAATTCCGGTTGGGCAACCGGACTTCCGGATGGGGGATTTTTCAGAACCCTAGTTTTCCTCGTTTTTGGGTTTTTAGGGGTATTGCCATGCTTTTTATCGATAGGGAAACTTTTAGTTTCGAGTTTTAGTCCCCGGGAAGTGATTTAGCGTGTCACTTATAGTGTTGTGGTTTTTATGGTTTAGGAGCCAGTAATCCGCCGTTCAGCTTCAGTTCCAGTCAGGTTGACCGGCACACCCGAAATCGGAATCCGAGTAAGATTAGTATAACAGTATGCATATGTAGATTACATGTTTAGCGTGCATGTAGGAAGCCGGTTAGATTACATTAGATATGTATTTAGGCTTCGATCCATCCAACCCAGTCACGTAGGTACAGGCTGGAGTATGACCAGCAGCCGGAGTATGACCGGTTCGACCGATCAGCCGACACTTGGTTGGTGGTTCCGTGCTATTGACGTATCCCGTCGGTACAGCCGGAGTATGACCAGCAGCCGGAGTATGACCGGTTCGACCGATCAGGAGGATATAGTAACACGTCGGTACAGGCTGGAGTATGACCAGCAGCCGGAGTATGACCGGTTCGACCGATCAGGTTGTTACGTGTCAATAGTACCGTCCCCTGAACGTTCAAAACTCAGTACCATGTTGGACATGGCAGTAGTGCTCAGTACCATGTTGGACATGGCAGTAGCGGGACTCAGTATCGTGTTGGACACGGCAGTCAGTTTTATGTATGATATTATTATGCTTTTCTTACTGAGTCTGTCGACTCACAGTTTACGTTGCATGTGTAGGTAAAGGCAAGGCAGTTGCTGATGGACCGTGAGCGAGCTTATGGGATTGTACATGTCGGGGCGGTTAGGCCTGGAGCGTACGATCCTCGGGACAGCACGGCTGAGATTTTGTAATTGTCGTTAGACGACTTTATTTTGATGTAAAAGTTGAACAGTGAAAACGTTTGTAAATATTTTATAAATCGGGATCCCGTGACTTTTTGTAAAATGGTTTATAAGTTAATGAAAAAGCAAAATTTTAATTAATCACGTTTTTCCATAAACCTCGTTGATTAGCAACGAGCTGCACAGTACGTTTAAAAATCACGTAATACGCCTAAGTTAGTTAGGGTGTTACACTTTTAGTTTCAAGTTTTAAGTCCCGGAAAGTGATTTGGCGAGTCACTCATCTGTGTTACTGTTATTGTGATTAGGGCATCCATCTAGCACGTGAATTCCGTTCAGGTCGGCCAGCACACTTGAATTCGGAAAACAGGTAAGAACTGTGTATAATGTATGATGTGATTATCTGAATGTGTGTATATGTGTTTATATATGCATGCTTGAATTATGTTAAACACTACCAACACTTGTATGAATAAGTTATAGAGTGTATTGGTACAGTGATTGTTGTGATTATGAGTACGATACAGTGATACCAACACAAGTATGGAAAAATGCTAAGGTGTGTGGTACATCACTCAGTGTTACTCAGTGATCGGGATAAACCCTACCAACACTCGTTCAGTAAGGTGCGATGTGTATGTGGTATAGTGGTTGTACCCTGGTAATGAACGTTCATACTCATCTGTTAAGCTCTGTAAATAGGTGTATGTGCGCCTATTTACAGGTCGGAAATTATATGATATGTTATATGCATTTCTTGCGAGTACGTTGACTCACGGTTCGCTTCCTTGTGTAGGTAAAGGAAAGGCGAAGGCTGAACAGGAGTGAACCTGAGCTCGGGTGAGATTGTACATGTTAAGCAGCGCGACCTGGAGTGTTCGGTCTCGGGACATCTGGGAGTTGTATTTTGAAAGTCGCTGTGCGACCTGTAAATCTGTATATTTGGATTGTATGCTTGAAAAGTAAAATTTGTAAAGTTTTAAAAATCGGGATCCCGGCACTTGTAAATATTTTATTAAATTACAAAGTTTAGTATTTAATGCAAAAGTTTTAATTTAACACGTTTTTCGAGAAATTTCTTTGATTAGCAAAGATTGCATATTTATTGAAAAAGCACTGTAGCGTGCCTTAGCATTAGGGCGTTACAAAAAATCTCAATTAGGAAAATTTAGGTTTCGTGATTTGTGGGGTTTAATTTTTTTAAAAAGAATAATTATCAGGAAAATTACGAAAAAAAACAGAAAATTAGGCTTCATTGTAATTTACCACATCATCAGTCATCTCTACAATATTATTTGTATAAATTAATAATTAAAAAAATAGAGAAGAAATATAAGAAAATAGATAAATAAATATTTATGAAGCTAATAAAAAATTCAAAAAATAAGAGAGTTAAGGAGAGAATAAATAAGACTAATTAGAGAAATATTAGAGCGCCACGTCACCCGCCTCATACTTCTCCTTTATATATATATATATATGGGTATGCTCTTAATGGGTATTACCCATGTATGGGTATTTTATTCTTGACCGTTGGATCAAATATCTAATGGTTGATATTTATAATCATTAATTAAATATTAAAAAATTAATATTTCCTATTTTGTTATTCTCTATATTCCTAAAATAGATAAAACTATTAATAGAAATAAAAAATTTATAAATGGAATTGTTATTTAAAAAATAAAACACACTAAAAAAAATTAACAAACTATTTTTTTTAATAAAAATCATTTTAAAGATTAAAAAGAAAAAAAATGTATATTTATCTTTTTATAAAATTTCTTCATACTAGAATTCTAAATTGCATTACTGAAAATAAAAAAATAATAATTTTAAGTTTTAAACTGTAATACACATAAAATGTATAAGATTTTTTTTTAAACCTAAAATCTTTAATTTTATAATATTTAACAATTATTTATATGTTTTTATTTTTTTTAAAAAAATACTTGAGCTTACCAAATCTATAAGAACAAAACCAATGAAGAAAATTTTAACAAAAAAAAAAAAAATGAAGGAAGAAAAAAGTGTCATAAACATTATTGAATAATGACAATTGCCAACACAAGAATTTCAGCACAAAAAAATTATATTTGACCCCTAGACAAGATTATCATCTTCCAATCCTAAAAATATAAATAATGAACAACACCTCATTAGTTATTCTAGGAGAATGATTCATGGTAATATCAAAAAAAATCATTGGATGGTAATAATATTTTTCTAACAATGATAGCCTAAGTAAGAACTAAGAAGTATTGTAGCGTTTTATTTTTAAGAATATGAATAATATTAAGACAATTGGATTCCACAATCAAGCTCCTATTCTTCTAATAAAAAAAACACATTAATATACATGTAAATGATTTTTAGTTTTACAATAATAAATTATTAATAAACTCATAATTTCATAAAATAATAAAGTAGTAATTTTAATTAATTTTTAAAAATAATTTATAATTTTTTTTTTCAAATTATTAGTTGTAATTATTATTTCCAATTTTATAAAAAATAAATATAATTTTTTTTTTTAAAAAAAATAATTTTTAGAAACTTGCCATAAAAAGGTTATTAGATTATTACCTTATTAATTTTTTTTAGTTCCCATCAATGAGTATTACCCATTAAGAAGTGTTCCATATATATAAATATATATATATATATATATATATATAGATGGATACATTTGAGATCAAAATAGTCTTTTTCCATCACTTGATCTTTTTCCCTTATAAGCCAAGCCAGTTCAGTCCAACCCAAGATTTGCTCTGCATATAATAACTCTTTGCTTAAAAGAAATTAAAAACAAAAGCAATGTTCATTTTACTTCAGCAAGTTTTCACTACAGCAATAATACCAAAAAAAAAAAAAAACTACAGCAATAATAAAAGATGACTTGAAAAATGAAGTCGTAGAATAAAAGCTTATTTTTTTGAGAGTAGGATTTGAACCCACGCTCTTTCGGACCAAAGCTTAATCTGGCGCCTTATACCAACTCGGCCATCTCAACAATTTGAAATTCTATACTTACATATACCTTTTTTTTCCTAAACTAATACTTTTCTACATTGAAAATATATGACCACTTTTCTAAAACTTCGAAAATACCCCTCTCAAAAACTCTTTTTTTTTTTTGAATTTTTCTGGACTTTTAAGGGGTCGGGTCCGAGGGGGCCCGATGCCCGTCCGATGGGGTCCGATGGGCCCATCGGACCCAACCTTAAAAACCCCAAAAAAATTGAAATTTTTGCGCGGCATTGGACCTTCTTCTTCTCCGGTGGTGTTCGGCCGGCGTGCGTGCGTGCGTGCGTGGGTTCGGTCGAGATGGGCGTGGGTTGGGTTCGTGAATGGTGCATTGGGTCTCCATCGACGTCTCGGTCGGAGTGGTGCGGCTGTGGGTCTCCGTTGGACTGGTGTCGGTCGGAGGTGGGGCTCGACTCGTGGTGGGTGGTGGGGGGTTCGGTTCGTGCGAAGTGGGCAGAGAGAGAGTTGCCAGATAGATAGAGGAAGAGAGAGAGTTGGGTGTTGTTATGTGAGGGTTATTTTTGAGTTTTTGATAAAAGTGTCATATATTTTTTTATTTTGAAATGTATTGGTTTAAGCATAAAATATTAGGGTTTTTAATGTATAGTTTTTCAAATTTCCCCTTTTCTTTCTGGTTTCCTATTAATATAATATTTTATGAAAGTAATTTTGTAAATAAAGTGTCAATTTATATTTTTCATGTAATAATTCTAAAATAATAATAGAAATATTTTTTCAAATATATAAAAAATAAGGGGAATTACCCCATTTGCTAAATATTTTTTTAACTTTTTTTTTTTTCAAATTTACGGTTTGAGTTTCTAAAGTAGTTGCAGCGTTAGTTGCAATAGGGGTTTCTATACGATTTTTTGTTGCAATTTAGGTTGCAGCGCTAGTTGCAATAGGGGTTTCTATGTAGAATTTCGTAAAAATACAAAAAAAAAAAACCACTGTTTTGAAGTGTAAAAATAAAAAAGTAATAAAAAGATTTTTTAAATGTATGCAGTAAATTTTAAATATATATATTTAGAGTCCAAACCTGACAGAAGTATTATTTAACCGATGTATTGTTGGGTTTTATGCCCTAAATAAAACTCTATTTCAATGTAATCCAGATTATTCAATAGCAATAAAGTAACAGAAGTATTTTTCATTCATTTGTGTATGTTTTGGTTCACTTAATCAATTGTTTGTCTGTTTGATTTATAAATTCATCCAAACCTCTTTCACATACTTGATCATGTTAATTGTGTTGTCAACACAGTGGAAAGTAAACATGACTATGTGAATAAAGGATTCCTAGATTTATCAGAACACTGGGTTTTACTGATATGACAATCTACAATAGAGTTTACTTGCATTTGGAGAAATGCTATGTTCTTTCTAGAACATTGGTTAAAGTAAAGCTTAGGTTGGATGCATGGAGTATGCATTGGAATGGACCGATATTGAACTTTGAAATAGATTTATAAAACTTACCGTAATATCTATTCAATTCAATATCACTAAGTTGATCCTAGATCACATGATCGAAATCCTAATATGGTTAGGCTCAATCTCAAGAGTGTTATTCGTGTTTTTTGATTTGTTAGTTAAGTGTACTTTTGGGTCAGGGTGATACGTACATTTTGGGAACACGATAGTGCGATTGAGTGAGACCGCTAACATAAATATGGAATTTATAGCTTCTATCTGGCGAATAGTAAGCAAAAGGTGATTTCCTTCGAGCTTAACCAAACGAGATAAATGGTGGAGTACTCATTTCACTTAGCTGAAATATCATTTATACAAGGTTAAGTGTTTTAAGGATAAAATACATTGTAGGGTGTTACGGTAATTAAGTCCCTTTACAGTGTAAATGATCCATATAGAGGATCATTGATGACATTAGGATTATAACAATGGATAACTAATGATGTGTCTATATGGTGGAACATATAGAGCATTCTATATACTGAGAGTGCAATTCTAAGTTCTATGCATGGATTCAACGAAGAATTAATAAGTCAGTGAATTTAAGTAGTAAATTCTAGATCTGCTTATTGGAAGCTCGGATATATAGACCCATGGTCCCCCCCACTAGTTGAGATAATATTACTTGTAAGACTCATTTAATTGATTTTAATTAATCAATTATAATTCTCAAGTTAGACTGTGTCTATTTGAGAATTTATCACTTATTAAGGGCAAAATAGTAAATAGAGATTTTGAAGGGCATATTTATTAATTAGGAAACTTTAATTAGTTTTATTATTAATAAATAAATGACAACAAATTATTTGATAATTAATTTTAATTATTAAATAATTAGATTTGACATTTATGTGGTTGAACAAAGGAATTGACAGTTTTTGACAAAACAGGAAACTATCAATGTAGGAAAAGGAAAGTTGGAAAAGTGGCAAGCCTTGTTTCCACAATGCCTAGGCCGGCCACTATGCTTCCCTTTTCACATTGATTTTTCAATTTTTTAAATGTCAATTAATTCAACCATAGCCCTAGGTGGTCTTCTATAAATAGAAGGTAAATGCTTCAGTTTTTGAACACACATTATTCTGACCGAATTTTCTCACTCAAAAACTCTCTGAGCCGCCACCCTCTCTCTCTCTCTCTCTCTCTCTCTCTACCTTCTCTGTTTCGAAATCTATGAGTGATAGAGTAGTGCCCACACACATCAAGTAATACCTCAATCATAGTGAGGAAGGCTGTGTAGAATTCAGAAACAACAAAGAAGGACTATCGGGCTCAGATCTTGATTATACTCTGCGACAGAAAGGAATCAAGGGTTAGAGATCTGAGTGGGAGGAGACATATATTCCGCTGCACCCAATGTAAGATTTCTGATACTTTTATGTGTTTAATTTTCCATCGTTTTAGAAGTTCATATTTAGGTTGTTAAATCAACATACTTGTGAGTAGATCTAAGTTCCTGGTAAAATATCTTCCAACATGTATAACGTATAGTCTTATTTAATTGGATGAAATAGTATAGAAGAGTGAACGAAACTGCAATCCAAAATAAGTAAGTTAACAATAATATTTAAAATGTATAAATATTTTTTATGCTTAAACCAATACATTTCAAAATAAAAAATATATGACACTTTTATCAAAAACCCAAAAATAACCCTCACATAACAACACCCCAACTCTCTCTCTTCCTCTATCTCTCTAGCAACTCTCTCTCTTCCCACTTCGCACGAACCGAACCCCCCACCCCCACCACGAGTCGAGCCCCACCTCCGACCGACACAAGTCCGACAGAGACCCACAGCCGCACCACTTCGACAGAGACGCCGACGGAGACCCAAAGCACCACCCACGAACCCACGCATGCACGCCGGCCGAAATCCCACCGGAGAAGAAGAAGGTCCGATGGGCACATCGGACCCCATCGGACCCCATCGGACGGGGCATCGCGACCATCGGGCCCCGACTGCAAAAACCCAAAAAAACCCATCGGACCCAAAAATTTGGCATCGGGCCCATCGGACCCGACTTCAAAAACCCAAAAAAATGCCCCCATCGGATAGGCATCGGGCCCCATCGGACCCGACCCCTTAAAAGCCCAGAAAAATTGAAAAAAAAAAGAGTTTTTGAGAGGGGTATTTTTGGGGTTTTGAAAAAGTGGTCATATATTTTCAATGTAGAAAAGTATTAGTTTAGGAAAAAAAAAATATTAGGTATATGTAAGTATAGAATTTCAAATTTCCTTTCTATAAAATATGATCCATGTCTTAAGTGATAATATATTTATTAGACATATTACTTAGTCTTATCTTGTGTGTTGTCGAGTGAATTTCGCAACACCAAAAAATATTATTTAATTAATATAAAAGAGAATTTTCAGGGAAATGACAAGTGCGAGTATTCGACCTAGAATGGCGAGTACTCGACTGGGAATGCAAGAGCAAATAACAAGGCTGGAAAATGCAAATAAGACAAAGAATTATAGTGGTTCAGTCAGATTGTGATCTGCTTAGTCCACTGTAGCAAAGGATTCGTAGGTGCATTTTCACGGTGGATCACCCCTTTATATACAAAGTAGGTGTCCAATCGGTTACATAAGGATCACATTCATTGTTGATCCATTATTTACACATTGAATTTGCAATAATTAAACCCAAACAACGTTAACATTAATAAATGCGTGACAGTTACTAAGTTCATCAACGTATGCGTCTTCCGCATCTGCGAGTTGACTGTTCATGTTCCGTTTGTTGAGCTCGCAGGGTCGCCAGTACGTTTGGAACGTTTGCGTCCTTAGGTAATCGCCCCTTGTAGATATCGCATGTTGGAGCTGGTAAAATCTGGACATGCGAATTTATATCGGTCTGTCAGGGCTATTGGGTCGTTGGGACCAAACTGCATCATAGGGAGTTGGTCTCTATACTTGTCGCGGAAATATAGAGGGGACACTCGCACATGTTCTGACACATGCGAGTTGGATCTACCCTGCATGATGAGAATTACGGTTACGTGGTGCGACTTAAGTCGCACTCGCAGTATCTCGCTGGTTTTATCCTGGGCGAGGTCTAAACTTCGAGAAGTCTCTCACGGACATTCAGCTTTCATTGGAAATCTGAATACACGTGTCCTTTAAAGAGGAGTCTGGTCTCGAGTTTCTAGGTGAGAGAAATCTCACTATAACATTGTGTATTTGGTAATATTTTTCAATTAGTTTTTTATTTTTAAAATTAAAAAAGTGAAAATATTTTTTAAAATTATATTCTATAAAATTGTTTCCACATTTTAATTTTTTAATTGAGAAACAAAATTTTGAAAAAAAAATTACTTTCAATATTTTTTTAAATAATTTTTTTTAATTAATATTTTGGACTCAGACTAGACTTGGACCGGACCCAAACCCGACTCCAGCCTTGACACCAAACCCAGCCCTTGACCCGGACCTGGACTCGACCCCAGACCTAGATCCGACTTAAATAAAAGAAAAAATAAATATGTAAATGAACTTTACAGAATATACTTTTGTTTTTTATTTTTAAAATTGAAAAACAAAAGTAGTTGTAGAGCACATTTTTGTTTTTCAAAAATAATTTTTTATTGTGATTAAAAAATTAAAAAATAAAAGTAAACAACACCTTAATAAGAGATTTTAGAGGCGAAACCACATATACTTTATATTTTTTTTTACAATTAACCACTTGAATTGATTTTTTTTATGACAAAACTATCCAAACTCTTTTTTTATTAGCTATTTATCCCTTCCAAAAGACTATAATAGGTGTCACGGTAGACATGTCACAATGTACACAAATGTACACGTGACAAATTTTTAGTGGTTCACGTAATATTAGTTATTAAAAAATAATATTAAATATTAAAAATTTAAAAAATAAGGAAAAATTAATTTAAAAAATAATTATAAAAAATATATATTTTTTTCTTTTTCCTTCTTCTTTGGTTTTTCTTCTTCTCTAACCTGCATCCCAGAACTTTATCTGTTAGAAAAATTAATATAAATCCCAAGATCAATTGTATGTAACATAGAACAAAATAATAATATATAATAATTAAGTATGCGTACCTGATTGATCCATAGCAATTACTTCAATTCGATCTGTAGCAATTACTTCAATTTGATAGTGCAATACTATCAACTAAGTCTTCCTCCCTAGATCTCTAAATCAGAAGCAGTTTATTTATCTGATTATCAAATGGCATACAATTGTGATGAGACAATATGTATTTATAGAGTTAGGGAGGGGACTTAGCTACATAACCCTAGTTGGACTGGGCCTGCTCATCAAAGGCTTCAGTTAACAAGAAAAGCCCACAATCTGCTTCATCTAGACTTTACACACAGATGCTAAGCCCATTAACAAGTGATCACCAACAATATGGGCTAACACAACAAAGAAATATCCAATCAACCCAAGTTTTAATAAAACCAATAAAAGTTAATGTAAGCCTAAATAAAAAGTCTAACATTCTCCCACTTGGGCTACATTAATTTTAATACATATACTGTATTATATATCAAAATAATTTTGTTTGAAAACGACTCATGGGTTGAACAACAGGAAAACATTTGTAGTCACTTTAAAAATGATAGTTCTCTGATAGCATCTCAACATACCGGTCCAATTTAACATTTGATAACGAACTATGACAGTCATATTGTTTTTAACTCAACAAAAGACATTCATAATTACAAATACCAAAGTATTAAATCGACATGGTCAATAAGTCTTGTAGTGTGGTAAGGAATTATGTTCAACATGTGATCAATTCAAAATAACATAATATCCTTATCAGTCCTCAATTTCACTGATACCGTGATGCTTAATAAATAAGCCAGTGAAATTAAACATACACTACTTAATAAATAAGTAAGTGTCACTAAACTTGCTTAAAACATTAAGCCAACAAAATATCATTGTCATTTAGTAAATATACTTAAAATACAATGATCACAACAAGATATGAACTACATGCTTTCAATTCAATTATTCTCGAGAATATAACAAAACCTAACTGAAAGCATAAACATCCAATAATCAAAAAAGTATTGGCCCACAAAGTAGTTCATAACATCAACAAGTAAATTACATATAAATATAATCTCAAAAGATAAAATAAGAAACTCCCACTAACCCAAAGAAACAAAAGATTATAAAATGCTCATATCAACAACATGTTATCAAACAATATGACACTTAATCCTTTGGTTAGAGGATCTGCAAACACCAACTTGGTCTTTCAATATTCTATCACAATGTCTCCTTTCTAGACCAAGTCTCTAATAGTGAGATACTTTATTTGCATATGTTTAGAAGCACTACTAATCTCATTATTCTTTGAAAAGAAAACAACAATATTATTATCACAATAGACTTGTATAGGAGAGGAAATAGAATCAACTAGTCTGTAACGCCCTAAATAATTAGGCACGCTACCCAAAATGATTATGAAACCCTAATCCCCTAACCGGGATTACTAATTAAAAAATAGCGCAGAATTTAAACTTTTATATTAAACAGACTGAAAATAAACTTGTAGTATATTTAAACTTTTCAAACATAGTTGGGATCCCAAAAATATTTACAAAATTATTACAAGCTCTTTTTTACTAGCCGACCTAAGCGGCAAAACAGAATACAAAAGTCAACACTGCTAGACCCATAACCCGCTTGGTCTGAAGTGGCGTGAACATGTACATTCTTCGTCTGCTCCAGAAACTCATGGCTGGTCAGCTATTGCCTTACCCTTTCCTGCACAGTAGAGCACCCGTGAGCCAAGCCCAGCAAGAGAGTATAAATCATAACACATATATTATGCTTATTCACATATATGTCTGTATGGCACAGGCCCGATCACTATATCAACATGCCTATTTATGTCTACGTGGCGTAGACCTATGTGTTGCGCTCACACATCTATTTAAATCTACGTGACGTAGACCCACGTGTTGCTCTCACACGTCTAATTACATTAAGGCCTTAGAAGTGGTTCATCTCGGTTATGAGTACCGAGTCCAACCTAATTATGCCTTGAGCGCATAATCCTTAAATTTCATTTCATTTAACATGGCATGGCATTATACACATATTCCACTAGAGTAATAACCCTAGGCTAACAGACCGTTCCTATTAGGGTAATAACCCTAATCCCGGTTACTAAACATTTATGCATATCATATTCACATAAGCGCCATTGCGCATACTCTACGTGCAAACTACTGTCTTACCTGTTGTCCAGCTATAAAAGGAGATTCGAATCCCCGGGTGCTCCCGATCGAGTGCGGTAATCCTAGTCACACAATTCCGGGATAATTCACACTTAGGGTTAACCCCTGATTTTCAACTCATAAAATTCAAACATGGCACTAATAACTCAGATAATCATACAGAGCTCGGAGCGAGCTTTCCAACGACATAAAGAACTCCCAAATCGGAGTTCGGATCACAAAGTTATGCATTTTTGAAAATTCAACACAAACTGCCCAAAAACACGAGGGCGGGCCGTGGCATGCTCCAGACCATGCCGCGACACCTGGGAAAAATTCCCGTGTTCACTCAAGGAGCGGGCCGCGGCATGCTCCCGAGCATGCCGCGGCATCTGGGTGCGTAACCCGAGAAAACCCGGCAAACCTTCGAATTTCAGCCCAAAAACCCAATCTTTCATTGCAAATTTCACAACCAAAACACAATTTGCACATAGCATTAATAGCACATACTAAATACTCATTTATCACATGACATGCATCAAAATCCCAGAATTCAAATTGCTCAAAAACACCCAATATCATGCTTAAGATTAACAAAACCTAAGCTCAAACTCAAGAACTTCAAAACCAAGTTCTTCAAGCCAAAACCAGCCATTAGACACTAAATTCACACCTGAAATTTCAACCTAGAATTACCAATAATCTCAGCCCAATTCATTAACAAGCATACAACAATCTAAACTCAAATCCAATCCAAGATAGCTCCAAATTACCCAATCATGTAGCAAGAACAACCTAACCCAAGCATAACCAAAATTACCAAACTTAAACATGTTTCTATCACAATATTCAGCCAAGAAACATAAATTAAAAATCAAGAAAACTACCTTGATTCTTAGCAAAACAAGGGCAAAGACTTTCCTCCAATTCAAGCTTTTTCCTCAACAAGTTCAAGGTTGAAAACAAGAGGGTAAGAGAGGGAGAGGGTTCGGGTGAGAGAGAGATTAACCCAGAAAATTCATTCCCTTTTCTCTCAAAAAATCAATTAAATCAAAGTAAATCCAAATATGGTCAAATGACCATTTTGCCCCTAGGGCTTATAAAACACACCTATTCACTTTCAAGGGCATAAATGCCATTTCACATTCAAATATTGCCAAATAAATTTCAGATTATCACATATCAAATAAAATGCCAAATAATCAATTCAATTTACATTTCGGGCCCGAACCCGGTTCGGCCCGAAATTCCCAGGTGTGACTATACCGCGCCAACCTGTCAGAACACACCTGAAAAGACAACACAGGCATACTATATAATAATATAGTTCTATTAAGCACGTAATTAAATTAATCTCAACAATTTACCCTTCTCGGGTCATAATTACCAAAATGCCCCTGGCTCACCAACGGGGTCTTTAACATGTTAAATTTCATATAATTTCACATATATTGAACTATATAATAATATAATTCCTCAATTAACTCACAATTATCTAATTAGGGTTTTGCTAATCCTTTTCTTAATTCTGGGTATTACAATTACCCCCTCCTTATAGAAATTTCGTCCCGAAATTTACCTGAACAACTCCGGATATTTCTGCTGCATATCCGTCTCGAGCTCCCAGGTTGCTTCTTCTATTTTACTATTCTTCCACAGTACTTTCACCAGTGCCACAGTCTTGCTTCTCAAGACTTTCTCTCTTCTATCAAGTATCTGCACTGGTTGTTCCTCGTATGATAAGTCCGGTTGTAGCTCCAACGCTTCATAACTCAGAACATGGGACGAGTCTGAGACATACTTCCGAAGCATTGAAACATGAAACACATTATGTACGCGCCGCGCCGGGGGCATAGCCAATCTGTACGCCACTCGCCCTATCCTCTCAAGGATTTCAAAAGGTCCAATGAACCTCGGGCTAAGTTTTCCTTTCTTCCCAAAGCGTTTTATGCCTTTCATTGGAGATATTCTGAGAAATACCATGTCTCCGACCTGAAAATCAATGTCTCGACGCTTTGGATCGGCATAACTCTTTTGCCTACTCTGAGCCGCGAGCATTCGCGCTCTAATTTTGTTAACTGCCTCACTTGTTTTCTGAACAGCTTCGGGACCCAAGAACTTTCTTTCACCCACTTCATCCCAGTGAATGGGCGATCTACATTTCCTTCCATACAAAAGTTCATAGGAGCCATCCCGATTGTTGCCTGATAGCTGTTATTATAAGAAAACTCGATCAGGGGAAGGTACTTTACCCATGATCCTTCAAAGTCAAGCACGCATGCCCGTAGCATGTCTTCTAAAATCTGAATGGTCCTCTCGGATTGCCCATCCGTCTGAGGATGAAAAGTTGTGCTAAACTTTAACTGAGTTCCCATAGCTCGATGCAGACTTTCCCAGAATCTTGATGTAAACTTCGGATCTCTATCCGACACAATGGACTTTGGGACACCATGCAGACGAACAATTTCTCTAACATATAACTCAGCATACTGATCAATGGAGAAGTTCGTCCGAACAGGTAAAAAGTGAGCAGACTTTGTAAATCTGTCCACTATGACCCACACAGAGTCAAACTGTCCCGTGGTTCTAGGCATACCTACCACGAAATCCATAGCTATATCTTCCCATTTCCATTCTGGTATTTTCAGCGGTTGTAGTAACCCTGCAGGTCGCTGGTGTTCAGCCTTCACTTGCTGACACGTAAGGCACTTTGCAACATACTCAGCGATGTCATTCTTCATACTTGGCCACCAAAACATGGCTTTTAGGTCTTGGTACATCTTTGTCGACCCTGGATGAACTGAATAAGGAGTCGTGTGAGACTCATCCATGATCTCTTTCTTGATGTTCTCATCCATAGGCACACAAATTCGATTCCCAAATCTCAACATTCTCGTTTCATCCACTGAAAAATCACTAGCCTTCCCGGCCGAAACCCTAGCTCGGGTTTTTATCAATTCTGAATCCTGCTTTTGTGCTTCTTTAATTCTCTCGAGAAGAGTGGATTGCAGGGTAATATTAGCCAATTGTCCCACAACCAACTCAATTTGAGCTCGAGTCATTTCATTTGCCAGTTGTTGAGAGATTTGCTTCATAGAACTTAGCTGACCCTGACCTTTTCTACTCAGGGCATCAGCAACTACATTGGCTTTACCAGGGTGATAAAGAATCTCACAATCATAATCTTTCACCAGTTCTAGCCAACGCCTCTGTCTCATATTCAAGTCTTTCTGGGTAAAGAAATACTTCAGACTTTTGTGATCAGTGTATATCTCACATTTCTCGCCATAAAGGTAATGCCGCCAAATCTTTAGCGCAAATACCACTGCTGCAAGTTCTAAATCGTGAGTAGGGTACCTCTGCTCGTACTCCTTTAACTGCCGAGAAGCATAAGCTATTACCCTCCCAGCTTGCATAAGCACACAGCCGAGACCCTGTCTCGAGGCATCACAATATACCACAAACTTTTCCTTATCTGAAGGAAGAGTTAGTACAGGAGCGGTAATCAAGCGTTGCTTTAACTCTAGGAAACTTTTCTAACACCGATCAGTCTAAACAAATTTCTGATTCTTTCTAGTCAGCTCCGTTAAGGGTACAACAATTTTAGAAAAACCCTCAACGAACCGACGGTAATAACCAGCCAAACCCAGAAAACTTCTAACCTCTGTAGCTGATTTCGGTGCTGGCCAATCCCGGACAGCTTCAATCTTGGCCGGATCCACCATGATCCCATCTTTATCCACTATGTGCCCCAGGAATGAGACACGAGATAACCAGAACTCACACTTTTTAAATTTAGCATAAAGCTTGTGATCCCGTAACCTTTGTAAAACCGCTCTGAGATGCAATTCATGCTCTTCTTCCGTCTCAGAGTACACTAAAATGTCGTCAATAAACACAATCACGAACCTATCCAGATAATCCTTAAACACCCGATTCATCAAATCCATGAATGCCGCCGGGGCATTAGTGAGTCCAAAAGACATCACAAGAAATTCATAATGTCCATACCGAGTACGAAACGCAGTTTTCGGGATATCTTCCTCTCGAATTCTCAGCTGATGATAGCCTGAGCAAAGATCGATCTTAGAAAAGACCGTCTTCCCCTTCAGTTGATCAAACAGATCATCAATTCGAGGTAAAGGATATTTGTTCTTAATGGTAAGCTTGTTCAACTCTCGGTAGTCAATACACATTCGCAGGGTTCCGTCTTTCTTCTTCACAAATAGAACCGGAGCACCCCAAGGTGAGTAGCTCGGTCTAATGAATCCCAGATTCAATAATTCTTGCAACTGTATCTTCAATTCCTTCAACTCAGCTGGAGCCATTCGGTACGGTGCCTTAGACATTGGATCCACTCCCGGAGCCAGTTCAATAATAAATTTAATTTCCCGAACAGGTGGCAATCCCGGCAAATCTTCTGGAAAGACATCAAGGAACTCACATACCAATTTCATATCCTCAGGCCCTGATGTCACAGGTTGGCTAGTGTCCACTGCAGTGACTATGAACCCTAGACAACCTCTACCCATCAGGTCTTTAGCTTTCAACAACGATATTCTTGGTATGCGTGCCCCCTGAACTTTACCCACAAACACCGCTGGGTTAGCACTCTCGGGTTCAAACACTACCATCTTCCGTTTACAGTCGATCATTGCTCCATACTTAGACAGAAAATCCATTCCCAGGATTATGTCAAAATCAGATAATTGCAGTTCAATTAGATTGGCGGTCAATTCACAACCGTCAATCCAAAAAGACAAGGACCGAATCCACCTTGTGGATACTATCAGGTCTCCCGAGGGTAACAGGGTTCCAAACCCCGAAGCATAAATATCACATGGCTTATGCAAACTTTCTATCACTCTACTCGATACATATGAATGAGTAGCTCCAGAATCAAATAACACAGTATAAGCACAACCATTAATAGATAACTGACCTGTCACAACTGACTGACTAGCATCAGCATCTGCCTGAGTTATAGTGAAAAGTCGCCCCGGGTTCTGAGCAACATTCTTCTTAGGCTCTTCTTTCATAGCTTGGGGACAATCCCTGATAAAGTGGCCCACCACGCCGCACTGGAAATATGCCTTGGCTCGACACTCACCAGGATGATGCTTCTTACATTTAGGACACTCAGGGTATGACCGGAATGAGGACCCGCGGCCTTGACGGCCACCTCTATTTCCCCGAATCTTTCTATTACCTCCTGAAGCTCCGAAAGCTTCAACCTTCCGCTTGTGCTCAGGGTTGCTACTGTCGATCCCCTTACTGAAATTACCACCAGCAGGAGGGTTAGCATTAACAACCTCCGCATTATCCCCCGGATTTTGCGGAGGTGGAGGCGGTGCGGGTGGATCGGTTCGGGTAGCCCCGGGCTCTACTTGCTCGCCCTGTGGTCTGGATGATTGCGGAGGGTCCATTACTAGTACCCCTGAAATCAACAACCCCAGCGAGTTAAGCACCGATACCACACTTACGCACTTATTGCCTTAAACCCTAACTCATCTATTTACCTCATTCATATTTACATAATAATTAACATTTATAGCATGGCATCACATAACACATACATACTCTAGATGCTTGCATACTGCCTAAAATGGAAAGCGGTAAACAGATGATCACACATACAGTCAAGTATTTACTCTCAATACTTACTACACCATAAGTCGAGCTTATCTCTGACGACGAATGTACATGTTCGGCCGGTCTACAGGAAGTTTAAAAACCTTGGCGCTCTGATACCAAATTGTAACGCCCTAAATAATTAGGCACGCTACCCAAAATGATTATGAAACCCTAATCCCCTAACCGGGATTACTAATTAAAAAATAGCGCAGAATTTAAACTTTTATATTAAACAGACTGAAAATAAACTTGTAATATATTTAAACTTTTCAAACATAGTTGGGATCCCAAAAATATTTACAAAATTATTACAAGCTCTTTCTTACTAGCCGACCTAAGCGGCAAAACAGAATACAAAAGTCAACACTGCTAGACCCATAACCCGCTTGGTCTGAAGTGGCGTGAACATGTACATTCTTCGTCTGCTCCAGAAACTCATGGCTGATCAGCTATTGCCTTACCCTTTCCTGCACAGTAGAGCACCCGTGAGCCAAGCCCAGCAAGACAGTATAAATCATAACACATATATTATGCTTATTCACATATATGTCTGTATGGCACAGGCCCGATCACTATATCAACATGCCTATTTATGTCTACGTGGCGTAGACCTATGTGTTGCGCTCACACATCTATTTAAATCTACGTGACGTAGACCCACGTGTTGCTCTCACACGTCTAATTACATTAAGGCCTTAGAAGTGGTTCATCTCGGTTATGAGTACCGAGTCCAACCTAATTATGCCTTGAGCGCATAATCCTTAAATTTCATTTCATTTAACATGGCATGGCATTATACACATATTCCACTAGAGTAATAACCCTAGGCTAACAGACCGTTCCTATTAGGGTAATAACCCTAATCCCGGTTACTAAACATTTATGCATATCATATTCACATAAGCGCCACTGCGCATACTCTACGTGCAAACTACTGTCTTACCTGTTGTCCTGCTATAAAAGGAGATTCCGAATCCCCGGGTGCTCCTGATCAGGTGCCGGTAATCCTAGTCACACAAATCCGGGATAATTCACACTTAGGGTTAACCCCTGATTTTCAACTCATAAAATTCAAACATGGCATTAATAACTCAGATAATCATACAGAGCTCGGAGCGAGCTTTCCAACGATATAAAGAACTCCCGAATCGGAGTTCGGATCACAAAGTTATGCATTTTTGAAAATTCAACACAAACTGCCCAAAAACACGAGGGCGGGCCGTGGCATGCTCCAGACCATGCCGCGGCACCTGGGAAAAATTCCCAGGTTCACTCAAAGGAGCGGGCCGCGGCATGCTCCAGAGCATGCCGCGGCATCTGGGTGCAGAACCCAGAAAACCAGCAGCAAACCTTCGAATTTCAGCCCAAAAACCCAATCTTTCATTGCAAATTTCACAACCAAAACACAATTTGCACATAGCATTAATAGCACATACTAAATACTCATTTATCACATGACATGCATCAAAATCCCAGAATTCAAATTGCTCAAAAACACCCAATATCATGCTTAAGATTAACAAAACCTAAGCTCAAACTCAAGAACTTCAAAACCAAGTTCTTCAAGCCAAAACCAGCCATTAGACACTAAATTCACACGTGAAATTTCAACCTAGAATTACCAATAATCTCAGCCCAATTCATTAACAAGCATACAACAATCTAAACTCAAATCCAATCCAAGATAGCTCCAAATTACCCAATCATGTAGCAAGAACAACCTAACCCAAGCATAACCAAAATTACCAAACTTAAACATGTTTCTATCACAATATTCAGCCAAGAAACATAAATTAAAAATCAAGAAAACTACCTTGATTCTTAGCAAAACAAGGGCAAAGACTTTCCTCCAATTCAAGCTTTTTCCTCAACAAGTTCAAGGTTGAAAACAAGAGGGTAAGAGAGGGAGAGGGTTCGGGTGAGAGAGAGATTAACCCAGAAAATTCATTCCCTTTTCTCTCAAAAAATCAATTAAATCAAAGTAAATCCAAATATGGTCAAATGACCATTTTGCCCCTAGGGCTTATAAAACACACCTATTCACTTTCAAGGGCATAAATGCCATTTCACATTCAAATATTGCCAAATAAATTTCAGATTATCACATATCAAATAAAATGCCAAATACTCAATTCAATTTACATTTCGGGCCCGAACCCGGTTCGGCCCGAAATTCCCAGGTGTGACTATACCGCGCCAACCTGTCAGAACACACCTGAAAAGACAACACAGGCATACTATATAATAATATAGTTCTGTTAAGCACGTAATTAAATTAATCTCAACAATTTACCCTTCTCGGGTCATAATTACCAAAATGCCCCTGGCTCACCGACGGGGTCTTTAACATGTTAAATTTCATATAATTTCACATATATTGAACTATATAATAATATAATTCCTCAATTAACTCACAATTATCTAATTAGGGTTTTGCTAATCCTTTTCTTAATTCTGGGTATTACATAGTCGTATCTCTAAAATCAAATTCATTAACCCTAAAGCTTGCAAAGATGCCTCATAACATACGACAAACTCAACATATATAGTAGATGATATGATTAAAGTCTGTAAACGCTTTTTCTAAGAAATAGCAGCACCAACAAAAGTGAAAATATAGCCAGAAGTTGACTTTAAATCATCTACATAACCACCAAAATCTAAATTTGAGTAACCAACAACTTGGAGATTGTTGACATGCTTATACACAAGCATAAAACTCTTTGTTCTTTGCAAATATCTCAAAAACTTTCTTGACTGCAACCCAATGATCATGGTCAGAATTAAATAAATATCTCCCAAGAACATCGACTATGAAAGCAATGTCAGGTCTAGTGCAAACCTAAGCATACATCAAACTCTCTACTACACTTGCATATGGGATATTCTTCATTGCTTCTCCTTTTAAGTCGTTCTCGGGACAATGTTGCTTAGTAAATTTGTCCCTTTCAGAATAGGAACAGAACCAGGCTTACAAAAATTTTATGTTGAATATTTTCAGCACACGATTAATGTAAGCTTCTTGAGATAAGGCAAGAACTTTTCAATTTCTGTCACGATGGATCTCAATCCCCAAAACATAAGATGTCTCTCCAAGATCTTTCATATCAAAATTGGTTGATAGAAAACTTTTGGTCTCATTTAGTAATGACAAATCACTGCTGGCAAGTAAAATATCGTCTACATAAAGAACAAGAAAAAATATGATGACTCCCACTGATCTTTATATAAATACACTAGTCAAACTTGTCCTCGATGAAACCCAACAACGTCACAACCTTATCAAACTTCAAGTACCACTGGTGAGATGCCTGTTTGAGACCATAAATGGATCATTTCAATTTGCAAACCAAATTGTCATTTCTATTTTCCTCGAAGCCTTCAGGTTGAGATATATAGACTTGCTCACTCAATTCTCCATTCAGAACAACAGTTTCAGTAACCATTTGACCCAACTCTGAATCAAAGTGCACAACTAAATCCATAATAATTCTGAATGAATCTTTAGTGAAAACAAGTGAGAAAATTTCAGTGTAATCAATACACTCTTTGAGTAAAGCCTTTTGTCACTAAGCGTAATTTATACATTTCAATATGTCCCATTTTATCCTTTTAGTTCTTAAAAAATTCATTTGCAACCTATTTGTTTGAAACCATCAGGTAATAGAACTAACTTCCACATATACATTATTTTTGTCCATGAACTTAATCTCATAATCCATAGCTTCTATCCATTTTGAAGAATGTGGACAATTAGGTGCTTCACTATAAGTGAGAGGTTCCATAAAATGACCAAGATCACATTCGCCTTCTCCAAGGTAAATAAAATTATCATCACACCTTATTGACATCTTGTCTTTGAGATCTTCATATAGGAGGTACTTCTGGAATAACCTCTATTTGTTGACCATCATTTTGAATGACATATTCCACAATTAGATTTCTCTAATAATATGACCCTCATAAACAACAAAACCTTCTTCAATAATAGGTTCCTCATCAATAATAGGACCCTCGTCATCTTAGATATTAGGAGCAATATATTCATCAGCAATGGGAGTGTTATCAACTAGAGTAAGAATAAGACTGCTATTATTATCATCTCTTGAAAAAGTCATAGGAATAAAAATTTCTTTAGATGACTCTCCCGTTTCAAGAGATGTTGAAGGAATATTTTCAGCAACATCAAATTCCAGAAATTTAGCAGTCTGAGATTCAACAATTCGCGTACCACGAGTAGGACAGTAAAAGCGATAGCCTTTTGAGCGCATTGGATAACCAATGAAATAACAGCGATTTGTTCTCGGATCTAACTTTTTCAAATTAGGATCATAAATCTTTACTTCAGCTGGACAACCCCATACACGAAGATGATTCAAACTAGGCTTCCGCCCAGTCCACAACTCAAAAGGGGTTTGGGAACAGAATTTCTTGAAAATTTTCAACAAAAGGCCTCATGTGTAGTCCATATTCTGAATAATGATCATAATATTCTCCTCCACGATCTAAAAGAATAACTTTGATGACTCCTTCTAATTGTTTCTCAAGAACATTTCAAAAGATTTTGACCTTATCAAGAGCGTTAGATTTTCTTGAATCAAGTAGGTAAAGCCATAACGAGGAAAATCATTGATAAAAGTTATAAAATACTTGTTTTTGCACAACGTGGTGGAATAAGGTCTACTAATGTCAGTGTCGATAATCTCTTATAAAGAGTGACTACAGTTAGTAGTCTGCTTTCTTATTTTAGTAAATTTTCCACAAGTACAATCAGCACAAGTATCCCAACTAGAAATCTCAACAGGAGGATGAATTTTAGCTAGAAGTAATCGATCAACTCTTTCTTTAGAAATATGACCCAATCTATCGTTCCATAATAATAAGGATATTATCTTAATATAAGATTATTCACACTTTAAAAAAGGAAGCTAAGGAAGTTAATGATAATTTGAAAAGAATATCAGAGTAAAAACAGTTTCCAATTATTCGGATTTAAACATAATGTCAACACTATAATTGGCAAGACGAAAAATAAAATCATTATTGAACTAAAAGCGGAAGTGAAACTAAATTACTTTTAAAAGTAGGAATCAAGAAAGTAGTGTTCAAAACAATCTAAACACTACATTGCTTCTTTTCATATTTTCTTTATCCTTTGTTGGGCTTAAGTTGAGAAACATAGTGAGAAGATGTATTCTTCTCTTTTTACAGCTTGCTTTTCTTAACTATATACTGAGAAATAAGGTTACTAACACACCATATTTTACTATAAGTGTTTAGGTTGTCTTGGTAAAGCTAAAAGAAGTAGGAAGTTCATGAAGAACTTGAAGAATGGTGTAAAAGTCGGGAAGAGGAATATTATGATCTTTCTATAAGAATATTTTTAAATTAAGGAAATATATTTCTATTTAAAGAAATAAATTTATATTTCAGGAAATAAATAAATAATTGATTTTCTAATAAATGAATATTTTATATTCATTGAATCTGGACAAAATCAATTATGTAATATTCTATATATGGTCAGATTTCTATATTCATTACCTGATTTGATTTCCTGAATTAATTGTCAAAATATTCTGACAATTAATGTGGCGCAGACACTGATGGAGTATCTCACCTATAAATATTAGGTCTCGGTCCCCGAGCTCCTCACTCATTCTGTTCATAACAGCAAAATCCATCTAAAGAGAGTTGAGAGAGCGAGGAAGCCCGATTACCCACATCAATCGGTTTCTTTTGCAGATCAAGCTTATGTGGGATTAAAGCTCAAAGATTCAATGGTTGGAGGTATTTCGATCCTTAAATTATAGTGCATATATGATTTATTAATTCTGCACTTTATTCATAATCATATATGTTTCAGTTTATACATTTAAATTTCTAACAGTTGGTATCAGAGCAGATTATATATCTCTGTCTTGATTTAGTTTGAGTTTAATATATATATATATACGTATATACGGTGTTCATATATATATATTATATATTCGTTTTCGGGTTCGTATATACATTCATATTATATATATTCATATTATATATATACATTTTCATATGTATATACCTATATACATTCAGTTTATATATATATATATATTCATATACAGTTTATATATATATATAAATATTTTCTTCATTTCATTAGGTATATATATTGTATATATATGTATTCATATATTCATTATATCATATTGTTTATATACCTAAATGCTATATATAAATATATACATATATACATTTCATGATTATATATACATACGGTACATTATTTTATTTTCTGTATATATATATATATGTTTATATATACATTATACATTATGAATCAATACATTCATTAATATAGATTGTTATAAAGCATGAAAATTCATTTTGAAAAACAAAGAAATCTCCAAAAAAAAAAAAAAAAATCGGACCCGAAATTTTTGGTGATTTTAAAGTCTTTGTTTTACGTGTTTTCGATGCATGAAATCTATATGAATGGCTTAATTTTTTTCATTTAGATCATTTTGGAATTGATTTCATGAATTTTGGTCGTCGGTGTCGTTTTTCAGGGCAGTTTTTTCAAAAAAAAAAAAAGGAAAATTAAGAAAATTTTAAGAAAATTCCAAAATTTTATTATTTTGATTTATTTTTGGAATTTTATTTTATTTCCTTATTTTTGTTGATTTATTCAATTAAATTACATTTGTTTCAAACTTTCCATTCTTATTTAACATATATCTTCATATATTATATGTTATTTAGTAATAAATTATTATGGAAAGTTTTTAACTTGGTAAATTAATTACATGCTTTATTTTTACATGTAATTATAATAATTGTGATATTTTAAGAATGTGAATATTTAATTATTCTACAATTAAGTGCGCAATTATTATATTTATTTACCAATTATGTAATTTACTAAGTGAATTAATTGATAATCTGCCATTAAGTACATTCTTTAATTTTGCATTTAATTCATTTCATATAATTAATTGTACTAATTTGTATATTTACCTTATTTATACAAATTAATTATTAGTGCAAATATTTAAGATATTATATGGTCATAAATGCATAATTAATTATATATTATGGAATTAAGCATTTAATTTATTATCATACAATAATTATATTAATTTGTATTTATTTGGCAAATTTATTTTTAATACAATTAATTTTGATTTGTATGATTTAAATGTTATACATAAATTCCTTCTATAATGCTAGACATATTTAGGAAATATTCAAACATTAAGATAGGTTGAATATTTTATATAGCACATTAAGCTTCATAAAACTTCATAAAATTATTCATAAAATATTCATAAAACTTCCTAAAATGAATAAAATATGAATAAAAGTAATTTTGTGGTTTGACATAAGAAAACATGAACTTGGGACAAATGCTCATATCTAGAACGATTTTTAATGATCTTCGGACGACCACACTAGGAGCACTAATCTCAGTGATTGTCTATTATGTTAATAACGAAATTACTTTTAGGTAGAGCCCAATACCTAATGTCAAAGTGAAAATATAATTTTATATAATTAGGGAGTAGCCACAGCATCCTTATTTGTATAAAATTATATATTAATTAAAATTCACCTTAATGGACATAACTTGTAATTAATTATATATGTATAATAATTTTACCCCACAAGGATTTTATTATATTTGTATAATTAATTAGGATAATATGTTAAATTAAATTCTCTTAATTTACCCCACAGGGAGTTATGGGGATATAATTTAATAGTGTTATCACAAATTTAATTAAAGATAGATAATAAACCTTCATTTTCCTAAACTAATTGTTTAATTAAATCTATCATAAAGTTCATCTAATTTTATTAAATTTAAAATTTAGCCCACATGCAATTTTGGATTTAGTAAAATTTTAATCTTCAGTTTATACTTTGGTGTCTAGTGAACCACATAATTTTAAATAATTAGGGAGTAGCCACAGCATCCTTAATTATATAAAATTATATATATTAAGTGGATCAAGATCACATAATGGACATGAATTATGTGAACATAATAATCTTACCCTACAGGGATTTTATTATATTTACATAATTAATATGTTAAATTGAATTCTCTTAATTTATCCCACAGGATATTATGTAGATTTAATTTAATAATTTTATAATAAAGTATAAAATTTTGAAACATTTATAAATAATTAAGTGTTTCATACTTTTCATTGAGATAGAAATATTAAACTTTATGTTTTTCATAAATTGTGTAAATCTATCATAATCTACATCTAAATCTAATCTTATTAAATTAAAAATTTAGCCCACAGGCAATTTTTGTTTAATAAGATTTCATATTTAAGCATGTTTATTCATTGGTAAAAACATGATTCATTTAAACCTCAAAACTATATATGTAATTTTATTACATCACTATTCATAAATTTCTTCCATACCAGTAGAAATTTCCAAAATTTATTCTGATAACTTCATCTAAAATGTACAGTTTTCACTGTATAATTAAGAAAAACAAATCACACTTTATCATCATCAATAAATTTTAATTTATTGTGTATGAATTCATTCTAATATAGTTAATGTGATTATTAACACATAGTGGATTATTTTAGATTGTTATTCCACATTCATAATTTCTTGCAAGGTTTACAAATAAATCTAAGAAAGTCAGTAACTGTGACTAAATCTTATCCACAGACAAGATAAGTTCTCACATTAAGAAGTTTAAGGAACAAGCAATATAGTAGTGACTTTGTTTTAAAATTGGCAAAGACCTTTATGTTCCAAGATTCTATTGAAACTTGCTTTAGACACATTTAGAGGTCTTTACTACAAAATGATGTCACTCATAAAGATATGCAAGTTCAATCTGACAATAAGAAATGTGTTATTAATAAGAATTCTTCTACATTATAGCACCAAAAAATTATGGAAAATATCTCCATAAATAGAATAAATGTTAGTAAATGGTGGGGATATTCATTACACTTGATTTTACTAACTTTATTTAGAACTTGTGTGAAATTCATTAAGAATTTGTATTCCAACAAGTCAAAATCGGTGCACATTAGAATTCTATCATATTAGAAATCATACAATTCAATTAATTTTGAAGACATGGACTCAAATTTTGCATCTCATTTAACGATTACTCACATAAATAATTTTTCTACAAAAAGTATAGATTTATATGTTTCAAAGACATTTAAATCTTAAGTGGAGAAATAGTGCATTTTGCATATTAAGATAGTGGATCAAATATAAAATGGAGAATACTACATTAAAATTCGTGAGTATAGATAAACTCCCAGTCTATTTGCAAAGTTTCTTTAAAAGCATGGGTTCATTGCCCGATACATATGCCTGGTACACCTAAATCACAGTGTGTGACAGATTTAAGAAACTAAGCATTTTTTTGGACATGGGGTGGAGCCTACATAGCAAACTCCGAACTTTCCTAAATCTTTCTCTATTGATACTGTAACACCCTAACTAACTTAGGCGTATTACGTGATTTTTAAACGTATTGTGCAGCTCGTTGCTAATCAACGAGGTTTATGGAAAAACGTGATTAATTAAAATTTTACTTTTTGATTAAACTTGTAAACCATATTACAAAAGACTCGGGATCCCGATTATAAAAATATTTACAAAAAGTTTAACTGTTTAACTGATACATCAAAATAAAAGTCGTCTAACGACCAGTTACAAAAACTCAGCCTTGCTGTCCCGAGGATCGTACGCTCCAGGCCTAACCGCCCCGACATGTACAATCTCATAAGCTCGCTCACGGTCCATCAGCTAAAGCCTTGCCTTTACCTACACATGAACATAAACTGTGAGTCGACAGACTCAGCAAGAAAAGCATAATAATAACATACATAATTCTAACTGCCGTGTCCAACACGATACTGAGTCCCGCTACGGCCATGTCCAACATGGTATTGAGCCACTACTGCCATGTCCAACATGGTACTGAGTTTTGAACGTTCATAGGGACGGTACTATTGACAAATATCCTCCTGATCGGTCGAACCGGTCATACTCCGGCTGCTGGTCATACTCCAGCCTGTACCGACGGGATAGGTCAATAGTACTGAACCACCAACCAAATGTCAGCCTGATCGGTCGAACCGGTCATACTCCGGCTGCTGGTCATACTCCAGCCTGTACCGACGTGACAGGGTTGGATGGTTCGAAGCCTAAATACATAACTAATGTAATCTAGCAGGCTTCCTACATGCACGCTAAACATGTAATCTACATATGCATACTGTTATACTAATCTTACCTGGATTCCGATTTCAGTGTCTTGGTCAACCCGACTTGTGGGCCCGAAGCTGAGCGGCGGATTACTGGCTCCTAAACCATAAAAATCACAACGCTATAAGTGACACGCTAAATCACTTCCCGGGGACTAAAACTTGGAACTAAAAGTTTCCCTATCGATAAAAAGCATGGCAATACCCCTAAAAACATAAAAACGAGGAAAACTAGGGTCCCTGAATTTTCCCCAACCGGTAGACCGGTTGCCCAACCGGAATTCCGGTTCTGGAAAATTCAGAACCCTCATCCGGAATTCCGGATGCACAACCGGAATTCCGGTTCCTCGCAGGCAGCCAACCTAAATTTTCATAACTCGACCAATTCAACCCCAATTGGTACCAAACTTTCCAGACCTGCTCTAAACACCCCAAAGAACAAATCTAAGGCCTCAAAACCACCCAGAAAACACATAAGCAAAAATCACCATTGGAGCTCAAGCTTTGAGTTCCAAACTCAAGCTTGAGCAAATCCACCTAAACATGCATTCCACTAGCTTAATTCTACTCAATCTAGCATAATATCACCTCTGAAAACACACAAGAACATCCAGCAACTTCACAGAACAAAATGAACCATTTCCTTCAAAAATTCATAACTTTTTCACATAAACATTTAACCAACTAGAACAAGAATTCAAGCATGCAATTCCATCACATTAAACCTACTGAATTCAACACTTTAATCACAGAAACAACAACAATAATAACCAGCAGCAACAACACCAAAACACCATGCATGCATCACCATTTTTCATCATTTTTTTCAAGAAATTACAACAAGAAAGGTTAGAGACTTTACCAAGGATTAGAAGCACACTTAGATTGGATGAAACTAGCTTGAAAATTGAAAGAAAACCAGCCCTTGAACCCTGTAACGCCCCGATATTTTGCCTTATTTTACAAAAATACTATTTTCATGCATAATTTGAAAAGATAAAAAAAAAATAATTTAAATACAACAGTGGATTTTAAAAAAAAAATCAAAATGCAACAGAGAAGGATCCTTCATTTGTAAAACAAGATACAGTAAGTAAATAATTTTAAATAATGCATTTCCACTGTGTTAGATTTATCAACTGCTTAAAATAAAACTAAGGCACCACTGGCGTTCTAGATCGTTTGTCCGCCCGTAGCCGCTCACAGTATACGTACCAGAATCGACCACTCGCTCACTATACATACTTCCCTGTCTAATACCTGTAGGGGGAAAGTAAGGGGGTGAGCTAAAAGCTCAGTAAGGAAATGCTTATCAAACAATACCATATAATATCACACATACCATTAATGTATTTATTAAGTTTTAGCAATATCATACATGCTCTTTTATAACTATAACCAAATAACTGTACATATGGAAACCTTTATCATACAAGTCTATACTATTTGTTCACACCGTACACATATACAGAGATCATAACTCCAATATCATACTCATAACATAATTATATCAATACCATAAATAATAATAACATTATCACAACATTGGCATATCATAGTCATTACTTACATAACCCGGGCCTAGCCTGACCCTACAATATCCTGGGCCTAATCTGCCCATATCAATAACATGGGCCTATGCAGCCCTACCATTGTTATAGGATAGGGTATCTCTATATTCAACAGTAACATCACTGTATCATACCCACCATAACAATCCCATACACGACTCAGTAAAATGTAGGGTAGGGTATCTCTACATTCAACGGCCTTATCCCGTATCATACCCCACCATGGTCCCTCACTTTACCTGAGACGTTAGCATACAACATATAACATACAACATAAACCATACACCATACAACATACAATACACAACATACAACATACAACATATACAAGTCATACAACCATAATCTATGTATCAATTCACAAACTCATATTGTGTCCATACCACACATTCTCAGTACCATATACATATTCATAAAAACAAATCATAAGTCATATTTCAATACATAAAGAATTTAAATTTATGTAGATAAACACATACAAAACTATCTAATTTCCTTACCTCAAATCCCGCTGCTTAAACTTGTTATCACGTCACTACTACCTATAATAACACATGGGTCAAGGCCCTAACATTAAAATTCACACTCTTACAGTACAGCAGAAAGAATACTATTTTTGACCAATAACTACACGAATTCAGTAAAAGTTTCCTTCATAAAAATTATAGGAAATTCAATTATCTTTCCAACGATATATAGATCATTAAAAATGGATTAAAACTGAGGGAGTTATGATAGTTTTACTGAAACTATTTCTGAGAAGGAATATGGAGTAACGAATCACAGGAGACATCGGAAATACAAAGTTTTGATACTGAAATATTCCAAATCAGAGAATACTCTCTTCATAAAAGTTTTAGAAAATCAAATTCCCTTTCTAATGACACTAAAATCTTTAAAATCGGAGTTATAACGTAAGAGATATAGATATTATATCGAAACAGTTTTCTAGAAATCCTGAAACAAATGGATTTCGAACTACAGCAATAAAACAATAATTTTGACTTAGAATAATCAATAATTAGTGAATGGTTTCTTCATAAAACATTTGGAAAATTGAATTATCTCTTCAACAGTACCAAGATCGCTAGAATCGGATCATTATTCAGAGAGATATTCGGATTTTACTGAAACAACTTATATAGAAAATATGAAAAAACGATTTACAACAAACAGCGTAAAAATACTAATTTTTGACATAGATAAATTTCGATTCTGTAAAATCTTTCTTCATAAGAATTATAGGAAATTTAATAAGCTTTCTATAGACACCAAGATTGCGAGAATCAGATGAGTATTTAAAGAGATATGACAGTTTTACTGAGACATGTTTCATTCTGAAAAATAAGAAAAGGAGACCTACGAAAATTCTCCTATTGTGATCAATAAATAAGTAAATGTAGAGTTTCTTACCTCAAATACATCAAGCTACTTGGATCGATAGACATAAGATGATGGTGATCAAAGATGAGAGTGAAGAGTGGTATAGATTTGGCTAAGGATGTAATGGAAAGATGACTTGAAAATTTTTAGGGTTAGTCTTGCTCAGATAGGTGGGAAGAATAGAACGATATAATTTTAGGGTTAATGAAACCTATACTATTCTGACTCTTATTAGCTTTAGTTTTATGAATAATAATAATATTAACATAATAACAATAATAATATGATAAATTATTAAATAAACAAATATCTAACTTTTAAATTTAAATTGTAAGCTCTCAATCTCGTAACTTTAGGGCTTAGTTTTGACCTAGAAAAATTACGAATTCTGATATAGTTATTTCTACAAAATTTATAGATCTTTAAATTATCTTTCCAACGCCACTGAAATCACCTCAATCCGAGCTCTAGAACTCCAGATATGATCATTTTAGTAAAACAGTTTTTAATCCTGCGAATTTATCCAAACCTACGAATTTTTAACATTAATTAATTAAACTCACTAAATATATTATAAAACCCTAATGGACCTTCATATTGGGCTTTAATTAAACGATTACTTACTCTGTAAAAATACCATAATATTTTACTTTCGTAGTTAATACAACTTTAACTCTCTCTAGAAAATTGGTACAACTACTCTAAGCAATAATATCAACTCACTAACAACACAAAGAAACAAGATAATTATCCTCGCTCAATTAATATCCAAAAAAAAAAAAAATTAAATACTATTTTAATCTGGATATTACATTCTACCCTCCTTAAAAGAAATTTCGTCCTCGAAATTTAACTTACCAACACTCGGGGTGTTGAGTCGTCATGTCTTTCACCACTTACTGCATTACCTCATTATCTACCATATATATATGGACCCAATAAACATGCATTTAACCTATGTCTTATCGGTCAATACATAACACATAAAATATACACAACTTAATTAAGTATTATTATTTCTCTATACATTACTTTAAATACCAAAATATACTCCATCATAATAACTTACATATACATGCTTTGAATACATAAGTTTTGCAATCACATGCTCGTAATATATGAAAAGTTTTTCTTTCTCTTATGACCATCCTTACATGCCATTAAGAGTGAAATTATTTATTCTTCTATGAGCATCCTTACATGCCATTTAGAGTAAAATTATTTATTCTTCTATGAGCATCCTTACATGCCATTTAGAGTCACAGTATTTATTCTCTAAATGAACATCCTTACATGTCACTTGAGAACACATTAAACAATACAAAATAACAAACACAAAGAGTAGGGTAAAAGATCTTATGCAAACTTCTCTTTAATTATTCCCATTCATTCGTTGAATGTTATTACAGACTAAAATCTTACTCTCTCTCTGTCTTTTTTTTTCCTTTTTGTAAAGCTACGGTGTCATTCTTGCAGTTTCATAGTTGTTACTCATCGATAGATACTTTTTCCATGGCACTTGGAAATAAACATGGAATCTCTTTAAAAGGTTTTCTATGTATAAATATTTAACTATCTATCCGACCACCTTTTTGTCTAACGTTCACTTCTTAATTTCCTTTATCCATGCATTCGTTGCACTTGTCATGACTTCCCATTTTCCAAGATAATCGTCTTTGGATCCTTTTGTTGTCTGATTTTTGTATCACTCTATTGTATTTTCTTTGCTAATCTCTCTTATGGTGCTTGGTCCTCCATTACCCCCTTCAATCAAGTTGACTTGATTATGAGATTAGCTAGTTTTCTATACTAACTTTTATCTACTTTGGTATTACATCGATATAGTGATGAAGTTTAAATCTGTAATGCCGATAGATTCTGATAGTTATGTTCAATGATTGATTCTTCTAATATACCAGCCATCTGAGGTATCACATAACTTCATACTTATCATAGCATTGATTATTCCAGCCATATTCATATCCTATATATATTGTAGCCTTCTTTAATTCACCAAAAAAAAAAATATCTCAACATCTTAATTGTACCTCTAAATCTTCCAAATCTCTTAAACATACATTCCAATACTGATTATTTACTTAAGACTATAACATATATGTATTAAAACATAGAAAGCACACTAATAACCCTTTAAAATAAGTTCAATCCTACCATAGCTTATCGTAGCCCAACTATTTATTATTAGTTGACTTTTAACAATAAGTCAACCATACCAATCTCATAATGTATTGATCATCCAAGTTATCAGGGTAAGGATACTATATATATAATTTGCAAACTATGCCGAACAGACCTTACTCTGTCCATCACTATTATACCTCCTATACCCCTACTTGTATTTGATTTATTACTGGAGACTCACTATTTATAATTTCTTAGTCAGGAATTTTTATTCTTACTTCCCATACTACCTTTAAGCACAAGTCAATAATTTGTTCAAGCGTCTCATTTTACATCCAAACGCCACCAAATTATCAATACCTATCTTGTTTTTTTTTTCTTCTTCTAACTTTGCACTTCCAATTGGACAAGACTTAGTAGTGTGCAATAAGTTAGTTATTGTCAGCTTGAGAGAGTCCTTCCAAAGATCTCTATTACTGGCTTTTTAGATTGAGAAAAATATCTAATATTTTTCCTTTTTTTTTTTTTTTTGCTCTTAACAATTTTAGCTTTTGACAAATCCATAGTCATTTTCTTCTCGGGCACTATAGGGCCTAGAAACACCATCTCTTTTCAGCAGGGCTGGACTTTGTGAGTTTTCCTCTTAGTTTCTCATTAGATGACACTCCAACATACTTATACTATTGCCCATAATATAAGTCGTAATTGGATTGTAGTATCCTTTGCTTACGTTGTGCCTTGAATTCCTTTATGTTGCATGAGTGTATTTTCTAATCCCAACACTTATCAAAAACTTGTATAGTCCTTGACATGCCATGACATTCTTCAATATATGTTACTTTGGTCCTAATTGTGTCTCACTTTTCTCCTGTCTCTAAGTGAGGCTTTTCCTAACATTTTCTCATTGAGCTATACTCCACACCATTGTTGTTGCATCAGTGAGTATTTGGAATCTAGGGATGTCACCCTTGAATGCTAATTCCTCCTCTTTCTCAAGTTTTGAATTTGCGATCTACTCTCTATAGTTGTTTGTTGTACACCCGCCACAAAGCTGCATCCACAATCTCTTAGTTGTGTAGTTGTGATCAATTCCGAGTAGTCACCCTCTTAGTTGTCTCTCATTCATGTTGTACCCAAATTGTTAGCCGTGCCTGGACCTTTTTTTGTCTTTCTCCTTTGAAAATGTCTCTGTCGAAGCCATACACATTTTTCTCTATTATCTCCTCCACCAAGTAGATGACCTTGAGTTTAAAGTTTACAACTTTCCTTCGGTAATCTAATATTTGTTGATGCTCTGCTTATCTCTTAGTGTTTAAGATACCTTCATAAGTTATTACCTCTAGTAATTTTATCATGTCTCTTTCTAACTTCTCATTTTGGATTCTATTCAGCACACTACACTCCTTTCTATATGATGGCATTGTCCTCTCCTGACTCATTTCTATAACATACTTATCTCCAATGTCTTTGCATACAGTACTCATACTTCTTACCATCTAACTTAAGAGTGTGTAACTTATAGAATATCCAACAAGATAGTACCTTCTCCTTAAAGATCTATTATTTCATCCTTCTTAATAGGTAGGTTTCGTAAATTATACTGTCCCAGTCTGGTATAACGTCTACTATTCTAAGTCATCCCTACTTCCTATATGTTGGGCTTCCATTCATGGCTAGGTGTAGAGACCGCTTCTTCATCCATTCATAGATAGGTGAAAATATATGCGTCGGTACTTAGTTGGCTATTGGTACATTTCATTATGTGCTTCAAGTTCCACTACTAGTGTTGGTGATATTTTGGCCGAGCTGTGAAAACTCTTCAACAAATTGTCTTAGTCATGCTCGTAGTCCTTCCAATACCTCTATTAGATCGTTAGCCTTAACTATTATTGGGTTTTCTAGAACATCAACTATCTGTGGGTCAGCGGAACACACATCCTTAGCCCCCACCTCTATTGGTCGTTCTTTTCACATTGATTCTAACTGATCTTCTAGTTTCATGTGTGAGCTCTTACAAGAAAGGTTAATTTAATAGAAACAAAAGAGTTCAATTATCGGGAGAGAAGATTCCATGAATATATCTAAACTTAATGTTGTCAAGCTTAACTAGTAATATTCTATTTATCAAACAAAGTCTTATGAATTCCTAATATAATTTATTCTAAATTTTCAAGAAAGGAACACTGTCCTTCCTAGTTTCAATTCAAGACAATAAAGAAAAATAAAACCTATTCATATTCTTCATAAAAAGTGTAATCAATCATAACAGGTAATATACTCTTAATTTCTCTAAGCACCCACTACAGATGAGGCACTAATTCTAGGAAACATATTTTAACAAAAATCTATGTATCACATATAAAACTATTAATGGCAATACCAAGAAAATTAAAACTAACACTTACATAATAGTGAGAGGGATCTTTTTCAGTCTTCTGTATGTATACCGTGAGTATCCTTCGGGCTAACGGACGATCGGCTCTGATACCAACTGTAACGCCCCGATATTTTGCCTTATTTTACAAAAATACTATTTTCATGCATAATTTGAAAAGATAAAAAAATAATTTAAATACAACAGTGGATTTTAAAAAAATCAAAATGCAACAGAGAAGGATCCTTCATTTGTAAAACAAGATACAGTAAGTAAATAATTTTAAATAATGCATTTCCACTGTGTTAGATTTATCAACTGCTTAAAATAAAACTAAGGCACCACTGGCGTTCTAGATCGTTTGTCCGCCCGTAGCCGCTCACAGTATACGTACCAGAACTGACCCTGCTCACTATACATACTTCCCTGTCTAATACCTGTAGGGGGAAAGTAAGGGGGTGAGCTAAAAGCTCAGTAAGGAAATGCTTATCAAACAATACCATATAATATCACACATACCATTAATGTATTTATTAAGTTTTAGCAATATCATACATGCTCTTTTATAACTATAACCAAATAACTGTACATATGGAAACCTTTATCATACAAGTCTATACTATTTGTTCACACCGTACACATATACAGAGATCATAACTCCAATATCATACTCATAACATAATTATATCAATACCATAAATAATAATAACATTATCACAACATTGGCATATCATAGCCATTACTTACATAACCCGGGCCTAGCCTGACCCTACAATATCCTGGGCCTAATCTGCCCATATCAATAACATGGGCCTATGCAGCCCTACCATTGTTATAGGATAGGGTATCTCTATATTCAACAGTAACATCACTGTATCATACCCACCATAACAATCCCATACACGACTCAGTAAAATGTAGGGTAGGGTATCTCTACATTCAACGGCCTTATCCCGTATCATACCCCACCATGGTCCCTCACTTTACCTGAGACGTTAGCATACAACATATAACATACAACATAAACCATACACCATACAACATACAATACACAACATACAACATACAACATATACAAGTCATACAACCATAATCTATGTATCAATTCACAAACTCATATTGTGTCCATACCACACATTCTCAGTACCATATACATATTCATAAAAACAAATCATAAGTCATATTTCAATACATAAAGAATTTAAATTTATGTAGATAAACACATACAAAACTATCTAATTTCCTTACCTCAAATCCCGCTGCTTAAACTTGTTATCACGTCACTACTACCTATAATAACACATGGGTCAAGGCCCTAACATTAAAATTCACACTCTTACAGTACAGCAGAAAGAATACTATTTTTGACCAATAACTACACGAATTCAGTAAAAGTTTCCTTCATAAAAATTATAGGAAATTCAATTATCTTTCCAACGATATATAGATCATTAAAAATGGATTAAAACTGAGGGAGTTATGATAGTTTTACTGAAACTATTTCTGAGAAGGAATATGGAGTAACGAATCACAGGAGACATCGGAAATACAAAGTTTTGATACTGAAATATTCCAAATCAGAGAATACTCTCTTCATAAAAGTTTTAGAAAATCAAATTCCCTTTCTAATGACACTAAAATCTTTAAAATCGGAGTTATAACGTAAGAGATATAGATATTATATCGAAACAGTTTTCTAGAAATCCTGAAACAAATGGATTTCGAACTACAGCAATAAAACAATAATTTTGACTTAGAATAATCAATAATTAGTGAATGGTTTCTTCATAAAACATTTGGAAAATTGAATTATCTCTTCAACAGTACCAAGATCGCTAGAATCGGATCATTATTCAGAGAGATATTCGGATTTTACTGAAACAACTTATATAGAAAATATGAAAAAACGATTTACAACAAACAGCGTAAAAATACTAATTTTTGACATAGATAAATTTCGATTCTGTAAAATCTTTCTTCATAAGAATTATAGGAAATTTAATAAGCTTTCTATAGACACCAAGATTGCGAGAATCAGATGAGTATTTAAAGAGATATGACAGTTTTACTGAGACATGTTTCATTCTGAAAAATAAGAAAAGGAGACCTACGAAAATTCTCCTATTGTGATCAATAAATAAGTAAATGTAGAGTTTCTTACCTCAAATACATCAAGCTACTTGGATCGATAGACATAAGATGATGGTGATCAAAGATGAGAGTGAAGAGTGGTATAGATTTGGCTAAGGATGTAATGGAAAGATGACTTGAAAATTTTTAGGGTTAGTCTTGCTCAGATAGGTGGGAAGAATAGAACGATATAATTTTAGGGTTAATGAAACCTATACTATTCTGACTCTTATTAGCTTTAGTTTTATGAATAATAATAATATTAACATAATAACAATAATAATATGATAAATTATTAAATAAACAAATATCTAACTTTTAAATTTAAATTGTAAGCTCTCAATCTCGTAACTTTAGGGCTTAGTTTTGACCTAGAAAAATTACGAATTCTGATATAGTTATTTCTACAAAATTTATAGATCTTTAAATTATCTTTCCAACGCCACTGAAATCACCTCAATCCGAGCTCTAGAACTCCAGATATGATCATTTTAGTAAAACAGTTTTTAATCCTGCGAATTTATCCAAACCTACGAATTTTTAACATTAATTAATTAAACTCACTAAATATATTATAAAACCCTAATGGACCTTCATATTGGGCTTTAATTAAACGATTACTTACTCTGTAAAAATACCATAATATTTTACTTTCGTAGTTAATACAACTTTAACTCTCTCTAGAAAATTGGTACAACTACTCTAAGCAATAATATCAACTCACTAACAACACAAAGAAACAAGATAATTATCCTCGCTCAATTAATATCCAAATAAAAAAAATAAATTAAATACTATTTTAATCTGGATATTACAAACCCCAAGCCTTCAGCCGAAAAAGAGAGAGAGAAAAGAGAGTGTTTTCCTTTTTTTTTCAAAGTTTTTTCTAAAATATGCTAAGTGTGGAAAATAAGAAGAGTAATTGAAATAAGCCACTTAAACCATTTATTTCAGCCAAGTAAAGATTAAATAACTATTTATTTTTCAAATAAAAGGCCACTAAAAGACAAAACACTAATGGGGCAAAAAGACCATTTTGCCCCTCCACCTAAAAACCACATAAATCATACTAAAGGGGTATTTTTGGGAAATTCTAAATTCCCGGCCATTCCCGACATTCCCAATGTCTAAAACCCGTCCCCAAATTACTAACATACTAAGTTGTGATTTCTACTGAGCCAAACGCCGAGTTCCAAAATACCGGACACCGGAAATGCAAAATATGAAAAACTACTGATAACATAATCATGCATTTCTGAATTCCATAAATAACAGTAATAAATTATTTAAATAGCTATAAATAATTTCATAATTAAACATAAACAACTGCTAATTTCCAAATTAACTAAGCGGGCTTTACAGATACTCTTCAATGGGGTGTACATATCGAATCGTGTTCTAACCAAAGTTGTTTCTCAAACATATTTTGAGTTGTGATAAGGTTGAAAATCGACTTGATGACATGTACACATTTTATAAATACCCATATATAGTTAGAGTACAATTGTCAAAGAAAAAAATCTGGGCCCAAAACCATAAATGAGCATATTTCATCTGAAAAGCTATAAGGTTTAAGGGTTACATATTTTATTATCCATCTCACAACACTAGAACTGTGGAATTAAGAATTGACTTGATCAGTGGGAGTGATCTATCTAGGAACCTAGTTTCTGAGAAAGATCATTCATATTTTCTCAAACTTCCACTTCAAGTGTTAGATTAATTATGATTCACAACAACCCTTAAGGTTAATGGTTATTGAGAATTCATAACTAATCATTAATAATCTACAAGTCATTGAAAAAATTCTAATAAGTTATGTTATTTAGTAATTGCTTATAATTTCTAAAATAACATGCATATTGAACAATTTGCTCTTTTAAGAGTTTGTTGGTCCATCCTTAAGATGACTTATTAGAACAATAAGATCAATGTTTTCTAGTGATTATATTTTGTACAATAAAAGTTCAACTACAATATTAATTTGAGACACAAATTAAATTATAGAATGATAAAGAATTGAAGTTGTAGTACAATATGCCATTAATGAAGAAATGTATATCTTAAATAGCAATAAAGTTTATCTTTAGTAAAGTTGCCAATGGGGTGGAGAACATTAATTAAGTATAGGTTTTTTCACCAATAATATTCATTAGGCAACATTGAGAAACATAAAGATATAAAAGAATATTCATTTCTAAGAAGTTCATTTTGAACTAAGAATCAATAACAAAAGAGATTTACATTCTCACTTGTTTTTATAAATGATTCTATTATAGACCTTGGCATTTTTTGCTCGTTTCAATTCATTAATCAGTTCCAAACAGTGAACTAGAGGAGAATATACAGATTGCCATAAAGATTTTCCTCTAATACTGGTGAACATATGCAAGCTTAAGGAGTCTACCTATAGATTAAAACAAACATCTCATAAATTGGTATTATATCATCTTTTCATTTAGACTTGAAAAGAGAATTATGGAAATAATTATATACCAGAAGGTTAGTGGGAGTAATATTTGTTTTATACGTAGACAATATGTTACTTACAAATGATGATAAAAGTTTTCTATATAAGTTAAAATAATTCATATCTCAAATTATTATTTTGAGATAAGGAATATAAATAATATTATAATTTTAATTAATTAGAGAGTAGCCACATCATCTCTGATTAAATAAAATTATGTATTATTCATCTGATATAACTTTTATCTTTAAGTGTGATAAATTCAACTCGAACCAGCATATGAAAAATTGTCTGGAGTGAGAATAAATTAAGAACATTCATTTGCTTCTATTTTAGAAGCCTAATGTATGCCTAAGAGTCTGAATAAGACTTTGCATTACATTTATTTCAGGATCGTTAAGTAGTATCAGAATAACTAAAGTTAAGACCACTTTATTCTTCATACAAAGTGATGAGGTGTCTTTAAGATACTAAAAATTATATTCATACATAGTTTGTTAAGATGAATTGACCATCTAGAAATATAGTTAACCAATTAAATTCTAATGTACTTCACTAGTTGTATTGATTCACGTAAATCAATATTTTATTATGTCCTTAAGATTACCAGTAAGTTATATTGTAGAGAATCTTGATTGTTATTTCCACTATAGAAGTCAGATTCATTGTTTTGAGGATACATCTCGTATGATGTATTATAGAGTTTCATAGTAGGCCTAGAGTTCAGAATTACAGTTTCATTAGGCCATTAAGAAAATTTTGCGATAAATTCAACTACAATATTTATGGCTAATAACTATAAGAGCACTAGTCGAAGCTAGCATATCGACATTAAGAATTTAGTCATAAAAAGGCGTGATAAGTGGTCATTAATCACGCAAACTGAATTAAGTGATCGCATATATCCTTGACTAAAGGCATGCCGCAACACAAACTCAAGGATCATAAAGTAAATATGGGATTCAGTTAACCCATATGCAGTTTTTTTTTTATTTGTACAACCAAAAATTATTCAATGAAACTCTAATTTCGATATTTTCTCATATTTATGTGCACCTTAATTTCATCTGAGAAAATTATCGTAAGAGGACCTGAATAAACATAAGGGTTAGGGTTTATTCGCTTAAGTACATTGCCACATAAAGTACATTGTTATATAATGAATATATCGTAATACATGGAAGATAATACTCGACTTATAATGAGGACATGTCGCTATGATTCGTATGTTTATTATATAATGAGGAACGTTTGGGTTTGAATGTTTTAGTCTAAATGCTGACCAAGTGGGAGAATATAAGAATATTTTTATATTAAGGAAATATATTTCTATTTAAAGAAATAAATTTATATTTAAGGAAATAAATAAATAATTGATTTTCTGATAAATGAATATTTTATATTCATTGAATCTGGACAAAATCAATTATGTAATATTCTATATATGGTCAGATTTCTATATTCATTACCTGATTTGATTTCCTGAATTAATTGTCAAAATATTCTGACAATTAATGTGGCGCAAATACTGATGGAGTATCTCACCTATAAATATAAGGTCTCGGTCCCCGAGCTCCTCACTCATTCTGTTCATAACAGCAAAATCTATCTAAAGAGAGTTGAGAGAGCGAGGAAGCCCGATTACCCACATCAATCGGTTTCTTTTGCAGATCAAGCTTATGTGGGATTAAAGCTCAAAGATTCAATGACTGGAGGTATTTCGATCCTTAAATTATAGTGCATATATGATTTATTAATTCCGCACTTTATTCATAATCATATATGTTTCAGTTTATACATTTAAATTTCTAACACTTTCAACTTGGACTAAACATTAATAATTTCAGAATAAAATCTCGCACTCCTTTTGATTCATCATACTTAATGGTTGTCATTTCATCCATAAGATGTCCAGCTTCAGCGTTTTCACCAGTGCCATATAGTTTTTCTACAGCATTGAAAAGCTCTTTGGCATTTGAGGTGTTTGGCAAACCATTATAGGAATGTTATGGAATTGAACTTTCATAGCAATGAGACTAAGATGATTTGAATTTTTCCATTGTGCATGAAGAATTTTCTAGGCAACAATGCTGATATTAGTAAGATCAATAGATTTTTCTTCTCAAAGGCATAAGTCCAAATCTATTAAGTAATTTTCACATCTCGTTTCCATGTCTTAAAGTTGGAAGCATTCAGAATTCAGATAAAAACGTTATTGTTGTTCTCAGAAAGGAGACCAAAAAATCCAAAAATTTAAACTTGATCAAGCCATATAAGCCAAGCAATTAGAAAATATTGTAGAGTCAACTGGTCATTATAAGCTCCCCTTTGGGGTGAGAATATAACACACACATAATCTACCTTCATGAAGTTAACAATAAAGAAAAAATACATATCAATTAAGAATTTATTACCTTTGGGCAAATAAATTTCTTAAATAATATATATTAATTCAATCAAAAATAATAATAAATATATATTTAAATTATTACATTTGACCAAATAATTAAAATATACACATTTAATATTAACTCACTTCATGGAATGTGAACTAATATGTATAACTACTACCTTTGGGCAAGTAATTACACATATAGCCAACCAAAATATATATTTTCTATACATATGAAATTTGGTGATAAAATAATCATTAAAAATTTAATAATTTCCAACCAAATTTCTAAAAAGTTATATATAAATTGCTTGTGATATATTGATAATAAAAAAAAAATAAAGTGTCCACCATAACGCATTATTTTTTACATCAAACAATCAAGTTTTAAAATTTTAGAACAAAAAATAATGGAAAAATGTGAAAGAAAGAATATTGGTGGAGATTACATAGTCAAGATAAATCAAATAAGAGAGTGACTATGTCATATGGAACGAGAAGAAACCCAAAAAAATTTCTATGATCGACAGATTTCAAAAATCATCAAAAATTATTTTCAATAATTTTTTAACTGCATTATTATTCTTAAAATAATAATAATTATTAAACGGAGTCAAAAAATTATTTAAAAATCATAGAAAAATTATAAATTAAATTCTAATAACGCTGGAAAAAAGAATCGTCAAAAAATGACGTCGGACGGCAGCGCACGCGCCCCCACGCGCCGCTGCCGAGAGTGGGCTTCGCTGGCAGTTGGTTGTCTTCAACAATGAACCGGGTCTGAAAGTGGCGTGACCCGGTTCTCTCCAGTCGTGTCGAGACGAAAAAACCGGCCAAAAACATGACGAAAACGACGGGAAAATTAGGAGTTTTGTCCGGAATTCGATTTCTAATCTACTACTCGGTCTAAATTGGTGTAAAAACGACTAAAAAGAAGTAGATCTGATGAGTAATCCAAAAATTTCAAACCCAAAAAAAAAATTCATAAAATTTCTTGATTTTCGACTTAATCCGAAATTAAAATATGTATCTGTTGCGATATTTTGCACACGCAAGTATACGTATCGTTATAAGTAGTAAACTCACCAGGAGTGAGGTCGATCCCACAGGGAGTGTAGTTAAGTAAGTTAAAATTAAACTTTTGCTTCTATTTGGTTAAATAAAAATAAAGAAAATTATTAAAAATAAAAAACTAGTAAGAAACAATTATTCAAGAGAATTGAAAGTTAATAAAAACTAGGGCTTCGACTTCAATTGTTTCTATTGAATATGGCCTAATATGATTATTTTCCTAATGTTAATTTCTATGCAATAGCAGGTTTACTAAGGCAATTTATAGTCTTCTCAGATATATAAATCTCAATCACATGTATACTTTCTACTCTCGTGATAAATTTAACATGCAACAGTCATTAAGCATAAAAACCCTATAAGCTATCTAAACCATATAGGTACTCTCGTCCTATATTGAAATTCAGTTCTATTTTACTATAGCATATTTGACATTCACTTCTCAGATCTCGCATCAAACTCATAGACAGATAATTGGTGATCAGGCAATTAAAAGTAAATAAGCACAAATAAAATAGAATACATAGAAATTAGGGGGAAAATTAATCATATTAAACCATAAACAATGTTAAACAATATCCATCTAACCCTAATTAAAGTGTTTAGCTACACATGTTCATTGAAGCACAATTACACATATTAACTTAAAGAAAAGAGATGAAAATAGAGAAGAGAAGAAAAGAAGAATGCTGAAAACCCTGAGCAGTATGTCTCCAGTATTGCAGTTGATCTCTCTACTCTGTATCTGAACTCTCACTTTTTTTCTCTCTGAAATTGCTTGATAAAATCAACTCCCTTCTTCCCTTTTATATAGGCATTGAAGGCCTAAAAATATGAAGAAAAAAAAACGCAATATTTAAATTCCCACTCGAATTTAAATTTTTGGGAAACCTCAAACGAGATATTTTTTTTCTGCTGCGTCGACTGATAGTATTTTAGTCATAACTCTCTCAATATTGCTTGTAATTGGACGATTCAAGATGTTCCGGAAAGATAAAAGAGAGATCTAGAACTTTCATGTTTCGACTTTTTCCAAAATCTAATCATAACACCGTCGAATTCAGGCTTGAAGTTTCAGCTTTATTTTCTTGCACAATTTTCTCTATTTTAAATATCATGATATTTTTATCTTTTTCCCATCATTTTCTCTGATATTTTTCGAATCTTCTTCTATTTTAAATCTGCACAAATAAAAGATAACAAGCGTAAAAATGCTCCAAACACGATTAAAACTCAATTAAAAATATACTCAACGTAATCTAAAATTAATACTAAAAATAACCTAACAAATTCCCCCAAACTAAGCTTTTACTCGTCCTCGAGTAAAATACTAAACAAACATTAAACAAGTCAATATCCAAAACATGAGTAATTTTCAAGTAGCTTCAATAACATGATTATGAAAAAAAAATTCACTTATGCATATAATCCTAAATTTCAGTTCAATTGCACCATTGACAGATTTCAATTTATTTTCATTTAGCTCATGAAACCATAGAATGCAATTAACTAACAATTAAACCACTTTATGCATGCCAATTACAATCATCAATCCACTAACCCAAAATTCCATATGCTTGCAATACTTACTATTCTCCACTAATATAGATTAATGCACAACCAAGAATCAGAAGGTCTTTCAAGGCTTGTAATGTTAGGCTTAGGGTAAAGGTAGTTGAAATGGTCATTTAGGCTTGTCTATACCATAAGCTTCTCCAATAATGCCAATCCCAATACCCCTTTTTCTAATTACATGAGAGATATATTTTTTTTTCTTTTTTTCAACAAGATTGCAACAACTTTCTATTTATTTTTTTTTTCTAGATTTGACACTGGTTGTCAGATTTTCTTTTTTTATCTTTTTTTTTCAAGTTGTTGCCAATCATTTTTTTCTTTTCACATTTTTTTTCACACACATACAACAACACTTCCCATATGAATTCCCCCAAACTAAAGATCTACTTATGGTATGGTTAGGGTTAAGTTTTGGATATTCATGGGTTTATCTTTTAGGCTCAATATGTGTAGAACAAAGAATAGGTTGAGGCTCAAAAAAGGGTAACTAGGATAAAATTACAGGGATGGCTTGAAAGGCACAATCGATCCAAAAAAAAATGCCTAAATCACTTTCCTAGTCATGCATAATTTATTATTTCGCCTCAAATAGCAAGCAAGCAAGTTCTAGAATTTATTTCAAACAACTTTCCACATTCAACAATCAGCATACATAAAATAATTCAATTACTAGCAAATTATCTAATATGATTCCATGTTCTTTCAAGTATAAAATTGAAATTAGTCAAGAATGTAATATCACCAAGCACACGGATTTTTCAAAAAAATAAATAAACTTTTCCAATCATGCTGCCTACCTACTTACGAATTGACTCACATTAAGTAAATTGACTCACAATAATAAAAACTAAAAATTAAAAATTAAAAGACATAAAACTTAAAAAAAAAAAAAACTAAAAAAAAACTAAAAATAAAAATTTAAGTCACCCCCCAAACTAAAGTGACACATTGTCCCCAATGTGACATTAAAGAAAAGGGAAAGGAAACTTACCTGAGCGCCACATCAACAAGCGGTTGACGCCTGTAATAAGCGTCATGCAAGACAACTTGAAAATTATTATTGTACTTGCCTTCAAGCTTGGCAAGCGATGAGTTTGAACAAAAGTCAGCACCAACAACATAAGACTTTGGATGATGAGCTTGGGGAGAAGCCTTTTGTAGCTTGCAGAGGATATAATATGGTGTTGATGAAATATATGGATTCATTGGTGGTTTATTAGTCAATATCATTGATGAAGTCGAATCAATGATGTCATATTCTTCCTTATCCTCCAATGTCACAGTATCTACACTTTCATCTAACAACCCTTCTTCTTGTTGCTCACTCTCCACTTGGCTATCCATACCCTTGCTTGTGATTTCATATTCAATGAGTTCTTCTTCACAAGGATCTTGATCTTCAATTGTAGGCTCATTATCTTTCTTGTATTCAACTAATGACCCTTGTTCGTTGTAGCAATAACTCTCATAACTTTCATTATTGGAGTTATTACATTCTGAATCATGAGCCACTAAATTATCACATAAGGATCTCACCATGTCTGTTAAGCGATTAATCTCTCCTGGAAGTGATTGCATAAGTGCTAATAGTTGCTCCTCTTTTTCAGTTTGTTGGGATGAATTTCGGCAATAAGGTGGGTATTGGTGACTCCAACCCTGAAGTGATGGATCCCAATGCCAGTCATAATCAAAATCTGCCATATTATTCAATAGATCGACTACGTCATAGCCTCTCATTAATAGAGGCGCTCCAGTCGCCTCTGCTCCATAATCAACCCAACTTCTTGTTTCATCGTTAAGTCCATTATAAAATAGCCACGTAAAACACCCACTTGAGAAAGTGGGATAACATCTCTCTCCATACTCTTTAAATCTCCTCCAAGCAGAATAGAATGGCTCATTGTGTTGTTGGGCAAAGTCCTCAAGATATAGCATCTGGATTTATCTTGCAGGTCAAACTCATAAGTAAAACATTAGTAAAATTAAAAAAAATAAACTAAATTAGTACTAAAAAGATAAAAAATTGAAACAACAAAATTAATACTAAAACTAAGAAGAAAAACCAAATTAGAACAAAATTTAATTTTTAATAATATTAACTATCACTCCCCGGCAACAGCGCCAAAAACTTGTTGCGATATTTTGCACACGCAAGTGTACGTATCGTTATAAGTAGTAAACTCACCAGGAGTGAGGTCGATCCCACAGGGAGTGTAGTTAAGTACGTTAAAATTAAACTTTTGCTTCTATTTGGTTAAATAAAAATAAAGAAAAAAAAATTAAAAATAAGAAACTAGTAAGAAACACTTATTCAAGAGAATTGGAAGTTAATAAAAACTAGGGCTTCGACTTCAATTGTTTCTATTGAATATGGCCTAATATGATTATTTTCCTAATGTTAATTTCTATGCAATAGCAGGTTTACTAAGGCAATTTATAGTCTTCTCAGATATATAAATCTCAATCACATGTAAACTGTTGGAAATTATTTTACCAGGATCTTAGATCTACTCACAAGTATGTTGATTAACATCCTAAATATGAACTTTCTAAAACGATGAAATAAACACATATAAAGTTTAGGAAACCTTACATTGGGTGCAGCAGAATAATATGACTCCTTCCGTTCAGATATCTAGCCCTTGATTCCTTTCTGTAGCAGAGCATTATCAATATCTGAACCTGGATCTCTTTCTCTGAATCTTTGATGCTGAAACTCCTTTTGCTGAATGTCTTTCTTCACGATCTTCCTCACTTTGATTGAGGTATCACTTGCTGTGTGTGGGCACTACTCATACACTAAGAATTTCGAAATTTAAGAGGGAAGAAAGAGAGAGGGAGTGGTCGGCCAGATAGGGAGAGAGAAGGCTCAGGTTTTTTTCTGAATGAAAAGTGTAATTTTCCTTAAGCCTTCACTATCTATTTATAGCATTCCACTAGGGTTAGGTTTGAATTATTTGGCATTAAAATAATGAAAATATCAGTTTAAATTGCCTACAAAAGTGGCCGGCCATGCTTAGTGGATTTGGGCATTACTTTTTGCAATTTTACAGTTTTATCTTTTCTGCATCTGATTTTCTCAAAAACGCCAATTTTCAAATTCAACCATTTAAATGTCAATTCTAACTATTTAATAACTATAAATAATTATTAAATAATATTGTCATTTATCATATTTATTAATTGAACCATACAAAGTATCATAATTAACAAATATGCCCCTAAAACTCTTGTTTTACAATTTCGCCCTTCCTTAGTGAAAAAATTCACAAATAGACATAGTCTAATTTGAGAATTATAATTGATTAATCAAAACCAATTATATGAGTCTTACAAGCAATATTATCTCAACTAATGCGGGGACCATGGGTCTATATAACCGAGCTTCTAATAAGTAGATCAAGAATTTATTACTAAAATTCACTAACTTATTAATTCTTTGTTGAATCTACGCATAGAACTTAGAATTGCACTCTCAGTATATAGAATGCTCTATATGTTCCACCATATAGACGCATCATTAGTTATCCATTGTTATAATCCTAATGTGATCAATAATCCTCTATATGAATAATCTACACTGTAAAGGGATTAGATTACCGTAACACCCTACTATGTATTTTATCCTTAAAACACTTGACCCCGTATAAATGATATTTCAGCTTATGTGAAATGAGTACTCAACCATTTATGTTCGTTTGGTCAAGCTCGAAAGAGATCATCCTTTTCTTACTATTCGCCAGATAGAAGCTACAGATTCCATGTTTATGTTAGCGCTCCCACTCAATTGCACTACCGTGTTCCCAAAATGTACGTATCACCCTGACCTAAAAGTAGGCTTAACTAACAAATAAAAGAACACGAAAAGCCTTTCAAGATTGAGCCTAATCATAACCGGATTAAGAACATTTGATCTAGGATCAACTAGGCGATATTGACTTGAATAGATATTACGGTAAGTTTAATAAATCTAAGTCAAAGTTCAATATCGGTCCATTCCGATGCATACTCCATGCATCCAACCTGAGCTTTACTTTAACCAATGCTCTGGAAAGAACATAGCATTTCTCCAAATACAAGTAAACTCTTGTTGTAGATTATCATATCAGTAAAACCCTGTGTCTGATAAATCTAGGAAACTTTATTCACATATTCATGTTTACTTTCCAATGTGTTGACAGCACAATAAACAGGATCAAGTATGTGAAAAGGGTTTCAGACGAATTCATACATTATGTACATATAATCATGAAATAAATCATGTGAACCATGCAACATTAAATGTTATTTCTGATCTATATTCATAAGTAAATCTGATTATATTGAAATGAGTTTTATTTAGGGCATAAAACCCAACAAACTCCCACTTGCACTAATATAAAATAAAAAGTGCGTTTCAAATAACAAGCGTAAAAATGCTCCAAACACGATTAAAACTCAATTAAAAATATACTAAACGTAATCTAAAATTAATACTAAAAATAACCTAACACTATCCACATTATAAAACAATTAAGAATAATTCATTTATAATCAATTTCAATCAATTATAATTATAATCAAAAAACCGAAATATAATTTCATCATTAAAACACACCAACCCTAAAAGTTTAATCTTGAAATTCTCCTAATTTACTCAATAATTTTATGCAAATAATATATCAAAAGAAAGAGAATTTAATGAGGAATAAAACCCCTAAACTTTTAAGATTGAAAAACAAAAAATTCAACATAAAATAATAGCGAAATTAATATGTAATTGATGAAAATTAACATATACATATTAATTGTTGTACAAATTATAGGTTCTAAATCATATACAATAGGCAATCTGATACCACATGTTAGAAAAAATAAAATAAACCCCAAGATCAATTTGTATATAACATAGAACGCAATAATAATATATAATAATTAAGTATGCATACCTGATTGATCCATAGCAATTACTTCAATTCGATCCGTAGCAATTACTTCAATTTGATATTGCAATACTATCAACTAAGTCTTCCTCCCTAGATCTCTAAATCAGAAGCAGTTTATTTATCTGATTATCAAAAGGTATACAATTGTGATGAGACAATATGTATTTATAGAGTTAGGGAGGGGACTTAGCTACATAACCCTAGTTGGACTGGGCCTGCTCATCAAAGGCTTCAGTTAACTAGAAAAACTCACACTTCTGCTTCACCTAGACTTTACACACAGATGCTAAGCCCATTAACAAGTGATCACCAACAATATGGGCTAACAGAACAAAGAACTATCCAATCAACCCAAGTTTTAATAAAACCAATAAAAGTTAATGTAAACCCAAATAAAAAGTGTAACATTATCTCCTACTTCCTACTAGACACCCCTCTCTCTTTCTCTCAGCATTTTTTTAGTGCGACAACCACGACCATGGCTGAAACGTTGTGCTCCAACCATCCACGACTGAGCAAAACCCCAAATTAGCCTCGTTGTTTTAGCAAACCCCTAATCTGTATCTTTCCCCTAACCAAACTTTCTCTCTCTCTCTCTCTCTCTCTCTCTCTCTCTCTCTCTCTCTCTCTCTCTCTCTCTCTCTCTCTCTTCTCTTGCCTTTCTTGCAGAAGCCACGCGGGTCGTCCCCATCGTCGAGAGCCCAAGAGCGAAATATGGTTAGCCTCAACATGCCCAAAAACCCTAACCTCGAGGCCCTTTGCACCTTTCGTTGTTGTGGTGGAGCTCACCGGATTCGAAGTTCCATGGCTTCGATAGAGCCACTTCGAGTCCTGCTGAGCCAAATAGGTGGCAGAAATGAGTTCATCTTGTCATGGGCTTCTAGATCGCTTTATTCTCATCATCCCAATGCACTCACTTTGATCAACGCCGGCCACCGTGCACGGTGGTTCTCCGACGAGCGTCACAGCCAACAACATCATTTCTTTTTTTCTTTTTTCTTTGGTTTTACCTTTTCAAAAAATTCTCGCTCTCATCATCGTCTCCCTCTTCGTGTTTCGTTTAGCCTTACTCCGATGATATCTCTGCAGTCCTTTGTTTTGGAGTTCTTATTTTGGGGTTCAAGAGGAAGAAGAAGAGGTTCTAGAGGGTTCTAGGTAGGGATGCACACAGGGCAGGGAATTAGCGGGGAGTGCTCTCCCCGTCCCCATCCACATTAAGGATTTTAATCACCATTCTCGCCCCATTCACGCTTATTCCCCATCAGGGACGGGGCGGGGAATCCCCTAATGGGACGGGGACGGGGACGGGGCAGTTAGTCCCCTATTATAAAAGTAAGGTTTATTTTAAAAATTTAAATGTATAAAATCATTAAATTAGATAAAAATATTAAATATTACATATTATTTACTATTCAATATAGTACTTATTATACAAAAATACAACATCAAAAATTGTAAAAATGATATTAATACACTAAAACAATACAAATGTATATATAAAATATAAAATATTAATAAAAAATAATTAATAAATGAAATGGGTCCCCGTCGGGGCGGGGAGTGTCATCCCCGTCCCCGCCTCGTTCCCCATTTAGACGGGGAATCCCCATGGGGAAAATATGCATCCCTAGTTCTAGTGGGTTGTGGTTTGCGGGTTAGAGAAGAAGAAAAACCAAAGAAAAAAATATATATATATTTATAATTATTTTTTAAAATTAATTATTTTTTTATTTTTAAAATTTTTAAATATTTTAAATTATTTTTGAATAATTAATATTACGCGGACCACTAAAAATTTACTCCATATACACTTGTGTACACTGTGGCATGTCCATTATGGCACTTAACTTAGTCTTTTGGACGGAATGGGTAAATAGCTAATAGAAAGAGAGTTTTGGTAGTTTTGCCACCAAAAAATCAATTCATGTGGTTAATTGTTAAAAAATCTAAGGTATATAACTCAATGAGTTAGAAATTTGAAAGTGAGCACTCGAATGGATAGAGCAATTTAGGACAAGCATTAAAATAAGGGGTTTTTTCATTAATGTACAAAAAAAATTAATATATTACAAAAAATGTGCAAAAAACTTAATTATAAAAACTCATACATTTTAATAACATATTTATTAATATTTACATCATTAGATATAATATTTACTAAACTTACTATAAATATATATATACATAATATTCTTTAAACGTGGATTATGGATTAAGGAGCATTAATGTGTAGTCATTATAACATGTAATTTTAAATTTTATTATTTATGATTATTGATTTGATACTTATAATAGTTACTAATATATGTATGGTATAAGTACATGATGAAAAAAATGAAATTTAAGAAGAAAACTAATTATAGTAATTTAATTAAAAGAATAAAATTATATAAATTTATTATACTAATAAAATATTTAATTTATAATAACATCATTGTTAATGTTTAAATTATTATAATTTATAATTATAAATATAATAATGTACTATGTTTATTACAGTAATTTTTTAAATTTTTTTAATAATAATATACATGTTTATTTGAAAAAAAAAACACTTTTACACAAGAAACATGCTTTTTTTTTTAATTGTAATATAAATGTTTAGATTTATTTTAGTGTGATTTATTATATATTTATGTTTATTTATAGTGTATTTATTATAAAATATACGATTTATTATATATATAAGTTGTTTTATGAAAAATAAATAAACATGTTCAAAAAATAAAATTAAATAAATAATAAACAGTTTAATATAATAAATATACTATTTTTTTTTTTTGTATAGTATAAATGTTTATTATCCATTTTACTATAATTTATTATAAAGATATGTTTATTTTAACAAAATATTTAATAAAAATAATAAACAATAATGTATTAATAATTTATATCTATGTTTATTTAAAATTAAGTAGAAAAAAAAATATATATTTTTACTAGTTATAAATATATTTTATATTTATAATTAATCTATATTTTTTTTACCAATATATATCTTTATTATTTAATAAATCACATGTTTATTAAAAAAAATAAACAATTTCATAAAATTAATTAAATATTTAGAATAATCTTTTATAAAAATAAACATACTAAATATTTTTATCTAAACAACATAATAGCATTTCAATTATGATAATATATAAGGCATATTGGACATATTTTAATAAAAAAATCATGATTATATATGTATTGATTTTGAAAAATATACCATACAATTATTATGTGAATCATGTGATTTGAATATTGGACATTATAAATAAAAAAAAAAAATTAGCCATAAAAATAGTTACACGAATTTAATTATGGTAAGTTTGACTCATTAATACATCTAATATAATTAAATTAAGAGTTTGTATGATTTTATGTAAAAATGTTTTCAAATGTATACATCTTTAAAATTAATTTTTTTTGCACATTTTTTGTAATTAATTAAAATAATGTATACATTTATGTAAAATGCCCTTAAAATAAATATTGAAACGAAAATAAGTTATGAATTATTTGGACAAACTACCATGAACAGTACCACAAACCGACTTTTCAGGATTTTAGAAAGAAAAATAGATAATCTTTTACATTTATTCTAGGAGCCATAACAAATGAAAATTAAATATTACAAACTTTTTTCTTTTGAACTAGAGGCAATATATTAGACAAATGGATAGAAATGTTGCTCTTATATTTTTTTTTTCACATAGAGAAAATAATTACATAAATACTCCTTAATAAGATTTGTCTAAAATACTTGTCCTAAATTAATCTATCCATTCAAGTGCTCACTATCAAATTTCTAACTCCATGAGTTAATACATTAGCCATGAATAAATATTTTCAAAGATCTGTGAGACTAATAGAGTTGAGACTTGGTATATTTTTCGAAAGCATCTATGTGTTATGGTTTGTGATAAGAGGGTTCAAGTTTGGTACCCACACTCACAACTCTAGATTTATTCATTAAATAAAAATAAATTTATTCAAAGTAATTTTGTATAGTTCTTATTGTCTTGTTAGTAACATTTTATTTGAATACTTATGTAATTTTAAAGTTTTTGACATGGAAAATATCATGTTGACAAATTATTTTTCGCTTGAATTGCTAGAGACTAACAATAAGCTAGTTAATGGTTGTGATTAAGGTTTAAATTTGTACATTTTAAGTCGTTAATTATGCACATAAAATTATGAATAAGTGAAAAAGACTATATGTGAATGTGAACACACTTAATTACAAATGTATCCATTATGAATTAACAGGTAGAATGACTATTTTGTTTTTGAGGCTCATTACAAATTCTGCTTTGTAGAGAATTAATTCCCTATATATGGCAGTTCTTGTGTACTTGTTCTTATTATTAGGGAATAAGAACAAGTGATGAAAAAAAAAATGCTCAAGTCAAGTGAATGAATTTGAATTTGAATTATTACTACATATAATTAACTCACAGTAAATACAGAATAAAGTACCAATGTAATATATATGGAAAAATGGGGTGGGAGGGTTGCAAGCATCATCGCAGCCTTGAGCAGATCTCAACTATGTTGGCACCTACTCAAACCACCAATCATGTGCATAAGCATAGCCCAACCCAAAACTTACAATTATTGTTCATTAATTAGTATACACAGTTCAAATACAAGCAATAGTCAATAACAAACAATGTAATAATATTGTATTCTAAATTCTGATGATGAGGAGGTTGGATTGGCTTGGCTTAAAGATTCATCTTCCAGACAGTAGTACGGCCAGAACCATCCCCTGTAAAAATCTGTCCTCCTGGACCCTTTTGAATTGTCCTGACTTCTTGTGTTGTGAAGAATCTACCTTTCTCTTCAAAGCTTGGCAATGCATACAGACGAACAGAATTATCATTACAAGAGCAAAGCAAAATGTTGTTTTGGTCATCAGATTCTTCTTTTTCTTTTGCATCACAAGTCTTAGGAGGGAGTGTTATCCCATTAAGTGCAAGAACACCCTGAAACAAACATATCATTACATATTATTATTATTATTGTAATTATAATTAGTAGTACTAAGTAATAGATTAATTAGGATGAATGAATGAATGCATACATGTCCTTCCTCATGGGTATAGACTGTCTCTACGTGGCCTTTCTCAGTGGTAGCCCAAATTTTGATAGTGCCATCCAATGAAGATGAGACTAAATAATATCCACAAAATGCAAGGGACATGACACCATCTGAATGACCTTTCAAGGTGGCCACACATTGTAAATTGTGATCCCACACCTACAAAACAATACAATATATATGATTATATATGTATGCAAGTAAAAGAGTAAGTAATGCAATATATAGATATATATATATTTATATGAGTATATGTACTACCTTGATTGTGTGGTCTAAAGAAGCTGAAAAAAGTCTGTTTCCACCATAACACAAACACACAACTGGACCTCCATGTTTCATGGAAGATGGAACACCAAGAGGGATGAAGGTTAGATTAGCAGTAGGAGAAGCTCCATCAGAGGAAGCTTGCCAAGCTAATATCTGACCACTTTGGGTACCAGCAAACAGAGTACCATTGACAACAGTCATACAGTTGACTTGACCAACAGGTCCCTCTCCATCAAGAGTGATTGTAATTTCAGGTCCAGTGGTAGCATTATTCTGAGTGTTCCAAACCTTGATTTCATTTGGGAGACCAATGAAAAGCCAAGGGCCTTCATTGATCAAACACCCAATTGGGACTCCAAAATTGATGACAGCAGTTGTTTTAGCAGTGTGGCAGTCCCAAATGTAAAGCTTACCATCGTAGCTTGTTGTGTAGAGTTTATCTCCAGAATTCGAATGAGGCAGAGCAATACCAGTCACCGCCTATAACGAGCCAATACCACATTTTCCAGAAGGAAGAAAGAAGGAACCATCATCCAATCCAATCCATGAATCCAATCTACGAATCCAATCCAAGAATCAAAAACAGTGAAAAGTAAAGAATGTAGCAAGAGTACCTTAGTGTGGCCGTGGAGATTTGCGAGGTAGGAGTAAAGATCACCCCGAGACCAAGAATGGACGAAACGACATCGACCCCCTCTGACACACCTCCCTTCAGCCCAAAATTTACACACTTTTTCCATTGATCCACTCTTTACATTCCCACTCACACTCTCACTCGCTCTTCGACGAAGATACGTAATACCCATATCTTCTCTTTCTCTCTCTTACTCTCAATCTCTCTCTTCTTCTTCTTCTTCTCTCTCTCTCTCTCTTCTCTTCTTTGGCTCTCACCTTTGCTTTCTCTTTCTTTCGCAGTTTCTCAATAACTCTCCTCTGTATTTATACAAAGCATCCGCCGACTTACAAAAAATCTATTTCCTTTTTAAAATTATTTCGTTTATTTGAATTTAAATTTCATTTTTCCTTTTTTAAAAATAAAATTATTATTATTATTATTAAAGAAAATTAAAATTATTAATATTTATATTTTCATTTTGATTCCACGTTTTTCTGATATTTCCCTTTTTTTCTGATATTTTTATTGTTAGAGAAATTGATATTTACAGTTATCTTTTTAAAAAAATTGATATTTACATTTTTTTTAATGATAACAGATATTTACAATTAATATACCGTATATTGATTTTTTTTTTTATAACACCCATTTTAAATTTGGATACTAATTATACCATATAAAATATATATATTTTGTTGATAAAAGAAAATATATTTTTTTATAAATAAAACTATTTTTGTTAATGGAAAATTTGAGTTTATGACCTCATTTTACGTACATCATAATCAAATGAGTTCATGATTAATTAATTAGTGTGTAGAATTACATAAATTTAATTACATTGGTACTTTATTATGTATTTATTTAGAATTAATTACATATACTAATAATAAACCAGTTCAGTCCAAGCCATATAATCAATATCAATCAATCATCAATATATCAATCAATCAATATCAATATCAATATATCAATATATATAAATAAAGAAAAGCAGAAAATATCAGATCTTAGGTGGCATCTCATCTTTTTTTCTAATTATTTTTGCTATTTTCTTAAACTTTCACATTTTGTTAAAAAAAAAATAACATAAGTTACATATTATTAATACTATTATTATTAAAAACATGTATGTAGTGACTTCTCATGTTTTATAACTCATTATTATTATTATTATTATTATTATTATTATTATAATAATAATAGAGAACTTTTTATATTCCTATTAAGATTAATATCATGTATATATAACTCTCTCTATTGAGAAAAATATCATCATCTTTTCTCATTTGCTTTCAAATATTTTAGGTACGTATCATATTCTTTTCATAAGTAGTAGTAATAAAAAATGATAATTTTATTTCTATTCATAGTTTCATCTCTTTCTATTCTAATAACCGAGATATCTCATTTTTTATTTATAATTTTAAACATTATAAAATTCTGAATAGTATTTATAGTGTGTCTATAAGAAAAATAAAATTACATATTACATTATAAATAAGAATCAATATTATTATTTTATTTTAATTTTTATTGTTATGAATATTTTTCAATTATATCATGAAATTTATGTAAAATATTTTTTTTAGAGAATTAAGATTGAAATAAAAAAGTAATAGTTAAGCTTTGCTTGCTACAATTCTAAATTTTATATTAATGCGTTTATAATTTTTTTTTTATTAATACCTTTCGTGAAACTTTTATGAAGTTTAGGGATTGCAGGACTTTTACAATCAATATATCAATATATATATATATATACTAGCAAAAATTACGTGCGAGGCACGTATACTAAATTTTATGCTAGTTTTTTTCTATGTTATTTGAAAATGATACAATTAAAAATTAAAGAAAAAATATTATTAGTTATTAGGTGAGATTATTATTATGTGTATTTAAATATTATAGTTTATAATGTTGTCAATTAAAAGTGAATACCGAATGTAATATATTTAATGTTTAAGAAAGCTTGATGATTTAAATATGTTCTTAAGTAATCCAAAAATAAATTAAAAGGTGATGTTCTAATACTTAAAGAAACATTACTTAAATTGGTGTAAGATAGAAAGAAATTAAAAATCAATCTCTAAATTGTTGATAATTGAAGATAGCATTTGTCTAAAAATTGTAGATAAGAAAACTAATGATAGTCATTGGTGGATTTCAATCTTCATTTGCTTCGATAGAGACAATAGTGTAATTTTTGTATTTTGCACTTTTCATTCTAGCCGGGTCCGCATATATCTGGATTGTCCATTTTTTCATTGATAAATTAAATATGGTAGTGTCGACAAAGCGGCGGTGTTCCTACAAATCGTGATGTATTTTCATTTAAAATGATTAGACATGGTGTGCATAGCTTATTTAATTAAAAAAATTAACTTATGAAAGACATGTAAAACTATTTTATTTTTTTAAAATTACACCTTTGCGGTATATTTCATTAGTTGGGCAGCAGTACACGAAAATATTTTTTCCACAATATCTGCGAACATGACAGCAGATAGGCTCTTTGTATTGTCATCAAGTTCAACATATGCTATAGCACTGTAAAATGCATAATAAGATTGTTAGTATCTTTTTTTTATTATTATTTTAACTTAATTTCAATAACATCATATGTTTTTTGTAATATACCGTAGTGCAAGAAATCCTTCCTGGCTGCATGATGGCTTGTCACATATAATTTTTTCATTGCGATTGTATAAATCTATTTTTTTATGACATGCGTCACATAACATGTAATAAAAACTCTGGACAGTATCAATTATTTTTATTGCCGCCTCAATCCAAAAATATTTTTTCTACATCCAAATTAAATGGTGTTAATAATAGTAAGATATTGAAACAAAAGTTTTATAAAGTAAATATAAAACTTTAATTGTGCTTCTAAAGTTCTACATCAACTCTGAAATTTGGATGTTGGTCACTATTTCGCTAATATATTTAATTGTGCTTCTGATTTATGAGCACGTGATCAAAAACAGTGCTGTAATGTACTCTCTGATTTGTTTGTTTTTTTTTTTTTTTGCATCTAATGCCTCAAGTTTAATTATGATAAGTTTTGGTGGGTTTTAGTAAATGTTTTTCTTTTTCTGGTTTGCATTAATAGCTAGAACATGGAGAAATTAATAAGATTGACATTCTTTTTTGTCGCAGCATGTACAAAGCAGCATAATTATAATAATGCTTCAAGTTGCTATTATTTTTATATAACAGAAAACAAAATTATAAATTTTATGACTTCTTAGTTATACTGTATGTGCTAAAATATAACTTTTTCTTTTAGTGAGTGTTTTTATAGGAAAATGGTAATTCTAGAAGAGAAGAAGAGAAGAAGAAGAGAAGAATCATAAATGTACAACAACAAAAACCCAATCGTATTTTTTTTTAGATTTAATGGGATTTATTTTATTTATTTTATTATATATAAATAAAAAATGACCCATGAATTTTTCATAAATTATTTTATTTTTAATAATAAATCATTTTATTTTTAATATAAAATAAAAAGTCTCCCACGAATTTCTCATAAACCAAGAATTCGGTTATATAGGCACACTTTATATAGAATAGATATAAAGGAAGGTTTCAAACATTCCATGTGGCAGCTTAATTGAGATTCTTTTCAAATCTCTCAATTCTTAATTTTCTAATTTATTCCTAATTTTTTTGATTTATTTAAATTTCTATTCGATGATGTGACATCTTCTCCTTCTATTTTTCTATTTTCTCAATTTTATAGTGTTCTCTAATCTTTTTCTATTGAGTATTAAAAAAAAAAAGTAACATCTATATTCTTAATTTCTAATCGTCTATTGGTATTCTCATTTAAATATATGTTTTTATTACACAAAAAATAATGTGGTATATGCATAGTAATTTTGTAAGTGTATATAATTGATTAATCTTTAACAAATTAATTTATTACAATATATATATAATTCTTTTGGGAAGATGAGTCTATTTCTATATGAGTTTATTTTGTGAATCTATCTTCTCTAATTTTTTTTAATCTAATTAACATTTTATTCTATTTCTTTCAATATTTAATTGTGTTTATTATTATTATTTTGTATTTTATTTAATCATTACAAATACAACTCAATTATTCCACATCAAATCATAATGATAATAACATTATAATTTCTTTCAATAAAATTAAATCGTTAATGACAATAACTATTATACTAATATATATATAGGGCAAGACTATGGTAGGACCTAGCAAAAGTTTCCTACCGGTAGGGAACTTTTCTTTGACCATTGATTTTAGATCATGTGGTTATTATGATGTAAGGTGTATACTCTTACGATAGGACTGCTGCATACGATTAAAACTTTATATATATTATAATAATATTTAATGATATTTATTTTTTTAAAAAGTAATATTAATAATTAAAAATTTTATTAATTTTATTTTGAATTATTATTATTTTTTATAAAATAATATTAATAATTAAAAATTTTATTAATTTTTATTTTGAATTATTATTTATTTTTTTAAAGTTACTTTGAATTATTTTTATATTGGTACTTATTTTTTAAAAAAAAATTATTTTTTCTAAACTCTTTTTTTTTTATCTTTTCATAATTTACCGGTGGTTTTTTTTTTTATGTTTACACCTAGTCTTTTCTTTGTTTTGCCTTTAGGTTGTGCGTAGTTATGGTGTTATTGACTGTTTTTCAGCGGTTTTTATCTTGTTATTTGGCTGCTCTTTTGAGACGCCAGTTATAAAAAAAAAATTAATTAATTTGGTTTGATTTTATTTTTTCTCCCAAAATAATTGAGTTTAAGAGAAGCAAGTTAGTACGGTTCCAATTAAAGAGCATCTAAAATCATTCAAGCGATCCCACATCAAAAGAATTTTTGAAAATAAATATCTATATAAAAATAATTTAAATTAATTTTAGAAAATAATAATAATAATTAAACAATTAAAATTAATAATTTTTTTTTGAGATGAATTAATAAATTTTTTGAATTATTAATATTATTTTATTTTTTAAAATAAATATATTATTAAATATTATTATAATATGGATAAAGTTTTAATTGTATACAAGCAATCTTATAGTAAGAGTATATACCTACATCATAATAACCACAAGATCTAAAATCAACGGTTAAAAAAAAAGTTCCCTACCGGTAGGGAACTTTTGCTAGGTCCTACCATAGTATTACCCTATATATATATATACTAGCAAAAAGCTACGTGCAAGGCACGTATACTAAATTTTATGCCGAGTTTTTTTTTTTTTTTTTTTTATGTTAGTTGAAAGTGATACAATTAAAAATTAAAGAAAAAATATTATTAGTTATTAGGTGAGATTATTATTATGTGTATCTAAATATTATAGTTTATAATGTTGTCAATTAAAAGTGAATACCGAATGCAATATATTAATGTTTAAGAAAGCTTGATGATTTAAATATGTTTTTAAGTTAATCCAAAAATAAATTAAAAATTGATGTTCCAATACTTAAAGAAACATTACTTAAATTGGTATAAGATAAAAAGAAAATTAAAAATCAATCTCTAAATTATTGATAATTGAAGATAGCATTTGTCCAAAAATTGTAGATAAGAAAACTAATGATAGTCATTGGTGGATTTCAATCTTCATTTGCTTCGATAGAGACAATATTGTAATTTTTGCATTTTGCACTTTTTATTCTAGCCGGGTCCGCATATATTTGGATTGACCATTTTTTCGTTAATAAATTGAATATGGTAGTGTCGACAGCGGCGGTGTTCCTGCCAACCGTGATGTATTTTCATTTAAAATGATTAGACATGGTATACATAGCTTATTTAATTAAAAAAATCAACTTATGAAAGACATGTAAAACTATTTTATTTTTTAAAAATTACACCTCTGCAGTATATTTAATTTTTTTTTTTTTTTTTGACAATGAACTTTCATTGAATCTGCAGTATATTTCATTAGTTAGGCAGCAGTACACGAAAAATATTTTTTCCACAATATCTGCGAACATGACAGCAGATAGGCTCTTTGTATTGTCATCAAGTTCAACATATGTTATAGCACTATAAAATGCATAATAAGATTGTTAGTATTTTTTTTTTTTTGTTATTTTAACTTAATTTCAATAACATCATATGTTTTTTGTAATATACCGTGGTGTAGAAAATCCTTCTTAGCCGCATGTTGGCTTGTCACATATAATTTTTTTCATTGCGATTGTATAAATCTATTTTTTTATGACATGCGTCACATGACATGTAATAAAAACTCTGGACAATATCAGTTATTTTTATTGCCGCCTCAATCCAAAAATATTTTTTCTACATCCAAAATAAATGGTGTTAATAATAGTAAGATATTGAAAAAAAAAGTTTTATAAAGTAAATATTGTAGTAGTCTTTACCTCATTCAGTTGCAGATTTTTCTTCAACTCTGAAATTTGGATATTAGTCACTATTTCGCTAGTATATTTAATTGTGCTTCTAATTTATGAGCACGTGATCAAAAACAGTGCTGTAATATACTCTCTGATTTTTTTTTTTGCATCTAATGCCTCATGTTTAATTATGATAAGTTTTGGTGGGTTTTAGTAAATATTTTTCTTTTTCTGGTTTGCATTAATAGCTAGAACATGGAGAAATTAATAAGATTATCATTCTTTTTTGTCGCACCATGTACAAAGCAGCATAATTATAATAATGTTTTAAGTTGCTTTTATTTTTATTTAACAGAAGACGAAATTATAAATTTTATGGCTTCTTAATTATATTGTATGTGCTAAAATATAACTTTTTGGATTTTATGGGATTTATTTTATTATATAAAAATAAAAAGTGACCCATAAATTTCTCATAAACTATTTTATTTTTAATATAAATAAAAAGTCACCCATGAATTTCTCATAAACCAAGAATTCGGTTATATAGGCACACTTTATATAGAATAGATATTATATATCTATTTATCTACATTAAGCTAATAATAATAGTCCATTAATAACATATTAGTAAAAACTGTTATCAATTATCTATAATTAATATTAATTCTTCAATTGAAGAAAAAAAAAACGTCTTCTCTTTTAAATTAAAGAATACTAAAGGATTTCTCTTTTTAAATAAAAAATAAGAAAGGTTATCAAGCTATATATGGTGAGACAAACAATGTACTTTCACTAATTTGTATTTAAGAAATTCTATTATTTTGCATGAGGTAAAATGGTCAGTAATCAAAATGAGTATACAACTTGAAAGATGTAAAGACTTTTGATAGTCTGATTATGCACATTTGTAGTTCAATCCTAGCAAAAAAGAAAAATTAGATTGTACTCCAGGACTTCTTGGATGACTCTTGAGGAAAAAGTAATCAAGAAAGTTGAAAGGCTTACGGGTATGGAAAAATTGCTATGTTCTCTCTAATTTTTTTCTTCTCATTCTTGATATTTTCTGCCTCTAAACCTTTCTTAATTTTCAGTTTTGGATGGTCTCAAAAATACATTTTTGGTTTGAAGAAGAAGCCAATAAATTATCTGGACATTTTAACTTTTGAAATTGAGATTGATCTCATGTTATTAATTCATAATGTATGTTCAGTATAGATATTTGGTAGAATTTTTGTGTAAATTTAGCTTTTTATCATGTTCATGTTCATATTGAGGAGGTGTACAATATCTTTATTGTTTAATTATTTATTAAGTTGTAATCTTATGCAGTGAAAGTACAAGATAATATTCTTATGATTTTATTTAAATGTCAAAGACAATATAATTTATGTTTACATTTTATGCTCTATTTTTTAATATCTTCTTTAGTGTATCAAAATTTGTAGAAACAAAAGCCATAAATAATAGATTAAAAAATACAGTAAAGAAAGGAATCCAAAAACTTTTTCTAAAATAAATAGATACATTGAATAGGTAATCTACTTTTGAGTTCGAGCTTTTGGTGTAAGAATGTACATACCAAACCCATCCAAATATTTAGTGAATTTGTACTGGGTTTGGGTGCCACTCAAATTCGTTCCAACCCAAATATAAGTTATGTGACACCTGAATCTGATTTGCTTCATCTCGATTACATAGAATTATAAAATGTTACATTTATATTTTCCTATGATAATTATTTGATATTGTCTTACAATTTTTATCATTTTTTTATTTTATTTTGTCAGCTTCAAGTATTTTTTGTTCACTATTATATTATAAATATTTATTTATAAATAAAAAAAGTATTTACCTTGTATTACTTTTTAAAAAGTTTTAAAAAACTAATTGTGTATTTTGTAATATTTATTGTTTAAATTATTGACTGAAAAATACATACATAAATTGAAATAAATATTTTTCAATCTTAATTTTTTCATATATTTATTTTTTAATACATAATTAAAATTTATGCTAATCACAATAACAAAAAAAATGATATATTTTATATTTACGTAAAAAGTTATACCATTACAATATATAATGAATTTATATGTTTAATAGTTTTAATTATTATAAATAATTTTATTCGAGATGAGCATTTATATTTACTGTATTATGACTAATATTTGTGTTAATCACATATAAAAGATAGATTTTACATAAATATATTATATAATTTTAAATTATTTATAAAAAATAAAAAAGAAAGTATTACACTTGAATTTTTTTATGTAACTAAAATTAATTTTTATTAATATAAATGTTTAAGAAATTAGTAAAACCGCGCGAAGCGCGGATCTATTCCCTAGTTAGACTATAATAGAAGTATTCAATCTCTCTACAAAGCAGAATTTGTAGTAATCTCTACAAAGCAGAATTTGTAGTAATGAGCCTCAAAAACAAAATAGTCATTCTATCTGTTTATTCATAACTAGGTAACGAACCGGGCTTTGCGCGGTCTTTAGACCTATATATATATATGTAAATATGATATTTTATATTCAAATTTTTGTTAGTAAAATTAGATGAAAGTTTTAAATCTAACAATTTTAATAGTTCGGAAAAAATTTCAACGACTTAAAAAGTTAAAGAACATAATTTAATACTTGTTAAAATTCGAGAAAAAAATTATTGTTTAGCTTTAATTTCGTAACATAATCTTAATGATAAATTTATCTAACTTGTGATTAGTATATAGATACAAATGAACAATAACTATAACCTTGAAGAGATAGTAGGTCTAAAATTTATAGGTAGTAAGTACCATTTGTTACTATTATTTGGAATTTTTTAAAATAGACATAATTTATACTATAAATATAATATATAATAAGAATGGTATTATTAATTTGTGACCATTTACTGTAATTAATTAAAGTAAAATATCAATAGAAGGGTATAATTTAAACTAAGCAAATGGTTCCATGAAATTGATTGTACTATTATTTCTTATTAATGTTCCAAAATTTTGATTGATGATCTTCTTAATTAAACAATTGATAATATTTACATAGGAAATTAGTACTAATGCAGCCAATCGACAAACAAATATATTAGAAAAAAGCAAATATGAAATTAAATAAAATAAATTTTATAATTGAATTAATCTAGATAAAATATAAGATTGAATCACATATAGTTATATAATAAACTTTCGATAACTATAGTTATATAATAAAATAGCAATGTGATAAAATAATAATAAGGCAATAATAACATGTAGTGATAGAAAAATAGATATGAAGCTCAAAATGGTACTCATAAACCATAACACTTTACTTGAAGAATAATCATAACTCAAAAAAAAAAAAAAATAGAATGAGTCTTTTCAACTAAGTTTCCATTAAGATTCTATAATACAAAATGAAAATAATTTTTATTGGATTTATGATTCTATAATACAAAATAAAAATAACTTATAATAGATCTAAGAATAAATCAAGTTTATTAGAAATTTTACAATGCAATCTTCACAAAAATAATGTCTAATTTCTACATATATGTGTTACTCAATGATGAGTACTCATTATAATTTAGATTGTAACACTATTACATAGCACTAACAAAGAAAAAAATATTAATACATTGTAATCACTTTTTACTTTTGCCAATAAAAGTGTAGTAGCATGTCTACTAAATTGCTTCAAATATTTTTATAAAACTCTTCTCTATACCACCTTCTGACATCCTCCCTCTTCTCCCTCAATAACAAATTCTTATATTAAAAAAAAAAAAAAAACACATACTAAATTGTAAAATATTTTACAATTCAGAATAAAATTTCAAAAATAACAAACTAAAATTCACATCAAATTTTAATACACAGTTACAAAATTTTACATTCTGCAGTTGATAAATTAATAACATTTCATCACTAATCACATATTTTCAAAATAAATAAGAAAGTTCTAAGCAAAAGAGTTTAAAATTTATCTTTTTCACCTACAAAAGAGTTTTGAGCTACCTACAGTAAAAAAATTATATTAATTATCAAAAACTAATTTCTGTCCTTTCTAGCAGAACTGTGTTATAGCCAAATATACATCAATGACATTCTACGCACTCTAAGAAACTCTGCTTAGACATTCCCTTTTCCTTTTTCTTTGCCCTCTTATCTGGCTACTTAAGCCAACCTGCACCACTTCATCCTTCAATCTCTTTTCCATGTTTTATGTGGAAGTCAATTGCTCCTTTTCATGTTTTCTCCTAGTAAAAGAGAATAAAATTAGTGGTGTAATTCAATTTTTTGTCTTATTATTTAATAAAATATAACCAAGATTGAAGAGTTCACTCAAATCCAACCATAACAATAGACAAATAATAAAATATAGAATAAGATATCTATCAATAAACAAAACTTAGTGGCTAGAAAAAAAAAAGGTGAGAGATTTACCATGTGATTTTCTATTGTAGGGTGTTTTTCATGATTTGTGGCCTTGATTATAGCAATGTCTAATTTCTGAAAAAACATTATTACCAATTATGAAAATCTATTATAATTTAGTTTGTCACACAAACAAATAATACTACAAAAGAAAATAATTCATCAAAAATTCATATTTTTTCAAAAATCTCACAAATATAAAATAGAAACTCAAAATTTTAACTTAAAGAGAAAATAAAAATTATAATTGTTTAATTATTTATATATATTGTCAGTGTTGTAAGACAATTTAGTTCAATGATCCAAGAAAGTTGATTTTAGAAATATATTTACTTTTTAAACAAATAATCATTATGTGAAGCTTTTTGTCATTTTTTAGTTTGACTTGATCTAAACAAAATTTATAAATTTATGAAACAAAATAAATTGATATGCCAATGAACTTCATTATTTAACATGTAGAGTAATGATACATATACATAAACTTATAAAAGAGTACTTTCTTTACAAAATAATCTCTGCATCAATATAAAGACATACACTCACAGCGTCAAGAATCACTTTTTCACCAACCAAACAATCAAAAATTGTTAAGTTCAAATTAAGGCAAAAGACAAAAAAAAAAATAGAAAAATTAAACTTAATTAAGATTAATGACAACACTAAACAAAACAACATTCTCATATGAAAATCATTTTTCAATGGCAGAACATCATCATCTCTAATAACTACATATGGTTATAGTAAGCTTTCCATCTTCTCATAATAATAATACAAAGAACACTCGCACTACTTTTGAAATAGAAACAGTAGAATTTTCCCATTAGTCCCAATTGCTAAAATGTTTTTCCCTCTTCGATCATCCTTTCCAATTAGAAAGTGTCAGTATTGGGTCAAGAACCCATGCTATTCTACAGATCTGAAAAATATAAAATTAAAATCAAAATTTTACAAATTGGTAACAGTAGAAGAAGAAGAATACCAAACATAAAAAATATTAACCAAAGCTGCATTTCAAAAGACCAAAATACCATTTTAAAGGTTAAGCCAAAACTAATTTCAGAGATTCAATTCGTGAGATTTAAGACTCAATCCAAACCAACACAACTAAAATCAAATCATTAGAGATAGTCATATTGTCATTGTTAAACTTTCAGAGATTAAACCCAAAACTCATTTTAGAGGATAAATTGAAAATCCACTCCAGAGATTAAATCCAAAAAAATTAAATAACTGAATCAAAAATTAAGCCTTTTTCACAGTCTTTTCCTACTCGACCAATAATTTATCTTTAACACACTCTGCAAAAATACAAAAAACCTATACAAACTCAGATTAGATTTTTGGTGAACAACCTTGTTAAAATCAATATACATACATAAGTAAATTTGAGAGAAAATAACGTAAGAGATTAATTTAAAAAAAATCTTCAAATTAAGATAATTACATAAGACATCCCAAAATACAGTTTACTTTTTATAAAACCTAATTAAGAAAGAAAAGAAATCAACTTTATATAAAAAAATTAGATGAGATTTAAGACTCAATCTAAGCCAACACAACTAAAATCAAAAAAGAGATTGTCATACTATATTGTCAATGTGAAACTTTCAGAGATTAAGGGAGATATTAAGGGAGAGGAAGAGATCGTTACCTGAAGCCTAGGATCGAAGAGAATAGAGAATCACAGGAAAAAGGAAGTAAAGAAAACTGAAAGAAGAGAAACGAGTAAAAAAAATCTCAATTAAGAAAATTTAGGTTTCGTGATTTGTGGGGTTTAATTTTTTTTAAAAGAATAATTATCAGGAAAATTACGAAAAAAAAAAGAAAATTAGGTTTCATTGTAATTTTCCACATCATCAGTCATCTCTACAATATTATTTGTATAAATTAATAATTAAAAAATAGAGAAGAAATATAAGAAAATAGATAAATAAATATTTATGAAGCTAATAAAAAATTCAAAAAATAAGAGAGTTAAGGAGAGAATAAATAAGACTAATTAGAGAAATATTAGAGCGCCACGTCACCCGACTCATACTTCTCCTTTATATATATATATATATAGATGGATACATTGTTGGAAATTATTTTACCAGGATCTAGATTTACTAACAAGTATGTTGGATTAACAACCTAATATGAATTCTAAAACAATGAAAATAAACACTTATAAAGTTAGAAAACCTTACAGTGGGTGCAGCGGAATAATATGACTCCTTCCGTTCAGATCTCTAGCCCTTGATTCCTTTACGTAGCGAGCATCACCAAGATGCGAACACGGATCTTCTTTTCTCCTTCTTTGATGCAGAAATTCCATAGTCTTCCATACTATGATTGAGATACCACTTGATGTGTGTGGGCACTACTCATCACTCAAGGGAATTCGAAAAACAGAGAAGGAAGAAAGAAAGAGAGAGAGTGGCGGTTTCATAGTGTTTGAAAGAATAAACTGTAAAGTGTGTGTCTCAAAACTGAAGCCTTTACCTTCTATTTATAGAATACCACATAGGGTTAAAGTTGAATTATTTGGTATTTAAAAAATGAAAAATAAAATGAGAAATAAGAGCATTAAGTGGCCGGCCATTCATTGAGGGAAACAAATCCTTCCACTTTTCAAACTTTCCTATTTCATCATTTCTAGTTTCCCATTTTCTCAAAATTGCCAATTCTCTCTTTCAACTTCATAAATGTCAAATCTAATTATTTAATAACTATAATTAATTATTAAATAATATATTGTCATTTATTTTATTTATTAATAAAAACTAATCAAAGTTTCCCAATTAATAAATATACCCTTTAAACTCTCTATTCTTGTTTTTACCCTTGCTTAGTGAAAATTCATAAAGTAGACATAGTCTAACTTTTAGAATTATAATTGATTAATTAAAATCAATTAACTGAGTCTTACAAGCAGTATGGCCTCAACTAGTATGGGGACCATGGGTCTATATAACCGAGCTTCCAATAAGTCGAACCGAATTTACCAAGTAAATTCCCTAACTTATTAATTCCTCATTGAATCCACACTTAGAACTTGGAATTGCACTCTCAGTCATATAGAAACGCTCTATATGTTCCACGATATAGACACGTCATTAGTTATCCATTGTTATAACCCTAATGTGATCAATGATCCTCTATATAGATGATTTACCTTTGTACGGATTAAATTACGTAACACCCTACAATGTATTTTATCCTTAAAACACTTAACCCTGTATAAATGATATTTCACCTAAGTGAAATGAGATCTCCACCATTTATCTTCGTTTGGTTAAGCTCGAAGGAAATCATCCTTTACTTCTATTTGCCAAATAGAAGCTATAGATTCCATATTTATGTTAGCGCTCCCTCACTCAATTGTATTACCGTGTTCCCAAAATGTACGTATTACCTTGATACAAAACTGGGCTTAACTAACAAATCAAAGAACACGAATAACACTCTTGAAATTGAGCCTAACCATATCAGGATTTCGATCATGTGATCTAGGATCAACTTATGATATTGAATTGAATAGATATTTACGGTAAGTTTCAAAATCTAATTCAAAGTTCAATATCGGTCCATTCCAATGCATACTCCATGCATCCGATACTGGTAAACTTTGCCAATGTCCTGGAAAGGACATAACACTTTTCCAAGGTGTAAGAATACCTATCGCTGATTATACCATGTCAGTCTAAATCCAGTGTTCTGACAAATCAGGGAATCTACTTTTGAACATATAATAAAGATTATATTCCACTGTGCTGACAACACTATAATCTTTAACAAACTCATATGTCCTGGACTTAAAAAGAATTCATACATTATATACATATTATCATGAAATAAATCATGTGAACCATGCAACATAAAATGTTATTTCTGATCTTTATTAATAAGTAAATCTGATTATATGAAATGAGTTTTATTTAGGGCATAAAACCCAACAAACTCCCACTTGCACTAATATAAAACAAAAAGTGCATTTCAAATAATCACTAACACCTTGATATACCAATCAAGTGTAATAGTAGTATACTCCTCGTAATGGGATCTGACAGGTTGAATTAAACACAACCTCTTCTCCACCATTACTCTTCCTTAATCACAAAATCCTTGATAATGTGAAATTCCTCTCTATATGTCTACTCTTTTGGGATACTGGATTCTATACTTTTGGGCAACTACTTTTTTGTTATACAGGAAGTAACCCTAGTAGTTAAGGCAAGTTGGAACACTGCCACAAATGTATAGAACTTTCCTTAGACTGAAAAAGTATCTTTCCTGCAACTTTTAACATTCAGTCTCTTTCTGGTAGACCAAGAGATTTCAGATAGGTTTTTACACTTCTCCAAAATCGCTACTCCACCCCCAAAGTAATCACCATCTCATCAGCAGACTTTCTAGCACACAGGCAAGTCTCAAAATCTGATGTGGTGTAGTCTAAGAGTTTTAAACAAAACACCCTTATTGACTAACATATAGTTCCTCTTCTTAATCTTAAGATTTACTTGATTGTCTTCCAATGTTCCTCTCCTGGATTAATCTGATACTTACTCATTACTCCCACTCAACAGCAGGTGTCTGGTCTAAGACATACTAAAGCATATATGAGACCTCTCACTGTTGATTTAAGAAATTCTTTCATGGCTTTATCTTTTCTGGAATAGTTGAGACTTTTCCTTAGATAAATAAAATCTATGTCTAAGAAGTTGTGAAGCTTCTATAGATTTCCATTGGAAAGAAAATGCATCAGCATCTCATGCTTGCATTAGAGTAAGTAATTACCAGGTATACCACAAGCCATAGGTTTAGATAAACTCAAACCTATAATACTAGGAACCAAAAGTTTTGTTAAGTCCATTGAATAGACTTATTAACGAAAATTTCCTTTCATGTCCTTGTAATAGAAAACTTTAGGTTACTCCATGTGAATGGATCAAACCATAGTTCTATTGGCTTTCTTCTTAGTTTCTTATCTTGACAATCCATTACTTGTTTAAACTCATAATGGATTTTAATCACTAGTGTCTTCCAAGTCATAAGAAGGTAAAGTTCCTTGAAACTCTCCCACTACAACAAGGTACCGTGAACTATGTCAAAGAAAACTAAATGGTATAGACCTCTTCAGTTGTGTTAAGACAACAGAGGCAGTGGGATCATCTTGTAACGAATAAGATGATAGAACACTTATGGAATCAAGAAAAAATATCTCCTTTATTTGCTACTTTACTTTCAGACTTAGTCATTTTCTTAGAAAAGTAGTATTTGTTTAAACAAACACTTTCTTATCTAATGACTACGGAATGCTCCACCCCTAATCACTTAGAATAGCTAACAAACATGCAAACTAGGGTTAGCAGTTCTAGCTTTTCTTAAGATTTCAATTAGGTCATCCATGAATCTAGTAATGATTTACATTAAGTATACAATCATTACATCATTCTGAAATTTTATTTCCATAGAAGGATTTAGGCAACGACTAGTAACTAATCATCAATATGCAACTCGAATTTCTGGGGAGGTAAGTTTGGATATTATTCAAAATCAAATTAATGATCTTTGAACTGCATATCTACTAACTTTTTCTCCACCCCTATCAGTTCGCAAGATCTTTAACCACTTACCTTCACCATTGCTAGAAATTCATGAAATTTTTTCAAACATTTCAAATTTCTTTTGCGTAAGGTAAAATCTAGAGTGATCGTTTTAAGAATACAACGAAAACTCATATCCACCACTGAATGTACATCCATCTGCCAATGAGATGAACTTAATTTCATTGGATATAGGCATATTAACTCTTTGCAGAGACTGATCTTGTCAAAACCACTATGAACAAGATACAAATGCCATAGATTTATAAAATGTGGTTGTATCTTTTGATGACTTACTTTAGTTACATCAAAGAGTTCTTAGAATAGTGCAAGTGGATTCTGGTCACAGAATCCTAAACTCATACAGTTTGAATCCATTGATAGAAAATGGTTATTAAACACTTGTGAAAGTGTAACTGTATAATTAGTAACTCTTTCTTGGACCACCACTACTAATCTAACTCTATGATTTGCCTATACAAGTAGGAGATATCTAAGATTGAGGATTTATATCATTTAGGGATATAATTCCGGGAATATAATCATATGCGTCATCTAATTTCTTAAGAGAAAATAAGACTTTATATGATTTATAGACCATTCATCCAATGATATGTCATTAAGCTAATTCGAAATGAATAAGCTAAGAGGAATTAGGATAATTTCGTTTTAAATAAGAATCCAACGATGCTCCGATTAGCGAGAGTCAAAGTAATCTTATTTATACAATCTTCTTGTTTCATATTGTAAAACACTAGTCTAAAGTGTCATCAATTGATGAACAACTAGATGTTGCATATACAATATTTATCTTTCGAGATCTAACACTATTATGTTAGTCTAATGGTGAAAATCCATTAGGGATTTATCTCATTAGAAAAACAAATCAAGTTAGACCAACAATGAAGATTCGAAATTAAACTACAATTTAATAACAGAAAATAACATGGTTCAATACAAATTCATACACAATTCGGAAATTATGAAGCACATAGCAAGTAGGAATGACAAGTGAAAATACTAAAACATACAATCCTAAATAATTTCCAAGGTTTTCAACAAACTGATATCAGTGTCCCGTTTAGGCGAGAGTCAAAGCTACCATCCATTGAATAGAGTTGTCAGCTCGTCTAAAATGTCAAACATTCTAGCAACCTTTTATTCGATCAAGATGTGAATCCGCGTTGTCCCGTTTAGGCGAGAGTCAAGGCTATTCTATCTTATGAGCTTCCACCATTGTTTCATATTCTTGCAAGTCTTATACAGTCGCCACCATTAGGGTGATCATAAACTATATAAAAAACTTACAAGATTACTTATCTTTCGAGATTAAACGGTACTAACTTGCTAATGAACGTTCCTCCATTAGGGAGGATTACTCACTAAAACAATAGCTATGTAAAACCAACAATGGAGATCGAATATCCTTATAATAATAAAGCTCATTATTTAATGAAGGGTTGTATTTTCTTCTAATATTTATTTTAATCCATTTATTTTAAATATATATTTATTTAATTAAAATTTCCAATTTAGAATGAAAAATTCCAAATATAAATTTTAATTTAATATTTATAAATTATACTTAGATAGATAAATAACTTGAATTATTTCCATCTTAGTAATAATTTCCATAAATATTTAGAAAATTATTCAATTTAAGTTGTTTTAAAATTAATTTAAATTAATTTACAACTCAAATTTAATTTTCTATAAATATATATTGCATTTCGAAAATGCTTTAAAATAAAATAAAAATAAATCCTGGAAAATTACCTTAATTTTATGTTGGCCCAAAATTAATAAAAATTAATTTTCAACAAAAAATATAATTTCCCTATTTAATTAAATATCTAAGAAAAATTTTAAATATTTAAGTATCATGATTAAAAAATCAACTTAAATATTAATTTTCTATTTAATTAAATACACTTAGAAAAATACTTCAAGCAAAACAGATAATATCTATCTAGACTTTTATAGACTAATTAATCCAATTTCTAATTATAATATATTTTAGTTCATTTATTTTAATTAATCATTAAATGAAAAAATCAATGATTTAAGTTGGTCCAAAATTAAATAAATAATTTTCAACTTTAATCTATTTTTCAAATAAAATTCGAAATTTCTACATTAAAGAAATGTAATTTCGAAATTTTGGGAAATGATTAATAAAATAAAATAAAATATATTCTGAAAATTTTTCAAACTTAAGTTATTCTGAAATAAGATTCCAAACTTAAAATAATTTTCAACTTTAATTAAATAACATGAAAATAACAATATTAAAGTATCATGATGAAAATAAACTTAGATATTGAAATTTTCAATTTAATTAAATATATTAAATTCAAGAAATAAATAATTAAGTAAAGAGGAAACTTAATTATTAATTCTAGTTTAATACTAGGAAAATATACTAAACTTAGATTGTACCAAAATTAATTAGGAAACAATTAATTTCACAATCAATGATATTTTCCTATTTGATATTAGAAATAATAACTAGTACTAGAAATAACTATCTAGAATATTGTTAGGTTTTATGCCCTAAATAAAACTCTTTACAATCTGATTAGTTATCAATATAAGAAATTTGAAGTGATTGATGTTTGCATGAATTTTACATGCTAATGGTTTAATATGTTTAATATGTTTATTACATTCATACACACAAAATCAGTTAAATCCAGATCATATGTTTATTCACAATTACAGTATCGTCAACACAGTGGAATGTGATTGTGATCATATGAATCAAAAGTTTTGGTCCCTGTTTCATCAGTGTTATTGGATTTACACTAATGTGATAATCAGCGATGATGTGTACTTACACTTGGAGTAAGTGTTATGTTCTTTCCAGGACATTAGTAAAGTATACTAGTTTCGAATGTATGGAGTATACATTGGACTGGACCGATATTGCAACTAAGTTAAGATATTACAAACTTACCGTTATACATATCTTTCCAAGTCAATATCAGTAGTTGATCTTAAGATTGAAAAGAATCTAAATCCTGATATGCTTGGGCTCAACTCAGGAGTGCTATTCATGTTCTTTGATTTATTAGTTAAGCCTACTTTTGGGTCAGGGTGATACGTATATTTTGGGAACATGATAGTATGATTGAGTGGGAGTGCTGAACATAAATATGGAATCTATAGCTTCTACTGGTGTATAGAAGTTAAGTGATGATTCCCTTCGAGCTTAGCAAATAGAAGTAAATGGATGAGCTCTTGTTTAACTGACTAATTATTAGATCACTAAACACCATTTACAGGTAGCTAAGTGTTTTAAGGGGCAAAATACATTAAGGGGTGAGAACGGTAAAGAAATCCCATCTCGATGTAAATCATCTATATAGAGGATCTTTAAATCACAATAAGATTATAACAATGGTTAAATGAGATAGTATATTGGTATCGTGAAACATACAATATGCTCTATATAAGTCTGAGAGTGCAATTCTAAGTTCTAAGAGTGGATTCAACGAAGAATTAATAAGTAGGAATTTACTTGGTAAATTTGGTTCACTTATTGGAAGCTCAGCATATAGATCCATGGTCCCCATTCTAGTTGAGAACATTCTGCTTGTAAGACTCATTAATTGATTCGTGATTGATCAATTATAATTCTAAAGTTAGACTATGTCTAATTTTATGAATTTTCACTAAGCAGGGGTGAAATTGTAAGGAAAAGAGTTTTCTGGGTTTATTTATTTATTAATAGACTTTATATGTCTAATTAATAATTAAATTAAATGACAATATTATTTAATAATGTATTTTAGTTAATAAATAATTAGTTTTGGCATTTAAAAGGTTAGAATTGGAAAATTGGCATTTTTGAGAAAATAGAGATAAAATTTGATAAAATTGCAAAATTAAGTGAGGCCCATTAACACCATATGGCCGGCCACTTATAAGGCTTTTTCAAATTAATATTTTCATTATTTTAATGCCAAATAAATCCTAACCTAAACCTAGTAAGTTGCCTATAAATAGAAAGTGATGGCTCATTCACAACACATGCTTTCATTAGCTTTCTGACAGAATTTTCTCTCTTCAGAAAAACTGAGCCTTCCCTCACTTTCTACCTTGGCCGAAATACCTCTCTCTCTTTTCCCTTCATCTTTTTCGTGACCCTAGTGAAAGAGTAAGTGCCCACACACAGCAAGCAGTAACTCAATCATAGATTGGAAGACTGTGAAGGATCAAAGCTTGAAGAAGAAGGAGATTCGGGCTCAGATCTTGATTATACTCTGCTACAGAAAGGAATCAAGGGTTAGAGATCTGAGTGGAAGGAGACATTTATTCCGCTGCATCAATGTAAGGTTTTCTTAACTTTATATGTGTTTAATTTATCGTTTTAGAAAGTTCATATTTAGGATGTTAATAAACATACTTGTGAGTAGATCTAAGATCCTGGTAAAATAATTCCCAACAACTGGCCTTAGAGCCATGGTAATTGATTTACTTACATGTAATTTGGACTTTAAAACGATTGTTTGTATGTTCTTTGGATGGTATCATGTTGTATTGAGTGTTATTTGATGATTGATTGATGTTTGTGAAATTTTCGTGAAAAATAATTGTGATTTTGTTTCTGGAATTATTTTTATTGGATAGTATGGAAAAAATTAAGCAAGTTAGCCTTTTACAGAACTCAATTTGGATTTTATTTGAATTAGTTATGATTTTTTGAAGATTTGGAAAAATCGGGGCTGTGTTGATAATTTCTTGCGATCGCAGATCTGTCCGTACAGTTTCGATTTTTTTCATTTTTCTTCGATTTTTCATGCTTTTTCATGTAATTAACCTCCAAATTTTTGTATGGTTTTGTATATATACTATTACTATTCCTAATTCAATTCTAATTATCATTTTGAATTAATTTATTTTTTTTTATTTAATTCAAGATATTAGTGCAATTTGAATTTGAATAGAATTAGTATTTATCTTCTTGCTTAAAAATCTATCTTATTTTAAATTTGATTATATTTTTTTTTAAATTTAAGGTCAGATTTTATAAGATATTTATAATATCTTTTAAGATATTTTAAAATATCTTATCTTTTAAGATTTTTTTTTAAAAATCAAATCTTTTTAGATATTTTGACCTTATTTAAATTTAAATAAGATATTTATAATCATGTAATTTTAAATAGATATAAGATATTTTTCTAACTTTTAAATTTTGTTATTTTATTTATTCAAATTAAATTTAAAATCTGAAAAGATATTTCTTTTTATCTTTTCTAATTTTTTATTTAATTTTTATTTTTAAAATAACATTTAATATTTAAAAGTAGTTAGTAAGTTTTTGAAATGATATTTAGGTTGGTTGAAACCTAATTTTTCAAAATTGTAGGTTTAATTTTGAATATTTTTTTTAAAATAGTTTCGAAATTTAAAATATTTTTTTTTATTTAATTTCGAAAAATAAATAATTTTTTTTTATTTTCGAAATCTAAATTATTTTTTTTTAATTAAATATTTTTTATTTAATTATTTATTTTTCGAAATTATTTATTTAAAATTAAATAAATCCTACTTCCAACTATCCAGCTAACCTTGTTGCAGGAGTATATGGTTTAAACTTGTGTGTAAGTTTTTCAAAACCTATTATTACTTGGTTGCAAATAGCCATGGTTACTTTTTGCCAGATCTAATGATCTGATGGCTCTCTTGGTCAAGTTAATAATTTGTAACAGGTAAATTTTACAATCTTCTTTCATCTGTGTATGACCTAGCAACATGATAGGATCCATCCAAAGTGTGCCTGTGTGAGCCTATATGTTTATTTTATTTTATAATATAGATACATATAGGTTGTTGCTAAATAAAATGTCACACCATGATAGATTTTATTTAGGTCCATTTAGTTATTGGACCTATTCAATTAATAACAGTTATTCATTTTAAGGTTAAATTCCTCTCTTTTGGGCCTTGTGTGAGAGTTGGGAGCCATAGAAGTGGGTACGACATACTGAACCCAGCACCCCCTCACATGAACTACCCCAATTGTGAAGGCCCATTTGCCTGATTTGAATAACTGTACTAGGTTAATTATATTAGTTTGACCTAATAAAATTTAATTAGCAACATAATTAACTTTTAAAATATATGAAATTTATTTTTCATTTTAATATTTTAAAGTTAATTTTAAGAAAAACACTTTTAGTTTAGATATTATTTCTAGATAAACTATTTGTATTTTTCTTGTATTTAATTAAATATAGAATTTTAACTAACTAAGATTCTTTCTGGAGCTTATTTAATTAAATATTCCTATTTAAGTTATAAATTAGTTGTATCAACTGATTTTTCTTATCTAACTTAAATTTGAATATTTGATTTAAATTTTAAATCAAGTTGAGGAATCCTAGGCATTAGTTATTAAAGATTCTTAAGATATTTTTTAAGTTAATATCTTTTCAAAATATTAGCTTATAATGGAATATTTTTAGATATTTTTTTGGTTAATATCTTTTCAAATATTAACTTCAAAAAGATATCTTCAAATTAAGTGGTTACAACTTAATTTGTGATATTTAATTAAATCTAGATTTGAAATTATTTAAGTTTTAGATTTTTTCTATATAACTTAAATTAGATATTTTTCAAATTTTGAAAAGATACTTAGTCAAATAAGATATTTTCTAGATAGTAATTTCTAGACTACTTATTATTTCTAATATTTAAATAGGAAAATCATACTTTGTGAAATTAATTATTTAAATAATTAATTTTGGTACAATTTTATTAAGTATATTTTTCCTAGTATTAAATAGAAATTAATAATTAAGCCTTCTCTACACTTAATTATTATTTCTTGAATTTAATACATTTAATTAAGTTGAAAAATCTAAATATCTAAGTTGATTTTCATCATGATACTTAAATATTTATTGATTTTTCATGACACTTAATCAAATAGAAAATTATTTTTAGGTTGAAATTTAATTTTTCAACTTAAATTTAAATAATTTTCAATATATATATTTTTCTTTATTTTATTAATCAATTTCGAAATTTGCATTTTATTTATGCAATATTTTCGAATTTTTTTTGAAAAATAGATTGAGTTGTAAATTAATTATTTATTTTAATTAATTCTTGGACCAACTCAAGTCAATGATTTTTTCATTTAATTGATTAATTTAAAATAAATGAATTTAATATATATATATATATATTATTAGAAATTGAATTAACTAGTCAAAAGAAAATCTAGATAGATGATATTTTTGCTTGAAGTATTTCTTTTCTATTTTTTATTATTTTCGAAAATTGTATTGTTATATACTTTAAATTTTCGAACTCAATAAATATATTCTCAAAGGAAATTTTTAAGTTGCTAATTATTTATTTAATTCAACTTAAATTAATTTCCTTAATATTTATATTTAAGATTTACTAAGATGGAAATAATTAATTTTATTTCAATCACCATCTAAGTATAATTTTATAAATATTATATTAAATTCTTATTTTTGAATTTTAATTCTTAATTTATAATTTAATGAGATTTATTTATTAGAATAATAAAGAAAATACATTTTAAACAATGAGCTTTATTATTATTAAGATATTCGATCTCCATTGTGGGTTTTACACCGCGTTTGTTTTAGTGAGTAATCCACCCTAATGGAGGAACGTTCATTAGCAATTTCGCACCGTTTAATCTCGCATGATAAGTGGTTTGTAAGTGTTTTATATGGTATAGATCACCCTAATGGTGGCGACCATATTTGACTTGCAAATTGCGAAACAATGGTAGAAGCTCATAAGATAGAATAGCCTTGACTCTCGCCTAAACGGGACAACACTGGATTCTAATCTTGATCGAATAAAAGGTTGCTAGAATGTTTAACATTTTAGATGAGCTGACAACTCTATTCAATGGATGGTAGCTTTGACTCTCGCCTAAACGGGACACTGATATCAGTTTGTTGAAAACCTTGGAAATTATTTAGGATTGAATTTTTTAAGTATTTTCTCATATCATTCCTACTTGCTATGTGCTTATAATTTCTGAATTGATTTTGTGTATTAAACCATTATTAATTTCTATTTGTTGATTTCTATTATTTTGTAGTATCCTGTTTTGTCAAAATGAATCCCATGTTATCACTGTTGACTGAAAATAAGCTGAATGGATCTAACTTTAATAAATGGAATGAGAACATTAATATTGCTCTCATAGGAGAAAGTGCCTTGTTTGTTTTAACTGAGCCGTCACCTGAAGTGCCTAGGGATAATGCATCCAAAGCTGTGAAAGAAAAGTATGAGCGTTGGCAGAAGGCAAATGACAAAGCTCTATACTTTATGCTTTCTAGCATGGTTGACACCCTCAAAACTCGGTTTTCTAAAACTGAGAAGGCTGCTGAAGTTATGACGAAGTTAAATGAGCTATTCGGTAAGGCATCACTTTAGTCACGCTTTGACGCGACTAAGAAGTACATTAACGCACGGATGGAACCTCATCAAAACGTGCGTGATCATGTTCTCCTCATGTCCAGTTAGTTCCAAGAAGCCCAGGATCATGGTGCTGAAATGGACAGTGCTACTCAAGTTAGTCTTATCTTGAATAGCCTGACTCCAGCATTTCTACCATACACATCAAATTATGTCATGAATAAGAAGGAAATTGACTTTCATGAATTAGTCAATGACCTTCAAACTTATGAAAATTTGATTGGAGGACCCAAGAAGAAAGGGAGTAAACCTCATCCTGGTAATGGTAATGGGACGATAAAACCTGAAGCAAATGTTGCCTCTGCTTCAAAGCCCAAATCGAAGAAGAAGTGGAAGAACACCAAGAAGCGAACAAAAGCCAATAAAAAGGCTGCTCCTTCTGGTGATGCTACACTTAAAGGAAAGTGTTTCTACTGCAATGAGAAAGGTCATTGGAAACTCCAGTGTCCTAAACTTCTTGCAATGAAACAAGGTATTTCCATTAATAAACTTTAAGAGTTTAGTGAATTATTATCCAATTGGATTTATGATTCTGGACTAAACTTTGTTTATTTGTTTTCTTCTTCTTAAAGGCCAAGCTACTTGAACTCAAATGAGTTCGATCAGAAAGCTGGACCAAAGGGTAAAATCGTCCAGATGAAGATGAAGCTCTTCAATTTGAATTAATTGTTTTAGTTTAAAGACAATTTGGATTTCAAATTTTAATTAGGGATATTTATCCCTGTTTTTCTCATATTGTTGCAATATTTTTTTTATTTTATTATTAATAAAGTTTTATTTTTCAAAATTCAACATTGCAACTTATGAGATTGAGCTTCATTTATTTTATCTTCATTAATTAATTATCACATTATATTTGTATGTTTGTATGTGTAAGTGATTTTATTATTGATGCAAATTCTATAATATTTACAACTCTTCATAGAGTTATATTATATAAACATTAGAAATTATTTCTATGTTTATCAATAATTGTTAATTCTCATACAATTATTAAGAATTTGTTTAATAAAAGGATCTTATGATCTGATAGGGGTGGAGAAAAGTTAAGAAAACTATGCAGTTCAACGATCTTTTATATCTAATGAACTCTGGATAGTATTCAACTCCACATAAACTCTATCACACTAAGAGAATCATGATCTTTACAACCTTTAGGGGTGGATCATAATCTCTATATACTTAGGGGTGGAGGTTATCCATAGTACCCTATATGTATATTCTTAGGGGTGGAGTCTATTCCACAATTCCCTATGAAACACATATCTTGTTTAAACATAGAAGTAATATAATGAGTCAGCTATTGTCAATATAAATTCTTGATCTTGATTGTATGTTCCATTTCGATTTTACTGTTGTAAGTAAAAGTTTGATACCTCTTAAAGTTCTTTGTTAAAGTTTCACACTACCTTAATTGAGTGGGAGAATTTTAAAGTTCTATACCCATCTTCATTAGGTTGATAATTGTGATAGGTACTTAAGAACACTACTGAAAACCAAATCTAACTATTCACATGGATAGGTATAGCTTATCAGAATTATGAGAATAAGATAAAGAACTCTAGTTCAGTCCATTCGAATGACTTGAACCAAGAATTCTTAATCCTCATAAAATTTGATGGTATCTTAATTTTGATTACTTTATCTCTGGCATGTATTTTTCACTTCAAATACTAGTCTGCTATGTTGATGACTTAGTCTTGACTTAAAGTTTCAGACTAATACAAAAGTCACAACTAGGTAACTCTCTAAATAATCAGAGGTTAAAAGTATTATTTAACCAGACATCTGCTATTGAGTGGGAGCTATCTGAGATGTAATCAAATAGGGAACATTAGAAGATATTCAAGCAGGATTTATGAAAGTGATCTATATGTCAGATATTAAGGAACTGTGTATCAGTTGTCTTTGTATCTCACCATCTAATTTCGATTTATATAAGATGGTGCTTACTTTGGGGGTGGAGGAATTATTGTATAATAATTCAAGCTCTACCAGAGAAGAACTATAACTTGGTCTATTCGAAAATACCGAAAGTTATATCACTTTGAAGAAAAGTCTACAACGTATTATCTCAATTACATATTTTAAAATATGAGAGATATGTCCTCTGTTAATTCAGATGTACTTTTAAAACAGTAAAGATTTCAGTATCCCTTGATGAGTAAAGCATATAGTAAAGGATGTTTCATAAGAGTATTTATGAACTAGTTTCCAGAAGTTTGGGTGGATTCAAATATACTACACTTGATCTGAAGATCAAGACATCAGATTGACCTATTTGCACAGATTGTTTTATATTAGTGCAAGTGGGAGTTTGTTAGGTTTTATGCCCTAAATAAAACTCTTTACAATCTGATTAGTTATCAATATAAGAAATTTGAAGTGATTGATGTTTGCATGAATTTTACATGCTAATGGTTTAATATGTTTAATATGTTTATTACATTCATACACACAAAATCGAGTTAAATCCGGATCATATGTTTATTCACAATTACGGTATCGTCAACACGGTGGAATGTGATTGTGATCATATGAATCAAAAGTTTTGGTCCTTGTTTCATCAGTGTTATTGGATTTACACTAATGTGATAATCAGCGATGATGTGTACTTACACTTGGAGTAAGTGTTATGTTCTTTCCAGGACATTAGTAAAGTATACTAGTTTCGAATGTATGGAGTATACATTGGAATGGACCGATATTGCAACTAAGTTAAGATATTACAAACTTACCGTTATACATATCTTTCCAAGTCAATATCGGTAGTTGATCTTAAGATTGAAAAGAATCTAAATCCTGATATGCTTGGGCTCAACTCAGGAGTGCTATTCATGTTCTTTGATTTATTAGTTAAGCCTACTTTTGGGTCAGGGTGATACGTATATTTTGGGAACATGATAGTATGATTGAGTGGGAGTGCTGAACATAAATATGGAATCTATAGCTTCTTGGTGTATAGAAGTTAAGTGATGATTCCCTTCGAGCTTAGCAAATAGAAGTAAATGGATGAGCTCTTGTTTAATGACTAATTATTAGATCACTAAACACCATTTACAGGTAGCTAAGTGTTTTAAGGGGCAAAATACATTGAGGGGTGAGAACGGTAAAGAAATCCCATCTCGATGTAAATCATCTATATAGAGGATCTTTAAATCAAAATAAGATTATAACAATGGTTAAATGAGATAGTATATTGGTATCGTGAAACATACAATATGCTCTATATAAGTCTGAGAGTGCAATTCTAAGTTCTAAGAGTGGATTCAACGAAGAATTAATAAGTAGGAATTTACTTGGTAAATTTGGTTCACTTATTGGAAGCTCAGCATATAGATCCATGGTCCCCATTCTAGTTGAGAACATTCTGCTTGTAAGACTCATTAATTGATTCGTGATTGATCAATTATAATTCTAAAGTTAGACTATGTCTAATTTTATGAATTTTCACTAAGCAGGGGTGAAATTGTAAGGAAAAGAGTTTTCTGGGTTTATTTATTTATTAATAGACTTTATATGTCTAATTAATAATTAAATTAAATGACAATATTATTTAATAATGTATTTTAGTTATTAAATAATTAGTTTTGGCATTTAAAAGGTTAGAATTGGAAAATTGGCATTTTTGAGAAAATAGAGATAAAATTTGATAAAATTGCAAAATTAAGTGAGGCCCATTAACACCATATGGCCGGCCACTTATAAGGCTTTTTCAAATTAATATTTTCATTATTTTAATGCCTAATAAATCCTAACCTAAACCTAGTAAGTTGCCTATAAATAGAAAGTGATGGCTCATTCACAACACATGCTTTCATTAGCTTTCTGACAGAATTTTCTCTCTTCAGAAAAACTGAGCCTTCCCTCACTTTCTACCTTGGCCGAAATACCTCTCTCTCTTTTCCCTTCATCTTTTTCGTGACCCTAGTGAAAGAGTAAGTGCCCACACACAGCAAGCAGTAACTCAATCATAGATTGGAAGACTGTGAAGGATCAAAGCTTGAAGAAGAAGGAGATTCGGGCTCAGATCTTGATTATACTCTGCTACAGAATGGAATCAAGGGTTAGAGATCTGAGTGGAAGGAGACATTTATTCCGCTGCATCAATGTAAGGTTTTCTTAACTTTATATGTGTTTATTTTATCGTTTTAGAAAGTTCATATTTAGGATGTTAAGAAACATACTTGTGAGTAGATCTAAGATCCTGGTAAAATAATTGCCAACAAATATATCATTGACTAAGTGTTTTTCTAAAATTAACTTTAAAATATTACAATGAAAAATAAATTTCATATATTTTAAAAGTTAATTATGTTGCTAATTCAATTTTAATTAGGTTAGACTAATATAATTAACCTAATACAATTATTTAAATAAGGCAAATGGGCCTTCACAATTGGGGTAGTTCATGTGAGGGGGAGCTGGGTCCAGTATGTCGTACCCACTTCTATGGCCCCCAACTCTCACACAAGGCCCAAAAGAGAGGAATTTAACCTTAAAATAAACAATTGTTATTCATTGAATAAGCCCAAATCTAATTGGGCCTAAATAAATTTCCTTATATCAAAATTTATTTTAGCAACCTAGTCCATTTACTTAGTAAAAACTTAAATGGGCTCCCTATATGTATCTAAGCCCAAAAGCAAACATATAGGCTCACACAGGTCAAATGATTTGGATGGACCCTATCATGTTACTAGGTTTACACAGATGAAAGAAGTACAAAATTTACCTGTTACAAATTATTTATAAGATCTATCGTCAATTGGACTATGATTAAAATCAGATCATTGGATCATGATCTGTCAACAAGTTAATCATAGCAATTTAGATCAGATAAATAATAGGTTTGTTAAAAAGTTTTGAATAAACAATATAAACAAACAAACATTGTCCATGTAACAGATGTGAAAACAAGATATTAATATAATTAAATTATTATTCTTAAACTAACCAAATAAAGGAAACTAATTTTAAAATATCTAGGTTTATTTGAATCAAATTAAATATCTAATAAGATCAATGATTTGGAAGGAAAGAATCTTCAATATCACTTTCAGATCTTATAATTTAATAAAATAAACCAATTTTAAAATAGATTTGGTTAAATAATAATTACCATAATTATATGTCAAAATATCTCAAATTAAGCAATATTCAAATCTCTACAAAAATATCTATGTTATTTAAATATTTAAGATATGATTTATAAATTTCTAATAAGGAAAAATGATATATATAGAAAAAATATCATTTTTAAACTTATAATTTATAAATAATTAAATATTTAACAAAATAAAAAATTTTTGAATTTGAAAAACATTATGGTAAGTATATCTATAAAAATATCTATGTTAATTTCAAATTTATTAATTATTTAATTTACCATATAAGATAATTTTAATATAATATTTTAAATAAAAAGACAAAGTTATCTTTTAATTTAAAATATCTTAAATATCAAAATATCTAATCTTATAATTAAATAATAAATAAATATTAAAGAACTTAACAAATTTTTAAATCTGACCATAATAGGAAATATTTAAAAATTGGAAACAATCCAAAATAGAAATATTTAAAATTGGAAAAAATTCCAAATTGAAAATATTTAAAATTGGAAACATTTCAATTTAGAAATATTAAAAATTGGAAAAATGAATTTTGGGAAACAATCCATGAAAAAAATTGGATTTTTGGGGAAAAACCCCAAAAATTCGCAACTTTGGGTTTGGCTGCCCAGTAGGCTACAACTGCAGCCCAGGAGGGCTGCTAGCAGCCCATACGCGCGCGGAGAGGGTGAAGCTGGGCGAGAAATCTCGGTGCCAGCAGGGTGCACATGGGCTGGATGCTCAGCGTACGCGCGCGGAGGAGGAGCTTGTCCGAAGCTCCTGGGCGTGCGATTGAGCATCCATGCATACCCGAAATCCAATTTTTTCAAAATTCATAACTTTCTCAATTTTTATCGGAATCAAGTTCCGTAAAAAATAAAATTGCTTAATTTTTCACAAGGAATCCAAATAAAATATTTTCAAAAATTGAAAAAATATTTTTCATGGAAAAATTTCGTACAACATAAACATTCATCACATAAAAACACATAAACCAACATGAAACCATCCAAATCAACACAGAAACAAGCAATCATCGTTTTAATTCATATTACATGAAAGTAAATCATTACCATGGCTCTGGTGCCAGTTGTTGGAAATTATTTTACCAGGATCTAGATTTACTAACAAGTATGTTGGATTAACAACCTAATATGAATTCTAAAACAATGAAAATAAACACATATAAAGTTAGAAAACCTTACAGTGGGTGCAGCGGAATAATATGACTCCTTCCGTTCAGATCTCTAGCCCTTGATTCCTTTCTGTAGCAGAGCATCACCAAGATCTGAACCTGGATCTTCTTTTCTCCTTCTTTGATGCAGAAATTCCATAGTCTTCCATACTATGATTGAGATACCACTTGATGTGTGTGGGCACTACTCATCACTCAAGGGAATTCAAAAAACAGAGAAGGAAGAAAGAAAGAGAGAGAGTGGCGGTTTCATAGTGTTTGAGAGGATAAACTGTAAAGTGTGTGTCTCAAAACTGAAGCCTTTACATTCTATTTATAGAATACCACATAGGGTTAAAGTTGAATTATTTGGTATTTAAAAAATGAAAAATAAAATGAGAAATAGGAGCATTAAGTGGCCGGCCATTCATTGAGGGAAACAAATCCTTCCACTTTTCAAACTTTCCTATTTCATCATTTCTAGTTTCCCATTTTCTCAAAATTGCCAATTCTCTCTTTCAACTTCATAAATGTCAAATCTAATTATTTAATAACTATAATTAATTATTAAATAATATATTGTCATTTATTTTATTTATTAATAAAAACTAATCAAAGTTTCCCAATTAATAAATATACCCTTTAAACTCTCTATTTACTGTTTTACCCTTGCTTATTGAAAATTCATAAAGTAGACATAGTCTAACTTTTAGAATTATAATTGATTAATTAAAATCAATTAACTGAGTCTTACAAGCAGTATGGCCTCAACTAGTATGGGGACCATGGGTCTATATAACCGAGCTTCCAATAAGTCGAACCGAATTTACCAAGTAAATTCCCTAACTTATTAATTCCTCATTGAATCCACACTTAGAACTTGGAATTGCACTCTCAGTCATATAGAAACGCTCTATATGTTCCACGATATAGACACGTCATTAGTTATCCATTGTTATAACCCTAATGTGATCAATGATCCTCTATATAGATGATTTACACTGTACAGGATTAAATTACCGTAACACCCTACAATGTATTTTATCCTTAAAACACTTAACCCTGTATAAATGATATTTCACCTAAGTGAAATGAGATCTCCACCATTTATCTTCGTTTGGTTAAGCTCGAAGGAAATCATCCTTTACTTCTATTTGCCAAATAGAAGCTATAGATTCCATATTTATGTTAGCGCTCCCTCACTCAATTGTATTACCGTGTTCCCAAAATGTACGTATTACCCTGATACAAAACTGGGCTTAACTAACAAATCAAAGAACACGAATAACACTCTTGAAATTGAGCCTAACCATATCAGGATTTCGATCATGTGATCTAGGATCAACTTATGATATTGAACTGAATAGATATTTATGGTAAGTTTCAAAATCTAATTCAAAGTTCAATATCGGTCCATTCCAATGCATACTCCATGCATCGAATCTTGCAGTAAACTTTGCCAATGTCTTGGAAAGGACATAACACTTTTCCAAGGTGTAAGAATACCTATCGCTGATTATACCATGTCAGTCTAAATCCAGTGTTCTGACAAATCAGGGAATCTACTTTTGAACATATAATAAAGATTATATTCCACTGTGCTGACAACACTATAATCTTTAACAAACTCATATGTCCTGGACTTAAAAAGAATTCATACATTATATACATATAATCATGAAATAAATCATGTGAACCATGCAACATAAAATGTTATTTCTGATCTTTATTAATAAGTAAATCTGATTATATGAAATGAGTTTTATTTAGGGCATAAAACCCAACATACATTTGAGATCAAAATAGTCTTTTTCCATCACTTGATCTTTTTCCCTTATAAGCCAAGCCAGTCCAGTCCAACCCAAGATTTTCTCTGTATATAATAACTCTTTGCTTAAAAGAAATTAAAAACAAAAGCAATGTTCATTTTACTTCAGCAAGTTTTCACTACAGCAATAATACCAAATCAAAAAAAAAAAAAAACAACTACAGCAATAATAAAAGATGACTTGAAAAATGAAGTCGTAGAATAAAAGCTTATTTTGTTGAGAGTGGGATTTGAACCCACGCTCTTTCGGACCAAAGCTTAATCTGGCGCCTTATACCAACTCGGGCATCTCAACAATTTGAAATTCTGTACTTACATATACCTAATATTTTTTTTCCTAAACTAATACTTTTCTACATTGAAAATATATGACCACTTTTCCAAAACTCCAAAAATACCCCTCTCAAAAACTCTTTTTTTTTTCAATTTTTCTGGACTTTTAAGGGGTCGGGTCCGATGGGGCCCGATGCCCGTCCGATGGGGTCCGATGGGCCCATCGGACCCAACCTTAAAAACCCAAAAAAAATTGAAATTTTTGCGCGGCATTGGACCTTCTTCTTCTCCGGTGGTGTTCGGCCGGCGTGCGTGCGTGCGTGCGTGGGTTCGGTCGAGATGGGCGTGGGTTGGGTTCGTGGATGGTGCATTGGGTCTCCATCGGCGTCTCGGTCGGAGTGGTGCGGCTGTGGGTCTCCGTCTGACTGGTGTCGGTCGGAGGTGGGGCTCGACTCGTGGTGGGCGGTGGGGGGTTCGGTTCGTGCGAAGTGGGCAGAGAGAGAGTTGCCAGAGAGATAGAGGAAGAGAGAGAGTTGAGTGTTGTTATGCGAGGGTTATTTTTGGGTTTTTGATAAAAGTGTCATATTTTTTTTTTTTATTTTGAAATATATTGGTTTAAGCATAAAATATTAGGGTTTTTAATGTATAGTTTTTCAAATTTCCCCTTTTCTTTCTGGTTTCCTATTAATATAATATTTTATGAAAGTAATTTTGTAAATAAAGTGTCAATTTATATTTTTCATGTAATAATTCTAAAATAATAATAGAAATATTTTTTCAAATATATAAAAAAATAAGGGGAATTACCCCATTTACTAAATATTTTTTTAACTTTTTTTTTTTCAAATTTACGGTTTCTATACGATTTTTTGTTGCAATTTAGGTTGCAGCGCTAGTTGCAATAGGTGTTTCTATGTAGAATTTCGTAAAAATACAAAAAAAAAAATCACTGTTTTGAAGTGTAAAAATAAAAAAGTAATAAAAAGTTTTTTTAAATGTATGCAGTAAATTTTAAATATATATATATATATATTTAGAGTCCAAACCTGACAGAAGTATTATTTAACCGATGTATTGTTGGGTTTTATGCCCTAAATAAAACTCTATTTCAATGTAATCCACATTATTCAATATCAATAAAGTAACAGAAGTATTTTTCATTCATTTGTGTATGTTTTGGTTCACTTAATCAATTGTTTGTCTGTTTGATTTATAAATTCATCCAAACCCCTTTCACATACTTGATCATGTTTATTGTGTTGTCAACACAGTAAAGTAAACATGACTATGTGAATAAAGGATTCCTAGATTTATCAGAACACTGGGTTTTACTGATATGACAATCTACAACAGAGTTTACTTGCATTTGGAGAAATGCTATGTTCTTTCCAGAACATTTGTTAAAGTAAAGCTCAGGTTGGATGCATGGAGTATGCATTGGAATGGACCGATATTGAACTTTGAAATAGATTTATAAAACTTACCGTAATATCTATTCAATTCAATATCACTAAGTTGATCCTAGATCACATGATCGAAATCCTGATATGGTTAGGCTCAATCTCAAGAGTGTTATTCGTGTTCTTTAATTTGTTAGTTAAGCCTACTTTTGGGTCAGGGTGATACGTACATTTTGGGAACACGGTAGTGCGATTGAGTGGGAGCGCTAACATAAATATGGAATCTATAGCTTCTATCTAGCGAATAGTAAGCAAAGGGTGATTTCCTTCGAGCTTAACCAAACGAGAGATAAATGGTGGAGTACTCATTTCACTTAGCTGAAATATCATTTATACAGGGTTAAGTGTTTTAAGGATAAAATACATTGTAGGGTGTTACGGTAATTAAGTCCCTTTACAGTGTAAATCATCCATATAGAGGATCATTGATCACATTAGGATTATAACAATGGATAACTAATGATGTGTCTATATGGTGGAACATATAGAGCATTCTATATACTGAGAGTGCAATCCTAAGTTCTATGCGTGGATTCAACAAAGAATTAATAAGTCAGTGAATTTAAGTAGTAAATTCTGGATCTGCTTATTGGAAGCTCGGATATATAGACCCATGGTCCCCCCACTAGTTGAGATAATATTACTTGTAAGACTCATTTAATTGATTTTAATTAATCAATTATAATTCTCAAGTTAGACTGTGTCTATTTGAGAATTTATCACTTATTAAGGGCAAAATAGTAAATAGAGATTTTGAAGGGCATATTTATTAATTAGGAAACTTTAATTAGTTTTATTATTAATAAATAAATGACAATAAAATATTTGATAATTAATTTTAATTATTAAATAATTAGATTTGACATTTATGTGGTTGAACAAAGGAATTGGAAGTTTTTGACAAACAGGAAACTATCAATGTAGGAAAAGGAAAGTTGGAAAAGTGGCAAGCCTTGTTTCCACAATGCCTAGGCCGGCCACTATGCTTCCCTTTTCACATTGATTTTTCAATTTTTTAAATGTCAATTAATTCCACCATAGCCCTAGGTGGTCTTCTATAAATAGAAGATAAAAGCTTCAGTTTTTGAACACACATTATTCTGACAGAATTTTCTCACTCAAAAACTCTCTGAGCCGCCACCCTCTCTCTCTCTCTCTCTCTCTCTCTCTCTCTCTCTCTCTCTCTCTCTCTCTCTCTCTCTCTCTCTCTCTCTCTCTCTCTCTCTACCTTCTCTGTTTCGAAATCTATGAGTGATAGAGTAGTGCCCGCACACATCAAGTAATACCTCAATCATAGTGAAGAAGGCTGTGTAGAATTCAGAAACAACAAAGAAGGACTATCGGGCTCTGATCTTGATTATACTCTGCGACAGAAATGAATCAAGGGTTAGAGATCTCAGTGGGAGGAGACATATATTCCGCTGCACCCAATGTAAGAGTTCTGATACTTTTATGTGTTTAATTTTCCATCGTTTTAGAAGTTCATATTTAGGTTGTTAAATCAACATACTTGTGAGTAGATCTAAGTTCCTCGTAAAATATCTTCCAACATGTATAACGTATAGTCTTATTTAATTGGATGAAATAGTATAGAAGAGTGAACGAAACTGCAATCCAAAATAAGTAAGTTAACAATAATATTTAAAATGTATAAATATTTTTTATGCTTAAACCAATACATTTCAAAATAAAAAATATATGACACTTTTATCAAAAACTCAAAAATAACCCTCACATAACAACACCCCAACTCTCTCTCTCTTCCTCTATCTCTCTAGCAACTCTCTCTCTGCCCACTTCCCACGAACCGAACCCCCCACCCCCACCACGAGTCGAGCCCCACCTCCGACCGACACCAGTCCGACAGAGACCCACAGCCGCACCACTTCGACAGAGACGCCGACGGAGACCCAAAGCACCACCCACGAACCCACGCATACACGCCGGCCGAAATCCCACCGGAGAAGAAGAAGGTCCGATGGGCCCATCGGACCCCATCAGACGGGCATCGAGCCCATCGGACGGGGCATCGCGACCATCGGGCCCCGACTGCAAAAACCCAAAAAAACCCATCGGACCCAAAAATTTGGCATCGGGCCCATCGGACCCGACTTCAAAAACCCAAAAAAATGCCCCCATCGGACAGGCATCAGGCCTCATCGGACCCGACCCCTTAAAAGCCCAGAAAAATTGAAAAAAAAATAAGAGTTTTTGAGAGGGGTATTTTTGGGGTTTTGAAAAAGTGGTCATATATTTTCAATGTAGAAAAGTATTAGTTTAGGAAAAAAAATATTAGGTATATGTAAGTATAGAATTTCAAATTTCCTTTCTATAAAATATGATCCATGTCTTAAGTGATAATATATTTATTAGACATATTACTTAGTCTTATTTTGTGTATTTGGTAATATTTTTTAATTAGTTTTTTATTTTTAAAATTAAAAAAGTGAAAATATTTTTTAAAATTATATTCTATAAAATTGTTTCCACTTTTTAATTTTTTAATTGAGAAACAAAATTTTGAAAAAAAATTACTTTCAATATTTTTTTTAAATAATTTTCTTTTAATTAATATTTTGGACTCAGACTAGACTTGGACCGGACCCAAACCCGACCCCAGCCTTGACACCAAACCCAGCCCTTGACCCGGACCTGGACTCGACCCCAGACCTAGATCCGACTTAAATAAAATAAAAAAATAAATATGTAAATGAACTTTACAGAATATACTTTTGTTTTTTATTTTTAAAATTGAAAAACAAAAGTAGTTGTAGAACACATTTTTGTTTTTCAAAAATAATTTTTTTTTGTGATTAAAAAATTAAAAAATAAAAGTAAACACCACCTTAATAAGAGATTTTAGAGGCGAAACCACCTATACTTTATATTTTTTTTACAATTAACCACTTGAATTGATTTTTTTATGACAAAACTATCCAAACTCATTTTTTATTAGCTATTTATCCCGTCCAAAAGACTATAATAAGTGTCACGGTAGACATGTCACAATGTACACAAATGTACACGTGACAAATTTTTAGTGGTTCACGTAATATTAATTATTAAAAAATAATATTAAATTTTAAAAATTTAAAAAATAAGGAAAAATTAATTTAAAAAATAATTATAAAAAATATATATTTTTTTCTTTTTCCTTCTTCTTTGGTTTTTCTTCTTCTCTAACCTGCATCCCAGAACTTTATCTGTTAGAAAAATTAATATAAATCCCAAGATCAATTGTATGTAACATAGAACAAAATAATAATATACAATAATTAAGTATGCGTACCTGATTGATCCATAGCAATTACTTCAATTCGATCTGTAGCAATTATTTCAATTTGATAGTGCAATACTATCAACTAAGTCTTCCTCCCTAGATCTCTAAATCAGAAGCAGTTTATTTATCTGATTATCAAATGGCATACAATTGTGATGAGACAATATGTATTTATAGAGTTAGGGAGGGGACTTAGCTACATAACCCTAGTTGGACTGGGCCTGCTCATCAAAGGCTTCAGTTAACTAGAAAAGCCCACAATCTGCTTCACCTAGACTTTACACACAGATGCTAAGCTCATTAACAAGTGATTGTCGGAATTTATTTTACCAGGATCTTAGATCTACTCACAAGTATGTTTATTAACACCCTAAATATGAACTTTCTAAAACGATGAAATAAACACATATAAAGTTAAAGAAACCTTACATTGGGTGCAGCGGAATAATATGACTCATTCCGTTCAGATATCTAGCCCTTGATTCCTTTCTGTAGCAGAGCATTATCAATATCTGAACCTGGATCTATTTCTCTGAATCTTTGATGCTGAAACTCCTTCTTGCTGAAAGTCTTTCTTCACGATCTTCCTCACTATGATTGAGGTATCACTTGCTGTGTGTGGGCACTACTCATACACTAAGGATTTCGAAATCTCAATGAGGAAGAGAGAGAGAGTGGGTTCGGCCAAAGATAGGGAGAGAGAAGGCTCAGTTTTTTCTGATTCAGAAAGTGTCAGAAGAAAAGTGTAATTTTCCTGAAGCCTTCACTATCTATTTATAGCATTCCACTAGGGTTAGGTTTGAATTATTTGACATTAAAATAATGAAAATATCAGTTTAAATTGCCTATAAAAGTGGTTGGCCATGCTTAGTGGATTTGGGCCTCACTTTTTGCAATTTTGCAGTTTTATCTTTTTTGCATCTGATTTTCTCAAAAACGCCAATTTTCTAATTCAACCATTTAAATGCCAATTCTAACTATTTAATAACTATAAATAATTATTAAATAATATTGTCATTTATCATATTTATTAATTGAACCATACAAAGTATCATAATTAACAAATATGCCCCTAAAACTCTTTCTTTACAATTTCGCCCTTACTTAGTGAAAAATTCACAAATAGACATAGTCTAACTTGAGAATTATAATTGATTAATCAAAACCAATTACATGAGTCTTACAAGCAATATTATCTCAACTAGTGGGGGGACCATGGGTCTATATAACCGAGCTTCCAATAAGTAGATCAAGAATTTATTACTAAAATTCACTAACTTATTAATTCTTCGTTGAATCCACGCATAGAACTTAGAATTGCACTCTCAGTATATAGAATGCTCTATATGTTCCACCATATAGACACATCATTAGTTATCCATTGTTATAATCCTAATGTGATCAATGATCCTCTATATGAATGATCTACACTGTAAAGGGATTAAATTACCGTTACACCCTACAATGTATTTATTCCTTAAAACACTTGACCCCGTATAAATGATATTTCAGCTTATGTGAAATGAGTACTCCACCATTTATGTTCGTTTGGTCAAGCTTGAAGGAGATCATCCTTTGCTTACTATTCGCCAGATAGAAGCTATAGATTCCATGTTTATGATAGCGCTCCCACTCAATTGCACTACCGTGTTCCCAAAATGTACGTATCACCCTGACCTAAAAGTAGGCTTAACTAACAAATCAAAGAACACGAATAGCCTTTCAAGATTGAGCCTAATCATAACAGGATTAAGAACATTTGATCTAGGATCAACTTGGCGATATTGACTTGAATAGATATTACGGTAAGTTTAATAAATCTAAGTCAAAGTTCAATATCGGTCCCTTCCGATGCATACTCCATGCATCCAACCTGAGCTTTACTTTAACCAATGCTCTGGAAAGAACATAGCACTTCTCCAAATGCAAGTAAACTCTGTTGTAGATTATCATATCAGTAAAACCCTATGTCTGATAAATCTAGGAAACTTTATTCACATAGTCACGTTTACTTTCCAATGTGTTGACAGCACAATAAACAGGATCAAGTATGTGAAAAGGGTTTCAGATGAATTTATACATTATGTACATATAATCATGAAATAAATCATGTGAACCATGCAACATTAAATGTTATTTCTGATCTATATTAATAAGTAAATCTGATTATATTGAAATGAGTTTTATTTAGGGCATAAAACCCAACAGTGATCACCAAAAATATGGGCTAACACAACAAAGAACTATCCAATCAACTCAAGTTTTAATAAAACCAATAAAAGTTAATGTAAGCCTAAATAAAAAGTCTAAAATTCTCCCACTTGGGCTACATTAATTTTAATACATATACTGTATTATATATCAAAATAATTTTGTTTGAAAACGACTCATGGGTTGAACAACAGGAAAACATTTGTGGTCACTTTAAAAATGATAGTTCTCTGATAGCATCTCAACATACCGGTCCAATTTAACCTTTGATAACGAACTATGACAGTCATATTGTTTTTAACTCAACAAAAGACATTCATAATCACAAATACCAAAGTATTAAATCGACATGGTCAATAAGTCTTGTAGTGTGGTAAGGAATTATGTTCAACATGTGATCAATTCAAAATAACATAATATCCTTATCAGTCCTCAATTTCACTGATACCGTGATGCTTAATAAATAAGCCAGTGAAATTAAACATACACTACTTAATAAATAAGTAAGTGTCACTAAACTTGCTTAAAACATTAAGCCAACAAAATATCATTGTCATTTAGTAAATATACTTAAAATACAATGATCACAACAAGATATGAACTACATGCTTTCAATTCAATTATTCTCGAGAATATAACAAAGCCTAACTGAAAGCATAAACATCCAATAATCAAAAAAATATTGGCCCACAAAGTAGTTCATAACATCAACAAGTAAATTACATATAAATATAATCTCAAAAGATAAAATAAGAAACTCCCACTAACCCAAAGGAACAAAAGATTATAAAATGCTCATATCAACAACATGTTATCAAACAATATGGCACTTAATCCTTTGGTTAGAGGATCTGCAAACACCAACTTGGTCTTTCAATATTCTATCACAATGTCTCCTTTCTAGACCAAGTCTCTAATAGTGAGATACTTTATTTGCATATGTTTAGAAGCACTACTAATCTCATTATTCTTTGAAAAGAAAACAACAATATTATTATCACAATAGACTAGTATAGGAGAGGAAATAGAATCAACTAGTCGTATCTCTAAAATCAAATTCATTAACCCTAAAGCTTGCAAAGATGCCTCATAACATACGACAAACTCAACATATATATTAGATGATATAATTAAAGTCTATTAACACTTTTTCTAAGAAATAGCAGCACCAACAAAAGTGAAAATATAGCCAGAAGTTGACTTTAAATCATCTACATAACCACCAAAATCTGAATCTGAATAACCAACAACTTGGAGATTGTTGACATGCTTATACACAAGCATAAAACTCTTTGTTCTTTGCAAATATCTCAAAAACTTTCTTGACTGCAACCCAATGATCATGGTCAGGATCAAATAAATATCTCCCAAGAACATCGACTATGAAAGCAATGTCAGGTCTAGTGCAAACCTAAGCATACATCAAACTCTCTACTACACTTGCATATGGGATTATCTTCATTGCTTCTCCTTTTAAGTCGTTCTCGGGACAATGTTGCTTAGTAAATTTGTCCCTTTCAGAATAGGAACAGAACCAGGCTTACAAAAATTTTATGTTGAATATTTTCAGCACACGATTAATGTAAGCTTCTTGAGATAAGCCAAGAACTTTTCAATTTCTGTCACGATGGATCTCAATCCCCAAAACATAAGATGTCTCTCCAAGATCTTTCATATCAAAATTGGTAGATAGAAAACTTTTGGTCTCATTTAGTAATGACAAATCACTGCTGCCAAGTAAAATATCGTCTACATAAAGAACAAGAAAAAATATGATGACTCCCACTGATCTTTATATAAATACACTAGTCAAACTTGTTCTCGATGAAACCCAACAGCGTCACAACCTTATCAAACTTCAAGTACCACTGGTGAGATGCCTGTTTGAGACCATAAATGGATCATTTCAATTTGCAAACCAAATTGTCATTTCTATTTTCCTCGAAGCCTTCAGGTTGAGATATATAGACTTGCTCACTCAATTCTCCATTCAGAACAACAATTTCAATAACCATTTGACCCAACTCTGAATCAAAGTGCACAATTAAATCCATAATAATTCTGAATGAATCTTTAGTGAAAACAAGTGAGAAAATTTCAGTGAAATCAATACACTCTTTGAGTAAAGCCTTTTGTCACTAAGCGTAATTTATACATTTCAATATGTCCCATTTTATCCTTTTAGTTCTTAAAAAATTCATTTGCAACCTATTTGTTTGAAACCATCAGGTAATAGAACTAACTTCCACATATACATTATTTTTGTCCATGAACTTAATCTCATAATCCATAGCTTCTATATATTTTGAAGAATGTGGACAATTAGGTGCTTCACTATAAGTGAGAGGTTCCATAAAATGACCAAGATCACATTCACCTTCTCCAAGGTAAATAAAATTATCATCACACCTTATTGACATCTTGTCTTTGAGATCTTCATATAGGAGGTACTTCTGGAATAACCTCTATTTGTTGACCATCATTTTGAATGACATATTCCACAATTAGATTTCTCTAATAACATGACCCTCATCAACAACAAAACCTTCTTCAATAATAGGTTCCTCATCAATAATAGGACCCTCGTCATCTTAGATATTAGGAGCAATATATTCATCAGCAATGGGAGTGTTATCAACTAGAGTAAGAATAAGACTGCTATTATTATCATCTCTTGAAAAATTCATAGGAATAAAAATTCCTTTAGATGACTCTCCCGTTTGAAGAGATGTTGAAGGAATATTTTCAGCAACATCAAATTCCAGAAATTTAGTAGTCTGAGATTCAACAATTCGCGTACCACGAGTAGGACAGTAAAAGCGATAGCCTTTTGAGCGCATTGGATAACCAATGAAATAACAGCGATTTGTTCTCGGATCTAACTTTTTCAAATTAGGATCATAAATCTTTACTTCAGCTGGACAACCCCATACTCGAAGATGATTCAGACTAGGCTTCCGCCCAGTCCACAACTCAAAAAGGGTTTTGGGAACAGATTTAAGTTGCAGTCATAAGTGCTTCACCCCATAAAAACTCTGAAAGATTTGATCTACTTATCATGCTTCTAACCATATCCATGAGAGTGCGATTTCTCCTTTCAGCAACGCCATTTTGCTCAGGTGAACCTGACATATTGTATTGAGAAACTACACAATTTCTTGAAAATTTTCAACAAAAGGCCTCATGTGTAGTCCATATTCTGAATAACGATCATAATATTCTCCTCCGCGATCTGAAAGAATAACTTTGATGACTCCTTCTAATTGTTTCTCAAGAACATTTCAAAAGATTTTGACCTTATCAAGAGCGTTAGATTTTCTTGAATCAAGTAGGTAAAGCCATAACAAGGAAAATCATTGATAAAAGTTATAAAATACTTGTTTTTGCACAACGTGGTGGAATAAGGTCTACTAATGTCAGTGTCGATAATCTCTTATAAAGAGTGACTACAGTTAGCAGTCTGCTTTCTTATTTTAGTAAATTTTCCACAAGTACAATCAGCACAAGTATCCCAACCAGAAATATCAACAGGAGGATGAATTTTAGCTAGAAGTAATCGATCAACTCTTTCTTTAGAAATATGACCCAATCTATCGCTCCATAATAATAAGGATATTATTTTAATATAAGATTATTCACACATTAAAAAAGGAAGCTAAGGAAGTTAATGATAATTTGAAAAGAATATCAGAGTAAAAACAGTTTCCAATTATTCGAAGTTAAACATAATGTCAACACTATAATTGGCAAGATGAAAAGAAAATCATTATTGAACTAAAAGCGAAAGCGAAACTAAATTACTTTTAAAAGTAGGAATCAAGAAAGTAGTGTTCAAAACAATCTGAACACTACATTGCTTCTTTTCATATTTTCTTTATCCTTTGTTGGGCTTGAGTTGAGAAACATAGTGAGAAGATGTATTCTTCTCTTTTTACAGCTTGCTTTTCTTAACTATATACTGAGAAATAAGGTTACTAACACTCCATATTTTACTATAAGTGTTTAGGTTGTCTTGGTAAAGCTAAAAGAAGTAGGAAGTTCATGAAGAACTTGAAGAATGGTGTAAAAGTCGGGAAGACGAATATTATGATCTTTCAACTTGGACTAAACATTAATAATTTCAGAATAAAATCCCGCACTCCTTTTGATTCATAATACTTAATGGTTGTCATTTCATCCATAAGATGTCCAGCTTCAGCGTTTTCACCAGTGCCATATAGTTTTTCTACAACATTGAAAAACTCTTTGGCATTTGAGGTGTTTGGCAAACCATTAAATGAATGTTATGGAATTGAACTTTCATAGCAATGAGACTAAGATGATTTGAATTTTTCCATTGTGCATGAAGAATTTTCTAGGCAACAATGCTGATATTAGTAAGATCAATAGATTTTTCTTCTCGAAGGCATAAGTCCAAATCTATTAAATAATTTTCACATCTCGTTTCCATGTCTTAAAGTTGGAAGCATTCAGAATTCAGATAAAAACGTTATTGTTGTTCTAAAAAAGGAGACCAAAAAATCCAAAAATTAAAACTTGATCAAGCCATATAAGCCAAGCAATTAGAAAATATTGTAGAGTCAACTGGTCATTATAAGCTCCCCTTTGGGGTGAGAATATAACACACACATAATCTACCTTCATGAAGTTAACAATAAAGAAAAAATACATATCAATTAAGAATTTATTACCTTTGGGCAAATAAATTTCTTAAATAATTTATATTAATTCAATCAAAAATAATAATAAATATATATTTAAATTATTACCTTTGGCCAAATAATTAAAATATACACATTTAATATTAACTCACTTCATGGAATGTGAACTAATATGTATAACTACTACCTTTGGGCAAGTAATTACACATATAGCCAACCAAAATATATATTTTCTATACATATGAAATTTGGTGATAAAATAATCATTAAAAATTTAATAACTTTCAACCAAATTTCCAAAAAGTTATATATAAATTGCTTGTGATACATTGATAATGAAAAAAAAAATAAAGTGTCCACCATAACGCATTATTTTTTACATCAAACAATCAAGTTTTAAAATTTTAGAACAACAAATAATGGGAAAATGTGAAAGAAAGAATATTGGTGGAGATTACATAGTCAAGATAAATCAAATAAGAGAGTGACTATGTCATATGGAACGAGAAGAAACCCAAAAAAAATTCTATGATCAACAGATTTCAAAAATATCAAAAATTATTTTTAATAATTTTTTAACTGCAATATTATTCTTAAAATAATAATAATTATTAAACGGAGTCAAAAAATTATTTAAAAATCATAGAAAAATTATAAATTAAATTCTAATAACGCTGGAAAAAAGAATCGTCAAAAAATGACGTCGGACGGCAGTGCACGCGCCCCCATGCGCCGTTGCTGAGAGTGGGCTTCGCTGGCAGTTGGTTGTCTTCAACAATGAACCGGGTCTGAAAGTGGCGCGACCCGGTTCTCTCCAGTCGTGTCGAGACGAAAAAACCGGCCAAAAACATGACGAAAATGACGGGAAAATCAGGGGTTTTGTCCGGAATTCGATTTCTAATCTACTACTCGGTCTAAATCGGTGTAAAAACGACTAAAAAGAAGTAGATCTAATGAGTAATCCAAAAATTTCAAACCCAAAAAAAATTCATAAAATTTCTTGATTTTCGACTTAATCCGAAATTAAAATATTTATCCACATTATAAAACAATTAAGAATAATTCATTTATAATCAATTTCAATCAATTATAATTATAATCGAAAAACCCAAATATAATTTCATCATTAAAACACACCAACCCTAAAAGTTTAATCTTGAAATTCTCCTAATTTACTCAACAATTTTATGCAAATAATATATCAAAAGAAAGAGAATTTAATGAGGAATAAAACCCCTAAACTTTTAAGATTGAAAAATAAAAAATTCAACATAAAATAATAGCGAAATTAATATGTAATTGATGAAAATTAACATATACATATTAATTGTTATACAAATTATAGGTTCTAAATCATATACAATAGGCAATCTGATACCACATGTTAGAAAAATTAATATAAACCCCATGATCAATTTGTATATAACATAGAACGCAATAATAATAATATATAATAATTAAGTATGCGTACCTGATTGATCCATAGCAATTACTTCAATTCGATCCGTAGCAATTACTTCAATTTGATATTGCAATACTATCAACTAAGTCTTCCTCCCTAGATCTCTAAATCAGAAGCAATTTATTTATCTGATTATCAAAAGGTATACAATTGTGATGAGACAATATGTATTTATAGAGTTAGGGAGGGGACTTAGCTACATAACCCTAGTTGGACTGGGCCTGCTCATCAAAGGCTTCAGTTAACTAGAAAAACTCACACTTCTGCTTCACCTAGACTTTACACACAGATGCTAAGCCCATTAACAAGTGATCACCAACAATATGGGCTAACAGAACAAAGAACTATCCAATCAACCCAAGTTTTAATAAAACCAATAAAAGTTAATGTAAGCCCAAATAAAAAGTGTAATATTATCTCCTACCTCCTACTAGACACCCCTCTCTCTTTCTCTCAGCATTTTTTTAGTGCGACAACCACGACCATGGCTGAAACGTTGTGCTCCAACCATCCACGGCTGAGCAAAACCCCAAATTTGCCTCGTTCTTTTAGAAAACCCCTAATCTGTATCTTTCCCCTAACCAAACTTTCTCTCTCTCTCTCTCTCTCTCTCTCTCTCTCTCTCTCTCTCTCTCTCTCTCTCTCTCTCTCTCTCTCTCTCTCTCTCTCTCTCTCTCTCTCTCTCTCTTCTCTTGCCTTTCTTGCAGAAGCCACGCGGGTCGTCCCCATCGTCGAGAGCCCAAGAGCAAAATATGGTTAGCCTCAACATGCCCAAAAACCCTAACCTCGAGGCCCTTTGCACCTTTCGTTGTTGTGGTGGAGCTCACCGGACTCGAAGTTCCATGGCTTCGATAGAGCCACTTCGAGTCCTGTTGAGCCAAATCGGTGGCAGAAATGAGTTCATCTTGTCATGGGCTTCTAGATCGCTTTATTCTCATCATCCCAATGCACTCACTTTGATCAACGCCGGCCACCGTGCACGGTGGTTCTCCGACGAGCGTCACAGCCAACAACATTATTTTTTTTTTCTTTTTTCTTTGGTTTTACCTTTTAAAAAAATTCTCGCTCTCGCCAACATATTATTTACTATTCAATATAGTACTTATTATACAAAAATACAACATCAAAAATTGTAAAAATGATATTAATACATTAAAACAATACAAATGTATATATAAAATATAAAATATTAATAAAAAATAATTAATAAATTAAATGGGTCCCTGTCGGAGCGGGGAGTGTCATCCCTGTCCCCGCCTCGTTCTCCATTTAGACGGGGAATCCCCATGGGGAAAATATGCATCCCTAGTTCTAGTGGGTTGTGGTATGCGGGTTAGAGAAGAAGAAAAACCAAAGAAAAAAGAAAAAAAGAAGAATATATATATATATATTTATAATTATTTTTTTATTTTTAAATTTTTTAAATATTTTAAATTATTTTTGAATAATTAATATTACGTGGACCACTAAAAATTTACTCCATATACACTTGTGTACACTGTGGCATGTCCATTGTGGCACTTAACTTAGTCTTTTGGACGGAATGGGTAAATAGCTAACATAAAGGGAGTTTTGGTAGTTTTGCCACCAAAAAATCAATTCATGTGGTTAATTGTTAAAAAATCTAAGGTATATAACTCAATGAGTTAGAAATTTGAAAGTGAGCACTCGAATGGATAGAGCAATTTAGGACAAGCATTAAAATAAGGGGTTTTTTCATTAATGTACAACAAAAATTAATATATTACAAAAAATGTGCAAAAAAACTTAATTATAAAAACTCATACATTTTAATAACATATTTACTAATATTTACATCATTAGATATAATATTTACTAAACTTACTATAAATATATATATACATAATATTCTTTAAACGTAGATTATGGATTAAGGAGCATTAATGTAGTCATTATAACATGTAATTTTAAATTTTATTATTTATGATTATTGATTTGATACTTATAATAGTTACTAATATATGTATGGTATAAGTACATGATGAAAAAAAATGAAATTTAAGAAGAAAACTAATTATAGTAATTTAATTAAAAGAATAAAATTATATAAATTTATTATACTAATAAAATATTTTATTTATAATAATATCATTGTTAATGTTTAAATTATTATAATTTATAATTATAAATATAATAATGTACTATGTTTATTACAGTAATGTTTTAAATTTTTTTTAATAATAATATACATGTTTATTTGAAAAAAAAACACTTTTACACAAGAAACATGCTTTTTTCTTTAATTGTAATATAAATGTTTAGATTTATTTTAGTGTGATTTATTGTATATTTATGTTTATTTATAGTGTATTTATTATAAAATATACAATTTATTATATATATAAGTTGTTTTATGAAAAATAAATAAACATGTTCAAAAAATAAAATTAAATAAATAATAAACAGTTTAATATAATAAATATACTATTTTTTTTTTTTGTATAGTATAAATGTTTATTATCAATTTTACTATAATTTATTATAAATATATGTTTATTTTAACAAAATATTTAATAAAAATAATAAACAATAATGTATTAATAATTTATATCTATGTTTATTTAAAATTAAGTAGAAAAAAAAACATATATTTTTACTAGTTATAAATATATTGTATATTTATAATTAATCTATATTTTTTTTACCAATATATATCTTTATTATTTAATAAATCACATGTTTATTAAAAAAAATAAACAATTTCATAAAATTAATTAAATATTTAGAATAATCTTTTACAAAAATAAACATACTAAATATTTTTATCTAAACAACATAATAGCATTTCAATTATGATAATATATAAGGCATATTGGACATATTTTAATAAAAAAATCATGATTATATATGTATTGATTTTGAAAAATATACCATACAATTATTATGTGAATCATGTGATTTGAATATTGGACATTATAAATAAAAAAAATTAGCCATAAAAATAGTTACACAAATCTAATTATGGTAAGTTTGACTCATTAATACATCTAATATAATTAAATTAAGAGTTTGTATGATTTTATGTAAAAATGTTTTCAAATGTATACATCTTTAAAATTGATTTTTTTTGCACATTTTTTGTAATTAATTAAAATAATGTATACATTTATGTAAAATGCCCTTAAAATAAATATTGAAACGAAAATAAGTTATGAATTATTTGGACAAACTACCATGAACAGTACCACAAATCGACTTTTCAGGATTTTAGAAAGAAAAATAGATAATCTTTTACATTTATTCTAGGAGCCATAACAAATGAAAATTAAATATTACAAACTTTTTTTTTTGAACTAGAGGCAATATATTAGATAAATGGATAGAAATGTTGCTCTTATATTTTTTTTTCTCACATAGAGAAAATAATTACATAAATACTCCTTAATAAGATTTGTCTAAAATACTTGTCCTAAATTAATCTATCCATTCAAGTGCTCACTATCAAATTTCTAACTCCATGAGTTAATACATTAGCCATGAATAAATATTTTCAAAGATTTGTGAGACTAATAGAGTTAAGACTAGGTATATTTTTCGAAAGCATCTATGTGTTATGGTTTGTGATAAGAGGGTTCAAGTTTGGTACCCACACTCACAACTCTAGATTTATTCATTAAATAAAAATAAATTTATTCAAGGTAATTTTGTATAGTTCTTATTGGCTTGTTAGTAACATTTTATTTGAATACTTATGTAATTTTAAAGTTTTTGACATGGAAAATATCATGTTGGACAAATTGTTTTTCGCTTGAATTGCTAGAGACTAGTGATTAAGGTTCAAATTTGTACATTTTAAGTCGTTAATTATGCACATAAAATTATGAATAAGTGAAAAAGACTATATGTGAATGCGAACACACTTAATCACAAATGTATCCATTATGAATAAACAGATAGAATATTTTGTTTTTGAGGCTCATTACAAATTCTTCTTTGTAGTGAGATTGAATACGAATACCTATATGGCAGTTCTATTCTAGTGTAGTTATATGCAAAGCAAGGTTGGACTGGACTAGCTTATTATTAGAGAACAAGAACAAGTGATGAAAAAAAAAATGCTCAAGTCAAGTGAATGAATTTGAATTTGAATTTGAATTATTACTAAGGTGCCAGATTAAGGTTCTTGTTCGAAAGGGCGTGGGTTCAAATCCCACTCTCAACAAAATAAGTTTTTGTTCTAAAACTTCATTTTTCAAGTCATCTTCTATTATTGCTGCTGAAATAAAATGAACATTGTTTTTGTTTTTAATTTTTTTAAGCAAAACTAGTGCAAGAGAACTGGTGTCCTACTCCCACACACAGAGAGTTATTATATGCAGAGCAAATCTTGGACTGGACTGGCTTGGCTTATAAGGGAAAAAGAAGTGATGAAAAAAGACTATATGTGAATGTGAACACACTTAATGACAAATGTATCCATTATGAATTAACAGGTAGAATGACTATTTTGTTTTTGAGGCTCATTACAAATTCTGCTTTGTAGAGAATTAATTCCCTATATATGGCAGTTCTAGTGTACTTGTTCTTATTATTAGAGAATAAGAGCAAGTGATTAAAAAAAAAATGCTCAAGTCAAGTGAATGAATTTGAATTTGAATTATTACTACATATAATTAACTCACAGTAAATACAGAATAAAGTACCAATGTAATATATATGGAAAAATGGGGTGGGAGGGTTGCAAGCATCATCGCAGCCTTGAGCAGATCTCAACTATGTTGGCACCTACTCAAACCACCAATCATGTGCATAAGCATAGCCCAACCCAAAACTTACAATTATTGTTCATTAATTAGTATACACAGTTCAAATACAAGCAATAGTCAATAACAAACAATGTAATAATATTGTATTCTAAATTCTGATGATGAGGAGGTTGGATTGGCTTGGCTTAAAGATTCATCTTCCAGACAGTAGTACGGCCAGAACCATCCCCTGTAAAAATCTGTCCTCCTGGACCCTTTTGAATTGTCCTGACTTCTTGTGTTGTGAAGAATCTACCTTTCTCTTCAAAGCTTGGCAATGCATACAGACGAACAGAATTATCATTACAAGAGCAAAGCAAAATGTTGTTTTGGTCATCAGATTCTTCTTTTTCTTTTGCATCACAAGTCTTAGGAGGGAGTGTTATCCCATTAAGTGCAAGAACACCCTGAAACAAACATATCATTACATATTATTATTATTATTGTAATTATAATTAGTAGTACTAAGTAATAGATTAATTAGGATGAATGAATGAATGCATACATGTCCTTCCTCATGGGTATAGACTGTCTCTACGTGGCCTTTCTCAGTGGTAGCCCAAATTTTGATAGTGCCATCCAATGAAGATGAGACTAAATAATATCCACAAAATGCAAGGGACATGACACCATCTGAATGACCTTTCAAGGTGGCCACACATTGTAAATTGTGATCCCACACCTACAAAACAATACAATATATATGATTATATATGTATGCAAGTAAAAGAGTAAGTAATGCAATATATATATATATTTATATGAGTATATGTACTACCTTGATTGTGTGGTCTAAAGAAGCTGAAAAAAGTCTGTTTCCACCATAACACAAACACACAACTGGACCTCCATGTTTCATGGAAGATGGAACACCAAGAGGGATGAAGGTTAGATTAGCAGTAGGAGAAGCTCCATCAGAGGAAGCTTGCCAAGCTAATATCTGACCACTTTGGGTACCAGCAAACAGAGTACCATTGACAACAGTCATACAGTTGACTTGACCAACAGGTCCCTCTCCATCAAGAGTGATTGTAATTTCAGGTCCAGTGGTAGCATTATTCTGAGTGTTCCAAACCTTGATTTCATTTGGGAGACCAATGAAAAGCCAAGGGCCTTCATTGATCAAACACCCAATTGGGACTCCAAAATTGATGACAGCAGTTGTTTTAGCAGTGTGGCAGTCCCAAATGTAAAGCTTACCATCGTAGCTTGTTGTGTAGAGTTTATCTCCAGAATTCGAATGAGGCAGAGCAATACCAGTCACCGCCTATAACGAGCCAATACCACATTTTCCAGAAGGAAGAAAGAAGGAACCATCATCCAATCCAATCCATGAATCCAATCTACGAATCCAATCCAAGAATCAAAAACAGTGAAAAGTAAAGAATGTAGCAAGAGTACCTTAGTGTGGCCGTGGAGATTTGCGAGGTAGGAGTAAAGATCACCCCGAGACCAAGAATGGACGAAACGACATCGACCCCCTCTGACACACCTCCCTTCAGCCCAAAATTTACACACTTTTTCCATTGATCCACTCTTTACATTCCCACTCACACTCTCACTCGCTCTTCGACGAAGATACGTAATACCCATATCTTCTCTTTCTCTCTCTTCTTCTTCTTCTTCTCTCTCTCTCTCTCTTCTCTTCTTTGGCTCTCACCTTTGCTTTCTCTTTCTTTCGCAGTTTCTCAATAACTCTCCTCTGTATTTATACAAAGCATCCGCCGACTTACAAAAAATCTATTTCCTTTTTAAAATTATTTCGTTTATTTGAATTTAAATTTCATTTTTCCTTTTTTAAAAATAAAATTATTATTATTATTATTAAAGAAAATTAAAATTATTAATATTTATATTTTCATTTTGATTCCACGTTTTTCTGATATTTCCCTTTTTTTCTGATATTTTTATTGTTAGAGAAATTGATATTTACAGTTATCTTTTTAAAAAAATTGATATTTACATTTTTTTTTTAATGACAACAGATATTTACAATTAATATACCGTATATTGATTTTTTTTTTATAACACCCATTTTTGGATATTAATTATACCATCTAAAATATATATATATTGTTGATAAAAGAAAATATATTTTTTAAATAATAAAGCTAATTTTGTTAATGGAAAATTTGAGTTTATCACCTCATTTTACGTACATCATAATCAAATGAGTCCATGATTAATTAATTAGTGTGTAGAATTACATAAATTTAATACTTTATTCTGTATTTATTTAGAATTAATTACATGTACTAATAATAAACCAGTCCAGTCCAAGCCATATAATCTATCTATCTATATATATATATAAATATATAAAGGAATGTTTTAAGGAGATTAGGTGGCACTCTATTTGAAGTTTCTTCCATATTCTTTATTTTCTAAATTTTTATCAATTATTTAATTTTTTAATTATTTTTCAACTAAAAATTTATTATATGCTATTATTAATAGAGTAACTTACATACATATTAATTTATTATTAATGGAGAAATATTTAATCTATTTTAAATTATGTCTATTAAAATTCCATATTCAATTCTCATAATTCTAATAATAATAATAATAATATATTATAAAATAAATTTTACTTTCCATATTATTATTAATTTATTATTAATGGAGAAATATTTAATCTATTTTAAATTATGTCTATTAAAATTCCATATTCAATTCTCATAATTCTAATAATAATACTAATATATTATAAAATAAATTTTACTTTCATATATCTAAAATAAATAAAAATAACTATTCATATACCATATTAAATTCTAATAATAATAAAATGTCTACTCAAATTCTATATTCAATTCTCATAATTATAATAATATGTTATAGAATTTTTTTTTCTATAAAAGGTGAAGATAAACCAAACTCAAATAATTATAAATTTATGTAATATGATGAACATATTCCATTTCAATTCTAAGTTATTATATTGAAGCTTTTAAACACAAAAATTCCACTACGAATTGATGTGTTTTGGAAGGTAAAGCATATGTATACAATCTCTTCTATGAAATCTCTTTTACAATATTATACGTTTTTTTTAAAAAAAATGTAACAAGTAATTTGATATTGTAATTTTTTTATAATGTACATGTTGATATGTTTTTTGAAGTTCATATGTATACAATCTCTTCTACGAAATCTCTTTTATAATATTATACATTTTTTTTAAAAAAAAAATGTAACAAGTAATTTGATATTGTAATTTTTTTATAATGTATATGTTGATATGTTTTTTGAAGTTTCTTCCATATTCTTTATTTTCTAAATTTTTATCAATTATTTAATTTTTTAATTATTTTTCAACTAAAAATTTATTATATGCTATTATTAATAGAGTAACTTACATACATAATTTATTATTAATGGAGAAATATTTAATATATTTTAAATTATGTCTATTAAAATTCCATATTCAATTCTAATAATTCTAATAATAATAATAATAATAATATGTTATAAAATAAATTTTACTTTTCATATATCTAAAATAAATAAAAATAACTATTCATATATCATATTAAATTCTAATAATAATAAAATGTCTACTCAAATTATATATTCAATTTTCATAATTATAATAATATGTTATAGAATTTTTTTTTTCTATAAAAGGTGAAGATAAACCAAACTCAAATAATTATAAATTTATGTAATATGATGAACATATTCCATTTCAATTCTAAGTTATTATATTGAAGCTTTTAAACACAAAAATTCAACTACGAATTGATGTGTTTTGGAAGGTAAAGCATATGTATACAATCTCTTCTATGAAATCTCTTTTATAATATTATACGTTTTTTTTAAAAAAATGTAACAAGTAATTTGATATTGTAATTTTTTTATAATGTATATGTTGATATGTTTTGTATAATTTTTTTTTGGTCTATTTTTTTACATGAGAATATCTTTGTTATTTGTATCTTTTATTGTTTTTTTTTTTATTTGTTTTATGTGAGAATCACATGCATTCTTTTCTTATTTTTTTTCTTTCAATTTTATTGTATTAAGAAGCACCCTATATATTAATATATGATTTTCATGTTTATATGTCATCTTTTTTTTTTAAAAAAAAAAGAAAATATTATTATATATCTTTTTTAATGTTGCTTCATATACTTTAATATTATTTATTTTTAATTAATAAATAATATAAATATAAACAAAAAGGTTAAACCAAAATTATTGAAATGGATATAATATTTATTAATTGTTATTTGTATCAATTATAAAATTTATTATTATTATTATTATTATTATTATTATTATTATTATTATTATTATTATTATTATTATTATACATCAATTTATATATTTATTTAGATAATTGAAAATTAAGGTGATATATAGTTAAGGAATAAAGAAGTGAAAAATGACCTCTTCTATAACTTTTTTTTTTATTATTATTTTTCTTTCTATTATTCATTATATTATAATTTTTTCAATTTATTTGTTTAATTATCATAGTATAATTATATATACTTATTCAAATTCCAACTCGAATTCCAATAGTTTCATTTTAATTTCACTATTACTATTATCATCACTATTATTATTATTATTTTTTCTCATATAAAATATAAATTAAAATGAAAGTACATAGTAATTTCTAAACTAATTTTATTTGAGAGAGAAGTACATAGTAATTTCTAAACTAATTTTATTAGGATCAATCAATCTATCTATATAATGTTGATGATTAGGTGAGAATAGATTACCTATGTCAAAAAGAGAGAGAGGTGAGAAGAGATTTAATTTTGATTTTTTCTAATTCGTGTTTTTTTTTTTTTTTTTTTGTATTTAAAAATAATGAGGATAAAATTAGAGCAAACATTTATATTACAATTACTTTAATATTTTCATCAAAATTAATTGATCTCTCATACTTATCATTTTAATATATATATATATAATTTACATAATTATATACTTTAAAAATCGTATCAATTTAATATATACATATACTAAGATCAATATATAACTATAATAAATTAATGTATACCCATGTAACTGTAATATATACTATATATATATACAATAAAACTTATCATTATTATCTCCAATAACAATTACTAATATTATAATTAAAATCACAAATGTATCCTAATTCTCATAAGTATTTATGCAAATAACATTCTTAATACCACACAATAAAATAATTTTAAAAAATTATTGTATTTTTAATTAATATATTTATTATATATTAATAGCTCCTAATAATTTTTATTAAAAATAACTCACATAGTTAATTTATTAATAGTTTATGTATTTATTTTCTCATAAATAAAAACATAATTTATGTATTTATCGAAGTAATATAATTAATAAGTTAATAATTTTATTTATAAAGATGTAATATTTTTTTATATTATTTTAGTTACATAATATGTAGGTACGTTATGGTTTTTGTTTCGATAAAATTAAAAAATAAAAAATAAAACAAAAAACATGTTATATGATGTGAATTCAATTAATAAAACAATTATAACATACACATACTAATTAATCTATTTATACATTTCTAAAATTAAAAATTATACTGTATAAAAAAAAGTATAATGTCAATAGAATAATGTTACTTAAATATGTTGGTACTTTGAAGGAGTAATTTATGGTTCTCCATTTCAGTATTTTTAAAATACATTTACATGCTGCGCGAAGTGCGGCTCCGTTTTCTAGTTAGAATATAATAGAAGTATTCAATCTCTCTACAAAGCAGAATTTGTAGTAATGAGCCTCAAAAACAAAATAGTCATTTATTCATAACTAGATAACGAACCGCGCTTTGCGCGGTCTTTAAACCTATATCTATTCTAAAAGTGTGCCTATATAACTATGAGAAATTCGTGGGTAACTTTTTATTTATATTTAATAAAATAATAAAATAAAAATAAAAAAATCCCATTAATATTTGAACTGATAGTTGTTGTGTTTAACAGATTTGTTGTGAATTTTCTGTTTAATAGTTTAAAATTAATGAGAATATGAATCAAGATACTCAAGAGTGGCTCTCGTCAACTACGGAAAGGACTATAACCAGGTTGTTGTTATCGTTGACGTCATTGATCATAACCGAGTATGTTTTTCTGAATTTTTTTTTCTGGTATTTTCTGTTTTTGAATTTATTTTTGTATACTTATCTTAGGCCTTCATTGCCTTTAAAAATAAATGATCTTTTATAGGATTTTTGTATTTTCATTAGTTTGGTTGTTGTAGTTGGTGAATAGTAACTTGATGAAGTCTTAACTTTGATTTAATAGTATGGTTATGGATTTTCTGACTTTGAATTAAAAAAAATTGATTAACTTTAGATAGACTCACTATGGTATTGAAGTAATTATTCCTTACCATTTACTGCTAAAGGAAAGAGATTATTTTTGTTGGTATTTTGATATATTTTTTTTTTGAATAAGCTCGAATTATTAATTTGGTACCAGTGATTGAAGATATTATCTGTACATTCTGAGATGATTTAGTGGCTTTTGTAGTATTCTATTATCGGTGTTAAGGTTCAATCTCCACTAAATCAATTTGGCTTTGATAGCTTATGTTTAGTGTTAAACATTGAAAATTACTAAACCAATTTTATTTTGATTGACAATTGCTATTCTTTTGGCCTACATTAATTTTTTATCTCCCTTGTTTTTGTGAGGTGCGCGTGAGGAGGTTAATCCTTGTTGACTTTTTTTTTTTGGGTTCGTAAAGGCTCTTGTGGATTCTCACGACATGGTGAGGTCACAAATGAACTTCAAGTTGAGGATTTTGATATGTTAGAGATGATTCGACTTACTGTCATCAATAATCTGTTAAAGTATCATCCTGTAAGTACACTAAATATTTTTTTGTTTTCCCTTGAACTTAGAAATCTTTTCTGATGCAAATTGAGATACCTTTTTGTTTAACTTTTTTATTTCTTTGTGTAATAAACATTAAACTCAATCAGTTAGTGAAATATAAAAAAAATAATAAAATAGAAGAGACATTATATTAATGTCTACAAATTACTTTTATGATAGCTTCAAATAAGAGACATTACATTCGTTCATCTTAGTCTTAGAAATAATTGATAATTTGATATAGTAAGCCTATTTGTAGATAGGCAACTAAACACAAGAATGGGATACAGAATCCGTATTACTCAAAAATAAAATATTAAAAATGAATTAAATGTTAGACAATTTATATGTATAAACTGAAATATATGTATGTGTATATAAAATGCGGAATTAAACAAATATATACACTATATAACTTAAGGATCGAAATACCTCCAGCCATTGAATCTTGAGCTTCAAACCCACATAAGCTTTGATCTGCAAAGGAAATTGACTACCATGGGTAATCGGGCTTCCTCGCTCTCTCAACTCTCTTTAGATGGAATTTGCTGTTATGAACAGAATGAGTGAGGAGCTCGGGGACCGAGACCCTATATTTATAGGTGAGATACTCCATCAGTATCTGTGCCACATTAATTGTCAGAATATTTTGACAATTAATTCAGGAAATCAAATCAGGTAATGAATATAGAAATCTGACCATATATAGAATATTACGTAATTGATTCTGTCCAGATTCAATGAATATAAAATATTCATTTATCAGAATCAATAATATTATTTTATTTCCTTAATTAGAAATATTCTAATATTCTCCCACTTGGTCAGCATTTAAACTAAAACATTCAAACCCAAACGTTCCTCATTATATAATAAACATACGAATCATAGCGACATGTCCTCATTATAAGTCAAGTATTATCTTCCATGTATTACGATATATTTATTATATAATAATGTACTTTATGTGGCAATGTACTTAAGTGAATAAACCCTAACCCTTATGTTTATTCAGGTCCTCTTACGATAATTTTCTCAGATGAAATTAAGGTGCACATAAATATGAGAAAATATCGAAATTAGAGTTTCATTAAATAATTTTTGGTTGTACAAATAAAAAAAAAACTGCATATGGGTTAACTGAATCCCATATTTACTTTATGATCCTTGAATTTGTGTTGCGGCATGCCTTTAGTCAAGGATCTATGCGATCACCCAATTCAGTTTGCGTGATTAATGACCACTTATCACGCCTTTTTATGGCTAAATACTTAATGTCGATATGCTAGCTTCGACCAGTACTCTTAGAGTTATTAGCCATAAATATTGTAGCTGAATTTATCGCAAAATTTTCTTAATGGCCTAATGAAACTGTAATTCTGAACTCTAGGCCTACTATGAAACTCTATAATACATCATACGAGATGTATCCTCAAAACAATAAATGAATCTGACTTCTATAGTAGAAATAACAATCAAGATTCTCTACAATATAACTTACTGGTAATCTTAAGGACGTAATAAAATATTGATTTACGTGAATCAATACAACCAGTGAAGTATGTTAGAATCTAATTGGTTAACTATATTTCCAGATGGTCAATTCATCTTAAAATATGTATGAATATAATTTTTAGTATCTTAAAGATACCTCATCACTTTGTATGAAAAATAAAGTGGTCTTAACTTTAGTTATTCTGATACTACTTAACGATCCTGAAACAAATGTAATTCAAAGTCTTATTCAGACTCTTAGGCATACATTAGGCTTCTAAAATAGAAGTAAATGAATGTTCTTAATTTATTCTCACTCCAGATCATGTTTCAGATGCTGGTTCGAGTTGAATTTATCACACTTAAAGATAAAAGTTATATCTGATGAATAATACATAATTTTATTTAATCAGAGATACTGTGGCTACTCTCTAATTAATTAAAATTATATATATTATTTATATTCCTTATCTCAAAATAATAATTTAAGATATGAATGATTTCAACTTATATAGAAAACTTTTATCATCATTTGTAAGTAACATATTGTCGACGTATAAAACAAATATTACTCCCACTAACTTTTTGGTATATAATTATTTCCATAATTCTCTTTTCAAACCTAAAGAAAAGATGATATAATACCAATTTGTGAGATGTTTGTTTTAATCTATAGGTAGACATCTTAAGCTTGCATATGTTCACCACTATTAGAGGAAAAATTTTATGGCAGTCTGTATACCTTCTCCTCTAGTTCACTGTTTGGAATTGATTAATAAATTGAAACGAGCAACAAATGCCAAAGTCTATAATAGAATCATTTATAAAAACAAGTGAGAATGTAAATCTCTTTTGTTATTGATTCTTAGTTCAAAATGAACTTCTTAGCAATGAATATTCTTTTATATCTTTATGTTTCTCAATGTTGCCTAATGAATATTATTGGAGAAAAAACCTATGCTTAATTAATGTTCTCCACCCCATTAGGCAACTTTACTAAAGATAAACTTTATTGATCTTTAAGATATTCATTTCTTCATTCATGGCATATTGTACTACAACTTCAATTCTTTATCATTCTATAATTTAATTTGTGTCTCAAATTAATATTGTAGTTGAACTCTTATTGTACAAAATGTAATCACTAGAAAACATTGATCTTATTGTTCTAATAAGTCATCTTAAGGATGGACCAAAAAAACTCTTAAAAGAGCAAATGGTTCAATATGCATGTTATTTTAGAAATTATAAGCAATTACTAAATAACATAACTTATTAGAATTTTATCAATGACTTGTAGATTATTATGATTAGTTATGAATTCTCAATAACCATTAATCTTAAGGGTTGTTGTGAATCATAATTAATCTAACACTTGAGGTGGAAGTTTTAGAAAATATGAATGATCTTTCTCAGAAACTAGGTTCCTAGATTGATCACTCCCACTGATCAAGTCAATTCTTAATTCCACAGTTCTAGTGTTGTGAGATGGATAATAAAATATGTAACCCTTAAACCTTATAGCTTTTTAAATGAAATATGCTCATTTATGGTTTTGGGCCCAGATCTTTTCTTTGACAATTGTACTCTAACTATATATGGGTATTAATAAAATGTGTACATGTCATCAAGTTAGTTTCCAACCTTATCACAACTCAAAATATGTTTGAGAAACAACTTTGATTAGAACTCGATTCGATATGTACACCCCATTGAAGAGTATCAATATACAAAGATTTAGGAAGGTTTGGAGTTTGCTATGTAGGCTCCACCCCATGTCCAAAAAAATGCTTAGTTTCTTAAATCTATCACACATTGTGATTTAGGTGTACCAAGCATATGTATTGGGCAATGAATCCATGCTTTTAAAGAAACTTTACAAATGGACTGGGAGTTTATCCATACTCACGAATTTTAATGTAGTATTCTCCATTTTATATTTGATCTCACTATCTTAATATACAAAATGCCCTATTTCTCTACTTAAGATTTAAATGTCTTTGAAACATATAAATCTATACTTTTGTAGAAAAATAATTTATGTGAGTAATCATTAAAAAAGAGATGCAAAATTTGAGTCCATGTCTTCAAAATTAATTGACTTGTATAATTTCTAATGTGATAGAATTCTAATATGCACCGATTTTTACTTGTTGGAATACATATTCTTAATGAATTTCACACAAGTTCTAAATAAAGTTAGTAAAATCAGTGTAATGAAGATCCCCACCATTTACTAACATTTATTCTATTTATGGAGATATGTTCCATAATTTTTGGTGCTATAATGTAGAAGAATTCTTATTAATAACACATTTCTTATTGTCAGATTGAACTTGCATATCTTTATGAGTGACATCATTTGTAGTAAAGACCTTTAAATGTGTCTAAATCAAGTTTCAAAAGAATCTTGGAACATAAAGGTCTTTGCCAATTTTAAAACAAAGCCACTACTATATTGCTTGTTCCTTAAACTTCTAAATGTGAGAACTTATCTTGTCTGTGGATAAGATTTGCTCACAGTTACTGACTTTCTTAGGTTTATTTGTAAACCTTGCTAGAAATTATGAATGTGGAATAACAATCTAAAATAATCCACTATGTGTTAATAATCACATTAACTATATTAGAATGAATTCATACACAATAAATTAAAATTTATTGGTGATAATAAAGTGTGATTTATTTTTCTTAATTATACAGTAAAAACTGTACATTTTAGATTAAGTTATCAGAATAAATTTTTGGAAATTTCTACTGGTATGGAAGAAATTTATGAATAGTGATGTAATAAAATTACATATATAGTTTTGAGGTTTAAATGAATCATGTTTTTACCAATGAATAAACATGCTTACATATGAAATCTTATTAAACAAAAATTGCCTGTGGGCTAAATTTTTAATTTAATAAGATTAGATTTAGATGTAGATTATGATAGATTTACACAATTTATGAAAAACTTAAAGTTTAATATTTCTATCTCAATGAAAGGTATGAAACACTTAATTATTTATAAATGTTTCAAAATTTTATACTTTATGATAAAATTATTAAATTAAATCTACATAATTTCCTGTGGGATAAATTAAGAGAATTTAATTTAACCTATTAATTATGTAAATATAATAAAATCCCTGTAGGGTAAGATTATTATGTTCACATAATTCATGTCCATTATGTGATCTTGATCCACTTAATGTATATAATTTTATATAATTAAGGATGCTGTGGCTACTCCCTAATTATTTAAAATTATGTGGTTCACTAGACACCAAAGTATAAACTGAAGATTAAAATTTTACTAAATCCAAAATTGCATGTGGGCTAAATTTTAAATTTAATAAAATTAGATGAACTTTATGATAGATTTAATTAAACAATTAGTTTTGGAAAATGAAGGTTTATTATCTATCTTTAATTAAATTTGTGATAACACTATTAAATTAAATCCCCATAACTCCCTGTGGGGTAAATTAAGAGAATTTAATTTAACATATTATCCTAATTAATTATACAAATATAATAAAATCCCTGTGGGGTAAAATTATTATACCTATATAATTAATTACAAGTTATGTCCATTAAGGTGAATTTTAATTAATTAATATATAATTTTATACAAATAAGGATGCTGTGGCTACTCCCTAATTATATAAAATTATATTTTCACTTTGACATTAGGTATTGGGCTCTACCTAAAAGTAATTTTGTTATTAACATAGTAGACAATCACTGAGATTAGTGCTCTTAGTGTGGTGGTCCGAAGATCATTAAAAACCGTTCTAGATATGAGCATTTGTCCCAAGTTCATGTTTTCTTATGTCAAACCACAAAATTACTTACATTTTATTCATATTTTATTCATTTTAGGAAGTTTTATGAATATTTTATGAATAATTTTATGAAGTTTTATGAAACTTAATGTGCTATATAAAATATTCAACCTATCTTAATATTTGAACATTTCTAAATATATCTAGCACTATAAAAGGAATTTATGTATAGCATTTAAATCATACAAATCAAAATTAATTGTATTAAAAATAAATTTTCCAAATAAATACAAATTAAAACAATTATTGTATGATAATAAATTAAATACTTAATTCCATGATATGTAATTAATTATGCATTTATGACCATATAATATCTTAAATATTTGTACTAATAATTAATTTGTATAAATAAGGTAAATATACAAATTAGTACAATTAATTATATGAAATGAATTAAATGAAAAATTAAAGAATATACTTAATGGCAGATTTTTTTTTTTCAACTTTTATTAATTTAAACAATAAATTACATAAATTTGGTAATAAATAATTAAATGCACAATTATTACATGCCTAAATAAATCATGTAATTAATTACCAATTTAAAACAAATTTCCATTTTCAATTTATACTAAATAACATATTAATTCTAAATATATGTATTAAATTAAAAATGGAAATTGAATGAATGTAATTTATTGACTAAATTAACACAAAATAGGAAAATAACTAATATTCCAAATAAATAAAAATTTGGAATTTTCCCTTTTTTTTTTATTGAAAAAAAAAACTGTCCGACCCAAACCCGAACAGGAAAACGAATTCCGACGATAAAAAATTTATGGAATCACTCCCATTTGAATCTCCATGCATAAATATAGAGATTCATGTCGGTTTTAGGCAATTAAAACACGTAAAAATTGGACTTTAATTTTAATAAAAAATTTCTAGTCCGTATGAGTTCTTAAAAAATTAATGTGAATATTTCAATGATTTTTCACATGTTTAGATCGATCTATAATACTATATGAATATAGTGATGTATATAGAATTCCAAATAAACACCGAAAAAAGAAAAATGAAATAAAACAACCAACGGACCAAAAACTCCAATTTTTTTTTTTTTCCAAATGAATCTAAATGCAAAAATTAAGACATTCATATAGATTTCATGCATCGAAAACACGTAAAACAAAGACTTTAAAATCACCAAAAATTTCGGGTCCGAATATATTTTTTTTTTTTTAGCTTTCTTTGTTTTTTCAAAATGAGTTTTCATGCTTTAGAACAATCTATATTAATATATGAATGTATTGATTCAGAAAGGCAGCCGATTTTGTGCCCATATATGCAAAACACGGATTGGAATCCGTTGTACGGCAGGGGGGCCCCACCGTACTTTTAAATATTTTTTAATTTTTGAAATGTAAGTGGTAACCGGTTGTTGTAGGTGTGGTTACCGGTTGGGAGTTTATTTTTTTAATTAAAAAATAATTAGGTACGGAAAAAGTACAAAATGGTACTGTTTGTGTTAGTTAGAGTACAAAAAGGTACATCAGTCTTCACTGTTCCTGGCAGTTGATGGTACGAAAACACTGTACGCAGTGGGTCCATGTTGTCGGATTAAGGCTATTTTGGTATTTTCCTTCATTCATAAGATCATATGTATTTGTGGGATGGTAATTAAGTACATTATATAGAGTACCGTGTACATTACTTATTTCTGCGTGATGTTTAGTAAAATTAGTGTACATAATATCACGTACCGAGTACAAAATTTCACGTACCGAGTACGTTCATTTACGTTTCGTAGTATATTGTTTAGAAATTTTTTTTTAGTGATGAAATTATTTGTTGTTATACATTGAGTTTTTAGTTGGTGTAATTTTGTAATTGTAAATATTTCGTATATTAAAAATTACCAGAAAAATATATTTTTTCACCTTATAAGATTCAGTTTTTTTTCCTAGGCATAATTTAGTTGTTCGTCAATAATAATTTTGAGATTTGGTGAAGATGAGAGAATTACCTTAAACACAGCAAACATAACAAGAAGTATATAAATGTAGAATTTTTGAAGCAATAAGTAGAGTCATAAACGTTAAAACAACAATGGCTAAAAGTAGCTAGTTATAAGAATGACCATAGTAAGATTCTTGTGTGGAGGAAGGCGGTTCCGGGAAATACGCGTTGGAGTGGTCATTGAATGAGTCAGATGCTGGTTGATTGTTTGGAGGTTGTTGCCCCTGAGATCCAGTGTTATGTTGACGATTTGGGCACCGTCGATAATCATGGTCTGATGAGCGACAAATGCGACAATGTCTTGAGTTTCTTGGGATCTGCTCCCCGTTTGGTCCTTCCCTTGTATTTCCCGTACCCTTTGTTCTCACAACTTCGGGGTCTTTAATAATGTTGGGGTTGCTACGATATCTTCCAGGTTGTGGCGTCTCTCCTTCCGGATTGGAATTCAAGTCAAATTCTTCCTTGAACATTAGAGTTAGCCGTTCAAGCTCTTCCTTTGCACGGTTGTACGAGTCCTCTGATTTCGCTGCATAGAAAGTGAAGTTATAAGTCAGTGAACTGAGAGATCCAAACCTAGCCATCTCGTAAATGTGCTGTTGTGGTTGTGCTGGCGGGTTAAAATGTAGGTGGAGATTTATCTTTGCGGATTTGCTCCATCGCTTCATGAGAAGAGAATTAGGTATTCTTCTCATGTTTAATCTTTTCATTGTAGCCCATAAATGTCTACAAGGGTACCCTTGACTTTCATAGAGCAAGCAACTACAGTGTAGTGCTCGTCGGCCTTCACAGTAATGAACTCGGTATTGGACGTCGGATGGCCGGAACTTTCCAATGGTGAATATCTGCCACTCTCCTTCTTGCTCTTGAGTTAGGACAAAATAGTTATTCTCTAAATCAAGCTGCTCAGCAACCTTGTGGTACATAGTTCTTGTGTAGAATTCAGCACATTGGTTGTAGTAAGTGGTCAAGCATGTAGGATTAGGTGGGTGAGGTCGAGTGCATCTACTTTTGAAGTCATTTGCAGTCTCGTTGTGTCTGAGCTTTGAGACTGTCATATCTATGGTTGTTACAAATTCACGCAAGCAATAATTCTTCTCTAAAAATTTTTTTAGAGCGGAGTTGATGGATTCGCAACGTTGTGTGGTTCTCATTCCTGCAACGAATGAACCCCTTAAATACGTTTCTGCCCATTGTTGTCTTGACTCGAATGTTGTTTGACACCATTCATTATCTGTTAGTTGTTGGGTTTGGATGACGTCTAACCATCTTGCTTCAAATTCTTCCTCCTCGTAGTAGTTGTACATGAGATCCTTAAATGTTTTTAAGAAGATCGGATCTTTAACCTTTTTCGAAGCATTTGTATTGAGATGCCAAGCGCAGAGACGGTGCGTAACATCAGGCATGTGTTCAACGATAGCCTGTTTCATGGCCGCATCTTGGTCAGTAACTACAACACTTGGCTTCTTATCTCCATGGCATTCTAGAAATTTTTGAAGTAGCCAAGAATATGATGGAAGCTTCTCGTGGAGGAGGAGAGCAAATCCGAAGATGCATGTGTTGAAATGGTGGTTGACGCCAATGAGAACATTGAGGGGCTTATTGTACTCATTCGTCATGTAGGTTGTGTCAAATCCTAGTACATCCCCAAAAGCTACATAGTCCACGCGTGAGTTTCCATCTGCTCAGAATAAGTTAGCCAAGCAATTCTCGTCGTCAACCTGATAGACAACGAAGAAATTAGGATCCTTCTCTGCGAGACAATCAAGAAATCCCAGAGCCCCTTCTGAGTCCGTCTCTATCTTCTCTTCTCGCTTCGCACCGGCAACCCTGTTGTACACATCTCGAAGTTGACATGGCATTTTCTCGTAACCTCCACTTTGCAAAGCAACATGAGACATTATGTTGGCAGTTTTAATTCCTACGGAGTTCATCGACCTAACTTGGGCAAGCAACCCATTGGAGACAACTCTATATGATCTCAAAAATTGTACCTCACTTGATGAAGCGAGCTCGTGATTGTGCATTGTGCTGAACTCTTTGCATTTCCAAGTGTTACACGGTTGTGTGAGTAAAATACGCAATGCTGCCTGACATCCGGTTCTAGTGACATCATGAGGTCTTTTTTTTCTTGGTGTGTCCGGTGATGCGATTTTTCGAACCCTGCGAACAACAAACCCACCTCCGCATTACAATGACCCCATGAGAACGTCGTACATCGTCTTTCCTTGTGCCGAAACCCATCCGTTTCGCATACATTTCGTAGAATGCTTCCCATTTTTCCAGTTTGTCGAGACTCTTGCCTAGCACGTCCTGTATCTCAATCTCATTCACTGGTTTTATGATGTTTAGCTCTGCTGTGATGGTTTCCCATTCATAAGTGTGTTCGTCATTCATGTTGGCTTGTTATTGATTTGTAAGAATTGTAGATGAGGAGTAAGGTGTAGAGGGTGCTGAGGGGATTGAAATTAGATTTTGTGAGTTTAAAAGGCTGAGATAATAGGGTTGTGTGGAGTTGGTGATCACATTTAAAGCTGTTGGGCTGATATTAATGGGCCTCTTCAATATTACAATCTGAACTCAACTCCTCTCGTACGTCATAACAGTATAATAGTACAAATTGTTTTAATTTCATTCCACATGTAATTGTGAAATAAGGTTATTTGACGAAAAATTTGAAGGGTTGATGTTATTGAGTTGAAAGGTTTGGTGGTGGGATTTAAATAGATTGGGGTTATGTTAATGGGCCTTCACCTAAGTTTTTCAATGAGTTGAACCATATTCGTACGTCCGAAATAAAACATTGTACTTTTATTGTTTTTGAAAAAAAAATATGTTAAGAAAAGAAGAAAATTTTAATAAATGGTTAGTTGTTCACATTTAAATCCATTGGGCTTATATTAATGGGCCTATACCAACATCTTTTAATGAATTCAACCATTCCTGTACTTTACAAAGATAACGCAGTACTATTATGAAAACCCCATGCGTGTACACGTGTATTAAAGTGATGACTTTTTTTAGTAGAATGGGTAGTTTTACTGATTTATATATGTTGGGGATTTATTTATGTTGGGCTGATATTAATGGGCCCTTCACCTACATCTTCTTATAAGTTAAACCATCGTCGTACGTTAGAACAGTACCGTAGGACATTAGGTTTTTTGGAAAAACGGGATTGATGAATAATGTTGACATTTGACCATACTACGTACGCCTACACGTGTATTTAATTGTGTAATTCGGAGATTTAAGCACCCCTCTTTTGACACATCACATTTGCCCAATGGAGTACATCCCAATGGAGTATGACTAACTAAAAAACGTACTATAGGGTTATTCTCCACGACTTATATAAGACACTTGAGACGTTTTCCAATCCAGCATCAAGTTTATAGAGAAATTAATTTGTAACTTAGTTATTAGCATTACAATATATCAAGTATGAGTTCGAGTCCACCTTTGGGTTATTTTCAATGGACCAAATGAAGGTATCTATAGTACGTACGAAGATGCTGTAAGCAAAAACACTACTTCTGATGCGTCCATAAAAATAATTCGTTATGAATCTTTCATAGAAGCTTTTTCTGCTTTATGTCTACATGGAGAGACGGGAGAATGCTTCTTGGGCGTAAAGTTAGAGAACTTTGCTTTGTGTTAATGAGTTTCCCCGCATGTGGGATTACCCGATGATGATAATGATGAAGAGGCTATCCTTAATTCCGTTTGCTCACTTTGTTTGATGAGGGTGAATGTTACGGTGCAAATAAATCACCCGAACAGGACAATGTGAAAGATTCGGCGAGAAAGGTGAGGACCGAAATGGAGATGATATAGAAGTTGGGGACAAAGGAGGAGTGGATACTTCTCCCGTAAACGATAAATGATGCACTTTGTGTTAGTGTCCAAGTTATGTTATTTTATATTTTAAGCTATAATGTTGTACGATCAGTATTTGTTATGAAATATGTACTTTGGTTTATTTTGGAGTATTAATGTCACTTTCCTCATTAATTAATTGTGGAAGTAAAAGTGAAGTGAATCATTGTGAAATCACAAATTGCAAACGAGAAAGCAAAAAAACTTAAAATAATATAGTAAAGTTACAAACAAGTAGATATATAATAGAAGTGCTTCAATCTCATTAAATGGCCTAACAAAAAGTTGATTCAACGGCCATATGAGATGAGTTGTAACAAAAGTACAGTATATATATATGAAAAATACCACGGCGAAACCGAACGGATGTTCAATCAAGTTCTATAACTTGAGGGAACTTCCTTTGAGACGGAGGGCTATTGTCTCTGAACGGGGACTTTGGTCGTGAAGGGCTTTCTCTTGGAGTAGTGCTTGGTGATTCTTGTTTCACATGAAGTGGGTAGTGGGGAATGGACACCTCGGTGTAGTCGAGAATGTCATCCATGATACCCTCTAATTTTTCTCTTGAAGTGTTGGCTTCTTGCATGGCGTGGGCTGAATGGTACAGATGTTCCGCGAGTTTGTATGACTCTTGCTTGGCCTCCGTGGCTCGTAAATGAGCCTTCTTTATAATTTTTTCGTGTTCGTGGAGAACAGACTCGAGCCTTGCACAGTTGGGACATCCTGACATGGACGCTGAACGGAGTCTTGGACTCCGTGACGGTGTACCTACGGGTCTTGTGGAAGAAAAAGGATGCGGTGGGGATTTTTGAGGACTTGTTTCAAAAGGGTTGAAGTTTTGGTAAGGGTCAATTTGATGTAGGTAACAGTAAAACGGGGTTTGATAAAAATGCTTAGTAAATAGACATAACCTTTACTTATATAGTGGGTTGGTGGGTTGATGTACACGTGATTGGGTTGATGTAATAATATTGGTTTTCTTTTTCCGAATTTAACCATTTAATAGTTAATAAATTTTGACAATGGTAATATTTACCCATTTATTAGTTAACCAATTTTAATAGAAGGAGAAGGTGAATCAAATCCCACAAACAAAATCTAAGCAATATCGGGAAAGTACTAAGTGATGTGACATGTTTATATTAAAAACAAATATACGTACGGTTTTATGATTTAAATAATAATTTCCAGAATTAAAGTAAAAATAAAATGCTTTTAAGTATTAGTACAGATGGAAGACATAATGAATGATGTGAATTGATTTATTACAGCCGTATAAAAATGTCACATCACCATCTTTAAATAATAAGTACATGGTTTGAAACATAAAAAATAGTGTTTTTATTTTTCAATCTAAAATTCAAAATAATACCCAGATTTTGTTTTTGAAAATATTTAACTAAATCAAGAATTTTTATGTAGACCCACCTTTTGAGTTTATAAAAACATAAAATTGTTTTCAAATCTTAAATATAAAAACTCTGAATTTTTCTGGTTTTTTTTTTTTATTTTTTTAAATTGTTTAAAATAATGATAATATAAAACATACTTTGAAGTTTTCAAAAATTAAAAAATATTTGTTTGATGTAATTTTCTAAAAACAGAAATTATTTATTTATTCTTTCTTTTTTTCTTAGAAAATAAACTTCAATAAAAAAATTAATAAATATATTCATAAAAAAGAAATGCATTTTAAAAGTTTTTTCAATAATAATGAGATAAAGTAATTTGGAAAAAAAAATTGATGAAATTAAACTCCGACAAATAACTTTTTGGTGTTCTCAAAATTTTATATTTTTTTTTATTTTTAAAAAAAAATCTTCTGAAAATATTGTCAAACACTTATAATTGTATTATTAAAAAAAAAATTCAGTTGTTAAGAATAAAATTTATTTTGTAATTATAGTGCCAAAACACCATCTAAATAATTTGTCAAAATGAGTGTTTGCCTTCTTTTTTGTTAAATGTTGTATTAATTTAAATTTACTAGCCTAAATTTAAATAAGAACACAAAATGTTTCTAAATAAAATAATATATATAAAAAAAAAATCAATATTAATTGAACATAAAGATCAAATGTGAGGTCCCATGCACCATATGCATTAAAATTTAGAGTTATAAAATTAATTTTGAGAAAAAGAAAAAAAAAATAAAACTGTATTATATGTATTAACATAAAATGTTATAATATATTGATATCAAATCATGGTGCTCTTAATTGTATTAATCCTAATTATTTTATTAGAAATAAAGTAACTATATGTAGGATGTTTGTCTATTTATAGAGATCAAAATATAAGGTACATAGAATAGAACATTCCCTACAATTATAATAAATAATAAAAACAAGTTTTTTTTTTATAATATTTGGCACAATACTCGAAGAATTCACGTGACATGTATGACTTTTTTTTTTAATATTTTGGTCGGATCCCACAGAAGGAGTAATTATTTAATGAATACTTTGTCACCTAAATATTTAAATGTTATGGTAATAATAAGTACATGGTTTAAATGGTGAAATTTAAAAAGGTGATGTGACATCTACTCATTTCAGTAGTGAATAATTTATTAAAATTTGACATCATAATCGTTGTTGGTACTACTATCATAATTTATTAAATCTGACCTAATTGATTTGTCCAAATTTTAATAAGAAAAATGTCATATTAGTATATACAAATATTAAATCTCCTTAAGTAATTACTGGTAGGTTTCGTGTTTTGAAATAGTATATTAATTAACTCAAATCAGGGAATCCCATGAGATCTGCATGTCAGAATGTAGTCAGTTTGATTTGATGTTACACTGTGAAATCGCTGACGTACGTTATTTAAAGTGTAGGAAATACTCCATTTAACGTCAGTGAGTACACTGTGGGACGTACACAGAAAATTAAATATTGATAAGAGAACTATTGATTTTTTTAGTTAGTATCTACAAATTAAAGAGGAAATAGTCCATACTTGGTTAAGAAGATTACAATATTTGGACAATTTTTAAATAATTCCCAACAACTTAAAAACGTGGTCCTAAATAGGAAATGGTTCAAAATGTATTAAAATAAGTAATGTACGAATAAATATGTTCGAAATTATAGTTTACATTTGAAAAAAAATCTTATTATCTCATTAAATTCAAATATTGAGTAAACATAATTGCACCGTACTGTATTTTCGATTTAAGGTACTCTGCACGTATATTGATGTACGTTATTTTCAAACTTGAACTTATTGAGATATGGGAGATCCAGCTTCTGACGTACATTGAAATACGTTCCAAACATATTTTCATATAATTTATTTCTGTGACTGTTGAAAATTGATTTTAGGGTTGGAAAGACATACGTAGAAATACGTTATTAGAATAAAGAAATCTTTTATATATGCTAATTAATTTGTAGTAACCACATTACAATTTCTCACTTCTTGATTACAATAAAGTATTCAACATTACAATTTTCAAATAATAAAAGTGAACAACCAACTAATGGATTAACATTTCGATTAACCCAACAAAATGGATTAATTTTTGTCTTTTGTTAATAAAAACTCCTACAGTACATATGATGTGACATATATACTTAAAACTCACCCAAGTACGGTTTTATAATAAAATAATAATTTTACCTAAAAATGTAAAAACGCTGACATTTGCCTCCCGCGTATCATTTTGTTCGAGAGTATGGCGCACCGTTGTGTCAAATATGATAGATAACACTCATCCCTCGGTGGCCTTATTGGAGGTTTAGGTTCGGTTGGATGGCATATTTGGGTGCCCGTATTGGAAGTTGTTCGGGCCACCCTACTCCACCCATCCGAAACCTTCGTCAACGTTTCCTGAATATACATATACCACATACATAAAATTTTTAAGAAACAATTCGTAATAATATAATTTTTAAAAAAATAGACGTAAATAGTTGAGTTATTACCGAAATTTCTAATGAGATGATTGATTGAATTGCTGAAATTCCCTTGATGCACCTGCAACACACGGTTGTAGTGCATACCAATCCTTTTGTTTACACATCTTCACTTCGGTGCAACAACAATACATAATTTACTTTTTTTTTTATATATATTATCCCTATACATACGTCTACAGATAGGGAGTGAGTTTTCTAGGAAAGAAAACAAAGACTTTTAAATTGAGAGGTGAAGGAGTAAGGAGAGGTAGAGGGGTATATATAGTACTTGTGGATGTGATTGTTGAGTGTAGTCTTGTCAAATATTACAAAATAATAATTAATATAACCCTAGGTACGGCTAAAGGTGGTATAACCCCAAGACAAATTTGATTTTGTCAATCCCTTGAAAAACGTAATTTGAACAAACCCAACCCCCTATTAACTTTTCCTTGGAAGACGTAATTCCAACCAACGAAATTATCGATTTTGTTGTGGTTTGGTTGATTGTGGTTAGAAAAAATTTCTCTTTTATTATTATTATTATTAAAAAACTGAAATAATGAGCTATTCACATATTCTCACTTTAATAATTTTAAAATATATTAATTCAGTGCTTGTATGCTTTTTTTTTTTTTTTTTTGCCAATTACTTTTTTATTTATTATTTGTATATGACTCATGACATATATAGTAAAAATATATTTTTTTTTAATAATAATAATAAACTTGTCAAACATTCTCTTTTTTTTTAATTTTTTTTTAAAATATTTTAGTCTTTTTCTTTTTTTTTATATATTTTGTTAATAAATAAAGAATATTTAAATTTAAATAAAATTTAATGTATGAAAAGAAGTTACTACTTTTAAATTTTTTATATTTGAAATTAGAAAATTAAATAAAAAATAAACTTATTTTTATAAAACTATTTTAATAAGTTACATTTAAAACATTATATGAGTTACATTTAAAAAAAAAAAAAGTAACTTCAGGGTATCTTAAATAATATAATAACATAATATAGCTTAAAAATATAAAAAAGTAACAAAAAAATACTTTTAATATTATTCTTCATTTTATGTTTCTCACATATTAAAATGAGTACATACTGTTACGAATACAATAGTAGTTTGAGAGAACAAGTGACTGTAGTAATAAAGTCTGGAGAATAGTGACTCTGGTACGCTTCATGATGAAATGAGTACATACTGTGCCACAACGGGCCCGTAAACACCGCAAGTCACATTGTGAGTCGTACGAATGGTTGAGTGTCACTCACTACAACCCGAGGTCGAACTGGATTCGGTGAGTTTGTTGGGAGAGTAGTGATTCCTGTACCCCAAAGCTAACTTCAGTACATATTGTGTGTCAACGGGTCCGTAAACACCGCAAGTCACATTGTGAGTCGTACCAATGGTTGAGTGTCACTCAGTACAACCCGAGGTCGAACTGGATTCGGTGAGTTCGTTGGGAGAGTAGTGATTCCGGTACCCCAAAGCTAACTTGAGTACATAAGGTGTCACAACGGGCCCGTAAACACCGCAAGTCACATTGTGAGTCGTACGAATGGTTGAGTGTCACTCAGTACAACCCGAGGTCGAACTGGATTCGGTGAGTTCGTTGGGAGAGTAGTGATTCCGGTACCCCAAAGCGAACTGGACTACATACTGTGCCACAACGGGCCCGTAAACACCGCAAGTCACATTGTGAGTCGTACGAATGGTTGAGTGTCACTCAGTACAACCCGAGGTCGAACTGGATTCGGTGAGTTTGTTGGGAGAGTAGTGATTCCGGTACCCCAAAGCTAACTTCAGTACATATTGTGTGTCAACGGGTCCGTAAACACCGCAAGTCACATTGTGAGTCGTACCAATGGTTGAGTGTCACTCAGTACAACCCGAGGTCGAACTGGATTCGGTGAGTTCGTTGTGAGAGTAGTGATTCCGGTACCCCAAAGCGAACTGGACTACATACTGTGCCACAACGGGCCCGTAAACACCGCAAGTCACATTGTGAGTCGTACGAATGGTTGAGTGTCACTCACTACAACCCGAGGTCGAAGTGGATTCGGTGAGTTTGTTAGGAGAGTAGTGATTCCTGTACCCCAAAGCTAACTTCAGTATATATTGTGTGTCAACGGGTCCGTAAACACCGCAAGTCACATTGTGAGTCGTACCAATGGTTGAGTGTCACTCAGTACAACCCGAGGTCGAACTGGATTCGGTGAGTTTGTTGGGAGAGTAGTGATTCCGGTACCCCAAAGCGAACTGGACTACATACTGTGCCACAACGGGCCCGTAAACACCGCAAGTCACATTGTGAGTCGTACGAATGGTTGAGTGTCACTCAGTACAACCCGAGGTCGAACTGGATTCGGTGAGTTTGTTGGGAGAGTAGTGATTCCTGTACCCCAAAGCTAACTTCAGTACATATTGTGTGTCAACGGGTCCGTAAACACCGCAAGTCACATTGTGAGTCGTACCAATGGTTGAGTGTCACTCAGTACAACCCGAGGTCGAACTGGATTCGGTGAGTTCGTTGGGAGAGTAGTGATTCCGGTACCCCAAAGCTAACTTGAGTACATATGGTGTCACAACGGGCCCGTAAACACCGCAAGTCACATTGTGAGTCGTACGAATGGTTGAGTGTCACTCAGTACAACCCGAGGTCGAACTGGATTCGGTGAGTTCGTTGGGAGAGTAGTGATTCCGGTACCCCAAAGCGAACTGGACTACATACTGTGCCACAACGGGCCCGTAAACACCGCAAGTCACATTGTGAGTCGTACGAATGGTTGAGTGTCACTCACTACAACCCGAGGTCGAACTGGATTCGGTGAGTTTGTTGGGAGAGTAGTGATTCCTGTACCCCAAAGCTAACTTCAGTACATATTGTGTGTCAACGGGTCCGTAAACACCGCAAGTCACATTGTGAGTCGTACCAATGGTTGAGTGTCACTCAGTACAACCCCAGGTCGAACTGGATTCGGTGAGTTCGTTGGGAGAGTAGTGATTCCGGTACCCCAAAGCGAACTTGATTACATATGGTGTCACAACGGGCCCGTAAACACCGCAAGTCACATTGTGAGTCGTACGAATGGTTGAGTGTCACTCAGTACAACCCGAGGTCGAACTGGATTCGGTGAGTTCGTTGGGAGAGTAGTGATTCCGGTACCCCAAAGCGAACTGGACTACATACTGTGCCACAACGGGCCCGTAAACACCGCAAGTCACATTGTGAGTCGTACGAATGGTTGAGTGTCACTCACTACAACCCGAGGTCGAACTGGATTCGGTGAGTTTGTTGGGAGAGTAGTGATTCCTGTACCCCAAAGCTAACTTCAGTACATATTGTGTGTCAACGGGTCCGTAAACACCGCAAGTCACATTGTGAGTCGTACCAATGGTTGAGTGTCACTCAGTACAACCCCAGGTCGAACTGGATTCGGTGAGTTCGTTGGGAGAGTAGTGATTCCGGTACCCCAACACTTGACCCCGTATAAATGATATTTCAGCTTATGTTTGTTTGGAGAGTATGGACTCCGGTATGGTCAACATTTATAATAATTAACATACATGTTGTCATATGATTAAAAGAAATAAACATACAAATTGCAAACTCAATTAATACAGAAAAAGTATTGCATAGTCTGTTTATTAATTTTGGCCAACATGTGTATTTGGACATAACATAAAATATAAGAAAGTTCATACAATTCCATTAAACCAAACTAAACCGGCTGTATATGTGGTTTATTCATGTGGGGAGAAATATTTATGTGTTGTACTTTTAACTGTTCATAGAGTTAACATAAAATATTATTTTAATTTGATTGGACTGCTTGTGATTGATTGACACTACTTTTTTGTATATAAGTATAGTGCACCAAAGACTTTGAAGCAAATATTTGAGAGGCAGCACGAAATATGCTCCCCAATTTTAATATACTCTCTAACGTTTTCAAAGAAATTCGGTTTCCCCCCTAAATTTATTTTCACAACCTATTTCCACCATAAGGTCGACGGAAACACTCCTTTTCAAGCCTCACTAACACCCTAATTTGGTTTGTTAAAAAAAAAAACATGGTGGCTGGTTCTGGAGAGGACCCCTACGGGTTCGAGAGGGATTTCCCTTCATGGAAAAATTCACTTGGGGGACACCCCCATTGCTACTGTGGTGATCTAGCTTATGTTTGGACTTCTAGCAGTAGAGCAAATCCGGGTCGTCGCTTCTTTGGATGTCCGCACTATGTAAGACTTCGAACGCCTTAATAATATTTTAAACTAGGCTTTGTAAATATGGTGATGTACTTATTTTAAATTCAGGAGAACAACGAAAGTCGAGGATGTGATTACTTTTGTTGGATCGATCAAGCTCATCCTAAAAAACCTGCAGACACTACTCTCGGTTTGCGAAACCAAGTAAGGAGTTTGGAGAAAGAGAAGATGCACCATGAAAACATTATTAAAAAATTATATTTCATTATATTTATTTGCCTCTTCATCATTTGCCAACTTTTATTTCGTTAGAGATATTGTATGTGGTATGATGTTTATTTTATGTTTTTTAAGGACGTAATTCAAAGGAAAGGTAGGCATTTAAGTTGGTTCTATTAAAAATTTCTTAATTACTATTTCGTCATTGATTGTGAATGTCAATATGTGCGTAGTACAGTAATTAATCTAGTGTGAAATACTAGGATTTAAAGATAAATATCGGTAATTTTCACAATATAATCCAAAAAGTGTCATAATAACTTAGTCAATATTGTTGTGTTTCACTAATTTGCATTTTAAAAATACTTCAACTTTTTTTTTCAAAGTTTAATGTTTAATAGATTGCTACCATTTTCAAACGTTGATGTTCAATACATTGCATTTTTGAAAAACAGTAACCTTTATTTATTTTGGTAGCTTTTAATTGCATTATTTAGAAATGGTGAAATTGTGTGAACGCCAGAGTTATTATGTCTCATTACTGTACAGTACTTTAACTATGTGTTTAATGTTGAATAGATTGGTACCATTGTTTATAATTTTTAATATGTTGGAGGTATCCATATAATTGTTGTAAAGGTTGATGTTCTATACACTGCATTTTTACAAAACAGTTTTTTTTTATAGCCTTTAATTACATTATTTAGAAGTGGTAAAATTGTTACAAAGGAAATTGTGTGACAGAGTTATTATTTCTCATAATTGTACTGTACTTACTCTTTTTGATCCAAATTTATGTCCAAGGCCAGAATTAATGCCTGCGTACATAAGTGTAGGTATTTTTATTATTTTGGACATAATTCGAGTAAAATTGGTCAATTTCATTTTGAAAATAATGTACTTCACTATCCAAAACCTAATAGTACTGGCAAAATATAACAACAGTAATAATATTCACAATAATAATGGGAAAGTACATAAGTATAAGTATTATTATTATTTTGGCTATGGACATCATTGGACTAAAACAGATAGTGCGAAAAGGAATGTAAAATTGGTTAGTTTCATTTTCAGAATAATGTACTTCACATATTGTTATGGTAAAAAAAAATCCAAAACCTAATAGTAATGGCAAAGTATAACAACCGAAATAATATTCACAATAATAGTAATAATGACCATACAATAATAATAATCAGTTCCACCAAATTCTAAAAACTACCACAAGTCTTACCCTATAGTAAATTATAAAATCACCAACATTAGTGCAATTCCAAATCACCTAACAGTAGTATGATGCAAGTATATAACATGACTGACTAAATATAATTTACGACCTAAAACCTAACTTTTGTAACCATTGTACTGAACATAGTAAATATATAAATAAAGTAACTTTTGTAACCATTGTAATATACTACTTGTTACTTATGGCCAGCCTTTTAGAATGACGTGTTTTCGGGGACTTGCTCTTGCCAGTCCACATGTTTTCGGACCTGGCCTTCGCTGTGCTGAATCGGGGGTCTCGAGGAGACCTTGATGGCTACGTAATGGTATAGTTGTAGATGTTGATGGAAGAACTTTGGTTTTGCTCAATCCAAATTGCTTCTTAACTCCCTCCATCACAGCATGTTTAGCCTTGTTACTCTCGTGGGTGACAATTTTCCCAACACAATCCAGTCTGGCTTCAATAGGATCAAACTGCATTGTACATTAGGAAACCAATTCAGTAATACACATGACAACCAAATCCATAGAAACAAATCCATCAAAAAATAGATTGACAACTCAATTTTCACAATATAAACAGTTAGTTAACTGGATGAAAACTTAAACTAAAGAAATCAACATTACATTACCTCTTCCAATATTTCATTTTCCTCGAACAGTGATTCCATGTACTTCATTACAAACATTCCACAATCATGGCCATTTTGTTATTGTGGGTAGTCCTTGCTTGAAGAAATAATTACAAACTCGCTGAAATTCAGGTCTCCTGGCTTGACAGGGGCAAACAATTGGTCCAAAGTCTGGAGCTGCAAAAAAATTAAAACAATCACAGTTGAGATTAGTGCAATTACACTAATAAAACGGCAAACCGTGTACACACGTGCATACCATCTCTACGCAGGTGCTCCGACGTGACCTCTTATGCATTGCAGAAGACAACGAGTCCCTAATTTCCACTGTTGTATTAACCATGCTCACATTCGCCGCAAACCAGTGCGGAGCACTATCGGTATCCAGTAGGGGTACCACCATCTGCGACAAAGTAAAACAAACAACGTCATTGGAAAATTGAACTACACACATTTGATTCAACACAAAAGTTTCAAGAAAATGCAAATTACAGTGTGACATAAACTCAAATCTGCATCGTAATAAAGAGTGGACCACTCTTGCTCCTTCGCCATCCTCTCCACAGTCATCGTTCTTCCAAGTAACTTGCTCTGCACAATAAGCACACATAATAGATTACATTTTAAATAAAAACATAGATTTAACAGAGTTTACAGCACAAATACAAAAGATTCATGTCCACTTTTAAATATCAAATTTCATACCGAAATTCCGGTGGGCATAAACCAAGTTCTCTTACTTCCAATGCCGTTGCGCTTCTTCTCTCGAAAATTCATGATTTGAGCAAAGCAATCAATGACCTGACATTTACACAAACAATATCCGTTATGTTGTCATTCATACAATTTGTAAATGGCATTAACTAAAATAATGAACTACAAATTTCAAAGCACCCAAATGCCAACTTCTACGTACAACATTTGATATATCGGTCTCCGGTTTCATGCATTTGAAATACATCCGCTCGACCTCAACCTTCCCAAAATGGGCTAACACTTCACTGAAATACCAAACAAATAATCAACAACGAAACGAATGTACTAATATCAACTACGTACACAGTAATCATGACACATGAGATTACCTCGGATCATTGGCGCTAGAGAAAATGTAACGGAACAACTCGTACTGTTGATTTGAGTAACCCTTCTTCACAGTGAACGGACCAATCACCTTCCCTCCAGATTCTTTGAATCTTTCGAACGCAGCATCATCAAAATCATCCTTCACTGTCTGCTCAACTTCCTCTTTTACAATAGCGGAGAGATCTTCTCCCCAAAAGTTCATAACCTCAAACGAATCATCAGAAACAACCACCTTAGTTGGAACAACGACCTTCTCTTCTGATAGATTAAGTGAAGGGACACTCTCTACATCATCAACATCCTCTTCCAATTGATCCTTCGTCCCTTCACCATCCTTTTCCTCGACACCCACGTCATCCTTCGTCCCTTCACCATCCTTTTCCTCGACACCCACGTCATCCTTCGTCCCTTCACCATCCTTTTCCTCGACACCCACGTCATCCTTCTTCTCGGTCTCCCCGTTGAACGAAAGCGAGCGCTGAACTTTGCTCGTCTCAGGTATCTCCAACACTTCTTTCATAGTCCCCTTCCCAAGGTAAGTGGAGAGTACCTTCGCACGGCTCTTTTGCGGCCGCTCACCTTCAAATCAAGCCGGAAGACCTCATCTTTCAACTCACACACAGCTTTGTATATTGCGTCATTTGTGGGTTGCCCAACTGCAGCGGATTCAAAACTTGGCAGTAACACATACGTGTTAGTCAACTTCACCTGCTTAGTACACCAAAAAAACTAGTTAGCATATCTCTCAAATAAAATTCTAACGCATTAGAAAATTGAAGTACTAAATGTACCTTTCCACTTGTGTGACCACCCTGGTCTCGAATCCACTTGTACACTGACTTGCAGTGTTTTGTGGTCCAAAAGTCAATTGGAGCCACAGTTCGGTCCACGTGAGTAGCTGTCCAGTCTACGTGCGTCAAATATACAAGCTGCCACCAAACAAAAGTGCATACATATATTACCACACCAGTACACGAGAGAATAAAATTACTACCATCACAATAATTCGAAAACTTACCTGTAAAAATATCGTGCAACCGGAGACATTTTGGTGTTCTTCGTCTTGTACCGGTGTAGAGAGCTCATTAGATATCGATATCCCATATGTCGCCCAATTCTTCTTCTTAATTGACCTTATGTCAACTAAAGAATGCATGTAGCTAGTGCGACCTCGGTACCATTCTTCGGCGGCCCGAACACGGTTCAATACAGACAAGGAGAAACTTAATGAGAAACAGGTAGTCACTGTCGCTGGTTTCCCTGAGCTCATTCTCCAGCAAAGTCAGGGAATACCTATAGTCCTTGGCCTTGAAGAGGACGTCAAACTCAACCAGGTCACGCTCACTTTCGGTTGCCACGGGTTCTCCGCCATCCCGGATTCCCATGACATCCTCAAACAGCTTGGAGGATAGTTGGATTGTTCTTCCAAATATCTCCAGCCGAGAAGTGGTTGGATCCACGTGATCGATCAGCCAACTAACTATCTTAGCGTCTATGTACGGGGCATCCTCCCTTAAAAATGTTGAGAAACCGGCATTTCTCACCATTTCTTTTTGAGCCTCGTTGAGCAGTGGGACTATTCTCCCCAAACGCTCGAATGAGCAACGACCAGAAACTTGAACGTCCCCCACACCTTCGTTGTTGTCAATCCCTGGCTCAGCAGATAATGTCTCCTTCACCTTCTTCCCTTTCCCTCTACCACCAACCTTGGAGGGGGAAGCCTCGACTTCGTATGCAGCCCAATTCTCAATCTCTTCATCGCTAAGAAGCTTGAATTGCTCCTTAAAACTACGAAGCACCTGCAATATTAAGACTCGATTATTAACAAAAGTACGCTAAATCAAAGATAAAAAATAAAAGATCCATAACACAGTCCAAGTCACTCACATCTGCTTTAGGTTTCTCTTTGTGTGCATCAGCATAAGCATAGAAATTGGCTTGGCTGCATCAATTAAAGAAAGGAATGGAATTATAAATATTATTTTCAAAACCAAAAAATATTACCACTAAAATAACTGCCACAAATAACTCACTAGTACTTCGGCCAAGCTTCCTTCGGATCCTTCTTCTTTATCTCTGCTGCATCCTTTTTGTCTGCAGCAGCCCCCCTCTTCCGTTTAAATACCATTTTATAAACCTATTACACAAGACAAAATAACTTAAATTAACAAACATTCAAAACACTAAAATATTGGAAGACAAAGACTTTGAATAATTCATGCAATCGTCTAACATTTCAGTGTATTCATGACATCCCGACACTTAATTTCCTATATGTGTACAATAACAGGTAAGCATCTCTTCCTATATAACATACTATCATTATATGTACTATAGTCTATTTGTTAAATGTACTATATGGAAACTGTTAAGTACAATGTACCAATATGCCTAAATAATGGATTCTGTAACTTGTTAGTCTCCCTTCGCAACAAGTAAGCATATTTTCCTTACATACTATACTATTACAATAACATCACAGTAAAGTCAGTTATACAGTATTCACTTTTAACATACAATGATGCCAACATATGTAACATAAAATTTAGAAAAAATTATTGACCTTCTCAATTAAATCTTGGAACTCTAGATCTTGAGGTTCTTAGGGCCTCAATTAAGCATGAAGTTTGCCAATGGTCAAAAAGATTACAACAATTTCTAATTTTTTGGAAAAGAGACAAAAAGGTTCACATGTCCACGGGTGACCTCCTCCCAAATATATTGAGACCTCTCACTCATGGTGGAGGAAATCCGTGGACACAAAACACCAACAAAGTACAGTACCAAACTTATGCAAAATGCAGTAAAGGCACAAAAAAAAGAAGAAGCATAATTAGTACAGAAAACTTCCCCATTCTCTACAAAGATCTAAGAAAGAAAGTTGTCAAAGTATTTTGTTTTATAAATACAAGTAGCAACCTAGAATTTGATCCTCTCAAGCCACTAAACTGAATTCGAATCACATCTTTCTTACAAGTTGTAAAATATAGTTTCTTGTATGGCCAAAGGATTATACAAAATTTGTAATTGAAAAAGGACAAGCATTTACTAAGGATTTTTGTATGGCCCAAAAGATTATACAAAATTTGTGTTTATAGGCAATGCGAAGGTCAATTGAAGGTGTTTAGGAGTTTGATCTGTACACTCATGAAAAAGAAAAAAATAATTGACAAGGAACTTGTAAGACCGAGGCTGGATTACAATACCCTCAAGTATGCACATTAAGCTTTGATGGGGTTGCAAAAATTTTAAACAGATACTTTTTTTCAGTTATTGTTATCCGAATTTTTAATAGTATTCCTAATTTATGTGTGTTAAGTTTTTAGTTCAATACACAACTTGTTTTGTTTGATACAAATTGTTTGGTTTCATAATATCTCCTATTTATATTAATCTCCTACTTCTATTACGATCTTTAAATTGTATGACATTATGCTCGTTATCAATAAAGTTGTCATTGCAATGAGTATAGTGCCTCTAAAATCGGTACCATACTTACCAATATTTGATGATTTCATATTTTATCCCAAAAACAACAAATAAAGCCAAATCATTTCCACAATCATAAGATCACTAAAAGACCATCCAGCCTAATATTATAGAACTCATGCATTATTTTTTTGTCATATTGCTCAAAAAATCTCCATTTATCATATTCCCAAATATTTAAAATCCAACCGAATCAACTAACACATTCCAAAAATACATACATCAAAATACCCAAATCAAAACCCCTAAATTATAGTACAATGCAACTAATTCAATTTAAACAATGCAACTCTTTATTGCAACAAACTCAATCAAAATACCAAATCACATATTCATAAATAACTAAAACAAAAAACTCATAACACACAGTACATTCCACACTAAGAACCACAACACATGCACGGGGGGAGACAGAGAAAGAAATGCAAACTCCCTTAAACACAGAACCAGAGACAGAGAGATAGAGAGAGAGACAAAGAAATACCTCAACAAAGAAATGCAAACTCCCTTCAGCACCTCACCGTCGACACCTGAGACAAAATGAAACTATTAAGTACACGAAAATGGAAAAACACCACATTCCCTTCAAAAATATATTTTTTTTTTCTGTCAATAAGAAAATGTATGTAAAGTAGAACGGAGTAATGTATAACTCACCGTCGACACCCCCCTCTAACAACTCCAACAATGGCACTTCGAGTAATGTACACCACAGTCACCACAATGTACAATATGGGTTTTACTACCTCAAACGAAAATAGAAAATGGAAAAACAAAATGGAAAATGAAAAGAAAATGGAAGAGGAAGAACTTTGCCCTAGCAGAGACGAAAATGGAAAAACGAATGATAAATAGAACAATAAAAGAAAATGAAAGTGAAGAAGTGGAGGAGTGGAGGAGTACGACGGTTGATTAGACTTGATTGATGGATGGATGTCACTTTTCACTTTTCCATTTTTAATAAATTTAAATTTCAAAAAAAGTAACCGGTAGCCATTTTTTCATACCTAATTACCCCTACATGAACCCCTACATGAACCCCAACCGTTGGATCAAATTAACTACCCATCCGACGGTTACAGTACATCACGGATTGAAATCCGTGTCCGTACAGTAACGGGACGAAATCCGGTCCCTATAAACATATATACATATATACATATATATATATACAGAAAATAAAATAATGTACCGTACGTATATATATAATCATGAAATGTATATATGTATATATTTATATATAGCATTTAGGTATATAAACAATATGATATAATGAATATATGAACATATATATATATATATACAATATATATACCTAATGAAATGAAGAAAATATCTATATATATATGTATAAACTGTATATGAATATGAATATATATAAACTGAATGTATATAAGTATATACGTATGAAAATGTATATATATAATATGAATGTATATACGAACCCGAAAATAAATATATAATATATATATATATATGAACACCGTATATACGTATATACATATTAAACTCAAACTAAATCAAGACAGAGATATATAATCCGCTCTGATACCAACTGTTAGACAATTTATATGTTTAAACTGAAATATATGTATGTGTATATAAAATGCGGAATTAAACAAATATATACACTATATAACTTAAGGATCGAAATACCTCCAGCCATTGAATCTTGAGCTTCAAACCCACATAAGCTTTGATCTGCAAAGGAAATTGACTACCATGGGTAATCGGGCTTCCTCGCTCTCTCAACTCTCTTTAGATGGAATTTGCTGTTATGAACAGAATGAGTGAGGAGCTCGGGGACCGAGACCCTATATTTATAGGTGAGATACTCCATCAGTATCTGTGCCACATTAATTGTCAGAATATTTTGACAATTAATTCAGGAAATCAAATCAGGTAATGAATATAGAAATCTGACCATATATAGAATATTACGTAATTGATTATGTCCAGATTCAATGAATATAAAATATTCATTTATCAGAATCAATAATATTATTTTATTTCCTTAATTAGAAATATTCTAATATTAAAATCATAAATTATAGCTTTGTTATTTCTCATCAACTTTTAAATTAATTTATATCTCATCAAGTTGGTTGGTCTAATATCTCGATTTCCTTTTTATCATGTAATTGCATTATTATCAGGATTCGAAACAGCCGCTGCCCCTGATTTCTTCTCCATTGACGTTGCCGCAGCTGAACACTTCTACCTCCCGGTTCCAGATTTCCACACTCTTTCTCGTGGAGCCGGGCCTAAGACATCGACTCATGAGGATGAGCGGCGCCTTGAGAGTATCTGGTTTCGTGGTAATATTAAATTCAAGAGCCATATGATTCAGCTCCATAAATATACTACTGGAGGTATGTAGACAAATGCTCCAAAGTACAATTAGGAGAAAATGACTTGCAGGAGGTGTTCTTTAATTGTTTGCTCCTTGTAGGGTGTTACTATGTATGCATTGATTTTTTATTTTATAATGATTTGAAGTCTTTTTGTCTTCTACTTGTTCAATGGGACAATCTTAGCTTTTTTTGTTGTATTGTGCAAATGAGGTTATACTTGTTATATTCTGATTTGGGAAGGTCTTTTTATTCATCATAACTAGGCTCATTTCTTTCTTTCTTTTTATTTATCTAATTATTTGTTTATATTTTTGTATCTTTTACCTATGTCACAGCTTGAAATCAGTTAATTGCATCTCCAAAATAGCTTAAATGAAGAATTCCTTTAAATTGATATTTTATGGAGGATGAGATAGTCATTTTTTTGAAGAAGGGGAAGGCATGATAATTGATTGTATATTAAGTGGTTTGTTCTATAGGCATGATAATTGATTATGATATTTAATTTAGGCTCTTTTTCATTTAATAAAATTGTTTAATTAAAAAAATGGTAATTTTTTTTTTTAAATTTAGATATTTGCAGTTGTAACAAAAAATAATCAATTAACTATTCTTTATATCGTAAATGACTGTTGATTTATAATAATAGTGATCTTTTCTCAAAAAAAAAAAAAAAAAAAACTATTCTTTATATCGGCTAAATCATATCATATTCCGAAAAACTAAATATTCAAAAAAGTTTATCGTGCCTATTTGATATTCAATTTCAATTTATTAGATTGTTGGTTTATTTTTTTTATTAAAAAAACATTTCAAATTTAAGAATTTGTTAAAACCCAACCGAGTATCCTTGTTCTTCTTTTTTTTTTTTTACAATTTTAAGATATATTTAATTATAACAATTTAGAGATTTTTTTTAATATTTTTTATATTTGACATAATTTTAAGTTGTGTTCGTTTTATTATTCGAACATTAATATTATTTAGTTTATTTTTGAATTAATTTAAAAATAATTTACAGTTAGATTAAGATTTACTTTTAATTTACAATACTATTATTTAGATTAATTAAATATATGTAAAAATAATCTTTAATAATAACTACTAATATTTTTTTCTTCAATTATTTATCGTATTATTTTTAAATAAAATACAAAATACCTAGCATAAAACTAAGTACACGTGCCTCGCACGTAACTTTCTTCTAGTATATATATATATGTAAATATCATACTTTATATTCAAATTTTTGTTAGTAAAATTAGATGAAAGTTTTAAATCTAACAATTTTAATAGTTCGGAAAAAATTTCAACGACTTAAAAAGTTAAAGAACATAATTTAATACACGTTAAAATTCGAGAAAAAAATTATTGTTTAGCTTTAATTTTGTAACATAATCTTAATGATAAATTTATCTAACTTGTGATTAGTATAGATACAAATGAACAATAACTATAACCTTGAAGAGATAGTATGTCTAAGATTTATAGGTAGTAAGTACCATTTGTTACTATTATTTGGAATTTTTTAAAATAGACATAATCTATACTATAAATATAATATATAATAAGAATGGTATTATTAATTTGTGACCATTTACTGTAATTAATTAAAGTAAAATATCAATAGAAGGGTATAATTTAAACTAAGCAAATGGTTCCATGAAATTGATTGTACTATTATTTCTTATTAATGTTCCAAAATTTTGATTGATGGTCTTCTTAATTTAACAATTGATAATATTTACATAGATAATTAGTACTAATGCAGCCAATCTACAAACAAATATATTAAAAAAAAAGCAAATATGAAATTAAATAAAATAAATTTTATAATTGAATTAACCTAGATAAAATATAAGATTGAATCACATATAGTTATATAATAAACTTTCGATAACTATAGTTATATAATAAAATAGCAATGTGATAAAATAATAAAGCAATAATAACATGTAGTGATAGAAAAATAGATATGAAGCTCAAAATGGTACTCATAAACCATAACACTTTACTTCAAGAATAATCATAACTCAAAAAAAAAAAATAAAAAAATAGAATGAGTCTTTTTAACTAAGTTTCCATTAAGATTCTATAATACAAAATGAAAATAATTTTTATTGGATTTATGATTCTATAATACAAAATAAAAATAACTTATAATAGATCTATGAATAAATCAAGTTTATTAGAAATTTTACAATGCAATCTTCACAAAAATAATGTCTAATTTCTGCATATATGTGTTACTCAATGATGAGTACTCATTATAATTTAGATTGTAACACTATTACATAGCACTAACAAAGAAAAAAATATTAATACATTGTAATCACTTTTTACTTTTGCCAATAAAAGTGTAGTAGCATGTCTACTAAATTGCTTCAAATATTTTTATAAAACTCTTCTCTATACCACCTTCTGACATCCTCCCTCTTCTCCCTCAATAACAAATTCTTATATGAAAAAAAAAAAACATATACTAAATTGTAAAATAGTTTAGAATTCAGAATAAAATTTTAAAAATAACAAACTAAAATTCACATCAAATTTTAATACACAGTTACAAAATTTTACATGCTGCAGTTGATAAATTAATAACATTTCATCACTAATCACATATTTTCAAAATAAAAAAGAAAGTTCTAAGAAAAAGAGTTTAAAATTTATCTTTTTCACCTACAAAAGAGTTTTGAGCTACCTACAGTAAAAAAATTATATCAATTATCAAAAACTAATTTCTCTCCTTTCTAGCAAAACTGTGTTATAGCCAAATATACATCAATGACATTCTACGCACTCTAAGAAACTCTACTTAGACATTCCCTTTTTCTTTTTCTTTGCCCTCTTATCTGGCTACTTAAGCCAACCTGCACCACTTCATCCTTCAATCTCTTTTCCATGTTTTATGTGGAAGTCAACTGCTCATTTTCATGTTTTCTCCTAGTAAAAGAGAATAAAATTAGTGGTGTAATTCAATTTTTTGTCTTATTATTTAATAAAATAAAACCAAGATTGAAGAGTTCACTCAAATCCAACCATAACAATAGACAAATAATAAAATATAGAATAAAATATCTATCAATAAACAAAACTTAGTGGCTAGAAAAAAAAAGTGAGAGATTTACCTTTAATGTGATTTTCTATTGTAGGGTGTTTTCATGATTTGTGGCCTTGATTATAGCAATGTCTAATTTCTGAAAAAACATTATTACCAATTATGAAAATCTATTATAATTTAGTTTGTCACACAAACAAATAATACTACAAAAGAAAATAATTCATCAAAAATTCATATTTTTTCAAAAATCTCACAAATATAACATAGAAACTCAAAATTTTAACTTAAAGAGAAAATAAAAATTATAATTGTTTAATTATTTATATATATTGTCAGTGTTGTAAGACAATTTAGTTCAATGATCCAAGAAAGTTGATTTTAAAAATATATCTACTTTTTAAACAAATAATCATTATGTGAAGCTTTTTGTCATTTTTTAGTTTGACTTGATCTAAACAAAATTTATAAATTTATGAAACAAAATAAATTGATATGCCAATGAACTTCATTATTTAACATGTAGAGTAATGATACATTATAAAAGAGTACTTCTTTACAAAATAATCTCTGCATCAATATAACGACATACACTCACAGCGTCAAGAATCACTTTTTCACCAACCAAACAATCAAAAATTGTTAAGTTCAAATTAAGGCAGAAGACAAAAAAAAAAAAAAAATTAAACTTAATTAAGATTAATGACAACACTAAACAAAACAACATTCTCATATGAAAATCATTTTTCAATGGCAGAATATCATCATCTCTAATAACTACACATGGTTATAGTAAGCTTTCCATCTTCTCATAATAATAATACAAAGAACACTCACACTACTTTTGAAATAGAAACAGTAGAATTTTCCCATTAGTCCCAATTGCTAAAATGTTTTACCCTCTTCGATCATCCTTTCCAATTAGAAAGTGTCAGTATTAGGTCGAGAACCCATGCTATTCTACAGATCTAAAAAATATAAAATTAAAATCAAAATTTTACAAATTGGTAACAGTAGAAGAAGAAGAATACCAAACATAAAAAATAGTAACCAAAGCTGCATTTTCAAAAGACCAAAATACCATTTTAAAGATTAAGCCAAAACTAATTTCAGAGATTCAATTCGTGAGATTTAAGACTCAATCCAAACCAACACAATTAAAATCAAATCATTAGAGATAGTCATATTGTCATTGTTAAACTTTCAGAGATTAAACCCAAAACTCATTTTAGAGAGTAAATTGAAAATCCACTCCAGAGATTAAATCCGAAAAAAATTAAATAACTGAATCAAAAACTAAGCCTTTTTCACAGTCTTTTCCTACTCGACCAATAATTTATCTTTAACACACTCTGCAAAAATACAAAAAACCTGTACAAACTCAGATTAGATTTTTGGTGAACAACCTTGTTAAAATCAATATATATATACATAAGTAAATTTGAGAGAAAATAACGTAAGAGATTAATTTAAAAAAAATCTTCAAATTAAGATAATTACATAAGACATCCCAAAATACAGTTTACTTTTTATAAAACCTAATTAAGAAAGAAAATAAATCAACTTTATACAAAAAAAATTAGATGAGATTTAAGACTCAATCTAAGCCAACACAACTAAAATCAAAAAAGAGATTGTCATACTATATTGTCAATGTGAAACTTTCAGAGATTAAGGGAGATATTAAGGGAGAGGAAGAGATCGTTACCTGAAGCCTAAGATCGAAGAGAATAGAGAATCACAGGAAAAAGGAAGTAAAGAAAACTAAAAGAAGACAAGCGAGTAAAAAAAATCTCAATTAGGAAAATTTAAGTTTCGTGATTTGTGGGGTTTAATTTTTTTAAAAAGAATAATTATCAGAAAAATTACGAAAAAAAAAAAAGAAAATTAGGTTTCATTGTAATTTGCCACATCATCAGTCATCTCTACAATATTATTTGTATAAATTAATAATTAAAAAAACAGAAAAGAAATATAAGAAAATAGATAAATAAATATTTATGAAGCTAATAAAAAATTCAAAAAATAAGAGAGTTAAGGAGAGAATAAATAAGACTAATTAGAGAAATATTAGAGCGCCACGTCACCCGCCTTATACTTCTCCTTTATATATATATATATATATATATATATATATATGGATACATTTGAGATCAAAATAGTCTTTTTCCATCACTTGATCTTTTTCCCTTATAAGCCAAGCCAGTTTAGTCCAACCCAAGATTTGCTCTGCATATAATAACTCTTTGCTTAAAAGAAATTAAAAACAAAAGCAATGTTCATTTTACTTCAGCAAGTTTTCACTACAGCAATAATACCAAAAAAAAAAAAAAACTACAGCAATAATAAAAGATGACTTGAAAAATGAAGTCGTAGAATAAAATCTTATTTTTTTGAGAGTAGGATTTGAACCCACGCTCTTTAGGACCAAAGCTTAATCTGGCGCCTTATACCAACTCGGCCATCTCAACAATTTGAAATTCTGTACTTACATATACCTTTTTTTCCTAAACTAATACTTTTCTACATTAAAAATATATGACCACTTTTCTAAAACTCCGAAAATACCCCTCTCAAAAACTCTTTTTTTTTTTTGAATTTTTCTGGACTTTTAAGGGGTCGGGTCCAATGGGGCCCGATGCCCGTCCGATGGGGTCCGATGGGCCCATCGGACCCAACCTTAAAAACCCCAAAAAAATTGAAATTTTTGCGCGGCATTGGACCTTCTTCTTCTCCGGTGGTGTTCGGCCGGCGTGCGTGCGTGCGTGCGTGGGTTCGGTCGAGATGGGCGTGGGTTGGGTTCGTGGATGGTGCATTGGGTCTCCATCTGCGTCTCGGTCAGAGTGGTGCGGCTGTGGGTCTTCGTCGGACTGGTGTCGATCGGAGGTGGGGCTCGACTCGTGGTGGGTGGTGGGGGTTCGGTTCGTCCGAAGTGGGCAGAGAGAGAGTTGCCAGAGAGATAGAGGAAGAGAGAGAGTTGGATGTTGTTATGTGAGGGTTATTTTTGTATTTTTGATAAAAGTGTCATATATTTTTTTATTTTGAAATGTATTGGTTTAAGCATAAAATATTAGGGTTTTTAATGTATAGTTTTTCAAATTTCCCCTTTTCTTTCTAGTTTCCTATTAATATAATATTTTATGAAAGTAATTTTGTAAATAAAGTGTCAATTTATATTTTTCATGTAATAATTCTAAAATAATAATAGAAATATTTTTTCAAATATATAAAAAATATGGGGAATTACCCCATTTACTAAATATTTTTTTAACTTTTTTTTTTCAAATTTACGGTTTGAGTTTCTAAAGTAGTTGCAGCGTTAATTGCAATAGGGGTTTCTATACAATTTTTTGTTGCAATTAAGGTTGCAGCGCTAGTTGCAATAGGGATTTCTATGTAGAATTTCGTAAAAATACAAAAAAAAAAAAAAAACCACTATTTTATGCCCTAAATAAAACTCTATTTCAATGTAATCCAGATTATTCAATATCAATAAATTAACAGAAGTATTTTTCATTCATTTGTGTATGTTTTGGTTCACTTAATCAATTGTTTGTCTGTTTGATTTATAAATTCATCCAAACCCCTTTCACATACTTGATCATGTTTATTGTGTTGTCAACACAGTGGAAAGTAAACATGACTATGTGAATAAAGGATTCCTAGATTTATCAGAACACTGGGTTTTACTGATATGACAATCTACAACAGAGTTTACTTGCATTTGGAGAAATGCTATGTTCTTTCCAGAACATTGGTTAAAGTAAAGCTCATGTTGGATGCATGGAGTATGCATTGGAATGGACCGATATTGAACTTTGAAATAGATTTATAAAACTTACCGTAATATCATTCAATTCAATATCACTAAGTTGATCCTAGGTCACATGATCGAAATCCTGATATGGTTAGGCTCAATCTCAAGAGTGTTATTCGTGTTCTTTGATTTGTTAGTTAAGCCTACTTTTGGGTCAGGGTGATACGTACATTTTGGGAACACGGTAGTGCGATTGAGTGGGAGCGCTAACATAAATATGGAATCTATAGCTTCTATCTGGCGAATAGTAAGCAAAGGGTGATTTCCTTCGAGCTTAACCAAACGAGATAAATGGTGGAGTACTCATTTCACTTAGCTGAAATATCATTTATACAGGGTTAAGTGTTTTAAGGATAAAATACATTGTAGGGTGTTACGGTAATTAAGTCCCTTTACAGTGTAAATGATCCATATAGAGGATCATTGATCACATTAGGATTATAGCAATGGATAACTAATGATGTGTCTATATGGTGGAACATATAGAGCATTCTATATACTGAGAGTGCAATTCTAAGTTCTATGCATGGATTCAACGAAAAATTAATAAGTCAGTGAATTTAAGTAGTAAATTCTAGATCTGCTTATTGGAAGCTCGGATATATAGACCCATGGTCCCCCCACTAGTTGAGATAATATTACTTGTAAGACTCATTTAATTGATTTTAATTAATCAATTATAATTCTCAAGTTAGACTGTGTCTATTTGAGAATTTATCACTTATTAAGGGCAAAATAGTAAATAGAGATTTTGAAGGGCATATTTATTAATTAGGAAACTTTAATTAGTTTTATTATTAATAAATAAATGACAATAAATTATTTGATAATTAATTTTAATTATTAAATAATTAGATTTGACATTTATGTGGTTGAACAAAGGAATTGGCAGTTTTTGACAAAACAGGAAACTATCAATGTAGGAAAAGTGGCAAGCCTTGTTTCCACAATGCCTAGGCCGGCCACTATGCTTCCCTTTTCACATTGATTTTTCAATTTTTTAAATGTCAATTAATTCAACCATAGCCCTAGGTGGTCTTCTATAAATAGAAGGTAAAGGCTTCAGTTTTTGAACACACACTATTCTGACAGAATTTTCTCACTCAAAAACTCTCTGAGCCGCCACCCTCTCTCTCTCTCTCTCTCTCTCTCTCTCTCTCTCTCTCTCTCTCTCTCTCTGTTTCGAAATCTATGAGTGATAGAGTAGTGCCCACACACATCAAGTAATACCTCAATCATAGTGAGGAAGGCTGTGTAGAATTCAGAAACAACAAAGAAGGACTATCAGGCTCAGATCTTGATTATACTCTGCGACAGAAAGGAATCAAGGGTTAGCGATCTGAGTGGGAGGAGACATATATTCCGCTGCACCCAATGTAAGATTTCTGATACTTTTATGTGTTTAATTTTCCATCGTTTTAGAAGTTCATATTTAGGTTGTTAAATCAACATACTTGTGAGTAGATCTAAGTTCCTGGTAAAATATCTTCCAACATGTATAACGTATAGTCTTATTTAATTGGATGAAATAGTATAGAAGAGTGAACGAAACTGCAATCCAAAATAAGTATATTAACAATAATATTTAAAATGTATAAATATTTTTTATGCTTAAACCAATATATTTCAAAATAAAAAATATATGACACTTTTATCAAAAACCCAAAAATAACCCTCACATAACAACACCCCAACTCTCTCTCTTCCTCTATCTCTCTAGCAACTCTCTCTCTGCCCACTTCGCACGAACCGAACCCCCCACCCCCACCACGAGTCGAGCCCCACCTCCGACCGACACAAGTCCGACAGAGACCCACAGCCGCACCACTTCCACAGAGACGCCGACGGAGACCCAAAGCACCACCCACGAACCCACGCATGCACGCCGGCCGAAATCCCACCGGAGAAGAAGAAGGTCCGATGGGCCCATCGGACCCCATCGGACGGGCATCGAGCCCATCGGACGGGGCATTGCGACCATCGGGCCCCGACTGCAAAAACCCAAAAAAACCCATCGGACCCAAAAATTTGGCATGGGGCCCATCAGACCCGACTTTAAAAACCCAAAAAAATGCCCCCATCAGATAGGCATCGGGCCCCATCGGACCCGACCCCTTAAAAGCCCAGAAAAATTGAAAAAAAAAAAAGAGTTTTTGAGAGGGGTATTTTTGGGGTTTTGAAAAAGTGGTCATATATTTTCAATGTAGAAAAGTATTAGTTTAGGAAAAAAAATATTAGGTATATGTAAGTATAGAATTTCAAATTTCCTTTCTATAAAATATGATCCATGTCTTAAGTGATAATATATTTATTAGACATATTACTTAGTCTTATCTTGTGTATTTGGTAATATTTTTCAATCAGTTTTTTATTTTTAAAATTAAAAAAGTGAAAATATTTTTTAAAATTATATTCTATAAAATTGTTTCCACATTTTAATTTTTTAATTGAGAAACAAAATTTTGAAAAAAAAATTACTTTCAATATTTTTTAAATAATTTTCTTTTAATTAATATTTTGGACTCAGACTAGACTTGGACCGGACCCAAACCCGACTCCAGCCTTGACACCAAACCCAGCCCTTGACCCGGACCTGGACTCGACCCCAGACCTAGATCCGACTTAAATAAAATAAAAAAATAAATATGTAAATGAACTTTACAGAATATACTTTTGTTTTTTATTTTTAAAATTGAAAAACAAAAGTAGTTGTAGAACACATTTTTGTTTTTCAAAAATAATTTTTTTTTTTGTGATTAAAAAATTAAAAAATAAAAGTAAACAACACCTTAATAAGAGATTTTAGAGGCGAAACCACCTATACTTTATATTTTTTTTACAATTAACCACTTGAATTGATTTTTTTTATGACAAAACTATCCAAACCCCTTTTTTATTAGCTATTTATCCCGTCCAAAAGACTATAATAAGTGTCACGGTAGACATGTCACAATGTACACAAATGTACACGTGACAAATTTTTAGTAGTTCACGTAATATTAGTTATTAAAAAATAATATTAAATATTAAAAATTTAAAAAATAAGGAAAAATTAATTTAAAAAATAATTATAAAAAATATATATTTTTTCTTTTTCCTTCTTCTTTGGTTTTTCTTCTTCTCTAACCTGCATCCCAGAACTTTATCTGTTAGAAAAATTAATATAAATCCCAAGATCAATTGTATGTAACATAGAACAAAATAATAATATATAATAATTAAGTATGCGTACCTGATTGATCCATAGCAATTACTTCAATTCGATCTGTAGCAATTACTTCAATTTGATAGTGCAATACTATCAACTAAGTCTTCCTCCCTAGATCTCTAAATCAGAAGCAGTTTATTTATGTGATTATCAAATGACATACAATTGTGATGAGACAATATGTATTTATAGAGTTAGGGAGGGGACTTAGCTACATAACCCTAGTTGGACTGGGCCTGCTCATCAAAGGCTTCAGTTAACTAGAAAAGCCCACAATCTGCTTCACCTAGACTTTACACACAGATGCTAAGCCCATTAACAAGTGATCACCAACAATATGAGCTAACACAACAAAGAACTATCCAATCAACCCAAGTTTTAATAAAACCAATAAAAGTTAATGTAAGCCTAAATAAAAAGTCTAACATTCTCCCACTTGGGCTACATTAATTTTAATACATATACTGTATTATATATCAAAATAATTTTGTTTTAAAACCACTCATGGGTTGAACAACAGGAAAACATTTGTTGTCACCTTAAAAATGATAGTTCTCTGATAGCATCTCAACATACCGGTCCAATTTAACCTTTGATAACGAACTATGACGGTCATATTGTTTTTAACTCAACAAAAGACATTCATAATCACAAATACCAAAGTATTAAATCGACATGGTCAATAAGTCTTGTAGTGTGGTAAGGAATTATGTTCAACATGTGATCAATTCAAAATAACATAATATCCTTATCAGTCCTCAATTTCACTGATACCGTGATGCTTAATAAATAAGCCAGTGAAATTAAACATACACTACTTAATAAATAAGTGTCACTAAACTTGCTTAAAACATTAAGCCAACAAAATATCATTGTGTTGGGTTTTATGCCCTAAATAAAACTCATTTCATATAATCAGATTTACTTATTAATAAAGATCAGAAATAGCATTTTATGTTGCATGGTTCACATGATTTATTTCATGATTATATGTATATAATGTATGAATTCTTTTTAAGTCCAGAACATATGAGTTGGTTAAAGATTATAGTGTTGTCAGCACAGTGGAATATAATCTTAATTATATCTTCAATAGTTTATTCCCTGATTTGTCAGAACACTGGATTTAGAATGACATGGTATAATCAGCGATAGGTATTCTTACACCTTGGAAAAGTGTTATGTCCTTTCCAGGACATTGGCAAAGTTTACCAGTATCGGATGTATGGAGTATACATCGGAAGGGACCGATATTGAACTTTGATTAGATATGTTAAAATTTACCGTAATATCTATTCAATTCAATATCAACTGTTGATCCTAGATCACATGATCGAAATCCTGATATGGTTAGGCTCAATCTCAAGAGTGTTACTCGTGTTCTTTGATTTGTTAGTTAAGCCTAGTTTTGTATCAGGGTGATACGTACATTTTGGGAACACGGTAATGCAATTGAGTGGGAGCGCTAACATAAATATGGAATCTATAGCTTCTATTTGGCAAATAGAAGTAAAGGATGATTTCCTTCGAGCTTAACCAAACGAAGATAAATGGTGGAGATCTCATTTCACTTAGGTGAAATATCATTTATACAGGGTTAAGTGTTTTAAGGATAAAATACATTGTAGGGTGTTACGGTAATTTAATCCCTGTACAGTGTAAATCATCTATATAGAGGATCATTGATCACATTAGGGTTATAACAATGGATAACTAATGACGTGTCTATATTGTGGAACATATAGAGCGTTTCTATATGACTGAGAGTGCAATTCCAAGTTCTAAGTGTGGATTCAATGAGGAATTAATAAGTTAGGGAATTTACTTGGTAAATTCGGTTCGACTTATTGGAATCTCGGTTATGTAGACCCATGGTCCCCATACTAGTTGAGACCATACTGCTTGTAAGACTCAGTTAATTGATTTTAATTAATCAATTATAATTCTAAAAGTTAGACTATGTCTACTTTATGAATTCTCACAGTTTAAGGATGAAATCGTAAATAAAAGGGTTTCTAGGTTTAATTATTAATTGAGAGACTTTGCATGTCTAATTAATAGTTATTTTAAATGACAATATTATTTAATAATCTATTTTAGTTATTAAATAATTAGTTTTGGCATTTAAATGATTAGAATTGAAAAAATGGCATTTTTGGAGAAATAGAAATAAAATTGAGGAAACTGCAAAATCCAAGTGAGGCCCATTTCCCTCTATGGCCGAGCACTCCCTTTGTGTTTCCCAATTATTATTTTTATTTTTTAATTGCCATGTAATTGCTAATCAAAGCCTAGCAAAAATAGGAAAGTGGTGGATCAAACTAAATAAGGCAGTTGACTGATTACACAGTAATTAAGGAAACTGTTTTATTTGGAAAGTTGTGCTTTCCCTTCTCCCTATATATAGCAGCCCGTGTTCTCTTCTCTTGCACATCATATGAACCATAAGCCACGAAATTCAAGAGAGAAAAAGAGAGAAAATTTCGAAATCCTTGTGAGATGAGTAGTGCCCACACACATCAAGTGGTATCTCAATCATAGTATGGAATACTATGGAATTTCTGCATCAAAGAAGGAGAAAAGAAGATCCAGGTTCAGATCTTGGTGATGCTCTGCTACAGAAAGGAATCAAGGGCTAGAGATCTGAATGGAAGGAGTCATAATATTCCGCTGCACCCACTGTACGGTTTTCTAACTTTATATGTGTTTATTTTCATTGTTTTAGAATTCATATTAGGTTGTTAATCCAACATACTTGTTAGTAAATCTAGATCCTGGCAAAATAATTTCCAACACATTGTCATTTAGTAAATATACTTAAAATACAATGATCACAACAAGATATGAACAACATGCTTTCAATTCAATTATTCTCGAGAATATAACAAAGCCTAACTGAAAGCATAAACATCCAATAATCAAAAAAGTATTGGCCCACAAAGTAGTTCATAACATCAACAAGTAAATTACATATAAATATAATCTCAAAAGATAAAATAAGAAACTCCCACTAACCCAAAGGAACAAAAGATTATAAAATGCTCATATCAACAACATGTTATCAAACAATATGACACTTAATCCTTTGGTTAGAGGATCTGCAAACACCAACTTGGTCTTTCAATATTCTATCACAATGTCTCCTTTCTAGACCAAGTCTCTAATAGTGAGATACTTTATTTGCATATGTTTAGAAGCACTACTAATCTCATTATTCTTTGAAAAGAAAACAACAATATTATTATCACAATAGACTAGTATAGGAGAGGAAATAGAATCAACTAGTCGTATCTCTAAAATCAAATTCATTAACCCTAAAGCTTGCAAAGATGCCTCATAACATACGACAAACTCAACATATATAGTAGATGATATGATTAAAGTCTATTAACACTTTTTCTAAGAAATAGCAGCACCAACAAAAGTGAAAATATAGCCAGAAGTTGACTTTAAATCATCTACATAACCACCAAAATCTGAATCTGAATAACCAACAACTTGGAGATTGTTGACATGCTTATACACAAGCATAAAACTCTTTGTTCTTTGCAAATATCTCAAAAACTTTCTTGACTGCAACCCAATGATCATGGTCAGGATCAAATAAATATCTCCCAAGAACATCGACTATGAAAGCAATGTCAGGTCTAGTGCAAACCTAAGCATACATCAAACTCTCTACTACACTTGCATATGGGATATTCTTCATTGCTTCTCCTTTTAAGTCGTTCTCGGGACAATGTTGCTTAGTAAAATTTGTCCCTTTCAGAATTGGAACAGAACCAGGCTTACAAAATTTTTATGTTGAATATTTTCAGCACACGATTAATGTAAGCTTCTTGAGATAAGCCAAGAACTTTTCAATTTCTGTCACGATGGATCTCAATCCCCAAAACATAAGATGTCTCTCCCAGATCTTTCATATCAAAATTGGTAGATAGAAAACTTTTGGTCTCATTTAGTAATGACAAATCACTGCTGGCAAGTAAAATATCGTCTACATAAAGAACAAGAAAAAAATATGATGACTCCCACTGATCTTTATATAAATACACTAGTCAAACTTGTTCTCGATGAAACCCAACAGCGTCACAACCTTATCAAACTTCAAGTACCACTGGTGAGATGCCTGTTTGAGACCATAAATGGATCATTTCAATTTGCAAACCAAATTGTCATTTCTATTTTCCGCGAAAAGCCTTCAGGTTGAGATATATAGACTTGCTCACTCAATTCTCCATTCAGAACAACAGTTTCAATAACCATTTGACCCAACTCTGAATCAAAGTGCATAACTAAATCCATAATAATTCTGAATGAATCTTTAGTGAAAACAAGTGAGAAAATTTTAGTGTAATCAATACACTCTTTGAGTAAAGCCTTTTGTCACTAAGCGTAATTTATACATTTCAATATGTCCCATTTTATCCTTTTAGTTCTTAAAAAATTCATTTGCAACCTATTTGTTTGAAACCATCAGGTAATAGAACTAACTTCCACAGGTACATTATTTTTGTCCATGAACTTAATCTCATAATCCATAGCTTCTATCCATTTTGAAGAATGTGGACAATTAGGTGCTTCACTATAAGTGAGAGGTTTCATAAAATGACCAAGATCACATTCGCCTTCTCCAAGGTAAATAAAATTATCATCACACCTTATTGACATCTTGTCTTTGAGTTCTTCATATAGGAGGTACTTCTGGAATAACCTCTATTTGTTGACCATCATTTTGAATGACATATTCCACAATTAGATTTCTCTAATAACATGACCCTCATCAACAACAAAACCTTCTTCAATAATAGGTTCCTCATCAATAATAGGACCCTCGTCATCTTAGATATTAGGAGCAATATATTCATCAACAATGGGAGTGTTATCAATTAGAGTAAGAATAAGACTGCTATTATTATCATCTCTTGAAAAAGTCATAGGAATAAAAATTCCTTTAGATGACTCTCCCGTTTCAAGAGATGTTGAAGGAATATTTTCAGCAACATCAAATTCCAGAAATTTAGTAGTTAGAGATTCAACAATTCGCGTACCACGAGTAGGACAGTAAAAGCGATAGCCTTTTGAGCGCATTGGATAACCAATGAAATAATAGCGATTTGTTCTCGGATCTTACTTTTTCAAATTAGGATCATAAATCTTTACTTCAGCTGGACAACCCCATACTCGAAGATGATTCAGACTAGGCTTCCGCCCAGTCCACAACTCAAAAAGGGTTTTGGGAACAGATTTAAGTTGCAGTCATAAGTGCTTCACCCCATAAAAACTCTGAAAGATTTGATCTACTTATCAGGCTTCTAACCATATCCATGAGAGTGCGATTTCTCCTTTCAGCAACGCCATTTTGCTCAGGTGAACCTGGCATATTGTATAGAGAAACTACACAATTTCTTGAAAATTTTCAACAAAAGGCCTCATGTGTAGTCCATATTCTGAATAATGATCATAATATTCTCCTCCACAATCTGAAAGAATAACTTTGATGACTCCATCTAATTGTTTCTTAAGAACATTTCAAAAGATTTTGACCTTATCAAGAGCGTTAGATTTTCTTGAATCAAGTAGGTAAAGCCATAACGAGGAAAATCATTGATAAAAGTTATAAAATACTTATTTTTGCACAACGTGGTGGAATAAGGTCTACTAATGTCAGTGTCGACAATCTCTTATAAAGAGTGACTACAGTTAGCAGTCTGCTTTCTTATTTTAGTAAGTTTTCCACAAGTACAATCAGCACAAGTATCCCAACCAGAAATCTCAACAGGAGGATGAATTTTAGCTAGAAGTAATCGATCAACTCTTTCTTTAGAAATATGACCCAATCTATCGTTCCATAATAATAAGGATATTATCTTAATATAAGATTATTCACACTTTAAAAAAGGAAGCTAAGGAAGTTAATGATAATTTGGAAAGAATATCAGAGTAAAAACAGTTTCCAATTATTCGGAGTTAAACATAATGTCAACACTATAATTGGCAAGACGAAAAGAAAATCATTATTGAACTAAAAGCAGAAGCGAAACTAAATTAATTTTAAAAGTAGGAATCAAGAAAGTAGTGTTCAAAACAATCTGAACACTACATTGCTTCTTTTCATATTTTCTTTATCCTTTGTTGGGCTTGAGTTGAGAAACATAGTGAGAAGATGTATTCTTCTCTTTTTACAGCTTGCTTTTCTTAACTATATACTGAGAGATAAGGTTACTAACACACCATATTTTACTATAAGTGTTTAGGTTGTCTTGGTAAAGCTAAAAGAAGTAGGAAGTTCATGAAGAACTTGAAGAATGGTGTAAAAGTCGGGAAGAGGAATATTATGATCTTTCAACTTGGACTAAACATTAATAATTTCAGAATAAAATCTCGCACTCCTTTTGATTCATCATACTTAATGGTTGTCATTTCATCCATAAGATGTCCAGCTTCAGCGTTTTCACCAGTGCCATATAGTTTTTCTACAGCAATTAAAAGCTCTTTGGCATTTGAGGTGTTTGGCAAACCATTAAATGAATGTTATGGAATTGAACTTTCATAGCAATGAGACTAAGATGATTTGAATTTTTCCATTGTGCATAAAGAATTTTCTAGGCAACAATGCTAATATTAGTAAGATCAATAGATTTTTCTTCTCGAAGGCATAAGTCCAAATCTATTAAGTAATTTTCACATCTCGTTTCCATGTCTTAAAGTTAGAAGCATTCAGAATTTAGATAAAAACGTTATTGTTGTTCTCAGAAAGGAGACCAAAAAATCCAAAAATTAAAACTTGATCAAGCCATATAAGCCAAGCAATTAGAAAATATTGTAGAGTCAACTGGTCATTATAAGCTCCCCTTTGGGGTGAGAATATAACACGCACATAATCTACCTTCATGAAGTTAACAATAAAGAAAAAATACATATCAATTAAGAATTTATTACCTTTGGGCAAATAAATTTCTTAAATAATATATATTAATTCAATCACAAATAATAATAAATATATATTTAAATTATTACATTTGACCAAATAATTAAAATATACACATTTAATATTAACTCACTTCATGGAATGTGAACTAATATGTATAACTACTACCTTTGGGCAAGTAATTACGCATATAGCCAACCAAAATATATATTTTCTATACATATGAAATTTGGTGATAAAATAATCATTAAAAATTTAATAATTTTCAACCAAATTTCCAAAAAGTTATATATAAATTGCTTGTGATATATTGATAATAATAAAAATAAAGTGTCCACCATAACACATTATTTTTTACATCAAACAATCAAGTTTTAAAATTTTAAAACAAAAAATAATGGAAAAATGTGAAAGAAAGAATATTGGTGGAGATTACATAGTCAAGATAAATTAAATAAGAGAGTGACTATGTCATATGGAACGAGAAGAAACCCAAAAAAATTTCTATGATCGACAGATTTCAAAAATCATCAAAAAATATTTTTTAATAATTTTTTAACTGCATTATTATTCTTAAAATAATAATAATTATTAAACGGAGTCAAAAAATTATTTAAAAATCATAGAAAAATTATAAATTAAATTCTAATAACGCTGGAAAAAAGAATCGTCAAAAAATGACGTCGGACGGCAGCGCACGTGCCCCCACGCGCCACTGCCGAGAGTGGGCTTCGCTGGCAATTGGTTGTCTTCAACAATGAACCGGGTCTGAAAGTGGCACGACCCGATTCTCTCCAGTCGTGTCGAGACGAAAAAACCGGCCAAAAACGTGACGAAAACGACGAGAAAATTAGGGGTTTTGTCCGGAATTCGATTTCTAATCTACTACTCGGTCTAAATCGGTGTAAAAACGACTAAAAAGAAGTAGATCTAATGAGTAATCCAAAAATTTCAAACCCAAAAAAAAATTCATAAAATTTCTTAATTTTCGACTTAATCCGAAATTAAAATATGTATCTGTTGCGATATTTTGCACACGCAAGTGTACGTATCGTTATAAGTAGTAAACTCACCAGGAGTGAGGTCGATCCCACAGGGAGTGTAGTTAAGTACGTTAAAATTAAATTTTTGCTTCTATTTGGTTAAATAAAAATAAAGAAAAAAATTAAAAATAAGAAACTAGTAAGAAACAATTATTCAAGAGAATTGAAAGTTAATAAAAACTAGGGCTTCGACTTCAATTGTTTCTATTGAATATGGCCTAATATGATTATTTTCCTAATGTTAATTTCTATGCAATAGCAGGTTTACTAAGGCAATTTATAGTCTTCTCAGATATATAAATCTCAATCACATGTAAACTTTCTACTCTCGTGATAAATTTAACATGCAACAGTCATTAAGCATAAAAACCCTATAAGCTATCTAAACCATATAGGTACTCTCGTCCTATATTGAAATTCAGTTCTATTTTACTATAGCATATTTGACACTCACTTCTCAGATCTCGCATCAAACTCATAGAGAGATAATTGGTGATCAGGCAATTAAAAGTAATTAAGCACAAATAAAATAGAATACATAGAAATTAGGGAGAAAATTAATCATATTAAACCATAAACAATGTTAAACAATATCCATCTAACCCTAATTAAAGTGTTTAGCTACACATGTTCATTGAAGCACAATTACACATATTAACTTAAAGAAAAGAGATGGAAATAGAGAAGAGAAGAAAAGAAGAATGCTGAAAACCCTGAGCAGTATGTCTCCAGTATTGCAGTTGATCTCTCTACTCTGTATCTAAACTCTCACTTTTTTTCTCTCTAAAATTGCTTGATGAAATCAACTCCCTTCTTCCCTTTATATAGGCATTGAAGGCCTAAAAATATGAAAAAAACCGCAATATTTAAATTCCCACTCGAATTTAAATTTTTGGGAAACCTTAAACGAGATATTTTTTTTCTGCTGCGTCGACTGACAGTATTTTGGACATAACTCTCTCAATATTGCTCATAATTGGACGATTCAAGATGTTACGGAAAGATAAAAGAGAGATCTAGGACTTTCATGTTTTGACTTTTTTCAAAATCTAATCATAACACCGTCGAATTCAGGTTTGAAGTTTCAGCTTTATTTTCTTGCACAATTTTCTCTATTTTAAATATCATGATATTTTTATCTTTTTCCCATTATTTTCTCTGATATTTTTCTAATCTTCTTCTATTTTAAATCTGCACAAATAAAAGATAACAAGCGTAAAATTGCTCCAAACACGTTTAAAACTCAATTAAAAATATACTAAACGTAATCTAAAATTAATACTAAAAATAACCTAACATAGTCCCCCAAACTAAGCTTTTACTCGTCCTCGAGTGAAATACTAAACAAACATTAAACAAGTCAATATCCAAAACATGAGTAATTTTCAAGTGGCTTCAATAACATGATTATGAAAAAAAATTCACTTATGCATATAATCCATAATTTCAGTTCAATTGCACCATTGACAGATTTCAATTTATTTTCATTTAGCTCATGAAACCATAGAATGCAATTAACTAACAATTAAACCACTTTATGCATGCCAATTAGAATCATCAATCCACTAACCCAAAATTCCATATGCTTGCAATACTTACTATTCTCCACTAATATAGATTAATGCACAACCAAGAATCAGAAGGTCTTTCAAGACTTGTAATGTTAGGCTTAGGGTAAAGGTAGTTGAAATGGTCATTTAGGCTTGTCTATACCATAAGCTTCTCCAATCATGCCAATCCCAATACCCCTTTTTCTAATTACATGAGAGATATATTTTTTTTTTCAACAAGATTGCAACAACTTTCTATTTTTTTTTTTCTAGATTTGACACTGGTTGTCAAATTTTCTTTTTTTTTTTTATCTTTTTTTTTTTTCAAGTTGTTGCCAATCATTTTTTTTTCACATTTTTTTTCACACACATACAACAACACTTCCCATATGAATTCTCCCAAACTAAAGATCTACTTATGGTATGGTTAGGGTTAAGTTTCGGATATTCATGGGTTTATCTTTTTAGGCTCAATATGTGTAGAACAAAGAATAGGTTGAGGCTCAAAAAAGGATAACTAGGATAAAATTACAGGGATGGCTTGAAAGGCACAATCGATCCAAAAAAAAAAATGCCTAAATCACTTTCCTAGTCATGCATAATTTATTATTTCGCCTCAAATAGCAAGCAAGCAAGTTCTAGAATTTATTTCAAACAACTTTCCACATTCCACAATCAGCATACATAAAATAATTCAATTACTAGCAAATTATCTAATATGATTCCATGTTCTTTCAAGTATAAAATTGAAATTAGTCAAGAATGTAATATCATTAAGCACACGGATTTTTCAAAAAAATAAATAAACTTTTCAAATCATGCTGCCTACCTACTTACGAATTGACTCACATTAAGCAAATTGACTCACAATAATAAAAACTAAAAATTAAAATTAAAAGACATAAAACTTAAAAAAAAAAAAAACTAAAAAAAAACTAAAAATAAAAATTTAAGTCACCCCCCAAACTAAAGTGACACATTGTCCCCAATGTGACATTAAAGAAAAGGAAAAGGAAACTTACCTGAGCGCCACATCAACAAGCGGTTGACGCCCGTAATAAGCGTCATGCAAGACAACTTGAAAATTATTATTGTACTTGCCTTCAAGCTTGGCAAGTGATGAGTTTGAACAAAAGTCAGCACCAACAACATAAGACTTTGGATGATGAGCTTGGGGAGAAGCCTTTTGTAGCTTGGAGAGGATATAATATGGTGTTGATGAAATATATGGATTCATTGGTGGTTTATTAGTCAATATCATTGATGAAGTCGAATCAATGATGTCATGTTCTTCCTTATCCTCCAATGTCACAGTATCTACACTTTCATCTAACAACCCTTTGTTGGGTTTTATGCCCTAAATAAAACTCTTTACAATCTGATTAGTTATCAATATAAGAAATTTGAAGTGATTGATGTTTGCATGAATTTTACATGCTAATGGTTTAATATGTTTATTACATTCATACACACAAAATCAGTTAAATCCAGATCATATGTTTATTCACAATTACAGTATCGTCAACACAGTGGAATGTGATTGTGATCATATGAATCAAAAGACTTGGTCCCTGTTTCATCAGTGTTATTGGATTTACACTAATGTGATAATCAGTGATGATGTGTACTTACACTTGGAGTAAGTGTTATGTTCTTTCCAAGACATTAGTAAAGTATACTAGTTTCGAATGTATGGAGTATACATTGGACTGGACCAATATTGCAACTAAGTTAAGATATTACAAACTTACCGTTATACATATCTTTCCAAGTCAATATCAGTAGTTGATCTTAAGATTAAAAGAATCTAAATCCTGATATGCTTGGGCTCAACTCAGGAGTGCTATTCATGTTCTTAGATTTATTAGTTAAGCCTACTTTTGGGTCAGGGTGATACGTATATTTTGGGAACATGATAGTATGATTGAGTGGGAGTGCTGAACATAAATATGGAATCTATAGCTTCTGCTGGTGTATAGAAGTCAAATGATGATTCCCTTCGAGCTTAGCAAATAGAAGTAAATGGATGAGCTCTTGTTTAACTGACTAATTATTAGATCACTAAACACCATTTACAGGTAGCTAAGTGTTTTAAGGGGCAAAATACATTGAGGGGTGAGAACGGTAAAGAAATCCCATCTCGATGTAGATCATCTATATAGAGGATCTTTAAATCACAATAAGATTATAACAATGGTTAAATGAGATAGTATATTGATATCGTGGAACATACAATATGCTCTATATAAGTCTGAGAGTGCAATTCTAAGTTCTAAGAGTGGATTCAACGAAGAATTAATAAGTAGGAATTTACTTGGTAAATTTGGTTCACTTATTGGAAGCTCAGCATATAGATCCATGGTCCCCATTCTAGTTGAGAACATTCTGCTTGTAAGACTCATTAATTGATTCGTGATTGATCAATTATAATTCTAAAGTTAGACTATGTCTAATTTTATGAATTTTCACTAAGCAGGGGTGAAATTGTAAAGAAAAGAGTTTCTAGGTTTATTTATTTATTAATGGACTTTATATGTCTAATTAATAATTAAATTAAATGACAATATTATTTAATAATGTATTTTAGTTATTAAATAATTAGTTTTGGCATTTAAAAGGTTAGAATTGGAAAATTGGCGTTTTTGAGAAAATAGAGATAAAATTTGATAAAACTGCAAAATCAAGTGAGGCCCAATACAACACCATGGCCGGCCACTTATTGTGGGATTTCAAATTAATATTTTCATTATTTTAATGCCAAATAATTCCTAACCTAAACCTAGTAGTTGCCTATAAATAGAAAGTGATGGCTCAGTCACATAACATGCTTTTCATTAGTAATCTGACAGAAATTTCTCTCTTCAGAAAAACTGAGCCTTCCCCACTTTCTATACCTGGCCGAAATCATCCCTCTCTTTTCCCTTCATCAATCTCGTGACCCTAGTGAAAGAGTAAGTGCCCACACACAGCAAGCAGTAACTCAATCATAGATTGGAAGACTGTGAAGGATCAAACTTGAAGAAGAAGGACATTCGGGCTCAGATCTTGATTATACTCTGCTACAGAAAGGATTCAAGGGTTAGAGATCTGAGTGGAAGGAGACATTAATTCCGCTGCATCAATGTAAGGTTTTCTTAACTTTATATGTGTTTAATTTATCGTTTTAGAAAGTTCATATTTAGGGTGTTTAAACAACATACTTGTAAGTAGATCTAAGATCCTGGTAAAATATATTCCAACACCCTTCTTCTTATTGCTCACTCTCCACTTGGCTATCCATACCCTTTCTTGTGATTTCATATTCAATGAGTTCTTCTTCACAAGGATCTTGATCTTCAATTGTAGGCTCATTATCTTTCTTGTATTCAACTAATGACCCTTCTTCATTGTAGCAATAACTCTCATAACTTTCACTATTGGAGTTATTACATTCTGAATCATGAGCCACTAAATTATCACATAAGGATCTCACCATGTCTGTTAAGCGATTAATCTCTCCTGGAAGTGATTGCATAAGTGCTAATAGTTGCTCCTCTTTTTTCAGTTTGTTGGGATGAATTTCGGCAATAAGGTGGGTATTGGTGACTCCAACCCTGAAGTGATGGATCCCAATGCCAGTCATAATCAAAATCTGTCATATTATTCAATAGATCGATTACGTCAAAGCCTCTCATTAATAGAGGCGCTCCAGTTGCCTCTGCTCCATAATCAACCCAACTTCTTGTTTCATCGTTAAGTCCGTTATAAAATAGCCACGTAAAACACCCACTTGAGAAAGTGGGATAACATCTCTCTCCATACTCTTTAAATCTCCTCCAAGCAGAATAGAATGGCTCATTGTGTTGTTGGGCAAAGTCCTCAAGCTATAGCATCTGGATTTATCTTGCAGGTCAAACTCATAAGTAAAACATTAGTAAAATTAAAAAAAAAATAAACTAAATTAGTACTAAAAAGATAAAAAATTGAAACAACAAAATTAATACTAAAACTAAGAAGAAAAACCAAATTAGAACAAAATTTAATTTTTAATAATATTAACTATCACTCCCCGGCAACGGCGCCAAAAACTTGTTGCGATATTTTGCACACGCAAGTGTACGTATCGTTATAAGTAGTAAACTCACCAGGAGTGAGGTCGATTCCACAGGGAGTGTAGTTAAGTACGTTAAAATTAAACTTTTGCTTCTACTTGGTTAAATAAAAATAAAGAAAAAAATTAAAAATAAGAAACTAGTAAGAAACAATTATTCAAGAGAATTGAAAGTTAATAAAAATTAGGGCTTCGACTTCAATTGTTTCTATTGAATATGGCCTAATATGATTATTTTTCTAATGTTAATTTCTATGCAATAGCAGGTTTACTAAGGCAATTTATAGTCTTCTCAGATATATAAATCTCAATCACATGTAAACTGTTGAAAATTATTTTACCAGGATCTTAGATCTACTCACAAGTATGTTAATTAACATCCTAAATATGAACTTTCTAAAACGATGAAATAAACACATATAAAGTTTAGAAAACCTTACATTGGGTGCAGCGGAATAATATAACTCCTTCCGTTCACGTATCTAGCCCTTGATTCCTTTCTGTAGCAGAGCATTATCAATATCTGAACCTGGATCTCTTTCTCTGAATCTTTGATGCTGAAACTCCTTTTGCTGAATGTCTTTCTTCACGATCTTCCTCACTATGATTGAGGTATCACTTGCTGTGTGTGGGCACTACTCATACACTAAGAATTTTGAAATTTAAGAGGGAAGAAAGAGAGAGGGAGTGGTCGGCCAGATAGGGAGAGAGAAGGCTCAGGTTTTTTTCTGAATGAAAAGTGTAATTTTCCTGAAGCCTTCACTATCTATTTATAGCATTTCACTAGGGTTAGGTTTGAATTATTTGGCATTAAAATAATGAAAATATCCGTTTAAATTGCCTACAAAAGTGGCCGTCCATGCTTAGTGGATTTGGGCCTCACTTTTTACAATTTTGCAGTTTTATCTTTTCTGGATCTGATTTTCTCAAAAACGCTAATTTTCAAATTCAACCATTTAAATGCCAATTCTAACTATTTAATAACTATAAATAATTATTAAATAATATTATCATTTATCATATTTATTAATTGAACCATACAAAGTATCATAATTAACAAATATGCCCCTAAAACTCTTTCTTTACAATTTCGCCCTTACTTAGTGAAAAAATTCACAAATAGACATAGTCTAATTTGAGAATTATAATTGATTAATCAAAACCAATTATATGAGTTTTACAAGCAATATTATCTCAACTAGTGGGGGGACCATGGGTCTATATAACCGAGCTTCCAATAAGTAGATCAAGAATTTATAACTAAAATTCACTAACTTATTAATTCTTCGTTGAATCCACGCATAGAACTTAGAATTGCACTCTCAGTATATAGAATGCTCTATATGTTCCACCATATAGACGCATTATTAGTTATCCATTGTTATAATCCTAATGTGATCAATGATCCTCTATATGAATGATCTACACTGTAAAGGGATTAGATTACCGTAACACCCTACTATGTATTTTATCCTTATAACACTTGACCCCGTATAAATGATATTTTAGCTTATGTGAAATGAGTACTCAACCATTTATGTTCGTTTGGTCAAGCTCGAAGGAGATCATCCTTTGCTTACTATTCGCCAGATAGAAGCTATAGATTCCATGTTTATGTTAGCACCCCCACTCAATTGCACTACCGTGTTCCCAAAATGTACGTATCACCCTGACCTAGAAGTAGGCTTAACTAACAAATCAAAGAACACGAATAGCCTTTCAAGATTGAGCCTAATCATAACAGGATTAAGAACATTTGATATAGGATCAACTAGGCGATATTGACTTGAATAGATAATACGGTAAGTTTAATGAATCTAAGTAAAAGTTCAATATCGGTCCCTTCCGATGCATACTCCATGCATCCAACTTGAGCTTTACTTTAACCAATGCTCTGGAAAGAACATAGCATTTCTCCAAATGCAAGTAAACTCTTGTTGTAGATTATCATATCAGTAAAACCCTGTGTCTGATAAATCTAGGAAACTTTATTCACATGGTCATGTTTACTTTCCAATGTGTTGATAGCACAATAAACAGGATCAAGTATGTGAAAAGGGTTTCAGACGAATTCATACATTATGTACATATAATCATGAAATAAATCATGTGAACCATGCAACATTAAATGTTATTTCTGATCTATATTAATAAGTAAATCTGATTATATTGAAATGAGTTTTATTTAGGGCATAAAACCCAACATAAACTTTCTACTCTCGTGATAAATTTAACATGCAACAGTCATTAAGCATAAAAGCCCTATAAGCTATCTAAACCATATAGGTACTCTCGTCCTATATTGAAATTCAGTTCTATTTTACTATAGCATATTTGACACTCACTTCTCAGATCTCGCATCAAACTCATAGACAGATAATTGGTGATCAGGCAATTAAAAGTAATTAAGCACAAATAAAATAGAATACATAGAAATTAGGGGGAAAATTAATCATATTAAACCATAAACAATGTTAAACAATATCCATCTAACCCTAATTAAAGTGTTTAACTACACATGTTCATTGAAGCACCATTACACATATTAACTTAAAGAAAAGAGATGAAAATAGAGAAGTGAAGAAAAGAAGAATGCTGAAAACCCTGAGCAGTATGTCTCCAGTATTGCAGTTGATCTCTCTACTCTGTATCTGAACTCTCACTTTTTTTCTCTCTGAAATTGCTTGATGAAATCAACTCTCTTCTTCCCTTTATATGGGCATTGAAGGCCTAAAAATATGAAGAAAAAAAACGCAATATTTAAATTCCCACTCGAATTTAAATTTTTGGGAAACCTCAAACGAGATATTTTTTTTCTGCTGCGTCGACTAATAGTATTTTGGCCATAACTCTCTCAATATTACTCGGAATTGGACGATTCGAGATGTTCCGGAAAGATAAAAGAGAGATCTAGAACTTTCATGTTTTGACTTTTTCCAAAATCTAATCATAACACCGTCGAATTCAGACTTGAAGTTTTAGCTTTATTTTCTTGCACAATTTTCTCTATTTTAAATATCATGATATTTTTATCTTTTTCCCATCATTTTTTCTGATATTTTTCTAATCTTCTTCTATTTTAAATCTGCACAAATAAAAGATAACAAGCGTAAAAATGCTCCAAACACGCTTAAAACTCAATTAAAAATATACTAAACGTAATCTAAAATTAATACTAAAAATAACCTAACAGTATCCACATTATAAAACAATTAAGAATAATTCATTTATAATCAATTTCAATCAATTATAATTATAATCAAAAAACCCAAATATAATTTCATCATTAAAACACACCAACCCTAAAACTTTAATCTTGAAATTCTCCTAATTTACTCAACAATTTTATGCAAATAATATATCAAAAGAAAGAGAATTTAATGAGGAATAAAACCCCTAAACTTTTAAGATTGAAAAATAAAAAATTCAACATAAAATAATAGCGAAATTAATATGTAATTGATGAAAATTAACATATACATATTAATTGTTATACAAATTATAGGTTCTAAATCATATACAATAGGCAATCTGATACCACATGTTAGAAAAAATAAAATAAACCCCAAGATCAATTTGTATATAACATAGAATGTAATAATAATATATAATAATTCAGTATGTGTACCTGATTGATCCATACCAATTACTTCAATTCGATCCGTAGCAATTACTTCAATTTGATATTGCAATACTATCAACTAAGTCTTCTTCCCTAGATCTCTAAATCAGAAGCAGTTTATTTATCTGATTATTAAAAGGTATACAATTGTGATGAGACAATATGTATTTATAGAGTTAGGGAGGGGACTTAGCTACATAACCCTAGTTGGACTGGGCCTACTCATCAAAGGCTTCAGTTAACTAGAAAAACTCATACTTCTGCTTCACCTAGACTTTACACACAGATGCTAAGCCCATTAACAAGTGATCACCAACAATATGGGCTAACAGAACAAAGAACTATCCAATCAACCCAGGTTTTAATAAAACCAATAAAAGTTAATGTAAGCCCAAATAAAAAGTGTAACATTATCTCCTACCTCCTACTAGACACCCCTCTCTCTTTCTCTCAGCATTTTTTTAGTGCGACAACCACGACCATGGCTGAAACGTTGTGCTCCAACCATCCACGGCTGAGCAAAACCCCAAATTAGCCTCGTTGTTTTAGCAAACCCCTAATCTGTATCTTTCCCCTAACCAAACTTTCTCTCTCTCTCTCTCTCTCTCTCTCTCTCTCTCTCTCTCTCTCTCTCTCTCTCTCTCTCTCTCTCTCTCTCTCTCTCTCTCTCTCTCTCTCTCTCTCTCTCTCTCTCTCTCTCTCTCTCTCTCTCTCTCTCTCTCTCTCTCTCTCTTCTCTTGCCTTTCTTGCAGAAGCCACGCGGGTCGTCCCCATCGTCGAGAGCCCAAGAGTAAAATATGGTTAGCCTCAACATGCCCAAAAACCCTAACCTCGAGGCCCTCTGCACCTTTCGTTGTTGTGGTGGAGCTCATCGGACACGAAGTTCCATGGCTTCGATTGAGCCACTTCGAGTCCTGTTGAGCCAAATAGGTGGCAGAAATGAGTTCATCTTGTCATGGGCTTCTAGATCGCTTTATTCTCATCATCCTAATGCACTCACTTTGATCAACGCTGGCCACCGTGCACGGTGGTTCTCCGACGAGCGTCACAGCCAACAACATCATTTCTTTTTTCTTTGGTTTTACCTTTTAAAAAAATTCTCGCTCTCGTCATCGTCTCCCTCTTCGTGTTTCGTTTAGCCTTACTCCGATGATATGTCTCTGGTCACTGTTTTGGAGTTCTTATTTTGGGGTTCAAGAGGAAGAAGAAGAGGTTCTAGAGGGTTCTAGGTAGGGATTCACACGGGGCAGGGAATTAGTGGGGAGTGCTCTCCCCGTCCCCATCCACATTAAGGATTTTAATCACCATTCCCGCCCCATTCACGCTTATTCCCCATCGGGGACGGGGCGGGGAATCCCCTAATGGGACGGGGACGGGGCGGTTAATCCCCTATTATAAAAGTAAAGTTTATTTTAAAAATTTAAATGTATAAAATCATTAAATTAGATAAAAAAATTAAATATTACATATTATTTACTATTCAATATAGTACTTATTATACAAAAATACAACATCAAAAATTGTAAAAATGATATTAATACACTAAAACAATATAAATGTATATATAAAATATAAAATATTAATAAAAAATAATTAATAAATTAAATGGGTCCCCATCGGGCGGGGAGTGTCATCCCCGTTCCCGCCTCGTTCCCCATTTAGACGGGGAATCCCCATGAGGAAAATATGCATCCCTAGTTCTAGTGGGTTGTGGTTTGCGGGTTAGAGAAGAAGAAAAACCAAAGAAAAGAAAAAGAAAATATATATATATATTTATAATTATTTTTTAAAATTAATTATTTTTTTATTTTTAAAATTTTTAAATTATTTTTGAATAATTAATATTACGTGGACCACTAAAAATTTACTCCATATATACTTGTGTACACTGTGGCATGTCCATTGTGGCACTTAACTTAGTCTTTTGGACGGAATGGGTAAATAGCTAACAGAAAGGAAATTTTGGTAGTTTTGCCACCAAAAAATCAATTCATGTGGTTAATTGTTAAAAAAATCTAAGGTATATAACTCAATGAGTTAGAAATTTGAAAGTGAGCACTCGAATGGATAGAGCAATTTAGGACCAGCATTAAAATAAGGGGTTTTTTCATTAATGTACAACAAAAATTAATATATTACAAAAAAATATGCAAAAAAACTTAATTATAAAAACTCATACATTTTTAATAACATATTTACTAATATTTACATCATTAGATATAATATTTACTAAACTTACTATAAATATATATACATAATATTCTTTAAACGTGGATTATGGATTAAGGAGCATTAATGTGTAGTCATTATAACATGTAATTTTAAATTTTATTATTTATGATTATTGATTTGATACTTATAATAGTTACTAATATATGTATGGTATAAGTACATGATGAAAAAAAATGAAATTTAAGAAGAAAACTAATTATAGTAATTTAATTAAAAGAATAAAATTATATAAATTTATTATACTAATAAAATATTTTATTTATAATAATATCATTATTAATGTTTAAATTATTATAATTTATAATTATAAATATAATAATGTACTATGTTTATTATAGTAATGTTTTAAATTTTTTTAATAATAATATACATGTTTATTTGAAAAAAAAAACACTTTTACACAAGAAATATGCTTTTTTCTTTAATTGTAATATAAATGTTTAGATTTATTTTAGTGTGATTTATTATATATTTATGTTTATTTATAGTATATTTCTTATAAAATATACGATTTATTATATATATAAGTTGTTTTATGAAAAATAAATAAACATGTTCAAAAAATAAAATTAAATAAATAATAAACTGTTTAATATAATAAATATACTATTTTTTTTTTTTGTATAGTATAAATGTTTATTATCCATTTTACTATAATTTATTATAAATATATGTTTATTTTAACAAAATATTTAATAAAAATAATAAACAATAATGTATTAATAATTTATATCTATGTTTATTTAAAATTAAATAGAAAAAAAAACATATATTTTTACTAGTTATAAATATATTTTATATTTATAATTAATCTATTTTTTTACCAATATATATCTTTATTATTTAATAAATCACATGTTTATTAAAAAAATAAACAATTTCATAAAATTAATTAAATATTTATAATAATCTTTTACAAAAATAAACATACTAAATATTTTTATCTAAACAACATAATAGCATTTCAATTATGATAATATATAAGGCATATTGGACATATTTTAATAAAAAAATCAGGATTATATATGTATTGATTTTGAAAAATATACCATACAATTATTATGTGAATCATGTGATTTGAATATTGGACATTATAAATAAAAAAAAAATTAGTCATAAAAATAGTTACACAAATCTAATTATGGTAAGTTTGACTCATTAATACATTTAATATAATTAAATTAAGAGTTTGTATGATTTTATGTAAAAATATTTTCAAATGTATACATCTTTAAAATTAATTTTTTTTTGCACATTTTTTGTAATTAATTAAAATAATGTATACATTTATGTAAAATGCCCTTAAAATAAATATTGAAACGAAATAAGTTATGAATTATTTGGACAAACTACCATGAACAGTACCACAAACCGACTTTTCAAGATTTTAGAAAGAAAAATAGATAATCTTTTACATTTATTCTAGGAGCCATAACAAATGAAAATTAAATATTACAAACTTTTTTCTTTTGAACTAGAGGCAATATATTAGACAAATGGATAGAAATGTTGCTCTTATATTTTTTTTTTTCACATAGAGAAAATAATTACATAAATACTCCTTAATAAGATTTGTCTAAAATACTTGTCCTAAATTAATCTATCCATTCAAGTGCTCACTATCAAATTTCTAACTCCATGAGTTAATACATTAGCCATGAATAAATATTTTCAAAGATCTGTGAGACTAATAGAGTTGAGACTTGTATATTTTTCGAAAGCATCTATGTGTTATGGTTTGTGATAAGAGGGTTCAAGTTTGGTACCCACACATTAAATAAAAATAAATTTATTCAAGGTAATTTTGTATAGTTCTTATTAGCTTGTTAGTAACAATTTATTTGAATACTTATGTAATTTTAAAGTTTTTGACATGGAAAATATCATGTTGACAAATTATTTTTCGCTTGAATTGCTATAGACTAACAATAAGCTAGTTAATGATTGTGATTAAAGCTCAAATTTATACATTTTAAGTTGTTAATTATGCACATAAAATTATGAATAAGTGAAAAAGACTATATGTGAATGCGAACACATTTAATCACAAATGTATCCATTATGAATAAACAGATAGAATATTTTGTTTTTGAGGCTCATTACAAATTCTTCTTTGTAGTGAGATTGAATACGAATACCTATATGGCAGTTCTATTCTAGTGTAGTTATATGCAAAGCAAGGTTGGACTGGACTAGCTTATTATTAGAGAATAAGAGCAAGTGATGAAAAAAAAAAATGCTCAAGTCAAGTGAATGAATTTGAATTTGAATTATTACTACATATAATTAACTCACAGTAAATACAGAATAAAGTACCAATGTAATATATATGGAAAAATGGGGTGGGAGGGTTGCAAGCATCATCGCAGCCTTGAGCAGATCTCAACTATGTTGGCACCTACTCAAACCACCAATCATGTGCATAAGCATAGCCCAACCCAAAACTTACAATTATTGTTCATTAATTAGTATACACAGTTCAAATACAAGCAATAGTCAATAACAAAACAAACAATGTAATAATATTGTATTCTAAATTCTGATGATGAGGAGGTTGGATTGGCTTGGCTTAAAGATTCATCTTCCAGACAGTAGTACGGCCAGAACCATCCCCTGTAAAAATCTGTCCTCCTGGACCCTTTTGAATTGTCCTGACTTCTTGTGTTGTGAAGAATCTACCTTTCTCTTCAAAGCTTGGCAATGCATACAGACGAACAGAATTATCATTACAAGAGCAAAGCAAAATGTTGTTTTGGTCATCAGATTCTTCTTTTTCTTTTGCATCACAAGTCTTAGGAGGGAGTGTTATCCCATTAAGTGCAAGAACACCCTGAAACAAACATATCATTACATATTATTATTATTATTGTAATTATAATTAGTAGTACTAAGTAATAGATTAATTAGGATGAATGAATGAATGCATACATGTCCTTCCTCATGGGTATAGACTGTCTCTACGTGGCCTTTCTCAGTGGTAGCCCAAATTTTGATAGTGCCATCCAATGAAGATGAGACTAAATAATATCCACAAAATGCAAGGGACATGACACCATCTGAATGACCTTTCAAGGTGGCCACACATTGTAAATTGTGATCCCACACCTACAAAACAATACAATATATATGATTATATATGTATGCAAGTAAAAGAGTAAGTAATGCAATATATATATATATTTATATGAGTATATGTACTACCTTGATTGTGTGGTCTAAAGAAGCTGAAAAAAGTCTGTTTCCACCATAACACAAACACACAACTGGACCTCCATGTTTCATGGAAGATGGAACACCAAGAGGGATGAAGGTTAGATTAGCAGTAGGAGAAGCTCCATCAGAGGAAGCTTGCCAAGCTAATATCTGACCACTTTGGGTACCAGCAAACAGAGTACCATTGACAACAGTCATACAGTTGACTTGACCAACAGGTCCCTCTCCATCAAGAGTGATTGTAATTTCAGGTCCAGTGGTAGCATTATTCTGAGTGTTCCAAACCTTGATTTCATTTGGGAGACCAATGAAAAGCCAAGGGCCTTCATTGATCAAACACCCAATTGGGACTCCAAAATTGATGACAGCAGTTGTTTTAGCAGTGTGGCAGTCCCAAATGTAAAGCTTACCATCGTAGCTTGTTGTGTAGAGTTTATCTCCAGAATTCGAATGAGGCAGAGCAATACCAGTCACCGCCTATAACGAGCCAATACCACATTTTCCAGAAGGAAGAAAGAAGGAACCATCATCCAATCCAATCCATGAATCCAATCTACGAATCCAATCCAAGAATCAAAAACAGTGAAAAGTAAAGAATGTAGCAAGAGTACCTTAGTGTGGCCGTGGAGATTTGCGAGGTAGGAGTAAAGATCACCCCGAGACCAAGAATGGACGAAACGACATCGACCCCCTCTGACACACCTCCCTTCAGCCCAAAATTTACACACTTTTTCCATTGATCCACTCTTTACATTCCCACTCACACTCTCACTCGCTCTTCGACGAAGATACGTAATACCCATATCTTCTCTTTCTCTCTCTTACTCTCAATCTCTCTCTTCTTCTTCTTCTTCTCTCTCTCTCTCTCTTCTCTTCTTTGGCTCTCACCTTTGCTTTCTCTTTCTTTCGCAGTTTCTCAATAACTCTCCTCTGTATTTATACAAAGCATCCGCCGACTTACAAAAAATCTATTTCCTTTTTAAAATTATTTCGTTTATTTGAATTTAAATTTCATTTTTCCTTTTTTAAAAATAAAATTATTATTATTATTATTAAAGAAAATTAAAATTATTAATATTTATATTTTCATTTTGATTCCACGTTTTTCTGATATTTCCCTTTTTTTCTGATATTTTTATTGTTAGAGAAATTGATATTTACAGTTATCTTTTTAAAAAAATTGATATTTACATTTTTTTTTAATGATAACAGATATTTACAATTAATATACCGTATATTGATTTTTTTTTTATAACACCCATTTTTGGATATTAATTATACCATATAAAATATATATATTGTTGATAAAAGAAAATATATTTTTTAAATAATAAAGCTAATTTTGTTAATGGAAAATTTGAGTTTATCACCTCATTTTACGTACATCATAATCAAATGAGTCCTGATTAATTAATTAGTGTGTAGAATTACATAAATTTAATTACATTGGTACTTTATTCTGTATTTATTTAGAATTAATTACATGTACTAACAATAAATGAGTCCAGTCCAAGCCATATAATTAGAATATAATAGAAGTATTCAATCTCTCTACAAAGTAGAACTTGTAGTAATCTCTACAAAGCAGAATTTGTAGTAATGAGCCTCAAAAACAAAATAGTCATTTTATCTGTTTATTCATAACTAGGTAACGAACCGCGCTTTGCGTGGTCTTTAGACCTATATATATACTAACAAAAAATTAAATACTGAAAGTGAGATTATTATTGAATACTGAATGCAATATATTAGTGTTTAAAAAAACTTAATGATTACTTAAGGCCACTACTGTAAACAAGTTAAAAAATTAATAAATTACTCAAACATAAAAACTACTGTAACAGATGGAGCTCTTTCAACAAGAGAAATTCAACCAATTAAATCACAAATACATAATCAGCTCAACTGATTTCAAGTTACGCCGAGCTCTATTGAGCCTTTGGACAAGCCCGGAGAAAACCGAAGGAGCAAAAGAAACCATATTTGAATCGAAATTAATCTTTTTTTTTTTAAAAAAAAAAAAAAGAAAAAAAAAATCGAGATATACTTGCAGTTGCATGGTGGAGAGGTTGATACAAAAATAGCTTAAAATTTGAAAATTATATCAGAAGAGAAAAAAAAAGTCTTACACTTCTAACGAACTGGCTGCAATTGAAAATAGTAGAAACTTAATGTATAAATTTGATGTCATTTACAAATTAATTAGGCAAAAACATTGGAAAAAGTTTCTTACACATAAATCAATCTTTACACATAATGCATAATTGAACCCTGTTACAAATTAAATTTCAAAAAGCCGAAAAAAAACAAAATTTTCAGTTTCATAACGATTATGTGATGAAAACAAATTCAATGTTACAAGCTAAAACCTACTAAATTTAAAAAAAACACAATAGACTTACCCATTTGCGATCAAAAGGCCTTGGAGCTACTTCTTTCTTGGTCATAACATGTCCTTTGTTCAAACAAAGAAAAAAGTTCATATGTGGCTGTGTTGGAACCATTACTTGGATCAATACAATCAAACTAAAATTACTAACAACTCTCATCAATTCATTTCAGCTTATCATTTCTAATTTAGGATTTTATTTTTAAAACCTAAAGCTAATCCTATAAAATAGTTGACTTTCATCACATAAATAGAAAAAATTATTTTCTCAAAGAATAAAAGACAATGAAAGACTATTACCTCAACAAAAATCCTTTTAAGGGGGGGATAGTTGTAAAGCCCGCTTAGTTAATTTGGAAATTAGCAGTTGTTTATGTTTGAATTATGAAATTATTTATAGCTATTTAAATAATTTATTATTGTTATTTATGGAATTCAGAAATGCATGATTATGTCATCAGTAGCTTTTATATTTCGCATTTCCGGTGTCCGGTATTTTGGAACTCGGCGTTTGGCTCAGTAGAAATCACAACTTAGTATGTTAGTAGTTTGGGGACGGGTTTTAGACATTGGGAATGTCGGGAATGGCCGGGAATTTAGAAGTTCCCAAAAATACCCCTTTAGTATGATTTATGTGATTTTATGGTGGAGGGGCAAAATGGTCTTTTTGCCCCATTAGTATTTTGTCTTATGTGAATTAAATGGATTAAATGTTTATTTTTAAATAGTTATTTTATGTGTTTTAATGGCTGAAATAAATTAGTTAAGTAGCTTCATTCTTTTAGTTTATTTCATTTTTCAACACTTAACAAAAAATAGAAAAAAACTTGGAAAAAGAAGCTCTCTTTTCTCTCTCTCTTTTTCGGCTGAAGGCTTGGGGTTCAAGGGCTGGTTTTCTTTCAATTTTCAAGCTAGTTTCATCCTATCTAAGTGTTCTCCTAATCCTTGGTAAAGTCTCTAACCTATCTTGTTGTAATTTCTTGAAAAAAATGATGAAAAATGGTGTTGAATGCATGTTAATTTGAAGTTCTTGCTGCTGTATTTAATTGTTGTTTCCAGTAGCTTAATTAGGTTTTAAATGGATGGATTATATAGGTTTTAATGCATGCTAGTGGTGTTGTTTAAAGCTTTGAATTTCCTATGCAAATATGTGATTTTTGAGTGAAATGGTTCATTTTGTTTCTGTGAAATTCTTTGGGTGTTCTTGTATGTTTTCAGAAGCTTATTCATGCTTATTTGAGTAGAATTAAATAGGTTTGGATGCATGTTAGTGGATTTAACCAAGTTTGAGTTTTGGAACTCAAAGCTTGGTCTTTAATGGTGAATTTTGCCTCTGTGTTTTCTGGGTGGTTTTGAGGCCTTAGATTTGTTCTTTGGGGTGTTTAGAATGTGTCCGGAAAGTTTGGTACCAATTGGGGTTGAATTGGTCGAGTTATGAATTTTTGATGTTGCTTGCGAGGAACCGAATTCGGTTGTGCATCCGAATTCGGATGGGGTCCCGAATTTCCCGAACGGAATTCCGGTTGGGCAACCGGTCTACCGGTTGGGGGATTTTTCAGAACCCTAGTTTTCCTCGTTTTTAGGTTTTTAGGGGTATTGCCATGCTTTTTATCGATAGGGAAATTTTTAGTTCCTAGTTTTAGTCCCCGGGAAGTGATTTAGCGTGTCACTTATAGCGTTGTGATTTTTATGGTTTAGGAGCCGATGTCCGCGCTCGGCTTCGGTTCCGGTCGGGTTAAGGCACACCTAAAATCGGAATCCGTGTAAGATTAGTATAACGGTATGCATATGTAGATTACATGTTTAGCGTGCATGTAGGAAGTCCGCTAGATTACATTAGTTATGTATTTAGGCTTCGAACCATCCAACCCCGTCACGTCGGTACGAGCCGGAGTATGACCGCACGGAGTATGACCGGTTCGACCGATCAGGCCGACACCGGTTGGTGGTTCAAAGGCTTATTGACCTATCCCGTCGGTACAGGCCGAGTATGACCAGCGGCGGAGTATGACCGGTTCGACCGATCGGAGGATACTTGTCAATAGTACCGTCCCCCGAACGTTCAAAACTCGCACCATGTTGGACATGGCAGTAGTAGCTCAGTACCATGTTGGACATGGCAGTAGCGGGACTCAGTATCGTGTTGGACACGGCAGTTAGTTATGTATGATATTATTATGCTTTTCTTACTGAGTCTGTCGACTCACAGTTTATGTTCATGTGTAGGTAAAGGCAAGGCTGTAGCTGATGGACCGTGAGCGAGCTTGTGAGATTGTACATGTCGGGGCGGTTAGGCCTGGAGCGTACGATCCTCGGGACAGCAAGGCTGAGATTTTTGTAACTGTCGTTAGACGACTTTTATTTTGATGTAATAGTTAAACAGTGAAACTTTTTGTAAATATTTTTATAATCGGGATCCCGAGTCTTTTATAATATGTTTTACAAGTTTAATCAAAAAGCAAAATTTTAATTAATCACGTTTTTCCATAAACCTCGTTGATTAGCAACGAGCTGCACAGTACGTTTAAAAATCACGTAATACGCCTAAAGTAGTTAGGGTGTTACAATTTGGTATCAGAGCCGCCAGGTTGTCTTCCGAAGATCGTAACGACATGTACAATCATCATCAGCAGTTAGCTCGGTTCACGGTTCAGTAAGCCTTTATTGCTTTAGTAGTTTATTTTATTCAGTTATGAAAAAGAAAAGTCTGTTTGGAAGCATGTTAGTAGCCTGATAGTAGAATAGGCGCATGTTCCATTTCTAATTTCCAAATTAAGCGGCATTAGTAAGCTCGCCTTGAATACGACCTGATATGCCAACTCTTGGTTTCGCAGGCGGTTCTAACTAGATGGACGCCAGGCGGACTACCAGGAGTCAGGGCAACTCCGTAGGGTCGAATCGTGGACGTGGGAGCTCGGTTTCCCCACCGCTCGGGGCCGAGGTAGAGGTCCCCGAGGCGGGGCTCGTGGCCGGGGTGATGAGAACCCGCCACAGCTGCCCAGGCTCCCCCGGCCCGATCGGGAGCCCCGACCGGGAGTTACGGTTTGCGGAGATGCAAGCCGGATCGAAGAACAAGACCTCGAGATTCGAGAGGTTGAGACGGCAGGGTGCTCCTGCAGCCCGTGCCTATAGTTCCGGTGGCACCGCCCCTCGCCGCCTGTGCCGAGATAGTAGTGGCGGCCCATAGATTGGAACCTTTATATGAGCGGTTCCGGAAGCAGGCACCTCCGGTATTCCTGGGAGGTCCGGACGTGATGAAAGCCGAACAGTGGCTGACGGTGATCACCAAAATTCTGAACTTCATGGGTGTCACCGGTAATGACAGAGTGGTATGCGCCACGTTTCAGTTTCAGGAGGACGCGCTGGTATGGTGGGACATGGTGTCTCAGATTCATGATGTCACCACCATGACCTGGGAAAGGTTCCAGGAACTCTTTAATGCGAAATACTACAACGAGGCGGTTAGAAGCGCCAAGAGGAAAGAGTTCGTTCACCTGACCCAGTGGGAGAACATGAGCGTCACTGAGTATACTACTCAGTTTGATCGGTTGGCGAGGTTAGCCTCGGGAATTGTGCCGACCGACTTCAGCAAAAAGGAGAAGTATCTGGACGGGTTGAATCCCAAAATCAGGCATGACCTGATGATTACCACCGACGACAGCACCACCAATGCTCGGATGGTGGAGAAGGCACTGCGAGCTGAGGGCGCAGTGGGGTGCATGTCAGAGTCCGCTAGTACTCCGATTAGTGGCGGAGCTCCTACCCCTCCTGCATCAGGCTATAGCAGGGGGAGTAGTGGTTCGGCCATTGATCAGAGGAAGAGGGCACCCACTGCTTCCGGCGGCTCGAGTCAGAACAAGAGGTTCCGGGGGAACCGCAACGCAGGAGTCGTCCTGGTGGTAATGAGACCCGATTCTCCTATCCCGAGTGCCCTAGCTGCAAGAGGCATCATCGGGGTGAGTGCAAGGGGCAGGGATGCTTTCATTGTGGCATGCCCGGACACTTCAAGAGGGAATGTCCCCGGCTCGGCCGGAGAGGCACCGAGAGCTCCGGCGATACCCACTCCGGCCGGGGTGTTCGCTATCACGCAGCCGATGCGGATGCCGGCCCATCGGTTGTTACAGTCGGCCTTTTTATTAACAACTCGCTTTATTCGATCTTTGTTTGATTCTGGGGCTACACATTCTTATGTGGCGGCCAGAGTCTTTAGTAAGTTGGGTAGACCCTTTGATAGGTATGAATCAGGGTTTGGAACCCTGTTACCTGGCGGAGAATTGGTTATCTCCAATAGGTGGATTAGGTCTATGCCGGGTGATAGATGGTAGAGAGTTAAGCGCTGATCTGATAGAGATGAGCTTAGTCGAATTCGATATTATTTTAGGAATGGATTTCCTATCTAAATATTCGGCGAGCATTGACTGTAAGAGGAAGATGGTGGTCTTCCAACCGGAAAGTGAAGAACCGTTCGTGTTTGTGGGTTCGGTTCAGGGATCTCGGATCCCGGTGATCTCGGCTATGTCAGCGAGAGAATTATTGCACGCCGGGTGCTTAGGGTTTCTGGCCGTGGTGGTGGACACCACTCGGCCAGACACCATTCGGCCAGAGGACATCAGAGTGGTTCGGGAATTTTTGGACGTCTTTCCCGAAGAACTTCCAGGGTTACCACCTCAGCGGGAGATCGATTTCGTGATTGACTTGGCACCAGGGGTGGATCCGGTTTCCAAAGCCCCGTATAGGATGGCTCCAGCTGAACTTAAGGAACTAAAGATTCAGCTCCAAGGGTTGCTTGACATAGGGTTCATTCGGCCCAGTGTATCACCCTGGGGAGCCCCGGTTTTGTTCGTCAAGAAGAAGGATGGATCTATGAGGATGTGCATCGACTACAGAGAGTTGAACAAGCTGACGGTGAAGAATAAATATCCATTACCTAGGATCGATGACTTGTTCGATCAGCTTCAGGGGAAGACGGTCTTTTCTAAGATTGATCTCCGTTCGGGTTATCATCAGTTGAGAATCCGAGAGGAGGACATTCCAAAGACGGCTTTCCGCACTAGGTATGGACATTACGAGTACGGTTATGTCATCCGGACTAACCAATGCTCCTGCGGCATTCATGGACCTGATGAATAGAGTATTCAAGGATTTCCTCGATATCTGTGTGATTGTGTTTATCGACGACATCCTCGTGTACTCTCAGTCAGAAGAGGAGCATGAGTTACATCTTCAGATGGTACTGCAACGACTTCGAGAACATAAGCTCTACGCCAAGTTCAAGAAATGTGAGTTCTGGTTGTCTCAGGTGTCCTTCCTAGGGCACATTGTGAGTAAAGACGGGATCAAGGTGGATCCCGGGAAGATTGAATCCGTCAGAGATTGGCCGAGACCGAAGACAGTGACAGAGATCAGAAGCTTCTTGGGATTAGCTGGGTACTACCGTAGGTTCGTGGAGGGGTTCTCCAAAATTTCAATGCCCCTAACCGAGCTTACAAAGAAGAATCAGCGATTTATCTGGTCAGATAAATGCGAAGCTAGTTTTCAGGAGCTGAAACAGAGGTTGATTACTGCTCCGGTACTAGCTTTGCCTTCGGACAAGGAGAAGTTCGTAGTCTACTGTGACGCATCCAAACAGGGTTTGGGGTGCGTATTGATGCAAGCCGATCGGGTTATCGCTTATGCCTCCCGTCAGTTAAAGGATTATGAACAGCGATACCCGACTCATGATTTAGAATTAGCCGCAGTGGTTTTTGCACTGAAGATTTGGCGGCATTACCTGTATGGAGAGAAGTGTGAGATCTATACCGACCATAAGAGTCTCAAGTATTTCTTTACTCAGAAAGATTTGAACATGAGACAAAGGCGTTGGTTAGAATTAGTGAAGGACTACGATTGCGAGATCCTCTATCATCCCGGAAAAGCCAATGTAGTGGCCGATGCCCTGAGCAGAAAGGGTCCCGGGCAAGTAGCTAGCATGGTTCAGATCTCACCTCAGCTAGCAGAGGATATGGTTAGATCCAGCATTGAGTTTGTGGTAGGTCAGCTTCACAACTTAACGCTGCAATCTGATCTGTTGGAAAGAATAAAGGTTGCTCAGATGACAGATCCGGAGTTAGTGAAGATCCGAGATGAGGTATTGGCTGGTCAAGCCAAAGACTTTTCAGTGTCAGACAGTGGGATGCTTTTGTATAAAGCCAGGGTTTGTGTTCCGAACAGTGCGGAACTTAGAAATGAGATCTTTGAGGAGGCTCATTCTACTCCATATTCTCTGCATCCCGGCACCACCAAGATGTACCAAGATTTGAAACCGTACTTCTGGTGGAACGGTATGAAGAAGAATTTGGTAGAATTCGTATCGAGATGCCTCACTTGTCAGCAGATTAAGGCTGAACATCAGAGACCAGCAGGGTTGTTGCAGCCTCTAACCCTACCAGAATGGAAATGGGAGGATATTACGATGGATTTTGTGGTCGGGTTACCTAGGACCACGGGTTTGCATGATTCCATCTGGGTAGTGGTGGACCGATTTACGAAATCTGCTCATTTTCTGCCGGTCAGAACAACATTTACAGTGGATCAGTTGGCAGAGTTATATGTCAGGGAGATAGTGAGACTTCACGGGGTACCGAAGTCTATAGTTTCGGACAGGGATCCGAAGTTCACCTCCAAATTTTGGCAAAGTTTGCAACGGGCAATGGGTACGAAGCTAAAATTCAGTACAGCATTCCATCCTCAGACAGATGGTCAGTCCGAAAGGACAATTCAGATATTGGAGGATATGTTGAGAGCCTGTGTTATGGACTTTGAGGGTTCATGGAGTAAATACCTACCGTTAATAGAATTTTCATACAACAACAGTTATCAGAGTACGATAGGGATGGCACCCTATGAACTGTTGTACGGTAGGAAATGTAGATCCCCTATCCACTGGGATGAGACAGGGGAGAGGAAATACCTAGGTCCAGAGTCAGTTCAGCGGACCAATGAGGCAATAGAAAAGATAAAAGCTAGAATGCTTGCCTCACAGAGCAGACAGAAGAGTTACGCAGATCCGAAACGCAGGGATGTTGAGTTCCAAGTAGGGGAACATGTATTTTTACGGGTATCTCTGATGAAGGGGATTAAACGTTTCGGGAAAAGAGGCAAGTTATACCCTAGATTTACAGGACCTTTCGAGATTCTCGAGAAGATAGGTCAAGTGGCATATCGGTTAGCATTGCCTCCAGCCTTATCAGCCGTGCACAACGTATTCCATGTCTCAATGTTGAGAAAATACATTTCAGACCCCTCTCATATACTCAGTTATGAGAGTCTTCAGCTTCAGCCAGACATGTCATATGAGGAACAGCCAGTGCAGATCCTGGATAGAAAGGATAAAGTCCTTCGGAATAAGACCATAGCATTGGTCAAGGTTCTCTGGAGAAACAGCAAGGTGGAGGAAGCCACCTGGGAGCTAGAGTCAGATATGAGAGCTCAATATCCAGAGTTATTCAGGTTAGATTTCGGGGACGAAATCCTTTTAAGGGGGGGATAGTTGTAAAGCCCGCTTAGTTAATTTGGAAATTAGCAGTTGTTTATGTTTGAATTATGAAATTATTTATAGCTATTTAAATAATTTATTATTGTTATTTATGGAATTCAGAAATGCATGATTATGTCATCAGTAGCTTTTATATTTCGCATTTCCGGTGTCCGGTATTTTGGAACTCGGCGTTTGGCTCAGTAGAAATCACAACTTAGTATGTTAGTAGTTTGGGGAAGGGTTTTAGACATTGGGAATGTCGGGAATGGCCGGGAATTTAGAAGTTCCCAAAAATACCCCTTTAGTATGATTTATGTGATTTTATGGTGGAGGGGCAAAATGGTCTTTTTGCCCCATTAGTATTTTGTCTTATGTGAATTAAATGGATTAAATGTTTATTTTTAAATAGTTATTTTATGTGTTTTAATGGCTGAAATAAATTAGTTAAGTAGCTTCATTCTTTTAGTTTATTTCATTTTTCAACACTTAACAAAAAATAGAAAAAAACTTGGAAAAAGAAGCTCTCTTTTCTCTCTCTCTTTTTCGGCTGAAGGCTTGGGGTTCAAGGGCTGGTTTTCTTTCAATTTTCAAGCTAGTTTCATCCTATCTAAGTGTTCTCCTAATCCTTGGTAAAGTCTCTAACCTATCTTGTTGTAATTTCTTGAAAAAAATGATGAAAAATGGTGTTGAATGCATGTTAATTTGAAGTTCTTGCTGCTGTATTTAATTGTTGTTTCCAGTAGCTTAATTAGGTTTTAAATGGATGGATTATATAGGTTTTAATGCATGCTAGTGGTGTTGTTTAAAGCTTTGAATTTCCTATGCAAATATGTGATTTTTGAGTGAAATGGTTCATTTTGTTTCTGTGAAATTGCTGGGTGTTCTTGTATGTTTTCAGAAGCTTATTCATGCTTATTTGAGTAGAATTAAATAGGTTTGGATGCATGTTAGTGGATTTAACCAAGTTTGAGTTTTGGAACTCAAAGCTTGGTCTTTAATGGTGAATTTTGCCTCTGTGTTTTCTGGGTGGTTTTGAGGCCTTAGATTTGTTCTTTGGGGTGTTTAGAACAGGTCTGGAAAGTTTGGTACCAATTGGGGTTGAATTGGTCGAGTTATGAATTTTTGATGTTGCTGCCTGCGAGGAACCGGAATTCCGGTTGTGCATCTGGAATTCCGGATGGGGGTCCTGAATTTCCCAGAACCGGAATTCCGGTTGGGCAACCGGTCTACCGGTTGGGGGATTTTTCAAAACCCTAGTTTTCCTCGTTTTTAGGTTTTTAGGGGTATTGCCATGCTTTTTATCGATAGGGAAACTTTTAGTTCCTAGTTTTAGTCCCCGGGAAGTGATTTAGCGTGTCACTTATAGCGTTGTGATTTTTATGGTTTAGGAGCCAGTAATCCGCCGCTCAGCTTCAGTTCCAGTCAGGTTGACCGGCACACCTGAAATCGGAATCCAGGTAAGATTAGTATAACAGTATGCATATGTAGATTACATGTTTAGCGTGCATGTAGGAAGCCTGCTAGATTACATTAGTTATGTATTTAGGCTTCGAACCATCCAACCCTGTCACGTCGGTACAGCCGGAGTATGACCGATGGCGGAGTATGACCGGTTCGACCGATCAGGCTGACACCTGGTTGGTGGTTCAGTGCTATTGACCTATCCCGTCGGTACAGGCTGGAGTATGACCAGCAGCCGGAGTATGACTGGTTCGACCGATCAGGAGGATACTTGTCAATAGTACCGTCCCCTGAACGTTCAAAACTCAGTACCATGTTGGACATGGCAGTAGTAGCTCAGTACCATGTTGGACATGGCAGTAGCGGGACTCAGTATCGTGTTGGACACGGCAGTTAGTTATGTATGATATTATTATGCTTTTCTTACTGAGTCTGTCGACTCACAGTTTATGTTCATGTGTAGGTAAAGGCAAGGCTGTAGCTGATGGACCGTGAGCGAGCTTGTGAGATTGTACATGTCGGGGCAGTTAGGCCTGGAGCGTACGATCCTCGGGACAGCAAGGCTGAGATTTTTGTAACTGTCGTTAGACGACTTTTATTTTGATGTAATAGTTAAACAGTGAAACTTTTTGTAAATATTTTTATAATCGGGATCCCGAGTCTTTTATAATATGTTTTACAAGTTTAATCAAAAAGCAAAATTTTAATTAATCACGTTTTTCCATAAACCTCGTTGATTAGCAACGAGCTGCACAGTACGTTTAAAAATCACGTAATACGCCTAAAGTAGTTAGGGTGTTACAATAGATTACTTGTAATTGTAAGTCCAATACCAAATAGAAAAGCTGATGTTGATGCAATAATGGATGTTTATAAGCTTAATTGTATGACAGTAAATTACCTAACTCATCGAAATGAATAGGTTATTTCAAATAATTCCTTAATATCTTCAAAGCTAAAGATACAAAAAAATGGCATTATTCAAAAGTTTAATAAGATCCAGAAAAAACCCAATTCAATAAAAACAAAGATCAAACAAAAGAATCGAACCAGGTACATTGAAGGTCAGCTATCTTCAAAAATTTATTCTTGTATACAATAGATCAAAAAATGTAAAAGAAAAACAAAGCCCAAATATTCCTTTGATTCAACATTAGAACTTTTATAAATGTTATCTATCCTTAAAATGAAAATAGATTCCATAGCATCAATGTTTAATCCATGAGAGAAAAACCCAATTAAATCCAACAACTAAACGGATGAAAGAGAAAGAAAGAAAGAAAACATAACAAAGATAATATCACAATGTTGCATACCCAGCAAAATAATTCAAAATTGAAACAAACTTCAGAAACGTGATATCTCAAATCCAAATCATGCAATGAACCATTACAAATCAAAACAAAAACCATAAGATTCAAACAAAAAAAAAATGAGAAAGCAGAAAACTTTACATAAAAATATTGCATTCGACAATATAAGTAATAAAAAAAAATCAAAATGAGGAGAAACCAAAATTAAATTAAGCTAAACAAAAATCCAAATCAAAAAATTAAAACTTTAATAAAGATAATCTAAAGAACATGACAGAATACAAGGATCCAAATACTAATAATCCAACAAACCGAGAGAAAAAAATCGAAAGTAAAAAATAAAGGGGTTAAAGGAATGGAGTCTGACTTGGAGCCAAAACGGAGGGTGGAGGCCATGAAGAACTTGGGAGATCTGAGGCTAGCCATTGGTGGAAGAGCAAAAGCTGGTAACTTTTTGGAGATTGAGCGATGGTGAGGTTGAGTTTGAGAGCCATTTTTGTGCGAGTATGATGATCTCTGTGGTTGGTTTTGTGTGTGTGTTGTCGAACCAGTCTCTTCCACAGCACCAAAAACCCTGAGAAGTGAGAATCATGGTGGACGGAGAAGAGAAGAAAGAGGTTTGAATTGAAAGGGGAAGAGCAATTTTTGAGATTAATCCCCGGTTGTTTTCATTTTAAATGGGTTGTAACTCTCGAATATTTAATATCCATTCAAATATTAATAAGATTTGTTTTATTATTATTTTATTATATATAAATAATATTTTATTATTTTATTAAAAATAAAAATTAAAAGTCACCCATGAATTTCTCATAAACCAAGAATTTCAGTTATATAGACACACTTTATATAGAATAGATTTCTCATAAACCAAGAATTTCAGTTATATAGACACACTTTATATAGAATAGATATATGTAAATATGATACTTTATATTCAAATTTTTGTTAGTAAAATTAGATGAAAGTTTTAAATCTAACAATTTTAATAGTTCGGAAAAAATTTCAACGACTTAAAAAGTTAAAGAACATAATTTAATACACGTTAAAATTCGATAAAAAAATTATTGTTTAGCTTTAATTTTGTAACATAATCTAAATGATAAATTTATCTAACTTGTGATTAGTATAGATACAAATGAACAATAACTATAATCTTGAAGAGATAGTATGTCTAAAATTTATAGGTAGTAAGTACCATTTGTTACTATTATTTGGAATTTTTTAAAATAGACATAATCTATACTATAAATATAATATATAATAAGAATGGTATTATTAATTTGTGACCATTTACTGTAATTAATTAAAGTAAAATATCAATAGAAGGGTATAATTTAAACTAAGCAAATGGTTCCATGAAATTGATTGTACTATTATTTCTTATTAATGTTCCAAAATTTTGATTGATGGTCTTCTTAATTTAACAATTGATAATATTTACATAGGTAATTAGTACTAATGCAGCCAATCTACAAACAAATATATTAGAAAAAAGCAAATATTGTTATAAAATAATATAATATAATATAAAGTAGATGAGAAGAAAGAAAAAAAAGATGAAGAGAGAAAGAGAAAGTGAATGAGAATTTCTGAGTTATTTATTCCAATGGGGTGAACCCCTATTTATACAAATACAAGAGTGAGATATTAAGAAACTAAGAAAAAGGGAAACTAAGGAAAAGAGAAATGTTGATTACAATTCATGGTAATAAATAAAAGATTTGGACATCCACATAATTATTAATATTTATAACACTCCCCCTTGGATGTCCATAATAACTGCCTTATTAAAAATCTTGCTGAAAACTTGAACAAAGGAAAAAGAGTATAGTGTAAACTAACTCCCCCTCAGTTAGGCATTTGTGGAGATCTTCTAATCGACGAATTTCGATCTTGTCTGCCGTCTTCTCAAATGTTGATGTTGGTAATAACTTTGTGAATAAGTTTGTAAGATTGACACTTGATTGAATATGTTGAACACCAATATGCATTTTCTTGAAGCGTATAAAGAAGAATTTCGTGAATGTGTTCTAACTCTATCTCCTTCAATGTACCTCCTTTTAGTTGAACGATGCAAGCAGTATTATCCATAGAGAATTGCTTGGGTTGATACTTCTTTATTGAGTGCAATTCATATGTTTCCCGAATATGCTATGCCAATGATCTCACTCACACACATTCTCTACTTGCTTCATAAAATGCAAGTATGTTAACATGATTTATAGTTGCCTCGTTAAAAATCTTGCCAGAAAAACCCAGTAGGACAAAATCTAAGCTAGGGAAAAGAGTACAATATATATTTCATATTCATAATTATTTGCAAGTTGCCTCGTTAAAAACCTTGCCAGGAAAACCCGTTGGGACAAAACCTGAACTAAGGGAAAAAGAGTGCAACATGAATATGTCTCCCCCTCATGCACATATGATCCATAATTCTTTTGGTGATAATATATCTCATAAGATTATTGTTATCACTTTTAAAATATCACCATATATAATCTTTGATCATATATTTTCTATAACTCTTCCAGAGTATGTATGGACTTCTAAATTATAGATAAGGGGTTCGTGGAACATTAGTCTTTATCCAACTAATTGTATCATTCATGTGTGTACACAATTTTGTTCATACGAAAATTTAAAATTTCAAGTAGATATGAACATAACACATTAATGGTACTATAAATTTTCATTTGTGACAATGATGGTACTCCAAGACCATATATTTATACCATCTTGTTTTATGATCTTAATTTCCATATCAAATGATCATATATCTATAATTCTTGATACATATGAAGTACTTCAGGACTTCAATACTAATGAACAAACTTTATACATTTAATATTTCTCGATATACAAAAGAAATAAAAGTTTGTTTTGTAATTAATCAAAAACTCTTCAAGAGTCTATCACAACGTATAATTTACGTATTTATACTGCATAGACAACCATATGTATTTTTTAAACAATAATTTACTTACATGTCTTTATTTCATACAAAGATCTTTGTCATATAGTGCGCGCGACTTAGAATTTATATCACTTAAGACATGTATTAAATTCTTCTAGAATTTTTAGATAAGGCTTATTTCAAATTCTCACTATATTAGGAGCTCCAAATAAATAATCTTTTTGTTGCAACATTTATGTGACGCTTATAAATTCTCATAAAATATATTCCAGGCTATAATCAAATCATGATTATATTTTCTCAATATTTAAGCCTTACTTCAATCAATCTCATGTCTATGCAAACTTTGTACAACAATTCATTATGTACAAATACATATATGCAAATTTCTCATTAGAAATATTTATTTGCACACCCTACAGGTCTTACTTCACTTTATGTGAGTAAATTTACCTGGACTGCGTCATAATATTTTGGCCAAAAATCAAAATGTAAGTCGATGATTCTCGACAAATCTAATACCATGATCCTTGCTATCTCATGTTAGTTTATTGCATATGCACACATTCAATATTTATTGTCGACAAAAATTTCAATAAATGATAATTTCCTCCCATATTGACATAACTTATAGAGATCTCTTTAAATTACATATTTTCAAATATGTTTATCATTTATAGGTACCTATAACGAATCACTTCAGGGATTCAATTATGATTAAATGTGTTATGTCTAACTTCTCTTGGGAGTCTCTTCGAGTACCGTTTTCATCACGGTTATCATTTTAATACTTTATAACATTAAGGTATCTCCATGAGTACCTCTAGATTTAACAACTTCAGGGCAAATCAAATGAACATTTACTAATAATTTCTATATTGTTCATTTACGCTTCAGGCGTTTTCAACTCATTCTATCTTAACTTTGAGTAATATTGATTTGCAGTTGGTATATATCATTTTGAACTATATCGTTCTTATAACTTTGTGCAAGGATCATTTTTCAAAAATTATCATCGATCACAACTGCTTCTCTCCCCCTGATCGAGAGAATTTTAAGAAATTGTGATATCTAATAATATTAATACACCTGTAGGGATTTCAATATATCACAATGAATCAATATCTATTTAAACTCATATATATTATATGACATTGAACTTCAGGTTCAATAACTTCAGTTTCAAGTTCAATACTTATGAACTTAATTCATTTCTAAGAATGAGTCATACGTGTATAATTAGAAATACATAAATTTACACATTTTGTAAATGCATGATCATATAATCTTATCACATCGATAAGAAACTATGCAATAAAAATCTAACAATAGCTCAAGATTGTTAAGGAAATATAATTTAAATATTTTCTATGTGCAAATATATGCACATTCTTCTTTTGAGCCTTATAAATTAACAATGAGAAGAATCTTCTGGTTCTTCAACAAAATTTAGTCAAATTCTTTGACAATTTATTGCATATGATTGATCATGTCAAAATAATTCAATTAATGAACTTCAGGTTCACTATAATTTGTATTTCAATGAAACTTTCAAAGGTAATGTAAATTTATTACAACATAATCATTATAAGTTTCATTTTTATATACACGATTAATATAATTATATTATTCTCCAAAACATACACTCTTCAAGAGTCACTATTATGTTTATCAAACTTTATATTTCTTCAGAAATCACTATCATCAATTCAATGATGTGTATAATGTAAAATGTACATGACAACTTCATCATGTTGTTATAATGGTCAAATAGATATAACCATAATATATCATTCATGTTTCCTGGTATCTTTTTAACAAGTCGTCTAATTTATTAATAGACTATTCATCAGTCTAATTATCATGACTTGATATATTATATATTTAAATGTACAACCAGTACATATAATAAGTTATTTCTTATCACTTTCATAACTAGATAAAAGTTATACATCTAGGTACATACAAAAATATTTTACTACTCAAAGTAGCAATTGTATGTAAGACTTCTTCAGGAAGCTTTTCAAATAATCATTTTGTGATTCTTTATCACTTTGATTATATTGGATCACTAACAAATATTAGTAAATTATATATCCACTTTTGGGAATATGCAAACTGAATTATATAGTAACTATATATATACATATCATGTACCAACAATAGTTTGATACTATTGATTTCAAGAAATAATAAAATATGTATATATTAATTTGTTTCTGGCATTACCAATATATGTGAAATCTATATTCTTTGAAATAGAATTTCATGTCTATTCATTCTCTTTAGGTAATGATATTTAAATATTCTAAATGTACAATAAGTTTGTACAATTCACATTCTATTAAATAATCAAGTATACTTTTATCTTGATTATCACTGTGTCCGTACTACAGGTACGCGACCACTATTATTCAATTCCACACATGATAAATAGATTTCATGCACTTTGATTGTGTGTGGTATCTCATCTTTTGGTTGTTTCCACTTTTTTCTGAAAATATTTGAGTAGTAAATAATGTCATTGATTATTTAAAATCATTACATTCACTTCGGGGAATGACGTTGAACAAGTAGAACATTATTATAAATTTCTTAAAAATTTATTACTTGTTCATCCATAAAAATATAAGAAATTATTCAACAATTTCTTTTACGATATTTCAAAGAATATATGAATGCAATTTTTGCATAGTCTCCAAGATGTATGCAAAATTTAATCTTTAATATATGTCAGATTCAATAATTTCCAACATTGCAAGTAATACAATGTATAATAACATGACTAATACGAGGAATCTTTAAAAGTAATTGACTTCAATTTGTATCATTCTCTGCAGGGAATGATGAACAATAAATACATGCCTCTGTATTTAAATAACATTAGTCATGATCATTGTTATTCTTATACTTTGATGTTTCAATGCAATTTTCTTAACATTCTTTTTGGATATTCAAAACCCACTATAAAATTGCATCAATAATAATCATTTTTAATGATTCATTAGTTGTATTCACATAAATACAATCTTTTTTTTTTGACAAATATAAAACATTTACTTCAGGAAATGTTTGACAAAATCTATATCTATATCGATATTAGATTACTTTTCATTGTCCTCAAAGAATACAAGAACATATATATAAATATGTATTCATCTCTTTCATTATATATCCATCAACTATATAATGAATATTACGTTTGCATAATCTTCAGGATATATGCAAGATTTTATTGAGGACGCATAATCATCAGGATATATGCAATATTTTATCGAGGATGCATAATCTTCAGGATATATACAATTTTTTTATCGATGATGCATAATCTTCAGGATATATGCAATATTTTATCGATGATGCATAATCTTTAGGATATATGCAATATTTTTATCGATAATACATAATCTTTTGGATATATGTATAATTTATATAGATTTTCTCTATCATATCATAGGCACACATATATTGTAAATATTATGAATGATAAGAACATAATATATATATATATGAAATTAATAATAAATATATAAAAACATATACATACATATATAATATATAGATATATAGATAAAAAGAAAAAGAAACCAAATGATTCTTGAAATTGTTTCAGTCAGATGAGTATATATATAAATATATATTTAGTGTATCGTGACTTTGAAACAATTCAAGAACTTTAACAAAATACTTACATTGGGTCTTAGGCAGAGACTCATGCTTGAAGCTTGGGCAGAGACTCGTGCTGATAACGTGTTATAAAATAATATAATATAATATAAAGTAGATGAGAAGAAAGAAGAAAAAGATGAAGAGAGAAAGAGAAAGTGAATGAGAATTTCTGAGTTATTTATTCCAATGGGGTGAACCCCTATTTATACAAATACAAGAGTGAGATATTAAGAAACTAAGAAAAAGAGAAACTAAGGAAAAGAGAAATGTTGATTACAATTCATGGTAATAAATAAAAGATTTGGACATCCACATAATTATTAATATTTATAACAAATATGAAATTAAATAAAATTAATTTTATAATTGAATTAACCTAGATAAAATATAAGATTGAATCACATATAGTTATATAATAAACTTTCGATAACTATAGTTATATAATAAAATAGCAATGTGATAAAATAATAAGAAGGCAATAATAACATGTAGTGATAGAAAAATAGATATGAAGCTCAAAATGGTACTCATAAACCATAACACTTTACTTCAAGAATAATCATAACTCAAAAAAAAAAAAAAAATAGAATGGGTCTTTTTAACTAAGTTTCCATTAAGATTCTATAATACAAAATGAAAATAATTTTTATTGGATTTATGATTCTATAATACAAAATAAAAATAACTTATAATAGATCTATGAATAAATCAAGTTTATTAGAAATTTTACAATACAATATTCACAAAAATAATGTCTAATTTCTGCATATATGTGTTACTCAATGATGAGTACTCATTATAATTTAGATTGTAACACTATTACATAGCACTAACAAAGAAAAAAAATATTAATACATTATAATCACTTTTTACTTTTGCCAATAAAAGTGTAGTAGCATGTCTACTAAATTGCTTCAAATATTTTTATAAAACTCTTCTCTATACCACCTTCTGACATCCTCCCTCTTCTCCCTCAATAACAAATTCTTATATGAAAAAAAAAAAAAACACATACTAAATTGTAAAATATTTTACAATTCAGAATAAAATTTCAAAAATAACAAACTAAAATTCACATCCAATTTTAATACACAATTACAAAATTTTACATTCTGCAGTTGATAAATTAATAACATTTCATCACTAATCACATATTTTCAAAATAAAAAAGAAAGTTATAAGCAAAAGAGTTTAAAATTTATCTTTTTCACCTACAAAAGAGTTTTGAGCTACCTACAGTAAAAAAATTATATCAATTATCAAAAACTAATTTCTCTCCTTTATAGCAGAACTGTGTTATAGCCAAATATACATCAATGACATTCTACGCACTCTAAGAAACTCTACTTAGACATTCCCTTTTCCTTTTTCTTTGCCCTCTTATCTGGCTACTTAAACCAACCTGCACCACTTCATCCTTCAATCTCTTTTCCATGTTTTATGTGGAAGTCAACTGCTCATTTTCATGTTTTCTCCTAGTAAAAGAGAATAAAATTAGTGGTGTAATTCAATTTTTTGTCTTATTATTTAATAAAATATAACCAAGATTGAAGAGTTCACTCAAATCCAACCATAACAATAGACAAATAATAAAATATAGAATAAGATATCTATCAATAAACAAAACTTAGTGGCTAGAAAAAAAAAAGTGAGAGATTTACCTTTAATGTGATTTTCTATTGTAGGGTGTTTTTCATGATTTTGTGGCCTTGATTATAGCAATGTCTAATTTCTGAAAAAACATTATTACCAATTATGAAAATCTATTATAATTTAGTTTGTCACACAAACAAATAATACAACAAAAGAAAATAATTCATCAAAAATTCATATTTTTTCAAAAATCTCACAAATATAAAATAGAAACTCAAAATTTTAACTTAAAGAGAAAATAAAAATTATAATTGTTTAATTATTTATATATATATTGTTAGTGTTGTAAGACAATTTAGTTCAATGATCCAAGAAAGTTTATTTTAAAAATATATCTACTTTTTAAACAAATAATCATTATGTGAAGCTTTTGTCATTTTTTAATTTGACTTGATCTAAATAAAATTTATAAATTTATGAAACAAAATAAATTGATATGCCAATGAACTTCATTATTTAACATGTAGAGTAATGATACATATACATAGGGGTATTCATCCGATCCAATCCGTACTTTTTTGGTCAAACAACATCCAATCCGCACTAAGTGCGGATTTTATATTTTGGATCCAATCTGATCCGCATAAGAGTTTAAATCCAATCCAATCCAATCCGCAATAGTGCGGATTGGATCGGTTATTTTTTTAATAATAAATTATTTAATATTTCATAGAAAAAAAATTAAAAAAAGACTATTGTTTCTTAATCTCCAATAATAATCTATTTCCATCTCTATTTATATACAAATTAAACCAATATACATATATAACAATATATATATATACTTATTTTTAGATTTACACTAAAATATATATGTATCTAATTACTAAAATGAATAAGTTAGTATATATATATATTTAAACTTTATGTGTATGTGTCTATGTGAATAAGAATTATTTTTCTTGTGTTTTTTATTACAAAATAAATAAAATGCACCAACTCAATATATTACTAAAAAAGATTAAGAAATTAAAAGTTTGTGTCTTTTTTTAATTAAAATATATATCATATTATAATTTTTTAAAAATATATATAATTAAGTGCGGATTAGATTGGATCGGTTACTTTTTGAGGTCAAACAACATCCAATCCGCACAAGTGCGGATTTTAGATTTTTCAATCCAATCCAATCCGCACAAGTGCGGATATCCGCATTTTGCGGATTAGATTGGATTGGATCGTGCGGATTGGATTGGATCGGATACTTTGTGAACACCATAAACTTATAAAAGAGTACTTTCTTTACAAAATAATCTCTGCATCAATATAACGACATACACTCACAGCGTCAAGAATCACTTTTTCACCAACCAAACAATCAAAAATTGTTAAGTTCAAATTAAGGCAAAAGACAAAAAAAAAAAAAAAATTAAACTTAATTAAGATTAATGACAACACTAAACAAAACAACATTCTCATATGAAAATCATTTTTCAATGGCAGAACATCATCATCTCTAATAACTACACATGGTTATAGTAAGCTTTCCATCTTCTCATAATAATAATACAAAGAACACTCACACTACTTTTGAAATAGAAACAGTAGAATTTTCCCATTAGTCCCAACTGCTAAAATATTTTACCCTCTTCGATCATCCTTTCCAATTAGAAAGTGTCAGTATTGGGTCGAGAATCCATGCTATTCTACAGATCTGAAAAATATAAAATTAAAATCAAAATTTTACAAATTGGTAACAGTAGAAGAAGAAGAATACCAAACATAAAAAATAGTAACCAAAGCTGCATTTTCAAAAGACCAAAATACCATTTTAAAGATTAAGCCAAAACTAATTTCAGAGATTCAATTCGTGAGATTTAAGACTCAATCCAAACCAACACAACTAAAATCAAATCATTAGAGATAGTCATATTGTCATTGTTAAACTTTCAGAGATTAAACCCAAAACTCATTTTAGAGAGTAAATTGAAAATCCACTCCAGAGATTAAATCCAAAAAAATTAAATAACTGAATCAAAAACTAAGCCTTTTTCACAGTCTTTTCCTACTCGACCAATAATTTATCTTTAACACACTCTGCAAAAATACAAAAAACCTGTACAGACTCAGATTAGATTTTTGGTGAACAACCTTGTTAAAATCAATATATATATACATAAGTAAATTTGAGAGAAAATAACGTAAGAGATTAATTTAAAAAAATCTTCAAATTAAGATAATTACATAAGACATCCCAAAATACAGTTACTTTTTATAAAACCTAATTAAGAAAGAAAAGAAATCAACTTTATATAAAAAATTAGATGAGATTTAAGACTCAATCTAAGCCAACACAACTAAAATCAAAAAAGAGATTGTCATACTATATTGTCAATGTGAAACTTTCAGAGATTAAGGGAGATATTAAGGGAGAGGAAGAGATCGTTACCTGAAGCCTAGGATCGAAGAGAATAGAGAATCACAGGAAAAAGGAAGTAAAGAAAACTAAAAGAAGAGAAGCGAGTAAAAAAAATCTCAATTAGGAAAATTTAGGTTTCGTGATTTGTGGGGTTTAATTTTTTTAAAAAGAATAATTATCAGGAAAATTACGAAAAAAAACAGAAAATTAGGCTTCATTGTAATTTACCACATCATCAGTCATCTCTACAATATTATTTGTATAAATTAATAATTAAAAAAATAGAGAAGAAATATAAGAAAATAGATAAATAAATATTTATGAAGCTAATAAAAAATTCAAAAAATAAGAGAGTTAAGGAGAGAATAAATAAGACTAATTAGAGAAATATTAGAGCGCTACGTCACCCGCCTCATACTTCTCCTTTATATATATATATATATATACTAGTATATTGTTATTGCGTTGCACGTATATTATGTTTTATATTAAGTATTATATTATGAGTTCGGAAGGAAATAAATGAATAAAAAATAAATCATATTTAATTTAGAGAAATTTAAATAATAAATTTAAATTAAACTTTTATGTCCAGTAAAAACATATTGGAAACAATAATAATAAGGTTATAAAATATATGTTGCATTTGTTTCCGTTCTTAAAATAATAGTAGCAAGAACATCTTTGATCTGGAAAAATAATATTACAAAATTAAGAATAAGCAAAGCGTGTGTAAATTAGATAAAGAAGGAACCCTCAATTCTCAAAGTCTCAATTATAAAGTAACAAAGAAGTATTAAAATTTCATCTGCTCATTATAAAGCCACCTTCACTCAAAATAGCACAACAAAAGTAACAAAGAAGTATTAAAGGTGTAAATTTTACCAAAAGCAATGATAATTAACAACTGATGATTGCATTCTGTTTCAGTAGGTGAAATTGAGAGAGAGAAGCTTTTGTTGTGTTTGCCTTATGGGTGATGAATATGTAAGTTAATCGTAAATATTATTTAATTTTTTGGGTTTAATTATTGGGTTTATTTTTTGAAATTTGAATTTAGCCGTGTAAAAAAATTTCAAAAATGGTAGGATTTGTTAGAGAGATATGTGGGTAAGATATTTTTTTTAATTTAAAAAAAGATTGTTTAATTTTTTGGGTTTAATTATTGGGTTTATTTATTTGTTAACGTTTAACGTTAACAGTCTGTTAAGTTAATCGTGTAAGGCTAAATAAAAAAAGGAATCGTTAAACCAAGAATCGTTAAACCAAGAATTGCCGTTAGATAGGCACTTTTAATATATAAAGATATGGGTATGCTCTTAATGGGTATTACCCATGTATGAGTATTTTATTCTTGACCATTGGATCAAATATCTAATGGTTGATATTTATAATCATTAATTAAATATTAAAAAATTAATATTTCCTATTTTGTTATTCTCTATATTCCTAAAATAGATAAAATTATTAATAGAAATAAAAAATTTATAAATGGAATTGTTATTTAAAAAATAAAACACACTAAAAAAAATTAACAAACTATTTTTTTTTAATAAAAATCATTTTAAAGATTAAAAAGAAAAAAAATGTATATTTATCTTTTTATAAAATTTCTTCATACTAGAATTCTAAATTGCATTACTGAAAATAAAAAAATAATAATTTTAAGTTTTAAACTGTAATACACATAAAATGTATAAGATTTTTTTTTTAAACCTAAAATCTTTAATTTTATAATATTTAACAATTATTTATATGTTTTTATTTTTTTTAAAAAAAATACTTGAGCTTACCAAATCTATAAGAACAAAACCAATGAAGAAAATTTTAACAAAAAAAAAAAAAAATGAAGGAAGAAAAAAGTGTCATAAACATTATTGAATAATGACAATTGCCAACACAAGAATTTCAGCACAAAAAAAATTATATTTGACCCCTAGACAAGATTATCATCTTCCAATCCTAAAAATATAAATAATGAACAACACCTCATTAGTTATTCTAGGAGAATGATTCATGGTAATATCAAAAAAATCATTGGATGGTAATAATATTTTTCTAACAATGATAGCCTAAGTAAGAACTAAGAAGTATTGTAGCGTTTTATTTTTAAGAATATGAATAATATTAAGACAATTGGATTCCACAATCAAGCTCCTATTCTTCTAATAAAAAAAACACATTAATATACATGTAAATGATTTTTCGTTTTACAATAATAAATTATTAATAAACTCATAATTTCATAAAATAATAAAGTAGTAATTTTAATTAATTTTTAAAAATAATTTATAATTTTTTTTTTCAAATTATTAGTTGTAATTATTATTTCCAATTTTATAAAAAATAATTTTTAGAAACTTGTCATAAAAAGGTTATTAGATTATTACCTTATTAATTTTTTTTAGTTCCCATCAATGAGTATTATCCATTAAGAAGTGTTCCATATATATATATATAGATGGATACATTTGAGATCAAAATAGTCTTTTTCCATCACTTATCTTTTTCCCTTATAAGCCAAGCCAGTTCAGTCCAACCCAAGATTTGCTCTGCATATAATAACTCTTTGCTTAAAAGAAATTAAAAACAAAAGCAATGTTCATTTTACTTCAGCAAGTTTTCACTACAGCAATAATACCAAAAAAAAAAAAAAACTACAGCAATAATAAAAGATGACTTGAAAAATGAAGTCGTAGAATAAAAGCTTATTTTTTTGAGAGTAGGATTTGAACCCACGCTCTTTCGGACCAAAGCTTAATCTGGCGCCTTATACCAACTCGGCCATCTCAACAATTTGAAATTCTATACTTACATATACCTTTTTTTTTTTCCTAAACTAATACTTTTCTACATTGAAAATATATGACCACTTTTCTAAAACTTCGAAAATACCCCTCTCAAAAACTATTTTTTTTTTCAATTTTTCTGGACTTTTAAGGGGTCGGGTCCGATGGGGCCCGATGCCCGTCCGATGGGGTCCGATGGGCCCATCGGACCCAACCTTAAAAACCCCAACAAAATTGAAATTTTTGCGCGGCATTGGACCTTCTTCTTCTCCGGTGGTGTTCGGCCGGCGTGTGTGCGTGCGTGCGTGGGTTCGGTCGAGATGGGCGTGGGTTGGGTTCGTGAATGGTGCATTGGGTCTCCATCGACGTCTCGGTCGGAGTGGTGCGGCTGTGGGTCTCCGTTGGACTGGTGTCGGTCGGAGGTGGGGCTCGACTCGTGGTGGGTGGTGGGGGGTTCGGTTCGTGCGAAGTGGGCAGAGAGAGAGTTGCCAGATAGATAGAGGAAGAGAGAGAGTTGGGTGTTGTTATGTGAGGGTTATTTTTGGGTTTTTGATAAAAGTGTCATATATATTTTTATTTTGAAATGTATTGGTTTAAGCATAAAATATTAGGGTTTTTAATGTATAGTTTTTCAAATTTCCCCTTTTCTTTCTGGTTTCCTATTAATATAATATTTTATGAAAGTAATTTTGTAAATAAAGTGTCAATTTATATTTTTCATGTAATAATTCTAAAATAATAATAGAAATATTTTTTCAAATATATAAAAAATAAGGGGAATTACCCCATTTACTAAATATTTTTTTAACTTTTTTTTTTCAAATTTACGGTTTGAGTTTCTAAAGTAGTTGCAGCGTTAGTTGCAATATGGGTTTCTATACGATTTTTTGTTACAATTTAGGTTGCAGCGCTAGTTGCAATAGGGGTTTCTATGTAGAATTTCGTAAAAATACCAAAAAATAAAAAAAAAAAAAAAAAAACCACTGTTTTGAAGTGTAAAAATAAAAAAGTAATAAAAAGATTTTTTAAATGTATGCAGTAAATTTTAAATATATATATTTAGAGTCCAAACCTGACAGAAGTATTATTTAACCGATGTATTGTTGGGTTTTATGCCCTAAATAAAACTCTATTTCAATGTAATCCAGATTATTCAATATCAATAAAGTAACAGAAGTATTTTTCATTCATTTGTGTATGTTTTGGTTCACTTAATCAATTGTTTGTCTGTTTGATTTATAAATTCATCCAAACCTCTTTCACATACTTGATCATGTTAATTGTGTTGTGAACACAGTGGAAAGTAAACATGACTATGTGAATAAAGGATTCCTAGATTTATCAGAACACTGGGTTTTACTGATATGACAATCTACAATAGAGTTTACTTGCATTTGGAGAAATGCTATGTTCTTTCCAGAACATTGGTTAAAGTAAAGCTTAGGTTGGATGCATGGAGTATGCATTGGAATGGACCGATATTGAACTTTGAAATAGATTTATAAAACTTACCGTAATATCTATTCAATTCAATATCACTAAGTTGATCCTAGATCACATGATCGAAATCCTAATATGGTTAGGCTCAATCTCAAGAGTGTTATTCGTGTTCTTTGATTTGTTAGTTAAGTCTACTTTTGGGTCAGGGTGATACGTACATTTTGGGAACACGATAGTGCGATTGAGTGAGACCGCTAACATAAATATGGAATTTATAGCTTCTATCTGGCGAATAGTAAGCAAAAGGTGATTTCCTTCGAGCTTAACCAAACGAGATAAATGGTGGAGTACTCATTTCACTTAGCTGAAATATCATTTATACAAGGTTAAGTGTTTTAAGGATAAAATACATTGTAGGGTGTTACGGTAATTAAGTCCCTTTACAGTGTAAATGAACCATATAGAGGATCATTGATCACATTAGGATTATAACAATGGATAACTAATGATGTGTCTATATGGTGGAACATATAGAGCATTCTATATACTGAGAGTGCAATTCTAAGTTCTATGCATGGATTCAACGAAGAATTAATAAGTCAGTGAATTTAAGTAGTAAATTCTAGATCTGCTTATTGGATGTAACGTCCCCGCTTCAAGCCTCCATTGGGCCCTTACACCCACGGACTAATGGCTCTTATACACGAGTACGCCACTCTGGCTGCTTCCTGGATTGATGACTGACCCTACAGACCAACACGAGTGTTTTCAGCATGCTTTGTCCTCACTCGCACGCTTCCTGGGAAAACTTCCCAGGAGGTCACCCATCCTGAAATTACTCCCAGGTCAAGCTCGCTTAACTGTGGAGTTCTTTCGTGATGGGCTACCGAAAAACAAGATGCACCTTGTTGATATAGGTAGTACCAATCAATCCATTTAAGCTCTCTTCAACTGTGTAGTCCCATACCTACACAGTCTCAGAATCATCCCACTTGACCTTCCCCAGGCGGTGTGGGATTGCACAGCTTACCCGGTATTTCCCCTTACGGATCACGGGACTACTGACTGTCACATTGGAAGCTCGGATATATAGACCCATGGTCCCCCCCCACTAGTTGAGATAATATTACTTGTAAGACTCATTTAATTGATTTTAATTAATCAATTATAATTCTCAAGTTAGACTGTGTCTATTTGAGAATTTATCACTTATTAAGGGCAAAATAGTAAATAGAGATTTTGAAGGGCATATTTATTAATTAGGAAACTTTAATTAGTTTTATTATTAATAAATAAATGACAACAAATTATTTGATAATTAATTTTAATTATTAAATAATTAGATTTGACATTTATGTGGTTGAACAAAGGAATTGACAGTTTTTGACAAAACAGGAAACTATCAATGTAGGAAAAGGAAAGTTGGAAAAGTGGCAAGCCTTGTTTCCACAATGCCTAGGCCGGCCACTATGCTTCCCTTTTCACATTGATTTTTCAATTTTTTAAATGTTAATTAATTCAACCATAGCCCTAGGTGGTCTTCTATAAATAGAAGGTAAAGGCTTCAGTTCTTGAACACACATTATTCTGACCGAATTTTCTCACTCAAAAACTCTCTGAGCCGCCACCCTCTCTCTCTCTCTCTCTCTCTCTCTCTCTCTCTCTCTCTCTCTCTCTCTCTCTCTCTCTCTCTCTCTCTCTCTCTCTCTCTCTCTCTCTCTCTCTCTCTCTCTCTCTCTCTCTCTCTCTACCTTCTCTGTTTCGAAATCTATGAGTGATAGAGTAGTGCCCACACACATCAAGTAATACCTCAATCATAGTGAGGAAGGCTGTGTAGAATTCAGAAACAACAAAGAAGGACTATCGGGCTCAGATCTTGATTATACTCTGCGACAGAAAGGAATCAAGGGTTAGAGATCTGAGTGGGAGGAGACATATATTCCGCTGCACCCAATGTAAGATTTCTGATACTTTTATGTGTTTAATTTTCCATCGTTTTAGAAGTTCATATTTAGGTTGTTAAATCAACATACTTGTGAGTAGATCTAAGTTCCTGGTAAAATATCTTCCAACATGTATAACGTATAGTCTTATTTAATTGGATGAAATAGTATAGAAGAGTGAACGAAACTGCAATCCAAAATAAGTAAGTTAACAATAATATTTAAAATGTATAAATATTTTTTATGCTTAAACCAATACATTTCAAAATAAAAAATATATGACACTTTTATTAAAAATCCAAAAATAACCCTCACATAACAACACCCCAACTCTCTCTCTTCCTCTATCTCTCTAGCAACTCTCTCTCTTCCCACTTCGCACGAACCGAACCCCCCACCCCCACCACGAGTCGAGCCCCACCTCCGACCGACACAAGTCCGACAGAGACCCACAGCCGCACCACTTCGACAGAGACGCCGACGGAGACCCAAAGCACCACCCACGAACCCACGCATGCACGCCGGCCGAAATCCCACCGGAGAAGAAGAAGGTCCGATGGGCACATCGGACCCCATCGGACGGGGCATCGCGACCATCGGGCCCCGACTGCAAAAACCCAAAAAAACCCATCGGACCCAAACATTTGGCATCGGGCCCGACTTCAAAAACCCAAAAAAATGCCCCCATCGGATAGGCATCGGGCCCTTAAAAGCCTAGAAAAATTGAAAAAAAAAAAAAAAGAGTTTTTGAGAGGGGTATTTTTGGGGTTTTGAAAAAGTGGTCATATATTTTCAATGTAGAAAAGTATTAGTTTAGGAAAAAAAAAATATTAGGTATATGTAAGTATAGAATTTCAAATTTCCTTTCTATAAAATATGATCCATGTCTTAAGTGATAATATATTTATTAGACATATTACATAGTCTTATCTTGTGTGTTGTCGAGTGAATTTCGCAACACCAAAAAATATTATTTAATTAATATAAAAGAGAATTTTCAGGGAAATGACAAGTGCGAGTATTCGACCTAGAATGGCGAGTACTCGACTGGGAATGCAAGAGCAAATAACAAGGCTGGAAAATGCAAATAAGACAAAGAATTATAGTGGTTCAGTCAGATTGTGATCTGCTTAGTCCACTGTAGCAAAGGATTCGTAGGTGCATTTTCATGGTGGATCACCCCTTTATATACAAAGTAGGTGTCCAATCGGTTACATAAGGATCACATTCATTGTTGATCCATTATTTACACATTGAATTTGCAATAATTAAACCCAAACAACGTTAACATTAATAAATGCGTGACAGTTACTAAGTTCATCAACGTATGCGTCTTCCGCATCTGCGAGTTGACTGTTCATGTTCCGTTTGTTGAGCTCGCAGGGTCGCCAGTACGTTTGGAACGTTTGCGTCCTTAGGTAATCGCCCCTTGTAGATATCGCATGTTGGAGCTGGTAAAATCTGGACATGCGAATTTATATCGGTCTGTCAGGGCTATTGGGTCGTTGGGACCAAACTGCATCATAGGGAGTTGGTCTCTATACTTGTCGCGGAAATATAGAGGGGACACTCGCACATGTTCTGACACATGCGAGTTGGATCTACCCTGCATGATGAGAATTACGGTTACGTGGTGCGACTTAAGTCACACTCGCAGTATCTCGCTGGTTTTATCCTGGGCGAGGTCTAAACTTCGAGAAGTCTCTCACGGACATTCAGCTTTCATTGGAAATCTGAATACACGTGTCCTTTAAAGAGGAGTCTGGTCTCGAGTTTCTAGGTGAGAGAAATCTCACTATAACACATGCCCCTAGTTTCGCGATGTGACAAGAGCGGTCACTGAGGGAAACTATTATTCGAGAGACAGGTGAAAGGTTGTCACGAGGAGGTGACCTTCTGGTTGTCCCATCGAGGGTTTCGAAAAATGACGGCTATAATTATTAGTAATTATTACCTTTATGGTGCCACGTCACGAAACTCTTCGGTTTTCGTGCAGGCGTGGCCATAGTTGGCCGTTAGATTGGGCGACCTTAGGCATTCTGACTGCCACGTGTCACAATCCCAATAAATAAGGGATATGGGTATTTAAACGCTTTGATACGAATCAAATTTCCCATTTTTCCCTCTTACTCTTAACTTCCCTCCATTGCATACACTTTGAAAAATCCATTCCCAGATTTTCTACCATTTTTCCACAACATTTCCAATCTCAGAAGTGATCGAGAGCAATCGCAGAAATCAGAACTAAAGGTTAGTTTCCAAATCACTGCATTTTCGTTTTCTGTTTTGGAGAAAATATGCTTTATTTTCTGGGTTTGGGTGTTTTAAAGGTTTTTTAGGAATGTATGCTAGTGGGTGTTGATGAGGTTATGTGTTTTAGGTAAGAAAACCTGGGTAAAATTCATAGAATATGACCTGTAAACTGACATAACCGCACACAATTCGTAGGCACTGTTTCACGTCTGGAATACTCGCGGATATTTAGATGAACAATTTGAATGTTCGCGAGTGTTCAGATGAAAAGCTTGAATACTCGCATATTTCCAAGACTTATTTCCATTTTACTATTAGCTAGATCTTTTAGGATTTTTATATGCCGTGGGCCGAGTTGTGAGAGTATTAATTGCCATTCCAAATGGTGGGTGTGTCACAGTATTCTAATGGCCATATATGCGATTATATGCCCCTTGAGATACTGTGATACACCCAGCCATTTGTTGACGTGCGTTAATACTCGAATGATCGCACTCTTTGGTTGATAGGTAGTCTCGGAACGGTGGGGGTCTCCCAGTAACTTCAGGGTTATGCTCGAAAATGCATACCTCTTGAGTCACTGGGAAACTCCCAGCCGTTTCTGGAGGTATACCATTTAACCGAGGATGCGTGAATTACTTGCCCAAGATAGTTGTATCTCTTCTCGCACATTGACGGGATGGTCAGTATTCGCATGGAGGCTGACCCTTCTGTCGAATGCGACTTTATAATCTACTGCGGGTGAGATCACTTACTTTATTTTTCACACATCCATCACGCTGAAAAGATCTTCTATCTTTCAGATGAGCGATTTATCGGATAGCCAGCAGCTCGGCTCAGGAGGCCACGCATTTGAAGGTGAGTCGGACCAGGAGAGAGACAGTTTTCTCCCCACGGATATTTCTGAAGTGGAGGCCGCTCAAATAGAATTAGGTCTGATGTCTTCTGTAGACATCGAGAGGATGGTGCAGGAACTCGCAGAACCTGGGACCATCGATATCCGGGACAGCGAGTCCACAGTGTCGGCGCGCGACTATCTTATTCATACGAGGCATGCTCCCGACATCGAGGTCGAGGAGATGGACGAGGAATGGACGACTCCAGCCCGCGAGTCAGGTGGGGAAGAGGAGGAGGCGGAAGGGAGTGGGACAGATTCGGTCGACGACTCCCAACTGAACGAGCCCTTCGCGTGTGAGGATTTAATCTCGAGGGTTGCCAAATCAGACTTCACCACTTTTGTGAGGTTGAATTTGCTGCGACTCGCGTTTCAACGTCCTAAACCATCTCAGAGAGCGCACCTTCCATTCACTAACCCTGCAATCATTCCCACAAAGGATGTGGTAGTCTCAATACCCATCCTTCGGTGTGGTGTATCAGTCCCCTTTCACCCCTTTGTTGCAGCCATCCTCAAGCGATATGACGTATCGCCGTTTCAGTTAACTCCCAACAGTTATCGCACTGTCCTGGCTTTCTATGCGATGTACATGGAGTACGTTCATAGGGCTCCCTCAGTAGAAGAGTTCAGTTACTTCTACGACATAAAGAGCGTAGGTCTCCATAACGGCTTCTACTGCTTTAGCAAATGGGCCACTTCTGAAATAAACGGTGTTGAGGGAATGGTGTCGAACATGGGTGATTGGAAGTCGAAGTGGTTTTACGTCTTTAAGGTTCCTGGGATTAGGACCGACTTTAATCGCAGACCCAGTATGTCGCATATTTTTTGACTTAGACATTTTTTTGCATTGCTTTTGAAATCTTTTGCTTACTCGCTTTTTGTTGTCATCGCAGATAGACCAACTCGACCGACTCTTGACGCGACTAGCAAGAAGACAGTTGAAATTCTCGGGAGCCTTCCGGTACAAGATCGCGACTGGCGATTATTGTGTACAACTGCGAAGTTGCGAGAACATCAGCTGATTCCCGAGAACGCAAGTCTTCAACGGGAGCCAGTATACAAAGAACCATCTGAGAAGCAGCAAGAGCGAATAGATAAGCATCTTTCTAAGCAAACTCCTCGACAAATTTCAGGTAGCTCGTCTTTTGTTATAAACTAACGGGTAGGATTGTGATTTATACTTATCTTTCACTCATGTTCGCAGATATGACTTTTCTGAAGTCTGCCCCTGTCCTGAAGATCAAACCAAAGGGTGGAACAGCGACGACTTCGCCGGTCGTTGCCCAGAAGAGGAAGAGCGATCTGATGGCTTCGCTTGTCGCAGACTCTTCCAAGAAGCTGGCCAAGACCACTCAGGACAAGGGGAAGAAAGTCGTCATTGACCCTCCTGTTCGCGCTCGCGACTTCCTGGCCATGCAGGAAAAGTTCCTGGCTGAGATCCCTTACGAGGATCTCGTTACTCGATCCACTGAACTGGCCGCGCAGTCCATGGCTTTGTTCATAAAAGCTGCGGCTAATCCTTCGAAGGAAGCCGACTCGCTGAAGAGGCAGAACGTTCATTTTCAGGAGAATATAAAAAAGCTGAAGCAGGATGTGGCGAGGATGGAGAAAGAGCTTGAGGAACTCAACAAGGCCAAGGAGAAGGAGCTCGAGGAACTCAGCAGGGCGAAAGAATAGGCGGAGCTCGAGGTCAAGAAGTCGCAGACAACGATCGCGGAGATGGCTCGCGATTTGGAGGCTGAGAAAGAGAATGGGAAAAAGCAGTATGATCAGGCAGTGTCTGATTATATCTATACCACTCTTTCCAAAGTCCCAGACTTCGACTTCTCTCTTCTTGGAGCTGAAGCTGCTGAGATGGCCGAGGCCTTTCGCGCCATGTCGCCTACTCAGACTCAAGGTGGGGGAGGCAACCTTCTAGACGAGGTCGAGGGCGTACAAGCTGAAGAAGTCGAGAATGAGGTCATCAGCAAAGTCGCGGACGAGACTGCTCCGGATGAGACTACTCTTGCTGCTCCAGATGCTTAATTACCCTTATGGTTTTTTTTTTTTAATTTCAGTCCTATCCTTTTTTTTTATATATATGAGGTACAAGGGTACTCGCACTTATGTACTTAGACGAATTTACTTTTTGTTTTGGACAAATTTCTATCCTCGCGGGGATAGCTATCTTTTAACATTTTCGCAGTACACTGGTACTCGCAATTTTATATATATTTGCGATTTTGATTACAGCTCGGTGTAATCGCGATTATATATATATTTGCGATTTTGATTACAGCTCGGTGTAATCGCGATTTTATATATATATTTGCGACTTTGATTACAGCTTGGTGTAATAAGTAGGAAAATTTGCAAAGCTGGTAAACCAAATTTTTGAAAATTTAGCAAGTAATTTTATTCATATAATCAATAGTACATTCGGGCATATATCCCCCTATACTTAGGATTTTTTCTTGTTGAACAAAAAAATATCTAAGTATAAGTACAAGAATGAACATAATCGAATAATGCGAATACTATTGGTAATAAAATTTTAAGCTCTCGCTATTCCATGGTCGTGGAATCGCAGTTCCATCGAGTGTTGCGAGTCGATAAGTTGCATCACCAATTTGATCTGCGATGAGGTATGGTCCTTCCCAATTATCCCCGAAAACCCCGTGCGACGGGATTTTGGTGTTTGGCATTACTCTTCTAAGGACCAAGTCTCCTGCTCGCAGGGCTTTTACCTTCACCTTGGAGTTAAAGTATCTTGCGGTTCGCTGTTGGTGAGCCGCATTTTGTAGGTGCGCTTTATCACGCTTTTCCTCCAAAAGATCAAGGCAGAACAGCTGATTCTCGTTGTTCTGCGGGATGTTGAAAATATCCCTGCGTAGGGAACCTGCCCCAACTTCAACTGGCAACATGGCCTCGCACCCGTAAGAAAGTGAGAAGGGTGTTTCGCCAGTTGTAGATCGAGGGGTCGTATTATAGGACCATAGGACTTGCGATAACTCGTCTGGCCAAGCCCCTTTGCGATCTTCTAATTTTCCCTTTATGGTGTGTTTTATTATCTTATTAACGGCTTCAGTCTGTCCATTACTCTGCGGGTAAGCAACTGCGGAAAAGGCTTTTTTAATCCCCAAATTGTCGCATAGCTGTCGCATCTCTTTACAGTCAAACTGTTTTCCATTGTCTGAAATGAGTTTATGCGGAATGCCAAAACGACAAATGATGGAGGTGTAGACAAACTCGCGTAATTTTGTTGCAGTGATGGTTGCGAGTGCTTTTGCTTCAGCCCACTTTGTGAAGTAATCAACTGCGACTACAGCATATTTGACTCCGCCTTTTCCCTTGGGTAACTCGCCGATTAAATCGATTCCCCATATTGCAAAGGGCCAGGGACTTGTGATAGAATGGAGGTTACTCGGGGGCTGGTGTGTGTAAGTGGCTATTCGCTGACATCTATCACACCTTTTTGCAAATGCGAGGGCATCTTGTCGCAATGTTGGCCAGTAATACCCTTGCCGCATAATTTTTAAGGCAAGGGAATTACCTCCGGTATGATTGCCACAAATCCCCTCGTGTACTTCACGCAGTATGTATCCGCAGTCTTCTCCACTGATACATTTGAGAAGTGGCTGGCTAAAACTCCTGCGATACAACCTTTGGTCATATATCACATAACGGGCTGCTCGCTGTCGCAATTTCCTTGCTTCTATTTTATCATCAGGTAGGAGCCCCTTTTCAAGGTATGCGAGGATAGGAGTCATCCAGGTAATCTCCTGAACATCATCGATCTCCATGATTGTTTCTCGATCTATGGTTGGGTGAGCCAATACATCTACCGGAATCACATCGAGTAATTCGGCTTCTCTGGTTGAGGCCAATCGGGCCAATGCGTCTGCGTGGGCATTTTGAGCACGCGGTACTCGAGACACAACTACATTTTTGAACTTCTGCATTATTTCACGAACGATGGCTAAGTATCTAACCAATCTTCCGCCTCTTGCTAGGTATTCTCCATTCACTTGGCATACCACGATTTGAGAGTCGCTAAAAGCTTGTAGATACTCGACTTTCATCTCGAGGGCCAGTTTCAAACCTGCGATTAAAGCCTCATACTCGGCTTCATTGTTAGATGCAGAGAATTCAAAACGTAAAGCAGCGTGTACCTTGAAATTATTGGGACTGATTAACAAGATCCCGCTGCCGGAACCTTCGTTATTTGAGGCTCCATCAACATACAATGTCCATACTTCTTTGCTTGCCATGACAATGTCATTTCCACCCTCTATAACTGCCACCTCGGTGCTTGGGAATTCAAGTATAAAATCTGCCAAGGCTTGCCCCTTGATCGCAGTTCTCGGTTTATACTTGATGTCGAACTGACTCAACTCCATTGCCCATTTTAACAATCTCCCCGATGCTTCTGGTTTCGCCAAAACCTGTCTTAAGGGGAAGTTTGTCAAAACTTCAATGCTGTGAGCCTGGAAATAAGGTCGCAATTTCCTTGAGGATATTATCAAGGCGAAAGCCAGTGTCTCCATTTGAGGATAACGCGTCTCGGCGTCTAGTAATTGCTTACTAACGTAGTATACCGGGTATTGGCGTCCTTGGTCCACGCGGATTAGCACTGAACTAATCGCATATTCGGAGACAGCCAAATAGATAGACAAAATTTCTCCGGACAACGGTTTTGATAAGATTGGAGGTTGCCCCAAATGCGTTTTTAAAGCTTGGAAAGCCTGCTCGTATTTTTCGTTCCATTGAAACCTTTTGTTGCCTTTCAAAGTTTGGAAAAACTCTTTACACTTGTCAGAGGATCTGGATATGAAGCGGTTTAAAGCCGCGACTTTACCCGTGAGGCTTTGAACCTCCTTTGGCTTAGTCGGTGATGGCATTTCTACCAATGCCCTGATCTTCGCAGGATTGGCTTCTATTCCTCGCTGATTTACCATAAAACCAAGGAATTTTCCAGAACCTACCCCGAAGACGCATTTCAACGGATTCAGACGCATCTTGTATCGCCGCAATATGTCGAACATGGCCTGTAAGTGGGCAATATGATCCTCCGCACGCTGCGATTTTACGAGCATATCGTCAACATATACCTCCATTGTCTTTCCAATAAGATCTGCGAATATCATATTCACTAGCCTTTGATAAGTCGCACCTGCGTTTACTAAACCAAAAGGCATTACTTTATAACAGTATAATCCTCGATCAGTAATGAACGAGGTATGTTCTTGGTCTGGTTCGTACATCGGGATTTAATTGTATCCCGAGTACGCATCCATGAAGCTCAAAAGCGCGTGACCTGCAGTGGCATCGACAAGCTGGTCAATGCTAGGAAGAGGAAAGCTGTCTTTGGGACAGGCTTTGTTTAGATCTGTAAAGTCAACGCATGTACGCCATGAGCCATTAGGCTTTGGCACAAGTACTGGGTTAGCTAACCAGTTAGGGTAAAATGACTCCCGTATAAAGCCGCAGGCAAGGAGGCGGTCGACTTCTTCTTTCAGCACTTGGTACCTCGCGGGGTCCATTTTGCGGCGCTTTTGTCGGATACCTCGCACTTCTGGGTCAATGTTCAAGCGATGACACATGACCTGTGGAGATATCCCGACTATATCTGAATGTTTCCAGGCAAAAATATCAAGATTTCGCTTTAGAAAGGTCGTTAATTGTTCTCGCAACTGTATGTTTAATCTAGAACCAATTTTTAAAACCTTGTTATTATCTATAGGATCTATAGGTACCTCGATTGTGTCTTCCGCGGCTTGGGCTGCGGCGGTGTGATCGAGGATTCTTGGATCCAAGTCTGGTTCGTCCATGTGCGGTACCTCCTCGATCCTGAGGATCTCCTGGCGAGGTGGTGGTGCATCCAAAAGGTGGATAACATTTACCGTCCTTTTTTCTGCGAGTTTGACAGCTGCATTATAACATTCTCGAGAGTCGGATTGGACTCCCCGCACTGAACCTATTCCAGCGGGGGTAGGGAACTTCATCGTCAGATGATAGATCGAGGTTATGATCTTCATCTCCTTCAGAATTGGTAGACCAATTACGGCGTTATACGCTGAGTACTGGTCGATTACTGCGAAGTCGGCCATTGACTTGGCTGTTATTGGGGCAGTTCCCAAAGTGATTGGGAGCTTGATCATTCCTTTAGCTGCTATGACATCTCCCGAAAAGCCATAGATGCTTGATGTCATAGGTCGCAAATCCTTCTCTTGCAACCCCATTTGCTTGAAGGCTTGGAAATTCAGCAAATTCACTGAACTCCCATTGTCTACCAGTATACGATGGACATTGTCTCCACCAATATTGGCGACTATCACCAGTGCATCAGAGTGCGGGTGGTGGACCCATCTCGCGTCGCTCTCCATAAAGACGATGTCGTCGCATTCTTTCTTAAAGAGCTTCTCTGGCCGTTCACCAAGATTGTTCACGTTGGTTAACGGCCTCTCCTTGGCTTCTCTGGCATACCTTTCTTGCGATTTGCGAGAGTCGCCTGCAATGTGTGGTCCTCCGATTATGGTTAAGATATTGCGAGGTGTTCTCGAGCCACTCGCGTTCTGGCTATCTCCTTTGCCATCCGCTTGGGGATGTCCCTCCTCGCTTCTTTTATACTTATCGAACTTCTCTCTTCGGATCAGTTCCTCTATTTCATCCTGCAAGACCCAACATTCAAGAGTAGTATGACCAATGTCCTTGTGGTACTTACAGAATTTTTTAGGGTCCCTCCGGTCGCGATTTCCCCTGATGGGGGGCGGCTTTTTGAAGACCCCATTCCTTTCCTCAATCGCATAGATATGGTCTCGAGGTACGGCAAGTTCAGTATAGTTGACGAAGCGAGGTCCTCCCTTCCTTTTTGGCGAGGACTCCTTTTTTGGGGGTGACTTAGCCAACTTCGGGCTTCGCTGTCTGCGCGGGCTACGTCTTCTTGGGCTTCGGCCCCTGGAATTCTTCCCTCGCGGACTGCGAGACCGTGACCGCGGTATGGGTGATCGTCGTTTGTTCTTCCCCTTCTCTAACTCTGCTAGAGAGTTCTCGATTCTCTTGTGAGGTTCGGCCATGGCAAAGAACTCTACTAAGGACTCCGGCCTTCGAGCTTGTAGTTCCTTCCAGAAGTCGGTCCTTGGCAAGATACCTGTAATCAACATACAAACAAGCGAAGACTCGGGGGCCTTCTCGACCTTTGTTACTTCTGCGTTAAAACGCTTGAAATAGTCTTGTAAAGACTCACCAGGTTCTTGTTTGATGTTGGCCAAAGTCGTATAGGGTGGCCTATATGTCATTGTGGCCTGGAAATGTGTGAGGAATAAGTCGACGAAGTTTTCCCACGTCGATATCGATGCCTCAGGTAATTGGGTAAACCAATCATGAGCATTTTCCTCGAGGGTTGCCGCAAGAATGCGGCACTTCGCAAGTTGCGGTACCTGGTCCACTTCCATTATAGTATTGAACTTTTCTAAGTAATCTAACGGGTTAGAAGTACCTTTATATTTGAGGGATTCGGATAAACGAAACCCTTTTGGAAGTTGGGCCTGCCGCACTTCTGCAGTAAAAGGCGAAGTGCCATGCAGCTTGTATATAGGCTTGCGCTGCTGCTCGAGCATCTTCAAAGCTTGCAGAAGCATGCTTTGATCAATTCCTCCTGTCGCAGGGGTTGGAGTCGCTGCGACTGCGGGGCTCGCAACTACTGCGGCAAGGTTCGCTGGGATATTAATCCCAGTAGTCGCGATCGGCGCGATAGGCGGGTTATTACCTGCGTTGACACCTTGATCGCCCGCATGGGGATCACGGAGCGTCTCAGTGTTATGTGGGCCGCGGGAGCGTGCCCTGAAAACTGCGTTGAGATGATCACGCAGATCACCTCAGTGTACTTGATAACGTCCTCCCTGTTGTGTCTGTACAGAGCCGGACCTCGTATACCTGCTCGGAGTGCGGCCATGCGAGGACGAAGAGGCTGACTCTGCGTCGTTGTCACGCGATGGACGACTGTGAGGATTGCGGCGCTCAAGGTCCTCATCGATTTGCGCGCTCTGGTTAGGAAACCTTGCAGATTGATCTCTTTACATTGGGTGATTCAAGTCCAGAGCTTCAGGGTTAGTTCTTCGTTCCCTGCGTAAACGGTTAGTATGACGTCTGGAAACTGTTACCTGAGGGTTTTCGTTGCGAATGGCAGGAACTCGAGGAGGGCGTCGAGCTCGACTCTGTCCGTCTACCTCGGCTTGTAGTGCCTGCAGTTGATCCTGAATTGCAGCATATTGATCGGTGGTGAGCTGGACCATTCCCTCGGATACTACCGTCGGGGTGACGGGGGGAAAATGCATGGTCGCTGGTGGTGTGGACGTGTCTCCGACTTGAGGGCCAGTCGTTTCTGGGAATAGGTTGAGAGGTCTGATGTTGCTCCTCCCTACTCCGCCGTTGATGACATCTACAGGCGGCATTCCAGCTCCAGGCAGTGGTACACTCATCATTCCAATATTGATGGATCCGTTGTTAGCTCCGTTAGCGTGATTTCCAGCCATGATGAATAATGTTCTTTAAGGTGAATGAAATCTTCCAGTCGATTTCCCACAGACGGCGCCAAATGTTGTCGAGTGAATTTCGCAACACCAAAAAATATTATTTAATTAATATAAAAGAGAATTTTCAGGGAAATGACAAGTGCGAGTATTCGACCAAGAATGGCGAGTACTCGACTGGGAATGCAAGAGCAAATAACAAGGCTGGAAAATGCAAATAAGACAAAGAATTATAGTGGTTCAGTCAGATTGTGATCTGCTTAGTCCACTGTAGCAAAGGATTCGTAGGTGCATTTTCATGGTGGATCACCCCTTTATATACAAAGTAGGTGTCCAATCGGTTACATAAGGATCACATTCATTGTTGATCCATTATTTACACATTGAATTTGCAATAATTAAACCCAAACAACGTTAACATTAATAAATGCATGACAGTTACTAAGTTCATCAACGTATGCGTCTTCCGCATCTGCGAGTTGACTGTTCATGTTCCGTTTGTTGAGCTCGCAGGGTCGCCAGTACGTTTGGAACGTTTGCGTCCTTAGGTAATCGCCCCTTGTAGATATCGCATGTTGGAGCTGGTAAAATCTGGACATGCGAATTTATATCGGTCTGTCAGGGCTATTGGGTCGTTGGGACCAAACTGCATCATAGGGAGTTGGTCTCTATACTTGTCGCGGAAATATAGAGGGGACACTCGCACATGTTCTGACACATGCGAGTTGGATCTACCCTGCATGATGAGAATTACGGTTACGTGGTGCGACTTAAGTCGCACTCGCAGTATCTCGCTGATTTTATCCTGGGCGAGGTCTAAACTTCGAGAAGTCTCTCACGGACATTCAGCTTTCATTGGAAATCTGAATACACGTGTCCTTTAAAGAGGAGTCTGGTCTCGTGTTTCTAGGTGAGAGAAATCTCACTATAACATTGTGTATTTGGTAATATTTTCCAATTAGTTTTTTATTTTTAAAATTAAAAAAGTGAAAATATTTTTTAAAATTATATTCTATAAAATTGTTTCCACATTTTAATTTTTTAATTGAGAAACAAAATTTTGAAAAAAAAATTACTTTCAATATTTTTTTAAATAATTTTTTTTAATTAATATTTTGGACTCAGACTAGACTTGGACCGGACCCAAACCCGACTCCAGCCTTGACACCAAACCCAGCCCTTGACCCGGACCTGGACTCGACCCCAGACCTAGATCCGACTTAAATAAAATAAAAAATAAATATGTAAATGAACTTTACAGAATATACTTTTGTTTTTTATTTTTAAAATTGAAAAACAAAAGTAGTTGTAGAGCACATTTTTGTTTTTCAAAAATAATTTTTTTTTGTGATTAAAAAATTAAAAAATAAAAGTAAACAACACCTTAATAAGAGATTTTAGAGGCGAAACCACATATACTTTATATTTTTTTTTTACAATTAACCACTTGAATTGATTTTTTTTATGACAAAACTATCCAAACTCTTTTTTTATTAGCTATTTATCCCTTCCAAAAGACTATAATAGGTGTCACGGTAGACATGTCACAATGTACACAAATGTACACGTGACAAATTTTTAGTGGTTCACGTAATATTAGTTATTAAAAAATAATATTAAATATTAAAAATTTAAAAAATAAGGAAAAATTAATTTAAAAAATAATTATAAAAAATATATATTTTTTTCTTTTTCCTTCTTCTTTGGTTTTTCTTCTTCTCTAACCTGCATCCCAGAACTTTATCTGTTAGAAAAATTAATATAAATCCCAAGATCAATTGTATGTAACATAGAACAAAATAATAATATATAATAATTAAGTATGCGTACCTGATTGATCCATAGCAATTACTTCAATTCGATCTGTAGCAATTACTTCAATTTGATAGTGCAATACTATCAACTAAGTCTTCCTCCCTAGATCTCTAAATCAGAAGCAGTTTATTTATCTGATTATCAAATGGCATACAATTGTGATGAGACAATATGTATTTATAGAGTTAGGGAGGGGACTTAGGTACATAACCCTAGTTGGACTGGGCCTGCTCATCAAAGGCTTGAGTTAACAAGAAAAGCCCACAATCTGCTTCATCTAGACTTTACACACAGATGCTAAGCCCATTAACAAGTGATCACCAACAATATGGGCTAACACAACAAAGAACTATCCAATCAACCCAAGTTTTAATAAAACCAATAAAAGTTAATGTAAGCCTAAATAAAAAGTCTAACATTCTCCCACTTGGGCTACATTAATTTTAATACATATACTGTATTATATATCAAAATAATTTTGTTTGAAAACGACTCATGGGTTGAACAACAGGAAAACATTTGTGGTCACTTTAAAAATGATAGTTCTCTGATAGCATCTCAACATACCGGTCCAATTTAATATTTGATAACGAACTATGACATTCATATTGTTTTTAACTCAACAAAAGACATTCATAATTACAAATACCAAAGTATTAAATCGACATGGTCAATAAGTCTTGTAGTGTGGTAAGGAATTATGTTCAACATGTGATCAATTCAAAATAACATAATATCCTTATCAGTCCTCAATTTCACTGATACCGTGATGCTTAATAAATAAGCCAGTGAAATTAAACATACACTACTTAATAAATAAGTAAGTGTCACTAAACTTGCTTAAAACATTAAGCCAACAAAATATCATTGTCATTTAGTAAATATACTTAAAATACAATGATCACAACAAGATATGAACTACATGCTTTCAATTCAATTATTCTCGAGAATATAACAAAACCTAACTGAAAGCATAAACATCCAATAATCAAAAAAGTATTGGCCCACAAAGTAGTTCATAACATCAACAAGTAAATTACATATAAATATAATCTCAAAAGATAAAATAAGAAACTCCCACTAACCCAAAGAAACAAAAGATTATAAAATGCTCATATCAACAACATGTTATCAAACAATATGACACTTAATCCTTTGGTTAGAGGATCTGCAAACACCAACTTGGTCTTTCAATATTCTATCACAATGTCTCCTTTCTAGACCAAGTCTCTAATAGTGAGATACTTTATTTGCATATGTTTAGAAGCACTACTAATCTCATTATTCTTTGAAAAGAAAACAACAATATTATTATCACAATAGACTAGTATAGGAGAGGAAATAGAATCAACTAGTCTGTAACGCCCTAAATAATTAGGCACGCTACCCAAAATGATTATGAAACCCTAATCCCCTAACCGGGATTACTAATTAAAAAATAGCGCAGAATTTAAACTTTTATATTAAACAGACTGAAAATAAACTTGTAATATATTTAAACTTTTCAAACATAGTTGGGATCCCAAAAATATTTACAAAATTATTACAAGCTCTTTCTTACTAGCCGACCTAAGCGGCAAAACAGAATACAAAAGTCAACACTGCTAGACCCATAACCCGCTTGGTCTGAAGTGGCGTGAACATGTACATTCTTCGTCTGCTCCAGAAACTCATGGCTGATCAGCTATTGCCTTACCCTTTCCTGCACAGTAGAGCACCCGTGAGCCAAGCCCAGCAAGACAGTATAAATCATAACACATATATTATGCTTATTCACATATATGTCTGTATGGCACAGGCCCGATCACTATATCAACATGCCTATTTATGTCTACGTGGCGTAGACCTATGTGTTGCGCTCACACATCTATTTAAATCTACGTGACGTAGACCCACATGTTGCTCTCACACGTCTAATTACATTAAGGCCTTAGAAGTGGTTCATCTCGGTTATGAGTACCGAGTCCAACCTAATTATGCCTTGAGCGCATAATCCTTAAATTTCATTTCATTTAACATGGCATGGCATTATACACATATTCCACTAGAGTAATAACCCTAGGCTAACAGACCGTTCCTATTAGGGTAATAACCCTAATCCCGGTTACTAAACATTTATGCATATCATATTCACATAAGCGCCACTGCGCATACTCTACGTGCAAACTACTGTCTTACCTGTTGTCCAGCTATAAAAGGAGATTCCGAATCCCCGGGTGCTCCTGATCAGGTGCCGGTAATCCTAGTCACACAAATCCGGGATAATTCACACTTAGGGTTAACCCCTGATTTTCAACTCATAAAATTCAAACATGGCATTAATAACTCAGATAATCATACAGAGCTCGGAGCGAGCTTTCCAACGATATAAAGAACTCCCGAATCGGAGTTCGGATCACAAAGTTATGCATTTTTGAAAATTCAACACAAACTGCCCAAAAATACGAGGGCGGGCCGTGGCATGCTCCAGACCATGCCGCGGCACCTGGGAAAAATTCCCAGGTTCACTCAAAGGAGCGGGCCGCGGCATGCTCGCAGAACCCAGAAAACCAGCAGCAAACCTTCAAATTTCAGCCCAAAAACCCAATCTTTCATTGCAAATTTCACAACCAAAACACAATTTGCACATAGCATTAATAGCACATACTAAATACTCATTTATCACATGACATGCATCAAAATCCCAGAATTCAAATTGCTCAAAAACACCCAATATCATGCTTAAGATTAACAAAACCTAAGCTCAAACTCAAGAACTTCAAAACCAAGTTCTTCAAGCCAAAACCAGCCATTAGACACTAAATTCACACCTGAAATTTCAACCTAGAATTACCAATAATCTCAGCCCAATTCATTAACAAGCATACAACAATCTAAACTCAAATCCAATCCAAGATAGCTCCAAATTACCCAATCATGTAGCAAGAACAACCTAACCCAAGCATAACCAAAATTACCAAACTTAAACATGTTTCTATCACAATATTCAGCCAAGAAACATAAATTAAAAATCAAGAAAACTACCTTGATTCTTAGCAAAACAAGGGCAAAGACTTTCCTCCAATTCAAGCTTTTTCCTCAACAAGTTCAAGGTTGAAAACAAGAGGGTAAGAGAGGGAGAGGGTTCGGATGAGAGAGAGATTAACCCAGAAAATTCATTCCCTTTTCTCTCAAAAAATCAATTAAATCAAAGTAAATCCAAATATGGTCAAATGACCATTTTGCCCCTAGGGCTTATAAAACACACCTATTCACTTTCAAGGGCATAAATGCCATTTCACATTCAAATATTGCCAAATAAATTTCAGATTATCACATATCAAATAAAATGCCAAATAATCAATTCAATTTACATTTCGGGCCCGAACCCGGTTCGGCCCGAAATTCCCGGGTGTGACTATACCGCGCCAACCTGTCAGAACACACCTGAAAAGACAACACAGGCATACTATATAATAATATAGTTCTATTAAGCACGTAATTAAATTAATCTCAACAATTTACCCTTCTCGGGTCATAATTACCAAAATGCCCCTGGCTCACCAACGGGGTCTTTAACATGTTAAATTTCATATAATTTCACATATATTGAACTATATAATAATATAATTCCTCAATTAACTCATAATTATCTAATTAGGGTTTTGCTAATCCTTTTCTTAATTCTGGGTATTACAATTACCCCCTCCTTATAGAAATTTCGTCCCGAAATTTACCTGAACAACTCCGGATATTTCTGCTGCATATCCGTCTCGAGCTCCCAGGTTGCTTCTTCTATTTTACTGTTCTTCCACAGTACTTTCACCAGTGCCACAGTCTTGCTTCTCAAGACTTTCTCTCTTCTATCAAGTATCTGCACTGGTTGTTCCTCGTATGATAAGTCCGGTTGTAGCTCCAACGCTTCATAACTCAGAACATGGGACGAGTCTGAGACATACTTCCGAAGCATTGAAACATGAAACACATTATGTACAGCTGCCAGCGCTGGGGGCATAGCCAATCTGTACGCCACTTGCCCTATCCTCTCAAGGATTTCAAAAGGTCCAATGAACCTCGGGCTAAGTTTTCCTTTCTTCCCAAAGCGTTTTATGCCTTTCATCGGAGATATTCTGAGAAATACCATGTCTCCGACCTGAAAATCAATGTCTCGACGCTTTGGATCGGCATAACTCTTTTGCCTACTCTGAGCCGCGAGCATTCACGCTCTAATTTTGTTAACTGCCTCACTTGTTTTCTGAACAGCTTCGGGACCCAAGAACTTTCTTTCACCCACTTCATCCCAGTGAATGGGCGATCTACATTTCCTTCCATACAAAAGTTCATAAGGAGCCATCCCGATTGTTGCCTGATAGCTGTTATTATAAGAAAACTCGATCAGGGGAAGGTACTTTACCCATGATCCTTCAAAGTCAAGCACGCATGCCCGTAGCATGTCTTCTAAAATCTGAATGGTCCTCTCGGATTGCCCATCCGTCTGAGGATGTAAAGCTGTGCTGAACTTTAACTGAGTTCCCATAGCTCGATGCAGACTTTCCCAGAATCCTGATGTAAACTTCGGATCTCTATCCGACACAATGGACTTTGGGACACCATGCAGACGAACAATTTCTCTAACATATAACTCAGCATACTGATCAATGGAGAAGTTCGTCCGAACAGGTAAAAAGTGAGCAGACTTTGTAAATCTGTCCACTATGACCCACACAGAGTCAAACTGTCTCGTGGTTCTAGGCATACCTACCACGAAATCCATAGCTATATCTTCCCATTTCCATTCTGGTATTTTCAGCGGTTGTAGTAACCCTGCAGGTCGCTGGTGTTCAGCCTTCACTTGCTGACACGTAAGGCACTTTGCAACATACTCAGCGATGTCATTCTTCATACTTGGCCACCAAAACTTGGCTTTTAGGTCTTGGTACATCTTTGTCGGCCCTGGATGAACTGAATAAGGAGTCGTGTGAGACTCATCCATGATCTCTTTCTTGATGTTCTCATCCATAGGCACACAAATTCGATTCCCAAATCTCAACATTCTCGTTTCATCCACTGAAAAATCACTAGCCTTCCCGGCCGAAACCCTAGCTCGGGTTTTTATCAATTCTGAATCCTGCTTTTGTGCTTCTTTAATTCTCTCGAGAAGAGTGGATTGCAGGGTAATATTAGCCAATTGTCCCACAACCAACTCAATTTGAGCTCGAGTCATTTCATTTGCCAGTTGTTGAGAGATTTGCTTCATAGAACTTAGCTGACCCTGACCTTTTCTACTCAGGGCATCAGCAACTACATTGGCTTTACCAGGGTGATAAAGAATCTCACAATCATAATCTTTCACCAGTTCTAGCCAACGCCTCTGTCTCATATTCAAGTCTTTCTGGGTAAAGAAATACTTCAGACTTTTGTGATCAGTGTATATCTCACATTTCTCGCCATAAAGGTAATGCCGCCAAATCTTTAGCGCAAATACCACTGCTGCGAGTTCTAAATCGTGAGTAGGGTACCTCTGCTCGTACTCCTTTAACTGCCGAGAAGCATAAGCTATTACCCTCCCAGCCTGCATAAGCACACAGCCGAGACCCTGTCTCGAGGCATCACAATATACCACAAACTTTTCCTTATCTGAAGGAAGAGTTAGTACAGGAGTGGTAATCAAGCGTTGCTTTAACTCTAGGAAACTTTTCTAACACCGATCAGTCCAAACAAATTTCTGATTCTTTCGAGTCAGCTCCGTTAAGGGTACAGCAATTTTAGAAAAACCCTCAACGAACCGACGGTAATAACCAGCCAAACCCAGAAAACTTCTAACCTCTGTAGCTGATTTCGGTGCTGGCCAATCCCGAACAGCTTCAATCTTGGCCGGATCCACCATGATCCCATCTTTATCCACTATGTGCCCCAGGAATGAGACACGAGATAACCAGAACTCACACTTTTTAAATTTAGCATAAAGCTTGTGATCCCGTAACCTTTGTAAAACCGCTCTGAGATGCAATTCATGCTCTTCTTCCGTCTCAGAGTACACTAAAATGTCATCAATAAACACAATCACGAACCTATCCAGATAATCCTTAAACACCCGATTCATCAAATCCATGAATGCCGCCGGGGCATTAGTGAGTCCAAAAGACATCACAAGAAATTCATAATGTCCATACCGAGTACGGAACGCAGTTTTCGGGATATCTTCCTCTCGAATTCTCAGCTGATGATAGCCTGAGCGAAGATCGATCTTAGAAAAGAACGTCTTCCCCTTCAGTTGATCAAACAGATCATCAATTCGAGGTAAAGGATATTTGTTCTTAATGGTAAGCTTGTTCAACTCTCGGTAGTCAATACACATTCGCAGGGTTCCGTCTTTCTTCTTCACAAATAGAACCGGAGCACCCCAAGGTGAGTAGCTCGGTCTAATGAATCCCAGATTCAATAATTCTTGCAACTGTATCTTCAATTCCTTCAACTCAGCTGGAGCCATTCGGTACGGTGCCTTAGACACTGGATCCACTCCCGGAGCCAGTTCAATAACAAATTCAATTTCCCGAACAGGTGGCAATCCCCGCAAATCTTCTGGAAAGACATCAAGGAACTCACATACCAATTTCATATCCTCAGGCCCTGATGTCACAGGTTGGCTAGTGTCCACTGCAGTGACTATGAACCCTAGACAACCTCTACCCATCAGGTCTTTAGCTTTCAACAACGATATTCTTGGTATGCGTGCCCCCTGAACTTTACCCACAAACACCACTGGGTTAGCACTCTCGGGTTCAAACACTACCATCTTCCGTTTACAGTCGATCATTGCTCCATACTTAGAAAGAAAATCCATTCCCAGGATTATGTCAAAATCAGATAATTGCAGTTCAATTAGATTGGCGGTCAATTCACAACCGTCAACCCAAAAAGACAAGGACCGAATCCACCTTGTGGATACTATCAGGTCTTCCGAGGGTAACAGGGTTCCAAACCCCGAAGCATAAATATCACATGGCTTATGCAAACTTTCTATCACTCTACTCGATACATATGAATGAGTAGCTCTAGAATCAAATAACACAGTATAAGCACAACCATTAATAGATAACTGACCTGTCACAACTGACTGACTAGCATCAGCATCTGCCTGAGTTATAGTGAAAATTTGCCCCGGGTTCTGAGCAACATTCTTCTTAGGCTCTTCTTTCTTAGCTTGGGGACAATCCCTGATAAAGTGGCCCACCACGCCGCACTGGAAACATGCCTTGGCTCGGCACTCACCAGGATGATGCTTCTTACATTTAGGACACTCAGGGTATGACCGGAATGAGGACCCGCGGCCTTGACGGCCACCTCTGTTTCCCCGAATCTTTCTATTACCTCCTGAAGCTCCGGAAGCTTTAGCCTTTCGCTTGTGCTCAGGGTTGCTACTGTCGATCCCCTTACTGAAATTACCACCAGCAGAAGGGTTAGCATTAACAACCTCCGCATTATCCCCCGGATTTTGCGGAGGTGGAGGCGGTGCGGGTGGATCGGTTCGGGTAGCCCCGGGCTCTACTTGCTCGCCCTGTGGTCTGGATGATTGCGGAGGGTCCATTACTAGTACCCCTGAAATCAACAACCCCAGCGATTTAAGCACCGATACCACACTTACGCACTTATTGCCTTAAACCCTAACTCATCTATTTACCTCATTCATATTTACATAATAATTAACATTTATAGCATGGCATCACATAACACATACATACTCTAGATGCTTGCATACTGCCTAAAATGGAAAGCGGTAAACAGATGATCACACATACAGTCAAGTATTTACTCTCAATACTTACTACACCATGAGTCGAGCTTATCTCTGACGACGAATGTACATGTTCGGCCGGTCTACAGGAAGTTTAAAAACCTTGGCGCTCTGATACCAAATTGTAACGCCCTAAATAATTAGGCACGCTACCCAAAGTGATTATGAAACCCTAATCCCCTAACCGGGATTACTAATTAAAAAATAGCGCAGAATTTAAACTTTTATATTAAACAGACTGAAAATAAACTTGTAATATATTTAAACTTTTCAAACATAGTTGGGATCCCAAAAATATTTACAAAATTATTACAAGCTCTTTCTTACTAGCCGACCTAAGCGGCAAAACAGAATACAAAAGTCAACACTGCTAGACCCATAACCCGCTTGGTCTGAAGTGGCGTGAACATGTACATTCTTCGTCTGCTCCAGAAACTCATGGCTGATCAGCTATTGCCTTACCCTTTCCTGCACAGTAGAGCACCCGTGAGCCAAGCCCAGCAAGACAGTATAAATCATAACACATATATTATGCTTATTCACATATATGTTTGTATGGCACAGGCCCGATCACTATATCAACATGCCTATTTATGTCTACGTGGCGTAGACCTATGTGTTACGCTCACACATCTATTTAAATCTACGTGACGTAGACCCACGTGTTGCTCTCACACGTCTAATTACATTAAGGCCTTAGAAGTGGTTCATCTCGGTTATGAGTACCGAGTCCAACCTAATTATGCCTTGAGCGCATAATCCTTAAATTTCATTTCATTTAACATGGCATGGCATTATACACATATTCCACTAGAGTAATAACCCTAGGCTAACAGACCGTTCCTATTAGGGTAATAATCCTAATCCCGGTTACTAAACATTTATGCATATCATATTCACATAAGCGCCACTGCGCATACTCTACGTGCAAACTACTGTCTTACCTGTTGTCCAGCTATAAAAGGAGATTCCGAATCCCAGGGTGCTCCTGATCAGGTGCCGGTAATCCTAGTCACACAAATCCGGGATAATTCACACTTAGGGTTAACCCCTGATTTTCAACTCATAAAATTCAAACATGGCATTAATAACTCAGATAATCATACAGAGCTCGGAGCGAGCTTTCCAACGATATAAAGAACTCCCGAATCGGAGTTCGGATCACAAAGTTATGCATTTTTGAAAATTCAACACAAACTGCCCAAAAACACGAGGGCGGGCCGTGGCATGCTCCAGACCATGTCGCGGCACCTGGGAAAAATTTCCAGGTTCACTCAAAGGAGTGGGCCGCGGCATGCTCCAGAGCATGCCGCAGCATCTGGGTGCAGAACCCAGAAAACCAGCAGCAAACCTTCGAATTTCAGCCCAAAAACCCAATCTTTCATTGCAAATTTCACAACCAAAACACAATTTGCACATAGCATTAATAGCACATACTAAATACTCATTTATCACATGACATGCATCAAAATCCCAGAATTCAAATTGCTCAAAAACACCTAATATCATGCTTAAGATTAACAAAACCTAAGCTCAAACTCAAGAACTTCAAAACCAAGTTCTTCAAGCCAAAACCAGCCATTAGACACTAAATTAACACCTGAAATTTCAACCTAGAATTACCAATAATCTCAGCCCAATTCATTAACAAGCATACAACAATCTAAACTCAAATCCAATCCAAGATAGCTCCAAATTACCCAATCATGTAGCAAGAACAACCTAACCCAAGCATAACCAAAATTACCAAACTTAAACATGTTTCTATCACAATATTCAGCCAAGAAACATAAATTAAAAATCAAGAAAACTACCTTGATTCTTAGCAAAACAAGGGCAAAGACTTTCCTCCAATTCAAGCTTTTTCCTCAACAAGTTCAAGGTTGAAAATAAGAGGGTAAGAGAGGGAGAGGGTTCGGATGAGAGAGAGATTAACCCAGAAAATTCATTCCCTTTTCTCTCAAAAAATCAATTAAATCAATGTAAATCCAAATATGGTCAAATGACCATTTTGCCCCTAGGCTTATAAAACACACCTATTCACTTTCAAGGGCATAAATGCCATTTCACATTCAAATATTGCCAAATAAATTTCAGATTATCACATATCAAATAAAATGCCAAATAATCAATTCAATTTACATTTCGGGCCCGAACCCGGTTCGGCCCGAAATTCCCGGGTGTGACTATACCGCGCCAACCTGGCAGAACACACCTGAAAAGACAACACAGGCATACTATATAATAATATAGTTCTATTAAGCACGTAATTAAATTAATCTCAACAATTTACCCTTCTCGGGTCATAATTACCAAAATACCCCTGGCTCACCAACGGGGTCTTTAACATGTTAAATTTCATATAATTTCACATATATTGAACTATATAATAATATAATTCCTCAATTAACTCACAATTATCTAATTAGGGTTTTGCTAATCCTTTTCTTAGTTCTGGGTATTACATAGTCGTATCTCTAAAATCAAATTCATTAACCCTAAAGCTTGCAAAGATGCCTCATAACATACGACAAACTCAACATATATAGTAGATGATATGATTAAAGTCTGTTAACGCTTTTTCTAAGAAATAGCAGCACCAACAAAAGTGAAAATATAGCCAGAAGTTGACTTTAAATCATCTACATAACCACCAAAATCTAAATTTGAGTAACCAACAACTTGGAGATTGTTGACATGCTTATACACAAGCATAAAACTCTTTGTTCTTTGCAAATATCTCAAAAACTTTCTTGACTGCAACCCAATGATCATGGTCAGAATCAAATAAATATCTCCCAAGAACATCGACTATGAAAGCAATGTCAGGTCTAGTGCAAACCTAAGCATACATCAAACTCTCTACTACACTTGCATATGGGATATTCTTCATTGCTTCTCCTTTTAAGTCGTTCTCGGGACAATGTTGCTTAGTAAATTTGTCCCTTTCAGAATAGGAACAGAACCAGGCTTACAAAAATTTTATGTTGAATATTTTCAGCACACGATTAATGTAAGCTTCTTGAGATAAGCCAAGAACTTTTCAATTTCTGTCACGATGGATCTCAATCCCCAAAACATAAGATGTCTCTCCAAGATCTTTCATATCAAAATTGGTTGATAGAAAACTTTTGGTCTCATTTAGTAATGACAAATCACTGCTGGCAAGTAAAATATCGTCTACATAAAGAACAAGAAAAAATATGATGACTCCCACTGATCTTTATATAAATACACTAGTCAAACTTGTCCTCGATGAAACCCAACACCGTCACAACCTTATCAAACTTCAAGTACCACTGGTGAGATGCCTGTTTGAGACCATAAATGGATCATTTCAATTTGCAAACCAAATTGTCATTTCTATTTTCCTCGAAGCCTTCAGGTTGAGATATATAGACTTGCTCACTCAATTCTCCATTCAGAACAAGTTTCGGTAACCATTTGACCCAACTACGAATCAAAGTGCACAACTAAATCCATAATAATTCTGAATGAATCTTTAGTGAAAACAAGTGAGAAAATTTCAGTGTAATCAATACACTCTTTGAGTAAAGCCTTTTGTCACTAAGCGTAATTTATACATTTCAATATGTCCCATTTTATCCTTTTAGTTCTTAAAAAATTCATTTGCAACCTATTTGTTTGAAACCATCAGGTAATAGAACTAACTTCCACATATACATTATTTTTGTCCATGAACTTAATCTCATAATCCATAGCTTCTATCCATTTTGAAGAATGTGGACAATTAGGTGCTTCACTATAAGTGAGAGGTTCCATAAAATGACCAAGATCACATTCGCCTTCTCCAAGGTAAATAAAATTATCATCACACCTTATTGACATCTTGTCTTTGAGATCTTCATATAGGAGGTACTTCTGGAATAACCTCTATTTGTTGACCATCATTTTGAATGACATATTCCACAATTAGATTTCTCTAATAATATGACCCTCATAAACAACAAAACCTTCTTCAATAATAGGTTCCTCATCAATAATAGGACCCTCGTCATCTTAGATATTAGGAGCAATATATTCATCAGCAATGGGAGTGTTATCAACTAGAGTAAGAATAAGACTGCTATTATTATCATCTCTTGAAAAAGTCATAGGAATAAAAATTTCTTTAGATGACTCTCCCGTTTCAAGAGATGTTGAAGGAATATTTTCAGCAACATCAAATTCCAGAAATTTAGCAGTCTGAGATTCAACAATTCGCGTACCACGAGTAGGACAGTAAAAGCGATAGCCTTTTGAGCGCATTGGATAACCAATGAAATAACAGCGATTTGTTCTCGGATATAACTTTTTCAAATAAGGATCATAAATCTTTACTTCAGCTGGACAACCCCATACACGAAGATGATTCAAACTAGGCTTCCGCCCAGTCCACAACTCAAAAGGGGTTTGGGAACAGAATTTCTTGAAAATCTTCAACAAAAGGCCTCATGTGTAGTCCATATTCTGAATAATGATCATAATATTCTCCTCCACGATCTAAAAGAATAACTTTGATGACTCCTTCTAATTGTTTCTCAAGAACATTTCAAAAGATTTTGACCTTATCAAGAGCGTTAGATTTTCTTGAATCAAGTAGGTAAAGCCATAACGAGGAAAATCATTGATAAAAGTTATAAAATACTTGTTTTTGCACAACGTGGTGGAATAAGGTCTACTAATGTCAGTGTCGATAATCTCTTATAAAGAGTGACTACAGTTAGTAGTCTGCTTTCTTATTTTAGTAAATTTTCCACAAGTACAATCAGCACAAGTATCCCAACCAGAAATCTCAACAGGAGGATGAATTTTAGCTAGAAGTAATCGATCAACTCTTTCTTTAGAAATATGACCCAATCTATCGTTCCATAATAATAAGGATATTATCTTAATATAAGATTATTCACACTTTAAAAAAGGAAGCTAAGGAAGTTAATGATAATTTGAAAAGAATATCAGAGTAAAAACAGTTTCCAATTATTCGGATTTAAACATAATGTCAACACTATAATTGGCAAGACGAAAAATAAAATCATTATTGAACTAAAAGCGGAAGCGAAACTAAATTACTTTTAAAAGTAGGAATCAAGAAAGTAGTGTTCAAAACAATCTGAACACTACATTGCTTCTTTTCATATTTTCTTTATCCTTTGTTGGGCTTGAGTTGAGAAACATAGTGAGAAGATGTATTCTTCTCTTTTTACAGCTTGCTTTTCTTAACTATATACTGAGAAATAAGGTTACTAACACACCATATTTTACTATAAGTGTTTAGGTTGTCTTGGTAAAGCTAAAAGAAGTAGGAAGTTCATGAAGAACTTGAAGAATGGTGTAAAAGTCGGGAAGAGGAATATTATGATCTTTCTATAAGAATATTTTTATATTAAGGAAATATATTTCTATTTAAAGAAATAAATTTATATTTCAGGAAATAAATAAATAATTGATTTTCTAATAAATGAATATTTTATATTCATTGAATCTGGACAAAATCAATTATGTAATATTCTATATATGGTCAGATTTCTATATTCATTACCTGATTTGGCCATAACTCTCTCAATATTGCTTGGAATTGGACGATTCAAGATGTTCCGAAAAGATAAAAGAGAGATCTAGAACTTTCATGTTTCAACTTTTTCCAAAATCTAATCATAACACCGTCAAATTCAGGCTTGAAGTTTCAGCTTTATTTTCTTGCACAATTTTCTCTATTTTAAATATCATGATATTTTTATCTTTTTCCCATCATTTTCTCTGATATTTTTCTAATCTTCTTCTATTTTAAATCTGCACAAATAAAAGATAACAAGCGTAAAAATGCTCCAAACACGATTAAAACTCAATTAAAAATATACTAAACGTAATCTAAAATTAATACTAAAAATAACCTAACAGTATCCACATTATAAAACAATTAAGAATAATTCATTTATAATCAATTTCAATCAATTATAATTATAATCAAAAAACCCAAATATAATTTCATCATTAAAACACACCAACCCTAAAAGTTTAATCTTGAAATTCTCCTAATTTACTCAACAATTTTATGCAAATAATATATCAAAAGAAAGAGAATTTAATGAGGAATAAAACCCCTAAACTTTTAAGATTGAAAAACAAAAAATTCAACATAAAATAATAGCGAAATTAATATGTAATTGATGAAAATTAACATATACATATTAATTGTTATACAAATTATAGGTTCTAAATCATATACAATAAGCAATCTGATACCACATGTTAGAAAAAATAAAATAAACCCCAAGATCAATTTGTATATAACATAGAACGCAATAATAATATATAATATTTAAGTATGCATACCTGATTGATCCATAGCAATTACTTCAATTTGATATTGCAATACTATCAACTAAGTCTTCCTCCCTAGATCTCTAAATCAGAAGCAGTTTATTTATCTGATTATCAAAAGGTATACAATTGTGATGAGACAATATGTATTTATAGAGTTAGGGAGGGGACTTAGCTACATAACCCTAGTTGGACTGGGCCTGCTCATCAAAGGCTTCAGTTTACTAGAAAAACCCACACTTCTGCTTCACCTAGACTTTACACACAGATGCTAAGCCCATTAACAAGTGATCACCAACAATATGGGCTAACAGAACAAAGACCTATCCAATCAACCCAAGTTTTAATAAAACCAATAAAAGTTAATGTAAACCCAAATAAAAAGTGTAACATTATCTCCTACCTCCTACTAGACACCCCTCTCTCTTTCTCTCAGCATTTTTTTAGTGCGACAACCACGACCATGGCTGAAACGTTGTGCTCCAACCATCCACGACTGAGCAAAACCCCAAATTAGCCTCGTTGTTTTAGCAAACCCCTAATCTGTATCTTTCCCCTAACCAAACTTTCTCTCTCTCTCTCTCTCTCTCTCTCTCTCTCTCTCTCTGTGTGTGTGTGTCTCTCTCTCTCTCTCTCTCTCTCTCTCTCTCTCTCTCTCTCTCTCTCTCTCTCTCTCTCTCTCTCTCTCTCTCTCTCTCTCTCTCTCTCTCTCTCTCTCTTCTCTTGCCTTTCTTGCAGAAGCCACGCGGGTCGTCCCCATCGTCGAGAGCCCAAGAGCGAAATATGGTTAGCCTCAACATGCCCAAAAACCCTAACCTCGAGGCCCTTTGCACCTTTCATTGTTGTGGTGGAGCTCACCGGACTCGAAGTTCCATGGCTTCGATAGAGCCACTTCGAGTCCTGCTGAGCCAAATAGGTGGCAGAAATGAGTTCATCTTGTCATGGGCTTCTAGATCGCTTTATTCTCATCATCCCAATGCACTCACTTTGATCAACGCCGGCCACCGTGCACGGTGGTTCTCCGACGAGCGTCACAGCCAACAACATCATTTCTTTTTTTCTTTTTTCTTTGGTTTTACCTTTTAAAAAAATTCTCGCTCTCATCATCGTCTCCCTCTTCGTGTTTCGTTTAGCCTTACTCCGATGATATCTCTCTGGTCACTGTTTTGGAGTTCTTATTTTGGGGTTCAAGAGGAAGAAGAAGAGGTTCTAGAGGGTTCTAGGTAGGGATGCACACGGGGCAGGGAATTAGTGGGGAGTGCTCTCCCCGTCCCCATCCACATTAAGGATTTTAATCACCATTCTCGCCCCATTCACGCTTATTCCCCATCGGGGACGGGGCGGGGAATCCCCTAATGGGACGGGGACGGGGACGGGGACGGGGCAGTTAATCCCCTATTATAAAAGTAAGGTTTATTTTAAAAATTTAAATGTATAAAATCATTAAATTAGATAAAAAAAATTAAATATTACATATTATTTACTATTTACTATTCAATATAGTACTTATTATACAAAAATACAACATCAAAAATTGTAAAAATGATATTAATACACTAAAACAATACAAATGTATATATAAAATATAAAATATTAATAAAAAATAATTAATAAATTAAATGGGTCCCCGTCGGGGCGGGGAGTGTCATCCCCGTCCCCGCCTCGTTCCCCATTTAGACGGGGAATCCCCATGGGGAAAATATGCATCCCTAGTTCTAGTGGGTTGTGGTTTGCGGGTTAGAGAAGAAGAAAAACCAAAGAAAAAAAAATATATATTTATAATTATTTTTTAAAATTAATTATTTTTTTATTTTTAAAATTTTTAAATATTTTAAATTATTTTTGAATAATTAATATTACGTGGACCACTAAAAATTTACTCCATATACACTTGTGTACACTGTGGCATGTCCATTGTGGCACTTAACTTAGTCTTTTGGACGGAATGGGTAAATAGCTAATAGAAAGAGAGTTTTGGTAGTTTTGCCACCAAAAAATCAATTCATGTGGTTAATTGTTAAAAAATCTAAGGTATATAACTCAATGAGTTAGAAATTTGAAAGTGAGCACTCGAATGGATAGAGCAATTTAGGACAAGCATTAAAATAAGGGGTTTTTTCATTAATGTACAAAAAAAAATTAATATGTTACAAAAAATGTGCAAAAAATTTAATTATAAAAACTCATACATTTTAATAACATATTTATTAATATTTACATCATTAGATATAATATTTACTAAACTTACTATAAATATATATATATACATAATATTCTTTAAACGTGGATTATGGATTAAGGAGCATTAATGTGTAGTCATTATAACATGTAATTTTAAATTTTATTATTTATGATTATTGATTTGATACTTATAATAGTTACTATTATATGTATGGTATAAGTACAGGATGAAAAAAATGAAATTTAAGAAGAAAACTAATTATAGTAATTTAATTAAAAGAATAAAATTATATAAATTTATTATACTAATAAAATATTTTATTTATAATAACATCATTGTTAATGTTTAAATTATTATAATTTATAATTATAAATATAATAATGTACTATGTTTATTACAGTAGTGTTTTAAATTTTTTTAATAATAATATACATGTTTATTTGAAAAAAAAAAAAACACTTTTACACAAGAAACATGCTTTTTTTTTAATTGTAATATAAATGTTTAGATTTATTTTAGTGTGATTTATTATATATTTATGTTTATTTATAGTGTATTTATTATAAAATATACGATTTATTATATATATAAGTTGTTTTATGAAAAATAAATAAACATGTTCAAAAAATAAAATTAAATAAATAATAAACAGTTTAATATAATAAATATACTATTTTTTTTTTGTATGGTATAAATGTTTATTATCCATTTTACTATAATTTATTATAAATATATGTTTATTTTAACAAAATATTTAATAAAAATAATAAACAATAATGTATTAATAATTTATATCTATGTTTATTTAAAATTAAGTAGAAAAAAAAAACATATATTTTTACTAGTTATAAATATATTTTATATTTATAATTAATCTATATTTTTTTTTACCAATATATATCTTTATTATTTAATAAATCACATGTTTATTAAAAAAAAGAAATAATTTCATAAAATTAATTAAATATTTAGAATAATCTTTTATAAAAATAAACATACTAAATATTTTTATCTAAACAACATAATAGCATTTCAATTATGATAATATATAAGGCATATTGGACATATTTTAATAAAAAAAATCATGATTATATATGTATTGATTTTGAAAAATATACCATACAATTATTATGTGAATCATGTGATTTGAATATTGGACATTATAAATAAAAAAAAATTAGCCATAAAAATAGTTACACGAATCTAATTATGGTAAGTTTGACTCATTAATACATCTAATATAATTAAATTAAGAGTTTGTATGACTTTATGTAAAAATGTTTTCAAATGTATACATCTTTAAAATTAATTTTTTTTGCACATTTTTTGTAATTAATTAAAATAATGTATACATTTATGTAAAATGCCCTTAAAATAAATATTGAAACGAAAATAAGTTATGAATTATTTGGACAAACTACCATGAACAGTACCACAAACCGACTTTTCAGGATTTTAGAAAGAAAAATAGATAATCTTTTACATTTATTCTAGGAGCCATAACAAATGAAAATTAAATATTACAAACTTTTTTCTTTTGAACTAGAGGCAATATATTAGACAAATGGATAGAAATGTTGCTCTTATATTTTTTTTTTTCACATGGAGAAAATAATTACATAAATACTCCTTAATAAGATTTGTCTAAAATACTTGTCCTAAATTAATCTATCCATTCAAGTGCTCACTATCAAATTTCTAACTCCATGAGTTAATACATTAGCCATGAATAAATATTTTCAAAGATCTGTGAGACTAATAGAGTTGAGACTTGGTATATTTTTCGAAAGCATTTATGTGTTATGGTTTGTGATAAGAGGGTTCAAGTTTGGTACCCACACTCACAACTCTAGATTTATTCATTAAATAAATATAAATTTATTCAAGGTAATTTTGTATAGTTCTTATTGGCTTGTTAGTAACATTTTATTTGAATACTTATGTAATTTTAAAGTTTTTGACATGGAAAATATCATGTTGACAAATTATTTTTCGCTTGAATTGCTAGAGACTAACAATAAGCTAGTTAATGGTTGTGATTAAGGTTCAAATTTGTACATTTTAAGTCGTTAATTATGCACATAAAATTATGAATAAGTGAAAAAGACTATATGTGAATGTGAACACACTTAATTACAAATGTATCCATTATGAATTAACAGGTAGAATGACTATTTAGTTTTTGAGGCTCATTACAAATTCTGCTTTGTAGAGAATTAATCTTATAATCTTAACTTTAATCAAATAGGGTTTATAAAAGAGGCATAAATAATCAAATAGGGTTAGAAATACGGTAATTAAAGAAAATCTAGAACCCTATTTTTTTTTGTTGGATTTAATGGAATATTTTATTTTTATTTTATTATATATATATAAATAAAAAGTGACCCATAAATTTTTCATAAACAAAAAATTCTGGCACACTTTATATAGAATAGATATATAGATTACAACATCATTAAGGCCACCCAAAATGTAAATTATAATATTGTAAAGTCTAAAAGTGATTGGTTTGATGGAAACAATCAAGAAATATATTATCACATTTTCTGCTTTCACTTAGGAATGAGATCATATTTTATAACAAGGATTATTAAAATGTTTATCATGAAAGATAACACCAATTTAAACGAAAATTTAACCAAAAGTTGAGATGGCCGAGTTGGTCTAAGGCGCCAGATTAAGGTTCTGGTCCGAAAGGGCGTGGGTTCAAATCCCACTCTCAACAAAACAAGTTTTTGTTCTAAAACTTCATTTTTTAAGTCATCTTTTATTATTGCTGAAATAAAATGAACATTGTTTTTGTTTTTAATTTTTTTAAGCAAAGCTAGTGCAAGAGAACTGGTGTCCTACTCCTACACCAGAGAGTTATTATATGCAGAGCAAATCTTGGATTGGACTGGCTTGGCTTATAAGGGAAAAAGAAGTGATGAAAAAAGACTATATATGTGAATGTGAACACACTTAATTACAAATGTATCCATTATGAATTAACAGGTAGAATGACTATTTTGTTTTTGAGGCTCATTACAAATTCTGCTTTGTAGAGAATTAATTCCCTATATATGGCAGTTCTTGTGTACTTGTTCTTATTATTAGGGAATAAGAACAAGTGATGAAAAAAAAAATGCTCAAGTCAAGTGAATGAATTTGAATTTGAATTATTACTACATATAATTAACTCACAGTAAATACAGAATAAAGTACCAATGTAATATATATGGAAAAATGGGGTGGGAGGGTTGCAAGCATCATCGCAGCCTTGAGCAGATCTCAACTATGTTGGCACCTACTCAAACCACCAATCATGTGCATAAGCATAGCCCAACCCAAAACTTACAATTATTGTTCATTAATTAGTATACACAGTTCAAATACAAGCAATAGTCAATAACAAACAATGTAATAATATTGTATTCTAAATTCTGATGATGAGGAGGTTGGATTGGCTTGGCTTGGCTTGGCTTAAAGATTCATCTTCCAGACAGTAGTACGGCCAGAACCATCCCCTGTAAAAATCTGTCCTCCTGGACCCTTTTGAATTGTCCTGACTTCTTGTGTTGTGAAGAATCTACCTTTCTCTTCAAAGCTTGGCAATGCATACAGACGAACAGAATTATCATTACAAGAGCAAAGCAAAATGTTGTTTTGGTCATCAGATTCTTCTTTTTCTTTTGCATCACAAGTCTTAGGAGGGAGTGTTATCCCATTAAGTGCAAGAACACCCTGAAACAAACATATCATTACATATTATTATTATTATTGTAATTATAATTAGTAGTACTAAGTAATAGATTAATTAGGATGAATGAATGAATGCATACATGTCCTTCCTCATGGGTATAGACTGTCTCTACGTGGCCTTTCTCAGTGGTAGCCCAAATTTTGATAGTGCCATCCAATGAAGATGAGACTAAATAATATCCACAAAATGCAAGGGACATGACACCATCTGAATGACCTTTCAAGGTGGCCACACATTGTAAATTGTGATCCCACACCTACAAAACAATACAATATATATGATTATATATGTATGCAAGTAAAAGAGTAAGTAATGCAATATATATATATATTTATATGAGTATATGTACTACCTTGATTGTGTGGTCTAAAGAAGCTGAAAAAAGTCTGTTTCCACCATAACACAAACACACAACTGGACCTCCATGTTTCATGGAAGATGGAACACCAAGAGGGATGAAGGTTAGATTAGCAGTAGGAGAAGCTCCATCAGAGGAAGCTTGCCAAGCTAATATCTGACCACTTTGGGTACCAGCAAACAGAGTACCATTGACAACAGTCATACAGTTGACTTGACCAACAGGTCCCTCTCCATCAAGAGTGATTGTAATTTCAGGTCCAGTGGTTGCATTATTCTGAGTGTTCCAAACCTTGATTTCATTTGGGAGACCAATGAAAAGCCAAGGGCCTTCATTGATCAAACACCCAATTGGGACTCCAAAATTGATGACAGCAGTTGTTTTAGCAGTGTGGCAGTCCCAAATGTAAAGCTTACCATCGTAGCTTGTTGTGTAGAGTTTATCTCCAGAATTCGAATGAGGCAGAGCAATACCAGTCACCGCCTATAACGAGCCAATACCACATTTTCCAGAAGGAAGAAAGAAGGAACCATCATCCAATCCAATCCATGAATCCAATCTACGAATCCAATCCAAGAATCAAAAACAGTGAAAAGTAAAGAATGTAGCAAGAGTACCTTAGTGTGGCCGTGGAGATTTGCGAGGTAGGAGTAAAGATCACCCCGAGACCAAGAATGGACGAAACGACATCGACCCCCTCTGACACACCTCCCTTCAGCCCAAAATTTACACACTTTTTCCATTGATCCACTCTTTACATTCCCACTCACACTCTCACTCGCTCTTCGACGAAGATACGTAATACCCATATCTTCTCTTTCTCTCTCTTACTCTCAATCTCTCTCTTCTTCTTCTTCTTCTCTCTCTCTCTCTCTTCTCTTCTTTGGCTCTCACCTTTGCTTTCTCTTTCTTTCGCAGTTTCTCAATAACTCTCCTCTGTATTTATACAAAGCATCCGCCGACTTACAAAAAATCTATTTCCTTTTTAAAATTATTTCGTTTATTTGAATTTAAATTTCATTTTTCCTTTTTTAAAAATAAAATTATTATTATTATTATTAAAGAAAATTAAAATTATTAATATTTATATTTTCATTTTGATTCCACGTTTTTCTGATATTTCCCTTTTTTTCTGATATTTTTATTGTTAGAGAAACTGATATTTACAGTTATCTTTTTAAAAAAATTGATATTTACATTTTTTTTTTTTTTTTATGATAACAGATATTTACAATTATTATACCGTATATTGATTTTTTTTTTTATAACCCCATGTCTTAAGTGATAATATATTTATTAGACATATTACTTTTGTATTATCATCTTGTTTTTGTTTCAGTTCACAATGTTATTAATTTAGGTAGTATTTGGTAATATTTTTTTAATTAAGTTTTTTAACAATTTTTTTTAATATAATCAATTTGAAGATAATTCTTAGCATTAACAAATAAAAATATGTAAACAGTTTTATCATAACACATTTAGATCGGATTATTATTAAATTTTATTTTGACAAAAAATTAATTTAGGGTCTTATTCATACTATTTTAGAAAATACATGGTACATTTTATCATTTAACAAAACAGAATTAATAATTTTTACAAAATATAAAATTCAAAAGGTATTTATCTTAGGGAAAAAAACAAAAAAATACAAAAAAGGAAAAAAAATTACAAAAATACTTTGGGCCGGCCCATTAAACATTTATACAGTCCACATACAAATATTTACAAAAATACCACATGCACTAAGCCTTCAGCTGTACAGAGCGAACCATAAAGATGAAAATACGCGCTCGTTTCAAAACTGCAAAACAACCAAAATGAAACCAAAACGAGAAAAATACAACTATTAATTCAATTGATCTGATTCAAATAAAACTGATGAAAAAGCACAATGACCACAACTATATTAAATTGAATTAAGTGTTGTGGCTTTTCAAGTTGATTTACAGTTGCATCATTATTTTATATTAGTTTAATTCAATTGTTTGCAAGAATTTATTTTGGAAATAAGAAAAGGAGAAAACACTTTGAGAAATAGTTAGTTTCTGAAATAAATTTAAACGTTTCTTAATAGTTTCATTTTAGTTTTATTATAGTTTATTAACAGCAATAAATATAAATTGTAAATAAACAAGTATACAAACTATAATAAAACTATAAAAAAACTAAAAACAAACTGACAAGCAGAAACAACTCTACGAATATAAACTACAAACATCTAAATCGAATTGTTACCTAAAAAAGAACAGCAAACAACTATACCTAATAATATTCCCAAAACACATCATACATAAACATATTAAACTATTAAAAAACTAGAAAAAAAAAAAAAAACTAAAACCCACTGATTAGAGACACTAAAACAAAAACAAATGTTTCAAAATATCTAAAAAAAACTAGAAACACAAACAGAACATAAAACACAACAAAAATGAAACGAAAGTAATAAGAAACAAACTAAAATACCAAACCCAAGAACAAAATAAAATTGATTAAAGAAAATTAAAGTCCTAAAAATCCAAAGAAAACCAAACGAAATTTTAAAATGAAAAACCTAAAATATCACAAACCAGAAAAAACCAAAACGATGAAATGGAAATACAAGAAAATGTTTAAAGCTGGGGAAACGAAAATGAAACCGAAAACAAACCTCGGTTCGAGCAATGAACACCAACATTATTGTTTTTCCCATAAACATCTTCAGCTATTTTTTCTTGCACACGGACCTTTGTTTTCTTCTTAGGAGGAGCTCTCCCACGCTTCGTTAATGGAGGAGCAAAATCAGAGTCTTCCTCCTCAATAAAAGGACGTTTTCCCTTAGCTTTATTAGCTAGTGATTTCAAACCCATTTTGAATTTTTTTTTTTTGAACAGGGGAAGGAGATGAAGAAGAACGGGTCACATCCATTTTATATAAAGATTGGGAAACAAAAAGAAAGAGAGAAAAAGGTTATGGGATGGTTTAGAGGGAGTTGAAAAAATTTTGAAGAACAAAAATGAGAGGGAAAATGGTTGAGGAATCGTGGGGAGTTAAGGTTCAACAATGGAGGTTATTTGTTATTTCAAAAAAAAAAAAAACTGAAATGAAATAAAAAAAATCAAAGGAAAACAAAAGAAAAAGAGAGAGGGAAGTGATTGAGGGATGCATGATGGTTGATAGGTGAGTTGACGTGACTGGTGCATAGATGTGATGTGTATGTGGTATATGTGTAATAAAATATTGAGAAAAGGTAAAAAAGTTGATTTGACCGTGTGTAGGTTTATATGTAATAAAGTGTGTAATTTGTATTTTTGGTGTAAAAATTTCTTTTTATATATTTTTTTTTAAAAAAAAATGAGTTAGATAGTTATATATGTGGTTGAGATATTGTTTTTTTTTTTAATCCTTCATATAGAAAGAGAAAAAAAAAATAGTATATAGTTATAGAGTATTATTTTTTTTGGGGTTACGTGTATATTGAGAAAAAAATTGAAAAATTAATTAATTAATCAATCAATCTATATTTATAAATTTAATAAAAAATTAGAAAAATAAAAAAATTAAGTTAAGAATAAATAAATGTATTTGGAATTATTTTAGATAAATTAGAAAAAAAAATATAAGAAAATAGATAAATATTTATGAAGCTGATAAAAAATTAGAAAGTAAAAAAATTTAAGAGAGAATAAATAAAATTAGTTAGAAAAATTTTAAAGTGTGAAGTAGATATATATATATATATACTAGCAAAAAACTACGTGCGAGGCACGTATACTAAAATTTATGCTAGTTTTTTTCTATGTTATTTGAAAGCGATACAATTAAAAATTAAAAAAAAAAGTATTATTAATTATTAGGTGAGATTATTATGTGTATCTAAATATTATATTTTATAATGTTGTCAATTAAAAGTGAATACCGAATGCAATATATTAGTGTTTAAGAAAGCTTGATGATTTAAATATGTTTTAAGTTAATCCAAAAATAAATTAAAAATTGATGTTCCAATACTTAAAGAAACATTACTTAAATGGATGTAAGATAAAAAGAAAATTAAAAATCAATCTCTAAATTATTGATAATTGAAGATAGCATTTGTCTAAAAATTGTAGATAAGAAAACTAATGATAGTCATTGGTGGATTTCAATCTTCATTTGCTTCGATTCGATAGAGACAATAGTGTAATTTTTGTATTTTACAATTTTCATTCTAGCCGGGTCCGCATATATTTGGATTGTCCATTTTTTCGTTGATAAATTGAATATGGTAGTGTCGACAAAAAGTGAAAACCATGTTTAACAAAAAGTGATAGTATTCTATAACAAAATACTATTAAATTATTTTAAAATACTATATTTTATTAAAATAAAACTCTATGTGATTAAAATTTCATATTTATCTTTACTCAAAAAGAAAAAAAAAATTGATAAAAAAAAAGAAAAAAAATGAAAAGTTTATATTATTATCTCCACTGCCTTTCTAGATGTGCATAATGGTCTCTTCTTTCTTCCATATTCTAGAAGAAAAAAGAGAATTGCGGATTGGAATATTATATGTGATCCCATGGGAATGTCCAAATTGTAATAGGAAAAGGAATACAATAAATATTGAAGAAAACCTAATCGTAGATGTACAACAGCAAAAACTCAATCGTATTTTTTTTTGGATTGAATGGGATTTATTTTGTTTATTTTATTATATATAAATGAAAAGTGACCTATGAATTTCTCATAAACCATTTTATTTTTAATAATAAACCATTTTATTTTTAATATAAATAAAAAGTAAATACCGAATGCAGTATATTAGTGTTTAAAAAAGCTTGATAATTTAAATATGTTCTTAAGTTAATCCAACAATAAACTAAAAATTGATGTTCAAATACTTAAGGAAACACAATGTGTGTAAGATAAAAAGAAAATTAAAAATTAATTTCTAAATTGTTGATAATTGAAGATAACATTTGCTTCGACAGAGACAATAGTATAATTTTTTATTTTGCACTTTTCATTCTAACCGAGTCTGCATATAACTGGATTGTCCATTTTTTTTTGGTAAAAAAAAATTCCATATATAATTCGTTCTTTTTCTGATCTCTCTCAACAAACTAATTGTATATGCGGTTTAAGGTTCAATTTATTTTATATATATATTTTTAATTTCTAGAGTTATAGTTGTGATTATAGTTGAAATTTGTTAAATATCAGTTCAAATATTAATAGAATTTGTTTTATTATTATTTTATGATATATAAATAATATTTTATTATTTTATTAAATAAAAATAATAAAGTCACCCATGAATTTCTCATAAACCAAGAATTTCAGTTATATAGGCACACTTTATATAGAATAGATATATATTGATTTTACATTAAAATATTAATTTTTTTGAATAAAAAATTAAAAATCCAAAATATATATACTAAAGACATAGTTGTAAAAACTAATTAATAAGTGAATTAACAATTAATAATATGATGTAGCAGAGAGAGTAGATGGAGGCTAATCAAAGTGGCAACCGAACCATGTCAGCACTAAGCCCTTCACTCAATTTCAACCATGTCTCACTCATCATAATACACTTCCTCTTCTCTTCATTATCCTTAATTGACTTATTACATTTTAACTCTTCCGACTCCTTAATCATTCTATTCCTTTTAAACTCAGAAATCATAATTCTATTTTCAATCCAAACCTTCAATTCCCTTCCACTACTGGCCTTCATCATTTGTGTCGCGGCATCAGCCATCATCCACACCATGGTGCTGTAGCTCACTCTCATCATCCTTGACTCATCCTCCATGTTACCAAGGTTGGGATTGTTCCAGTACAGATTCTCCATTTGAAACGGGGGTTCGATGCTCGAAACCATGGTCGAAAAGAGGGAGCACGACGAATTCATCGACTCGAATTTGTCGAAAGAGTGTGTGAACTCGTGAGTGGTCGAGTAATCCTCGATTGAGTTGCTGTGGTTACTGCGGGAGTGGTACCTCCTTGTAACCATAAATTTGATGGTGACTAGTGATGAATTTTGATCATTTTGATCAGATGATGAGTAGTGATTAACGTCTTCTGTGTAAACGAAAACTTGTGAGTATGGATTTGCCATTGTAATTAATATGAGCGATTAATTGATGATATGAGTTCATATCTATTTATATAGGTCATGTAGGCATAATGTTAATTCTAATGTGATTAGTAATAGGTATATCTTTTTAACGGGTTGTATGTATAATTATTTTTTTTTATGGTAATTTGTGGTGAAACTCTTTTGTTACGGTCATAAATTACTCCATTATGAGAAGAAACACTTATGGAGAGATTGGTCCCCTTGCCTTAACTCTTTCTCTCCTTTAAATTTACCTTGCACACCATTCATAACAATAGAATAAATTAAACAAATTTGATACTATTTCATTAAATGAGTTATATTTTAATATTTTAACCTGTAATATTATTACTGAGAGGGCCAAAAGTTAGATACTATTATTTTTTAATTGACTATTTTCATTATATTTATAATATTATTATTTTAAATTTTAAATAATAATCATAATAAATAATTTGTAGTATTAAAAAAAATTTATTATGAGGATAACAAATACCACTGTACTAACAAAAAAAGATAACAAATAACATAAAAAAAAAAAAATCATAAAAGAGATTCCAACATATCTTTTTTAAAGAGTATAAATTAAGAAGTCACAGGATTTTTGATAATTGAGTTAATAGTAATTGAAATTTAATTTTTTCAACAAAAAAAAATAACCTAAAGCCTCCCAATTAGTCCTCACATCGACTGTTTCGCTGCTCCTTTTGTAACTCGTTTGAGCTGACTCACCGAGTCACGGATTCCACATTGTCGTTCAAAGCTGATGACCTGACCTGATCAAAAAGCAAAAAAGTCTTTCCCTTTGGAATTGGAATCCACACCATCTCCCTTTCTTCCCTTCAATTCCACTCAATTCCCAATAATTGTTCTGAATTTTCAGTTAGGGTTTTCGATTGATTCTAATTGATTTTGAAATAATAAAGAAATTAAGATAATAAGATAAGGGAAGATGTGGGCTGCTTCGTGCCTGGCCTCATGTTGCGCTGCTTGCGCCTGTGACGCTTGCCGTACGGTGGTCTCAGGGATCAGCCGCCGCTCTGCCAGGATTGCTTATTGTGGTCTTTTCGCCCTCTCTCTCATCGTCTCATGGATGCTTCGCGAGGTCGCTGCTCCTCTAATGGAGAAAATCCCATGTCAGTTTGTCTTTCTTTCTCTATGATTGCTTTATGGTTTTGGCGTCGTATTACATGCGACCCTTTTTTCTGGGTATTTTTCAGGCAATTTCAAATTCCAATACTTCTAAAGTTTAATTTATTCATAATCATATTATATGCTTTGAATTAATTGGAAAAAAATGGATTTAAGCATCGATTATTGATTGGTTGTGGCGGAGTTAATCTGCATAGAAAGTTTAGAATTTTCTTATATTTTGATTGAATTGCTTAGATGACAATGGTTTTAACTTTTAAGCTTCAATTGGCTTGACATTACGTGTGCTCACCAATTTTTCCAAGTGCTACTATATGGGTTTGTAACATTGTTTGTATTCTATGTTGTATTTTGTGATGCAGGGATTAATACCTTTCATCACACTCCAAGCAGGGAGTGGTTTGAAACAGATGCAGTGTTGCGTGTTAGTTTGGGAAATTTTCTCTTCTTCACCATCTTCGCTGTTATGATGGTTGGTGTGAAAACTCAGAGAGATCCCCGTGATGGTTTGCACCATGGTGGATGGATGATGAAAATTATATGCTGGTGCCTTTTGGTCATCTTTATGTTTTTCTTACCAAATGAGATTATTAACTTTTATGGTAAGTCCTATGTTTGTGTGTTTGTTTTCTTCAGGGGTTTGTTGTATCCCACAAAATCTTAAAACCTTAACTGGCTGTGTTAAGATTGACAGGATCCTGGTCACTTGATATTTATTTTCCTTTTATGCAAAATGCTTTGGTAAATTGCACTTTATTATCATACTTAGAGAATAAGATGCATGCTAATAACAGTTAATTTTTCTTATTTTATGACATTATTTTATACTATCAAATATTTCTTGGCGGCGGATTAAATAGTCAACCTGTTTAGTTATCAAGATCCGTAATAAAACAACTTTCTGGCTGCCTTTACTGTTTTTTTTTTTTTTGAGACTCTTTACTGTGCAGCATGGATGAACGATAGTAGTGTGTTGGTTTTGCTTTTCATTTTCTTAACCCCCAAATTAGCTAGAAGCATGTTTGATCAGCTCATCCCTAGTTTCCTATCGTTTGATACTATTAATATTATAAACTTGGAGCTAATACAAGCACAAACACTATGATAGAAATTAAATTTATCTGCATTGTGATTTAGTATAATCCTAACTTCCTAATTCCTATCTTTCCAATATAATATATATATTTATATAATGTATTTGACTGTGTGTTTAGCTTATGGTTACCATTTTGTTTGCAGAGACAATTTCAAAGTTTGGCTCCGGATTATTTCTTCTTGTTCAAGTTGTGCTTCTGTTGGATTTCGTTCACAGATGGAATGACACATGGGTTGGCTATGATGAGCGATTCTGGTTAGTTTAGGACTATTGGTTTTTTGTTCTTTTTATTTCAGCGAGTTATTTCTTACCTTTTCCCTTTTTTTTTTCTTACTCTGGCTATTCTTCTTTCTTTTCGGGCATTGGGCATTGGTATAAGAAATGATAAATCATGACTACTTTACGAGAAATAAAGACCTTAGTAATTAAGATAAATAACCAAACAATTGTGATATTTTCTGCACAGTTTGCAAGTTAAAACCATAACCTCTTTACCAACCAAAACTTTATTTTTCTGAACAATTGTGTATAGTTTATTTATTTATTACTTGCGTTTGTTTGTTTGTGGCTTTAGTAAAATTTTTTCTTTCAAATGCAGGTTCATTGCTTTGTTTGTTGTTTCACTATTTTGTTATTTGGCGAGCTTTGTTTTTTCTGGACTTCTCTTCCACTGGTTCACACCATCTGGACATGACTGTGGTCTCAACACCTTCTTCATTGTTATGACTTTGATTTCAGTGTTTGTCTTCGCTATAGTAGCACTGCACCCTGCTGTAAGTTTATAGTTGATGACTTGGTCACCTTGACACTTGTTCAGATCTGAAAGATTAATGTGTTACAGTTTACCCCTTTGGTTCAAAGCCTTGCAAATTTATGTTTCTTCTTGTTGTGTATAGATTTTTATCAAAGCTTTGTGTATTGATTGCACATGAATGATGAATATTGTAAGGATCTTGACTATATTTATCCTTTCCTGATGTGGTTTTCTGATGAAAACAGGTAAACGGTAGCATTTTGCCAGCATCAGTCCTATCTGTGTATTGCACATACCTCTGCTACAGTGCACTTTCCAGTGAACCTAGGGATTACGAGTGCAATGGCCTCCACAAGCATTCTAAAGCAGTTTCTACTGGGACATTGACTCTTGGACTGTGTACAACTGTTCTATCCGTTGTATATTCAGCTGTTCGTGCAGGATCTTCTACTACTCTTCTCTCTCCACCAGGCTCACCTCGTGCTGGTAAGTTTTAGCTGTTTGAATCATTGGAAGACAACTTGCTCTCTTAGTCTTCTGCCTATTCGTGTTGTTATGATAGTACTGTGCAGTCCAGATATTTTGTTTTTCCCACTGTTCTAATTAAGATTATCAAATATGAACTTCATTCTTTATGTATATTTGCTCTTCTGTTGAAATTTGACTTGTGGTTTTCCATGTGAGAAAAGGTTCTGAGAAGCCTCTGCTTCCACTGGACAAGGCAGCCGAGCATGAAGAGAAAGAGAAGTCTAAGCCAGTATCATACTCGTATTCATTCTTCCACCTTATTTTCTCTCTGGCTAGTATGTATTCGGCAATGCTTCTGACCGGGTGGTCGACCTCAGTTGGTGCGAGCGGGAAGTTGGTTGATGTCGGATGGCCATCTGTGTGGGTAAGGATTATAACTGGTTGGGTAACTGCAGCTCTGTACATCTGGTCTCTCATTGCACCTATTATGTTCCCAGAGAGGGAGTTCTAAACCCTTGTTTGTAAACAAACCGTGGAATTTGGTACTTTGCTTACGCTTGTCTATTTTATACTTTGTTTTGCTGTAATTTTGGATAAATTTCGTAGTGCTATGTAAATAAAATGGTTATGGGGAATGACTGAACTGTGACAGTTGTGTGTTGATCATATATTTCCTAAATGTACTAATATGTTGACAATTGTGTGCTGAGTCTCAATGAAGAAAACTCTTTTGGGTTTTGATGGGAAATATGAGATTGGGTGGCCACTATTTCAATATTGGCCTACTTATTTCGTAATTATATAATTAAAGATAATTTAGGGTCTTAATTATATTTTCTAATTCTCTTAACTCTTGTAATTACGAAGTATAGTATTAAATTTACAGCTTTTTTTTTATTTTTATTTTTTTTATTTTTATACTTCAAAATATATATTTTTTTTTTTTTTTTTTTTTTTTTTTTTTTTTTTTTTGCATTTTTACAGAATTTTACATTGAAACTTCTATTGCAACTAAATCTAAATTGTCACTAAAATTCGTATAGCAACCTACATAAAATCACCAGATAAATTACATGAGAAATTCAAACTGTAATTTTTTAAAAACATTAAAAAATAGTATATGAGGTAATTTTTCTTATTATTTTTGTGTTATTATTAATTTATAAATAATTACAAAATACTAATTTACATATTGGCAAATAAATTGTAATTAGTATTTACACAACTTTTAAATACGTTCTATAGAGAGATTATTGTTTAATATTTTATATTGTTATTCGTATATTCCATTTTTTTCCCACTAACTGGTTATACAATACCAGTCTAGTTCGAAAACGGGTCAATTACCACAAAGCTATCTGGAGCTCAACCATAGTGCCAAAACACAGATTTATCCTTTGACAGGTGGTTAACTCTCATCTGCTCACAAGGGACAAGTTGGTTCGATTTCAGATTGAGCTAAGTTCTACCTTGTGCCCCATGTGTGAAGATGCCTTGGAAACCCATGAGCATATTTTCTTTTCTTGTGAGTTGTCGACCAGGGTTCTTGATTTGGTTTTCAATTGGATGGGATATAAAGGGTGGCCAACTGATTATGCAGGTTGGTGTATTTGGTTAGCTTTGCGAGGGAATGGCTCTTTGCACAGGATCAATGCTTTTATTTTGGCAGCTGTGGTTTATAATATCTGGCTCAATAGAAACAGATGTATCTTTAATGGCTTCTCTAAATCAGTTTGTGGTGTAGTGAATGATGTAAAGAATGCTGTAAAATATAGATTACAAATTGTGAACACTAGAAAGCTAATTACTCTTGAGAAAAGATATATGTCAAAGTTGCAAAGTAGTTAGTTCTAGTGTTGTTGGGTCTGTTGCTCCTTGTTAGGAGTTTGTGTTTGGGTCTTGTTTTGTTTATTGGTGGTTGTATTTGCTCAGTTGATTAATGAAGTTCTTCTTTCTTGATCAAAAAAAAAAAAAAGTTTATAAGTTATCTGTTGAATCTTATCCAAAGTAAACTTGAGACGCACTAATTAACTTACTAAACAAACGATCAAGAGAAACAATACGAATAATTCTTTATAAAAACTATCACAGAAGAGTTTTATGGGATAATTCTCATATTGATGATTTGAATAGAAAAATGAAAACCAAATTTAGGCCTCTTAAGCTTTATAGTCAAAGAAAATGAGACTTTATATGAAATTCCAATAACCAATCTTTATAATGGATGAATGATTTAATAGAATGATTATTTGTTTTGAGGCAGATTACAAATTCTGCATTTTAAAGCTAGATCAAACTATTAAATCATGTAGACACAAAAGTTTCAAGTCATTTCTTATTAAGGAGGTACTAAACAAGAAAATCTCAATGAAAACAACAACAAAGTAAACCATAATATCCTTATTATCTTAAAAAGACAAAAAAAAAAAGGAAAAAAAAAGATTCTTTGCCACATAATTACATTGTCCTCAACAAAATTACAGGCGGCCGAAGACACAATCTTTTCATCCAAGCAAGCAATGATAGCTGCAATTATAAATTTCATAAATCAGCCAAAATACAAAAATTAATATATACTCAATCATATTTAAAATTAATTTATTGTTCATATTCATCGAAGTACATGAAATTACTTCATTTTAAGATCTTGTTGGAGGTTATGAGGTCCTTAGTCACAGGTCTACTCTACTTAGCCTTAAAACTGTCTCTGGTTATGCATGTTGAATCATAAGACTAATACATTCATTTTGAAGACTATACACTTATTGAAGTTACATTAACATCATTCTCCAAATTCTCCCAAGAGTATCATAATTATATACAAATTTACTAAAGCATCTCATCTCTCATGAAATCAAATTATATACTATTTATCTATTGCTTAATTACTATGTATCAACAATCACAGCTATTGTTTAAGTGTCTTAGAGTTAGTTAGGAGTTAGTTTTGCCAGCTGTATGAATTAGTTAGAGTTTGTTATTTTGGTTGTTAGTCTGTTGCACAGTCTTCTGGTATATACCAGATTGTATATAAAGCTTTGCTCTTGTACTCTGAATTCAATTAATGGAAATTACATAGAGTTGTTCATTCTTTTTCTCTGTTTTATAATATGGTATCAGAGCTGGACTCTGTGTAAACTCCATTCTTGTCTTCTTCTTTCTTCCTTTTTCTTCCATGGCTCGAGGTGGAGGAGCTCACACTCGAAGCTCTACTGAAAATTCAAATCGTTTCTCAGCTTTGGATCCTGGTGGCCGATCCTTTTCTGATGATGCTAAAAATCCTTATTTTCTGTCGAATAGCGATCATCCTGGAGCTAGTTTAGTTCCTAAGATCCTTAATGGATGTGAGAATTACAGTTCATGGCATAGAGCTATGACTGTTGCATTGATTGCGAGAAACACGCTGAAGTTCATCAATGGCAAGATTCCTGAACCAGAAGAAGACGATGACGATTTTGAGCTGTGGCATCGATGTAACAGCACCGTGATATCTTGGATTCTTCATGCTATGTCGAGTGAAATTGCAGAGAGCATCATGTACATGGAGAATGCTACGACGATATGGACGAATCTGGAAGAGAGATTCAATCAGAAAAATGCCCCACGTGTTTTCGAAGCGATCAGAACCAAACAATCTTTGGCTCAAGGAACCAACACTGTCACTAATTACTTCACTCGCCTCAAAAGCCTTTGGGATCTCATTCAAGAATATCGACCTCAACCGGCTTGTACCTGTGGAGCTTTAAAGACTTTTCAAGAACATCAAGAGGAGGATCGTGTTCTTGAATTTCTGGTAGGATTGAATGAATCCTACAGTGCTGCTCGATCGCAAATTCTGATGCAGGAGCCTCTTCCAAACATTAATAGAGCTTATGCCTCTATTATCCAGGAGGAGAGACAGAGATCTCTAACTAATGCACCTCAATCCATGCCTTCCTCACCTGATGCTGAGAAATCTATAGGCGATTCGAGTTCTGGCCAATTTGCTGGCAGTGTTCAGCCTTTCAAGCCTAAAACAGTGTGTCACCATTGTGGTGTTGCTGGTCACGTCATGTCGAAGGGTTATAGATTGCACGGGTATCCCCCTGGCCACAAATTGTATGGAAAGTTTCCAAATCGGAATGCTGAATCGACTGGAAATTGCAATGTTAAGCCATCTGCTGCCAATGTTGAAGGTAATTCTGGAGGAAATGAAAGTAACAGTGGAGATGCTATGCAAGGAGATCAAGATCTGGTGTCAAGCTTGAGTGTTATGCAGTGTCAAAAGCTAATGGCCTTACTGTCTCAAAGAACTTCAGAGCTCCATTCAGCACCAAAGCAGGAAACTCCACTCGTCTCTCATTTCTCTGGTGAGAATTCTTTCCTTTCTAAAACTAGATGGATTATTGATACCGGTGCTACGCACCATGTCTGTTGTGACAGAAAATTGTTTCATAACCTTCATGTTGATAATTCTATTACTCATGTCAGGTTATCCCATGGTGGTAGTATCAAAGTTGAAGGTATTGGTGATGTTAACATTTTTCCTAATTTGCCTCTGCATAATGTCCTTTATGTTCCTGCATTTCAACATAATTTGTTGTCTGTTTCCACACTAACAGATACTGCTGCTTATTCATTTTTCTTTCATGATAAAAAATGTGACATTCAGGATAATTCGAAGAGGCAAATGATTGGGATGGGTGAAAAGATTGGCAAGCTTTATTACATTCATTGTGATCCCAAAAACAGTGTACCTTTTATCTTTTCCTTGTCTGATTCTAGAATAAGTGACCAAATTGTTTGGCACTATAGAATGGGGCATCCTAGTTGTATCAAAAACCATTCTATGAATAAAACTTTGCAATTTTACAATGATTCCATTCCTGATTTTCATTGTTCTGTGTGCCATTATGCTAAACAAAAAAGGCTTCCCTTTGTTTCTCATAATAATATTGCAGCTCATAATTTTGACCTCATTCATATAGACATATGGGGGCCTTTCAATACACCTACTCTTGCTGGTTGTAGGTATTTTATCACCATTGTTGATGATCATTCTAGGTACACATGGGTTAACTTCATTAAAACCAAATCCGAAGCTCAAACAACCATTCCTAGGTTCTTGCAGCTTATCAAGACACAATATGGGGTTCAAATTAAAGGGATTAGGTTTGATAATGCGAAGGAACTTCAATTCCCTGAGTTGTTTAGTTCCTTAGGCATAGTTCATTATCACTCTTGTGTTCAAAGGCCCCAACAAAATTCAGTAGTGGAGAGGAAACATCAACACTTATTGAATGTTGCTAGGGCCTTGCTTTTCCAATCCTATATACCTCTTTCTTATTGGGATGAATGTGTAGGGACTGCTGCCTACCTAATTAATCGAATCCCTACACCAAATCTCAAATTTAAAACCCCTTTTGAAGTCCTTAAATCAAAAAAACCAGCATATGATCATTTGAGAACTTTTGGTTGTCTTGCCCATGCTTTAACACTTATCACTTCTAGGTCTAAGTTCTCACCTAGGGCTGTTCCTTGCATATTTTTGGGGTATCCTATTGGTATAAAAGCTTATAAACTTTTAGATCTAAATACCAATAGAATTTTCTATTCTAGGGATGTTGTTTTTCATGAGACTATTTTCCCTTTTGTTGACTCTAGCAGCTTGCCTCTTGAATATCAAAGCTTCTTTTCCTTGCCCCAGTCTTCTATTGATCATGAATTTCCATCTCACTCTTCTCCTCCTACTGCTACTGATTCCATTCATCAAGATAGGTCTGAACCAATTATCACTGCTGCTTCTCCACCTCTTCCTCCCAGCAGACCTGTTAGGAACATCACCAAGCCATCTTATTTGAATGACTATCACTGTTTTCTGTCCTCTAATAATTTGTCTGTTGCTTCTCAGGACAGTAGGCCAGTCACTGCATATCCTCTACACCAGGTGCTTGATTACTCCAAACTTTCTTCAAAATTCAAGGCTCTGGTGCTTGCCATTTCAACCATGCAGGAACCTATTAGTTTTTAGCAAGCAAAAGGAATCCCAGTCTGGGACAATGCCATGGACTCTGAGATAGAAGCTTTGGAGAAGAATGAGACATGGATTGTGGTTCCTCTTCCCCCAGATCAACATGTCATTGGTTGTAAGTGGGTCTACAAGATAAAATTGAATGCTGATGGTTCTATTGAGAGGCACAATGCTAGGCTTGTTGCCAAAGGATATAATCAACTAGAAGGGGTAGATTACTTTGAAACATTTGCACCTGTTGCAAAGCTTGTGACAGTAAAGCTAATCTTGGCCCTTGCTGCTATTAAAGGTTGGTTTCTACATCAACTTGATGTGAACAATACTTTTCTCCATGGAGATTTGCATGAGGATATCTATATGACTCTACCTACAGGGTATAGTCATAAGGGGGAGACACCATTGCCACCTAATGCAGTGTGCAAACTTAAGAAATCACTGTATGGATTGAAACAAGCATCCAGGTAGTGGTTTGAAAAGTTTTCTACTGGATTGCTAGAAGAAGGGTTCTCACACTCTGCAACTGACCATTCCATGTTTATGAGATACTCTTCCTCTAGCATCATTATACTATTGGTTTATGTTGATGATGTTATTATTGCAAGTAATAACATCACTGACTTAAACACTTTAAAAATCAGGTTGCATAACAGGTTCAAGCTCAAGGATCTTGGAGATCTAAAATATTTCATTGGCTTGGAAGTGGCAAGGTCTAACAAGAGCATTTTCATTTCTCAAAGAGCTTATGCTCTACAACTACTTCAAGACCTTGGCTATCTGGGAAGTAAACCTGTTGAGACACCTATGGAACCAAACCTGAAGCTGTCACAGTTTGGGGAAGACAAGTTTGCTGATAAACCAGCCGATTGCTCTTTGTACAGAAAAATAATTGGGAAGCTGCAATATCTTGTGATCACTAGGCCTGACTTGGCTTACTCAGTTAACAAGCTAAGTAGTTCCTATCTTTGCCTAAAGCCAAGCACTTGCAGGCTGCCCAAAGGATATTACAATATGTAAAATCCACTCCTGGACAGGGAATTTTCTTCTATGCTGCATCAGAGATCAAGTTAAGGGCATACACTGATGCAGATTGGGCTGCCTGTGTTGATACTAGAAGATCTACAAGTGGTTTTTGCATTTTTCTTGGAAGCTCGGCCATATCTTGGAAAAGCAAAAAGCAACAAACCGTTTCAAGATCTTCTGCAGAAGCTGAATATAGGGCCATGGCTAACACTACAAGTGAGCTAATTTGGTTGCTTTCACTACTTCAAGAGATGAGGATTGAACATGAGGGACCAACAATCATGTACTGTGATAATAAGGCAGCTCAACATATTGCAGCCAACCCAGTCTTCCATGAGAGAACAAAGCATATTGACATAGACTGTCACTTGGTAAGGGAGAAGGTGCAACAAGGCATTGTCAAAAGTGATCATGTTTCATCAAAGGATCAGGTTGCAGATATTCTAACTAAAGCTTTGTTTCCTAATCAATTCAAGACACTTAAAGACAAGATGGGATTGGTAAACATTTACCATCCATTTTGAGGGGGAGTATCAACAATCACAGCTATTGTTTAAGTGTCTTAGAGTTAGTTAGGAGTTAGTTTTGCCAGCTGTATGAATTAGTTAGAGTTTGTTATTTTGGTTGTTAGTCTGTTGCACAGTCTTCTAGTATATATCAGATTGTATATAAAGCTTTGCTCTTGTACTTTGAATTCAATTAATGGAAATTACACAGAGTTGTTCATTCTTTTTCTCTGTTTTGTAATACTATGCTAGTAATACATACCGGTATATAAAGTAGCTTAATTATAAACTGCACAGGAGAATTTCCCTCTTCACAAAACAATAATCAAATGATTATAACTACCTTTCTCTTAATAATACTTAACCAAATTACTACCCTACTAATTAAAGATACAAATCAAACAATAAGGAAAATACAACTAGCAACTACTTCTTATTACTTGTGGCCTATTCCAATGCCTGAACGTGTTAGCCATATAATATAGAGATAGAATGGTTCATAGACAATTATTTGAAGGGCTTTTTTCATAAATGTACAACAAAAAAAAAATAATTACAAAAAATGTGCAAAAAAACATTATTTTAAAAATTTATACATTTTGAAAACTTATTACATGAAACCATACATTTTAAATGTGTTTATTAAACCTCAAAATAAACAATTTCGTAAAATTAATTAAACAGTTTTATAAAAATAAACAAGTTAAATATTTTTTTATTAAAAGATAAATGTTTATTATCTATTTTAGTATGAATTATTATAATTTAATAAGATTTTTTTAATAAAATACAATATCAAAATTATAAACATTAATGTATATAAATATAAATCAATACTTAAAATTACTAAAAATAAACATGACACGTAAAGTGTTTTTATAAACATATGGGAATATTATTATTTTGTTTATTAAAGTAGTATGTTTAATAAATAGAAAACAAAATAAACATATATATACAAAGTATTTTATATTATTAGTATGTTTATTATAATTGTAAACATAAAAATAGACATAGTCAATTTATACTATACTAAAATAAGTATATTTTATTTCTATTGTTTCTATATATTGATTATTTTCTAATGAGTTAGTGAACGCGTTTTTTATTGAAGTATAATTCTTACATTAAAAATTAAATAAACAAACATAACTTTATAAATACCAAAAATTATTTAATTAAAAAAAATAAACACGACACAATTAATAAACAAAGAAAAAGATAAAGATAAACAATTATATATATTATTTATTTTCTAAAAAATTACTAAAAAAATAAACATAACACACGTAGAGTGATATAATAAACTTATGTGAATATTATTATTTTGTTTATTAAATTAGTATGTTTAATTAATAGAAAATAAAATAAATACATATATAAAATATTTTATATTATTAGTATATTTATTATAATTGTAAACATAAAAATAAACATAGCCAATAAACACATATATAAAATGTTTTATATTATTAGTATGTTTATTATAATTCTAAACATAAAAATAAACATAACCAATATTACCATATATATACTAATCAATAATTATTACCATATATATATTATAATAAAAATTGAAAAAAAGTTTTTAATTATATATAAAAGTGTATGAGAAAATGATAATAAGTTTTTTTGCACATATTTTGTAATTAATTAAAATAATGTATACAAAATTGTAAAATGCCCTTATTTGAAAGCCTTTCATTTCAAATTAATAATATAAATTTTACCATTTTTTTTTAATTGAGACTTCTACAAAATAAAATTAAATATAGAAAAATTATGTATTAGTACTACTATAAGAAATGAAAAATAAATTAAAATAAAAATATAATATCTATAAACTGTTCACAAGTTACACGTGATTATGTGATCATGATCCTTTATAATTGACTAAAATTTAAACACAAGTTATTAATTTTTTTTTTGAAATAATATTAATTTCATAGAATTAAATATGTAGTATTCTGGCAAAGGATTTTGAAAAAAAGTAATGAATATTTGTTCCAAAAAAAAAAAAAACATTGGGTATGGTTTTTCTAAAAAATGTTTGAAATAGGTAACTTTATATTGCGTTGTTTTGTCCTGTAATGATATATTATAGACATAAATTACACACAAAGACACTCACACATATGGTAAACTTACTCGACAACAATATAATTATAAGGGATTTTTTCTATAATAAACTGAAAATGAAAAAAATTTACATTTATGACCTACATAGAGAAAATAAACAAAAATAGAAACTAAAAGTTGTTATTTACAAAAATACCTGCCAAAAAAAAAACAGAGGGGATCCTCCTTCTTCGTGACCCAGCTGTAGAACCCCAACAACCATTTTCAACCATTTTCATTCCAAAACTAGGAAAATCATATCTAAAAAAATGTAGATCTCAAAGAAAAACTACTCAGATCCCGAAAATCCAAATACAAAAAGGGATAAAAAATTATCCAACCTCCATTGTTGTACAAAAAAAAAAAAAAACTCAAAAACAACATTCAGTCAAAAGCCCAACGTGTTCAGAGGAGAAGAATAAAGCTTCTAAAGACATAAATAAATAACATAAAAGAAATACAACTAAAAAACTACAGCAATAGATGAACAGGGACCGTGACATCATAATCAACCATACAACAACCATACAACAACCAGAAAACAACAAAGAAAAAACTACAGCAATAGATGAATATAAAAACAACTAAAAAAAAACTCAATAACAACACAAAAATAACATCAATAAAAATACATAAAAGAAATACAACAACCAAAGAAATACATAAAAACTCCATAGATGAATACAAACAATTGTATCAGTTCAAGACGATACATTTTTTCTAGGAACAGGGACCGTGACATCATAATCAACCATACAACAACCAGAAAACAACAAAGAAAAAACTACAGCAATAGATGAATATAAAAACAACTAAAAAAAAACCCACTTCAAATTCTCAAAACAGTCTCCAAAGAAGGTGACAAACACATTCACACAAAAGAAAAAGAAAAAGAAAAAGAAAGAGAAAGAGAAAAAAAAAAAAAACCCAGTTCAAATCTGTCAAACGCGGATAATAAAAAGATCAACTAGATTAGAATTTAGACCCAGACAGAAGAAGTCTTCGTTTCTTTTCTTTTCTTTCTAAAACAAACACTTTGATACTGATATAGAATACCCATGAAAAAAGAAGGAAACTTTACATGGAAAATATAAGGAGCTCGGCCTGAAAAATTAGCAACATAAAATGAAGAAGAAGAAAAAGAAGAGAGAGAGGAAGTTGATGTTAACCCAAAAGCTGAAACTGTGTAGAGGTTTTAGTGTATTAATCCAAAGACCTCCTTCTTCTCCTTCTTCTTCTCCTTTCGAATTTTGGTTTGATGTAGAAATAAAGAGAGACACAACCCACTACTCTCTATGTTGGTTTGAACCGAATTTGAGAGATATAGAGTAAGCTCCATAGCTCCGTGGAAAGAGAGGTGTTTTTGTGACTAAGGTGGAGTTGGATTTTGGTTTTTTTAGATGGTGAGCTCTGGAGAACAAAGGAAAGAGAAACAGAGAAAAAAAAAAAAAAAAAAAAAGAAGAAGAATATGGCAGATATGGAGGAGGTGGAGTGTAAGAATGGATAAATGAAAAATTTCAAAAAAAAAAAAAATAAGAAAGGAGTTATGAGGTGGCGTGCGTGTATGTGTGTAAGGAAGAAGGGAAAAAGTAAAATTGTAATTATTAAACTTTTTGAAAAGTAAAATTGAAAAATGTAAAAGTTAAAAAAGTTTAAAAAACCGTGTATGGATAAAAATGTAAAAAAGGTGTCAATTTTGACATGAGGTGTAAAAATCTCTAATTATAATAATCATAAGCTAATAAATGAATTGAAATCGTAAAGAATACTCTATTATACTTATAGAGAATGAGCTAAAAACAAAGAAGTAATTAAGGTCTTAATTATATTTTCTAATTCTCCTAACTCTTGTAATTACCAAGTACAGATTTACACAATTTATTTTGGGAAAAAAACAGAAAAATACAAAAAAGAAAAAAAAAATTTACAAAAATACTTTGGTCGGCCCATTAAACATTTATACAGTCCACATACAAATATTTACAAAAATACCACATGCACTAAGCCTTCAGCTGTACAGAGCGAACCATGAAGATGAAAATACGCGCTCGTTTCAAAACCGCAAAACAACCAAAACGAGGAAAATACAACTATTAATTCTGGCGAAATCAACTGGAAAAGAAGACCTGCAATGATCTAAACTTAAAATGACGAAAAAAAATCAGAAAAACTGTAAAGAAACTGAAATTACACATTTGTTTTCTGTTTTATTCGATCAAAACAACTCCCCCTAATATCGAAATCCAGATTCATGAAATGTAGATCTGTAACAAACAGATCTGGAGCTCCCACCAAATCCAAAACAATGTATGATGTGAAAAATTTTAAAAAAACCTCATGAATAATACATCTACATTATATACAGTTACATTTTGATTGATTACTGGTTTCCAATATAAATATATTTTTTTTTAAAATAAAATAAGAAGAGTAAAATCGAATTAAGGTACAACCAGTTATGTATAAGTCTGTTTATTTTTTGTTTTGGTTACTGTTGCTCCAAAATTCGCCCAAAATACGTGGACCAGTCGAGAGGGGACACGTGGATCAGATAACTTGGAAAGATTTGCTAAGTCTTTTTATGCCACCAGGAAGCGCTATTAGCATGGGTCCCGGAGGAGACACCCGGAGTACAAGGTACTCCAGGAAGCTAACATAGCATGAAGGCTCTCCGGGATGTGTCAGGTCTCTCCCGAGAAATCAAGTCGCATTTAATGCTGCATGGGAGGAAGCGTGTTGGGACTGTAACACGCAATAAAGTCTGACGGCACAACCCCCGAACAGCAGCGCTACAGTAATGATCATTTAAGTCTAGCGACGGCTACTCTGCGAAGAGTCACGTCAATCATAAGACAAAAAGGACATTCTCCATAAAAACCCTACAGCACCTAGGGATTTGACCATGCATCACCCATGGTATATTCATCGGAAATGCCCAACTTTATGGATACTTACAGACACATGTGTAAGAACAATCCTAGGGATTACCCCACCAAAACACTATAAATACCCCCTCAAAGCTCATTTAATGGGGTCGAGAATCTTGGTTGCAAAAGAGCAAGAAGAGAAAAAACTCACCAAGAACATTCTCTGTATTGAAGAGAAAAACATTCTCTCAAGTGTAGAATCTGTATTAAATACATCCATTAATAGCAGTGGCTCGTGGACTAAGGCTCATTAACGCCCCAACCACGTAAAAAGTCTTCATCTCACTTTCTTACAGCTCCTTATTATAATTATATTTTAATAGTTGCCGAAAACCTCGGTCAACATTTTGGTGCTTTCATTGAGAGCTGAGGAAAGCTGCTTCACAATAAGCATTTAACTTCACGACAATGGTGGAGACAAGAGCTACACGTCATCCTCGCCCTCTAGAAGACGCTCAAGATCCCAATGAGGAAGATGTAGCCTCAAGGGCAGCAGAGGAGTCCGAGGAAGAAGAAGAAGAAATAGTTCCCGATGAAAACTACGAGGAACACCTCGACGAGTATGCCTATGACGGAGGAAGCTACTCGGAGCTGGTGCTCCTTAGACAAAAAGTTATCGATCATGAAGCTGAGATCGAAGCTCAGAAAGCGCAAAATCAAAAAATGCAGGAAGTGATGCTAGCCATGGAGAAAGCCATGGAGGCAGCTGGTATTCACGTGCATCCCAAGGCGATGGCCGCTGGACTCGACGGGGAGCCAGCAACGTCTTCGCCTAATTCCCAGCAGCAAAGGCCTAGGGAACCTAGCCGTATAAGGCACCCTGCTGAGGAAAACCAAACAAAAAACCCTACTTCTGCCCCTGGTCGAAAGAAAAAGGTGCAGGATCCGCGAAAGGTCCGCTCGGATTTCCCTAAAGGGAAAGGTCCGCAGAGGGGCAAGCCCCAAAGAGGGAGTCTTGGCCCTCAGGATCGAGGGGACCGGAAAAGCGTTTCCGTGCACCAAGAACCAAGGGGTAGAGGAAGAGGAGGACAGAGATGTCCACCCATTGATCTGAGAAATCAAATCAATGGGAATCAAGGTGACCTCCGGGATCACCTTGACCAAAAAAGATACAGGCCCGTAGTCTCCTCGGGTACTGTAAACGAAGGGATTATGGCAGAACTTGCCATACTTCGAAAAGATATTGCTCGAGTCTCCCGGAGGCAGAAGGGAGATGACTCCGACTCAGACAGTGAGGATCGGGAGCCTTGTGCCAAACATATCTTGGAGGCGGAGCTCCCTAAAAACTTCAAAATGCCCGAAATGGCAGCATATACTGGGAACTCCGACCCCAGTGATCACTTGTCACGGTTCAACCGGGTCATGACAGTCATGCGGGTCAGCAATGACGCCAAATGCTTATGCTTCCCCCTCACTTTGAGCGGATCGGCAGAGGAATGGTTCAAGAAATTGGAACCAGGATCGGTGGGTTGTTGGAACAAACTCCAAACCAACTTCCGGAGACAGTTTGTCGCTGCCAGGAAAGTCAACTTGGAGGTTAGTGCCTTGACCAACATCAAGCAACTGCCCACCGAGACCTTGAAGAATTCCATCAAGAGGTTCCGAGAGGAAGCCTCGAAGACCAAGAAGGTCGACGACGGACAACAGCTTGCGCTTCTCCAAGCAGGAATCCGCACTGGGACTCCCTTCTGGAACGAATTACAGCAAGAAGGCGCTGCTAGCCTTCAGGACTTCCAGAAGCGAGTCCAGAAATATATTAATCTCGAAGAAGCCCAGATCGTGGCTTACGGAGGCTATTATCCCACCGGGATAGCGGGATACATGCCAGGAGTATCGCCCTCGGGTACTGTCCCGACCGCGACCCCTCCGGTAAGTGGCATACAGTTCTCTGCTACTCCCGGATACAGCCAGGGCCAAGCTTTGCCCCCGGCATCTTCCCATTACGGCAACCCGTCCGGGGTGAATGGACGGACTCCTTCACAAGCCGCCCCGACCGCTAGCTTAACAGGCCCTACCCAGGGGTCGAGGAGCAAAAGGTCTTCCAAAGGCAGCACCCGAACGGGAGAGAAGCGCCAAAAGAAGGGGTACACACCCCAATACACCCAGTACACAGAGCTCACGGACTCTCAGGAACGTGTGTATTTTGCCACAAGGCAGAATACGCACTACCGGAGACCACAGCCATTGTACAAAGACAGCTCCCGGAGAGATCCGAGTAAAAGGTGCGAGTACCACAACGACATTGGTCACAGCACCAATGAGTGTAAAAATCTCAAAGACGAGATTGAGAACTTGATCCGTTTGGGCCACCTCTATGAGTGGATCAAAAATAGGTTGCCCCACCTTAATCCAGGGCAGGTGGCAGGGGGTATGCTTCGGGAACACCGGGGGTACGGCGGGAGTATTGCCTCCGAGCTGCTCCCGCAGGTGACACCCGGCATATGCCGGACTACCGCCCCGGCCTAATGGACGGGTAGCCATGATCTCTGGAGGTCCCCATATCGGAGGAAACACTCGCAAGGAGCGAAAGAGATATGCCGAGGCTGCAAGACACAGTGAGGTGTGGGAGGTCACTCAACTCCCGGCTCAAAGGCCTCGGCTAATGGACCAACCCATAACGTTCACGGAAGAAGACACCAAGGCGGTGCGTTTTCCTCATCACGACCCGCTGGTCATAGAGACCCCCATCGCAAATAAGGTGGTGGCCAGGGTCCTGATTGACAACGGGAGTTCCGTGAACTTGCTCTTCAAAGAAGCCTTCACTGCGATAGGGTTGACCGACCGGGACCTCTCGCCTAGTGGATCGCAGCTCACAGGGTTTAACGGGACGACGCTAATCCCGATGGGAAAAGTCAGGCTCCCGGTTACCCTGTGCCCCGATACCCCCCAAAGCACATTCAAGTATTGCACCTTCGTGGTGGTAGACTGTCCAACAGCCTACAACGCAATCTTAGGCCGACCGGCCCTCGTCGACTTTGGTGCAATAACCTCAATCCGACATCTATGCCTAAAATTCCCTACCCAGGAAGCCGGAGTCGGAACGGTGAGGGGGAATCAAGGAGAGGCCAGGCAATGTTACAATGTTGCCACCCACTTGCCAATACTCATGGTCCGGGGGCCCCCTGAGATAGAGAAAGCTGAAGAGGACGAGTTGGATCCTCGCATAGGGTCCGAAAGGGTCGTAGAACCAATGGAGGACGTCGAAGAAATACCAGTGTGCGACGACGACTCCACTAAAGTACTCCGGATAGGGAGGAGCCTGGATACGGAGGAAAAAGATAAAATAATAAAAACACTGAAGGGCGCCATCGACATTTTCGCATGGCGCCAAGAGGACATGACCGGCATCAGCCCTCATGTCATCACCCATGTACTCAACGTCAACCCGGACATGCCCCCTGTACAGCAAAAGAGACGCCCGCTCGACTCGGTGAAAGCCGAGGCCTTAGAGAAAGAGGTGGACAAACTTTTGTCCAATGGCATGATCCGCGACGTATACTATCCGGAATGGCTGGCCAATCCGGTCCTGGTGCCCAAGCCGAACGGGACTTGGCGGGTTTGTATAGATTTCACAGATCTAAACAAAGCCTGCCCAAAGGACTGCTTTCCGCTGCCCAGGATCGACCAGATGGTAGACGCCACGTCCGGATTTAAACTGTTGTCTTTCATGGATGCCTATGGGGGGTACAACCAAATAAAAATGCATACGGCAGACCAGGAGTGCACTAGCTTCAGGACCGATAAGGGGGTATACTGTTACCTAGTCATGCCTTTCGGACTGAAAAACACCCGGAGCAACCTATCAAAGAATGGTTAACCGGATGTTTAAAAGCCTCCTGGGACGAAACATGGAAGTATATGTAGACGACATGCTCGTCAAATCCAAAGCATGCAACAGCCATGCAAACGACTTAGAGGAATGTTTCGAAGTCGTCCGGAGATACGGCATGAAGCTCAATCCGAAAAAATGCACCTTCGGGGTCAAGTCGGGAAAATTCTTGGGCTTCATAGTCAGCCAAAGGGGGATCGAGGCAAACCCAGAGAAAATCCAAGCTCTCCTGGACATGCCATCCCCCAAGAAACATAAGGACGTGCAGAGTTTGACCGGAAAGGTAGCCGCACTGAGCCGCTTTATCTCACGGTCCACGGACAAGTGCATACCCTTCTTCAACATACTGAAGAAATGCCAAAAGTTCGAATGGACAGACGAATGCGAGGAGGCATTCAAAAGGTTAAAAGACCACATGGCCAAACCTCCTGTCCTATCAAAACCCGTCCTTGGAGAAGACTTGTTTCTTTACTTGGCCGTCTCCGAGCATGCGGTCAGTCTTGCCCGGTCGGGAGGAAGAAAAATTCAGCACCCCGTGTACTATGTTAGTAAGCGCATGGTAGGGGCCGAGACAAGGTACCGGTTATTGAAAAATTAGTATTACGCCTCCCGATGGCATCAAGGAAGTTGAGACCATACTTCCAAGCCCATCCGATCGAATCTTGACCAATCATCCACTCGGCAAGTTCTCCGTAAGCCCGAAGCATCCGGAAGGCTCCTCAAGTGGGCGATGGAGCTGAGTCAGTTCGACTTACATTACGTGCCCCGGATTTCCATAAAAGGCCAAGCCTTGGCGGACTTCATCACCGAATGTAATGAAGCCGAGGCGACAGCCAATACACCGGAGCCACCCATCCCCACTTGGAGAGTATTTGTAGATGGAGCTTCTAATGAGAACGGTTCAGGAGCCGGAGTGGCTATGATATCACCATACCGGATTGCGGCTCCGGGCGGCACTCCGATTCAACTTCACGGCTTCGAATAATGAAGCCGAATATGAGGCCCCGATAGCGGGGCTAAAATTGGCTAAAGCTTGTAGGAGCCAAGAGGGTGGAAGTCTACGGCGATTCTCGAGTGGTCGTAAACCAAGTTTCGGAGAATACCAAACTCGCGGCGAAAGGATGGCCGCGTACGTAACAATAGTCCGAGAACTACTCCACGAATACACGGACTATAAAATAGAAAGAATCCCCGAGAAAGGAACGCTCACGCGGACCGTACGGCTAAGTTAGCCTCGGACGGCGAAATCGAAGAGCCGGGGGTAGTACCGAGTGGAACGCTTGGCGAGCCGAGCATCAAAATAAAAGAGACCACACAAACGGTTGGGCAAGAACCCGAGTGGATGGTCCCCATCATAAAGTACATAACCACGGGTGAGTTGCCCCGAGAGAGGGCCTTGTCTCGAAAGATTCGGTATCGGGCTCATCGTTATGTAATGATGGATCAAATTCTCTACGGAGAGGACTCGGCATGCCTTATTTAAGGTGTGTATCGGACCACGAAGCTAGACAAATCATGCGGGAGGTCCATGAAGGGTTCTGGAGATCATACGGGAGGACCCAGCCTCTCAAAGAAAATATTGAGGCCGGGGTCCTTCTGGCCAACAATGAAAAAAGATTGTATAGACTATGTCCAAAAGTGTGACTCGTGCCAAAGGTACGCGAACATACCGAGAGCTCCTCCAAATGAGATCACTTTGATGACCAGCCCACGGCCCTTCGCGGTGCGGGGAATAGATCTCATCGGATCTCTACCTACGGGAAAAGGAGGGGTAAAGTATGCAATAGTAGCAGTGGACTACTTCACCAAGTGGACAGAGGCTGAGCCTATGAAGACAATAACTGCTAAGAAGGCGTTGGACTTTGTTATCAAAACATAGTGTGTCGATACGGCTTGCCTCACAAGATAGTCTCAGACAATGGAAAGCAATTTGATTGCGAGGAATTTACTGACTTTTGCAACCAACACGGAGTGGTAAAAAGCTTCTCCGCGGTAGCCCGGCCTCAAACAAACGGCCGGGCGGAAGCGATCAATAAAATCCTAAAGGTCACCTTGAAAAAGAAGGCGCTGGCTTTGTAAAAATAACTGGCCTAAAGAATTGCCAAGGGTATTGTGGGCCTACGGACGACCCCAGAACCACAACCGGTCACTCGCCGTTCTCAATGGCGTACGGTTGTGAAGCAATGGTCCCGGTGGAAACATTATTCCCATCCCACAGGAGGACGACTTATGATCCGGCCACCAATCAGGCCCTGCTCCAAGAGGCTCTGGATCAAGTCGAAGAACTCCGGGATGAGTCCCAAATACGGATGGCTGCTTATCAAAAGAAGGTGACCAAGTATTTTAACTCCAAGGTTAAAAATAGAAAATTCGCTATTGGGGATATGGTCCTAAGAAGGGTTTTCCCAGCCACCCAAGAACCCGGAGTGGGGGTACTTGGACCAAATTGGGAAGGACCATATGAAATCGAGGACGAAATCGGTTCTGGCACTTACAAACTGAAAAGAATGGACGGAACTACTGTCCCAAGAGCCTGGAATGCCGATCACCTCAGAAAATATTACCAATAGCGAATTAAACTTAGATTTTGTTCAAAGGGTTTGTACCGTCCAAATGTATGCCTCCTCTATATTAAATAAAACTGAGTGCCTTAAAAACAAAGTTTCTATGCCACTCAGGGGGGTACTAGGGTATACCGCACGGACAAACAAAAACAAACTAAGTAAAATATCCTGACCCAAAGGGCAGGTCAATCTAAGTAAAAATATCCTGACCCAAAGGGCAGGTCAATCTAAGTAAAAAACCCTGAGCCAAAGGACAGGTTAAAATACCTAAGTGTGACAAATAAAGATCGCATATATATAAAAAAAAATATCCTAGCCCTAAGGGTAGGTCATACACATGTAAATGGCCCGGGGACATGCCTTAAGATATAATTGTCTCCCCTTTAAATAAAAGCTGCCGCCTATATGTAAATTGTTCTAAGGCAGCAGCGAGTATGTACAAACAAAAAAAAAAAAAGAGTTATAAGAAGAACGGGTAGAATCTGGGTCAATAAAACGGCAGCTCAGTCAGCCCGCGGAGGAAGACGAGGTCCAATCCGTGCCTCAAGCACAGCATCAAGCTTCTTCTTCTTCTCCCGAAATCTGGCAATCATTTCCTCGGGTTTGGGATAAAAAGTAAGCTTGATACTCTGATCATTGGTGGCCCAAGCCATGTAGACACCATCATCAAAGCGCTTCGGGCACCGGGCGCAGGAAACAGGAGAAAGGAGCTCGGCCCTCTTGGCCTTCCTGGTAGACTGATCTTTGTAATCCCTAAGCTCCTTCAACTCCGCAGCTAGAGCGGCCTTGGATTCGATATCCGACTGGTGAGTCTCCTCTAGAGACCTCACCTTGGCGGCCATTTCATCCAAAGCCTCCCTGGCCTCCCGGAGATCTCGCCTGGCCTTCTCGACAGCCTTGGTTTGAGCCCTTAGTTCCTCCTGATGATGGGCCTCCATCCTGTCTCTCCGCTGGGCCTCGTCCCGGATCATGGCCTCCGCCTGAGCCTCCCTCCAGTGGGCCTCCTCTTCCTTGGCCTTGGCCGCTGCCTCCTGGCGCTCGGCAGCCTCCTGGTAGATCTGCCTCTCCGCTGTGAGGTCTTGGAGGACCTTCCTGACGTCGTTCATGTCCCCAAAGTCGGACAGAGCGAAGCCATGGTTTATGATGTTCCTGGAGAGGCGACCAGCCTCAGCAGCAAGCTGAACCATAACGAGGTATAAGGAAAAATTTCTCAAAGGAAGAAAACAAAATACAAACAACAAAAAGGAAACGCAAAAAATTGCAAAGTACTTACCACCGTGAGAGAATGGCCGAGGTCTGGACCTGGAAGATAGAGTTCAGGGAAGCACAAGTGGCAAACCGCTTGGGCGCACAACGTGTAAGCTGAGAAGCGAACTCACCGGTCATCTCTGCGGCAAAGGGAGCCAAAGTGGGCCCTAGGAGGGGACGGAACCAGTCCGTTAAGGGGTCCAGATTGAGGTTCCACGGATCATGATAGTCCGGGTGATTGATGCTCGCCTCAACCTCAGCTCGCAGAATCCTCCTAAGGGCCTCCACTTCGGCATACCCCCGGGAGTACTCGTCCATAGCATAGTTGTGTTTGGCTATGTGAAGCTCCTGCCTCACCTCATCCCCCGGAATCGGGGTAAGATCAATGTGGGGAGGAGCAGGATTTTCCTCCATCGGGGAAACCCCGCCGTCTAGGCCATGAGCAGGAGTGTCGGCCCTCCGAGGCCTCTTCGGCTCGTCCTGGGCAATCATCTTGCCCTTACGCTTGCGAATCAGAGCCACTTCAGGCTCCTCCTCGTCCTCCTCTCGCTACCACCTGGAGGGGCTTGAGGCTCTCCAGCACCCTCAGCGGCTTCCTCCGAGAAGTCCCACCCTTTCCCTTGGCCTTCTCCCGGAAGCACCTCCTCGTCATCCACTAAGTCAATGGTTTCGGGGGGAGCGCCGGAAGGAACCTTCAAGGAAAAAGCCGGGGGAGAGGGGGTGAAAGTCGGAGGAGCCACGGGAGTATGAACCCCGGCAAGCTGTTCCAGGATGGCATCCATGGAGGTACCTGTTCCAATAAAATAAGCAAGTGTTAGAAGTTCGTGAGGAACCGCTTATGAAAGATGCAGCAAATAAGCTACTCCTACCCGAACTTCCTAATTCGGCCCTAGCAAAGTCCCGAACTTTAATGCTGGCAACATCATCTCCAAGATAACTGTCCGAGGGCCGAAACCAGCTGGACGCTATGTAAGCCGACGGACCTAAGGGAATAGGTTCCGGAGGGCCGGAGCCCATCCGGGACCGACCTAGGTAATCTCCTAAGTTCGTAAAATAAAATTCCTTCAAGTGATCCCCCCACCGGGTCGACGGCATCTTAAACCTACGGAGACGCTCGTCGAACCCTATGGGCCTATGACTGGTATATTCATCAACGGAAGGAACATAGCGAATTATCAAGGGAGACTTACCACCGGCACCGGAAGTGCTAGCACCGGGAGCACCCGAGTTTGGTTCGGGGGCTGAAGGCTGAGGCCGGGAAGTCTGATTCTCAGAAGAACCTTCAAGACGAAGGGGCCTCCCGGCGGAAGGACCCCCAATCTCTTCTTGAAGTATCTTGTCAAAAAATTTAGCCTCGGACTTCCCGCCAATGGCTTGGCTCCTTCGCACCACCGGACTCCCCACACGAAGCCCTCTCCCAGAGGTAGCCTGGGCCTTAGAATATGCCTTCTCCTGGGCCTTCCGGTAGAGATAATCTTGGTACTTCTTCTCTGCCGTAGCAATGAGCTCATCCCGGAAGGCCTTCTCCGCAACCGGGGCCCTCACATTGGGGCAGATGACCCGTGAGAGGTTGGAGTCATCCACGGATTGATGAGAAAGGATAAGTTTGGCCTTCCTACAATTCTCCGTGGTGACCAGGCCCCCGACATCAAGATCGGCTTGGTCGTAGGAGGCAAAGGCTTGGGCCCTTCGAAGGAAAGCCTGAGTGGGAAGCGTCCGCTGGTAAGGTGGGATCCGCACCCACTCCGTGAGAAGCTCCGGGTGGTCCACGGCCCTGAACCCGGACGAGAAGAAAAAGCGGTGGCGGTACTCCTTAACATGAGTCTGCCTATTATATGGAACCATCCCCTCGTTAGCAGGGTGGATCCGGAACCCATAAAAACCATCCTTAAGTTTGTCCCCTTTCTTGGGGACGGATACAAGTTCATAAAAATATAAAATTTCCGCCGGGCTGGGAGACCCCCAGCCACGGGCGGTGTAAAAAATGAATAAGCCTGAGAGCAGGCGGTAAGCTTGAGGAATAAGTTGGTATGGCGCAAGGCCGACAAATACAAGAAAATTCACAAAGTAATCTTGGAGCGGGAGCATGGCACCGGCCATCAAATGGGTCTGACTCCAAGCCCCGAAGCCGTCATAGTTGTGATTAGGCGTCTCCGAGTCACGAGGAGGCCGGTGGAAGGTCCCTGAGGTAGAGGGTTTGATCCCTGCCACATTAATAATGTTCTCCAGCTGGTGAGGACAAGTCAGGGTCGACCGAAGCTCGGCCGCTTCCCAGCCAGTTGCACGGGACTTGTACCCCTCCTGGGCGACGGGTCCCAAAGAAACCTCCTCCAGCGTGGCCATACTTTTCCCTTTCTTCTTAGAAGATTTTGAGCCGTGGCGGACATTTTGTGTTCGAGAAAAACAAAAGGGAAAAAGAAAAGCCCGACGAGTTAGGTACCATACCAAACCCTAAATCAAGAAAAAGGGAGTGGGGGTCCCCTAACCGCCGGAAAGAGGCCCCCTCCGGACACGTGTCACACAGGAAACTGCGGAGAGAATCCCTCAACAAGTGTCGGGTGCAATGAAATCGCAGAAAGTGGTTTCGCAAAAAAAAAAAAAGAAGAAGAGAAAAGCCATCTTATGCCCTAAGCAACTGTTAAAAGAAGAACACATGGCCTTCTCCAAACAGAACTGTATAACTACAACAGGGGCATGATAAATGGCGATTCTACAACTAATGCATTAAACATAAAACAGAACTCGAAGAACTTAAACACTCACACACCCAGAAGCCTCTAAGTGCGAACCCAGAAAACGAACGAAGTAAATATAAGCATGTTATTATCTAAGGATGCAAGAAACTTACAGTCGATCGTTGAACCTGGGAGTGCCGAATGTGGTTGAGTGAGAGTTGGGAAGCACTGGCAAAATCAAACACTGGAAAATTGAATGAAGTGTCTGGGTGTTGAGACAGTTCGTGCTACTTTGAGGAATTTTCTCTCTAGGAAATTCAAGCAGAAATGGCAAGGAATGGAAAGTAACCGAAATGAAGGAAACGTGGTGGCTTTTATAGGCAAAAGTGCATGAGGAACAGGCGTCTTCACCTACCAATCGCACGGTGGGGGAAACGCACGATTCGAATTCCCAAAGATCAACGGACCAGATCAATCTACCATTAAGGCGGTGGAAACGTTTGAGTATCCGTCTGACACCATCAATGCGCCGCATCAATCATGGGGCGTGAAACGAATCGACCTCTGCAAAAGTGAATCACTGCATTTAATGCCATTATCAGACACACCTCCACGCGCCCCCAAGTCGTATCAGAAGACCGAGGAGGCGGCTGGGAACATTCCTGCAAAAAGCATGTCGCTGCATTAAATGACATCATTTAATTTGCCCCCACGCGCTCGAGGCTCGAGCTAGGGAAACGAGGGGTCAACCGGAGACACTTGAACAAGCCTTGGTTTATTTTTACTAAGTAAACAAGGCTTGGGGGGTAAATGTTGCTCCAAAATTCGCCCAAAATACGTGGACCAGTCGAGAGGGGACACGTGGATCAGATAACTTGGAAAGATTTGCTAAGTCTTTTTATGCCACCAGGAAGCGCTATTAGCATGGGTCCCGGAGGAGACATTCGGAGTACAAGGTACTCCAGGAAGCTAACATAGCATGAAGGCTCTCCGGGATGTGTCAGGTCTCTCCCGAGAAATCAAGTCGCATTTAATGCTGCATGGGAGGAAGCGTGTTGGGACTGTAACACGCAATAAAGTCTGACGGCACAACCCCCGAACAGCAGCGCTACAGTAATGATCATTTAAGTCTAGCGACGGCTACTCTGCGAAGAGTCACGTCAATCATAAGACAAAAAGGACATTCTCCATAAAAACCCTACAGCACCTAGGGATTTGACCATGCATCACCCATGGTATATTCATCGGAAATGCCCAACTTTATGGATACTTACAGACACATGTGTAAGAACAATCCTAGGGATTACCCCACCAAAACACTATAAATACCCCCTCAAAGCTCATTTAATGGGGTCGAGAATCTTGGTTGCAAAAGAGCAAGAAGAGAAAAAACTCACCAAGAACATTCTCTGTATTGAAGAGAAAAACATTCTCTCAAGTGTAGAATCTGTATTAAATACATCCATTAATAGCAGTGGCTCGTGGACTAAGGCTCATTAACGCCCCAACCACGTAAAAAGTCTTCATCTCACTTTCTTACAGCTCCTTATTATAATTATATTTTAATAGTTGCCGAAAACCTCGGTCAACAGTTACCTTATAGTTGCATTATCGTTTTATGATAGTTTATATATTATGCAAAAATTTAATTTGATGGGGACTAAGAAATAGTAGTTATACATAGTAAGTTTTGTGCAAATAGTTGCATATTAATTTTATAATGAAATAACATATGCAAGTAGCAAAACTATAATAAAACTACAAAACAACTGTATACAAACTAAAATACAGGAAAAACTCTTTGAACATCAACATCCATGATAAATCTCATTGTTACCCATTGATGATATAAAAATGGACATGAAACAACTAGATAAAAAACATATTAAAAAAAAATACATACAGAAGGTGTGAAATTTCAAAAAAGGGGGAAAACCAAAAAGAAACCGAAAACAAACCTCGGTTCGAACATCAGCACCAACATTAGCTTTTTTTCCCAGAAACGTCTTCAGCCATGATCAACTTCAACCTTCCTTTTCCTATTCTCAGAAGTTGGGGAAATTTTTTAAGAAATATAAACTTGAAATTTCTTCTTCGCAGGTCCACGACTCCCGTTTCAATACAGGCAGAGCAAAGTCGGAGTCATCATCTTCTACAACTGGGTATTTTCCTTTGGACTTATTTGCTGCAGATTTAACACTCATTTTCTAATTTTTTTGGGCAATGGAGAAGGGGACGATGAAGAACAAGTAATAGCCATGAATATATATAAGTTCAGACCAAAGAAAACAGATGACAAATAGTTATGGAAAATCGGTTAATGGAAGTTAGAAAAGAAAATTGGGTAGTGAAAAAATGAGTTTTGATTGTGGTTAGGAAAGTATATCAGTTATGGAGAATTTTTTTTTTTTTAAAAAAAAAAAAACTGAAAAGATAATGAAAAAAAAGAAGGAAAAAAGATAGGGAAAGAATGGATTGATAGGCATCAATCAGCTGACGTGTGTAGTCACCTCACTTTCTTTCAAGAGTCACATTATGTGTATAGTGTGTGTAAGTAGTAAAATTGTAAATAAAAAAACTTAAAGTGTACAAAAGTAACAGCTGCCGTGTAAGAGTATTTATGTAATAAAAAAGCCATTTTGTATTTTTGATGTAAAAATTTCATTTATTTTTCTGTTATTATTAATTTATAAATAATTACTAAATACTAATTTACATATTTGAAAATAGAGTGTAATTAGTAATTAGTAATTACACAACTTCTAAACACGTTCTATAGAGAGATTATTGTTTAACATTTTATATTGTTTATTCGTATATTCCATTTTTTCCCACTATTAAGTTTATAAGTTATCCATAGAATCTTATACAAAGTAAACTTGGGACGCACTAATTAACTTAACATATGATCAAGAGAAACAATGCGTTCGAATAATCCCTTATAAAAACTATCACAGAAGAGTTTTATGGGAGAATTATCATATTGATGATTTGACTAGAAAAATGAAAACCAAATTTAAGCCTCTTAAGCTTTATAGTCAAAGAAAATGAGACTTCATATGAAATTCTGTGGAAGTTGATCCTCTAAACCAACTCTTTATCTAACTCACCTAAACCAACTAACTTAACTAACTTTATGTTATGTTAGTTAGTTAGTTGGTGCTATATCCTTGTTTGAGTTGGGCCTATAAATAAGTCTAGTCTTTTCCACTTTAAGGGGGGGGGTGCAACAAAGGTTGAATAGGGGGAATAAGAGAGAGGATTAGAGAGAGGGTCAAGAACAAGGGGTGTACTCGGGTTGATAGAGAGAAAACTGTGACTGTTTTCTCTGGTGTGTGTCGAGTACCAACAGAGCTGTGATTGCTCTGGTTCTTGTAATTGTATTTATGCTCTCTTATTCACATATTAATGAAGAATTGGTGATGTTTTTCAGCTGGAGTATGGCCAGGGATCATGTTGATCTCTAGGACCGGAACCAGGATAAAATCTTGTGTTGTTCTTTGATTGATTTTTGGTTTGATTCATTGTGTTGATTAATTGGTTTATGTTCATTGTTATTGTCCAAATTGTGAGTTTATTGCAGGTTTTATGATTGACTCCTCAAAGTTATTTCCGCTGGAATTACAACAAATTCCAATAACCAATTCTGCATTGTAAAGCTAGATCAATCTATTAAATCATGTAGACACAAAAGTTTCAAGTCATTTCTTATTAAGGAGGTACTAAACAAGAAAACCTCAATGAAAACTACAGCAAAGTAAACCATTTTATCCCTATTATCTTAAATTAAAAAAAAAAAAAAAAAAAAAAAAAAAAAAAAAAAGGGAAAGGCTGAAGGCTAAAGGCCACCAAAATGGAAAATTAAAAGGTTCTCTCCCACATGATTATGTCCTCAACAAAATCACAGGCAGCCAAGTATGAAGACACAATCTTTTTATCCAAGCAAGCAATAATAGCTGCAATTATAAATTTCATGAATTAGCCAAAATACAGAAACTAATATATACTCAATCATATTTAAAATTAATTTATTGTTCACATTCATCTTAGTATATGAAATTACTTCATTTTAAGATCTTGTTGGAGGTTATGAAGTCCTTAGTCACAGGTTTACTTTACTTAACCTTAACCGTCTCTGATTACGCATGTTAAATCTTGTTGATGTTAATAATAAGACTAATACATTCATTTTGAAGGCTATACACTTATTGAAGTTACATTAACATCATTCTCCAAATTCTCCCAAGAGTATCCTAATTATATACAAATTTACTAGAGCATCTCATCTCTCATGAAATCAAATTATATACTGATTTATCTATTGCTTAATTACTATGCTAGTAATACATACCGGTATATTAAGTAGCTTAATTATAAACTCCACACAAGAATTTCCCTCTTCACAAAACAATAATCAAATGATTATAACTACCTTTCTCTTAATAATACTTAACCAAATTACTACCCAACTAATTAAAGATACAAATCAAACAATAAGGAAAATACAACTAGCAACTACTTCTTATTACTTGTGGCCTATTCCAATGCCTGAACGTGTTAGCCATATAATATAGAGATAGAATGGTTCATAGACAATTATTTGAAAGCCTTTCATTTCAAATTAATAATATAACTTTTACCATTTTTTTTTAATTTAGACTTCTACAAAATAAAATTAAATATAGAAAAATTATGTATTAGTACAAGTATAAGAAATGAAAAATAAATAAAAATAAAAATATAATATCTATAAACTGTTCACAAGTTACACGTGACCATGTGATCATGGTCCTTTGTAATTGACTAAAATTATAGACAAGTTATTAATTTTTTTTTGAAATAATATTAATTTCATAGGATTAAATATGTAGTATTCTAGCAAAGGATTTTGAAAAAGGGTAATGAATATTTGTTCCAAAAAGAAAAAACATTGGATATGGTTTTTCTAAAAAATGTTTGAAATATGTAACTTTATATTGCGTTATTTTTTCCTTATGTATTGTATACTCATAAATTACACACAAAGACACTCACACTTATGGTAAACTTGCTCGACAACAACATAATTATAATAATCATAAGCTAATAAATGAATTGAAATGGTAAAGATTACTCTATTATACTTATAGAGAATGAGCTAAAAACAAAGAAGTCATCAAATTAAAACTGGTGTTTGGATAAAAAAAAATAAGAAGTTTTTTTTTATTATTATTTTAAGTTTAATTTTAAGAAAAACTTGGCAGCTATTTTTAAAATTAAATAACTTACATAACTCTTAATTTACTCACAAACTATTTTTTTTCAATGATAGTTACCCAAATAATAAAAATAAAGAGTTTTTTCATTTTTATACTTTAAAATAATTTTTTTTTACATTTTTACGAAATTTTACATAAAAATCCCTATTGCAACTAGCACTGCAACTTAAATTGTAATAAAAAATCGTATAGAAACTCTTATTGCAACTAGCACGGCAACCACTTTAGAAATCAAAACCGTAAATTTAAAACATTAAATTAAAAAAAAAAGTATATGAAATAATTACCCTAAAAATAAATCAATCTCTACTTATTTTATATTTATATTTATAAACAAAACTAAAAATTTTAGCAAAATGGAAATATATAGAAAAAGAAACAATTGACTTCTTACCAACAACTATTGCTTAGCCTCTGATCATCATCTCTCTCAGTCTTGTTCTAGAGAAGTAAATCAACCATGCCAGTCGCGTCCTTGGGATCACTATCTCCCCAAGAGAGACTCCAATAACAAACCCGCTAACAAGTCCCGCCAAAACAAAATTCCAATCAATTTCAATTGGAGAATCAGAATCAACATTTTTATTTAAAGCAGATGGTGGTGGGAGCATCATGTTTTCACATTTCTTCAATAATGGTTCACCACACAGTCCTTGATTACCCTCAAATGAGTTTTCAAACGTCTGGAATTGGTTCCCTCGCGGTATAAGACCAGTGAGATTGTTATAAGACACATCAAACTTTTGGAGAAAGTTTAGTTCTGCTAGTTGCTGAGGGATCTGTCCTGACAGTTGGTTTTGAGAGAGGTCTAAGGATTCCAGTTCTGTTAATGTCCCCAACGATGGTGGAATGTGACCGCTGAGCGCATTGTTTGAAAGGTTGAGCGAGTAGAGAGCCTTTAAGATTCCAATGGATTGAGGAATCTGACCACTGAATTTGTTGCTTGATAAATCAATCACTGCTAGATTTGTTGGGATTTTTCCAAAATGTGTTGCCACACTTTTCAACACAAATGTTGTTGAATAATCATACTCACTGAGCTCATAACTAAAACTAAAGGTGTCATTTTCCCATGCTTTCATATATGTCAAATTGCTCAGCTTGAAAGCTTTCATAGCATTCCAAATGAGCATATATTCATGTGGCAATGCCCCTGTGAAACAATTGTGAGACACATCAATAATTTGCAGCCTTGGAAACTCAGTAGTAGTGCTTTGAGGTTTTCTTATAACTCCATGAAATTTGTTTGCCCTCAGCAAAACAACTTTTAATAGAGGAAAGCTCCCCAACCAAGTGGGGAAGACATCACTAATTTGATTGAAAGAGAAATCAAGATATTCAAGATTCATACAAGTTGAGATTGGTCGTCGAAGTTTTCCTTGAAAATGATTGTGACTAAAATCCACCATTCTCAACTCGCTTTCCTGCTGACATTCAAGGGGAATGGTGCCATGAAAAGAGTTATTTCTCAAATTCAAAGCAATTAGGGAGTCATTATTGATCATACTTCCTAAACAAGGTGGAAATTCGCCACTGAAATTGTTACTTGACAAATCAAGGACTGCAATTGAAGTCAAATTGCATATAGACATGGGAATTTCACCACTTAGATTATTGTTAGAGACATCGTAATGTTTGATAGATGATGGTGGAATCGGTAGTTGTCCTTGCAACGAATTATCTTGCATTTCTAACATACGTAGACTAGACCAAGGTAGCTTGATTGTGTGGTTATGAAATCCTGTTATCCAATTGTTGGATAAATATATGGCTTCCAAGGTTTGAATACTCATCAGAGTTTGGGGAATTTGACCAACTATATTATTATATGAAAGATCCAACAGTACAAGATTAGTTTGATGGCCAATAAATTCGGGAAACTTGCTTAAGTTGCAATTAGCAAACGCTAGAGAATAAAATTTTGAAAGTGTGGTGTTAGGATCTATTTTTGTTTCATCAATGAGTAAGGAAATCATATTGAAGCCTAGATAAAGCTCAGTGAGATTTCTCAGTTTAAGAAAAGAATCTAGCTGCAATGTACCACTTAAAATGTTTTCCCCGAGATCGAGAGTCTCAAGATTACTGAGTTTGGACAATGATGGTGGAACTGTACCACTCAAACTGTTTGAAAAAAATCCCATAAACGTCAATTCACTAATATTTCCAAACCAAGAAGGGATTGGCCCAGAAATTTGATTACCTGCTATTTTTATGAAGGAAAGTTTTGTGAGATTTTGGAAAGAAGATGGGATGTAACCTGTGAAATCATTCTCTTTGAGGTTTAACCAATTGAGTTGGGTTAATTTACCAAGTGAAGGTGGAAGAGGCCCATACAATCCACAACTCCCTAGACCAAGGTGTGTCAAAGAAGTCAAATTTGTTAAGGACTCACTTAATTCATAGGTGATGTGGACAGAAGTTAGGAAAAGAGAATCCAAAGCAGTTAAGTTTTGGAATAGGCTTCTAACATTGGGATTTATTTTCAAAAGAGACACAAGTACTGGACCATTACCACCAACATTATATGACAAGTCAAGATGAGTCAACTTAGACAAAAGTGAAATTTCAGAAGGAATCTCACCTTGGAAGAAAGAAGAACCCAAGTGAAGAAATTGCAACTTTGAAAGTGTGCCTATGGCAGTTGGAATTGGAGAGAAAGTGAAGTTATTATAACCAAGATCAAGCTTTTGGAGATGAACAAGGTGAAAGAGAGTGCTGTTGGAGTTGATAGAGCCGTAGAGACAAGAACCATCGAGGTTAAGGCCAATGACATGACCAGTCACCATGTCACATTCAACACCATCCCATAAACAACAATCGGTACCATTTGATCCCCATGTTGATGTCGTTGGATGGAGTTGATAGTGATCAGGTCTAAGCCGACAATCTATTTCATAGCTTTCATTGAAATGGATCAAAGCATTCCTCTCTTTCTCATGGCAAGAAGGTTGCACAGAATTACCAAAAGGATGATGAAAGAGTAGGAGAATATGAAACAATACATTAAGCTTTAAAAGCATCATAACTAATAAGGAAAGAGCCATAGTATAGTACTTGTTCTAACTTAGTTGTTTATGATGAATTGGTAGCTATTCCCTTCCTTTATATATAGGCAGAAACAATATAGATATGTTATCTCCATTTATTGATTTTTGATGTGTACATGAGTGGCAGAGCTAATCTCAAGTACATAAATAATTCAAGTCTCACAATTGTGTATCGTCACATCATGTTGAACCAATTAATATTCCATCGTATTTACCACGTCGAAGCTACAACGACGTATAATTGCATCATTGATTTATCATTTCCTCATTAAATTTATTATTTAGAGAATTACTACAAAGAATTAGTAGTGTTTACTGTTTAGTATTATCTAAAGGTAGCGGCGAAATCAGAAACTTTTGTTAGCTGGGATAAAATGTTCAAGAAAAATAAAGTTTAGGATCACCTATTAGTTTTCAAAGTTTTTTTTTGAATAATTTACAGTAACAAATAAAGTTCAAACAGTTATTTACTACTCGTATAAAAAAAACAGTTACACGTGCAACAACATATTTATACCTTATATTGTCGACATTGTAAATTATTTATTTTTAAAAATTTATATAAAATTTTAAATAACTACAACGTACACACTCATGAAAAAAAATAAACTAAAAAACTCTCTTCATTGTCGAAAGAGGAGTCCATCAAAACATCCATATATAAAGGTTTACATTATATAACTTATTTTTAATGCATATTTGCAGAAATCTATATTCTTCTCATTCAGCCGTTTCAAGATTAACAAGTCCATGAGCTTGGGTTTCTCTTAGTGATATAAAAACAAATTTCTCCATGTCTTCATAAACATAAGGTAATAAAATCTGCAGGGGTCATATGCATGCAAATACATAGACTCCTTCCCTTCTCTTTTGGATGAATGAGGTGGTTTAGAAGGTGCTTTCCGATCTTGACATCTTAAAGTAAAAAAAAATATAATCAAGTTTACTTCTACACTAAATTTTCATATATATGTATATATATACCTTTGGTCCGAGAAATTTGAATTTTTATGCTTAATTAGTTACTTAATTAAGGAAAACATCAAAAAAATACTTCTTTTTACACTATATCAAAAATATGTTTATATAAAAAATATTTAAGTCAAAGTCAACTTTTTTTTTATCACTTTTCTTGTCGAAAAGCTTTTTCTTTATTAATTTTTTTTTCAACTGATGAATTAATCCCAATCCCAACCCATATAATGTAAAAATGAAAAAAAAAATCTAATTAAATAGAAAACTTAATTATAAAAACTCAATTTTTTTTAATATTACCGATTCATAGGTAATACCCATTAAGAGTGCACTCATGTGAAGAATACACTCCATATATAGTACAAATGTTCCTAAATATTTGCATTATTTAAGCATTTTAATTCAGACTTTTTTCATAATGGTATTTGTTGCCCCTGATTTTGCCCAAAATACGTGGCCCAACCGGATGACGACACGTGGATAAGAAAGAGTTAGCATTTAAATAAATTAGCCAAGTCTTCTTTGAGCAAAGGATCATCCTGGACATGCCTCCCGGAGAAGGCATGTAAGGTCTCATATGCTCCCGGGGAGCATGATGGCATCAAAGCATCTCCGAGTGGTGTCAGGTTTCCTCTGAACAGTCATCTCGCCTTTAATGCCGCATGGGAGGAAGCGTATTGGAACTTCCACACGCAATAAAGTCTGACGACACAACCCCCGATCTGTACCTACTAGGCTATGACCAATAAAATTTAGTGACGACTACTCTGTGAAGAATCACATCAGTCAAAAGGGATTAAGGACTGCCCTCATAAAATCCCTAAAGCACATAGGGATTAGACCATGCATTACTCATGATATATTCATTGGGAATGTACAACTCTACTGATAGTTACAGAAATGCATGTACCTTAATTCTGGGAATCATCCCAAAAAAATACTATAAATACCCCCCAAAGCTCATTAAAGAGGGGTCGAGAATTCTGGGTTGCACAAGTGCTAGAAGAGTAAAAAAACTCACTAAGAACATTCTCTGTATTAAATACTATCATAAATACACAGACTCGTGGACTAAGGCTCATTAACGCCCCAACCACGTAAAAAATCTCCTTCTTAATTTCTTACAACTCTCCAAATTATTATTATTTTATTGGTTGCCGAAAACCTCGGTCAACAGTATTCATTATGGTTATAGTATTTTAGTAAAATTGTGTACTTTTTAAATTTTTTTTTAATATTTATAGTGATGAAAATAAAATTTAAATAATTTATTACCTTTATGCTTCTTCTAGTTTTTTCACCCAAGTAAAAAATTCTATTCAAAATCTAAATTTAACAGTATATACTATTCACAATTTTTTGAAAACTTTTATGAAGTCTATTGTTATGAATCCTGTTATAAAACATAATTCAAATTAAAATACTTAAATTACATCAATTAAAAAATAAAAAATATGTATGGGCAAAAAATTGAGAAGAGTCAATTTATCCTCTTGCCCTTTCATAAATCTACCTATGCCTAAAAGTGACACCTTATTATTAGTTAGTAATATTTTATAGGATATTATGATAAATTATAAAGGACCTAGTACTTAAATGTACCAAGAACAATATTACACGTTGGAGGGTGCTAAATTACTAGTACCCTTTGACATTTCTCTCTTTATAAATGTTACGTAAACGTTGATAAAAAAAAATTTATCAACAACAAATAAATTATCTTAGAATAATTTAAGATTAAGAATTTTTTTAATTCTATACATAAAATTGATTTTATTTACACAAATACTTATACTGACGTAGCTGTACTACGTTGTTTAAGATGAATTAATAGTAGATGGACTAACATCCGTTCCTTTATGTATAGGCAGAATTGTAGAGATATGTTATCTCCATTTAGTCAAATTTTTGGCGTGTACAGTACATGATTGGCGGAGCTAATTACATGAATATTATAAAGTCTTCACCACATTTTTTTTAGAGAAGAAAAGAATGTTCATTCAAAGATAAGATATTTGGGAATCACAATCGGGGACCCCTCCCTAAGCAGCTAATCTTAAAGTCAAGAAAATGTTCATTGGATCTAGCAGACTTTGCTAAGGCATCCGCCTCATCATTGTCGTTTCTATTTAAATGGATAAAATTATAACATATAAATTCCTCCATCAAACTCCAAATCTCATAATTCGATTGTATTTACCACGTCGAGGCTACGACAAAAATGTACAGTTGTGCATGCATGACTCATTCGTCATTTCCTCTCATTAAAACTATAGCTCCTAATTAAGATTTTTGTTGCAAAGATTACTATTGGACTTCTTATTAGAGTGGTATTCACGTCCTGCTTAATGGACGGTTATACTCTCTCTTTTAACTACTTTATAAGGATTTTATAATAATTTTACTTTCTTCCTTCTTCACCTTCTTCCTCTTCTTGGCTTAATAGGTGTCGATATTTGCTGCACACACTTACCACTTGTCCTACTTTTTTATTTTTGTTTTATATATAAGAGGGAAATTCAGACACTCCTTTTACGGTCTCACCCGTGTGTCTAATATCAAAAAATATAATTGGTGACAGCTATTAAATGAAAGATTTTTGTGGTAAGGCTTGCTGTAGAGAATCAAACCTTAGTAAAATTGGGATGCACCTATACAACCTCAAAATTATTATTTGATTGGCCCATATAACTCTAATGCACAGTAAATAATATCCCTAAAAATAACAATCTCTCTCTCTATTTCGGTCTCTCTTCATCTTCTTCACTCTAAGTCACCGACGGTTCCTCTCTCCTTCTCCCTCAGTTTCGGCACCCTCTCTCCTTCTCCCTCAGTTCCGGCACCACCGACGACTCCCTTTCCCTCAACCCCACAGTCCAGCGAGAGATTTCCTCTCCAACCCTCAGTCTCTCAAATAAAAAGTATACATTCAAAGATGAAAATTCAATCTTGAATCAAGATTTCAACAAAGAAAGACCACTGCTGCCATTTGACTCTCTTTTTATTCCATGAATCTACTTATAATTAAAACTCTTTGTTTAATAAATTATAGTTGGTGGAACAAAGCATTAAAATATAAATATATATATATTTTTGTCGAATCGAATATTTAAAATTTATTTTCTAAAAATTATATTTTATGTATTTCTTAGATTTGTTTTCTTTATAATAAAATTAGTTTTTGAGCAATACAACTTTCTGGCTGATAAAAACAATTTAATAAGTACAATAATTTATAATAAAATATAAACTAATATGTATACATCAACGTATATTTAAATAAGTATATAATCAAGTAACTCATATTAAAATAAATGAGTAATTTACGGTATAAATATCTAAGTTTAAATTTCGATTGCAAATAAATATTTAAGTTTAATTTTTTACAGTAATAATACGTACCTAAGTTAAAATTCTAGAGCTTCCCTAGGTACCTGACCATTAAGTGTTAAGTTAATGGCCACATGGCAGACCCTAATTAGTCTAGATCATTAAATTTTATTTTTTATTTAAAAATTAATTTAAATATACCAATAAAAAAAATAACATGTGCATAATAACTTGACACTTAATGGACAGGTAACTAGAAAAGTTCTAGAAATATAACTTAGGTATTATTACCGTAAAAAATTAAACTTAGGTATTTATCTACAATAAAGAGTTAAACTTAAGTATTTACGCCATAAATTACTCAAAAATAAATTAATAAACATTTTCTTAATTCATATTAAAATAAATTAATATTATACATGATTGTGTAATTGGTTTGAATTTTAATTGTAGGGATGCTAATCAAGTAGCACATACTGTAGCCAATCATGCATTGTAAATAATGTTACATGTGCTATTTGGATTGGGATTGAACTTTCTTGTACTCGTCATGCTTTACAGTTGGAGTGGCAATTAGTGTTGGTGTGTCGTGTTCGTGTTGTGCTGAGGACTTAAATTTACTAAAAGTTGCTGACACGAACACGACGCGTGACACGAAGAAATTAAAAAACACAGACACAAATACGACTCGAATAAGTTCATGTCATGTCGAACCCACAAAATCACATATGTGTTGGCAGGTTGTGAACTAAATTGTTGATTTTAATGTCATCATGTCATGTTCGTGTTATGTTGAATTTTAAAATTTATTTTAGATGGTAGACATGAACATGACCCGTAACATAAAAAAAATGATAAAACACAAATACAAGTAGCAAAATTTTCGTGTTGCCGTACCGTTTAATTTATTTATTAATTAGACTTAATAAAGTCTCTTAATTAACAAATAAACCCTTAAATCTCTTTTCTTCACAATTAAGTCCTAGCTTAGTGAAAATTCATAAATAAGACATAGTCTAATTTTAGAATTATAATTGATTAATTAAAATCAGTTAACTGAGTCTTACAAGCAGTGTTGTCTCAACTACTATGGGGACCATGGGCCTATATAATCGAGCTTCTAATAAGCAGATCTACAATTTATCAAGTAAATTTCCTAACTTATTAATTTCTTATTGCACCACTATAGATTTAGAATTGCACTCTCAATTATATAGAACGCTCTATATGTTCCACGATATAGATACGCTATGAAAATTTAACCATTTTAATCTCAATAATTAAAGATTCTCTATAGATGATTTACATCGAATAGGGATAAATTTACCGTTTCACCCCTCAATGTATTTTATCCTTAAAACACTTAGCTTCCTATAAATGATATTTCAGTAAACTAATATAATCCCTGAAATAAGAGGTCTTCTATTTATCTCTATTAAGCTAAGCTCGAATGAAATTATTATTTCACTTCTATGTCCAGATAGAAGCTATAGATTCCATATCTATGACTAGCGCTCACACTCAATTATACTATCATGTTCCCAAGTTGTACGTGTGACCCGAACCAAATAGTAGGCTTTGACTAACAACTTTAAGAACACAAATAAAACTCTTGAGATCGAACCTAACCATGTCAGGATTATGATCTTTTGATCTAAGATCAACCAGTGATATTGACTTACAAAGATACGACGGTAAGATTATAATATCTTTACCAAGATCAATATCGGTCTCAATCCAATGCATAATACACACATCTGATACTAGCATACTTTGTCAATATTCTGGAAAGAACGTAACACTTATCCAAGGTGTAAGTAAGCTTTATCGCTGACTATCACATCACTGTAAATCCAGTGCACTGACGAATCATGGGACATTATCTTTTGAAGCATATAATCACAATTACCTTCTACTGTGTTGACATCATTGTAATTGTGAATAAGTATATCTTCTGGACTTAGCATAAATTGTATACTTTAAACCATAAACATGAAAACTACATGTAACCATAAATGATTTCTAATCTTCTATTGATAACAATCAGATTATATTGAAATAGATTTTATTTAGGGCATAAAATCCCAACATGACAATGATAAAAAATCAAGATACTTTTAAAAAAAAGTTTCTTTCTTGCTTTTTGAATAAATAAACCTAAGCAATTTCATGTACCGTTCATCACCATTTAAATTATGCTTTTTTCTTTTATTCTTTTTCATATCAGTAGCCAAATAAAAAAAAAAGAAAAAGAAAAGAAAAATTAAATTGGCCTCCATTTATCAAAGTCAATGTTAGATATAAGTTAGTTATTTTATTGATTACCCACATTTATTATGATAATCAGAGCACTATATATTATTAGATTTAGATATTAGAAAACTTAGATATATAATGCTGGTGTGACCTTGGTGCAGTAGATAATTTAAATTTATTTATATAACAAAGCATAAAAAGGTATAAAAGAATTATTATTATGGTGGTGGACCCACATCCACATCTGACAAGAAATGAAATGCTCATGGAAGATAAACAAATTAAAAGAAATATGAAAAACTTATTAATTTTTTCACAAACAGCTAATTTTAAATAATAATAATCACTACACTATAAGACTTTGTTCCCTTTTACTCTCAACTTTTAGAGATGAGAGAAAAAAAAGTTATGGAATGATCTAAAATATATATATAAAAAAATAGGGTAGGTATAAGAGATTAAGAGCTTCTATCATCCATATATGGAATGCAATTAGAAAAAAAAAAAACTATTTTCTTTGAGAGAGTTTTAATGACATTTTTTTTTAAATGCAAAGTTTTAAAAAAAAAGAATTAGAAAAGAAACTATTTTCTTTGAGAGAGTTTTAATGACATTTTTTAAATGCAAAGTTCTCTGAGAGGATTTTATCAATAGATAAAACATGATAATGTTAAAAAGAAATGAAAAACTACACAATTTATAGTTTTTCAATCTCATTTTTTGTTTTTTTGTATTGTTCATGACTATGTTTTCTTGTAGTTTATTTCAGATCATTTTAAAATTTTATTTTAGCTTTAATAATAGTGATAGTTATTTTGTTCAATTAATTTTTTTTTAAATGAATTTAGTGCAAAAAAAAAAAAAATCTATTTGAAAGAATTTCATAAGTAAAAAATTGAATGAATTAAAAAAATGATTATCTTATTTTGAAATAATAATATTAATCTCTTAATTGTTAGTTGTTATTTAAAATGGTTGTATTATTTGATTAATCTTATCACTACAAGAATTATGGGCAATACCAACGCCACTATTACCAACGCCTAAAAGTCCTCATTAAAAATGAAGGTATCAATAACGACATTTTAATGTCGTTGGGAAAGCAATTAATTTTTTTTTGTTTTAAAAAAAATATTTATTAAAAACGAATATTTTTTTCAATAACGACAATGTCGTTATTGAAAAACTATTCAATAACGACATTGTCGTTGGGAATGTGGGAGAGGTTTTCGAAAAGGAGCCGTTGAATTAGGCGGCAATTTTCCCCCCAAAACTGTCCCCAACGACATACCCCCAACGACTATGTCGTTGGTGGCAGACTGACACGTTGCAGTGTCAGTCTGCCACCAACGACATAGTCGTTGGGGGTATGTCGTTGGGGACAGTTTTGTATAAAAAAAAAATTGCACACGAAACCCTCATTCATCAGCCTCTCTTTCCCAGCTGAAACCCTTCCTCTTCCCCTATAATCAGTCATCCTCTCCGCCCATCGTCAGCCGCCCGTCGTCACCGGTCGTCGTCGTCGACTGGAGTGGAGCAGGTCGTCGTTGTCGTCGTCACCACAACCTTCGACTGTAGTGGTAATTTCTTTAAATTATTTTTAGTTTAAAAAGATTGAAAATATTTGTATAAAGAGAAGTTGTGTGATTATATTTGTGTTTGAGGTGTTTGTTTTTTTTGTAATTTGTTTGTTTGGCTGAGTGGACTGGACTGCTAGATCTATATATATATATTTATATGAGAAGTTGTGTGATTATATTTGTGTTTGAGGTGTTTGTTTTTCTTTTATTAATTTATTCATACCATATTTTATATTATAATACAATAATAATCCACATTTTTAGTTTAAATATATATTATATGATAAAGAAAAAAAGAAAAATAATCTGTCATTTATGGTTTTTTACAAAAAAAAAATAAATATATTATGTTTTTTATTTTTTTTTAACAGATTGTGTTATTTTTTTTTTATTTATTATTGTGAAGTTGTGATTATAATAAATTTTATGTGTTTGTTTGTGAATGTGGTGGCAGTCCGGCCACCTCCCTCTGCCTGAAGCCACGCGCGTCAGAACACCTCCGGCAGCCATTTTTGAGGTATATACTCCATTTTAAATATGTATAGTTTATTTTATATTTATATATGTTTTTATATGTTTAGATATAATTTTATTGTGTAAATATGTGTATAATGTGTTATGTAATTTAAAATGACTGCCAATATGTGTTATAACATTTATCTAGCGATAGCCGAAGCTATATTTCCATACTTATTGAATATGATTGCCTAAAAACTATTGTTAGAGATGTCATAATTATTGTTTGTACTGATTTTTTTAATGTTTATATGGTTATACATAGCCCTCATGTGGTGAATTATGATGTGTGGTGGGCTGACTGCTTTTATATTGTCTTACTTTTGTTATAATGAATAGTTTTATTCATCAATGTGATCTCTTTGCCACTGCTTTTTCCCTCTTGAGACTCTCTCTTGAGTTTTAATTTCAATGGGGCCGGCCAAGCTTTTCGAAAGATGAAAAATGGTACTAGAAAAACTATGTGCATTGTGCAACCCATTTTTCCCCTTTCATTTTATATGGCAAGTGATAAACTTTAAGTCCAAACATATAAAAATGAATTTTATATATATGAGACCTTTACATAGATCAAATATATATATATATGTAATTTAATTTTGTTGCCAATGTTTATTCTATTTCTGCCATTGTATTTATTTTTAATTTTTCTAAAAAGTATCTTCGTTTGTATTGAGGTTCAATATTCTTTGTTTATGTTTAACTTTTTTTTTGAGATATGTGTATGTATTTTTAACAATGTATGTATTTTGTTGTTATAAGTGATTGTAACTTTTTTTTTTTTCTTTTTAATATTTATGTGAATAATCTGATTTTTTTTTTAGATAATATTCCGAAAAAAGTATGTGTGTTTACATGTGTTTTTTTTTTGTTATTTTTTGTATTGTTATAAATTTTTGATTTATTTTGAAAATTAGTAATATTTAAAAATTTGTAATGTATTTAAAAGTTGTTAAGATTGTATAAATTAGGTTATTAAATTTTTGGGTATAGTTTAAAGTATAAATGTTATTCTGCCCAAATTTTAACAAAATTTTGAGATAATAAAAAAAAATAGGTTAACTTAATAAATTTTAATAAGTTAGTAATTTTGTTATAAAAAAATATTAAAGTGATATTTAGAAAGAAAAATTATAAGTTAATAATTATTCATAAAAATTAATGTTAAAATTAAGTAATTTAAGTAAATGAAATTTGTATTTTGTTTAAAAAATAATAATAAATAATTAAATATTTAATAATTAATTTTTATTTTTTTTTTGAATCAATAAAGATTTTTTCTAAAGACTAAGCATATAATAGCATCAAGTATCACTTTATTAAAGATTTTTGAACTTTGAAGCAAATAAAAAATGTAACTCAAGTATTACATTGAAGAGCAGTTAATAGACATACTCACAAAAACATTATCAAGAAACAAATTTAAACTATTACGAGATATGATGGGAATTACAAAAATATGTACCAAAAAAAAGTATTAAAATTTGTACACATTTAAATATTTCTTGGAAATATGTTGAATAGTAATACTAATCTAACCTTCCAATACCTTAATACAAAAAAAAAAAAATAATAATAATAATAATATTTTTTAAACCAAATACAAAACATAACATTTTTACTCTATCCAATTAATAAATATCAAGTTAAAGCCGACTTATTAGCTAAAAGTATTTATTAACATAACAAGTTTTTTTTTTTAAATAGACAATTATTTAAATTAATATTTATTTAACAAAATTTGTGAAATAAATCCTACAATTAAGTAATTGAATTGAAAAGATTTTTTGTATATTTATTAAAAATAATAATAAATAATTAAATTATTATAAATAACTTTTTTTTTTTGAATCAATAAATAACTTTTATTAGTTGAGAATAGATAATTAATAATTGAATAAGTAATGAATTTAATATTGAATAAATTCTTACAATAAAAAATATCAATAAATAATTAGATTAATAAAAAAAATATAATATTTTATTAAATAAAAGAATTTCGGTAAATTTTTTAGATAATAAAAATATTGTTATTTTAATAATTTATAATAAGTTAATTGTTTTTTATAAAACTAGTAACAAGTTTTTTTTTAAATGGACAATTATTTAAATTAATATTTATTTAACAAAATTTGTGAAATAAATCCTACAATTAAGTAATTGAATTTAAAAGATTTTTTGTATATTTATTAAAAATAATAATAAATTTTGAATATAAATAATTAATAATTGAATAAGTGATAAATTTTGTAATTAATAAATCCTTGTAATAAAAAAAATTAGCAAATAATTTGATAAATACTATAATATTTAATGTAAGTATAGATTTAAATAAAAGTTAAAAAAAGTTTCATAAAATGACATAAGATTAGCCTTAGTTCAACTACACAATCAAAATTACCAAATTCGTGTGACAGTAGTCAATTTGATTATAATGTAGTCAACGTAAATTTTTTGGTAGATGGCAATCGATAAGACTTGGGTGACCATGAGAAATCGTAAGGATCCAGCTTACTGGGAAGGTCTCCAAGTCTTTATGGAACTTGCGTCTAAACACAAGGATTGTGACGGAAGAATTTTCTGTCCTTGTGTTAAATGCAAGAATACTAGATTGCATCCTTTGGATACTGTGGAGGCACACATCTTTACAAAGGGTTTTGAGAGCAGCTATGAGAGGTGGATTTACCATGGGGAGCCAGATGAACCTGTCGAGGCTAACATCAATGTCGATGCGGATGAGATGGCTGGTGTCATTGAAGATTTCTTCCCTCCGATAGATGACGACGAAAGAGCTGGTGATGATGAAATGCAGAGGGGTCAGTATTATGATGACATGTTTGAGGAGATTGAGGCAGAGTTGTATCCTGGTTGCGATTGGATATCCTCCCTCAACTTTATAGCAAAGTTGATGCACTTGAAAAATTTGGGAAAAATACCAAATTATATCTTTGATGAATTGTTGAAGTTGTTGAAGTTTGCATTTCCAAATAAGGAGAATAAAATTCCTGCAACACACTATGAGGCGAAGAAGAAATTAGGAAAATTAGGATTAGGGTACGAATCAATCCACGTGTGCGTGAACAATTGTTGTTTGTTTCACAATGAGCATGCCTCGAAAGATTTTTGTCCGGTGTGCGGGACCAGTAGATGGATTAATGAGGAGACAAGCGGAAAAAAAGTAGCGCATAAAGTGATGCGCTACTTTCCGCTGACTCCTCGATTGAAAAGATTATACAGTTCAAGACATACATCCAAAGAGATGGTATGGCATCGTACTGGTCGTGTGAGAGAAAATGGTGTTATGCGTCATCCTGTTGATTCTGCCGCGTGGAAAGACTTTGACTCCAGACATCCTGATTTTGCAAGAGATCCTCGAAATGTTCGCCTAGGCTTAGCTGCTGATGGATTTAATCCTTTTGGCAACATGAGCCTCTCGTATAGTATGTGGCCTGTAGTGTTGGTGAATTACAATTTGCCACCTTGGATGTGTATGGCTGAGATTCTCTTCAACAACAGGGTCGGTAACTATGGCTGAGATTCTTCGTCAAAAAGTAAGTTAATATATTAAATTTCTATTTTACAAAGTTTACTTTATGTATAATTTTCTAACAAGTTATATTTATCAGCAAGGAAAGAGTTACATTGAGACTTGGAAAGAATGTCATACTAAGAAAGACACCAACACCTTCATCAATGAGGCTGCCAAAAATAAATATGTAAGATATATAAAATAATAACTTTTAAATATTTTCAAATAATTGTAACTTTGCTTGATTTCTAACTTATTTTGTATTATAGGAAGAGATGTTGACAACTCGAAATAGTGTTCCTGAATCTTCACAAGTTTCAGAACTTGAGATTCTTCGGAAAACACTTGGAGAGAGGCGTGGCCATCAACGAGGAGTGGGTCGCAAGTTGAAAGGCCAATCATCAGGACGACGCTCACAACCTGCAACTGCTGATCAACCGGACTTACGGGAAACAGTTGTTGAGTTACAGAAACAAATACAGACGTTGACTCAACAAATGTCACGTGAACGTCGGGAACCAATGGATGTTGAGATGAATGATGCAGCTCCAACCCAACCCATACGTCCCCAACCGTCTCGCTCTCAAATGGGTTTTAACCCAATGGGTTTTCAGCAGCCGCATCAGACTCCTACTTCGTTTCAGCAACTGCTACAACAGCCTCTGCTACAACAGCCTCTTGTTCCTTCGCCTGGAATGTTAAGTCCTGAGCAATTTCACAGTCAAATGTACCAGTCATACTTGCAGTTTGTGTTTCAGTCGCCAAACAATTCGCAAGTATTGTTGAATATGATGACGCAGTCACCTCAGACGTCTCATGTGTCAGAGCCTCGGATGCCACAAATGTCACAGATGCCGCAAAATGTTCAGATGTCGACACAAGGGCAGCAATATCAGAACACATCGCAGACGATGCCGACACAATCATGGGAGCAGACATCTCAAATGATGCCGACACATCTAGGACAACAGACTTCTCAGATGATGCCGACACAACAAGGGCAGCAGACATCTCAAATGATGCCGACACTACATGGGCAGCAGACATCTCACATGATGACCAGCTCGCAAATGCCGCCATACTACCCACAGATGCCGGATGTTCCTGGGTCGGATGTTCCTCGAGATGCTAGTGATGAGGACGATGCTATTACAAACTTCTTTTAGAATATCTATTTTAATTTTACGAACTATCGGTCTAATATGTTTGTTAATATTTTATGAACACTAATTTATATTTAGGTAGGCAGTACTATAATGTTTATGACTTACTCTTATTGTAATATTAGTGACTTTAAATATTTTCTTTTAGTTAAATGATTTTATATTTTAATTAATTCAAAAATTTTATATATTAATTAATTAAATAATTTTATATATTAATTAATTAAATAATTAAAAAAAAATTAAAATTAAAATTAATAATTTTAATATAATAATATATATAAATAATTAATTACAAATAATTTAATATAATTTTTTATTTTTTTTCGTACAAGATCTTCAATAACGACATTGTCGTCATTGATAATAATATCAATAACGACAATGTCGTTATTGATGCACTCAGATTTAAAAAAAAAAACAAATATTATTTCCAACGACATTGTCGTTGGGAATAAATATTATTCCCAACGACTTAAAAGTCGTTGTTAATAACTGTTTTTCCCAACGAAGTATTCCCAACGACTTTTTACCAACGAAATGTCCTCATTGATGCGCAATACTGACGAAAACAGGGGTTTTTACCAACGAAATTTGTCCTCAGTAATGCTCATTTTTCTTGTAGTGTATTAGTTGTATTTTTTTAAAAAAAAAATCTCAGTTTTTATTTATATTATTAAATATAAAATTTATTAGTAGTATGATATTATAAATTTATTTCTATTTTAAAAGGAAAAAAAAAAACTTTTTTCTCTTAGTTTAGTTATAGTTAATTAATTACACATTAATTAGTATTCATATAATTAAAAAAATAAAATATAACAAACAAAAAGAAAGATACAATATGTTTAGTATTAATTGATTTAGCATTATTTTAAAATATATTATTTGACACCTATAAATAATAGGTTATAGGTGTAAGAATTTTTTCCTAGGCTCAATACTATTTTAAAAATTTAATATTTTTATTGAATATATGTAAGTCTATATTAATTAATGTGCACACTCAAAAGTCATACACATCAATGATTAAAAAAATGTTCATATACTAATAAAGGTATGTACCATAGAATTATTCTATATATATATGAAAACAAACATTCTATATTAATATATTTTCAAATCTCAGGGTGGACTTTAGCCCTCCCTCAACACCCCTAGGTTCGCATATGCTTAAAGTATCATACACAATATTTTATGAATGTAGTGTATGTTTTAATTGCATGTTTTTTTGTGCTTAATTTGATTATGTTATATCTATTACTTCAAAAGATGGTAAAGAAATCAATCTTACAAGAATTGGAAGGAAATATTATTGATAGGCTATACCAAACTTATTCTTCTGAATTATATGGTAGAGATAAAAGGTCATACCTAATATTTATTTGACAAATATTTATTAAAGGATACCAATATCTATCATGTTCTTTCTTAAACTTTAAATTATAAGCACGGGTCCTTTAACTAGTAACATTATATGTATGGAAATTTTTTTAATGCTATAAATTATTTATAATTATTTAAAATTTATAAAAATAATATTATAAACATAGAATAATTCGAGATATTAGTTTTGTTTGTATAGTATAGTGACATTTTTTTAACCCTTGATATAAATAACTTTTGAGTGTGCACACTATCAATATGTTCTAGCGTGTATTAGATTAATTATTTATAAAATTAATATTTAAATTTCTGACACTCAAAACACAAAAAGCTGAAAACTTTAAATATAAAAATATTGAAGAAAATTAATGTTTATTCAGCCATTGCATTGATATCCAGTAGAAGCCTATAATAGTTGGTTTTCCATTGAAAGATTTAAGTTACTATGCTTCAAATTACAGCCCAAAGTTTTACTATTCTTACCAATTATTTTAATTTTCAAATCCCCTCTCTTTTTAATCCTCCTGCTTCTATTATTGTCGAACCACCACCCCACCGACTCGCACACTCAAATCCTAATACGGTCAAATCTTGCGATCCTTTGTGACCTTTCCCTCTCTTTCACACCCAGCCCCGTCGATCTTCCATAGTCCTCCCTCGCGTGAACGCAGACCGTGATGGACTGTCGGATATTCGCACGTCGAAGCCTCCTCTTTCCTTGCTTGAGATTAGAGCTGATCACTTAAACCTTTAATGTTCCAGTTTTCTGTATTTTATATATTTTTACAGTATATATATACTTCCATATATCTTTTCACAAATTAATAAAAAGTAGAAAGTTTGAATAAATTTTAAATAAAAATATTTATTTGTTAGCTAATCACTTTCATTTTGTTGTATTTACTTTTATTAAGCAATATAAATTAGTTGTGATAGGTTTCATCATAAGTTTCTTATCTTTCCAAATTTTTTTTTGGGAACTTTTTTATAAGAAGGCAATTTTATATAATCCATCACTGTTTTAGTTGACAAAGGAGGTAATATTTCTTTTTTCTATTTGTGATTCTTTTAGTAATTTCCAGTTTAATGTATGGAAGGACAATGATGGGATTGTTAGGATTTATAAAACACTCAAAGAAATATATAAATCACAGATCCAAACATATTCCTAAAAGTGCTTTAATATAGAAAACCCTAAATCATAAATCTATAAAGCCTTTGCTAAATTAAAGAAGAAGATGATAAAATATGAGCGGAAGCACTAACCTGAAGTCATTGTTGGAGATTGCAGAGAAGGTTTTGATCTTCCAAGAATACACTATTTTCTAGAGTATTTTCTCTGATGGGGAAGGAGAGAATACAGAACCCTAGTGTTTCTTGGGGACCACTACCTATTTATAGAGTCATCTTAGAATAACTCTTGGGTATTTATAATTTGGCCCCTCAACAAATTATAAATTAACTTATGGTATCTACACATTAATTCCATGACACTTTAATACCCTTTTGATACCCATAACATAATTGGTCACTTAATTTTGTATCACACTTTATAATAGCATATACATTATACATATGTGCCCACAAAGGATTTTTAATCCAACAATCTCCCACTTGGGCAACATATGTTACCTGATAAATGTATAACCTTATGAGCTCAAAATTTGCTATTATGTAAAGGTATTCACAACAATCTCATCCATCAACTATACCCATATAGGATCAAAGCGATTTTCGTCATATCAATCATGACGAAACCCATCAATGGTCACATATACAAATATAGCCAAATGACATAGATCAATCATGGATGTGTAGCATGGAAATTACATGCAATGTGAACCGAACATGCCTATTTCCAACTGGTCCTCCTTAAACCAAAGTGAGGTCAAACTTAAACATAACAAAACAGAGTGAATAAACTGAAAACTTTATTTCTGATCAGAATATAACCAAATACATAAATGTCTTAAACAAACATAAAGCAAAGAGAATACAAACTCCCACTAAATCATGATATCCTCAAGTAATACTACACCCATATGAGCAGTGTGCTCATGAAAGACCTTGGGTGGTAATCCTTTTGTGAGCGGATCCGCTATCATGGAGTTTGTCCCAATATGCTCTATGGAAATCTGTCCACTCTGCACTCTTTCTTTCACAATTAGGAACTTTATGTCAATATGCTTTGACTTGGATGAGCTCCTATTGTTATTGGAATACAGCACTGCTGATTTATTGTCACAGAATATCTTAAGTGGTCTTTCAACATTCTCCAAAATACGCAGCCTAGTGACAAAGTTTCTCAGCCATATTCCCTGATTTGATGCCTCATAACACGCTACGAATTCAAATTTGCCATAGTGGAAGAATCTACAAGTGTCTGTTTGACACTTTTCCAGGATATAGCTCCTCCAGCTAACAAGAAAATGTAGCCTGATGTAGACCTTCTGCTATCTTGGCATCCAGCGAAATCAGAATCAGAATACCCTACGACCTCCAAATGATCTGATTTCCTGTATGTGAGCATGTAATCTTTTGTTCTCTGAAGATACCTCATAACTCTCTTGGCTGCTATCCAATGGTCCATACCAGGGTTGCTTAAATATCTGCCTAATATCCCAACAATGTACGCAATATCTGGACGCGTACATACCTGAAGATACATTAGACTCCTTACAACTGATGCATAGGGAATCTTTTTCATTTCCTGAATTTCAAGGCTGCTTTTAGGGCATTGTCTAAGACTGAATTTGTCTCCTTTAGCAACAGGGGTATCACCTGGTCTACAATCTTGCATGCCAAACCTTTTGAGTACTTTATCGATATAGCCCTTTTGTGATAATCCAAGAATACCCCGAGAATGATCTCGACGTATTTGAATTCCTAATACAAAAGAGGCGTCACCAAGATCTTTCATCTCAAATTGCTTAGATAAAAATCTCTTGGTTTCGTGCAATAAGCCTATATCATTAGTAGCAAGCAATATGTCATCGACATATAGAACCAGAAATATGTATTTACTCCCACTGAACTTGTGATATACACAATCATCAATAATATTCATCTCAAAACCAAATGAGATAATTACTTGGTGAAACTTGTGATACCACTGACGAGAAGCTTGCTTGAGTCCATAGATGGATTTCTTTAATTTGCAAACCATATTCTTTGGGTCACCAACCACAAAGTTTTCTGGTTGCTCCATATAAATTGTCTCATCAATGTCGCCATTGAGAAACGCTGTTTTAACATCCATCTGATGTAACTCAAGGTCAAAATGAGCAACAAGTGCCAATATTATCCTAAAAGAGTCTTTCGATGAAACCGGAGAGAAAGTCTCTGTATAATCAATGCCTTGTTTCTGAGTATAGCCTTTTGCTACAAGACGTGCCTTAAATCTCACCACATTACCATATTCATCCTTCTTGGTTTTAAGTATCCACTTACAACCAATTGGTTTTACACCTTCTGGTAATGGGACAACTTCCCAAACTTTATTGTCTTGCATAGACTTATTCTCTTCATCCATGGCATCAATCCACTTTTGAGAGTTAGAACTTTTCATGGCCTGATGCAAGTTGATTGGATCATCTTCCATCATTCCAATTTCATCCTCATGTTCTTGAAGAAATACAAAATAGTCATCTGAAATAGCATTTCTTCTCTCTCTTGTGGACCTCCTTAATGGCTCTTGTTCTTGAGGGTGTTGAATTTGTTCTTCTGGAACAATAGCCTCATTTTGATTTGGGAGTTGTTCAACATTATCTTGTTGAGGTTCGGATTCATTTCACGATCAATGACAGGTGTGGAAGCCTGAACATTGTCTAAAATGATAGTAGGAACTGAGTTTGAATTCAATTCCTCCTCAAAAACAATGTCTCTAACCTTATTTCTCCCCCCAAATTCAACATCCTCAAAAAATGTTGCAGTTCCCGTCTCAAAAATATTTCTGACAGTGGGATCATAAAACTTATAGCCCCTAGATCGCTCAGAATAACCAATAAAGTAGCTGCTAACTGTTTTGGAGTCCAATTTATTTTCATGTGGCCTATAAGGCCTTGCCTCAGCTGGACATCCCCAAATGTGAAAATGCTTTAGACTAGGCTTTCGACCTGTCCAAAGCTCATAAGGTGTTTTTGCAAGTGCTTTACTTGGAACTCTATTCAGAATGTAAGCTGCTGTCTTTAATGCTTCTCCCCAGAGGGACTCAGGTAAGGTAGAATGAGCGATCATGCTCCTTACCATATCCTTAAGAGTCCTATTTCGTCTCTCAGCAACACCATTCATGCTAGGTGATCCTGGCATGGTGTACTGTGGGACAATACCACATTCCTCTAGGAATTTAGCAAATGGTCCTGGACGTTGTTCACCTGAGCCATCATATCTACCGTAGTACTCACCACCACGATCAGATTTGACGTTCTTAATCCTTTTGTTGAGTTGATTCTCAACTTCAGCTTTGTAAGCTTTGAACACGTCCACAGACTGAGATTTTTCATGAATGAGATATAGGTACCCATAACGTGAGTAATCGTCTATGAATGATATAAAATATTGTTGACCATTCCAAGATGCCGTAGGGAATGGCCCACAAATATCTGTGTGAATCAATTCTAAGACTTCTGAAGCTCTATTGGCACCTAATCTCTTAGTTTTGGTCTGTTTTCCCTTGATACAATCTACACAGACATTGAAATCTGTGAAGTCAAGAGACTCTAAAATGTCATCAGACACAAGACGCTCAATTCTACCTCTTGAGATATGACCTAAGCGTTTATGCCATAATGACGCTGAATTTTCTTTATTTAATTTGCGTTTAGTACCTCGTGATTCCACATGCAAGGTTTCATTATAGGATGCAATTGTTTCTAACAAATAAAGATTGTCATAAGTATTCAAATAACCAGTTCCAATAATATTTGAATTTAAAGACAAAGTAAACTGATTGTTTCCAAATGAACAACAATATCCAAATTTGTCCAACAAAGAAACAGAAACTAAATTCCGCCTAAAAGACGGCACAACAAAAGTGTCTTTCAAATCCAAATAAGAACCAGTTCCTAATAACAATCTGAAATGCCCAATTGCTTCCACTTCCACCGATTGACCATCGCCCACAAAGATGTATCTTTCACCATCACTTGGCTTTCGGTAGCTCAGGCAACCCTGCATAGAAACACTTATGTGAGTAGTAGCACCAGAATCTATCCACCAAGTGTTTCTAGGTACTGAAACTAAATTAACCTCAGAACAGACCAAAGCAAGATTAATACCTTTCTTTACACGCCATGCGTGATATTTGGCACAATCTTTCTTCACATGTCCAGGTTGGTCACAAAAGAAACAACCCTTAGAATCCTGTTGTTGTTTCTTTTGAACTGGACCCTTAGCAGCTTCATTCTCAAATTTCCTTTTCTTGCCCTTATCCTTAGGAGTAGTGGCCAAATGAGCACTTTCGGTTTTGTCCTTTTTCAACCTTTCTTCCTCTTGCACACAATGAGAAATAAGCTCGTTGAGAGTCCATTTCTCCTTTTGACAGTTGTAACTAATTTTAAATTGGTTAAACTGTGGAGGAAGCGTTAACAAAACCATGAGTACAAGTACATCATCTGAAAGCTCAATCTTAAGTGTCCTTAATCTTGAGACAATATGATGCATTTCCATAATGTACTCCCTTACATTTCCTTGACCCTTATACTTCATGTTCATTAAAGAACCAAGAAGTGTTGTCATTTCAACCTTATCGTTTTTAACAAAACGTTCCTCAATTTGTTCAAGGAAATTCTTAGCCATAATAACCCCTTCGGATTCTGTGCCCCAAAAGGCTTCTGGAATGCTGTGTTTCATAATCATTAGACTCATGCGATTTGAACGATCCCACCTCTCAAATTCCCTTTTATCATCATGGGAACTTTCCTTAGTGAGAGGTGCAGGTTGTTCATTCCTTAGTGCATGGTCCAAATCCATACATCCCAGAACTATAAGTAGGTTCCTTTTCCAATCTTTGAAATCGGTCCCATTAAGCATAGGAATAGAATTAATGTTAGCAGATATTGAAGCAGCAGAAGATGAACTAGCTAAATATAGAACAAATAAAACAAGCTCACATTAATATGCATAATTAAACAATAAATTCAAAATTTGGTTAATCCCATCTCAAGATACCAAACACACATTAATATCAAGTCTTTGGACAGTAATATTAACTGTAAGCGGTACTCTTGGTGTAGCAATCAAATATTGACAATAAAACTGTGTCAAACAATAGATTAATCTTTGGACTAACGTATTATTTCACACAAAATACCTTATAATTGTCACACATTTATCGCCACAGGTATGTTTGAAATCTAGCAAAATATTCACTTACCTTTGGGCTAGTCAATATAAGCATCAATTACAAACACACAACCAACCTAATATTTAAATAAATTAATCTACACAAAAGAGGTCACTTTGGCGACGTATTGTTTTAATTAATTTATTCAAAATATTAGTCCTAAACTAACACCAAAATTTGAATTAAATTGTTTGCACCAAAATATATATTTACCAAATTATACTGTAATATATATATATTAATGTGTACTAAAACATATTATATAACTTTAATAAAACTATATATATATGCAGTCAATCGTAAAAACCGATGCATCCATTATACAAGAAAAAGAAAAACTGTACTACATATATATATAAAATCTTTTATCTGAAGCCAGAAATACATACCCAAATTCTCAAAACAATATATATATATAATCAAAATATTAACCATTCAATCGTAAACAGTACGACTATTTGAAAAATAAACATATTATATATATATATATATATATAAAAATTCAAACCAGTTCACACAATTCCAGCCGTACAATTATATATATAATATGATTCAATGATGGCCGAAGCCGCATAAAACATAGCAGTCGACAATCAACAAAAATTATATATATTTATATACTGGAACTTTGAAATAAAACAGTAAAGAAAATAAAACCCTAATTTTCAAAATCCCAAAATTTCATAAACAAAATCATCAGATTTTCAATTAATTCAACAAAGGTGGCTCTGGTACCACTTGCTAGGATTTATAAAACACTCAAAGAAATATATAAATCACAGATCCAAACATATTCCTAAAAGTGCTTTAATATAGAAAACCCTAAATCATAAATCTATAAAGCCTTTGCTAAATTAAAGAAGAAGAAGATGATAAAATATGAGCGGAAGCACTAACCTGAAGCCATTGTTGGAGATTGCAGAGAAGGTTTTGATCTTCCAAGAATACACTATTTTCTAGAGTATTTTCTCTGATGGGGAAGGAGAGAATACAGAACCCTAGTGTTTCTTGGGGACCACTACCTATTTAAAGAGTCATCTTAGAATAACTCTTGGGTATTTATAATTTGGCCCCTCAACAAATTATAAATTAACTTATGGTATCTACACATTAATTCCATGACACTTTAATACCCTTTTGATACCCATAACATAATTGGTCACTTAATTTTGTATCACACTTTATAATAGCATATACATTATACATATGTGCCCACAAAGGATTTTTAATCCAACAGGGATTCGCTAAATAGATTTAATGTAGGGTTTTTTTCTATTATACCTTTATTACATCTAAACTTTACTTTTTTATCTCCAGGTACAAAAATAAACAAAAATAGAAAAGTAAACTTTCTTTTTTTCAAAAATACGGTCTCTACATGAGACTTTCCCAAAATAGTTTCTCCCAAAAGTTTTAGATCTTAAATCAACATGAACATGAATCACCTCCAAAAAATCCTAGATCTTCTCCATAATCGACGTATTCTCCAAACAACACCACTAAAGATGTAGAAGTTTTTGTCGAACACCATGAACACCGGCGGAAAGCTTTTTGTCGATCACCATTAACGCCGGTAAGAAATTTTGATTCGATATTTAGTTATGGCAGCGCGACCAACGATCAGAGATCTCTATGAGAAGCCAACGAAAAAAGATCAACAACTGAGAGGAGATGCCCATGAACATTTATCCAAAAAAATTGGGTCTTTCTTTACTTTCTTTTTTCTTTTTAGAAAAATAATAAATCTGATATTATTAATTGTGTTTACTTTAATTGTTTTCTAATCTATTATTATTAACGTTATTGAGTTGATTCACATATATTAGTTGTTTTTGTTAATATATTGTTATTGTTTTTCGGTGTTTTTCGGTGTTTTTAGGTAGTATAATGAGAATATTGAGTTTGTGTTAAAATTTCAAAATAAAATTATGTTGTTTTAGCGTTGTTTTTATGTTTTCTTTTTGTTGTTGTCCATGATCGTGAAATAACAAATGTATAAATAACACAATAATAATAATAAAATAATGACGAATATAACTTTATTATTTAGAACAATAAATAATGAAATAAAGAAATAATTAATTTTAATAGTATGATCAACTTTTCTTAAATTTTCAACGAAAAATTAAAAACAACTCGGAAGAATTTGACAAATAAACATACAAGGTACCAATATTTTAAATATTTTTTTCGTAATCAGGTTGTAATTTAGTATTTCTGAACTATTTCAAAGCAAATTCATACTGAAAATTAGTTGATCTGAATAAATTGGTGCAAATAATTTAAATTTGAAAAAAAAAATAGTGATTCATTTAAGGTCATTTACTGATTACTGTCATATAATAGTTGTTTATAAGTTGTTCTCATGTATTAAACTGGTTGCTTAACAATATAGAAAAATTAATACACTAGTTTCAGGCATGAAACCTTTGTAAATTTTAGTACAGAGCAATGATTATTGGGATGACAACAACCACTATGTTGATTACGAATTAAGTGGAGAATTAATATTAAGAGATTGCACTTTTGCTAAACTAGTGCATATAATGATGGAGAAACTAAAATGAAACCATAAAACAACTCAAATACAACTGAAATACCAACTGAAGGAAGGCTGCCAACCACTCCAAATCAAGGATGACAAAAGTCTGTTGTTTTACATAAAGTTATTAACCAATGAAACTGATTTCACACAGTATTCGTTGTGTGTGAACACATTCAACAACACAGAAACACAATCCTTTTTGGCAACTACCCAAACAATGGTGTGCAACAATGTGATAATGACAAAAAGTGACAATCACTCAGTACACTCAGATGTGCAAGAGCCCGACAACAACACAACAACAACAACTAAATAACTTTTATCTGCTCCAAGGAGGGAATCAGTTTCAAAAAAATTATTTTAACATGAACATATTTTATTTACCATACTTCAAAATCTTAGTTGCTTCTTAGGCAACCACTCTAAATTAAAGATGACAAAAGTCTGTTGTTTTATACAATCTTTTTTGGAAGCTACCCAAACAATGGAGTGCAACAATGTGATAATGACAAAAAGTGACAATCACCAGTATACTCACAGTGCAGCAACCTAACAACAACACAACAACAACAATTAAAAAACTTTTATCTGGTTTAAGGGGGGATTTGTTTTAAAAGATGTTATTTTGGTTGATACTATGACTTTGACAGCAGAAACAACCATAAAGCAACAAGAAAATAATCAAAAGCAAATCCCCGAAGATGTTGAATATTGAAAAATCTATAATTATTTGTTCATCAATTGATATTGTAACTAAATATTGTTAATAGCTAAAAAAAACTACTAACAATTATTATCTTTTTTCTCTAAAAAAGAAGACAAACATAATTATATAAATACTTAATGTATAAATTAAAAATACAATAATAATTGTTTTTCACGGTACTAAAATATATAAACAACTTAAATAAAATTATAATGTTCAATATCACGTGCAAGATATATGTAAAATTAACAACAAAGCAATGTTTCTTAAAAAATATTACTCTTCAATGCATAACAAAATCCATGCACAATAGCTTGAACCTTCTTGGAAGATTGAAACATTTTCGTGTACACTTTCAATGTATGTAACTCACTTCATTCTATCAAAGGAATAGAAATAGATGACAAGCCTATTCTGATCAACATTTAAGTACATCATCACTGGAAGTCAAGTTTCTTGCATTCAACTGCAGTAGCAAAAACAACAAGATAAAAAATGAATGTATTTACAAAATAACATATAAACATCTTATAAACAACGCTAAAACAACTCTATCATTGAACGCATTTACAAAATAACATATAAACAACTTATAAACAACGTGAACACAACACTATATCAAAAAAACATTAAAAATCTATAAATAAAAATTGACTAATTCATAAAACTAAAATGAACAAAAAAACAAAAGAATAGCAATATGAAAAGTTCAGCTTAAAGAAGAAGAAAAAATATAATTGAATATGTTCTCTTTCTTTATGTTAGTGAAAACTTAGTTCTTTTGGACATTTCACCAAACACATGGCATGGGTGTTTTTACACACGCACACACACAACTATAGAGCATTTTCCTTGAACACTCTCAATGTGTTCAACTTACACACGAAAGGAATAGAGATTGTCACAAAGCCTATCCTAATCAACTTGGAAGTACTTCAACACTAGGAACTAAGGTTTTTCCTTTTTACTGTAGTAGCAAAACAATACGTATAAACAACTTATAAACAACGCATAAACAACTCTGTATCAAATTTATTGATAAATTGACTAATTCATAAAATCAGAAAGAACATAAATAACATTAGAATAACAATATAAAAATCTCAGTTTGAAGAGGAATAAAAATTACAATAGCACAATTAAAGATACCCTCTTTTTTTAGGCTAGTGATTAAGAATAACTATGTTAGGCATTTCATCAAACACATGGAAGGTATGCCCTTATATACACATTAACAAAATATTCAGCTTAAAGAAGAAGAAGAAATTTACAAAATTTGAGGGCAAATGAGTAGAATCAATAATAAACAATCACACTACAACAATATTTTTATTAAACTTTCAAATCTAAACTTTTATTAATGTAATTTGAAAAGGAAAAAAAAAAGAAGAAGAATAAGAAAAGAACAACTTACAAATCGAAGCTTCAAAAAATATTAATAGCACTAAAATTTAATCAAATAGAAGTAAAAGTTTAATTTTAACGTACTTAACTCCACTCTCTGTGGGATCGATCTCACTCCTAGTGAGTCTACTACTTGAAACGATACGTACACTTGCGTGTGCTAAATATCGCAACAAGTTTTTGGCGCCGTTGCCGGGGAGTGATAGTTAATATTATTAAAAATTAAATTTTTTTCTAATTTGGTTTTTCTTTTTAGTTTTAGTATTAATTTTGTTGTTTCAAATTTTTATCTTGATGGCTTGATCAAGAGGGAAATAAATCTGAAAAAAGTCTCTCTTTCTCCCTAGACCACAACATAGAAGGTTGAGTAGATGTTTTGCTTGACATCGAGGGCTGGGACAAGAGAGCTGGAGACGATCGAGAGAGGTTGGATGTGAGATGGAAATGGTGGAGATGGTTGCCTTTTGAAGTGGATCTGTGTGAATAGGAGGAAGAAGGAAAAATAGTATAAATTGTATAATTGTAAATATCAAAACTTTGTAAATAGTATTAAAGAAAAAACCCCAAAGTAAAAAAGTAAAAAAAAAAGATAGGACAAACATAAATGTTTAATGTTGGAAAAAAAAAAACCACTTAGTGTAAATTTCTCTTTAATGTATAACACAATTGGACCATGGCAAAGCTAAGTATTATTTTCAATGCATGCACACCGTTTATTCATTTGTGGGCTTATAAGAATCAGTGAAAATTTGGTTGAAACAAAAACTTAGTTAAAGGCTTGGCTATTGGAATTAGTGGCATTAGAAAATGCATAATAACTATTGTTCATAGTCAATAATAAATAGTGGAGGACAAAAAAATTTTTGGGATGGTATTGAAAATTTAACAAACATAAATAAGAGAAGAGCAGTGAGAAAAACAAAACAAAAGATAATGATTAAAGAAAAAGAAAGGAGAGAGAAAAATATATTATTTTATTAATTTATTAAATTATTATTTATGTCTAATAAATAATCTAGTGTACTCTAAATATTTATTATTTTATACACTCATTTATTTACAATCGTTAGATCTATTATTAATGGTTATAAAAATGTTCCTACCATAGAGACAAAATAGTAGTTCTTACTATAGACATATCCTATAAATATAAGGGTAAATATTATTTTAAATTCTTATTTTATAAAAGTTATTAATTTGACTCTTTATTTTGTTAAATGATAAATTTGACCTTATATTTAAAAAATGGGTAAATAATATTTTAGACCATGTATTTTTAAAAAGTTACCAATTGGATTCTCTGTTTTGTTAAATGACAAAATAGATCCTGTATTTTCTAAAATTGTACAATTAGGACCCTGAATTGATTTTTTGTCAAAATAAAACTTAATAATAATCCGATATAGAGATGTTATGACAAAACTAGTTGTATTTTTTGTATCTGTTCGTGTTAAAAATTATATTAAAGTTGGTTAATTAAAAAATAAAATTGTTGAAAATTGAGCTCAGTATCCTATTTGTACTATTTTGAAAAATACAGGGTCTATTTTGTCATTTAACATAATAGAGGGTCCAATTGGTAACTTTTACAAAGCATAGGGTCCAAAATGATATTTACCCATAAAAAAATAGTGTAAAATAGTACTCTGAACTGATTTTTTATTAAAATAAAAGTTAATAATAATTAATAACAAAACTGAGTACATTATCTGCATCTGTTTGTGCTAGAAATTATCTTCTAGTTGGTTATATTCAAAAGGAATTATCGAATATTGAACGTATAGTACTATTTTATACTATTTTAGAAAATATAAGGTCTAATTTGTCATTTTATAAAATAGATAGTCTAGTCGATAATTTTTATAAAATATGGGTACTGAAATGGTATTAACCCTAAATATAATAAAGATCGTCAATTAAAAAGGCTAATTAGAATTTTTGCCCCTTTAACTTTGACATGTGCCAAATTAATGAATTATGCCCCCTGAACTTTTAAGACTGTTAAAAATTCCTCCTGAACTATTGAGATTGTTGGATTTTTAAGGACTTTTGTCCAATTTTAGTAAAAAAAGTCTAACATGGATGAAAATTCAGGGGATAAGATTTGGCACATATCAAAATTCGAAGGACATGAATATTGAAAATTATTTTCTTTCCATTTCATTTCATTACCTCCAACCAAACGTCACTTAGTGATTTTTTGGTCCTGCCCAAAAATTTACAATAACAAGCTAGAACTACAAGCACTATAAAAGGGTACATCCATTTTACAAAATATAAACAAATAAGTTAAAAACTAGCACTTGCATCATCCTAATGTCAATGTATAACTAAGCTTAGAGTACTAATTAGTAGTCTGATCTTCACACAAACAAACCACACTCTTGTTTAAATCCTTTTCTCCATTGCCCCTCTACCATAATAAATCCAAACTTTCAGCATAATAATTTCTCCTTTCTCTATCGTGTGTCAAAGAGTATCCAAAACACCACCCCAAACCAAGAAAAAAATAGGCCAATTAAATTCCTGGCCATCACCCAAAATGTGGTTCCAAATAACAACCAAAACACCACCCGAAATCAAGAAAAAAACTTGCCAGACAAAACTGTTATAATAACCTCAAACCAAGTCTAAAACTCCATCCACTACACCACCCCAAACCAGAAAAAACAAAGGCCAGCCAGATCTCAACAAATCACCCCAAAACAGATACCAAACAACATCCAAAACCATGAAAGGAGAGGGTTGTTCCAAAACACCACAAACCAGATCCCAAACACTTTCTAAAACACCTCAAAATAGTCACATAGTAGCCCAAATACCACCTTGCACCAGATCCAAAAGTGTATCTCGAACACCACTCCAGACCAGGAAAAGAGTAAGAGAAACACCATCTAAAACACCACCCCAAACCAGGAGGAAAAAAACCAATCAGTAGAAGATCCAAATTTTGTGAAAGAGGAATATGCTCCAAAAACCCAAGATCCAGAATTAGTTGAAGAAGGAACAACTGATCCTAGCCAATGGTGGGGGACAGTCAATGATTTATGCAGTCAAGCTTACCAAGATGATGATGGTGGTGGTGGGTATGAAGAGGGTGATGATTTGGTCAGCTTGGTTAGTGAGGAAAAAGATGGACCAGTGCTTAAAAAGAAACACATTGAATTTAGTCCACACTTCAGCCTAAAGATATCAAGTTTAAATTATGAATGGAATTCCCTACTGTTGGGCACTTGAGAGAAGCATTAAAGGATCATTTCATCAGCATTGATAGGCAGTACAAATATATTAACAATGATAGGTTGAGAATTAGGGTTGTATGCAAAGGAGAAGGTTGTAAATGGTTAATGTATGCTTGAAGGATGAGAGATGATTGCACTACAATGCGAATCAACAAATTTGAGGAAGAACACAGCTATGGAATTCAATGGGAGAACAGGCTGGTAGATGTTGATTGGATTGCAGAAGAGTTCTTGGAGAAGTTCAGAGCAAATCTAGCCATGTCATTCGGTGATTTTAAGAAAGCAAATCCTAAGGGTAAGTACTCTAAACTCTCTTCCTGGACTTTTTGTCGAGCTAAGAACAAAGCTATGGCCAAGATACATGGGACTGTTAAAGATTAATATGATATTCTGCATGATTATTGTACACAATTAGTAAAACTTAATTCTAGTAGCACAACTTTCATCAGAACAATTTAGTGAATGATATAAGGTTTTTCGAAAGAGTTTATATATGCCTTGCAGCATGTAAATCTAGTTTCAAGTTCTGCATGCCTATCATTAGGCTAGATGGGTGCTTTTTGAAAGAATATTACAGAGGTATGTTGCTTGTAGCCATTGGTATTGATGGAAATAACAACATGTTTCCTATTGCATATGCTATAGTTGAAAAGGAAAACACTAATAGTTGGACTTGGTTTGTGCAACTATTGAAAGAGGACCTAGATGTACAAGACACAAGATTCTTCACTTTCATTTCAGATAGACAAAAGGGGCTGAAAAGGAGTTTAGGAACAGTTTATGAAGGTTCTGAAATACAATTTTGTGTTAGGCATCTTTATGCCAACTTCAAGGAGTTTCCTGGATTGTTGTTGAAGCAAAAATTATGAGTTTGCGCTAGAGCTACTTCAGTGAAAGAATTCAAAAGGAGAACGAATGAATTGAATGAGACTAATGCTGCAGCTTTTGATTGGTTGTCCAAAAAGTCACCATCTAAATAGACCAAGTCCCATTTTAGGACTTCCACTAAGTGTGATATGTTGCTGAATAATCTTTGTGAGAGTTTCAACTCAGCCATACTGGATGGAAGAGACAAGGCAATCATAACTCTGTTAGAGTATGTTCATTACTGGTTGATGGATAGAATGAGAAAGCAAAGAGAAAATGTCAGTGTACAAAGTCTGTTGGAAGATTGTTTGAATCATTGGAAGACAACTTGCTCTCTTAGTCTTCTGCCTATTCATGTTGTTATGATAGTACTGCATGGTCAAGATATCTTGTTTTTCCCACTGTTCTAATTAAGATTATCAAATATGAACTTCATTCTTTATGTATATTTGCTTTTCTGTTGAAATTTGACTTGTGGTTTTCCATGTGAGAAAAGGTGCTGAGAAGCCTCTGCTTCCACTGGACAAGGCAGGTGAGCATGAAGAGAAAGAGAAGTCTAAGCCAGTATCATACTCGTATTCATTTTTCCACCTCATTTTCTCTCTAGCTAGTATGTATTCGGCAATGCTTCTAACTGGGTGGTCGACCTCAGTTGGTGCGAGCGGGAAGTTGGTGGATGTCGGATGGCCATCTGTGTGGATAAGGATTATAACTGGTTGGTCATATGTTAATTAGTTTTATTTAAGTTTTTGTTTACTATAAATATAAATATTAAGCCCTCACTCAATTTGGTACTTTGCTTACGCTCGTCTATTCTATATTTGTCTTGCTATAATTTTGGATAATTTGCGTTGTGCTATGTAAATAAAATGGTTATGGTGAATGATTGAATTGTGACAGTTGTGTGTACTGTTGATCATATATTTCCTAAATGTACTAATATGGTAACTATTGTGTGCTGAGTCTCAATGTGTTTCAATGAAGAAAAACTCTTTTGGGTTTCGATGGGGAATATGAGATTAATGTTGTTGGGTGGCCACTGTTTCAATATTGGCCTACTTATATAATTAAAGATAATTTAGGGTCTTAATTATATTTTCTAATTCTCCTAACTCTTGTAATTACCAAGTACAGATTTACACAATTTATTTTTCTGTTATTATTAATTTATAAATAATTACTAAATACTAATTTACATATTTGAAAATAGAGTGTAATTAGTAATTAGTAATTACACAACTTCTAAACACGTTCTATAGAGAGATTATTGTTTAACATTTTATATTGTTTATTCATATATTCCATTTTTTCCCACTATTAAGTTTATAAGTTATCCATAGAATCTTATGCAAAGTAAACTTGGGACGCACTAATTAACTTAACATATGATCAAGAGAAACAATGCGTTCGAATAATCCCTTATAAAAACTATCACAGAAGAGTTTTATGGGAGAATTATCATATTGATGATTTGACTAGAAAAATGAAAACCAAATTTAAGCCTCTTAAGCTTTATAGTCAAAGAAAATGAGACTTCATATGAAATTCTGTGGAAGTTGATCCTCTAAACCAACTCTTTATCTAACTCACCTAAACCAACTAACTTAATTAACTTTCTGTTATGTTAGTTAATTAGTTAGAGGGTCAAGAACAAGGGGTGTACTCGGGTTGATAGAGAGAAAACTGTGACTGTTTTCTCTGGTGTGTGTCGAGTACCAATAGAGTTGTGATTGCTCTGGTTCTTGTAATTGTATTGATGCTCTCTTATTCACATATTAATGAAGAATTAGTGATGTTTTTCAGCTGGAGTATGGCCAGGGATCATGTTGATCTCTAGGACCGGAACCAGGATAAAATCTTGTGTTGTTCTTTGATTGATTTCTAGTTTGATTCATTGGGTTGATTAATTGGTTTATGTTCATTATTATTGTCCAAATTGTGAGTTTATTGCAGGTTTTATGATTGAATCCTCAAAGTTATTTCTGCTGGAATTACAACAAATTCCAATAACCAATTCTGCATTGTAAAGCTAGATCAATCTATTAAATCATGTAGACACAAAAGTTTCAAGTCATTTCTTATTAAGGAGGTACTAAGCAAGAAAACATCAATGAAAACAACAGCAAAGTAAACCATTATATCCCTATTATCTTAAATTAAAAAAAAAAAAAAAAAAAAAAAGGGAAAGGCTGAAGGCTAAAGGCCACCAAAATAGAAAATTAAACAAAGGAAGGTTCTCTCCCACATGATTATGTCCTCAACAAAATCACAGGCAGCCAAGTATGAAGACACAATCTTTTTATCCAAGCAAGCAATAATAGCTGCAATTATAAATTTCATAAATTAGCCAAAATACAGAAACTAATATATACTCAAATCATATTTAAAATTAATTTATTGTTCACATTCATCTTAGTATATGAAATTACTTCATTTTAAGATCTTGTTGGAGGTTATGAGGTCCTTAGTCACAGGTCTACTTTATTTAACCTTAACCGTCTCTGATTACACATGTTAAATCTTGTTGATGTTAATAATAAGACTAATACATTCATTTTGAAGGCTATACACTTATTGAAGTTACATTAACATCATTCTCCAAATTCTCCCAAGAGTATCCTAATTATATACAAATTTACTAGAGCATCAAATCTCTCATGAAATCAAATTATATACTGATTTATCTATTGCTTAATTACTGTGCTAGAAATACATACCGGTATATTAAGTAGCTTAATTATAAACTCCACACAAGAATTTCCCTCTTCACAAAACAATAATCAAATGATTATAACTACCTTTCTCTTAATAATACTTAATCAAATTACTACCCGACTAATTAAAGATACAAATCAAATCAAACAATAAGGAAAATACAACTAGCAACTACTTCTTATTACTTGTGGCCTATTCCAATGCCTGAACGTGTTAGCTATATAATATAGAGATAGAATGGTTCATAGACAATTATTTGAAAGCCTTTCATTTCAAATTAATAATATAACTTTTACCATTTTTTTTTAATTGAGACTTCTACAAAATAAAATTAAATATAGAGAAATTATGTATTAGTACAAGTATAAGAAATGAAAAATAAATAAAAATAAAAATATAATATCTATAAATTGTTCACAAGTTACACGTGACCATGTGATCATGGTCCTTTGTAATTGACTAAAATTTATAGACAAGTTATTAATTTTTTTTGAAATAATATTAATTTCATAGAATTAAATATGTAGTATTCTAGCAAAGGATTTTGAAAAAAGGTAATGAATATTTGTTCCAAAAAAAAAAATATTGGATATGGTTTTCTAAAAAATGTTTGAAATATGTAACTTTATATTGCGTTGTTCTTTCCTGTAATGATATATGTATTGTATACTCATAAATTACACACAAAGACACTCACACATATGGTAAACTTGCTCGACAACAACATAATTATAATAATCATAAGCTAATAAATGAATTGAAATGGTAAAGATTACTCTATTTTACTTATAGAGAATGAGCTAAAAACAAAGAAGTCATCAAATTAAAACTGGTGTTTGGATAAAAAAAAATAAGAAGTCTTTTTTTTTTATTATTTTAAGATTTTTATAAGAAAAACTTGGAAGCTATTTTTAAAAATTAAAATAACTTACATAACTCTTAATTTACTCAGAAACTATTTTTTTAATGATAGTTACCCAAATAATAAAAATAAAGAATTTTTTTATTTTTACACTTTAAAACAATTTTTTTTTTTTTTACATTTTTACGGAATTCTATATAGAATTCTCTATTGCAACTAACACTATAACTTAAATTGCAACAAAAAAATCGTATAGAAACATTTATTGCAACTAGCACTGCAATCACTTTAGAAATCCAAACAGTAAGTTTAAAACATTAAATTAAATATATATATATATATTTATATATATAATAATTCCCCTAAAAATAAATCAATGTCTACTTATTTTATATTTCTATTTATAAACAAAACTAAAAATTTTAGCAAAATGGAAATATATAGAAAAAGGAACAATTGACTTCTTACCAACAACTATTGCTTAGCCTCTGATCATCATCTCTCTCAGTCTTGTTCTAGAGAAGTAAATCAACCATGCCAGTCGCGTCCTTGGGATCACTATCTCCCCAAGAGAGACTCCAATAACAAACCCGCTAACAAGTCCCGCCAAAACAAAATTCCAATCAATTTCAATTGGAGAATCAGAATCAACATTTTTATTTAAAGCAGATGGTGGTGGGAGCATCATGTTTTCACATTTCTTCAATAATGGTTCACCACACAGTCCTTGATTACCCTCAAATGAGTTTTCAAACGTCTGGAATTGGTTCCCTCGCGGTATAAGACCAGTGAGATTGTTATAAGACACATCAAACTTTTGGAGAAAGTTTAGTTCAGCTAGTTGCTGAGGGATCTGTCCTGACAGTTGGTTTTGAGAGAGGTCTAAGGATTCCAGTTCTGTTAATGTCCCCAACGATGGTGGAATGTGACCGCTGAGCGCATTGTTTGAAAGGTTGAGCGAGTAGAGAGCCTTTAAGATTCCAATGGATTGAGGAATCTGACCACTGAATTTGTTGCTTGATAAATCAATCACTGCTAGATTTGTTGGGATTTTCCCATAATGTGTTGCCACACTTTTCAACACAAATGTTGTTGAATAATCATATTCACTGAGCTCATAATTAAAACTCAAGGTGTCATTTTCCCATGCATTCATATATGTCAAATTGCTGAGCTTGAAATCTTTCATAGCATTCCAAATGAGCATATATTCATGTGGCAATGCCCCTGTGAAATAATTGTGAGACACATCAATAATTTGCAGCCTTGGAAACTCAGTAGTAGTGCTTTGAGGTTTTCTTATAACTCCATGAAATTTGTTTGCCCTTAGCATAACAACTTTTAATAGAGGAAAGCTCCCCAACCAAGTGGGGAAGACATCACTAATTTGATTGAAAGAGAAATCAAGATATTCAAGATTCATACAAGTTGAGATTGGTGGTCGAAGTTTTCCTTGAAAATGATTGTGACTAAAATCCACCATACTCAACTCGCTTTCCTGCTGACATTCAAGGGGAATTGTGCCATGAAAAGAGTTATTTCTCAAATTCAAAGCAATTAGGGAGTCATTATTGATCAAACTGCCTAAACAAGATGGAAATTCGCCACTGAAATTGTTACTTGACAAATCAAGGACTGCAATTGAAGTCAAATTGCATATAGACATGGGAATTTCACCACTTAGATTATTGTTAGAGACATCGTAATGTTTGATAGATGATGGTGGAATCGGTAGTTGTCCTTGCAACGAATTATCTTGCATTTCTAACAAATGTAAACTAGACCAAGGTAGCTTGATTGTGTGGTTATGAAATCCTGTTATCCAATTATTGGATAAATGTATCGCTTCCAAGGTTTGAATACTCATCAGATTTTGGGGAATTTGACCAACTATATTATTATATGAAAGATCCAACTCTACAAGATTAGTTTGATGGCCAATAAATTTGGGAAACTTGCTTAAGTTGCAATGAGCAAACGCTAGAGAATAAAATTTTGGAAGTGTGGTGTTAGGATCTATTTTTGTTTCATCAATGAGTAAGGAAATCATATTGTTGCCTAGATCAAGGTCACTGAGTTTTCTCAGTTTAAGAAAAGAATCTAGCTGCAATGGACCACTTAAAATGTTTTCCCCCAGAGAGAGACTCTCAAGATCACTGAGTTTGGACAATGATGGTGGAACTGAACCACTCAAACTGTTTGAAGAAAATCCCATATACGATAATTCACTGAGATTTCCAAACCAAGAAGGGATTGGCCCAGAAATTCGATTGCTTGTTATTTTTATAAAGGAAAGTTGTGTGAGATTTCGGAAAGAAGATGGGATGTAACCTGTGAAATCATTCTCTTTGAGGTTTAACAAATTGAGTTGGGTTAATTTACCAAGTGAAGGTGGAATAGGCCCATACAATCCACAACCCCCTAGACTAAGATGTGTCAAAGAGGTCAAATTTGTTAAAGACTCACCTAATTCATAGGCAATGTGGACAGTTGTTAGGAAAAGAGAATCCAAATCAGTTAAGTTTTGGAATATGCTTTTAGAATTGGGATTGATTTTCAAAAGATACACAAGCACTGGATCTTTTCCACCAACATTATATGACAAGTCAAGATAAATTAACTTAGACAAAAGTGAAATTTCAGAAGGAATCTCACCTTGGAAGTAAGAAGAACCCAAGTGAAGATATAGCAACTTCGAAAGTGTGCCTATGGCAGTAGGAATCGGAGAGAAAGTGAAGTTATTATAACCAAGATCAAGCATTTGGAGATGAACAAGGTGAAAGAGAGTGCTGTTGGAGTTGATAGAGCCGTAGAGACAAGAACCATCGAGGTAAAGACTAATGACATGACCAGTTACCATGTCACATTCAACACCATCCCATAAACAACAATCGGTACCATTTGATCCCCATGTTGATGTCGTTGGATGGAGATGATAGTGATCAGGTCTAAGCCGACAATCTATTTCATAGCTTTGATTGAAATGGATCAAAGCATTCCTCTCTTTCTCATGACAAGAAGGTTGCATAGAATTAGCAAAAGGATGATGAAAGAGTAGGAGAATATGAAGCAATACATTAAGCTTTAAAAGCATCATAACTAATAAGGAAAGAGCCATAGTATATAGTACTAGTTCTAACTTAGTTGTTTATGATGAATTGGTAGCTATTCCCTTCCTTTATGTATAGGCAGAAATAATATTGATATGTTATCTCCATTTAGTCAAATTTTTGGCGTGTACAGTACATGATTGGCGGGGCTGATTATTACATGAATATTATTAAGTCTTCACCACATGCATTGAATGAACCAATTCGATCGTATTTACCACGTCGAAGCTACGACAAAAATGTACAGTTGTGCATGCATGACTCATTCGTCATTTCCTCTCATTAAAACTATAGCTCCTAATTAAGATTTTTGTTGCAAAGATTACTCCTTTTATGTACAATATAATGAAAAGGCATCTTTTAGACTTTTAGGGTGTGTTTGGAAGTAACTTTGTAATTGGTAAGGTAATTACTAGGGTGGTAATTACACAGTCTAATAATTACACTATATTTTAAAATGCAATGTGTGTTTGGATATGAGGTGGTAATTACATATGAATTCCTAATATCTTGTTTGGCAAAATAGTTAGTAATTATATGGGAAAATAATATTTTTTTAGTAGCTAATGTTTAATATGGAAAGTTTTTAGTAATTACACAGTGTAATTACATTCAATTCTCATGGGGGGCCGGCCTTGAGAATTGGAGAGTGTAATTAGAACCCCTCAATTACTTCCAATTACACAGTTACACTGTAATTACATGGTCACACAAACATGTCAAATTGTGTAATTACCTCTAATTACACACAAATCCAATTATATTGTGGCTTTCCAAACGCTTAGGGCCCGTTTGGCACAGCTTTTAAAAAAACTAAAAGCTGCTTTTTGAAAAAGTTGTGATAAAAGTGTGTTTGATAAACAGTGAAAAACAGCTTTTTGAAGAATTTTTGGAAAGCCTGCAGCTAAAAGCTAAAGCTGCTCCAACCCAACTTTAGAAAAAGTTATTTTGATTAAAAGACTATAATAATTTTTTTATACGTACTAAAACCATATTTACTTATTTATTACGTATTAAAAAAAATTAAATAAACTAATTATAATAAAATAAATAATTATTAAATCTCTTTTTTTAAAAAAGAAAAATAATTTATATTTTATTTTATTGTTAACAAACAACATCCACTTACAATTTTTCTTATATACTTGAGTTTCTATGTTTTTTTTTACATTTGATAAAACATAATAAAAAAATACTTTAAATAATTTTTATCAAATGCATATAAATTTCTATTTAAAAAAAATTAAAAATATATATAAAAAAAAATATTATATAAAATAAGTTTTTACATATTTGTCATTATAATAAACTAGATTATAACATTATCATTATCATTATAATAGATCTTAACAACTCACAGTACTTTGAAATTTATAATTTACCAAACACTCAGCTCAGCTTTTTTCTACAGTACCTGAAGCTGCTTTTTCTCACAGCACAGCTACAACTGTTTTTTCCCACAACACAGTTGTGTCAAACTGGCCCTTAGAGTACGAAGGCAAATTTGATTTTAATATCACATGGATAAGATTTAGGAGGGCAAAATATTACTTAGTTGGCATTTATAGCTCAATTTTCAAAAAGAAAATATTTTTTAATATAACTAACTTTAAGATAATTTTTAACACGAACAGATATAGAAAATATAATTGGTTTTGTCATAACATCTCTAGATCATATTATTATTAAGTTTTATTTTGACAAAAAAATCAGTTTAGGGTCCTATTTGTACAATTTTAGAAAATAAATGATTCATTTTGTCATTTAACAAAATAGAAAGTCCAATTGGTAATTTTTACAAAATACAGGGTCTAAAATGATATTTATCCTACTTAATTTAATTCTACGAAATTGAATGTTTACATGTTAGTAACCTCTGCTATTACAGATCAACAAAAATGTCACTATGGTTACAATAAAAATGTAATCATTAAATAACCACTCATGTATATATATATTTTCTCAAACTTTTATACCATACATTAGTAATTTTACATTATATATTAGGTTATCTAAAAGAGAAATGCTAAAATCATATAAATGTGTCATATTGTTGTTAGTATAATTAAATATCGAGTTTCACATAATTTTAATTTAATAACTATAAAATATTACTAACTATTTACAAGATGTCACGTATGGATGATCTAGTCACTGCTGATGTCTAATAGCAACATAAACTCACGTAAAATTGTTATAAAGCTTTAACATATTTAATAAATCAATAGGAAAAAAAAAACATGTTATGATGTAGTACATTAGTTTATTTCTTTAAAAATAAAAGTAAAAGTCTATTATAAAGCAACATATTGTGATTGCTCCGAGTTGAGATTATTTTCCTGACTTCGAAATGTCATATACATATACGTGGTATTTAATTTTTTTTTTTTTTTTAAAAAAAATAACTTCATTCATAACAGTAACATTACCCACTTAATTTAAAGGAATAGAAATGTAATAATAAGAATAAAAATAAGAATAGAATAAATTTAAAATTTATAAAAAAAAATTATTAAATTTTTTATTAAAATAGTCTTTTTTTTCATTTTAAAATAAAAGTCATTCTACCAAAATGGTCAAAAAAATCATTCTATTAGACATTCTAATACTTTAATATGCAACTAAACATAAAAATAAAATAAAAATTATTTCCTTTCCATTCCATTTCATTACTTCCAACCAAACGTCACCTAGTGTTTTTTTGGTCCTGCCCAAAAATTTACAATAACAAGCCAGAACTACAAGCACTATAGAAAGGGTACATCCGTTTTACAAAATATAAATTCAGATAGCAAGGTAGAACATTATCTATCTAAAACAAACAAGTTAAAAACTAGTACATGCATCATCCTAATGTCAATGTATAACTAAGCTAAGAGTACTAATTAGTATTCTGATCTTCACACAAACAAAACACACTCTTGTTTAAGTCCTTTTCTCCATTGGCCCTCTCTAGCATAATAAATCCAAACTTTCAGCACAATATTTTCTCCCTTCTCTACCAACTCAAACACACAAACATCTCCTTCTTTTAAATTATTGTCCATTGCAAATTTACTCCATCCATAGCTTAGTTCCCTACAAGAGGGCTGATCACGTCGCGGAAGGCACTGTATGCGCCACTTCTGTGTCTCGTTGCCATGAACAACAAGATGAACAAATCCACAACACTGGTTCATATTCTTCTGAGTATACATTGCAGGCACATGCTGTTCAAGTCAAGAGGAACAAAAAGTTTAGTACAAAAAAGTAACCAAATAGAAGAAAATCCAAAGCGAACATGTATTGTTTGTTAACCTTACCACAGACTTATGTAGAGTATTTTTCTTCCTCAGGATGACCATGAAAGAAGGATTTTCATATTCACGCATGCTGGCAATAGTGGCTGCTTTCTCAGTTTCCTTGGATATCTTATAATAGGAATTTGGATTAGTAACAGGGAAACCTCTTGGAAGAATCAGATTTGTATTTTCTTCATGGTTTAGGAAAAAGTTCTCTTCTTTTTCCATTTTAGCTGAGCTTCTAGGAACATTGGCATAACCCGATTGTTCCACCGGTGTCTCCTCTTCTGTTTTAACAGCTCGACTAGCTTTTGTACAATCAATGGAAGCTGCATTAGTTCTGAAAATCTTATTAGACCGCTCAGTTTTCGGGTTAGACAAAGGGGTTTGAACTCTCTTGAAAACTTGCTTGTCTCCAAGTTTGTTGACAATTCTTGTTTTGGAAGAAGAGTGAGGAAGTTGAAGGTGGATCTCATTATCAAGATTAGGATCCACAAAGTTGCTACTCAGATCATTCAGGGGAATGGGATAGTCAATTTCAGTAAAAGTGTTGTTCAATATACAAACATGGAATTTTGATTCTCCTCCATATCTAAATATCAAGAGATTTCCATAAGAGATGGAATAGAAGTTGACAAATTCCTGCCAACCATGTTTGAACCAAATCTTATTGTCAACTTTCTCTAATCTCACTTCCCAAAACTGACCACTTGGAACTATAAGCTTGGCAACTGCAAACAGTTCATTGCCTAATTTCTTTGTAAACTTTGTTGGGAGCATCTTCAAGTGCCAAACAAAGAAACAAGAATTAGACTTTCTTTGGTCAAATTTACACACATTATCAAGATAATACACCACTCTTGGAAGTTAAGACTGTTTGGGAACTAATATTCCTATTTATAAGAGCACAATTAATTGATCTGTGTTTTGCGTATAGTTGAAGGAAAAAGCTTTATTTACCTAACAACGAACTAGTTATGAAGAACACATATATGTAAACATACAACTAATATTGAGAGATTTTCAAACCAAGATGCTTCACAAAATAGAGAAAAGAACCAAACCTGGAGAAATAAAGAGAATAAAAACAGAGAGTGAAAACACAAGAATACCATTTTATGTTGGTTGGCATAGTGGGAGTGAAGCATTAAGGTGAAGAAATGGAGCGGTTGTTCTGGCAGAGGAGCGGTTGTTCGGCGGTGTAAAATAGTCGGAGATGGAAGGTGGGTCGTCGGACGATTCGGATTCATGATTCGGGTTTTGAAGTTAGATGAAGAAACTATAAGTATAGCATTGGATTATTCGTATAGAGAGATTTGCATTGGAAAATGGAAGAAGGAACTTCTGCACTCGCATTAATTAGTACGTCAGATGATAGACCATGAGGTTGGGTGGACTCCAACCCGATTACACGGATAATAATAAAGTTATATGAAGGTTACTTCTATATACATTATCACAAAGAGATATTAGGCACTAATGGTGGAAGACTCGATATTTAGTTGAACTAATAGCAATATTAACATATAAAAGGGTACTAAGTACCACTAATGGTATTTTTATTGTTATGCATGATCACATGGTATTTTTTTTTTTTTTTAACAATGAACTTTCATTGAATATAATCAGAGTTTAGTACATCATAGAGAAATGGAGGAAAATCATCCATCTAAACTAATTCGCCATCCACCCTGAGTGCACGAACTGCTAACTCATGTGCAGCCATATTGGCCGAACGACGAACATGAATTAGAGATGCCTCAGGAAAATTGGATAGTAAACTAGCAATATCATCTAAAATAGAGCCAAATTCATTACAGAAGGAAGCTCTTCTAGAAAAAGCTGAAATCAAAACTAAGCAATCAGTTTCAAACGAACTAATAGGTAACCCAATAGTAAGAGTCCAATCCAAAGCCACCATTAAAGCTACAGCTTCTGCTTCCATGGCTGTAAAAGTCCCTACAAAACCATAAAAAACAGCTAATAAGGACATTATACTAAAAGAATTATTCCTTTAAAATAAGTTAATAATAATAAAATAACCTATTAATACTAAAACTATCATAATATTATTGGTCATAAATTCTATAGGGTTATAGAATAAGGTTAAGAGAATCCTATTGATAATATCATTTACTCAGCCCCTAAGGCTGAGGAAATGAGCTCTGTTTAAAATAACCTTTTACACTCATACCTCAACAACTATTAAATTATTGATGCTTGAACATACTGAACCTTAAATGACTTATTCAATGAAAGTGATAAAAAAGTAATAAGATTACATATAAAAGTTTAACATCACAATTAATTCCAAAAGTAAGAAATACTGACCGAATAAAGACTTTAAAAGACAAGCCACCACTCCACCTGTGGTATTGCATATAATAGCACCAATACCTATAGAATTAGTATGCTTATCAATTGATGCATCAACATTGAGTTTAAATTGTCCCATAGGAGGAGTAACCCAACTCGAGGTAGAAGTGCACGTATTCCCTCGTTGAATGTTAATATTTTTCCGACTTGCACTAAATTCAGCATGAAGTTTATGAATTCGTGAGACAACAACTGTAGGTGAAAATTGCTCCCGGCCATGAACAATCTGTGTACGCTCACTCCAAACATACCAAGCGGCAACTAAAAATAATTCAAATTCACCCTGAGATAGCACTTCAGACGCCAAAAGAATAGTTTGTTGGAAGGAAGTTTCCAAAGAGAAATTTTTTAGGAAACTAAAATTAAGTAGCTTCTAAACCTTTCTAAAACCCCGGCACCAAAAGACAGCATGCCCATTAGACTCATTGCTAAAGCCACAAATGAGACAATTGGAATGAGGAAGGATAGATCGTTTTTGGAGCCCTTTTGAAGTCGGAAGTATCTCATGAAAACCTCGCCAATTGCAATTTAATACTTTGTTTGGTAAATGGAGCTTCCAAAATTTTTTCCACCAGATTGAAAATTCATCCTTAGAAGGAGAAGTAGCAGACAAATTTAACTGAGAAGCCACATAATATCCACTTTTAACAGAATAAGAACCATCTACCGTGTAGTGCCACATCCAAGAGTCTTCTTTAGGAAATTTGCAAAGAGGTATGGAACCAATACATTGTTGATCAGCTTCATTAAACAAAACTCGTAATAAATCCACATTCCACCCTATCCTCGTCTCTGCCATAAGATCTTTGACCAACAAATTAGAATGTGAATGATTGAAAGAGGTAGGCTTAAATGAAAAAGGTCGGGGCAGCCAAGGATCTTGAAACACAAGAATGGTGTCACCAGTTCCAACCTTTTTACGTAACCCTTTTATAAGAAGTTCTCTTCCCCAAATGATGCTCTTCCATATATAACTAGGAGATCTTCCTACTGGAATCATATAATTCATAGATAAAAGAAATAAAATTATTATAGATCGAAAATACCAAAAAAATAACAACTATAAAGTAAAATTATTAGTTTGAAAAAGGGTTACATTAACAACTTAATAATAATAATAAGAGAATAAGGTAGAAAGTAAATTATATAGAAAAATGGTTCAGAAGATATTACTAAAAATGAATTAATCGAATACCTGAAGCATCCAAAAAGGAGGTATGGTGATAATATTTAGCCTTATAAACTTGAGCTGGAAGCGAGTCAGGTCGATTAAGAATTCGCCAAGCTTGCGCAACTAAAAGTGCCTGATTATGATGGACAAAAGATCTAAAACATAGCCCACATTTTTGTTTAGGATAACAGAGCTTATGCCAAGCTAACCAATGCATCTTCTTTTTATGAACCGAAGAGCTCCACCAATACCGAGCCATTAGTGATTCCAATTCATCACAACTCTTAATTGGAATTTGGAAACATGACATTACATATGTAGGTATAGCTTGAATTACTGCTTTAAGTAGTACCTCTCTACCACCATAAGAAAAGAGCTTGTTTTCCCAAGAATTAAGTCGCGACCATACTTTCTCCTTTATATTACTGAACAGTCGTTGTTTATTTTGTCCACTTAGCATTGGTAATCCTAAATATTTCTCTATAGCCTCAGTCACTTGCATTTGAAAAGTTTCCACATACAGAGATTGCAGATCTTCTGGAGTATTTGGGGAGAAGTACAATTGGGACTTAGTGAAATTTATAAGCTGCAACAATTAAGAAATAATCTATAATTATCCATTGAAAAATACTAATGCATTATGAAAGAAATGAATATACATAAATAAGGGAAAGAAGAACGAGAGTTGTTTATGCCTAATTTTTAATTTTATAAATCATATTGAGAGTAAGGTTGTATTGAATAGCACAAAAAGTATGCAGTTATCTGTCCTTTTACACAAAATTTACTCCACTACCATGGCCCTAGCTTATCATCTCTATTATATTATTCCTTAGTGTTGCAGTTACAGATCTAAAATTCTTAAACTGAAGTAGGAATAAAACAAAGAACCAAAACATATATTAGCATCTATACAACATGTGATATATCCAAAGGAGAAACTAATTGTATGTTTATTGATTACTTTCCACTAATCATATATTCATGTATCTGATTTTCTGATGAACAAAAAGTACAAACACACTTGCAACAAAATTCCCAATTACTAAAATTGTCAAAGAATAAATGAAGTGAAGAACAAATAATATCATCAGGGTCACTATATCAGAACTACTAAAGAAAAATATAATTGAACTGGACCATTTATGAAAATTCTATATAATTCTTCCTAGTCTAAATGGGGCAGACCTAGGAACAAAACAAAAGAGGAAAGTCAAGAGAGAGGGAATAAATTATGTCCAATAAGTTAATCCTTTAAAATCAGAGAAGGCCATGCTGAAAATGGAACCGCGGAAACAAGGAAGCTACCCTAAAAGACAAGCTATGTAATTCATCGAAGCTACCATTTTCCGAAAAACCATTTATAATATTAATAGAAAGCCAAGAAAAATATAAATTTAATAAACTACCATCATTATAAAAGAAAACAGTCAATTAAATACTTACAGTTTCAAAGAATTAAATTGTAGAAGGAATTGGTAATATAATCCTTCCACTTTTGAGATCTTCTTAAGTTTTAAGTCTTAAAACCAGTCTATCATTCATGGTCAAAGTATAATTGAATGAATTCCTACATCCTATCACAGTATAAAATAAGAAAAATAAAACTTAGTGAATTGAAATTAATGAGAATACCTGTCCGGAAGCTTTGGAATATAAATTAAATAGATTCATCATAGTATAACAAGCATTAGGGGTTGCCCGTCAGAAAAGAATACTGTCATCTGCAAAGAAAAGATGGGAAATTGATGGAGCAGTTCGAGCGACTTTATATCCAAAAATTTGGTGTGTATTTTCTGCATGACATAAAAGAGAGGAGAAACCTTCCGCACAAAAAAGAAAAAGATATGGTGAAAGAAGATCTCCTTGGCGTAAACCTCGAGTCGGAACCACCTTCCCTTTGACTTCACCATTTATATTAAAAGAATAGTGAACCGTTCGAACACACTTCATGAGTAGACTAACCCATGGAGTTGCAAAGCCGAGTTGAAGCATAATTGATTCTAGAAAATTCCACTCCACTCTATCATAAGCATAATTGATTCTAGATTATGTAATAACTCATAAGCTACCATTGCATTATCTGTAATGCGGCGACCTCCAATGAAAGCACTTTGAGAAGAGTGAACGATAGAGTCTAACCATGGTTGCAATCGACGAACCAAAACTGTAGATACAATTTTGTACAGAACATTGCACAAACTAATCGGTCTGAAATCTTTCATATTGTTGGCTGCTTTAGTTTTAGGGACTAGAGTGACAATCGTAGAATTAATAGAAAACAAATCTCCTTGCCCATTCAAACATTCTAAAACTGCTTTAATAACTACATCCCCAACATCATTCCAATGATTTTGGTAGAACATTCCATTCATACCATCTTCGCCAGGACTTTTATCGGAAGGCATAGAAAATACTGCTTCTTTCACTTTATTCTCAGTAAATGGAAGTAAAAATGAATTATTCATCTCTGGAGTGACTCGACACTGCACTACCGAAAGGACAGCCTCAATTTCTGCTTCAGAAGGATAAGAGGACATAAAAAGAAAGGTGTAGTAACTTTCTATTATTCCTTGGATGTCCATTGGATCTGTACACCAAATTCCTTCTGAATTAAAAAGCCCTAAAAAACAGCACAGGAAAATAGTCAATCACAAAATTCCCATGATTTATCATAATTTTGAAATTCTTTTTTGACAAAATGATAATAAAACATAAACATTAAGTACCATACTAAAAGAATTAGAAAAGAGAGGAACATATCTTTAAAATATTGGGGTTGCTAATGCAAAAATTCTAATGTTAATTTCTCATAATAATTTCCTTACAAATATCATCCCAATCATTAAATTGGACTATAGTAGTAATAGTAGAAGAATACCAAAAACTAGCATTGAACAGAAATTCAATAAGCAGTGATTATTACGTCCTGAGGAAGCTTGTATCATAAATCCCAAATTAATCTAATCAACATACATCCAGTATAGTAGAAAGGACATCCTCAGAAATCATACTTAATACAGTCGGATGATAGTGGAGCCAAACTTATTATAGAATATGTGAACATTAAGAGAAAAGATCGAGACCCACTATCAGAGCAAAAATTAAGGTATCATAAGAATAAAGTAACAAATAAGAAGTCATACTAAATTAAATTTAACTATCCTGAAAGCACTATATGAGGTTTAAGTTAGAAATTGATTCTATATGTATATATGAACTGATAGTGAATAAATACAAATAAAGTATGAATATCAACTAACTGACAATTAAGGATCCAACTGTGATCCAATAGAAGTCATTCCTCTCACGTTATTAGTCATATTGTTTAAATAAATATTTCAGGGATTAAAATCAACACAATATAAAATTAGCAGATTATCAAAATAGCTCACATAAATAATCAGATTCCTTTTAAGTAAAAGAATTGCATATCATAAAGACTAAATACTTATCAATCGTAATTACCTCGAATAAGATTATTTTGAAATCTAGTATTAGCATGACGATGAAAATATTTTGTGTTTTGGTCCCCAGCCTTTAACCATTGGACTCTTGATCTTTGTTGCCAAAAGATCTCTTCTTTCTCTAGGAGACTGGATAAACTAGATTCAAGTTGAGCAACTTCCTCCCGATTGTACAAGTTATGATCCATATTTTGGGCTAAGGATAATTTCTGTTTGGTATTTCGGATCTCTTTAGGTAGTGCACCATATTTTCCTAAGTGCCAAGAATCTAAACTTTTAGAGCATGAAGCCATATTGGTAATAGCAGTATCTAATGCAGAAAATTCTGATGTAGGTAACCATGAGTTAGCTATGATATGTTGACATTCCGAATCATCTTTCCATAGAGCTTCATAGCGAAATCTTTTACGTTTTTTACATGAATTTGAAGAAGGAACCGGAGATAATCCAAACTCAAGACTAAGCACTCTATGATCGGAACCAAAGAAATCTAGGTGAGTTAACCTTGCCTCAGGAAAATTAACATTCCAATCTTCATTAACTAAAGCCCAATCCAATCGTTCCTCAATAGTATCTGAGTGACTACTATACTTCCAAGTAAACCGAGGCCCTGCATAGTCTAAAGGGTTCAAAGAGCTCTCTGCTATGGCTTGACGAAATTGGTTCATCTGAGATTCTCGACGAGTAACTCCACCCACTTTGTCACTTAATCCTAAAATTTCATTAAAATCTCCCATACAAAGCCAAGATTCAGATATAGAATCACTCAATCGTCTAAGTAATGTCCACGAAAGATGTCTATTTAAAGTGGTTGGTTCGCCGTAAAACCCACAAAACTGAAACGAAGCAGATCCATCAGACAAGATTATCCGACAACTAATATAATTATGTTTAGCATCAAGTATAGAAACTTCCACTGAAGAATCCCAAAGCAACATAAGACCTCCACTTAAACCAATACTAGGCACCTCATAGCCATGAAAAAAAGAAAATTTCTTACAAAGCGCAAGAGTAGATCCTACTTTTAAACGTGCTTCTTGAAGAAATAAAACATTTGGATGAAAATCCTTGAGAAGCAAACCTAAAAATCTTTTTCTATCCTTACTATTTAAACCGCGTACATTCTAAGCTTGTATTAACATATTGAAAATAGAAGAAAAAGGAGAAGAATAGGTAGAAAATAATTTTATAACCAATAAAAGAAAGGTAGCATTATAGTAATCATAAAACTTAAGGTTTCAACATATGATAAACATAAATTGTGTTAAAAGTTAAATTTAAACTGTCTAGTCAGTTATTAATTATAGAATTTTGAAAAGGGAAGTAAATAAATGAAATTTAAATTTAAACTATTTAGCCAATCATTTAAAGTTATTTAAAGTTGAGGTTTAAAACTGAACAAGCAGTTTCCTTTGTGTAACTGCTGTGAACTGTGAAGGCAGTTATTCATTGTAAAAAACAACTGAAACATGGGACTATAACTATCATTGTGATGTATCTCACTTATGGAAAAGCTAAGAATCTAGCCCAATTTTAAATGTTTTTATTAATGAAAATATCATAATACAACTTAAGTATGATGCATGTAATAGACACTTAATTTATGCGTGATCTAAGAACAAAGAACAAATGTGGAATAGTATAGACATGATTGGCCAGTAGATTAATTACACCCAACTCGTGATTGGGAAAATTGCACAGGTAAAACTTCAAAATATATATATATATATATATATATATCAAATGGATAGAAAATTTAAAACCAAAAATAGTAAATGGACTATACTATAATAAAATAGGACCGTTTGTAATAGTTTGAACAATGAACCAACACAGATTTAATATAAGAAATAACTACTAGATGAAGAAAGTAATACATATATAAATAGGTTACTTAAGCTGAACAAGGAATATCTGTTAGACATTTATATGTATAGACTAAAACATATATGTTTATGTATAAATTGCGGAATTAAATCAAACATATATACACTATGAATAAGGATCGAAATACCTCCAGCCATTGATTCTTGAGCTTCAAACCCACATAAGCTTTGATCTGCAAGGGAAACTGGTTGATGTGGGTAATCGAGCTTCCTCGCTCTCTCAATTCTCTTTAGATGGATTTTGCTATTATGAACAGAATGAGTAAGGAGCTCGGGGACCGAGACCCTATATTTATAGGTGAGATACTCCATCAGTATCTGCGCCACATTAATTGTCAGAATATTTTGACAATTAATTCAGGAAATCAAATCGGGTAATGAATATAGAAATCTGACCATATATAGAATATTACATAATTGATTTTGTCCAGATTCAATGAACATAAAATATTCATTTATCAGAAAATCAATTATTTATTTTATTTCCTTAAATAGAAATTTATTTCTTTAAATAGAAATATATTTCCTTAAATAAAAATATTCTTATATTCTCCCACTTGGTCAGCATTTATACTAAAACATTCAAACCTAAACGTTCCTCATTATATAATAAACATACGAATCATAGCGACATGTCCTCATTATAAGTCGAGTATTATCTTCCATGTATTACGATATATTTATTATATAACAATGTACTTTATGTGGCAATGTACTTAAGCGAATAAACCCTAACCCTTATGTTTATTCAGGTCCTCTTACGATAATTTTCTCGGATGAAATTAAGGTGCACATAAATATGAGAAAATATCGAAATTAGAGTTTCGTTGAATAATTTTTGGTTGTACAAATAAAAACTGCATATGGGTTAACTGAATCCCATATTTACTTTATGATCCTTGAATTTGTGTTGCGGCATGCCTTTAGTCAAGGATATGTGCGATCACCCAATTCAGTTTGCGTGATTAATGACCACTTATCACGCCTTTTATGGCTATATACTTAATGTCGATATGCTAGCTTCGACTAGTACTCTTATAGTTATTAGCCATAAATATTGTAGCTGAATTTATCGCAAAATTTTCTTAATGGCCTAATGAAACTGTAATTCTGAACTCTAGGCCTACTATGAAACTCTATAATACATCTTACGAGATGTATCCTCAAAACAATAAATGAATCTGACTTCTATAGTGGAAATAACAATCAAGATTCTCTACAATATAACTTACTGGTAATCTTAAGGACGTAATAAAATATTGATTTACGTGAATCAATACAACCAGTGAAGTACATTAGAATCTAATTGGTTAACTATATTTCCTAGATGGTCAATTCATCTTAACAAAATATGTATGAATATAATTTTTTTTAGTATCTTAAAGACACCTCATCACTTTGTATGAAGAATAAAGTGGTCTTAACTTTAGTTATTCGGAATTTTCTTAAATTTTTCTTAATTTTTTTTTTTTTGAAAAATCTGCCCTGAAAAACGACATATTTTCCTTAAACTTTCAAAAATCATGAAATCAATTCCAAAATGATCTAAATGAAAAAAAAATTAAGAGATCTATATTGATTTCAAGCATCGAAAACACGCAAAATGTATACTTTAATTTCAAAAGGTGTTCTCGGGTCCGAATGGATTTTTCCAGTAAAATTTTCAGATTTTAAGGTATTAAAATTATTTTGATGCACAAAATCGATCTATTATATCTTATGAATATCGTAATACATAAAGAATTCAAAATAAATATCGAAAATGAAAACGGAAAAAATACGGACCGAAGCATAAAACTTTCATGTATATATATATATACTCGTATACAATATATACTGCATAAAATCATCATTAATGTATGGAAGAGAGTATTACATACAATTTTATGCAATAAAAGCATATATAAAAAAAATATGGGTGACTATTTAATGGTTACATTTTTATTGTAACCATATGGTTACATTTTTTTTTAACCTGTAATAACAGGTTACTAATAGGTAGACTTTCTTTTTTTTAGATTTAATTAATTATAATTAACTATTTTCTTAAAATAATTAATTAAATAGTAGACATTCCGTTTTAGAATTATTCAATTATAATTAACTATTTTCTTAAAATAATTAATTAAATATTTAACAAGACCTCTTTTAGCAATTAATATTTATATTTAAATCCTTACTTGAATTATTTTAATAATTAAGTCATTTAATTATAATATTTACAGTAAAATTTATTTTTTTACAAAGATTAAACTAAATTCTCTTCTTATAATAAATTTTCAAATGATTAATTATTTTTAAATGATATTTAATTATTTTGTAACAATTATATGAACTAAGTATGAGGCCTCAAGCTAATCAATCGATAACAAGCGCAGCTATTTTTTTTCTAGAAAATCCTTCAACTTATTTCATTTTTTACTTTTTAAATATTTAAATAAAAAAATTAATAATTAAGTGTAATAATTTAAAATTAAGATTACAAGTATAATAAAATTTAAATTATGAAATTATATGTATATAATTTTAAATTATAAAAAGTTTTGTTATAAAATTTTAAATAATTTAAGTATAAAAAAATAAATTGCTAAAAGATCCTTATATAGTATTAAATTGCAAAAAATTAATTAATAATTATAATTAATTTAATTTTAAAATATAATTAATCTTAATTAAAGTTTTATAAGGAAATAAATGATTAGCTCACTTTCAGGTTACAAGTTATTTATTATTTATTTTTATTTAATTTTCAAATTAATCACAACCATTTAATAGTAATCCAATGGCTTAAAAAAATGTAACCATGATGGTTACAATAAAAATGTAACCATTGAAACCTCTTCCAAAAAATATATATACGTATATATATACAACAATACTTACGTATATATATAATATATATAAAAAAAATTAAAATATGAATATATATATGTATATACGTAGATTGAATTAAAATGTATATATATGATCGGAATTATATGAATATGAATATATACATAATATATATAAATTAAGAACCGATCATATACGTATATATATTATATATATGAAGATGTATATGAACATAAATATATATATGTATACATATATATATGAAGATGAATATGAATATGAATATATATATATGTATAAAAAGGAATTGAGTATGAATGTATATATATATAATCGGGATTATATAATATGAAAGTATATATATAAAATATATATAATTTATATTATAAATGAAGAACCCCGTAAAAGTATATATATATATAAAACTCAAAATAAATCAAGATAGAGATATATAATTCGCTCTGATACCAACTGTTAGACATTTATATGTATAGACTAAAACATATATGTTTATGTATAAATTGCGGAATTAAATCAAACATATATACACTATGAATAAGGATCGAAATACCTCCAGCCATTGATTCTTGAGCTTCAAACCCACATAAGCTTTGATCTGCAAGGGAAACCGGTTGATGTGGGTAATCAGGCTTCCTCGCTCTCTCAACTCTCTTTAGATGGATTTTGCTGTTATGAACAGAATGAGTAAGGAGCTCGGGGACCGAGACCCTATATTTATAGGTGAGATACTCCATCAGTATCTGCGCCACATTAATTGTCAGAATATTTTGACAATTAATTCAGGAAATCAAATCGGGTAATGAATATAGAAATCTGACCATATATAGAATATTACATAATTGATTTTGTCCAGATTCAATGAATATAAAATATTCATTTATCAGAAAATCAATTATTTATTTTATTTCCTTAAATAAAAATTTATTTCTTTAAATAAAAATATATTTCCTTAGATAAAAATATTCTTATAATATCATCACTAGATTATCCTCTGCCAGCCATTACAGCACCAACAAGAACTGAAAAACATAGACTTAACATAAAAAAGATAAGATGGAAATAAGAAAGTACTAAACTAATAAAAGGACAACAGAAAACCACAGAAGAATTCAGTAATGCAGAATACAATTTATTTCTTGTATTTTTTAGTAGTGACGGTATCTTCATTAGCTTTCAGTCTCTTAGCAATAATGATGTCTGGAGTAGTTCCAATAGTATTAGTTGGTGAAGTTTCATCAACAAGTTTAGCTTTGCCTTTATCCATACCAAGGTATTTAGTTCTTTCTTGGGAGTGTTTACTAGGAGAGAGTGATAGTGGATGGATTAGTTGAGTAGTATTTCCAGTATTCGACCCCTGTTGAGTTAGAGCCATATCCAATGACTTAGTTATAGTAGAAGACTCAGATGCAATTACAAGCTTTCCTTTTCCTTTATCGGATTTCAAAGTTGGTTGGATAATAGTGGAAGGAGCAGATCCAACAACCCCAGAAACAATAGCAGGGACTTCTAAGTTGCAGAATAAAGAAACAAACGGTGAATAACCAATAGTGATAAATAAAATTTGGAAAAAAAGTAGTGATTAGTAGGAAAAAAAGAGTAATAAAAGATAGAATAAAACCATTGTTTCCTGGAAGCACCACAGGAAGAGACGGAATTATCATAGGATTTTGTTGATAGGGGCGTGCCACTGGAGGCCTGGGGAGAGCAATTGGAGGGAGACCAGCAGTTCGGATCAAAGGAAAATAGGTACGTTCAACAGGAAGTCCCTGTTCTTGTAGATTGAGAACAGCAGGGCATTCATCCGTCTTGTGGGTAATACGTCCGCAAAATTCACAGAATTCAGCAAGTCTTTCATATTTAAAGTCCACCCACAAACTGTTTTGGGAATCCTCAAATTGAATCCTTTTACCTCTAAGCAGTGGCTTGTAAGCATCCAGAAGAACACGAATGCGCAGAAAGCGAAAGCGTGTGGAGTCGTCATATTTGTCAAAAGTCCCCATATAGTTACCGAGCATGACACCCATGGCTTCAGTATTTCTTCTAATTGGTAATCTATGAATCTGTACCTAGAAAGGAACTAGCCGAACATTCGCAGAAATGATCTGTTCAAAAGGAGGAAGTTCAGCCAACACTATATGCCTCTGCAAAAAATGCCATGGCTGGCCTTCCAAAATTCGAACTTTCTCCGCAGCAGAGCCAAAGGTTAGTAAAAAGAGATCTTCCATAAAAAAGTCAATAGTTAACCCATTACGAATATGGCCCAAGGTAACCAAACGATCCCTTTAACGTTGAAGAGGAAGAGAGCCAGGGAGAAATACCTTACCCACCAAAACTTTGGTTGTTGGATCAGCTGCATCGTCAAGTGGAATGTCTTGAGCAACCAGAATGTCATTCTCCATGGAGAGGTCAGCAGCAAGCATATCCGTACCAATTTGAGAAGGATCCATTGAGGACAATAAACACAAATTTTATCACGAGAGAGATAGACAGATTGTGATGAGAAGAGTGAAGCATCCTAGAATTTATAGATGGTGAAACAAACCGATAATGGGGGTCATATACTGAATCATGATCACATGGTATTTTTTATAAGCTTTCTTTTCTATTTCTTTTAAGACTAAGCATGAAATCTAAAAAATTAAAAAAAATTATTCAAATCGACCTACCGAACACTCTTGGAATCGAAACTGAAAATCGAAAAAACCGCTAACGGTCAAAACCGTCATTGAATGGTCAGTTTTTTTTAATAATAAATTAACTGAAAGTGGTCGTTATACATATATATTAATTTATTAAGTTTTTTTAAAATTTTATGTATTGTTCATAATATATAATAATAATAATATATTATTATTTTATTAATATTAAAGTTAAAAGAATAAGACAATTAATTTGTATGGTTGTAGTTGTAGATGTAGAATGTAGAATAATGTGCTTATAGAATAAATTAGATCATATTTAAAAGAAAAAAAAAGTAGTTCGATTTAGGTGGTTTAAACTGACCAAACCGAGGTTCAAAACGGTCAGTTTTAAGACAGGTTCTGGATTGATTGGTCGGTTTTTCGGATTGCATTAATCCAGACTGAAAACTAAATTTTGGATTTTTATATAAAAAAAAATTCGACCAAACTAACCCATGCTCAACCCTAATTTCTTTGCTCTCTCATTTTTTTTTTTTACATTTTTTAGATTTTTGTTAATTTTAAGGTGATGTGACATCATTTATGAAGTGCTTCTTTTACTTTAATCTTCTATCTATAATGAAATAAAATAGAGGGGTGCTAATTACAACCTCCTATCACAACCTCTTAATCAACCTCCACGCCTTAAACCACATGTTAGAATATATTTTTTATAGCGATGTTCGTTATAATTATAATATCATTCCTGTAAATTTTTTAAAATTTTGAATAGTTTACGGTACCGAAAACAGAATTTCTGATATTCCAGTTGACCACGCGTTTTTAAAAAATTTAAAACCTATTTTTAGCACTGTAAATTATTCAATAAATTTTAAAAATTTACTGGAATGATGTGTGAGTATAATGAACACCATTATAAAAAAATATTTCAACATATATTTTCAGATACAAAATTTGACTAAGAGGTTATAATAAAATAATGACCGGAGCACTCTACATCATGATAAATATAACACAATCTAAATGTCCACTACTGAAGGAATCAAGATTCTCTGTTAAAAAATAGTGTCCCACAATGTGTTAAACTAATCTAAGTTTGGCACGTTAATTAATTCTTTATTCATTAAAAAATTAAACATTTAACTAAGTTAACAAAGTAGTTAACATATTTAATATGGGTAATTGCGGTAAAAATCCTTAAAAACTTGATGTTGTCGCTGATTAGTCTCCAACCTCAAAAATTAGCGGTAAAAATACCCAATGTCGACAAATTTAGTTACCAAACGCCTTCTAAGTTAGTTGACTTGTTAAAATTAGATTGGTTTAACACAATATCATATATACTTTTTAAGATCGTGATTCACTATTTGGGATGGACTAACTGTTAGACTATAATATAGTATATGTAATATAGCATATACATACGATATGAAATGCAGAAAATAACTATAACCGTATCGATAATATATGCAATGAAAGATCGATATACCTCCAGCCATTGATCTTTGTGTTGGGTTTTGTGCCCTAAATAAAACCCATTACAATCTGATTAGTTATCAATCTAAGAAGTTTGAAGTGATTTATGTTTGCATGAATTTTTCATGCTTATGGTTTAATATATATATATTTAATATATACACAAAATCAGTTAAGTCCAGAACATATATTTATTCACAAGTACAGTATTGTCAACACAGTGGAATGTGATTGTGATTATATGATTCAAAAGACTAAGTCCCTGTTTCATCAGTGTTTTGGATTTACACTGATGTGATAATCAGCGATGATGTATACTTACACTTGGAGTAAGTGTTATGTTCTTTCCAGGACATTGGTAAAGTATACTAGTTTCGAATGTATGGAGTATACATTGGACTGAACCGATATTGAACTTAGTTAAGATATTGTAAACTTACCGTTGTATCTTTCCAAGTCAATATCATTAGTTGATCTTAAATCAAAAGAATCTAAATCCTGATATGCTTAGGCTCAATCTCAGGAGTGCTATTCATGCTCTTTGATTTATTAGTTAAGCCTACTTTTGGGTCAGGGTAATATGTATATTTTGGGAACATGATAGTATGATTGAGTGGGAGCGCTGAACATAAATATGGAATCTATAGCTTCTACTGGTGTATAGAAGTCAAGTGATGATTCCCTTCGAGCTTAGCTAAATAGAAGTAAATGGATGAGGTCTTGTTTCAGTGACTATTTCTTAGATCACTAAAACATCATTTACAGGTAGCTAAGTGTTTTAAGGGGCCAAATACATTGAGGGGTGAAAACGGTAAATTTATCCCATCTCGATGTAAATCATCTATATAGAGGATCTTTGATCACATTAAGATTATAACGATGGTTAAAAGATAGCATATCTATATCGTGGAACATACAGAATGCTCTATATAAGTCTGAGAGTGCAATTCCAAGTTCTAAGAGTGGATTCAACAAGGAATTAATAAGTTAGGGAATTTACTTGCTAAATTCGATTCGGCTTATTGGAAGCTCAGCAATATAGATCCATGGTCCCCATTCTAGTTGAGACCATACTGCTTGTAAGACTCAATAATTGATTTATGATTAATCAATTATAATTCTAAAGATTAGACTATGTCTAATTTGTGAATTTTCACTAAGTATGGGTGAAATTGTAAAGAAAAGAGATTATAGGTTTATTTATTAATTAAGAGACTCTATATGTCTAATTAATAATTATATTAAATGAGAATATTATTTAATAATCTATTTTAGTTATTAAATAATTAGTTTTGGCATTTAAATGGTTAGAATTGGAAAATTGGCGTTTTTGAGAAAATAGAAATAAAAATTGTGAAAACTGCAAAATCCAAGTGAGGCCCACTAACACCTATGGCCGGCCACTTGATTGGCTTTTTCCAATTAATATTTTCATTATTTTAATGCCAAATAATTACTAACCTAAACCTAGTAGTGGCCTATAAATAGAAAGTGATGGCTCAGTCAAAAATAAGTTTTTTTAAGAGTTTTTTATGAGTTTTTCAGTAATTCAAGAGATTGCCTTTCAGAAAAACTAGCCTTCCACTTTCTCTCTATAGTCGACCCTCTCTCTCTCTTTTCTTCTTCATAATTTCGAAACACCCTAGTGATAGAGTAGTGCCCACACACAGCAAGTGGTACCTCAATCATAGTTTGGAAGATCGTGAAGGATCAAATTCAAAGAGAAGGACATTCGGGCTCAGATCTTGATAATACTCTGCGACAGAAAGGATACTAGGGTTAGAGATCTGAGTGGAAGGAGACATATTATTCCGCTGCAACCAATGTAAGGTTTTCTTAACTTTATATGTGTTTATTATCATTTTAGAAAGTTCATATTTAGGATGTTAAACAACATACTTGTGAGTAGATCTAAGATCCTGGTAAAATAAATTCCAACAACTGGCCTCAGAGCCATGGTAATTGATTTGCTTGCAAGAAATTTGGACTTAAAACGATTTGTATGTGATTTGGATGGTTTCATGTTGATCTATGTGTTATATGATGATTGATTGATGTTTGTGAATTTTCGTGAAAAATAATTAAAATTCTGTTTCTATAATTATTTTATTGGATATTTTGGAAAAAATTAAGCAATTTACTTTTTTACAGAACTCAATTTCGATTTTATTTGAATTAGTTATGAATTTTTGAAAATCGGAAAATATTGGGATGGTGACACCCACCCTACGCGTGCGGATGAGGGTGAAACACTCGGCTGCACGCGCTAAGACAAGAGCTCGACCGAGCTTCCTCGGTCAAGATAAGTCTTTGTCTGAAATTCGTCCCTTGCGCGCGCGGAAGAGGCTGCATGCAGCCTCCTGCGCCGAGGGAACTCGGTCAAGCCTCCCTGCTCGTGCGTGTAGACAGTATGCAATGCATACTGTTTGTACCACTTGCAAAATTTTTCGTTTTCTTCAATTTTTCATGCTATTTCATGGAATTAACTTCCGATTTTTTGTGTAGTTTTGTATTTTGATTATTAATTTACAATTTTCAAATATAATTATGAGAAATAAATTAATTTGAATTTTTAAAATTAATTTTAGATATTAGTGTATTTTAAATTTGAAAATAGGTAAAAATCTATCTTTTTTGCTTATTTTTTATCTTATTTTTAAATTTGATTATTTTATCTTATTTTTTCAAATTTAAGGTCAGATATTAAATTTTTTAAATTAATTTTTTTTAAAAAAAATAATTTGACCTTATTTAAATTTAAAATAAGATTACTATAATCATGATATTTTGAATAGAAATAAGATATTTTGCTAACTTTTAAATTTTGTTATTTTTTTTTATTATTTAAATTAAATTATAAAATCAGAAAAGGATATTTATTTATCATTTTTTTTATTTTATTGAATATTTAATTTATAAAATAACATGAAATTTTTAAAAGTGGTTAGCAAATTTTTGAAATGATATTTAGGTTAGTTGAAACCTAATTTTTCAAAATTGTAGGTTTAATTTTAAATATTATTTTATTATTAAAAATCCGAAAATATTTTTTTTATTATTATTTATTATTTTCTAAATTTAATTAATTTAAAATATAATAAATCCTACATCCAACTATCCAGTTCAACTTGTTGCAGGAGTATGTGTTTTTTAGCTTATGTGTAAGTTTTATAAAACCTATTATTGCTTGATCTAAATTGCCATGGTTAACTTGTTGACAGATCCAATGATCTGATTTTAACCCATGGTTCAATTGTCAATAGGTCAAGTAAATAATTTGTAACAGGTAAATTTTACATTCTTCTTTCATCTGTGTATGACCTAGAAACATGATAGGGTCCATCCAAATATGTGTGCCTGTGTGAGCCTATATGTTTATTTTATTATAGATGCATATAGGTTGTTGCTAAATAAAATGTCACAGCCTGATAGATTTAGTTTAGGTCCATTTAGTTTTTGGACCTATTCAATTAATAACAATTATTTATTTTAAGGTTAAATTCCTCTCTTTTGGGCCTTGTGTGAGAGTTGGGGGCCAATAGAAGTGGGTACGACATACTGAACCCAGCTCCACCTCACATGAACTACCCCAATTGTGAAGGCCCATTTTCCTGATTTGAATAACTGTGCTAGGTTAATTAAATTAGTTTAACCTAATAAAATTGATTAACAATATAATAATTTTTAAAATATATGAAATTTATTTTAATTTTAATATTTTAAAGTTAATTTTAAGAAAAACACTCTTAGTTTTAAGATATTATTTCTAGATAAACTATTTGTATTTTTCTTGTATTTAATTAAATAAAGAATTTTAACTAACTAGATTCTTTCTGAAGCTTATTTATTAAATATTCCTATTTAAGTTATAAATTAGTTATTTTTAACTGATTTTTCTTATCAAACTTAAATTTGAATATTTTTTGAATTTAAAATTAAGTTGAGGAATTCTAGGAATCGGTTATTGAAGATTCTTGAGATATTTTTTTTAAGTTAATTTTAAACTTAAAATGGAATATTTTCAAACTTAGGTGGTTACAACTTAATTTTGATATTTAATTGAATTTAAATTTGAAAATATTTAAGTTTTTTTATTAGATTCTTTCTATAACAACTTAAATTAGATATTTTTCAAATTTTTGAAAAGATACTTAGTTAAATTGAGATATTTTCTAGATAGTTATTTTTAGACTAGTTATTATTTCTAATATTAAATCGAAAAATATTATACATTGTGAAATTAATTGTTTTATAATTAATTTTGGTACAATTTAAATTAAGAATATTTTTCCTAGTATTAATCTAGAGATTAATAATTAAGCCTTCTCTATACTTAATTATTTATTTCTTGAATTTAATACATGTTGACTTCGCTTTTAGCCAACGACAATGAGTCTTTTTGATAAGCGATAAACGATGTGTCGTAGTAAGAATACGTAATAAAGCAAATAATAATAATAAGAAGACACAGAAATTTTATAGAGGTTCAACCCCGAGCAGTTCGGTAATAGCCTAATCCTCGTTAGTTGTATTGACTTAAGAATAAGGAAGAAGATTCCTTTTCCTATAGCTCTTACAATAGTATCTCTGAATATATAATTCTTAGATAGCCTTAGCTTATAGCGTTTCGGCGTATGATATCTGTTTTTTCGTCCCCCTTGCCCAATGAACATTCCTCACTATTTATAGGGCAAGAAACTTGAGGAGGAAGAGTTTCCTCTCTTGTTACAAAGCGCATAAACACAAAGATCGTGTGATCATTGCTGAATGCTAGGATCGTGGGATTGAGGCTGTATACACCGATAGTGGAATCGTGTATATGCCACATCCACGCAAGTTGATCCCTGAGTTATAGGGATTGAGTTGGTGACTCACGAAGTGCTTGGTTGAATTCGCTAAGTGTTGCTCATTCTGCATGGCTCGTTGAGTATTCCATCATGGTTATGCCAGCGAGGCATCCTGCTCGGCATGTTCATCCGACCAGGTGCTCTAAGTTGATGCCACGTGTCACCATTCTTGTGATGCCACGTCAGAGTGCCAATTTTGGGATAACATTTGCCCCCCAAGTCTGTGCGGGACCTTCGAGGTTGCGTATAGACTTATTCTGAGCTGGCTTTGCCTTTGACAGGGGACACGTGTCGAGCATGACCGTTCGAGACTCGATGTGAAGCTGACTGAGCCTCCCTTCAGTTTTCGGCTAATTAATGCTCTGACAATTAATATTTTGAAAATCCGAATTTCTCTCTCCACGGCTAACGGTTGCACTCGATTATTTTGATTTCCCATATTTACTTTCAAGGCGGGAAGTCGAGGCGTCTAAGGTTCCTTACGTACAGTTACCCTTTTGCCTATAAATACTTGGAGTACTAGCACATTTCCTCATTTCATCACCCTTCGTTGTTAAGCAAACTTCAGAGCAAAAAGAGAGAGTTTTCAGGCTTCAAAATTGCCGAAGAGCTTTCAGACGATTTCAGGCTTGCTTGAATCTGGACACTCGAATCTTTGAGTAAGTTTCTGATTTCCTTTATGTTTTTCCTTTGCATGCTTGTGCTTTGAATGTAACTTTGCTGTAGAAAGAACATCGTAGGAAACCCTAGGGTTTGAAACTTCTGCGACTCTTCTTTTCCATGTCCTTGCGTTAGCTTTCGGCCGTAAGGCTTGTTTTAGAACTGCATTGCGTCTGTTTTCCATTCTGCTTTCTTCAAGCTTCATGAACTTTTTGCCCTAACTCAAGAAAAACTTTCTGACTTCTTGAGTTTAGACTTTTCTTTGAACATGATCGCTCTTTTAATCTGTTGGGTACTCCTGGTCGGCATATTTGCTTGTTTTTTCGCTTGATACTCCGTCCAACACTCATCTTGCGTGTTGTCTTTTGTAGATGAACCCTGGTGAGTCTTGGGAGCCCGAGCATCAAATAGACCAGGAACTGCTTCAACTTCTGCACGAAGTCCACCCTCGTCTTCGTGCTAATCCTTCTTCTGATTCCGTACCCAGCCATAGAATGATGGCTCGTACGAAGAAAACTACGCGTCTGGCTGACTCTTCTGATCCCCAGGTGGCTCGGCTTGCCACCCTGCCCGACGCCGAACAGGATTTGGCGGTCCCAATGGAGGAGGACCGTGAGGGGGATGCTGCTAAAGTCCAAGAAATTGAGGAACTGGACGAGGCGCGTCCGGGCAGCCCTCCCGCTGCTGAGGGAGAGGAGGAGATTGAACCTCCTAACTATGGGGAGTACAATGAGGCTGGGCAACCAGTTGATGCTGACGGGGATGTCCTGGTTGCGGGCGTCGACTACGTCACCGAGGAGCTTGCTGAGGTGGTTCCTCATAGGAGGCAGGGTGCCTTGAGCGCCAGATGGGTGAGTCCTTCGTCCAAGAGTTCGGAGGCACGCCTCCGCACTCTCAACCAGGACGGGTACCTGGGCGAGCTAGACTACTTCATTCCCGCCCACAACAATCGCGCCTCAAACCCTGATAAGGGGATGTGCGCCTGGTCAGGGCTCACGGCCAGCAAGGGGCGCTGATGCCCTTGCACAAGTACTTCCGGGATGTGGCAGACTTCTTCGGCCTCTGCCCGGCCCAGATTACTCCTAAGGGCATTAAGTATTTGTCCGCTCTCTTCGTCCTCTATGCTTCTTAGGGATGGGGCGCTCCTTCTCCCCACGAGGTCGCTTGGTTCTTCGACCTAAAGTCTACCCCCAAGCAAGGCAGGTCGGGGTATTTTTACTTCTCTCAGTCAGGCTTCAAGTGGTTGAGCGGGACGGACAACAAGGCCATCAGCAAAATAAGGCATTTTATTGATGAGTACTTCATGGTGAAGGATCCGAACATCACCTGGACTCGGTTTCAACAGATTCCGACATATCACCCTCCTCCCCTCGCCCTTACCCTTAGGGATAGGGCTCAAAAGCTTGCCTGTTTGCCGGCGGAAGACAGGGATATAATCCAGTTGACCTCCGATGCAAATCTGGTGCAGTACGGGCTCTACCCAGAGGACTTTTCTTCTAAGTCCGTGACGGAGAAGAAGGGGAAATCTTCTTCTGCTCGGCCTGAACAAGCTCATAAGGAGAATGAGCTTATTCAACTTAAGCGAGAGGCTAAGTTGAAGGGAGGTGCTCGGGCAGAGCAGTATGCTCAGGAGTCTATGAATCCTGAAGATGAAGCTGAGGCTGAGGCTGAGGTTGAGCAGGTGGCTCCTTTGAGGAGGAAGAAGAAACTCCTGGCCACGCCCAGGCCCGTGGAACACGGCATTCGCATAAGGGAGCCCATTTCACCTGTTCGGTCATCCCATCCCTATGCTGGAAAAGGGAAGGCCGTTATGGCTGAGATAAAGTCGATGTCATGTGATGATGGACTTCTGACTTTCTAGGCGGACAGTCACTCTGCGCTTTACTTCTTTTTCAGCTTCTTGACTTTTATACTTTGTATTTTTTGTTGGTTTTTGCTAACCATGCTGTTTTTGCTCTGTGCAAACATGTCTCGGCAGATGATGGACGCCTTAAGGAAGAGGATGAGCGGAGGCTCTAGTGCTTCTCCTCCGGCCAAGAAGTCCAAGGCCGGAGAGGGGTCTTTAGATAAGAGGCCTTCTGGAGAGGTCATTGATCTTTCTGAGGAGCTGACCACTGCAAATCCTTCCACTCCCATATCTGCCAAGTCTAAGGAGTCTGGGCCACTAACATCTGGGTCTGAGCTGGTCAGGAGGATTCCTGAACGGGAGCAAGCACAAACTCCACCCATGCCCGTGCTGCCTGAGGTCAAGAAGGACAGGGAGGTTGTAACGCCCTAATGCTAAGGCACGCTACAGTGCTTTTTCAATTAATGTGCAATCTTTGCTAATCAAAGAAATTTCTCGAAAACGTGTCAAATTAAAACTTTTGCTTTAAATATTAAACTTTGTAATATAATATAATATTTACAGATTCCGGGATCCCGTTTTCAAACTTTGTAAATATACTTTTCAAACTATACATTTCAAAATACATAATTTCCAGGTCGCACAGCGACTATCAAAATACGACTCCCAGATGTCCCGAGACCGAACACTCCAGGTCGCGCTGCTTGACATGTACAATCTCACCCGAGCTCAGGTTCATTCTTGTTCAGCCTTCGCCTTTCCTTTACCTACACATGGAAGCAGAAACTGTGAGTCAACAGACTCAGTAAGAAATGCATATAACATACCATATAATTTCCGACCTGTAAATAGGCGCCCATACACCTACTTACAGAGCTTAACAGATGAGTCTGAACGTTCAACGCTAGGGTGCAACCACTATACCACATACACATCGTACCTCACTATACGAGTGTTGGTAGGGTTTACCCCGAACACTGAGTAACACTGAGTGATGTACCACACACCTTAGCATTTTCCCGTGCCTGTGTTGGTATCACTGTTTCGTACTCACAACAACAGTAATCACTATACCAATGCACTCTATAACTTATTCATACAAGTGTTGGTAGTGCATAACATAATTCAAGCATGCATATACAAACACATATACACACATTCAGATAATCACATCATACATTATACACAGTTCTTACCTATTTTCCGAATTCATGTGTGCTGGCCGACCTGAACGGAAATCTCGTGCTAGATGGATGCCCTAATCACAATAATTGTAACATAGATGAGTGACTCGCCAAATCACTTTCCGGGACTTAAACTTGAAACTAAAAGTTTTCCTATCGATAAACCTCAAGGCAATACCCTAAATATCTCAAAATTGGCCAAAACTAGGGTTCTGGAAATTCCCCCAACAGGCAGACCGGTTCCCAACCGGAAATCCGGTTCTGGGTCACCATCCGGTCGACCGGTTGGTACAGGTCCCCCAGAACCGGAATTCCGGTTCTGTGCTGGGAACCCAAAAATCAACCCCCTTAACTCAATTCAATCCCAAACCTTACCAAACTCTCCAGTACACCTATACAATGTATAAACAATCATTTCCAACCAATAATTCTCAGAACAAACCAATAAATCAAATTATGCCATTAAAGCTCAAAGCTTGAGTTTCAAAACTCAAGCTTGCTTAAAACTAACATCAAGCATCAAAACCAGCTGCTAGGGAATTGGATTAACTCAAACTAACCCTAGAAATTGAACCCTAAGCATTTTAAAACCTAACAGCCCCTCATAAACAAAATCACCATTTCAACCTAACTTTAAAACTTGAAAACTAAGAAGGGTTTCATTGGAACTTACCTTAGATTGATTTTCTTCTCTGAAATCCTTGCTGAAATCCAACAATCAACAACAAACTCCCTTGGTTTGTCCCAGCCGAATGCAAGAGAGAGAGAGAGGTTCTATCTTGATTTTTTTCTTTTAATTTCTAAACTTATTTTCCAAATGAAAAGGGAATCACTCACTAATCCCTTGCTGAATTTTAATGAGAATGCTAGGTGTCAACTAAAGGGACAGCCACCTATTCCACTTAATAACAAATGACTAAAATGCCCCTTAACTTAAAACTAGGGTATTTCTAAAACTAGGGGTAAAATGGTCAAATTCCATAATCCCGCTCAATCCCGATAATTTATTTTCTCTAAAATATTTCCCACTATGAAATAAGATTCTAAACTTACCAATGTGATCAATCTAGCCATCCATCGTATTTTTCGTTGTCGCCGAGCAAAAATTACAAAAATAGCATATTACACATATAAGCTAAATAATACCCCTAGAGTTTAATAAAATCTCCGGAATTGAGAAATTATAACTCTAATATTTATTTCTAAATATTGGGGTCCACAATTAAATTAATTCACAAACAATAATAAAATAATAAAAATTAGTGCTAATTTCCTTTACTAATTCACATTACTAGAGCGGTCATTACAATTATCTCCCCGTTAATAGGATTTCGTCCCCGAAATCTAACCTGAACAGCTCTGGATGTTGAGTCCTCATATCTGACTCCAATTCCCAGGTGGCTTCTTCCACCTTACTGTTCCTCCATAGCACCGTAACCAGTGCAATAGTCTTGTTCCGAAGAACTTTTTCCTTTCTATCCAAAATCTGAACAGGTTGCTCTTCATAGGATAAGTCTGGTTGTAGTTCAAGGGCTTCATAACTCAAGACATGAGTCGGGTCCGACACGTATTTCCTTAACATAGAAATGTGAAATACGTCATGAGCAGCCGATAATGCTGGTGGTAAGGCTAGCCGATACGCTACCTGCCCGACCTTCTCGAGTATCTGAAATGGCCCAATGAACCTAGGGCTTAACTTACCCTTCTTCCTGAAGCGTCTAATACCCTTCATTGGTGAAACCCGCGGGAAAACATGTTCCCCTACCTGAAATGTAACATCTCTGCGCTTCGGATCAGCATAACTTTTCTGCCTACTTTGAGCAGCAAGCATCCGAGCCTTGATCTTATCAATAGCTTCATTGGTCCTCTGTACTAACTCTGGACCCAAGTACTTCCTTTCTCCTGTCTCGTCCCAATGAATAGGAGAACGGCATTTTCTACCATATAACATCTCATAGGGAGCCATCCCTATTGTACTCTGGTAGCTGTTGTTGCAGGAGAATTCAATTAAAGGCAAGTACTTACTCCATGAACCCTCAAAGTCCATGACACAAGCTCGCAGCAAGTCTTCAAAAATCTGAATAGTTCTTTCTGACTGACCATCAGTCTGAGGGTGAAAGGCTGTGCTAAACTTTAACTTGGTACCCATAGCCTTCTGAAGACTCACCCAAAACTTCGATGTGAACTTTGGATCCCTATCTGACACAATAGATTTAGGGGCTCCATGGAGACGAACTATCTCCTTCACATACAATTCAACGTACTGATCCACTGAATATGTAACTTTCACTGGTAGAAAGTGAGCTGATTTTGTAAATCTGTCCACAATAACCCATACAGAATCATACATCCCCGTAGTTCTAGGCAAACCAGTTACGAAGTCCATTGTAATGTCCTCCCACTTCCATTCTGGAAGGACTAAAGGTTGCAATAACCCTGCCGGTCTCTGATGTTCAGCTTTAATCTGTTGGCAGGTTAAGCACTTGGACACGTAGTCCACCACATCTCTTTTCATCCCATACCACCAGAAGTAGGGTTTCAAATCTTGATACATCTTGGTGGTTCCCGGATGCAACGAATAAGGCGTGGTGTGAGCTTCATCCAGTATTTCTTTCTTAAGCTCATCAACACTAGGAACACAAACTCGAGCTTTGTATAACAACATTCCACTGTTCGAGACTGAAAAGCCTCTAGGCCGACCAGCCATTACTTCGTCTCGAACCTTAACTAGCTCGGGATCTTCCAGCTGTGCCTTTCTGATTCTTTCCAACAGATCAGATTGGAGTGTTAAATTATGTAATTTCCTGACCACGAACTCAATCCCTGCACTAACCATTTCTGAGGCTAGTTGAGGGGCTATCATAACTGTGGTACAAACTTGCCCGGGACCTTTTCTGCTTAAAGCATCGGCCCCAACATTGGCCTTCCCGGGATGATACAAAATTTCACAATCATAGTCTTTAACCAACTCCAACCATCTTCTCTGCCTCATATTCAGATCTTTCTGGGTGAAAAAGTATTTAAGACTCTTATGATCTGTATAAATTTCACACTTTTCACCGTAAAGATAATGTCGCCATATCTTTAAAGCAAAAACCACAGCAGCGAGCTCTAAATCATGAGTTGGGTAACGCTGCTCATAATCTTTCAATTGACGAGAGGCATAGGCTATGACTCTGTCAGCTTGCATCAGAACACATCCCAGACCCTGTCTGGAGGCATCACAATAAACCACAAATTTTTCTTGATCTGATGGCAAAGCTAACACCGGAGCTGTTATCAAACGTTGCTTCAACTCCTGAAAGCTTGTCTCACACTTATCTGACCACACAAACCTCTGATTTTTCTTGGTCAATTCGGTTAGGGGCATAGAAAGTTTAGAAAATCCTTCGACAAAACGCCGATAATACGCTGCTAATCCAAGAAAACTTTGAACTTCCGTCACAGACTTGGGTCTCGGCCAGTTCTTCACTAATTCTACCTTATTTGGATCAACCATAATTCCATTTTTCCCAACAATATGACCCAGAAAGGATACCTCAGACAACCAGAATTCACACTTTTTGAACTTGGCATACAACTTGTGATCCCTAAGTCGCTGTAATACCATTCGAAGATGATGCTCGTGCTCCTCTTCTGACTGAGAGTATACAAGAATGTCATCGATAAACACTATAACGCAGTTATCGAGGAAATCCTTGAATACCCTATTCATGAGATCCATAAAGGCTGCAGGAGCATTAGTCAATCCGAATGACATTACCAGAAACTCATAGTGCCCATATCTAGTTCTAAAAGCAGTCTTTGGTATGTCCTCCTCCCGAATTCTAAGTTGATGATAACCAGACCGTAAATCAATCTTCGAAAACACTGTCTTTCCCTGAAGCTGATCGAATAGATCATCGATTCTGGGTAACGGGTACTTGTTCTTAATCGTCAGCTTGTTTAGTTCCCGATAATCGATACACATTCTGAGGGAACCATCCTTCTTTTTCACAAAGAGAACCGGAGCTCCCCAGGGCGATACACTGGGTCGAATAAACCCAATGTCAAGCATCCCCTGAAGTTGTAACTTAAGCTCCTTGAGTTCTGCTGGAGCCATCCTATATGGAGCTTTAGAAACAGGGTCGACTCCAGGTGCCAAATCAATTACAAAATCAATCTCTCGCTGTGGCAGCAATCCCGGCAACTCCTCGGGAAACACGTCAAGAAAATCTTTTACCACCCTGACTACCTCAGGCCCATATGTTTCAGGTCTGCTGGAGTCAAATACCACGGCTAGAAATCCTACACAACCATTGCATAGTAAATCTTTAGCCCTCAGCACAGAAATAACCGGGATCCGAGACCCCTGAACTGATCCAACATAAACAAATGGATCTTCACCTTCCGGCTGAAAAGTCACCATTTTACGCCTACAATCTATACTGGCCGAATACTTGGATAGGAAATCCATTCCCAGTATAATGTCAAACTCAGTTAATTTCAATTCTATGAGGTCAGTACTCAATTCCCTATCTTCGATCCTAATTGGCATAGACCTAATGCGCCTATTAGAGATAACCAATTCCCCACTAGGCATTAGGGTTCCAAACCCTCTTTCTAAAATATCACAAGGCCTACCCAAAAGATCAATTACTCTTGTAGCTACATATGAGCGTGTAGCTCCCGAGTCAAATAATACTGTAAACAACAAGTTGTTGACGGGAAGCTGACCTGTCACAACAGAAGGACTGGCTGCAGCATCAGCTTGGGTGATGGCAAACACTCGAGCAGGAACCGGTTTCACTTCTGCTTTCGGCTCCTCTTTCTTTGCCTGGGGGCAATCTTTCTTGAAATGCCCCACCATGCCACACAGGAAGCATGTATTCCGGTTACACTCTCCTGGATGATGTTTCTTGCACCGTGGACACTCAGGGTAAGAGTAACCCTGGCGTCCTCCTCTGCCTTGGTTCCCACGGAACCGCTTACTTTGCCCCGAACCACCAGAAGCCGGAAAAACTTTTCTTTTCTGCTCAGTGGTGGAATCACCACCATCCCTACCATAAACAGGAGTAGGAACAGTGGGGGTTCAACCAACACTCGAAATCACCCGGTGCTCCTGAAGGAATTTCACTGCCCCCTCGGCTCTCAAAGCCTTTTCAACCATCTCCGCATATGTAGTTGCCTCAGTGGTAGTAATAACCAAATCATGTCTAATCTTTGCACTCAAACCCGCCAAGTATTTTTCTTTCTTACTAAAGTCAGTTGGCACAATTCCCGCTGCCAACTTTGCCAAACGGTCAAACTTGGTCGTATATTCTGTAACCGACATTCACTCAATTTGAACTAGATCAGTGAAATCTTTTCGCTTTACTTGGACTGCTTCATTGTAATACTTGGAGTTAAACAACTCCTTGAATTCTTCCCAGGTCATCAGCGTGACGTCTCGAGTGAGGGTTATCAACTCCCACCACAAGAGAGCGTCTTCCTGAAACTGAAAAGTGGCGCAGGTCACCCGGTCATTTCTAACCACTCCCATAAAATTGAGAATACGATCAATCACCGAAAGCCATTGCTCGGCCTTCATCACATCACGACCTCCCAGAAACACTGGAGGTGCCTGTTTCCGAAACCTTTCGTACAACGACTCCATACGGTTGCCAACAACAGGTTGTTCTACTGGCACCGCAGGAACTACAACAGCCTGAACCACTTGAGGAGGCACGGCAGGAGGACCCTGCTGCCTCAATCTTTGAATCTCTTCATCTTGCTGGCGGATTCTATCTTGCATTTCAGCAAATCTTTGCTCCCAGTCAGGAGGAGCTTGAGGTGGATTTACAGGATGACCACCCTGAGCTCTGCCACGGCCACGGCTGCGACCACGAGGATTTTGAGGATTTCTCTGACTGCCTCCGGTCTCAACCATGCCACCCTGACTTCTTGTATTTCGCGGGGCGTCCATTTTATAGGACTTAGCCTGCGAATCCATAAGCCAGGCAGGTTAGACAGCGATCAAAACTTAACACCGCTCTTAAAGATTTAAAGGCAACACACTTTTTTATAAATAATTAATTAAAATCTAATGTGATTCCTAACATGCTTTCACATTCATATTTATTTAAAGTACTAAACAAGTACGGGCTTACTGAACCGTGAACCGAGCTTTCTCTGATGAAGATTTTACATGTCTTAGCAAGCTTTGGTAGACAAACCTGGCGGTTCTGATACCAAAATTGTAACGCCCTAATGCTAAGGCACGCTACAGTGCTTTTTCAATTAATGTGCAATCTTTGCTAATCAAAGAAATTTCTCGAAAAACGTGTCAAATTAAAACTTTTGCTTTAAATATTAAACTTTGTAATATAATATAATATTTACAGATTCCGGGATCCCGTTTTCAAACTTTGTAAATATACTTTTCAAACTATACATTTCAAAATACATAATTTCCAGGTCGCACAGCGACTATTAAAATACGACTCCCAGATGTCCCGAGACTGAACACTCCAGGTCGCGCTGCTTGACATGTACAATCTCACCCGAGCTCAGGTTCATTCTTGTTCAGCCTTCGCCTTTCCTTTACCTACACATGGAAGCAGAAACTGTGAGTCAACAGACTCAGTAAGAAATGCATATAACATACCATATAATTTCCGACCTGTAAATAGGCGCCCATACACCTACTTACAGAGCTTAACAGATGAGTCTGAACGTTCAACGCTAGGGTCCAACCACTATACCACATACACATCGTACCTCACTATACGAGTGTTGGTAGGGTTTACCCCGAACACTGAGTAACACTGAGTGATGTACCACACACCTTAGCATTTTCCCGTGCATGTGTTGGTATCACTGTTTCGTACTCACAACAACAGTAATCACTATACCAATGCACTCTATAACTTATTCATACAAGTGCTGGTAGTGCATAACATAATTCAATCATGCATATACAAACACATATACACACATTCAGATAATCACATCATACATTATACACAGTTCTTACCTATTTTGCGAATTCAAGTGTGCTGGCCGACCTGAATGGAAATCTGGTGCTAGATGGATGCCCTAATCACAATAATTGTAACACAGATGAGTGACTCGCCAAATCACTTTCTGGGACTTAAACTTGAAACTAAAAGTTTCCCTATCGATAAACCTCAAGGCAATACCCTAAATATCTCAAAATTGGCCAAAACTAGGGTTCTGGAAATTCCTCCAACAGGCAGACCGGTTCCCAACCGGAAATCCGGTTCTGGGTCACCATCCGGTCGGCCCGGATTGGTACGAGTCCCCAGTGAACCAGGAATTTCGATTCTATCTTTGGGAACCTAAAAATCAACCCCCTTAACTCAATTCAATCCCAAACCTTACCAAACTCTCCAGTACACCTATACAATGTATAAACAATCATTTCCAATCAATAATTCTCAGAACAAACCAATAAATCAAATTATGCCATTAAAGCTCAAAGCTTGAGTTTCAAAACTCAAGCTTGCTTAAAACTAACATCAAGCATCAAAACCAGCTGCTAGGGACTTGGATTAACTCAAACTAACCCTAGAAATTGAACCCTAAGCATTTTAAAACCTAACAGCCCCTCATAAACAAAATCACCATTTCAACCTAACTTTAAAACTTGAAAACTAAGAAGGGTTTCATTGGAACTTACCTTAGATTGATTTTCTTCTCTGAAATCCTTGCTGAAATCCAACAATCAACAACAAACTCCCTTGGTTTGTCCCAGCCGAATGCAAGAGAGAGAGAGAGAGGTTCTATCTTGATTTTTTTCTTTTAATTTCTAAACTTATTTTCCAAATGAAAAGGGAATGACTCACTAATCCCTTGCTGAATTTTAATGAGAATGCTAGGTGTCAACTAAAGGGACAGCCACCTATTCCACTTAATAACAAATGACTAAAATGCCCCTTAACTTAAAACTAGGGTATTTCTAAAACTAGGGGTAAAATGGTCAAATTCCATAACCCCGCTCAATCCCGATAATTTATTTTCTCTAAAATATTTCCCACTATGAAATAAGATTCTAAACTTACCCTTGTGATCAATCTAGCCATCCATCGCATTTTTTGTTGTCGCCGAGCAAAAATTACAAAAATAGCATATTACACATATAAGCTAAATAATACCCCTAGAGTTTAATAAAATCTCCGAAATTGAGAAATTATAACTCTAATATTTATTTCTAAATATTGGGGTCCACAATTAAATTAATTCACAAACAATAATAAAATAATAAAAATTAGTGCTAATTGCCTTTACTAATTCACATTACTAGAGGGGTCATTACAGAGGTGATGGCTCATCACATGAACCGGCTGGTTCTTGAGGTCGGTGAGCAGCTGGCTGGTGCTGACGACTCATCCCTGGATGTGTTGGTGGGCGGAGTCTTGAAGGAGCTTACTAGGGTTAGTCTTTTCTTTTCGACACTTCCCTTTTAGCTTTTCATACTTAGCTTCTTATACTGACTTTTTCCTTTATGCAGGCCGATTTGAAGTTGGCTTATACCTACTCCTGGGCTAAATCTGCTACTTCCAAGAGTACGGCTCTGTCCGACACCTTGAGGGTGGAGGCGGACTTGGCCAAGAAAAAAGCTGAGGAGGCCAGGGTGGAGACTGCAGCTGTTTGCCATGAGTTGGATGAGGCCAACAAGAAGCTTTTTGCCGCTGAGAAGAAGGTCACCGTGCTAACAAAGGACCTCGAGGCTGCTGATCGCTTTGAGGAAACCATCGAGTCCTTATCTGCTAAGGTTGATCGTCTTCAAGATGAGAGGACTTCTCTGCGGCAGGTCCGCCTTCGGCTGAAGGATGATAAGGATGCTCAGACGGTCAAGGCGAACCGCTTCAGAGAGAAGGTTGATGCTTTGGAAACTGCCGGCCTCAAGCTCTTCTTTGATTTTTGGAAGGCTAATCCCCAGGCCAACTTCGACTACTTGGGCGACGCCAAGGACATGTACCTCGAGTACTGCGCGGCCCAAGTTGCCTATGGTGGGAAAGAGGTGGCTGCTTCAACTTTCGGCCAGGCTTCTGACCAGGCTGCTGATGCTTCTCCTGCTCGAACAACAGATGCTCCTGCTCCAGTCGGCTCAGAAGAACCAAATCCAGAGCCTGGGACTCCAGCTGTTTGAACATTGATCTTTTTATCTCTCCTGTTTATATATATATTATATATGGCCGTAAGGACTTTAAGACATCATGATCGGCCAAGCGGTCTTTAAACTTGGAATTAATTTTCATTTTTTGGACAACGGGCTGACCGGGCAGCTTTTAATCCCGGTATTTTATGCTCTTGTTATCCTTAATGAATTTCATTCTCTGTTTATAATTGCAGTGCAATTGTGATTGTTTTATGTTTACCAGATGCTTTGTACAGGTATAGGTGCCCCCCAAGTGACCGAGCAGACGTATGACTCTTGGTCACTTGCCTTTTGTAAATATATTGCTTTTTTGTTCGGTGTTTTGGGTTCGACTGAGCCTTTTGTACGCACTCTAGGTAAATTGTATCATGCTGATTTTTTCGACTCAATAGAATTGGAAATACTATCTTTATTCTTTTATTGATCGAAAATGTATTTGTTACCGTAGTAACTTACATCAGAGCTAGTGATCCAATAGATCTTTTTAGCTTATCATGACATAAAACAAATAAGAAACTGTACTTTAAAGTGGTCTACCCAACCTGAGTACTTTTGTTTCTGAAGCCTTTGCGCGAAGTCCACCCAAGAGGCCATTCACTTATAGTGAATGTTCAATAGTACTTTAATGTGGTTACCCGACCTGAGTACTTTGAAATGGTCTATTTGACCTGAGTACTTTGAAGTGGTCTACCCGACCTGAGTACTCATTGGTAGTATTTCCTTAAATGTTCTCCATTCTAGTATCGTGGTACTAAAATGAGTTGCATTTTTTCGTCATACTTACCAAGTTTGTATGCTCCGGAGTCGAGAACTTCGACCACCTGATAAGGTCCTTACCAGTTGGGTCCTAACACGCCTGACATGCTGTCTTTGGTGTTTAGGAATACCCTTCTTAGGACCATATCTCCCACAAAGAATTCCCGAGCTTTCACTTGTTTGTTGAAATACCGAGCTACTTTTTGTTGATGAGCTACCAACTTTAAGTTTGCAGTTGCTCGTTTTTCTTCGATTTCATCAAGTGATTCTGCAAGGATTATGTGATTGGTACCTTGATCGTACGTCAACCTTCTGTGGGATGGTGGTTCGAGTTCGACGGGCAGCATAGCTTCTAACCATACGCCATTGAGAATGGTGTCTGACCGGTTGCTGTTTTTTCCGTTGTACGGTATGACCATAGTGTTGGATATTATTTTACCAGGATCTAGATTTACTAACAAGTATGTTGGATTAACAACCTAATATGAATTCTAAAACAATGAAAATAAACACATATAAAGTTAGAAAACCTTACAGTGGGTGCAGCGGAATAATATGACTCCTTCCGTTCAGATATCTAGCCCTTGATTCCTTTCTGTAGCAGAGCATCACCAAGATCTGAACCTGGATCTTCTTTTCTCCTTCTTTGATGCAGAAATTCCATAGTCTTCCATACTATGATTGAGATACCACTTGATGTGTGTGGGCACTACTCATCACTCAAGGGAATTCGAAAAACAGAGAAGAAAGAAAGAGAGAGAGTGGCGGTTTCATAGTGTTTGAGAAAATAAACTGTAAAGTGTCTGTCTCAAAACTGAAGCCTTTACCTTCTATTTATAGAATACCACATAGGGTTAAAGTTGAATTATTTGGCATTTAAAAAATGAAAAATAAAATGAGAAATAGGAGCATTAAGTGGCCGGCCATTCATTGAGGGAAACAAATCCTTCCACTTTTCAAACTTTCCTATTTCATCATTTCTAGTTTCCCATTTTCTCAAAATTGCCAATTCTCTCTTTCAACTTCCTAAATGTCAAATCTAATTATTCAATAACTATAAATAATTATTAAATAATATATTGTAATTTATTTTATATATTAATAAAAACTAATCAAAGTTTCCCAATTAATAAATATACCCTTTAAACTCTCTATTTACTGTTTTACCCTTGCTTGGTGAAAATTTATAAAGTAGACATAGTCTAACTTTTAGAATTATAATTGATTAATTAAAATCAATTAACTGAGTCTTACAAGCAGTATGGCCTCAACTAGTATGGGGACCATGGGTCTATATAACCGAGCTTCCAATAAGTCGAACCAAATTTACCAAGTAAACTCCCTAACTTATTAATTCCTCATTGAATCCACACTTAGAACTTGGAATTGCACTCTCAGTCATATAGAAACGCTCTATATGTTCCACGATATAGACACGTCATTAGTTATCCATTGTTATAACCCTAATGTGATCAATGATCCTCTATATAGATGATTTACACTGTACAGGGATTAAATTACCGTAACACCCTACAATGTATTTTATCCTTAAAACACTTAACCCTGTATAAATGATATTTCACCTAAGTGAAATGAGATCTCCACCATTTATCTTCGTTTGGTTAAGCTCGAAGGAAATCATCCTTTACTTCTATTTGCCAAATGGAAGCTATAGATTCCATATTTATGTTAGCGCTCCCCCACTCAATTGTATTACCGTGTTCCCAAAATGTACGTATCACCCTGATACAAAACTAGGCTTAACTAACAAATCAAAGAACACGAGTAACACTCTTGAAATTGAGCCTAACCATATCAGGATTTCGATCATGTGATCTAGGATCAACTTATGATATTGAATTGAATAGATGTTTAAGGTAAGTTTCAAAATCTAATTCAAAGTTCAATATCGGTCCATTCCAATGCATACTCCATGCATCTGATACTGGTAAACTTTGCCAATGTCCTGGAAAGGACATAACACTTTTCCAAGGTGTAAGAATACCTATCGCTGATTATACCATGTCAGTCTAAATCCAGTGTTCTGACAAATCAGGGAATAAACTTTTGAACATATAATAAAGATTATATTCCACTGTGCTGACAACACTATAATCTTTAACATACTCATATGTTCTGGACTTAAAAAGAATTCATATATTATATACACATATAATCATGAAATAAATCATGTGAACCATGCAACATAAAATGTTATTTCTGATCTTTATTAATAAGTAAATCTGATTATATGAAATGAGTTTTATTTAGGGCATAAAACCCAACACATAGAACCTTTGGGAGTTCTTCCGGCCAATTTCCTTTGGCATCTTCAAGCTTCTTCTTTAGTGTGTCCTTCAGGGTCTTGTTGACTGCTTCAACTTGACCATTTGATTGTGGATGTGCCACTGCGGAGAAGCTTTTGATAATGCCATGGTTCGCGCAGAAATTAGTGAAAGATTGACTGTTGAACTGCTTGCCGTTGTCTGAAACTATTTTGTACAGTAGTCTGAACCGGCATATGATGTTCTTCACTATAATGTCTTGAACCTTCTTTGATGTGATAGTTGCGAGTGGTTCGGCTTCAGTCCACTTTGTAAAGTAGTCGACTACTACCACCGCGTACTGCACTCCGCCTTTACCTTTAGACAATTGCCCGATTAGGTCAATTCCCCAGATGGCAAAGGGCCACAGACTTTGCATTTGTGTCAGCTCGTTGGGCGGAGCTCTTGGTATCTTTGAAAATCTGTGGCATTTGTCACACTTCTTGACGTAAGTTTTCGAATCTTCGATCATCGTCGGCCAGAAGTAGCCTTGCCTTAGAATTTTCTTTGATAAGCTTTGTCCAGTTGCATGATTTCCGCAGAATCTGTCGTGAACTTCATATAGAAGCCGTGTAGCTTCATTTGGTGTGACGCACCTGAGCAATGGCATTGAGAATCCTCTCCTGTACATGATCCCGTCTACGATGATGTACCGTGCTGCCTTTCTTCTCATTTTCTGAGCTTCATTTCGGTTATTTGGGAGTTCCCCAGAGTTGAGATAGGCTGCTATTGGCGTCATCCAGTTCGGAGATGTATCGATCATTTTGATTTCTTCCGTGCCGGTGATGCTAGGCACTTCAAGAAACTGGATTGGGACCAGGTTCGCCTTGTCACTTATATTGCTGCTCGCCAAACGGGCTAGCGCATCAGTTGTATTTTCCTCTCTTGGAATCTGCTTGAGGCTGTAGCTTTTGAATTGTGCGAGCAGATCATGTATTTTGCTCAAATATGCTATCATTTTTTCTCCCCGAGCCTCGTATTTGCCAAATACATGATTAACCACTAGCTGTGAGTCACTGCAGATCTCGATGTGCTCGGCTTTAATTTCCTTCGCTAGTTTGAGTCTAGCAATTAGGGCTTCGTATTCGGCCTCATTGTTGGAGGCTTTGAATCCGAATTTGACCGCTGCATGCAGGTGTTGCCCCCAGGTGTGACAAGGGCAATTCCTGCGCCGGATAGCTGATCTGTGGTCGATCCATCCACGTGAAGCTTCCAGGTCGACTGTGGTGTTGGCTCGGGATCGCCTTCTGGGATGCTTTCAGTTTTTCCTGTGCATTCCACCACAAAGTCGGCCAAGGCTTGGCCTTTAATAGCTGTTCGGGGTTGGAAATTGATTTCGTACTGCCCCAATTCCACCGCCCACTTGAGTAATCGCCCAGAGGCATCTGACTTTTGCAGTATTTGCCATAGTGGTTGGTCGGTGTACACCCGAACAAGATGAGCTTCAAAATAAGGTCTTAGCTTTCTTGTTGCTAAGATGAGGCAGTAGGCGAGCTTTTCTATCAACGGATATCGGCCTTCGGCCTCGACGAGTCTTTTACTGATGTAATAGACTGGATGCTGCACGCCATCTTCTTCTCTGATTAGTACGGCGCTTATGGCATGCTCCGTTACTGCCAGGTATATCCCCAGTTCCTCACTGTCCAGAGGTTTAGAGAGGACGGGAGGTTTTGCGAGCTGTGCCTTTATATCTTGAAAAGCTCTTTCACATTCTTCTGTCCACTCAAACTTTTTGTTTCCTCGTAGGATGTTGAAGAATAGGACACATTTATCCGTTGATTTTGACACGAACCTGCTGAGTGCGGCGATTCGACCAGTTAGGCTTTGTACCTCTTTGGTTTTTGTTGGCGAGTTCATATCCAAGAGGGCTTGGATTTTTTCCGGATTGGCTTCAATTCCTCGAGCATTGACGATGAAGCCTAGAAACTTTCCCGAGCTGACTCCGAAGGAGCATTTCAGGGGATTCAGTTTCATGTTTTATTTTTTGAGGACTTTGAAACATTCGTCCAGGTTGTCTATGTGCCCCCCAGCCTTTCTGGATTTGACAAGCACCACGTACACTTCCATGTTTCTGCCGATCTGATCTTTAAACATTTTGTTGACCAGTCTTTGGTATGTAGCTCCGAGATTTTTAAGACCGAATGGCATGACTTTGTAGCATTAGAGACCCATATCTACCCGAAAACTTGTATGTTCTTGGTCTTGCGGATGCATCTTGATTTGATTGTAGCCCGAATAAACATCCATGAAGCTTAATATTTCGTGCCCGGCTGTTGCATCGACGAGCTGATCGATTCTTGGAAGTGGGAAACAGTCTTTAGGGCACGCTTTGTTGAGGTCTGTAAAGTCAATACAGACTTGCCATTACTTGTTCAGCTTAGGCACGAGTAAGGGATTCGCGACCCAAGCCAGGTAGAAAGCTTCAATGATGAAGTTGTTGTTGCGCAGCTTTTCAACTTCGTTTTTCAGGGCTAATGCTCGCTCTTTATCCAGCAATCTTCGTTTTTGCTGAACTGGCCGTATATTAGGATCGATATTCAGGACGGGCAAAATAATAGAAGGATCGATTCCGACCATATCTACATGTGACCAGGCGAAAACATCCAGGTTTGCTCTCAAAAATTTTATCAACTCTGATTTCACTTCGAGCAACAAACCCTTTCCGATTTTCAGCTTTCTGGCTGGGATATCTGGATCGATCTCGATCTCTTCTAATTCTTCCACAGGTCCAACATTGCTGCTTGGATCCCCAAGTCAAGGATCCACATCTTCATCCTCGCCTTGGGCGGTTTCTTACTTGGGAATATTCATTCCCTTGTCCGGGCTCTGGTTGGAGGATACTTCCTTCTTAGCCTTGGCCACTGTAAGGTTGTAACATTCCCGAGCAGATTGCTGGTTCCCTCTAAGACACCCTACCTCGTTTTTGGTTGGAAACTTCAGGCACGAGTGGAATATTGATGTGACAGCTTTTAAGTCGTACAAGGCTGGTCGGCCTAGCATTACGTTAAAGGCTGAAGGAACATCCAATATCAGGAATTGTGCCATGATAGTTATGCTCGTTGGAGCTTGTCCAACTGTGAGGGGTAGGCGGATTTGTCCTAGGGGCGCAACTCCTTGACCGGAGAAACCATAGACGGGCTGAAGGCATGGAGTTAAATCCTTGAGCTGATGCCCCATCTTCTCGTAAGCAGTCTTGAACAAAATATTTGAAGAAGCCCCATTATCAATCATGGTTCTGGACACAATTTTGTTTGCTATCTGGACTTCCACAACCAGCGAGTCTTTGTGCGGAAATCTTATCAGGACAGCATCTTCGTCTCCGAATGTTATGGTTGGTTCTCCTGCTCGTGGAACTTTGGGATTCCTTTCTTCCACGGCCAGGATGACTTTTTCTTGCTCGTACTGAGCTGTGCGAGCATATCGTTCTCGAGCTTTGCCCGTGTCTCCAGCGATGTGCGGACCTCCAATGATGACTTGCAAGTGTCCATCTATTGGCGGAGGCATCAGATCCTGGTTGTTCTGACCTTGGTTGGCCTTGACATACTTTTGTAGGTGTGGGTTGTTCTTCTTGATCAGAAGTTCTATTTCCCACTTCAAGCTGTAGCATTCGTTGGTGTTGTGGCCATAATCTTCATGGAACCCACAAAATTTCGTCATGTCCCTTTTGCTGGTATCTATCTTCATGGGCCCAGGCTTCTTGTACGGAATTAGCGACTGAGTGGCTATATACACACTTTCTATATCCTCAGTTAGGATAGTGAATGCAGGGTGTTTAGCGCGATCACGGGGAGTCTGTCCGGTTTTTTCGACGAACTTTCCCTTCTTCCTGTTCCCTTGCTTGTGGTTGTTGCCTGAACGCTTGCCACTTGAGTTGCTGGAATATTGGGGAAGCTGGGCGGACGTTCCAGTAGAAGGAGCCTTCATTTTGTTCGGCTTTTGCTCACCTTCTGCTCGCTGAATGGCTTCTTCGAGCTTGATGAAACCTTCGGCCCGGTCGAGGAAATCACTCATTGAGTCGACCGGTCCGTTCTTCCTTATGTCCTTCCATAGTTCGCCAAGGACTTCAATGCCCCCTAGTATCGCGGATAACTTTCCATCCTCGGTTACTCGTGATACCTTGGTCGCTTCCGTCATGAATCTGCTAATGTATGCCCGGAGTGGCTCGCCTGGTCGTTGTTTTACTTCGACCAAATCTCCCAAATGCAATGGGAGTTGGCGTGAGGAAGAGAATTGTGTATGGAATTCCGAAGAGAAGGTTTTCCATGAACTAAACCTCCCTAGAGCCAACTTAAAATACCATGGTTGTGCGGCCTCTGACAGAGTTGCGGGGAAGATTCTGCAACATACGTCTCCTCGCACCCCTTGTAGATCCATTTGCATCTTGAAATACTTGAGATGAGATAGAGGATCTTCTCTCCCAGTGTACATCTTCCACGTTGGCATCTTGAACTTGTGAGGTAGTGGCAGGAGGTTGATTTCTGGCGAGAAGGGAGTTCCGCGTGCACGGTCTAACTCAAGATCTTTGTTACGCTGCCCGGCCATGCCATGAAACATATTCTTCAGTTCGTCAAGCTGGGCCTGCACGACTGGGCTGACTTGATTGGCATTCTGGTCGGGTTGGGCCACGTCAGCGTCTTTCTGAGCGGTGATTTGAGTATGGGCTCCGGACTGCACATTCGTTGTAGTATTCTGCTCGTCTGTTCCCCTTCTTCTGTTTAGGTTGTCCCTTAGGTCACGGGGTGTTCCCAACCTTTCGAACATAGAAGAACCTTGCTGCCTTAGCGATTGGTTCGCTTGGTTGGCAGGTGGAATGGCTTCATTAGTTTGCGTGGATCCATCGAGCATGACTCCTCCTGATGAATTCCCGGACAAGGTCTGTCCGCCTACCTCTTGGCCCACGAGTGGAACTCGTGACCGGGCATTGGACGGCTGACCGTTGTTTTTCTGGGAAGCATTCACCTTTGGGTCATCCTCGGTTTCTCCAAGGGGAATGACGCTCGGTGCCTGCTGGCCTACAGCCTGATAGGCTCTTCGTATCAGCACAGTAGCTTGCCGACTATGATCTTCGATTTCTGCATGGTGAGCCGTTAATGCCTCCATTTCTTTGTCTCTCCACTCAGCGAACGTACGCCTCTGTTCGTCAAACGCGAGGTTTACTGCGGCACGTAATTCCTCCTGATCGTGATGCAGGGTAATTTTGTGGCCCTGCATGAGTCCAAGCGCAGCACGGAGGTTTTGCAATTCGGTTGCATCTCCGATGGTCGTCTGGGCACTGATGCCTGGTGGAACAGTCATGTTATGAACGTCCTGGCTGTGTGCGGAACCGTTGTTTCCGGTCTCTTGCACACCAGGCGCAGTTTCAGTAACAGGAGTTGTTCCGTCATTCACCACGCTCCCCGTCTGTCCAGGATTGACAGCAGGTGGAATCGTCGAACACCCTAGGTCCTCCAACATCAGATCCAGCGTCTGTGAGTTCGCTGGGTCGGACAAGCCTCTGCAAGTTTGCACCATCATGTCGAAAGAGCGATCTGTGATTCTGCTCTAAATGAAAGCACCAAAATGTTGACTTCGCTTTTAGCCAACGACAATGATTCTTTTTTATAAGCGATAAACAATGTGTCGTAGTAAGAATATGTAATAAAGCAAATAATAATAATAAGAAGACACAAAAATTTTATAGAGGTTCAGCCCCGAGCAGTTCGGTAATAGCCTAATCCTCGTTAGTTGTATTGACTTAAGAATAAAGAAGAAGCTTCCTTTTCTTATAGCTCTTACAATAGTATCTCTGAATATATAATTCTTAGATAGCCTTAGCTTATAGCGTTTCGGCGTATGATCTCTGTTTTTTCGTCCCCCTTGCCCAATGAAAATTCCTCACTATTTATAGGGCAAGAAACTTGAGGAGGAAGAGTTTCCTCTCTTGTTACAAAGCGCATAAACACAAAGATCGTGTGATCATTGCTGAATACTAGGATCGTGGGATTGAGGCTGTATACACTGACAGTGGAATCGTGTGTATGCCACATCCACGCAAGTTGATCCCTGAGTTATAGGGATTGAGCTGGTGACTCACGAAGTGCTTGGTTGAATTTGCTAAGTGTTGCTTATTCTGCACGGCTCTTTGAGTATTCCATCATGGTTATGCCAGCGAGGCATCCTCCTCGGCATGTTCATCCGACCAGGTGCTCTAAGTTGATGCCACTTGTCACCATTCTTGTGATGCCACATCAGAGTGCAAATTTTGGGATAACATTTTCCCCCCAAGTCTGTGCGGGACCTCCGAGGTTGCGTCTAGACCTTATTCTGAGCTGGCTCTGCCTTTGACAGGGGACACGTGTCGAGCATGACCGTTCAAGACTCGATGTGAAGCTGACTGAGCGTCCCTTCAGTTTTCGGCTAATTAATGCTCTGACAATTAATATTTTGAAAATCCGAATTTCTCTCTCCACAGCTGACGGTTGCACTCGATTATTTTGATTTCCCATATTTGCTTTCAAGGCAGGAAGTCGAGGCGTCTAAGATTCCTTTACGTACAGTTACCCTTTTGCCTATGAATACTTGGAGTACTGGCACATTTCCTCATTTCATCACCCTTCGTTGTTAAGCAAACTTCAGAGCAAAAAGAGAGAGTTTTCAGGCTTCAAAGTTGCCGAAGAGCTTTCAGACGATTTCAGGCTTGCTTGAATCCGGACACTCGAATCTTTGAGTAAGTTTCTGATTCCCTTTATGTTTTTCCTTCGCATGCTTGTGCTTTGTATGTAACTTTGCTGTAGAAAGAACATCGTAGGAAACCCTAGCGTTTGAAACTTCTGCGGCTCTTCTTTTCCATGTCCTTGCGTTAGCTTTCAGCCGTAAGGCTAGTTTTAGAACTGCATTGCATTTGTTTTCCATTCTACTTTCTTCAAGCTTCATGAACTTTTTGCCCTAACTCAAGAAAAACTTTCTGACTTCTTGAGTTTAGACTTTTCTTTGAACATGATAGCTCTTTTAATCTGTTGCGTACTCCTGGTCGGCATATTTGCTTGTTTTTTTCGCTTGATACTCCGTCCAACACTCATCTTGCGTGTTGTCTTTTGTAGATGAACCTTGGTGAGTCTTGGGAGCCCGAGCATCAAATCGACCAGGAACTGCTTCAACTTCTGCACGAAGTCCACCCTCGTCTCCGTGCTAATCCTTCTTCTAATTCCGTACCCAGCCATAGCACGATGGCTCGTACGAAGAAAACTATGTGTCTGGCTCACGCTTCTGATCCCCAGGTGGCTCGGCTTGCCACCCTTCCCGACGCCGAATAGGATTTGGCGGTCCCAATGGAGGAGGATCGTGAGGGGGATGCTGCTGAAGTCCAGGAAATTGAGGAACTGGACGAGGCGCGTCCGGGCAGCCCTCCCGCTGCTGAGGGAGAGGAGGAGATTGAACCCCCTAATTATGAGAATAAGATAGAAGAATTCTTGCATAGTCTATTCGAAAGACTTGAGCCAAGATTTCTAATCCTCATAACATTTTATGGTATCTTAATTTGATTACTTAATCTCTAGCAAGTATTTTACACTTCAAATACTAGACTGCTATGTTGATGATTTAGTCTTAAAAGGAACTTACAGTTTTAGACTAATACAATAAGTCACAACTAGATATCCCTCCAAACAATAAGAGGTTAAAAGTATTATTTAACCAGATATCTATTATTGAGTGGGAGCTATCTGAGATGTAATCAAATAAGGAACGTTAGGAGATACTCAAGAAAGATTTATAAAAGTGATCTATATGTTAGATATTAAGGAACTGTATATTAGTTATCCTTATATCTACCCCCAACTCATTTAAGAATTTGAGATGGTGGTTACTCTGGGGGTGGAGGAGTCATTCTATAAGAGTGTAAAACCCTTCTATAATAATTCAAGCTCTACCAGAGAAGATTTATAACTTCGTAAATTTGAAATTACCAAAAAGTTATTTTACTGAAGAGAATTCTACACTGTATTATCTCAGTTCCAAATTTTAAAATATGAGAGATATGTCTTCTGTTTATTCAGATGTACTTAATAAGCAGTAAGGATTTCAGTATCCCTTGATGAGTAAAGCATATAGTAAAGGATGTTTCATAATATTTTTATGAACTTGTTTCCAGAAGTTTGGGTGGATTTAAATATACTACACTTGATCTAAAGATCAAGACAACAGATTGATTGGAAAGCACAACTTGTTTTATGTTAGTGCAAGTGGGAGTTTGTTGGGTTTTGTGCCCTAAATAAAATCCATTACAATCTGATTAGTTATCAATCTAAGAAGTTTGAACTGATTTATGTTTGCATGAATTTTTCGTGCTTATGGTTTAATATATATATAATATATTGATTCAAAAAAAAATATATATATATAATATATACACAAAATCAGTTAAGTCCAGAACATATATTTATTCACAATTACAGTATTGTCAACACAGTGAAATGTGATTGTGATTATATGATTCAAAAGACTAAGTCCCTGTTTCATCAGTGTTTTGGATTTACACTGATGTGATAATCAGCGATGATGTATACTTACACTTGGAGTAAGTGTTATGTTCTTTCCAGGACATTGGTAAAGTATACTAGTTTCGAATGTATGGAGTATACATTGGATACAAGGATACAAGGGTTAGACATCTGAGTGGAAGGAGACATATTATTCCGCTGCAACCAATGTAAGGTTTTCTTAACTTTATGTGTGTTTATTATCGTTTTAGAAAGTTCATATTTAGGATGTTAAACAACATACTTGTGAGTAGATCTAAGATCCTGGTAAAATAAATTCCAACACTTTGAGCTTCAATCCCTGCGATAGCTTCGGTATTGGAGTTTGGGCTTCCTCGCTCTCTCAACTCTCTTTAGATGGAATTTGCTGAATGAAATCAGAATGAGTGAGAAGCTCGGGGACCGAGACCCTATATTTATAGGTGAGATACTCCATCAGTATCTGCGCCACATTAATTGTCAGAATATTTTGACAATTAATTCAGGAAATCAAATCGGGTAATGAATATAGAAATCTGACCATATATAGAATATTACAAAATTGATTTTGTCCAGATTCAATGAATATAAAATATTCATTTATCAAAAAATCAATTATTTATTTATTTCCTTAAATAGAAAATCATTTCCTTAAATAGAAAATTATTTCCATAAATAAAATATTCTAATACTAACCTTATAAAATATAAGGGATAAGTTGAGGAATACTTATTTTTTGTATCTATTAATCAAAAATATCTTCATATTTTATTTCATTAAAATCTACTCACTTTTATGAGTGGGTTGTCTAATATATCCTTACCCTCCACTTAAGTGTAGCACATGATTTACATTAATCTAAGAGATATAATAGGGATATCAACTATAAAAGTGGGCATATCTTAAAGAATATGAAAGTGAAGGTAAAAATTAAAACAAATAAAATAAAGTGGGTATACAATGCAATTTCCTCAAAATATAAAGGAAACTCATATATATATGATTTTTTTCAATTTTAACCAAAAAAAATAATAATATTACAAAAATATTTTCAGCGGGCCAAATAAAAAAATATACAACTCAAATAAAATAAATTACAAAAATACCACTTACACACCTTCAACACAGAATTCATGCTTCTTGGGCAATTATCGCGCAACCACGCAACAACTCAACGCAACTGAAATGAAAATTCAACCAGAAAGATAACTACTATTAATTCTGGTGACTTCACCTGAGAAGACGATCAGAATCAATCAAAACAAGGGCTGTTTCAAATTTATGAAAAAAAAAGTGTAGAAAAACTACTACGAAACTAAAATTCAACCGAAAATTCAGTTTAATTTGCATAAAACTAATGTACTGACTTTAATTTTCAGATCCATGAAAGACAAATCTAAAAAAAAATGAACTGGAGTTCCCAAACAATCTAACTCAAGTATAATCTAAAAAAAATTTACATAAGCACTATATTAAAATATTTATTTTGGTGTATTTTTGTTGTTTTCCAAATTTCTAATGGTGAATTTGTTCATATTAAATCATAAAATGTAGATAGAGTTACGTACGTGGAAACACTATTCTGATTTTTAATGTTTCATAACAGTTGCATTACAGTTGTATAAATATTTTGCTAACAGTTATTTCGTCTGATTGAAACTTTTGTCTGATGCAACATTCGGCCAACCACCCAGAAATTTTCGTCTGATTGAAACCTTCGTGTGATGCAACTACCTACAACTATCGTCTGATTGAAACCTTCGTCTCATGCAACCTGATGAGCACCTGCAGCACAATTCACAACAACCAGCAGCAACACAACAATACACCAGCAACAACAACACACGATAAACCAGAAAACACAGTAGGATTGAATCAATAGGTGAGTTATTATTGAATTAAAGGCAAATTGAGACACTCTCCCACACTCGGCAGAGAGCTAAGGTAGCTCTCTCCTGATGCAGTAGAGATTTCTCTATTACAAAATGCATAACCGAAAATAACATTCCCTCTCCATACAAAAGGTAGCTCACCACTAAGTACAATTACCAAAATACCCCTTCCTAAGCCAACACATCATTGGTTTTACCTTGCTTACCCCTTCTAGCATAAGTAAATCTTATAGGAGGCCTACCATTCGTATCATTACCCCCCCCCCCAAAATCCCGAACCTTGTCCCCAAGGTTGAAATCTGGAAACTGGGCCGCAATGGTGTCAAACTTCTCCTAAGTAGCTTCAAAAAAAGGCAAATCTTTCCAACGAATCAACACTTCCATAGAAGCTCCTGTAGGTGTAGGCCTTTGACGCACATTCAAAAGTTCAGCAGGTTCGACCAACAACTCCAAATCAGCAGTCAATGTAGGAGGAATGGTAGGAGACGAGTGAGTCGTACCCACCGCAGCACGTGTTGGGTTTTATGCCCTAAATAAAACTCATTTCAATATAATCAGATTTACTTATTAATATAGACCAGAAATAACATTTAATGTTGCATGGTTCACATGATTTATTTCATGATTATATGTACATAATGTATAAATTCATCTGAAACCCTTTTCACATACTTGATCCTGTTTATTGTGCCGTCAACACATTGGAAAGTAAACATGACTATGTGAATAAAGTTTCCTAGATTTATCAGACATAGGGTTTTACTGATATGATAATCTAGAACAAGAGTTTACTTGTATTTGGAGAAATACTATGTTCTTTCCAGAACATTGGTTAAAGTAAAGCTCAGGTTGGATGCATGGAGTATGCATCGGAAGGGACCGATATTGAACTTTGACTTAGATTTATTAAACTTACCGTAATATCTATTCAAGTCAACATCGCCTAGTTGATCCTAGATCAAATGATCTTAATCCTGATATGATTAGGCTCAATCTCGAGAGGCTATTCGTGTTCTTTAATTTGTTAGTTAAGCCTACTTTTAGGTCAGGGTGATACGTACATTTTGGGAACACGGTAGTGCAATTGAGTGGGAGCGCTAGCATAAACATGGAATCTATAGCTTCTATCTGGCGAATAGTAAGCAAAGGATGATCTCGTTCGAGCTTGACCAAACGAACATAAATGGTGGAGTACTCATTTCACATTAGCTGAAATATCATTTATACGGGGTCAAGTGTTTTAAGGAATAAATACATTGTAGGGTGTAACGGTAATTTAATCCCTTTACAGTGTAGATCATTCATATAGAGGATCATTGATCACATTAGGATTATAACAATGTATAACTAATGATATGTCTATATGGTGGAACATATAGAGCATTCTATATACTGAGAGTGCAATTCTAAGTTCTATGCGTGGATTCAACGAAGAATTAATAAGTTAGTGAATTTTAGTGCTAAATTCTTGATCTACTTATTGGAAGCTCGGTTATATAGACCCATGGTCCCCCCACTAGTTGAGATAATATTGCTTGTAAGACTCATGTAATTGGTTTTGATTAATCAATTATAATTCTCAAATTAGACTATGTCTATTTGTGAATTTTTCACTAAGTAAGGGCGAAATTGTAAAGAAAGAGTTTATAGGGGCATATTTGTTAATTATGATACTTTGTATGGTTCAATTAATAAATATGATAAATGACAATATTATTTAATAATTATTTATAGTTATTAAATAGTTAGAATTGGTATTTAAATGTTTGAATTAGGAAATTGGCATTTTTGAGAAAATCAGATACAAAAGGTGTTAAAATTGCAAAATTGCAAAGCCCAAGGCCCAATCCACTAATGCTATGGCCGGCCACCTATGTAGCTATTTTAAGTTGATTTTTTCATTATTTTAATGCCAAATAATTCAAACCTAACCCTAGTGGAATGCTATAAATAGATAGTGAAGGCTTCAGGAAAATAACACTTTTCTTCAGACTTTCTGATTCAGAAAAAACTGAGCCTTCTCTCTCCCTATCTTTAGCTGCCACTTCTTCTTTCTTCTTCCTTTGAATTTCGAAATCCTTAGTGTATGAGTAGTGCCCACACACATCAAGTGATACCTCAATCATAGTGAGGAAGATCGTGAAGAAAGATCATCAGTGTAACGCCCTAATGCTAAGGCACGCTACAGTGCTTTTTCAATAATTATGCAATCTTTGCTAATCAAAGAAATTTCTCGAAAAACGTGTCAAATTAAAACTTTTGCATTAAATACTAAACTTTGTAATTTAATAAAATATTTACAAGTGCCGGGATCCCGATTTTTAAAACTTTACAAACTTTACTTTTCAAGCATACAATCCAAAATATACAGATTTACAGGTCGCACAGCGACTTTCAAAATACAACTCCCAGATGTCCCGAGACCGAACACTCCAGGTCGCGCTGCTTGACATGTACAATCTCACCCGAGCTCAGGTTCACTCCTGTTCAGCCTTCGCCTTTCCTTTACCTACACATGGAAGCAGAAACTGTGAGTCGACAGACTCAGTAAGAAATGCATATAACATACCATATAATTTCCGACCTGTAAATAGGCGCCCATACACCTATTTACAGAGCTTAACAGATGAGTATGAACGTTCAATACCAGGGTACAACCACTATACCACATACACATCGTACCTCGCTGTACGAGTGTTGGTAGGGTTTATCCCGATCACTGAGTAACACTGAGTGATGTACCACACACCTTAGCATTTTCCTATGCTTGTGTTGGTATCACTGTATCGTACTCAAATCAACAACAATCACTGTACCAATACACTCTATAACTTAATCATACAAGTGTTGGTAGTGTTTAACATAATTCAAGCATGCATATATAAACACATATACACACATTCAGATAATCACATCATACATTATACACAGTTCTTACCTGTTTTCCGAATTCAAGTGTGCTGGCCGACCTGAACGGAATTCACGTGCTAGATGGATGCCCTAATCACAATAATGGTAATACAGATGAGTGACTCGCTAAATCACTTTCCGGGACTTAAAACTTGAAACTAAAAGTTTCCCTATCGATAAACCTCATGGCAATACCCTATATAACCCAAAATTGGCCAAAACTAGGGTTCTGGAAAATCCCCCAACAGGCAGACCGGTTTACAACCGGCATCCCGGTTCTGGGTCACCAACCGGTCGACCGGTTGGTACAGACCACCCAGAACCGGAATTCCGGTTCATCTGCTGGGAACTAAAAATCTTCCCCCTTAATTCAAATCAAGCCCAAACTTAACCAAACTCTCCAGTATACCTACACAATGCATACACAATGATTTCCAGGCAGTAATTCACAGAACAAACCAACACAACTCAAATTGCCATTAATGAACAAAGCTTTACATTCAAAGCTCAAGGTTGCACAAAGCTTAACCCAATCAACAAAATCAGCTGCTAGGAACTTAATTTAACTCAAATAACCTATACAATTCGAACCCTAAGCATAAACAAACCTAACAGCCCCTAAATTGCAAAATCACCAATTCAACCTAACTTTAAAACTTAGAAATTAAGAAAGGTTCCTTTAGGGCTTACCTCAACTGAATCTTTCAAGCTTCCTTTGCTGGAAACTCCAAGAATTAACAGCCCTTCCCCCCTTGATCAAGCCCCAGCCGAAAGAGAAAAGAGAGAAAGAGTGGGAGTTCTCTAGATTTTGGTTTCCTTTGATTTTTCCCTCAAATGAATTGATTTTCCCTTAATTAATTCATGGCTGAAAAGTCAAGTGCTAGGTGTCAATCAACCAATAAGCCACCTAATCCTACCATTAACAAAATGTCTAAAATGCCCTTAGACTTAAACTAGGGTATTTCTTTGAAACTAGGGGCAAAATGGTCAATTTCCATACCCCGCTCAATCCCGGTAATTTATTTATTCTAAAATATTCCCCACTATGAAATAGGGTTCTAAATCTACCCATGTGATCAATTTAGCCATCCATCGCATTTTCCGTTGTCACCGAGCAAAAATTACAAAATTAACATATTTCACATATAAGCTAAATAATACCCCTAGAATTTAATAAAATCTCCAAAATTGAGAAATTATAACTCTAATATTTATTTCTAAATATTGGGGTCCACATTCAAAATTAATTCACAAATAATAATAAAATAATAAAATAATAAAAATTAGTATTAATTGCCTTTTCTAATCCACATTACTAGAGCGGTCATTACAATTATCCCCCTGTTAAAAGGATTTCGTCCCCGAAATCTAACCTGAATAGCTCTGGATGTTGAGTCCTCATATCTGACTCTAATTCCCAGGTGGCTTCTTCCACCTTACTGTTTCTCCAGAGCACCTTAACCAGTGCAATAGTCTTGTTGCGAAGAACTTTCTCCTTTCTATCCATAATCTGAACAGGTTGCTCTTCATAGGATAAGTCTGGTTGTAGTTCAAGGGCTTCATAACTCAAGACATGAGTCGGGTCTGACACGTATTTCCTTAACATAGAGATATGAAATACGTCATGAATAGCTGATAGTGCTGGTGGTAAGGCTAGCCGATACGCTACCTGCCCGACCTTCTCGAGTATCTGAAATGGCCCAATGAACCTAGGGCTTAACTTACCCTTCTTCCCGAAGCGCCTAATACCCTTCATGGGTGAAACTCGCAGGAAAACATGTTCCCCTGCCTGAAATGTGATATCTCTGCGCTTCGGATCAGCATAACTTTTCTGCCTGCTTTGAGAAGCAAGCATCCGAGCCTTGATCTTATCAATAGCTTCATTGGTCCTTTGCACTAACTCTGGACCCAGGTACTTCCTTTCTCCTGTCTCGTCCCAATGAATAGGAGAACGACATTTTCTACCATATAACATCTCATAGGGAGCCATCCCTATTGTACTTTGGTAGCTGTTGTTGTAGGAGAATTCAATTAAAGGCAAGTACTTACTCCATGAACCCTCAAAGTCCATGACACAGGCTCGCAGTAGGTCTTCCAAAATCTGGATAGTTCTTTCTGACTGACCATCGGTGCCGAGGGTGAAAAGGCTGTACTAAACTTTAACTTGGTACCCATAGCCTTCTGAAGACTCACCCAAAACTTCGATGTGAACTTTGGATCCCTATCTGACACAATAGATTTAGGGGCTCCATGGAGACGAACTATCTCCTTCACATACAATTCAGCATACTGATCCACTGAATAGGTAACTTTCACTGGTAGAAAGTGAGCCGACTTTGTAAATCTATCCACAATGACCCATACAGAATCATACATCCCTGTAGTTCTAGGTAACCCAGTTACAAAGTCCATTGCGATGTCCTCCCACTTCCATTCTGGAAGGATTAAAGGTTGCAATAACCCTGCCGGCCTCTGATGTTCAGCCTTAATCTGCTGGCAGGTTAAACACTTGGACACATAGTCCACCACATCTCTTTTCATCCCATACCACCAGAAGTAGGGTTTTAAGTCCTGATACATCTTGGTGGTTCCCGGATGCAACGAGTAAGGCGTGGTGTGAGCTTCATCAAGTATCTCTTTCTTAAGCTCATCAACACTAGGAACACAAACTCGAGCTTTATATAACAACATTCCACTGCTCGAGACTGAAAAACCTCTAGGCCGACCAGCCACTACTTCATCTCGAACTTTAACTAGCTCGGGATCTTCCAGTTGTGCCTTTCTGATTCTCTCCAACAGATCAGATTGGAGTGTTAAATTATGTAATTTCCCGACCACGAACTCAATTCCTGCACTAACCATTTCTGAGGCTAGTTGAGGAGCTATCATAACTGTAGTACACACTTGACCGGGACCTTTTCTGCTCAGAGCATCGGCCACAACATTGGCTTTCCCGGGGTGATATAGTATTTCACAGTCATAGTCTTTAACTAACTCCAACCACCTTCTCTGCCTCATATTCAAATCTTTTTGGGTGAAAAAGTATTTAAGACTTTTATGATCAGTATAAATTTCACACTTTTCACCGTAAAGATAATGTCGCCAAATCTTTAAAGCAAAAACCACAGCAGCGAGTTCCAAATCATGAGTTGGGTAACGCTGCTCATAATCCTTCAGTTGACGAGAGGCATAAGCTATGACTCTGTCAGCTTGCATCAGAACACATCCCAGACCCTGTCTTGATGCATCACAATACACAACAAATTTCTCTTGATCTGATGGCAAAGCTAACACCGGAGCTGTTATCAATCGCTGCTTCAACTCCTGAAAGCTTGATTCACACTTATCTGACCACACAAATCTCTGATTTTTCTTGGTCAATTCGGTTAGGGGCATAGAAAGTTTAGAAAATCCTTCTACGAAACGTCGATAATACCCTGCTAATCCGAGAAAACTCCTAATTTCTGTTACAGACTTGGGCCTCGGCCAATTCTTCACTGATTCTATCTTGTTTGGATCAACCATAATTCCATTTTTCCAACCTATGTGACCCAGAAAGGACACCTCGGACAACCAGAATTCGCACTTTTTAAACTTGGCATACAGCTTGTGATCCCTAAGTCGCTGTAACACCATTCGAAGATGATGCTCGTGCTCCTCTTCTGACTGAGAGTACACAAGAATGTCATCGATAAACACTATAACGCAGTTATCGAGGAAATCCTTGAATATCCTATTCATGAGATCCATAAAGGCCGCAGGAGCATTAGTCAATCCGAATGACATTACCAGAAACTCATAGTGCCCATATCTGGTTCTAAAAGCAGTCTTCGGTATCTCCTCCTCCCGAATTCTGAGTTGATGATAACCAGACCGTAAATCAATCTTCGAAAACACTGCCTTTCCCTGAAGCTGATCGAACAGATCATCGATCCTAGGCAACGGGTACTTGTTCTTAATCGTCAGCTTGTTTAGTTCCCGATAATCAATACACATTCTGAGGGAACCATCTTTCTTTTTCACAAAAAGAACCGGAGCTCCCCAGGGCGATACACTGGGTCGAATAAACCCAATATCAAGCATCCCCTGAAGTTGTAACTTAAGCTCCTTGAGTTCTGCTGGAGCCATCCTATATGGAGCTTTAGAAACAGGTTCGACTCCAGGTGCCAAATCAATTACAAAGTCAATCTCTCGCTGTGGCGGCAATCCCGGCAACTCCTCGGGAAACACATCAAGAAAATCTTTCACCACCCGGACTACCTCAGGCCCAAATGTTTCAGGTCTGCTGGAGTCAAAAACTACCGCTAGAAATCCTACACAACCATTGCATAGTAAATCCCTAGCTCTCAACACAGAAATAACCGGGATCCGAGACCCCTGAACCGATCCAACATAAACAAATGGATCTTCACCTTCCGGCTGAAAAATCACCATTTTACGCCTACAATCTATACTGGCCGAATACTTGGATAGAAAGTCCATTCCCAGTATAATATCAAACTCAGTTAATTTCAATTCTATAAGATCAGTACTCAATTCCCTATCCTCGATCCTAATCGGCATAGACCTAATGCGCCTATTAGAGATAACCAATTCCCCGCTAGGCATTAGGGTTCCAAACCCCCTTTCTAAAATGTCACAAGGCCTACCCAAAAGATCAATCACTCTTGTAGCCACATATGAACGTGTAGCTCCCGAGTCAAATAATACTGTAAATAACAAGTTGTTGACGGGAAGCTGACCTGTCACATGAAGGACTGGCTGCAGCATCAGCTTGGATAATGGCAAACACACGAGCAGGAACCGGTTTCACCTCGGCTTTCGGCTCCTCTTTCTTTGCCTGGGGGCAATCTTTCTTGAAATGCCCCACCATGCCACACAGGAAGCATGTCTTCCGGTTACACTCTCCCGGATGATGTTTCTTGCACCTTGGACACTCAGGATAAGAATAACCCTGGCGTCCTCCTCTGCCTTGGTTCCCACGGAACCGCTTGCTTTGCCCCGAGCCACCAGAAGCTGGGACAACTTTTCTTTTCTGCTCAGTGGTGGAGTCACCACCATCCCTACCATAAACAGGAGTAGGAACAGTGGGGGTTCCACCAACACTCGGAGTCACCCGGGGCTCCTGAAGAAATTTTACTGCACCCTCGGCTCTCAAAGCCTTCTCAACCATATCTGCATACGTGGTTGCTTCAGTAGTGGTAATAACCAAATCATGCCGGATCTTTGCACTCAAACCCGCTAAGTATTTTTCTTTCTTACTGAAGTCCGTGGGCACAATTCCTGCCGCCAGCTTAGCCAACCGATCAAACTTCGTTGTGTACTCAGTGACTGACATACCCTCAGTCTGAACTAGATCAGTGAACTCTTTCCGCTTTGCACTGCGGACCGCTTCATTGTAATACTTGGAGTTAAATAACTCCCTAAATTCTTCCCAGGTCATCAGCGTGACGTCCCGAGTGAGGGTTATCAATTCCCACCACACGAGGGCATCTTCCTGAAACTGGAAAGTGGCGCAGGTCACCCGGTCATTTCCAACCACTCCCATGAAGTTGAGAATACGCTCAATCATCGAAAGCCATTGCTCGGCCTTCATCACATCAGGGCCTCCCAGAAACACTGGAGGTGCCTGTTTTCGAAATCTTTCGTACAACGGTTCCATACGGTTGCCAACAACAGGTTGTTCGCCGGCACCGCCGGAACGCAACGGCCCGAACTTCTTGAGGAGGCACGGCGGGAGGACCCCGTTTGCCTCAATCTTTGGATCTCTTCATCTTGCTGACGAATTCTCTCTTGCATTTCAGCAAATCTTTGCTCCCAATCAGGAGGAGCTTGAGGTGGATTTACAGGGCGACCACCCTGAGCTCTGCCACGGCCACGGCCGCGACCACGAGGATTTTGAGGATTCCCCTGACCGCCTCCGGTCTCAACCATGCCACCCTGACTTCTTGTATTTCGCGGGGCGTCCATTTAATAGGACTTAGCCTGCGAATCCATAAGCCAGGCAGGTTAGACAGCGATCAAAATTAACACCGCTCTTAATAACTTAAGGCAACACACTTTCTTTTCTTTTTAAAGAAATATTTTTAATTTAAATCTAATATGCTTCCTAACATGCTTTCTCATTCACATTTATTTAAAATACTAAACAAGTACGGGCTTACTGAACCGTGAACCGAGCTTTCTTTGATGAAGATTGTACATGTCATACCAAGCTTCGGTAGACAAACCTGGCGGCTCTGATACCAAAATTGTAACGCCCTAATGCTAAGGCACGCTACAGTGCTTTTTCAATAATTATGCAATCTTTGCTAATCAAAGAAATTTCTCGAAAAACGTGTCAAATTAAAACTTTTGCATTAAATACTAAACTTTGTAATTTAATAAAATATTTACAAGTGCCGGGATCCCGATTTTTAAAACTTTACAAACTTTACTTTTCAAGCATACAATCCAAAATATACAGATTTACAGGTCGCACAGCGACTTTCAAAATACAACTCCCAGATGTCCCGAGACCGAACACTCCAGGTCGCGCTGCTTGACATGTACAATCTCACCCGAGCTCAGGTTCACTCCTGTTCAGCCTTCGCCTTTCCTTTACCTACACATGGAAGCAGAAACTGTGAGTCGACAGACTCAGTAAGAAATGCATATAACATACCATATAATTTCCGACCTGTAAATAGGCGCCCATACACCTATTTACAGAGCTTAACAGATGAGTATGAACGTTCAATACCAGGGTACAACCACTATACCACATACACATCGTACCTCGCTGTACGAGTGTTGGTAGGGTTTATCCCGATCACTGAGTAACACTGAGTGATGTACCACACACCTTAGCATTTTCCTATGCTTGTGTTGGTATCACTGTATCGTACTCAAATCAACAACAATCACTGTACCAATACACTCTATAACTTAATCATACAAGTGTTGGTAGTGTTTAACATAATTCAAGCATGCATATATAAACACATATACACACATTCAGATAATCACATCATACATTATACACAGTTCTTACCTGTTTTCCGAATTCAAGTGTGCTGGCCGACCTGAACGGAATTCACGTGCTAGATGGATGCCCTAATCACAATAATGGTAATACAGATGAGTGACTCGCTAAATCACTTTCCGGGACTTAAAACTTGAAACTAAAAGTTTCCCTATCGATAAACCTCATGGCAATACCCTATATAACCCAAAATTGGCCAAAACTAGGGTTCTGGAAAATCCCCCAACAGGCAGACCGGTTTACAACCGGCATCCCAGTTCTGGGTCACCAACCGGTCGACCGGTTGGTACAGACCACCCAGAACCGGAATTCCGGTTCATCTGCTGGGAACTAAAAATCTTCCCCCTTAATTCAAATCAAGCCCAAACTTAACCAAACTCTCCAGTATACCTATACAATGCATACACAATGATTTCCAGGCAGTAATTCACAGAACAAACCAACACAAGTCAACTTGCCATTAATGAACAAAGCTTTACATTCAAAGCTCAAGGTTGCACAAAGCTTAACCCAATCAACAAAATCAGCTGCTAGGAACTTAATTTAACTCAAATAACCTATACAATTCGAACCCTAAGCATAAACAAACCTAACAGCCCCTAAATTGCAAAATCACCAATTCAACCTAACTTTAAAACTTAGAAATTAAGATAGGTTCCTTTAGGGCTTACCTCAACTGAATCTTTCAAGCTTCCTTTGCTGGAAACTCCAAGAATTAACAGCCCTTCCCCCCTTGATCAAGCCCCAGCCGAAAGAGAAAAGAGAGAAAGAGTGGGAGTTCTCTAGATTTTGGTTTCCTTTGATTTTTCCCTCAAATGAATTGATTTTCCCTTAATTAATTCATGGCTGAAAAGTCAAGTGCTAGGTGTCAATCAACCAATAAGCCACCTAATCCTACCATTAACAAAATGTCTAAAATGCCCTTAGACTTAAACTAGGGTATTTCTTTGAAACTAGGGGCAAAATGGTCAATTTCCATAACCCCGCTCAATCCCGGTAATTTATTTATTCTAAAATATTCCCTACTATGAAATAGGGTTCTAAACCTACCCATGTGATCAATCTAGCCATCCATCGCATTTTCCGTTGTCACCGAGCAAAAATTACAAAATTAACATATTTCACATATAAGCTAAATAATACCCCTAGAATTTAATAAAATCTCCAAAATTGAGAAATTATAACTCTAATATTTATTTCTAAATATTGGGGTCCACATTCAAAATTAATTCACAAATAATAATAAAATAATAAAATAATAAAAATTAGTATTAATTGCCTTTTCTAATCCACATTACTAGAGCGGTCATTACAATCAGCAAAGGAGTTTCAGCATCAAAGATTCAGAGAAAGAGATCCAGGTTCAGATATTGATAATGCTCTGCTACAGAAAGGAATCAAGGGCTAGATATCTGAACGGAAGGAGTCATTATATTCCGCTGCACCCAATGTAAGGTTTCCTAAACTTTATATGTGTTTATTTCATCGTCTTACAAAGTTCATATTTAGGGTGTTAATAAACATACTTGTGAGTAGATCTAAGATCCTGGTAAAATAATTTCCAACAACACGGAGTTGGGACAGATGGAAGACGGGGTGAACCGCTGAGGAAGTGGGAAGGTCCAAATGATAAGCTACTGTGCCAATCCGTTTTAGAACAGTAAAGGGCCCATAGAAACGAGCAGCAAGCTTCTCATTCTTTCGAAGGGCTAAGGACTTCTGTAGGTAAGGGCGGAGCTTAAGGAAGATTCGGTCCCCAACCGCAAATTCCACATGGCGACGAGAAGAATTAGCTGTTGCCTTCATCTTGTGTTGAGCACGCAACAAGTGCATTTTGAGGTCATCCAAAAACCCATCTCGCTCTTCCAAATACTGTTCGAGGGCCAGGACAGAAGTAAATCCCTCTGAATACCGGATTAAGGCTGGCGGATCACGCCCATATAACACCTTGAATGGGGTACAACCCAAGGAGGAGTGGAAAGTAGTATTGTACCAGTATTCTGCCCAAGACAACCACTTGGCCCATGCCTTAGGCAGATCAGAGGCCAAACAATGAAGGTAAGTCTCAAGGCAACTGTTGACCACCTCCAATTGGCCATCAGTTTGAGGGTGGTAGGCGGTGCTATGGCGGAGTTCAGTACCCTGGAGGCGGAACAACTCATCCCGAAAATGACTGAGAAACACGCGGTCATGATCCGAGACTATGGTCTGAGGAACCCCATGCAACTTGACTACCTGATGAAGGAAGGCTTCTGCAACTGTGCGGGCTGTAAAAGGATGCTTGAGGGCGATAAAGTGACTGTATTTGCTCAAACGATCCACAACTACTAAGATCGTGTCAACTCCTTCTGATTTCAGCAACCCCTCAATGAAATCCATAGTCAAATCCTCCCAAACCTGAGCGGGGAGATCTAAAGGGTGCAAGAGCCCCCCCGGAGACATGGCCAAGTGCTTGTTCCGTTGGCACACGTCACGAGCTCGCACAAAGTTCCCCACTTGAGCTTTCATACTTACCCAATAAACATCTCCCCGAAGGTGAAGGTAAGTCTGATACTCTCCCGAATGACCCCCGATTGGAGAGCTATGGTATTCCCGTAGGAAATGTGGAATCAAGGATGATGTGGCAGCCAAGACAAGCCTTTTCCGATATAACAGACGTTGCTTCTCGAAAGTAAAACCCAAGACATCCTTCCCCTGTTCCAAATCTGCCACTACTCGAGAGAGGAAGGGATCTTGCTTGATTTCTTGTTCAATCACCGTCCAATCTAACCATGTAGTAGTAGTAAGGATGGAGCACCATAGAGGCTGTACTCGAGACAAAGCATCTGCAGCTCGGTTACCCACCCCCGACCGATAGTGGATATCAAAATCATACCCCAAAAGTTTGACCAGCCATTTCTGATGTTCCGGAGTGACCAATTGTTGTTCCAAGAGGAACTTCAAGCTTTGTTGATCGGTATGGACAATAAAACGGCGACCTAGCAGGTACGACCACCACTTAAGGATCGCCAACACAATGGCCATTAACTCCTTCTCATAGATAGATTTAAGTTGAGCTCGAGGTTTCAGAACCTGACTGTAGTAAACAATGGGGCGCCCTTCTTGCATCAAAACTGCTCCTAACCCACATCCGGAAGCATCCGCTTAAACCACGAATGGCTTAGTAAAATCGGGGAGGGCTAACATGGGAACCGTAGTCATGGCTGTTTTTAGAGAATCGAAAGCATCCGTGGCTGTCGGAGACCAGGCAAAGCTTTCCTTCTTCAATTGATTTGTCAGAGGGCGAGCAATAGAACCATAATTCTTGACAAACTTACGATAATACCCCGTAAGGCCAAGGAACCCTCGTAGAGCTTTAATCGAAGTAGGGAGAGGCCAATCCAACATGGCTTTGATCTTCGTATCATCCACCGCAACCCCTTGGCCACTCACAACATGTCCCAAGTACTCAATCCGTCGCTGCCCAAAAGAACACTTCTTCCTATTAGCAAAAAACTGATGCTTGAGGAGAGTTTGAAGCACGAGCTCAAGGTGTTGTAAGTGTTGGAAATTATTTTACCAGGATCTAGATTTACTAACAAGTATGTTGGATTAACAACCTAATATGAATTCTAAAACAATGAAAATAAACACATATAAAGTTAGAAAACCTTACAGTGGGTGCAGCGGAATAATATGACTCCTTCCGTTCAGATCTCTAGCCCTTGATTCCTTTCTGTAGCAGAGCATCACCAAGATCTGAACCTGGATCTTCTTTTCTCCTTCTTTGATGTAGAAATTCCATAGTCTTCCATACTATGATTGAGATACCACTTGATGTGTGTGGGCACTACTCATCTCACAAGGATTTCGAAATTTCTCTCTATTGTCTCTCTTGAATTTCGTGGCTCATGGTTCATATGATGTGCAAGAGAAGAGAACAAGGGCTGCTATATATAGGGAGAAGGGAGAGCACAACTTTCCAAATAAACAGTTTCCTCTTTTACTGTGTAATTGATTAACTGCCTTATTTAGTGTGATTCACCACTTTCCTATTATAGCTAGGCTTTGATTAGCAATTACATGACAATTAAAAAATAAAAATAATAATTGGGAAACACAAAGGGAGTGCTTCGGCCATAGAGGGAATATGGGCCTCACTTGGATTTTGCGGTTTCCTCAATTTTATTTCAATTTCTCCAAAAATGCCATTTTTCCAATTCTAATCATTTAAATGCCAAAACTAATTATTTAATAACTAAAATAGATTATTAAATAATATTGTCATTTAAAATAATTATTAATTAGACATACAAAGTCTCTTAATTAATAATTAAACCTAGAAACCCTTTTATTTACGATTTCATCCTTAAACTGTGAGAATTCATAAAGTAGACATAGTCTAACTTTTAGAATTATAATTGATTAATTAAAATCAATTAACTGAGTCTTACAAGCAGTATGGCCTCAACTAGTATGGGGACCATGGGTCTATATAACCGAGCTTCCAATAAGTCGAACCGAATTTACCAAGTAAATTCCCTAACTTATTAATTCCTCATTGAATCCACACTTAGAACTTGGAATTGCACTCTCAGTCATATAGAAATGCTCTATATGTTCCACGATATAGACACGTCATTAGTTATCCATTGTTATAACCCTAATGTGATCAATGATCCTCTATATAGATGATTTACACTGTACAGGAATTAAATTACAGTAACACCCTACAATGTATTTTATCCTTAAAACACTTAACCCTGTATAAATGATATTTCACCTAAGTGAAATGAGATCTCCACCATTTATCTTCGTTTGGTTAAGCTCGAAGGAAATCATCTTTTACTTCTATTTGCCAAATAGAAGCTATAGATTCCATATTTATGTTAGCGCTCCCCCACTCAATTGTATTACCGTGTTCCCAAAATATACGTATTACCCTGACTCAGAAAAGGGCTTAACTAACAAATCAAAGAATACGAATAACACTCTTGAGATTGAGCCTAACCATATCAGGATTTCGATCATGTGATCTAGGATCAACTTATGATATTGAATTGAATAGATATTTACGGTAAGTTTCAAAATCTAATTCAAAGTTCAATATCGGTCCATTCCAATGCATACTCCATGCATCCGATACTGGTAAACTTTGCCAATGTCCTGGAAAGGACATAACACTTTTCCAAGGTGTAAGAATACCTATCGCTGATTATACCATGTCAGTCTAAATCCAGTGTTCTGACAAATCAGGGAATCTACTTTTGAACATATAATAAAGATTATATTCCACTGTGCTGACAACACTATAATCTTTAACCAACTCATATGTTCTGGACTTAAAAAAAATTCATACATTATATACACATATAATCATGAAATAAATCATGTGAACCATGCAACATAAAATGTTATTTCTGATCTTTATTAATGAGTAAATCTGATTATATGAAATGAGTTTTATTTAGGGCATAAAACCCAACAAACTCCCACTTGCACTAATATAAAACAAAAAGTGCATTTCAAATAATCATTAACACCTTGATATACCAATCAAGTGTAATAGTAGTAAACTCCTCGTAATAGGATCTGATAGGTTGAATTAAACACAACCTCTTCCACTATTACTCTTCCTTAATCACAAAATCCTTGATAATGTGAAATTCCTCTCTATATGTCTACTCTTTTGGGATACTGGATTCTATATTTTTTGGGCAACTACTCTTTCGTTATTCAGGAAGTAACCCTAGTAGTTAAGGCAAGTTGGAACACTGCCACAAATGTATAGAACTTTCCTTAGACTGAAAAAGTATCTTTCCTGCAACTTTTAACATTCAGTCTCTCTCTGGTAGACCAAGAGATCTCAGATAGGTTTTTTTACACTTCTCCAAAATCGCTACTCCACCCCCAAAGTAATCACCATCTCATCAGCAGACTTTCTAGCACAAAGGCAAGTCTTGAAATCTGATGTGGTGTAGTCTAAGAGTTTTAAACAAACACCCTTATTGACTAACATATAGTTCCTCTTCTTAATCTTAAAATTTACTTGATTGTCTTCCAATGTTCCTCTCCTGGATTAATCTGATACTTACTCATCACTCCCACTCAACAGCAGGTGTCTGGTCTAAGGCATACTAAAGCATATCTGAGACCTCTCACTGTTGATTCAAGAAATTCTTTCATGGCTTTATCTTTTCTGGAATAGTTGAGACTTTTCCTTAGATAAATAAAATCTATATCTAAGAAGTTGTGAAGCTTCTATAGATTTCCATTGGAAAGAAAATGTATCAGCATCTTACTAAAGTAAGTTGTTTGCATTAGAGTAAGTAATTACCAGGTATACCATAAGCCATAGGTTTAGATAAACTCATACCTATAATACTAGGAACAGGAATTTTTGTTAAGTCCATTGAATAGACTTATGAACGAAAATTTCCTTTCATGTCCTTGTAATAGAAAACTTTAGGTTACTCCATGTGAATGGATCAAACCATAGTTCTATTGGCTTTCTTTTTAATTTCTTATCTTGACAATCCATTACTTGTTTAAACTCACACTGGATTTTAATCACTAGGTTCTTCCAAGTTATAAGAACGTGAGTTCCTAGAAACTCTCCCACTACGACAAGGTACCGTGAACTATATCAAAGAAAACTAAATGGTATAGACCTCTTCAGTTGTGTTAAGACAACAGAGGCAGTGGGATCATCTTGTAACGAATAAGATGATAGAACACTTATGGAATCAAGAAAAAATATCTCCTTTATTTGCTACTTTATTTTCAGACTTAGTCATTTTCTTAGAAAAGCAGTATTTGTTTAAACAAACACTTTCTTGTCTAATGACTATGGGATGCTCCACCCCGAATCACTTAGAATAGCTAACAAACATGCAAACCAGGGTTAGCAGTTCTAGCTTTTCTTAAGATTTCGATTAGGTCATCCATGAATCTAGTAATGATTTATATTAAGTATACAACCATTACATCATTCTGAAATTTTATTTCCATAGAAGGATTTAGGCAACGACTAGTAACTAATCATCAATATGCAACTCGAATTTCTGGGGAGGTAAGTTTGGATATAATTCAAAATCAAATTAATGATCTTTGAACTGCATATCTACTAACTTTTTCTCCACCCCTATCAGTTCGCAAGATCTTTAACCACTTACCTTTGCTAGAAATTCATGAAATTTTTCAAACATTTCAAATTTCTTTTGCATAAGGTAAAATCTAGAGTGATCGTTTTAAGAATACAACGAAAACTCATATCCACCCCTGAATGTACATCCATCTACGAATGAGATGAACTTACTTTCAGTGGATATAGGCATATTAACTCTTTGCAGAGAATGATCTTGTCAAAACCATTATGAACAAGATACAAATGCCATAGATTTATAAAATATGTGGTTGTATCTTTTGATGACTTACTTTAGTTACATCAAAGAGTTCTTAGAATAGTGCAAGTGGATTCTGGTCACAGAATACTAAACTCATACAGTTTGAATCCATTGAAAGAAAATGGTTATGAAACACTTGTGAAAGTGTAACTGTATAATTAGTAATTCTCTCTTGGACCACCACTACTAATCTAACTCTATGATTTGCCTATACAAGTAGGAGATATCTAAGATTGAGGATTTATATCATTTAGGGATAGAATTCCGGGAATATAATCATATGCGTCATCTAATTTCTTAAGAGAAAATAAGACTTTATATGATTTATAGACCATTCATCCAATGATATGTCATTAAGCTAATTCGAAATGAATAAGCTAAGAGGAATTAGGATAATTTCGTTTTAAATAAGAATCCAACGATGCTCCGATTAGCGAGAGTCAAAGTAATCTTATTTATACAATCTTCTTGTTTCATATTGTAAAAAACTAGTCTAGGGTGTCATCAATTGATGAACAACTAGATGTTGCATTTACAATATTTATCTTTCGAGATCTAACACTATTATGTTAGTCTAATGGTGAAAATCCATTAGGGATTTATCTCATTAGAAAAACAAATCAAGTTAGACCAACAATGAAGATTCGAAATTAAACTACAATTTAATAACAGAAAATAACATGGTTCAATACAAATTCATACACAATTCAGAAATTATGAAGCACATAGCAAGTAGGAATGACAAGTGAAAATACTAAAACATACAATCCTAAATAATTTCCAAGGTTTTCAACAAACTGATATCAGTGTCCCGTTTAGGCGAGAGTCAAAGCTACCATTCATTGAATAGAGTTGTCAGCTCATCTAAAATGATCAACATTCTAGCAACCTTTTATTCGATCAAGATGTGAATCCGCGTTGTCCCGTTTAGGCGAGAGTCAAGGCTATTCTATCTTAAGAGCTTCCACCATTGTTTTATATTCTTGCAAGTCTTATACAGTCGCCACCATTAGGGTGATCATAAACTATATAAAAAAAACTTACAAGATTACTTATCTTTCGAGATTAAACGGTGCTAACTTGCTAATGAACGTTCCTCCATTAGGGAGGATTACTCACTAAAACAATAGCTATGTAAAACCAACAATGGAGATCGAATATCCTTATAATAATAAAGCTCATTATTTAATGAAGGGTTGTATTTTCTTCTAATATTTATTTTAATCTATTTATTTTAAATATATATATTTATTTAATTAAAATTTCCAATTTAGAATGAAAAATTCCAAATATAAATTTTAATTTAATATTTATAAATTATACTTAGATGGATATGAAAATAACGTGAATTATTTCCATCTAAGTAATAATTTCCATAAATATTTAGAAAATTATTCAATTTAAGTTGTTTCAAAATTAATTTAAATTAATTTACAACTCAAATTTAATTTTCTATAAATATATATTGCATTTCGAAAATGCTTTAAAATAAAATAAAAATAAATCTTGGAAAATTACTCTAATTTTATGTTGGCCCAAAATTAATAAAATTAATTTTCAACAAAAAATATAATTTCCCTATTTAATTAAATATCTAAGAAAAATTTCAAATATTTAAGTATCATGATTAAAAAATCAACTTAAATATTAATTTTCTATTTAATTAAATACACTAGAAAAATACTTCAAGCAAAACAGATAATATCTATCTAGACTTTCATAGACTAATTAATCCAATTTCTAATTATAATATATTTTAGTTCATTTATTTTAATTAACCATTAAATGAAAAAGTTACTGATTTAAGTTGGTCCAAAATTAAATAAATAATTTTCAACTTTAATCTATTTTTCAAATAAAATTCGAAATTTCTACATTAAAGAAATGTAATTTCGAAATTTTGGGAAATGATTAATAAAATAAAATAAAATATATTCTGAAAATTATTCAAACTTAAGTTATTCTAAAATAATATTCCAAACTTAAAATAATTTTCAACTTTAATTAAATAACATGAAAATAACAATATTAAAGTATCATGATGAAAATCAACTTTAGATATTGAAATTTTTCAATTTAATTAAATGTATTAAATTCAAAAAATAAATAATTAAGTAAAGAGGAAACTTAATTATTAATTCTAGTTTAATACCAGGAAAATATCCCACCATACCAGGGCATCCTCCTAGAACTGAAATGTGGCGCACACCACTCTGTCGTTGCCGGTGACACCCATAAAGTTCAGAATTCTGGTGATCACCGTAAGCCACTGCTCGGCTTTCGACACATCTGGACCTCCCAGGAATACCGGAGGTGCTTGTTTCCGGAACCTCTCATACAACGGCTCCAATCTGTGGGCCGCCACTACCATCTCGGCACAGGCGGCGGGGCGAGTCTTGGCCGTGGAACTACGGGCACGGAGCTGCCCGGGGAGCACCTGCTGTCTCAACCTCTGAATCTCGAGGTCTTGCTCTTCGATCCTGGCTTGCATTTCCGCAAACCGCAACTCCCAATTCGGGGCTCCCTGATCGGCTGGGGGAGCCTGGGCAGCCTGTGGCGGGTTCTCATCACCCCGACCACGAGCCCTGCCTCGGGGACCTCTGCCTCGGCCCCTAGCAGGTGGGGGAAACTGAGCTCCCTGTCCCTGATTCGACCCTACGGAGTTGCCCTGACTCCTCGTGGTCCGCCTGGCGTCCATCTAGCTAGAACCGCCTGCGAAACCAAGAGTTGGCATATCAGGTCGTATTCAGGGCGAGCTTACTAATGCCGCTTAATTTGGAAATTAGAAATGAAACATGCGCCTATTCTACTATCAGGCTACTAACATGCTTCCTAACAGGCTTTTCTTTTTCATAACTGAATAAAATAAACTACTAAAGCAATAAAGGCTTACTGAACCGTGAACCGAGCTAACTGCTGATGATGATTGTACATGTCGTGACGATCTTCGGAAGACAACACAGCGGCTACGATACCAAATTGTAACACCCTAACTAACTTAGGCGTATTACGTGATTTTTAAACGTACTGTGCAGCTCGTTGCTAATCAACGAGGTTTATGGAAAAACGTGATTAATTAAAATTTTGCTTTTTCATTAACTTATAAACCATTTTACAAAAAGTTACGGGATCCCGATTTATAAAATATTTACAAACGTTTTCACTGTTCAACTTTTACATCAAAATAAAGTCGTCTAACGACAATTACAAAATCTCAGCCGTCCGTATCCCGAGGATCGTACGCTCCAGGCCTAACCGCCCCGACATGTACAATCCCATAAGCTCGCTCACGGTCCATCAGCAACTGCCTTGCCTTTACCTACACATGCAACGTAAACTGTGAGTCGACAGACTCAGTAAGAAAAGCATAATAATATCATACATAAAACTGACTGCCGTGTCCAACACGATACTGAGTCCCGCTACTGCCATGTCCAACATGGTACTGAGCACTACTGCCATGTCCAACATGGTACTGAGTTTTGAACGTTCAGGGGACGGTACTATTGACACGTAACAACCTGATCGGTCGAACCGGTCATACTCATTTGCTGGTCATACTCCAACTGTACCGACGATGTTACTATATCCTCCTGATCGGTCGAACCGGTCATACTCCGGCTGCTGGTCATACTCCAGCCTGTACCGACGGGATACGTCAATAGCACGGAACCACCAACCAAGTGTCGGCTGATCGGTCAAACCGGTCATACTCATTCTTGGTCATACTCCAGCCTGTACCGACGTGACAGGGTTGGATGGTTCGAAGCCTAAATACATATCTAATGTAATCTAACAGGCTTCCTACATGCACGCTAAACATGTAATCTACATATGCATACTGTTATACTAATCTTACCTGGATTCCGATTTCAGGTGTGCCGGTCAACCTGACTGGAACTGAAGCTGAACGGCGGATTACTGGCTCCTAAACCATAAAAACCACAACACTATAAGTGACACGCTAAATCACTTCCCGGGGACTAAAACTCGAAACTAAAAGTTTCCCTATCGATAAAAAGCATGGCAATACCCCTAAAAACCCAAAAACGAGGAAAACTAGGGTTCGGAAAAATCCCCCATCCGGAAGTCCGGTTGCCCAACCGGAATTCCGGTTCTGGGAAAATCTGAACCCCCATCCGGAATTCCGGATGCTCAACCGGAATTCCGGTTCCTCGCAGGCAGCAACCAAAAATTCCCATATCTTGACCAATTCGAACCCAAATGGTCCCAAACTTTCCAGACCTCCTACATAGGTCCCAAATGACCATTTCAAGGCCTCAAACCTACCCAGAAACCTCACAAGCAAATTTCACCATTGAAGACCAAGCTTTGAGTTCAAGAACTCAAACTTGGTTAAACCCACTAGCATGCACCCTAGCCTAGTTAATTCTACTTAACTAAGCATATAATCACCTCAGAAAATATACAGAAACACCCAGCAACTTCACAGCAACAAAACATGGCATTTTCTCACAAAATCACATATTTTCACATATAAACCTCTAGCATGTTCAACCTAGTAATCAAGCATCAAAAACAACCCTAAACTAACATGCTTAAACACAAAATAATCATCAGATTACAGCAGCAACAACAACATAAAAATCCAACATGCAATTCACATTTTCATACATTTTCTTCAAGAATTTAAAGAGGGAAAGGGACATGAACCAACCTAGCTTGCAATAGACCTTAAAGGATGAAGAATAACCAGCCAAAATCAAAGGAAAAACACCCTCTCCAAAGCTTTCAAGAGCTGGCCGAAAATGGAAGAGAAAGAAAGAGAGAGTTTGAAACTTTTTGGAATTTTTCTAAGTGTTATAAAATGAAAGAAAAGTCATTTAATACCATCTTAATAAAACCATTTCAGCCAAAAGATTAATTAGAAATAAACATTTAATTTCCATTTAAAAAAATCACATAAGACAAAATATCATTGGGGCAAAAGACCATTTTGCCCCTCCATACTAAAACCACATAATAACCACTAAAGGGGTATTTTTGGGACATTCTAAATTCCCGGCCATTCCCGACATTCCAAATGTCTAAACCCGTCCCCAAAATACTAACATACTAAGTTGTGATTTCTACTGAGCCAAACGCCGCGTTCCAAAATACCGGACACCGGAAATGCGAAATATAAAAACTGCTGATAACATAATTATGCATATCTGAATTCCATAATAACAATGATAAATTATTTAAATAGCTATAAATAATTTCCTGATTAACATAAATAACTGCTAATTTCCAAATTAACTAAGCGGGCTTTACAAAAAGTTTCCCTATCGATAAACCTCATGGCAATACCCTAAATATCTCAAATTTGGCCAAAACTAGGGTTCTGGAAAATCCCCCAACAGGTAGACCGGTTCCCAACCGGCATCCCGGTTCTGGGTCACCAACCGGTCGACCGGTTGGTACAGACCACCCAGAACCGGAATTCCGATTCATCTGCTGGGAACCAAAAAATCTTCCCCCTTAATTCAAATCAAGCCCAATCTTTACCAAACTCTCCAGTATACCTATACAATGCATATACAATGATTTCCAGGCAGTAATTCTCAGAATAAACCATCACAACTCAAGTTGCCATTAATGAACAAAGCTTGAACTTTAAACCTAAAATTGCATAAAAACCATCTACAGCCATTAAAACCAGTAGCTAGGACTTAGAATCAACTCATCTAAACCCTAAAATTCGAACCTTAAACTTACCTAAACCTAACAGCCACTATATCACAATTTCATTAATTCAAACTATCATAAACTTGAAAATTCACATACACAAGGATTCTAGGGTTTACCTTAGTTTGATTCTCCTTGAAATCTTGGTAGAAATCACAAATTCAGCAAGTAATCCCTTGGTTCCTAGCTGGTTCGAAGAGAGAGAGAGATGAAGGAAAGAGAGCTTTTCTTGATTTTTTGGTATTTTTTCTAATTTCTTGATTTTTCTTCAAATGAGACAAAAGGATTTTTAATTAATCCTTTGCTGAAAACCAGCTTGCAATGTGTCACTCACTAAGGGCAGCCACCTACCCCTTACCCAATAAAAATGACTAAAAGGCCCTTAAGGTTAAAACTTAGTTAATTTTAAAGCTAGGGGTAAAATGGTCAATTCCATAACCCCGCTCAATCCCGATAAAATATTTTCTCTAAAATATTTCCCACTATGAAATAAGGTTCTAAACTTACCCATGTGATCAATCTAGCCATCCATCGCATTTTCCGTTGTCGCCGAGCAAAAATTACAAAATTAACATATTTCACATATAAGCTAAATAATACCCCTAGAGTTTAATAAAATCTCCAGAATTGAGAAATTATAACTCTAATATTTATTTCTAAATATTGGGGTCCACATTCAAAATTAATTCACAAATAATAATAAAATAATAAAATAATAAAAATTAGTGCTAATTGCCTTTTCTAATCCACATTACTAAAGCGGTCATTACAATTATCCCCCCGTTAATAGGATTTCGTCCCCGAAATCTAACCTGAATAGCTCTGGATGTTGAGTCCTCATATCTGACTCTAATTCCCAGGTGGCTTCTTCCACCTTACTGTTCCTCCAGAGCACTTTAACCAGTGCAATAGTCTTGTTACGAAGAACTTTTTCTTTTCTATCCAGAATCTGAACAGGTTGCTCTTCATATGATAAGTCTGGTTGTAGTTCAAGGGCTTCATAACTCAAGACATGAGTCGGGTCTGACACGTATTTCCTTAACATAGAGATGTGAAATACGTCATGAACAGCTGATAATGCTGGTGGTAAGGCTAGCCGATACGCTACCTGCCCGACCTTCTCGAGTATCTGAAATGGCCCAATGAACCTAGGGCTTAACTTACCCTTCTTCCCGAAGCGTCTAATACCCTTCATGGGTGAAACTCGCAGGAAAACATGTTCCCCTGCCTGAAATGTGACATCTCTGCGCTTCGGATCAGCATAACTTTTCTGCCTGCTTTGAGAAGCAAGCATCCGAGCCTTGATCTTATCAATAGCTTCATTGGTCCTTTGCACTAATTCTGGACCCAGGTATTTCCTTTCTCCTGTCTCGTCCCAATGAATAGGAGAACGACATTTTCTACCATATAACATCTCATAGGGAGCCATCCCTATTGTACTTTGGTAGCTGTTGTTGTAGGAGAACTCAATTAAAGGCAAATACTTATTCCATGAACCCTCAAAGTCCATGACACAGGCTCGCAGTAAGTCTTCCAAAATCTGGATAGTTCTTTCTGACTGACCATCAGTCTGAGGGTGAAAGGTTGTACTAAACTTTAACTTGGTACCCATAGCCTTCTGAAGACTCACCCAAAACTTCGATGTGAACTTTGGATCCCTATCTGACACAATAGATTTAGGGGCTCCATGGAGACGAACTATCTCCTTCACATACAATTCAGCATACTGTTCCACTGAATAGGTAACTTTCACTGGTAGAAAGTGAGCCGACTTTGTAAATCTATCCACAATGACCCATACAGAATCATACATCCCTGTAGTTCTAGGTAACCCAGTTACAAAGTCCATTGCGATGTCCTCCCACTTCCATTCTGGAAGGATTAAAGGTTGCAATAACCCTGTAGGCCTCGATGTTCAAATTTTTAATCTGGCCGTGTGTTAAACACTTGGACACATAGTCCACCACATCTCTTTTCATCCCATACCACCAGAAGTAGGGTTTTAAATCCTGATACATCTTGGTGGTTCCCGGATGCAACGAGTAAGGCGTGGTGTGAGCTTCATCAAGTATCTCTTTCTTAAGCTCATCAACACTAGGAACACAAACTCGAGCTTTATATAACAACATTCCACTGCTCGAGACTGAAAAACCTCTAGGTCGACCAGCCACTACTTCATCTCGAACTTTAACTAGCTCGGGATCTTCCAGTTGTGCCTTTCTGATTCTCTCCAACAGATCAGATTGGAGTGTTAAATTATGTAATTTCCCGACCACGAACTCAATTCCTGCACTAACCATTTCTGAGGCTAGTTGAGGAGCTATCATAACCGTAGTACACACTTGACCGGGACCTTTTCTGCTCAGAGCATCGGCCACAACATTGGCTTTCCCGGGGTGATAAAGTATTTCACAGTCGTAGTCTTTAACTAACTCCAACCACCTTCTCTGCCTCATATTCAAATCTTTTTGGGTGAAAAAGTATTTAAGACTTTTATGATCGGTATAAATCTCACACTTTTCACCATAAAGATAATGTCGCCAAATCTTTAAAGCAAAAACCACAGCAGCGAGCTCTAAATCATGAGTTGGGTAACGCTGCTCATAATCCTTCAGTTGACGAGAGGCATAAGCTATGACTCTGTCAGCTTGCATCAGAACACATCCCAGACCCTGTCTGGATGCATCACAATACACAACAAATTTCTCTTGATCTGATGGCAAAGCTAACACCGGAGCTGTTATCAATCGCTGCTTCAACTCCTGAAAGCTTGATTCACACTTATCTGACCACACAAATCTCTGATTTTTCTTGGTCAATTCGGTTAGGGGCATAGAAAGTTTAGAAAATCCTTCGACGAAACGTCGATAATACCCTGCTAACCCGAGAAAACTTCTAATTTCTGTTACAGACTTGGGTCTCGGCCAATTCTTCACTGATTCTATCTTGTTTGGATCAACCATAATTCCATTTTTCCCAACTATGTGACCCAGAAAGGACACCTCGGACAACCAGAATTCGCACTTTTTGAACTTGGCATACAGCTTGTGATCCCTAAGTCGCTGTAATACCATTCGAAGATGATGCTCGTGCTCCTCTTCTGACTGAGAGTACACAAGAATGTCATCGATAAACACTATAACGCAGTTATCGAGGAAATCCTTGAATACCCTATTCATGAGATCCATAAAGGCCGCAGGAGCATTAGTCAATCCGAATGACATTACCAGAAACTCATAGTGCCCATATCTGGTTCTAAAAGCAGTTTTCGGTATATCCTCCTCCCGAATTCTGAGTTGATGATAACCAGACCGTAAATCAATCTTCGAAAACACTGCCTTTCCCTGAAGCTGATCGAACAGATCATCGATCCTAGGCAACGGGTACTTGTTCTTAATCGTCAGTTTGTTTAGTTCCCGATAGTCAATACACATTCTGAGGGAACCATCTTTCTTTTTCACAAAAAGAACCGGAGCTCCCCAGGGCGATACACTGGGTCGAATAAACCCAATATCAAGCATCCCCTGAAGTTGTAACTTAAGCTCCTTGAGTTCTGCTGGAGCCATCCTATATGGAGCTTTAGAAACAGGTTCGACTCCAGGTGCCAAATCAATTACAAAATCAATCTCTCGCTGTGGCGGCAATCCCGGCAATTCCTCGGGAAACACATCAAGAAAATCTTTCACCACCCGGACTACCTCAGGCCCAAATGTTTCAGGTCTGCTGGAGTCAAATACTACCGCTAGAAATCCTACACAACCATTGCATAGTAAATCCCTAGCTCTCAACACAGAAATAACCGGGATCCGAGACCCCTGAACCGATCCAACATAAACAAATGGATCTTCACCTTCCGGCTGAAAAGTCACCATTTTACGCCTACAATCTATACTGGCCGAATACTTGGATAGAAAATCCATTCCCAGTATAATATCAAACTCAGTTAATTTCAATTCTATAAGGTCAGTACTCAATTCCCTATCCTCGATCCTAATCGGCATAGACCTAATGCGCCTATTAGAGATAACCAATTCCCCGCTAGGCATTAGGGTTCCAAACCCTCTTTCTAAAATTTCACAAGGCCTACCCAAAAGATCAATCACCCTAGTAGCCACATAGGATCGTGTAGCTCCCGAGTCAAATAATACTGTAAATAACAAGTTGTTGACGGGAAGCTGACCTGTCACAACAGAAGGACTGGCTGCAGCATCAGCTTGAGTAATGGCAAATACACGAGCAGGAACCGGTTTCACCTCGACTTTCGGCTCCTCTTTCTTTGCCTGGGGGCAATCTTTCTTGAAATGCCCCACCATGCCACACAGGAAGCATGTCTTCCGGTTACACTCTCCCGGATGATGTTTCTTGCACCTTGGACACTCAGGATAAGAGTAACCCTGACGTCCTCCTCTGCCTTGGTTCCCACGGAACCGCTTGCTTTGCCCCGAGCCACCAGAAGCTGGAACAACTTTTCTTTTCTGCTCAATGGTGGAGTCACCACCATCCCTACCATAAACAGGAGTAGGAACAGTGGGGGTTCCACCAACACTCGGAGTCACCCGGGGCTCCTGAAGAAATTTTACTGCACCCTCGGCTCTCAAAGCCTTCTCAACCATATCTGCATACGTGGTTGCTTCGGTAGTGGTAATAACCAAATCATGCCGGATCTTTGCACTCAAACCCGCTAAGTATTTTTCTTTCTTACTGAAGTCCGTGGGCACAATTCCCGCCGCCAACTTAGCCAACCGATCAAATTTCGTTGTGTACTCAGTGACTGACATTCCCTCAGTCTGAACTAGATCAGTGAACTCTTTCCGCTTTGCACTGCGGACCGCTTCATTGTAATACTTGGAGTTAAATAACTCCCTAAATTCTTCCCAGGTCATCAGCGTGACGTCCCGAGTGAGGGTTATCAATTCCCACCACACGAGGGCATCTTCCTGAAACTGGAAAGTGGCGCAGGTCACCCGGTCATTTCCAACCACTCCCATGAAGTTGAGAATACGCTCAATCATCGAAAGCCATTGCTCGGCCTTCATCACATCAGGGCCTCCCAGAAACACTGGAGGTGCCTGTTTTCGAAATCTTTCGTACAACGGTTCCATACGGTTGCCAACAACAGGTTGTTCTGCTGGCACCGCTGGAACTGCAACGGCCTGAACTTCTTGAGGAGGCACGGCAGGAGGACCCTGCTGCCTCAATCTTTGGATCTCTTCATCTTGCTGACGAATTCTCTCTTGCATTTCAGCAAATCTTAGCTCCCAATCAGGAGGAGCTTGAGGTGGATTTACACGGCGACCACCCTGAGCTCTGCCACGGCCACGGCCGCGACCACGAGGATTTTGAGGATTCCCCTGACCGCCTCCGGTCTCAACCATGCCACCCTGACTTCTTGTATTTCGCGGGGCGTCCATTTAATAGGACTTAGCCTGCGAATCCATAAGCCAGGCAGGTTAGACAGCGATCAAAATTAACACCGCTCTTAATAACTTAAGGCAACACACTTTCTTTTCTTTTTAAAGAAATATTTTTAATTTAAATCTAATATGCTTCCTAACATGCTTTCTCATCACACTTATTTAAAGTACTAAACAAGTACGGGCTTACTGAACCGTGAACCGAGCTTTCTCTGATGAAGATTGTACATGTCATAGCAAGCTTCGGTAGACAAACCTGGCGGCTCTGATACCAAAATTGTAACGCCCTAATGCTAAGGCACGCTACAGTGCTTTTTCAATAAATATGCAATCTTTGCTAATCAAAGAAATTTCTCGAAAAACGTGTTAAATTAAAACTTTTGCATTAAATACTAAACTTTGTAATTTAATAAAATATTTACAAGTGCCGGGATCCCGATTTTTAAAACTTTACAAATTTTACTTTTCAAGCATACAATCCAAATATACAGATTTACAGGTCGCACAGCGACTTTCAAAATACAATTCCTAGATGTCCCGAGACCGAACACTCCAGGTCGCGCTGCTTTGACATGTACAATCCCACCCGAGCTCAAGTTCACTTCTGTTCAGGCTTCGCCTTCCCTTTACCTACACAAGGAAGCAGAACTGTGAGTCGCCAGACTCAATAAGTAATGCATATAACATATCATATAATTTCCGACCTGTAAATAGGCGCCCATACACCTATTTACAGAGCTTAACAGATGAGTATGAACGTTCATTACCAGGGTACAACCACTATACCACATACACATCGCACCTTACTGAACGAGTGTTGGTAGGGTTTATCCCGATCACTGAGTAACACTGAGTGATGTACCACACACCTTAGCATTTTTCCATACTTGTGTTGGTATCACTGTATCGTACTCATAATCACAACAATCACTGTACCAATACACTCTATAACTTATTCATACAAGTGTTGGTAGTGTTTAACATAATTCAAGCATGCATATATAAACACATATACACACATTCAGATAATCACATCATACATTATACACAGTTCTTACCTGTTTTCCGAATTCAAGTGTGCTGGCCGACCTGAACGGAATTCACGTGCTAGATGGATGCCCTAATCACAATAACAGTAACACAGATGAGTGACTCGCCAAATCACTTTCCGGGACTTAAAACTTGAAACTAAAAGTTTCCCTATCGATAAACCTCATGGCAATACCCTAAATATCTCAAATTTGGCCAAAACTAGGGTTCTGGAAAATCCCCCAACAGGTAGACCGGTTCCCAACCGGCATCCCGGTTCTGGGTCACCAACCGGTCGACCGGTTGGTACAGACCACCCAGAACCGGAATTCCGGTTCATCTGCTGGGAACCAAAAAATCTTCCCCCTTAATTCAAATCAAGCCCAATCTTTACCAAACTCTCCAGTATACCTATACAATGCATATACAATGATTTCCAGGCAGTAATTCTCAGAATAAACCATCACAACTCAAGTTGCCATTAATGAACAAAGCTTGAACCTTAAACCTAAAATTGCATAAAAACCATCTACAGCCATTAAAACCAGTAGCTAGGACTTAGAATCAACTCATCTAAACCCTAAAATTCGAACCTTAAACTTACCTAAACCTAACAGCCACTATATCACAATTTCATTAATTCAAACTATCATAAACTTGAAAATTCACATACACAAGGATTCTAGGGTTTACCTTAGTTTGATTCTCCTTGAAATCTTGGTAGAAATCACAAATTCAGCAAGTAATCCCTTGGTTCCTAGCTGGTTCGAAGAGAGAGAGAGATGAAGGAAAGAGAGCTTTTCTTGATTTTTTGGTATTTTTTCTAATTTCTTGATTTTTCTTCAAATGAGACAAAAGGATTTTTAATTAATCCTTTGCTGAAAACCAGCTTGCAATGTGTCACTCACTAAGGGCAGCCACCTACCCCTTACCCAATAAAAATGACTAAAAGGCCCTTAAGGTTAAAACTTAGTTAATTTTAAAGCTAGGGGTAAAATGGTCAATTCCATAACCCCGCTCAATCCCGATAAAATATTTTCTCTAAAATATTTCCCACTATGAAATAAGGTTCTAAACTTACCCATGTGATCAATCTAGCCATCCATCGCATTTTCCGTTGTCGCCGAGCAAAAATTACAAAATTAACATATTTCACATATAAGCTAAATAATACCCCTAGAGTTTAATAAAATCTCCAGAATTGAGAAATTATAACTCTAATATTTATTTCTAAATATTGGGGTCCACATTCAAAATTAATTCACAAATAATAATAAAATAATAAAATAATAAAAATTAGTGCTAATTGCCTTTTCTAATCCACATTACTAAAGCGGTCATTACATTTTTTTTACTCGCTTCTCTTCTTTTAGTTTTCTTTACTTCCTTTTTCATGTGATTCTCTATTCTCTTCGATCCTAGGCTTCAGGTAACGATCTCTTCCTCTCCCTTAATATCTCCCTTAATCTCTGAAAGTTTCACATTGACAATATAGTATGACAATCTCTTTTTTGATTTTAGTTGTGTTGGCTTAGATTGAGTCTTAAATCTCATCTAATTTTTTATATAAAGTTGATTTCTTTTCTTTCTTAATTAGGTTTTATAAAAAGTAAACTGTATTTTGGGATGTCTTATGTAATTATCTTAATTTGAAGATTTTTTTTAAATTAATCTCTTACGTTATTTTCTCTCAAATTTACTTATGTATATATATTGATTTTAACAAGGTTGTTCACCAAAAATCTAATCTGAGTCTGTACAGGTTTTTTGTATTTTTGCAGAGTGTGTTAAAGATAAATTATTGGTCGAGTAGGAAAAGACTGTGAAAAAGGCTTAGTTTTTGATTCAGTTATTTAATTTTTTTGGATTTAATCTCTGGAGTGGATTTTCAATTTACTCTCTAAAATGAGTTTTGGGTTTAATCTCTGAAAGTATAACAATGACAATATGACTATCTCTAATGATTTGATTTTAGTTGTGTTGGTTTGGATTGAGTCTTAAATCTCACGAATTGAATCTCTGAAATTAGTTTTGGCTTAATCTTTAAAATGGTATTTTGGTCTTTTGAAAATGCAGCTTTGGTTACTATTTTTTATGTTTGGTATTCTTCTTCTTCTACTGTTACCAATTTGTAAAATTTTGATTTTAATTTTATATTTTTAAGATCTGTAGAATAGCATGGATTCTCGACCCAATACTGACACTTTCTAATTGGAAAGGATGATCGAAGAGGGTAAAATATTTTAGCAATTGGGACTAATGGGAAAATTCTACTGTTTCTATTTCAAAAGTAGTGTGAGTGTTCTTTGTATTATTATTATGAGAAGATGGAAAGCTTACTATAACCATGTGTAGTTATTAGAGATGATGATGTTCTGCCATTGAAAAATGATTTTCATATGAGAATGTTGTTTTGTTTAGTGTTGTCATTAATCTTAATTAAGTTTAATTTTTTTTTTTTTTTTGTCTTTTGCCTTAATTTGAACTTAACAATTTTTGATTGTTTGGTTGGTGAAAAAGTGATTCTTGACGCTGTGAGTGTATGTCGTTATATTGATGCAGAGATTATTTTGTAAAGAAAGTACTCTTTTATAAGTTTATGGTGTTCACAAAGTATCCGATCCAATCCAATCCGCACGATCCAATCCAATCTAATCCGCAAAATGCGGATATCCGCACTTGTGCGGATTGGATTGGATTGAAAAATCTAAAATCCGCACTTGTGCGGATTGGATGTTGTTTGACCTCAAAAAGTAACCGATCCAATCTAATCCGCACTTAATTATATATATTTTTAAAAAATTATAATATGATATATATTTTAATTAAAAAAAGACACAAACTTCTAATTTCTTAATCTTTTTTAGTAATATATTGAGTTGGTGCATTTTATTTATTTTGTAATAAAAAACACAAGAAAAATAATTCTTATTCACATAGACACATACACATAAAGTTTAAATATATATATACTAACTTATTTATTTTAGTAATTAGATACATATATATTTTAGTGTAAATCTAAAAATAAGTATATATATATTGTTATATATGTATATTGGTTTAATTTGTATATAAATAGAGATGGAAATAGATTATTATTGGAGATTAAGAAACAATAGTCTTTTTTTAATTTTTTTTCTATGAAATATTAAATAATTTATTATTAAAAAAATAACCGATCCAATCCGCACTATTGCGGATTGGATTGGATTGGATTTAAACTCTTATGCGGATCGGATTGGATCCAAAATATGAAATCCGCACTTAGTGCGGATTGGATGTTGTTTGACCAAAAAAGTGCGGATTGGATCGGATGAATACCCCTATGTATATGTATCATTACTCTACATGTTAAATAATGAAGTTCATTGGCATATCAATTTATTTTGTTTCATAAATTTATAAATTTTATTTAGATCAAGTCAAATTAAAAAATGACAAAAGCTTCACATAATGATTATTTGTTTAAAAAGTAGATATATTTTTAAAATCAACTTTCTTGGATCATTGAACTAAATTGTCTTACAACACTAACAATATATATATAAATAATTAAACAATTATAATTTTTATTTTCTCTTTAAGTTAAAATTTTGAGTTTCTATTTTATATTTGTGAGATTTTTGAAAAAATATGAATTTTTGATGAATTATTTTCTTTTGTAGTATTATTTGTTTGTGTGACAAACTAAATTATAATAGATTTTCATAATTGGTAATAATATTTTTTCAGAAATTAGACATTGCTATAATCAAGGCCACAAAATCATGAAAAACACCCTACAATAGAAAATCACATTAAAGGTAAATCTCTCACTTTTTTTTTCTAGCCACTAAGTTTTGTTTATTGATAGATATCTTATTCTATATTTTATTATTTGTCTATTGTTATGGTTGGATTTGAGTGAACTCTTCAATCTTGGTTATATTTTATTAAATAATAAGACAAAAAAATTGAATTACACCACTAATTTTATTCTCTTTTACTAGGAGAAAACATGAAAATGAGCAGTTGACTTCCACATAAAACATGGAAAAGAGATTGAAGGATGAAGTGGTGCAGGTTGGCTTAAGTAGCCAGATAAGAGGGCAAAGAAAAAGGAAAAGGGAATGTCTAAGTAGAGTTTCTTAGAGTGCGTAGAATGTCATTGATGTATATTTGGCTATAACACAGTTCTGCTATAAAGGAGAGAAATTAGTTTTTGATAATTGATATAATTTTTGTACTGTAGGTAGCTCAAAACTCTTTTGTAGGTGAAAAAGATAAATTTTAAACTCTTTTGCTTAGAACTTTCTTTTTTATTTTGAAAATATGTGATTAGTGATGAAATGTTATTAATTTATCAACTGCAGAATGTAAAATTTTGTAACTGTGTATTAAAATTGGATGTGAATTTTAGTTTGTTATTTTTGAAATTTTATTCTGAATTGTAAAATATTTTACAATTTAGTATGTGTTTTTTTTTTTCATATAAGAATTTGTTATTGAGGGAGAAGAGGGAGGATGTCAGAAGGTGGTATAGAGAAGAGTTTTATAAAAATATTTGAAGCAATTTAGTAGACATGCTACTACACTTTTATTGGCAAAAGTAAAAAGTGATTACAATGTATTAATATTTTTTTTCTTTGTTAGTGCTATGTAATAGTGTTACAATCTAAATTATAATGAGTACTCATCATTGAGTAACACATATATGCAGAAATTAGACATTATTTTTGTGAAGATTGTATTGTAAAATTTCTAATAAACTTGATTTATTCATAGATCTATTATAAGTTATTTTTATTTTGTATTATAGAATCATAAATCCAATAAAAATTATTTTCATTTTGTATTATAGAATCTTAATGGAAACTTAGTTAAAAAGACCCATTCTATTTTTTTATTTTTTATTTTTTTGAGTTATGATTATTCTTGAAGTAAAGTGTTATGGTTTATGAGTACCATTTTGAGCTTCATATCTATTTTTCTATCACTACATGTTATTATTGCCTTATTATTATTTTATCACATTGCTATTTTATTATATAACTATAGTTATCGAAAGTTTATTATATAACTATATGTGATTCAATCTTATATTTTATCTAGGTTAATTCAATTATAAAATTTATTTTATTTAATTTCATATTTGCTTTTTTCTAATATATTTGTTTGTAGATTGGCTGCATTAGTACTAATTACCTATGTAAATATTATCAATTGTTAAATTAAGAAGACCATCAATCAAAATTTTGGAACATTAATAAAAAATAATAGTACAATCAATTTCATGGAACCATTTGCTTAGTTTAAATTATACCGATATTTTACTTTAATTAATTACAGTAAATGGTCACAAATTAATAATACCATTCTTATTATATATTATATTTATAGTATAGATTATGTCTATTTTAAAAAATTCCAAATAATAGTAACAAATGGTACTTACTACCTATAAATTTTAGACATACTATCTCTTCAAGATTATAGTTATTGTTCATTTGTATCTATACTAATCACAAGTTAGATAAATTTATCATTTAGATTATGTTACAAAATTAAAGCTAAACAATAATTTTTTTCTCGAATTTTAACGTGTATTAAATTATGTTCTTTAACTTTTTAAGTCGTTGAAATTTTTTCCGAACTATTAAAATTGTTAGATTTAAAACTTTCATCTAATTTTACTAACAAAAATTTGAATATAAAGTATCATATTTACATATATCTATTCTATATAAAGTGTGTCTATATAACTGAAATTCTTGGTTTATGAGAAATCTATTCTATATAAAGTGTGTCTATATAACTGAAATTCTTGGTTTATGAGAAATTCATGGGTGACTTTTAATTTTTATTTTTAATAAAATAATAAAATATTATTTATATATAATAAAATAATAATAAAACAAATCTTATTAATATTTGAATGGATATTAAATATTCGAGAGTTACAACCCATTTAAAATGAAAACAACCGGGGATTAATCTCAAAAATTGCTCTTCCCCTTTCAATTCAAACCTCTTTCTTCTCTTCTTCGTCCACCATGATTCTCACTTCTCAGGGTTTTTGGTGCTGTGGAAGAGACTGGTTCGACAACACACACACAAAACCAACCACAGAGATCATCATACTCGCACAAAAATGGCTCTCAAACTCAACCTCACCATCGCTCAATCTCCAAAAAGTTACCAGCTTTTGCTCTTCCACCAATGGCTAGCCTCAGATCTCCCAAGTTCTTCATGGCCTCCACCCTCCGTTTTGGCTCCAAGTCAGACTCCATTCCTTTAACCCCTTTATTTTTTACTTTCGATTTTTTTCTCTCGTTTTGTGGGATTATTAGTATTTGGATCCTTGTATTCTGTCATGTTCTTTAGATTATCTTTATTAAAGTTTTAATTTTTTGATTTGGACTTTTGTTTAGCTTAATTTAATTTTGGTTTCTCCTCATTTTGATTTTTTTTATTGCTTATATTGTCGAATGCAATATTTTTATGTAAAGTTTTCTGCTTTCTCATTTTTTTTTTTGTTTGAATCTTATGGTTTTTGTTTTGATTTGTAATGGTTCATTGCATGATTTGGATTTGATATCACGTTTCTGAAGTTTGTTTCAATTTTGAATTATTTTGCTGGGTATGCAACATTGTGATATTATCTTTGTTATGTTTTCTTTCTTTCTTTCTCTTTCATCCGTTTAGTTGTTGGATTTAATTGGGTTTTTCTCTCATGGATTACAAGTAATCTATCCTTTATACTTTTGTCAATGGTAGAAATATATACATATATAAATATTAGTTCATATCCATAACTTAGTTTATTATTGATAGGTGGATCATATCTACTCAAATTTAGGACGCTTGTATGGAACTTTAGCTGATGAAATTTTGTATTGACAGAATTTACTTGAGCTCATGGGGACACCAAAGTCAATTTTTTGCACTCGGTAATTTTAAACTAAATTTTGATCTGATTTTGAGTTTTATGTTTTTTAAAAGAAATAAAAAAAAATTGACTCCTACTACAGCAGAAGAGGCCTTTCACTCGTCCTTCTGTTATCTTCAAATCCGAACAAACTGCTGACATTAATGTTAAAACTATTCTCTCTATGGCATTTGAAGGTCAAATATTACTTTCGCTTTTAGTTTTTTTTCCCTGATGAAGCTAATGATAGAAATTGATAACTAAGCTGTTAAGTTAAGTTTTGTTATATAAAGAATCAATATTTGGTTATAGATTCAAATTTATTTACATGATCTTTCTATTCGGTTTCTTCTTAGCATTTGTACGTGGATTATTTTTGTTGAGGTAATAGTCTTTCATTGTCTTTTATTCTTTGAGAAAATAATTTTTTCTATTTATGTGATGAAAGTCAACTATTTTATAGGATTAGCTTCAGGTTTTAAAAATAAAATCCTAAATTAGAAATGATAAGCTGAAATGAATTGATGAGAGTTGTTAGTAATTTTAGTTTGATTGTATTGATCCAAGTAATGGTTCCAACACAGCCACATATGAACTTTTTTCTTTGTTTGAACAAAGGACATGTTATGACCAAGAAAGAAGTAGCTCCAAGGCCTTTTGATCGCAAATGGGTAAGTCTATTGTGTTTTTTTAAAATTTAGTAGGTTTTAGCTTGTAACATTGAATTTGTTTTCATCACATAATCGTTATGAAACTGAAAATTTTGTTTTTTTTCGGCTTTTTGAAATTGAATTTGTAACAGGGTTCAATTATGCATTATGTGTAAAGATTGATTTATGTGTAAGAAACTTTTTCCAATGTTTTTGCCTAATTAATTTGTAAATGACATCAAATTTATACATTAAGTTTCTACTATTTTCAATTGCAGCCAGTTCGTTAGAAGTGTAAGACTTTTTTTTTTCTCTTCTGATATAATTTTCAAATTTTAAGCTATTTTTGTATCAACCTCTCCACCATGCAACTGCAAGTATATCTCAGTTTTTTTTTTTTTTTTAAAAAAAGATTAATTTCGATTCAAATATGGTTTCTTTTGCTCCTTCGGTTTTCTCCGGGCTTGTCCAAAGGCTCAATAGAGCTCGGCGTAACTTGAAATCAGCTGAGCTGATTATGTATTTGTGATTTAATTGGTTGAATTTCTCTTGTTGAAAGAGCTCCATCTGTTACAGTAGTTTTTATGTTTGAGTAATTTATTGATTTTTTAACTTGTTTACAGTAGTGGCCTTGAGTAATCATTAAGTTTTTTTAAACACTAATATATTGCATTTAGTATTTAATAATAATCTCACTTTCAGTATTTAATTTTTTGCTAGTATATATATAGGTCTAAAGACCACGCAAAGCGCGGTTCGTTACCTAGTTATGAATAAACAGATAGAATGACTATTTTGTTTTTGAGGCTCATTACTACAAATTCTGCTTTGTAGAGATTACTACAAGTTCTACTTTGTAGAGAGATTGAATACTTCTATTATATTCTAATTATATGGCTTGGACTGGACTGATTTATTATTAGTACATGTAATTAATTCTAAATAAATACAGAATAAAGTACCAATGTAATTAAATTTATGTAATTCTACACACTAATTAATTAATCAGGACTCATTTGATTATGATGTACGTAAAATGAGGTGATAAACTCAAATTTTCCATTAATAAAATTAGCTTTATTATTTAAAAAATATATTTTCTTTTATCAACAATATATATATTTTAGATGGTATAATTAATATCCAAAATTAAAATGGGTGTTATAAAAAAAATCAATATACCGGTATATTAATTGTAAATATTTGTTATCATCAAAAAAAAATTGTAAATATCTATTTTTTAAAAAAGATAACTGTAAATATCAATTTCTCTAACAATAAAAATATCAGAAAAAAAAAGGAAATATCAGAAAAACGTGGAATCAAAATGAAAATATAAATATTAATTATTTTCATTTTCTTTAATAATAATAATAATAATTTTATTTTTAAAAAAGGAAAAATGAAATTTAAATTCAAATAAACGAAATAATTTTAAAAAGGAAATAGATTTTTTTGTAAGTCGGCGGATGCTTTGTATAAATACAGAGGAGAGTTATTGAGAAACTGCGAAAGAAAGAGAAAGCAAAGGTGAGAGCCAAAGAAGAGAAGAGAAGAGAGAGAGAGAAGAAGAAGAAGAAGAAGAAGAAGAAGAAGAAGAGAGAGAGATTGAGAGTAAGAGAGAGAAAGAGAAGATATGGGTATTACGTATCTTCGTCGAAGAGCGAGTGAGAGTGTGAGTGGGAATGTAAAGAGTGGATCAATGGAAAAAGTGTGTAAATTTTGGGCTGAAGGGAGGTGTGTCAGAGGGGGTCGATGTCGTTTCGTCCATTCTTGGTCTCGGGGTGATCTTTACTCCTACCTCGCAAATCTCCACGGCCACACTAAGGTACTCTTGCTACATTCTTTACTTTTCACTGTTTTTGATTCTTGGATTGGATTCGTAGATTGGATTCATGGATTGGATTGGATGATGGTTCCTTCTTTCTTCCTTCTGGAAAATGTGGTATTGGCTCGTTATAGGCGGTGACTGGTATTGCTCTGCCTCATTCGAATTCTGGAGATAAACTCTACACAACAAGCTACGATGGTAAGCTTTACATTTGGGACTGCCACACTGCTAAAACAACTGCTGTCATCAATTTTGGAGTCCCAATTGGGTGTTTGATCAATGAAGGCCCTTGGCTTTTCATTGGTCTCCCAAATGAAATCAAGGTTTGGAACACTCAGAATAATGCTACCACTGGACCTGAAATTACAATCACTCTTGATGGAGAGGGACCTGTTGGTCAAGTCAACTGTATGACTGTTGTCAATGGTACTCTGTTTGCTGGTACCCAAAGTGGTCAGATATTAGCTTGGCAAGCTTCCTCTGATGGAGCTTCTCCTACTGCTAATCTAACCTTCATCCCTCTTGGTGTTCCATCTTCCATGAAACATGGAGGTCCAGTTGTGTGTTTGTGTTATGGTGGAAACAGACTTTTTTCAGCTTCTTTAGACCACACAATCAAGGTAGTACATATACTCATATAAATATATATATATATTGCATTACTTACTCTTTTACTTGCATACATATATAATCATATATATTGTATTGTTTTGTAGGTGTGGGATCACAATTTACAATGTGTGGCCACCTTGAAAGGTCATTCAGATGGTGTCATGTCCCTTGCATTTTGTGGATATTATTTAGTCTCATCTTCATTGGATGGCACTATCAAAATTTGGGCTACCACTGAGAAAGGCCACGTAGAGACAGTCTATACCCATGAGGAAGGACATGTATGCATTCATTCATTCATCCTAATTAATCTATTACTTAGTACTACTAATTATAATTACAATAATAATAATAATATGTAATGATATGTTTGTTTCAGGGTGTTCTTGCACTTAATGGGATAACACTCCCTCCTAAGACTTGTGATGCAAAAGAAAAAGAAGAATCTGATGACCAAAACAACATTTTGCTTTGCTCTTGTAATGATAATTCTGTTCGTCTGTATGCATTGCCAAGCTTTGAAGAGAAAGGTAGATTCTTCACAACACAAGAAGTCAGGACAATTCAAAAGGGTCCAGGAGGACAGATTTTTACAGGGGATGGTTCTGGCCGTACTACTGTCTGGAAGATGAATCTTTAAGCCAAGCCAATCCAACCTCCTCATCATCAGAATTTAGAATACAATATTATTACATTGTTTGTTTTGTTATTGACTATTGCTTGTATTTGAACTGTGTATACTAATTAATGAACAATAATTGTAAGTTTTGGGTTGGGCTATGCTTATGCACATGATTGGTGGTTTGAGTAGGTGCCAACATAGTTGAGATCTGCTCAAGGCTGCGATGATGCTTGCAACCCTCCCACCCCATTTTTCCATATATATTACATTGGTACTTTATTCTGTATTTACTGTGAGTTAATTATATGTAGTAATAATTCAAATTCAAATTCATTCACTTGACTTGAGCATTTTTTTTTTTCATCACTTGCTCTTATTCTCTAATAATAAGCTAGTCCAGTCCAACCTTGCTTTGCATATAACTACACTAGAATAGAACTGCCATATAGGTATTCGTATTCAATCTCACTACAAAGAAGAATTTGTAATGAGCCTCAAAAACAAAATATTCTATCTGTTTATTCATAATGGATACATTTGTGATTAAATGTGTTCGCATTCACATATAGTCTTTTTCACTTATTCATAATTTTATGTGCATAATTAACAACTTAAAATGTATAAATTTGAGCCTTAATCACAATCATTAACTAGCTTATTGTTAGTCTATAGCAATTCAAGCGAAAAATAATTTGTCAACATGATATTTTCCATGTCAAAAACTTTAAAATTACATAAGTATTCAAATAAAATGTTACTAACAAGCCAATAAGAACTATACAAAATTACCTTGAATAAATTTATTTTTATTTAATGTGTGGGTACCAAACTTGAACCCTCTTATCACAAACCATAACACATAGATGCTTTCGAAAAATATACAAGTCTCAACTCTATTAGTCTCACAGATCTTTGAAAATATTTATTCATGGCTAATGTATTAACTCATGGAGTTAGAAATTTAATAGTGAGCACTTGAATGGATAGATTAATTTAGGACAAGTATTTTAGACAAATCTTATTAAGGAGTATTTATGTAATTATTTTCTCTATGTGAAAAAAAAAATATAAGAGCAACATTTCTATCCATTTGTCTAATATATTGCCTCTAGTTCAAAAAAAAAAAAAAAGTTTGTAATATTTAATTTTCATTTGTTATGGCTCCTAGAATAAATGTAAAAGATTATCTATTTTTCTTTCTAAAATCCTGAAAAGTCGATTTGTGGTACTGTTCATGGTAGTTTGTCCAAATAATTCATAACCTATTTTTCGTTTCAATATTTATTTTAATGCTTGTCCTAAATTGCTCTATCCATTCGAGTGCTCACTTTTAAATTTCTAACTCCTTGAGTTATATACCTTAGATTTTTTAATAATTAACCACATAAATTGATTTTTTGGTGGCAAAACTACTAAAACTCCCTTTCTGTGAGCTATTTACCCATTCCGTCCAAATGACTAAGTTAAGTGCCACAATGGACATGCCACAGTGTACACAAGTGTATATGGAGTAAATTTTTAGTGGTACACGTAATATTAATTATTCAAAAATAATTTAAAATATTTAAAAATTTTAAAAATAAAAAAAATCATTAATTTTAAAAAATAATTATAAATATATATATTTTCTTTTTTTTTTTCTCTTTTTTCTTTGGTTTTTCTTCTTCTCTAACCCGCAAACCACAACCCACTAGAACTAGGGATGCATATTTTCTCCATGGGGATTCTCCGTCTAAATGGAGAACGAGGCGGGGACGGGGATGGCACTCTCGTCCCGACGGGGACCCATTCAATTTATTAATTATTTTTTATTAATATTTTATATTTTATCTATACATTTGTATTGTTTTAGTGTATTAATATCATTTTTACAATTTTTGATGTTGTATTTTTGTATAATAATTACTATATTGAATAGTAAATAATATATAATATTTGATTTTTTATGTAATTTAATGATTTTATACATTTAAATTTTTAAAATAAACTTTACTTTTATAATAGGGGATTCCCCGCCCCGTCCCCGTCCCATTAGGGGATTCCCCGCCTCGTCCCCGATGGGGAATAAGTGGGAATGGGGCGGGAATGGTGATTAAAATCCTTAATGGGGATGGGGACAGGGAGAGCACTCCCCACTAATTCCCTGCCCCGTGTGCATCCCTACCTAGAACCCTCTAGAACCTCTTCTTCTTCCTCTTGAACCCCAAAATAAGAACTCCAAAACAGTGACCAGAGAGATATCATCGGAGTAAGGCTAAACGAAACACGAAGAGGGAGACGATGACGAGAGCGAGAATTTTTTTAAAAGGTAAAACCAAAGAAAAAAGAAAAAAAGAAATGACGTTGTTGGCTGTGACGCTCGTTGGAGAACCACCGTGCACGGTGGCCGGCGTTGATCAAAGTGAGTGCATTGGGATGATGAGAATAAAGCGATCTAGAAGCCCATGACAAGAAGAATTCATTTCTGCCACCTATTTGGCTCAACAGGACTCGAAGTGGCTCAATCGAAGCCATGGAACTTCGAGTCCGGTGAGCTCCACCACAACAACGAAAGGTGCAGAGGGCCTCGAGGTTAGGGTTTCTGGGAATGTTGAGGCTAACCAAATTTTGCTCTTGGGCTCTCGACGATGGGGACGACCCGCGTGGCTTCTGCAAGAAAGGCAAGAGAAGAGAGAGATAAGGGCGAGAGAGAGAGAGAGAGAGAGAGAGAGAGAGAGAGAGAGAGAGAGAGAGAGAGAGAGAGAGAGAGAGAAAGTTTGGTTAGGGGAAAGATACAGATTAGGGGTTCGCTAAAACAACGAGGCTAATTTGGGGTTTTGCTCAGCCATGGATGGTTGGAGCACAACCTTTCAGCCATGGTCGTGGTTGTCGCACTAAGAAAATGTTGAGAGAAAGAGAGAGGGGTGTCTAGTAGGAGGTAGGAGACAATGTTAGACTTTCTATTTGGGCTTACATTAACTTTTATTGGTTTTATTAAAACTTGGGTTGATTGGATAGTTCTTTGTTGTGTTAGCCCATATTGTTGGTGATCACTTGTTAATGGGCTTAGCATCAGTGTGTAAAGTCTAGGTGAAGCAAAAGTGTGGGTTTTTCTAGTTAACTGAAGCCTTTGATGAGCAGGTCCAGTCCAACTAGGGTTATGTAGCTAAGTCCCCTCCCTAACTCTATAAATACATATTGTCTCATTACAATTGTATACCTTTAGATAATCAGATAAATAAACTGCTTCTGATTTAGAGATCTAGGGAGGAAAACTTAGTTGATAGTATTGCACTATCAAATTGAAGTAATTGCTACGGATCGAATTGAAGTAATTACTATGGATCAATCAAGTACGCATACTTAATTATTATATATTATTATTGTGTTTTATGTTATATACAAATTGATCTTGGGGTTTATATTAATTTTTCTAACATGTGGTATCAGATTGCCTATTGTATATGATTTAGAACCTATAATTTGTATAACAATTAATATGTATATGTTAATTTTCTTCAATTACATATTAATTTCGCTATATTTTTATGTTGAATTTTTTGTTTTTCAATCTTAAAAGTTTATGGGTTTTATTCCTCATTAAATTCTCTTTCTTTTGATATATTATTTGCATAAAATTGTTGAGTAAATTAGGAGAATTTCAAGATTAAACTTTTAGGGTTGGTGTGTTTTAATGATGAAATTATATTTGGGTTTTTTGATTATAATTATAATTGATTGAAATTGATTATAAATGAATGATTCTTATTGTTTTATAATGTGGATACATATTTCAATTTCGGATTAAGTCAAAAATCAAGAAATTTTATGAATTTTTTTTTTTTGGGTTTGAAATTTTCGGATTACTCATTAGATCTACTTCTTTTTAGTCGTTTTTACACCGATTTAGACCGAGTAGTAGATTAGAAATCGAATTCCGGACAAAACCCCTAATTTTCCCGTCGTTTTCATCATTTTTTGGCTATTTCTTTGTCTCGACCCGACTGGAGAGAACCGGGTCGCGTGACCCACTTTCAGACTTGGTTCAAGGTTGAAGACAACCAACTGCCAGCGAAGCCCACTCTCGACAGCGGTGCGTGGGGGCGCGTACGCTGCCATCCGACGTCATTTTTTGACGATTCTTTTTTCCAGCGTTATTAGAATTTTATAATTTTTCTATGATTTTTAAATAATTGTTTGACTCTGTTTAATAATTATTATTATTTTAAGAATAATTGTGCAGTTAAAAAATTATTAAAAATAATTTTTGATGATTTTTGAAATCTGTCGATCGTAGAAATTTTTTTGGGTTTCTTCTCGTTCCATATGACATAGTCACTCTCTTATTTGATTTATCTTGACTATGTAATTGTTGGAATTTATTTTACCAGAATCTTAGATCTACTCACAAGTATGTTGTTTAACACCCTAAATATGAACTTTCTAAAACGATAAATAAACACATATAAAGTTAAGAAAACCTTACGTTGATGCAGCGGAATAATGTCTCCTTCCAGTCAGATCTCTAACCCTTGTATCCTTTCTGTCGCAGAGTATTATCAAGATCTTAGCCCGAATGTCCTTCTCTTTGTGTGTGATCCTTCACAGTCTTCCAATCTATGATTGAGGTACCACTTGCTGTGTGTGGGCACTACTCTATCACTAAGATTCAAAATTGAGAAGAGGAAAAGAGAGAGGGATACGGTCGGCTATAGAGAGAGAAGTGGAAGGCTCAGTTTTTCTGAAAAAGGCAATCTTTTATTTTCTGAGGAAAAGGTTCTGAAAAACTTATATTTGACTGAGCCATCACTTTCTATTTATAGGCAACTACTAGATTTAGGTTAGTAATTATTTGGCATTAAAATAATGAAAATATTAATTGGAAAAACATCACCCAAATGGCCGGCCATAGGTGTTAATGGGCCTTACTTGGATTTTACAGTTTTCACAATTTTTATTTCTATTTTCTCAAAAACGCCAATTTTTCAATTCTAACCTTTTAAATGCCAAAACTAATTATTTAATAACTAAAATAGATTATTAAATAATATTATCATTTAATTTAATTACTAATTAGACATATAGAGTCTCTTAATTAATAAATAAACCTAGAATCTCTTTTCTTTACAATTTCACCCATGTTTAGTGAAAATTCACAAATTAGACATAGTCTAACTTTAGAATTATAATTGATTAATCACAAATCAATTATTGAGTCTTACAAGCAGTATAGTCTCAACTAGAATGGGGACTATGGATCTATATGCTGAGCTTCCAATAAGTGAACCGAATTTACTAAGTAAATCCTTACTTATTAATTTCTCGTTGAATCCACTCGTAGAACTTAGAATTGCACTCTCAGACTTATATAGAGCATATTATATGTTCCACGATATAGATATGCTATCTCAATTAACCATTGTTATAATCTTATTGTGATCAAAGATCCTCTATATAGATGATTTACATCGAGATGGGATAATTTTACCGTTTTCACCCCTCAACGTATTTGGCCCTTTAAAACACTTAGCTACCTATAAATGATGTTTAGTGATCTAAGAATTAGTCACTTAAACAATACCTCATCCATTTACTTCTATTTAGCTAAGCTCGAAGGGAATCATCACTTGACTTCTATACACCAGTAGAAACTATAGATTCCATATTTATGTTCAGCACTCCCACTCAATCATACTATCATGTTCCCAAAATATACGTATCACCCTGACCCAAAAGTAGGCTTAACTAATAAATCAAAGAACATGAATAGCACTCTTGAGTTGAGCCTAAGCATATCAGGATTTAGATTCTTTTAATCTTTAGATCAACTACTGATATTGACTTGGAAAGATACAATGGTAATTTTATAATATCTTAACTAAGTTCAACATCGGTCCAGTCTAATGTATACTCCATACATTCGAAACTAGTATACTTTTGTTGGAAATTATTTTACCAGGATCTTAAATCTACTCACAAGTATGTTGTTTAAACACCCTAAATATGAACTTTCTAAAACGATAAATTAAACACATATAAAGTTAAGAAAACCTTACATTGATGCAGCGGAATTAATGTCTCCTTCCACTCAGATCTCTAACCCTTGATTCCTTTTACGTAGCGAGTATAATCAAGATCTGAGCCCGAATGTCCTTCTTCTTCAAGTTTGATCCTTCACAGTCTTCCAATCTATGATTGAGTTACTGCTTGCTGTGTGTGGGCACTTACTCTTTCACTAGGGTCACGAAAAAGATGAAGGGAAAAGAGAGAGGGATTTCGGCCAGGTATAGAAAGTGGGGAAGGCTCAATTTTCTGAAGAGAGAAATTTCTGTCAGAAAGATGATCTTAAAACTTGTGAAAGCATGTATTGTGACTGAGCCATCACTTTCTATTTATAGGCAACTACTAGGTCTAGGTTAGGATTTATTTGGCATTAAAATAATAAAAATATTAATTTGAAAAAGCACATTAAGTGGCCGGCCATGGTGTAGTAATGGGCCTCACTTAATTTTGCAATTTTATCTCTATTTTCTCAAAAACGCCAATTTTCCAATTCTAACCTTTTAAATGCCAAAACTAATTATTTAATAACTAAAATACATTATTAAATAATATTGTCATTTAATTTAATTATTAATTAGACATATAAAGTCCATTAATAAATAAATAAACCTAGAAACTCTTTTCTTTACAATTTCACCCCTGCTTAGTGAAAATTCAAAAAATTAGACATAGTCTAACTTTAGAATTATAATTGATCAATCACGAATCAATTAATGAGTCTTACAAGCAGAATGTTCTCAACTAGAATGGGGACCATGGATCTATATGCTGAGCTTCCAAATAGTGAACCAAATTTACCAAGTAAATTCTTACTTATTAATTCTTCGTTGAATCCACTCTTAGAACTTAGAATTGCACTCTCAGACTTATATAGAGCATATTGTATGTTCCACGATATCAATATACTATCTCATTTAACCATTGTTATAATCTTATTGTGATTTAAAGATCCTCTATATAGATGATCTACATCGAGATGGGATTTCTTTACCGTTCTCACCCCTCAATGTATTTTGCCCCTTAAAACACTTAGCTACCTGTAAATGGTGTTTAGTGATCTAATAATTAGTCAGTTAAACAAGAGCTCATCCATTTACTTCTATTTGCTAAGTTCGAAGGGAATCATCACTTGACTTCTATACACCAGTAGAAGCTATAGATTCCATATTTATGTTCAGCACTCCCACTCAATCATACTATCATGTTTCCAAAATATACTTATCACCCTGACCCAAAAGTAGGCTTAACTAATAAATCAAAGAACATAAATAGCACTCCTGAGTTGAGCCTAAGCATATCAGGATTTAGATTCTTTTAATCTTAAGATCAACTACTGATATTGACTTGGAAAGATATGTATAACGGTAAGTTTGTAATATCTTAACTTAGTTGCAATATCGGTCCAGTCCAATGTATACTCCATACATTCGAAACTAGTATACTTTACTAATGTCCTGGAAAGAACATAACACTTACTCCAAGTGTAAGTACACATCATCGCTGATTATCACATTAGTGTAAATCCAATAACATTGATGAAACAGGGACCAAAACTTTTGATTCATATGATCACAATCACATTCCACTGTGTTGACGATACTGTAATTGTGAATAAACATATGATCTGGATTTAACTGATTTTGTGTGTATGAATGTAATAAACATATTAAACCATTAGCATGTAAAATTCATGCATACATCAATCACTTCAAATTTCTTATATTGATAACTAATCAGATTGTAAAGAGTTTTATTTAGGGCATAAAACCCAACAACTTTACCAATGTCCTGGAAAGAACATAACACTTACTCCAAGTGTAAGTACACATCATCGCTGATTATCACATCAGTGTAAATCCAAAACACTGATGAAACAGGGACTTACTCTTTTGAATCATATGATCACAATCACATTCCACTATGTTGACAATACTGTAGTTGTGAATAAACATATGATCTGGACTTAACAGATTTTGTGTATTAACACAATAAACATATTAAACCATAAGCATGTAAAATTCATGTGATAACTCTACAAATTAGAGTTATTTTCACATTTTTTTTTAACTAAAATTTGCTTAGTTCTTAAGTTTTTAATTAATTTAGTAAGCTTTTAATTATTTTTGAATTTATTAGCTTTTTTGTAATTTTATATGTTTTTGTGTGTTTTTATAATTATTTTATTATAATATGTTATGTGGTATTTAATATTAATTTTATTTTAGTTTTCTCATTAATTTTATGAATTTTTAGGTATATTTGGTGGATAAAGTATGGATTAATTTGAAGAACATGTGAAGAAATTGGGGTCAAAATGCAATTTTAAAGGCAAAATCAAATCAGCCCAAGAAGAAGCCCACTCTCGGTCAGCTCTTTGACCCAATCTGAGTCGTCCGTTTGATGATCAGAGGGTCCGGATGGGCGAGTGTGTCTCACCCCGACAGCTGGAGCGTGAGCTCCTTTTTCTCTTCTCTCCAGCCTGCACGCGTGGGGCCCGCCTGTAGTCCCTCTTTCCCAGCTGGTCCCGCCTTGTCAGCCTTCCCAGCCAACCAGCAAGCGCCACGCGAGCTCTCCGTCAGCTCCTCCTCCATTCAAGCTGCGCCAAGTGGCACCTGCAGAAGGAAAAGAAGAAAAAAATGGCTGATTAAATGTGTTCAGCCGAAAATTACAAATAAAATCCAAAAAAATCCATAATTTTCTCCTGAACTTTACACCTAAATATCCATTTTATCTTCCCAATTTATTTCACCTAAATAAACATTCCTATTTTATTTTACCCTATCTTTTTCACTATTTTTCCATCCAAACAAACATTTATTTTTTCCAATACTCTTACACATACTCTATTTATCCCTTCTCTTCCCAACACTAATTAAATTAATCATTCTATTTATTTTATTTTGATTAATTTAATCCTCAAATTTTGCCTATAAATATGGTGTTGGAAGACCATTTCAAAATATATCTCTTCACCCTCCCTAAACATCTCTTCACCCCCTAAACACCTCTTCAACCCAAAACACTTCTCCATTCCACACTCTTCATTTTTACCATTTTCTTTCTACCATTTTTACATTTTGAAGAGCATGTCAAGTATGTTTATCTTTTGTAATTTTTATCTAGTTATGAGCTTCTAATCTTTTTTCAAGATTATTAAGATGATGATGAAGCAAAATGTAACTAGATAGTGTTTATGTTTGTATGTTGATTTCCCATTTGTGCTATAAAGTTCATGGATTTTTCTATCAAAAATATGTCTTTTTCATCTTCAATATTATGTATTTTTGATTGTTAAAGCATATTTCCACTTAGTTCTTCATTATGCAAAAATATAATACTCTTTGATTAAATGTCTTTCATTAAATTGTTTACATCTAATTCTTAGAATATAAGTGTTATATTTTGCCTAAACATAGTTTCTTTGATTTTGTGTAGTTTCATGAAATTGTAACACATTTAATGCTTAGAAATTATACCTTTTGTAAGTGAAGAAAAATCCTACATTTTTGAAAATAACTTGTACTTAAAAGAAAAATATATTTTGGAAAATATAGTGTAATTTATTTCAACTATATATATATATGAACTTGGAAATCAATATACTTATAAATACTATTGAACTTGCATTTTGTGGATTCTAATATCTTAATAATCTTATTTTACACGTCTTATTGGAAAATTATTTTCATACTCACTCATCTTTAATCTTAAATATTTTAGTTACTTGTCTTTTATTTTATTTTGCAAAACCGAAACCCTATCAAATATTTGGAGCTAGGTTAGAATATTCTTGTTTTGTTTGAAATAGTTTCTTTTGATGTTAGTCAACTCACATGGGTTCGACCTTGCACTTACATGAACATTATATTCCGAAACGATTCGTGCACTTGCGAGTATAAATATTAAAACACTCACTTTTGAGGACAACATCATGCAAACATAAATCACTTTAAATTTCTTACATTGATAACTAATCAGATTGTAAAGGGTTTTATTTAGGGCACAAAACCCAACAAACTCCCACTTGCACTAACATAAAATAAACTGTGCAAATTAATCAATCTGTTGTCTTGATCTTCAGACCAAGTGTAGTATATTTGAATCCACCCAAACTTCTGGAAACTAGTTCATAAATACATTTATGAAACATCCTTTACTATATGCATTACTCATCAAGGGATACTGAAATCCTTACTGTTTAAAGTACATCTGAATAAACAGAAGACATATCTCTCATATTTTAAAATATGGAATTGAGATAATACAGCGTAGAATTTTCTTCAGTAAAATAACTTTATGGTAATTTCGAATTTACAAAGTTATAAATCTTCTCTGGTAGAGCTTGAATTATTATAGAATAACTCCTCCACCCCTAGAGTAACACCACCTCAAAATTTGAATGAGTTGGGGTAGATATAAGGATAACTGATATACAGTCCTTAATATCTAACATATAGATCACTTTCATAAATCTTTCTTGAATATCTTCTAACGTTCCTTATTTGATTACATCTCAGATAGCTCCCACTCAATAGCAGATGTCTGGTTAAATAATACTTTTAACCTCTTATTGTTTGGAGAGTTATCTAGTTGTGACTTATTGTATTAGTCTGAAACTATAAGTTTCTTTTAAGACTAAATCATCAACATAGCAGACTAGTATTTGAAGTGAAAAATACTTGCCAGAGATTAAGTAATCAAAATTAAGATACCATAAAATGTTATGAGGATTAAGAATTCTTGGCTCAAGTCATTCGAATAGACTGAACTAGAATTCTTTTATCTTATTCTCATAATTCTGATAAGTTAAATCTATCCACATGAATGGTTAGATTTGCTTTTCAGTAGTGCTCTTAAGTTCCTATCACAAGTGTCAACCAAATGAAGATGGGTAAAGAATTTTAAAATTCTCCCACTCAATTAAGGTAGTGTGATACATTATCAAAGAACTTTTATTGGTATCTTTATTTACTACAACAGTAAAACTAAATTGGAACATACAATCAAGATCAAGGATTTATACTGATAATAGCTAATTCATTATATTACTTCCATGTTTAAAGAAAATATGTGTTACATAGGGTATTGTAGATAAATTCCACCCCTAAGTATATAGAGATTATGATCCACCCCTAAAAGTTATAAAGATCATGATTCTCTAAGTGTTATAGAGATTATGTGGAGTTGAATACAATCCAGAGTTCATTAGATATAAAAGATCGTTGAACTGCATAGTTTTCTTAACATTTCTCCACCCCTATCAAATCAAAAGATCCTTTTATTAAACAAATTCTCAATAATTGTATTAGAATTAACAATTATTTATAAACATAGAAATAATTTCTAGTGTTTATATAATATAACTCTATGAAGAGTTGTAAATATTATAGAATTTGTATCAATAATAAAAACACTTACACATACAAACATATAAATATAATGTGCTAATTGAGGTTTAAGATAAAGTAAATGAAGTTCAATCTCATAAATTGCAATTTATTTGTGATAGAAAATAAAATATTATTAATAATAAAAAAAAGTATTGCAACCTTATGAGAAAACAGGGATAAAAATCCCAAACTAAAATTCGAAATCCAAATTATTTTTAAACTAAAACAATTAATTCAAAGATAGATGAATAAATGAGCTTCATCTTCATCTTGGACGATCTTCACCCTTTTGTCCAGCTTTCCGATCCAACTCACTAAGATAGCATCTGAGTTCAAGTAGCTTGGCCTATAAGAAGAAGAACAAATAAACAAAGTTAGTCCAGAATTAATAATCCAATTGGATAATAATTCACTAAAACTCTTAAAGTTTATAGAAAGAAATACCTTGTTTCTTTGCAAGAAGTTTAGGACATTGGGGTTTCCAATGACCTTTCTCATTGCAGTAGAAACACTTTCCTTTTAGAGCATCACCAAAAGCAGCAGCCTTTTTGTTTTTCATGGATTTGGCTCGCTTCTTGATGTTTTTCCATTTCTTCTTAGATTTGGGTTTTGAAGTAGAGGCAACATTTACCTCAGGTTTAACCGTCCCATTACCATTGCCAGAATTTTGAGGTTTACCCTCTTTCTTCTTGGGGCCTCCAATCAAATTTTCATATGTCTGAAGGTCATTGACTAACTCATGAAAGTCTATGTCCTTTTTATTCATGACATAATTTGATGTATAGGGCAGAAATGATGGAGTCAGACCATTCAAGATAAGGCTTACTTGAGTAGTGTGATCCATTTCAGCACCATGATCCTGGGCTTCTTGGAAATAACTTGCCATTAGGAGAACATGATCACGCACATACTGATGGGGTTCCATTCGTGCATTGATGTATTTCTTAGTCGCGTCAAAGCGAGACTGAAGGGATGCCCTACCGAATAGTTCAGTTAACTTCGTCATAACTTCAGCAGCCTTTTCGGTTTTAGAAAACTGAGTTTTAAGGGTGTCAACCATGCTGGAAAGCATGAAGTATAGAGCTTTATTGTTAGCATTCTGCCAACGCTCATATTTCTCTTTAACAGCTTTGGTTGCATTGTCACCCGGCACTTCAGGAGACGGCTCAGTTAACACAAACAAGGCACTTTCTCCTATGAGAGCAATATTAATGTTCTCATTCCATTTTGGAAAGTTAGATCCATTTAGCTTATTTTCGGTCAAGAGTGATAACATAGGATTCATCATGGTTATACAGGATACTACAAAATAATAAATAGAAATCAATAATGGTTTAACACAAAATCCGATTCAGAAATTATAAGCATATAGCATGTAAGAATGATAAGAGAAAATACTAAAAAATACAATCCTAAATAATTTCCAAGGTTTTCAACAAACTGATATCAGTGTCCTGTTTAGGCGAGAGTCAAAGCTACCATCCATTGAATAGAGTTGTCAGCTCATCTAAAATGTTAAACATTCTAGCAACCTTTTATTCGATCAAGATTGGAATCCAGCGTTGTCCCGTTTAGGCGAGAGTCAAGGCTATTCTATCTTATGAGCTTCTACCATTGTTTCATATTTTGTAAGTCAAATATGGTCGCCACCATTAGGGTGATCCATACATAAAACACTTACAAAGCTACTTATCTTTCAAGATTAAACGGTACTAACTTGCTTATGAACGTTCCTCCATTAGGGAGGATTACTCACTAAAACAAAAGCTATGTAAAACCAACAATGGAGATCGAATATCTTAATAATAATAATAACGCTCATTCTTAAAATGTATTTTCTTTATTATTTATAATAAAATATATTCATTAAATATCGAATTTAGAATAAAAATTCTAAATTAGAATTTAATTTAATATTTATAAAATTATACTTACATGGTGATTAAAATAAATTGAATTATTTCCATCTTAGTAGTAATTTTTATATATAAATATTAAGAAAATTATTTAAGTTGTATTAATTTAAATTAATTTGCAACTCAAATTTTTCATGAGAATATATTTATTGTATTTTGAAAAGGAAAGTATAAAACTTTATATTTTTGAAATACTTAAATAGTAATTACTAAAAAAAAATACTTCAAGCAAAAATATCAACTATCTAGATTTTTCTTTTTTGACTAATTAATTCAATTTCTAATAATATATTTAATTCATTTATTTTATATTAATCATTAAATGAAAAAATCATTGATTTAAGTTGGTCCAACAATTAATTAAAATAAATAATTAATTTACAACTTAATCTATTTTTCAAGATAAATTCAAAATCATCTTGCATAATTAAATGCAATTTCGAAATTGATTAATAAAATAAAGAAAAAATATATATATTTTGAAAATTATTTAAATTTAAGTTGAAAAAATAAATTTCAACTGAAAATAATTTTCTATTTAATTAAGTGTCATGAAAAAATAAAATATTTAAGTATCATGATGAAAATAAACTTAGATATTTAATTTTTCAATTTAATTAAATGTATTAAATTCAAGAAATAAATAATTAAGTGTAGAGAAGGCTTAATTATTAATCTCTAGTTTAATACTAGGAAAAATTAAATTGTACCAAAATTAATTATTTAAATAATTAATTTCACAATGTATAATATTTTCCTATTTAATATTGAAAATAATAAGTAGTCTAGAAATAACTATCTAGAAAATATCTTATTTCACTAAGTATCTTTTCAACAAAAATTTGAAAATATCTAATTTAAGTTGTTATAGAAAAATCTAGAACTTAAATATTTTCAAATTTAAATTTAATTAAATATCAAAAACTAAGTTGTAACCACTTAATTTGAAAAATATTCCATTTTAAGTTTGAAACTAACTTAAAAAATATCTTAAGAATCTTCAATAACTAATGCCTAGAATTCCTCAACTTAATTTTTTTTTAAAAAAAAATCAAATTTAAGTTAGATAAGAAAAATCAGTTAAAATAACTAATTTATAGCTTAAATAAGAATATTTAATTAAATAAGCTTCAGAAAAAATCTAGTTAGTTAAAATTCTTTATTTAATTAAATACAAGAAAAATACAAATAGTTTGTCTAGAAATAATATCTAAAACTAAGAGTGTTTTTCTTAAAAATTAACTTTAAAATATTAAAATGAAAATAAATTTCATATATTTTAAAAGTTAATTATGTTGCTAATCAATTTTATTAGGTTAAACTAATTTAATTAACCTAGCACAGTTATTCAAATCAGGCAAATGGGCCTTCACAATTGGGGTAGTTCATGTGAGGGGGAGCTGAGTTGAGTATGTCATACCCACTTCTATTGGCCCCCAACTTTCACACAAGGCCCAAAAGAGAGGAATTTAACCTTAAAATAAATAACTGTTATTAATTGAATAGGTCCAAAAACTAAATGGACCTAAATAAAATCTATCATGGTGTGACATTTTATTTAGCAACAACATATATGCATCTATATAATAAAATAAACATATAGGCTCACACAGGCACACATTTGGATGGATCCTATCATGTTGCTAGGTCATACACAGATGAAAGAAGATTGTAAAATTTACCTGTTACAAATTATTTACTTGACCTATTGACAATTGAACCATGGGTTAAAATCAGATCATTGAATCTATCAACAAGTTAACCATGACAATTTAGATCAAGCAATAATAGGTTTTATAAAACTTACACATAAGCTAAAACACATACTCTTGCAACAAGATGAACTGTATAGATGGATGTAGGATTTATTTAATTTTAAATAATTAAAATTTCAAAAAATTAATTAAATAATAAAAAAATATATTTTTTTGAATTTAAAAAAATAATAACATAATATTTAAAATTAAACCTACAATTTTGAAAAATTAGGTTTCAACTAACCTAAATATCATTTCAAAAATTTGCTAACTACTTTTAAAAATTTATTGTTATTTTATAAATTAAATATTCAATAAAATTAAAAAAGATAAATAAATATCTTTTTTAGATTTTATAATTTAATTTAAATAAATAAAATAATAAAATTTAAAAGTTATCAAAATATCTTATTTATATTCAAAATATCATGATTATAGTTATCTTATTTTAAATTTAAATAAGGTCAAATTATTTTAAAAAAAAATATGTATATTCAAATTTAAAAAATTTAATATCTCACCTTAAATTTAAAAATAAGATAAAATAATCAAATTTAAAAATAAGATAAAAAATCAAGAAAAAAGATAGATTTTTACTTGTTTTCAAATTCAAATTACACTAATATCTAAGATTAATTTTAAAAAATTCAAATTAATTTATTTCTGATATTAGATTTGAATATTGAAAAATAAAAATCATAATACAAAACTACACAAAAAATTGGAAGTTAATTCCATGAAATAGCATGAAAAAATGAAAAAAAAAAATGCGAGTTGTACGGACAGTATGTTGTGCATACTGCCCGCGCGCAGGGTAAAGTGCACGGCCGAGAAAACTCGGCGCAGAGGGACACCTGCAGCATATTCGCGCGCGGATGAGGGGTTTCAGACACTCCTAGGCATGTTGCTCGGACAAAATCTTGTCCGAACACGCACCTGACCGAGGATCACTCGGTTCCGCGCGCGTGGGTGAGTGCTTCATCCCGATATTTTTCGAAACTTCAAAAAATCATAACTAATTCAAATTAAATCGAAATTGAGTTCTGTAAAAAAGTAAATTGCTTAATTTTTTCCATACTATCCAACAAAAATAATTCCAGAAACAGAATTTCAATTATTTTTCACGAAAATTCACAAACATCAATCAATCATCATATAACACACAACACAACATGAAACCATCCAAATCACAAACAATCGTTTTAAAGTCCAAATTTCTTGCAAGCAAATCAATTACCATGACTTTGAGGCCAGTTGTTGGAATTTATTTTACCAGGATCTTTGATCTACTCACAAGTATGTTGTTTAACACCCTAAATATGAACTTTCTAAAACGATAAATAAATACATATAAAGTTAAGAAAACCTTACATTGACGCAGCGGAATAATGTCTCCTTCCACTCAGATCTCTAACCCTTGTATCCTTTGTCCCAGAGTATTATCAAGATCTGAGCCCGAATGTCCTTCTCTTTGTGTGTGATCCTTCACAGTCTTCCAATCTATGATTGAAGTACCACTTGTTGTGTGTGGGCACTACTCTATCACTAAGGTTCGAAATTGAGAAGAGGAAAAGAGAGAGGGATAGGGTCGGCTATAGAGAGAGAATTGGAAGGCTTAGTTTTTCTGAAAAATGCAATCTTTTATTTTCTTAGGAAAAGGTTCTGAAAAACTTATATTTGACTGAGCCATCACTTTCTATTTATAGGCAACTACTAGGTTTAGGTTAGTAATTATTTGGCATTAAAATAATGAAAATATTAATTGGAAAAACATCACCCAAGTGGCCGGCCATAGGTGTTAATGGGCCTTACTTGGATTTTGCAGTTTTCACAATTTTTATTTCTATTTTCTCAAAAACGCAAAATTTTTCAATTCTAACATTTTAAATGCCAAAACTAATTATTTAATAACTAAAATAGATTATTAAATAATATTGTCATTTAATTTAATTATTAATTAGACATATAGAGTCTCTTAATTAATAAATAAACCTAGAATATCTTTTCTTTACAATTTCACCCCTGTTTAGTGAAAATTCACAAATTAGACATAGTCTAACTTTAGAATTATAATTGATTAATCACAAATCAATTATTGAGTCTTACAAGCAGTATAGTCTCAACTAGAATGGGGACCATGGATCTATATGCTGAGCTTCCAATAAGTGAACTGAATTTACTAAGTAAATCCCTACTTATTAATTCCTCGTTGAATCCACTCTTAGAACTAATTGCACTCTCAGACTTATATAGAGCATATTATATGTTCCACGATATAGATATGCTATCTCATTTAACCATTGTTATAATCTTATTGTGATCAAAGATCCTCTATATAGATGATTTACATCAAGATGGGATAATTTTACCGTTTTCACCCCTCAACGTATTTGACCCTTTAAAACACTTAGCTACCTGTAAATGATGTTTAGTGATCTAAGAATTAGTCACTTAAACAAGAGCTCATCCATTTACTTCTATTTAGCTAAGCTCGAAGGGAATCATCACTTGACTTCTATACACCAGTAGAAGCTATAGATTCCATATTTATGGTCAGCACTCCCACTCAATCATACTATCATGTTCCCAAAATATACGTATCACCCTGACCCAAAAGTAGGATTAACTAATAAATCAAAGAACATGAATAGCACTCTTGAGTTGAGCCTAAGCATATCAGGATTTAGATTCTTTTAATCTTAAGATCAACTACTGATATTGACTTGGAAAGATACAACGGTAAGTTTATAATATCTTAACTAAGTTCAACATCGGTCCAGTCCAATGTATACTCCATACATTCAAAACTAGTATAATTACCAATGTCCTAGAAAGAACATAACACTTACTCCAAGTGTAAGTACACATCATCGCTGATTATCACATCAGTGTAAATCCAAAAACACTGATGAAACAGGGACTTAGTCTTTTGAATCATATGATCACAATCATATTCCACTGTGTTGACAATACTGTAGTTGTGAATAAACATATGATCTGGACTTAACATGTAATGACTGCTCTAATAATTTGGATTAGTAAAGGCAATTAGCACTAATTTTTATTATTTTATTATTATTTGTGAATTTATTTAATTGTGGACCCCAATATTTAGAAATAAATATTAGAGTTATAATTTCTCAATTCCGGAGATTTTATTAAACTCTAGGGGTATTATTTAGCTTATATGTAAAATATGTTATTTTTGTGATTTCTGCTCGGCGACAACGGAAAAAGCGATGGATGGCTAGATTGATCACATGGGTAAGTTTAGAACCTTATTTCTTAGTGGAAAATATTTTAGAGAAAATAAATTATCGGGGTTAAGCGGGGTTATGGAAATTGACCATTTTACCCCTAGCTTTTTAAAAACCTTAGTATTGGACTAAAGGGCATTTTAGTCAATTTGTGGGGAGGGTTAGGTGGCTGGATTAGAAGGTGGCAGCTGGCCACTTATTCATTTTCAGCCAAAGTAATTAAGCTTCTCATTTTAGAAAAAATTAAGAAAGGAAAAAAATAGGAAAAAGAGATATTTTCCCTTGAAGCTCCCTCTCTTTCTCTTTCGGCTGAGACAAACCAGAGGAAAAGCCAACTTTTCCTTCTCATATTTCTGGATTTAAGCTAAGGATTGAGTATTCTTTGTTGGTATTATATTTATCAAGGATCTTAGATCTATTTGCAAGTATGTTGATTTAACAACCTAATATTGAACTTCTAAAACGATGAACTAAACACATAAAAGTTAAGAATAACTTACATTGATTGCAGCGGAATTAATGTCTCCTTCCACTCAGATCTCTAACCCTTGATTCCTGTCTGTAGCAGAGTATAATCAAGATCTGAGCCCGAAAGTTCTTCAGTTGGATGTGATCCTTCACAGTCTTCCAAACTATGATGAGATACTGAATGATGTGAGTGGGCACTTCTCTCTCACTAGGGATTTCGAAATCTCTCTCTTGTTTTTCTCTCTTGATTTCGTGTGACACACTTTGCAAAGCAAAGTTTTCTCAAGCAAACACATGCATACAAAGAGAGGGCAGGGGCTGCTATAAATAGGAAAAGGGAAGATCACAACTTTCCAAATAAACAGTTTCCTCTTTTACTGTGTAATTGAATAACTGCCTTATTTAGTGTGATTCACCACTTTCCTATTTAGGCTAGGCTTTGATTAGCAATTAAATGACAAATTAAATTGAAAAATAATAATTGGGAAAAAGCAATGGTGTGGCCGGCCATGGTGTGAATGGGCCTCACATGGATTTTGTAGTTTCCTCAATTTTATTTCTATTTCTGCAAAAATGCCATTTTTCCAATTCTAATCATTTAAATGCCAATACCAATTATTTAATAACTAAAATAGATTATTAAATAATATTTCCATTTAAAATTAATTATTAATTTAGACATGCATAGTCTCATAATTAATAATTAAACCTAGAAACCCTCTTATTTACAATTTCATCCCTAAACTGTGAGAATTCACAAATTAGACATAGTCTAACTTTTAGAATTATAATTGATTAATCATAAATCAATTATAGAGTCCTACAAACAGTATAATCTCAACTAGAATGGGGACCATGGATCTATATTCTGAGCTTCCAATAAGTTGAACCGATTTACCAAGTAAATCCCTAACTTATTAATTCCTCGTTGAATCCACTCTTAGAACTTGGAATTGCACTCTCAGACTTATATAGAGCATATCATATGTTTCACGATATCAATATGCTATCTCATTTAACCATTGTTATAATCTTAATGTGATTTAGAGATCCTCTATATAGATGATTTACATCGAGACGGGACCAATTTACCGTTTACACCCCTCAAGGTATTTTGCCCATTTGAACACTTAGTTACCTGTAAATGATGTTTTAGTGATCTAATATATAGTCACTGAAACAAGAGCTCATCCATTTACTTCTATTTAACTAAGCTCAAAAGGAATCATCACTTTACTTCTATACACCAGTAGAAGCTATAGATTTCCATATTTATGTTTAGCACTCCCTATTCAGTTATGCTATCATGTTCCCAAAATATATGTATTATCCTGACTCAAAGCAGGATTTAACTAATAAATCAAAGAACAAGAATAGCACTCCTGAGATTGAGCCTAAGCATATCAGGATTTAGATTCTCTTAATCTAAGATCAACTTCTGACATTGACTTGGAAAGATACAACGGTAAGTTTACAATATCTTTAACCAAGTTCAATATCGGTCCAGTCCAATGCATACTCCATGCATTCGAAACCAGTATACTTTGCCAATGTTCTGGAAAGAACATAACACTTACTCCAAGTGTAAGTATACTTCATCGCTGATTATCACATCAGTGTAAATCCAAAACACTGATGAACAGGGACCAAATCTTTTGAATCATATAGTCACAATCACATTCCACTGTATTGACGATACTGTAATTGTGAATAACTATATGTTCTGGATTTAACTGATTTTGTGCATATATCAAGTATATGTATTAAACCATAAACATGTAACATACATGTAATCATAATTCACTTCTAAATTGATAACTAATCAGATTGTAATGAGTTTTATTTAGGGCATAAAACCCAACATTCTTGAAGAGGAGGTAAACCCTAGAACTCTTGAATATGTGTTTTTAAGCTTTTTACTTAGTTTGAGTTTGTGATTTTGTGATTTAGTGGCTGTTAGGATTGTGTTGAGTTATGGTTCGAATTCTAGGTTTAGTTTGAGTGTGTATTAGCCTCTTGTAGCTGGTTTTGATGATTTGATTGGGTTTTGCATAAGTTTGAGCTTTGAGTTCAAAGCTTTAAGCTTTAATGGCAAGTTGACATTTATTGTTTTGTTCTGTGAATTACTGGCTGGATTATATTGTTTGTACATTGAATAGGAGCTCTGGAAGGTTTCATGGCAATTGGTGAAGAATTGAGCAACAAATGAAAAGTTTGGGGAATACTGGTGCAAACCGGCTAGCCGGTTTGCAGTGCCACAAAAACCGGCTAGCCGGATTTGGCAGGGTTCCCCGGGCCTTTCATTTTCTCAATTTTTGCCATTTCGATGCCTCGGTTGGATGTTTCCCCATTCCCAGAGTTAGAATAACCCATTAAGGATATAGCAGAACCTAGGGTTTTAATTTTGGGTTTCTCGGGATTAGGGTTTTAATCATGTAGCTTACCCGGTTTCAAATGTGATTAGGGCATCCATCTAGCACGAGATTTCCGTTCAGGTCGGCCAGCACACTTGAATTCGGAAAACAAGTAAGAACTGTGTATAATGTGTGATGTGATTATCTGGGTGTATGTATATGTATGATATATATGCATGCTGTTTGTATCATTGTATGTGTTCGGGTGATATCATAGCGACACAATCATTGTGTCGGTTCAGCAGTACAGGCATCGTACTGGTTAAGAGTGATATTCTCCCTTGAAAGTATGAATTGGTACTATCATAGCGACACAACCATCGTGTCGGTTCAGCAGTACAGACATCGTACTGGTTAAGAGTGATATCATGGCCAATTATACTTTTGGGTGTTGTTGACGCTATCATAGCGGCACGAACATAGTGCCGGTCCTACAGCTCGATTATAAAGCTGGTAGGAGTGATATCATGGTCAATAGCACAGGTAGTTTGAACGTTCATACTCATCTGATAAGCTCTGTAAATAGGTGTATGGGCGCCTATTTACAGGTTGGAAATTATATGATATGTTATATGCATTTCTTACTGAGTCTGTCGACTCACAGTTCTACTTCCATGTGTAGGTAAAGGAAAGGTGAAGGCTGAACAGGGGTGAACTTGAGCTCAGATGGGATTGTACATGTCAAGCAGCGCGGCCTGGAGTGTTCGGTCTCGGGACATCTAGGAGTTGTATTTTGAAAGTCGTTGTGTGACCAGTAAATTGTGTATTTTGGAATGTATATTTTAAAAAGTAAATTTTACAAAGTTTGAAAACGGGATCCCGACACTTGTAAATATTTTATTATATTACAAAGTTTAATATTTAATGCAAAAGTTTTAATTTGACACGTTTTTCGAGAAAATTCTTTGATTAGCAAAGACTGCACTTTAATCGAAAAAGCACTGTAGCGTGCCTTAGCATTAGGGCGTTGCAATTTTGGTATCAGAGCCGCCAGGTTTGTCTACCGAAGCTAACTAAGACATGTACAATCTTCATCAGAGAAAGCTCGGTTCACGGTTCAGTAAACCCGTACTTGTTTAGTATTTTAAATGATTATGAATGTGAAAGCGTGTTAGGAAGCATATTAGATTATAATTATTTATGTTAAGTGCATTGCCTTAAAATCTGTAAGTGCGGTAGTAAGTATGTAAATAGGTCGTTGCCTGACCAGACTGACTTACTAACTGACAGGTTAGTCTTATAAAATGGACACCTGGTGCAATATGGAGAGTGAGAGTAAAGTGGCCATGGCTAGTAACGGTTGGAGAGAATGGAGTCCAAGTTGTCCCCGTAACCAAGGTGAAAGCCCTTGGAGGGCTTCCGACGGGAGTGATGGTTATCCGTCACAGGCTCCGTTGGATTTGGAGCAAAGGTTTGCAAAAATGGAAGCTGTGATTCAACGACATGAAGAAGAGATTCAGAGGTTGAAACAACAAAGGTCTCCCGTAGTATCTTTACCACATATGCCAATCATTTTTGATTCGGTATTACCAGCAAAGCATGGAATGGCTGGTAATCAAGTGGAACCATTGCATGGAAAGATTTGGATCCAAGGACCTTCAAACTTTCAGGGAGGTTCAAATATGAAGAATGCTTCTTGGGCTGAAAGCCCTGAGGAAATTATCATGAGACCTCAGGAGATTATGGTAGAGGGTCAGAATATTACCTACCTAAATTCAGATTATGGTGGAAGTGGTAGGAGCTCCATGATTGAGCGAAAGAGGAAATCTACGTCATCAGTGGTGGGTTTAAGACAGAACAAGCAGTTCCGAAGGTTTCAAGGCAAGGGAGGACGCCAAGGTTATTCTTACCCTGAGTGCCCACGTTGCATGAAACACCATCCCGGAGAATGCAACCGAAAGGTATGTTTTCAATGTGGCAAGGTTGGGCATTTTAAGAAAGATTGCCCACAGGTGGAGAAGGAAGCGGTATTTGTTCCTACTCCGGTGTATGCTAATGCTCAAGCTGATGATGCAGCAAGCCCTTCTGTAGTGGCAGGTTAGCTCCCTGTAAACGACTTCTTTTATATCGTGTTGTGTGATTCGGGAGCCGCACGTTCATATGTAGTTATGAGAATAATTCATTTTGGGTAGGCCTTGGGACATTTTAGAAAGAGGGTTTGGAACCCTAGTGCCTAGTGGGGAGTTGGTGGTCTCTAATAGGCGTATTAGGTCTATGCCAATTAGCATCGAAGATAGGGAGTTGAGCGTTGATCGTATAGAACTGGAATTAATTGAGTTTGACATTATACTGGGAATGGATTTTCTGTCCAAGTATTCGGCCAGTATAGATTGTAAACGGAGAATGGTTATTTTTCAGCCAATAGGTGAAGATTCATTTGTTTATGTTGGATCATTTCAGGGGTCTCGGATCCCAGTTATTTCTGTACTGAGGGCTAGAGATATACTACACAGTGGAGGTGTAGGATTTTTAGCAGTGATAATTGACTCCAGCTAGACCTGAAACATTTGGGTCCTAGGTAGTCAGAGGGATGAAAGATTTTCTCAATGTGATTCCTGAGGAGTTGCCAGGATTTCCGCCGCATCGAAAAAATTAATTCTGTAATTGAATTGGCACCTGGAGTCGAACCTGTCTCTAAAGCTCCATATAGATGGCTCCAACAGAACTCAAGGAGCTTAAGTTGCAACTTCAGGGGATGCTTGACATTGGGTTTATCCGACCTAGTGTATCGCCCTGTGGAGCTCCGGTTCTGTTTGTGAAAAATAAGGATGGTTCCCTCAGAATGTGTATTGATTACCGGGAACTAAACAAGTTGACGGTTAAGGACAAGTACCTGTTGCCCAGAATCGATGATCTGTTGGATCAGCTTCAGGGAAAGACAGTGTTTTCAAAGATTGATCTATGATCTGGTTACCATCAACTCAGAATTTGAGAGAATGACATACCGAAGACTGCTTTTAGAACCAGATATGGGCACTATGAGTTTCTGGTAATGTCATTCAGATTGACTAATGCTCCTGCTGCCTTTATGGATCTCATGAATAGGATATTCAAGGATTTCCTTGATAACTACGTTATAGTGTTTATCGATGACATTCTTGTATACTCTCAGTCAGAAGAGGAGCACAAGCATCATCTACGAATGGTATTGCAGCAACTTAGGGATCACAAGTTGTATGCAAAGTTTAAAAAATGTGAATTGTGGTTGTCTGAGGTGTCCTTTCTGGGTCATATTGTTGGGAAGATTGGAATTATGGTTGATCCAAGTAAGATTGAATCAGTGAAGAATTGGCCGAGGCCCAAGTCTGTAACAGAAGTTCGAAGTTTTCTCGGTTTAGCAGGGTATTATCGGCATTTCGTCGAAGGATTTTCTAAACTTTATATGCCCCTAACTGAATTGACCAAGAAAAATCAGAGATTTGTGTGATCAGATAAGTGTGAAACAAGTTTTCAGGAGTTGCACCAACGTTTGATAATAGCTCCGGTGTTAGCTTTGCCATCAGATCAAGAGAAATTTGTGGTGTACTGTGATACGTCCAGACAGGGTCTGGTATGTGTTCGGATGCAAGCTGACAGAGTTATAGTCTATGCCTCTCGTTAACTGAAAGATTATGAGCAGCGTCATCCAACTCATGATTTAGAGCTCACTGCTGTGGTTTTTGCCTTAAAAATATGGCGACATTATCTTTACGGTGAAAAGTGTGAGATTTATACTCATCATAAAAGTCCCAAATACTTTTCCACCCAGAAAGATTTGAATATGAGGCAGAGAAGGTGGTTGGAGTTGGTTAAGGACTACGATTGTGAAATTTTGTATCACCCCGGGAAAGCCAATGTTGTGACCGATGCTTTAAGCAGAAAAGGTCCTGGGCAAGTTTTTACCACGGTTATGATAGCCCCTCAACTAGCCTTTGGAATGGTTAGTGCAAGGATTGAGTTTGTGGTCGGGAAATTACATAATTTAACACTCCAATCTGATATGTTGGAGAGAATCAGAAAGGCGCAGCTGGAAGATCCCGAGCTAGTTAAGGTTCGAGATGAGGTAATGGCTGGTCGGCCTAGAAGCTTTTCAGTCTCGAATAGTGGAATGTTGATATACAGAGCTCGAGTTTGTGTTCCTAGTGTTGAAGAGCTTAAGAAAGAAATACTGGATGAAGCTCATACCACGCCTTATTCATTGCATCCGGGAACCACCAAAATCTATCAGGATTTGAAACCTTACTTCAGGTGGTATGGGATGAAAAGAGATGTGGTGGACTACGTGTCCAAGTGTTTAACCTGGCAGCAGATTAAAGCTGAACATCAGAAGCCGGCAGGGTTACTGTAACCTTTAGTCCTTTCAGAATGGAAGTGGGAGGACATTGCAATGGATTTCGTAACTGGTTTACCTAAAACTTTGGGGATGTATGATTTAGTATGGGTCATCGTGGACAGATTCACAAAGTCAGCTCACTTTCTACCAGTGAAAGTTACATATTCAGTGGATCAGTACGCTGAATTGTATGTGAAGGAGATAATTCGTCTCCATGGAGCCCTAAATCTATTGTGTCAGATAGGGATCCAAAGTTTACATTGAAGTTTTGGGTAAGTCTTCAGAAGGCTATGGGTACCAAGTTAAAGTTTAGCACAGCCTTTCACCCTCAGACTGATGGTCAGTCAGAAAGAACTATTCAGATTTTGGAAGACTTACTGCGAGCCTGTGTCATGGACTTTGAAGGTTCATAGAGTAAGTACTTGCCTTTAATTGAATTCTCCTACAACAATAGCTACCAGTGTACAATAGGGATGGCTCCCTATGAGATGTTATATGGTAGAAAATGTCGTTCCTCTACCCATTGGGACGAGACGGGAGAAAGGAAGTACTTGGGTCCAGAATTAGTGCAGAGGACCAATGAAGCTACTGATAAGATCAAGACTCGGATGCTTGCTTCTCAAAGCAGGCAGAAAAATCATGTTGATCTGAAGCGTAGAGATGTTACATTTCAGGCAGGGGAACATGTTTTCCTGCGGGTTTCACCAATGAAGGGTATTAGACGCTTTGGGAAGAAGGGTAAGTTAAGCCCTAGGTTCATTGGGCCATTTCAGATACTCGAGAAGGTCGGACGGGTAGCATATCGGCTAGTAGCGTTATCAGCTGTTCATGACATATTCCACATATCTATGTTGAGGAAATACGTATAAGACCCGACCATGTCTTGAGTTATGAAGCCCTTGAACTGCAACTAGATTTATTCTATGAGGAGCAACCTGTACAGATTTTGGATAAAAAGGAAAAAGTTCTTCGGAATAAGACTATTGGACTGGTTATAGTACTCTTGAGGAATAGTAAGGTGGAAGAAGCCACCTGAGAATTGGAGTCGGATATAAGGACTCAACATCCAGAGCTATTCAAGTTAGATTTCGGGGACGAAATCCTTTTAACGGGGGGATAATTGTAATGACCGCTCTAATAATTTGGATTAGTAAAGGCAATTAGCATTAATTTTTATTATTTTATTATTATTTGTGAATTTATTTAATTGTGGACCCCAATATTTAGAAATAAATATTAGAGTTATAATTTCTCAATTCCGGAGATTTTATTAAACTCTAGGGGTATTATTTAGCTTATATGTAAAATATGTTATTTTTGTGATTTCTGCTCGGCGACAACGGAAAAAGCGATGGATGGCTAGATTGATCACATGGGTAAGTTTAGAACCTTATTTCTTAGTGGAAAATATTTTAGAGAAAATAAATTATCGGGGTTAAGCGGGGTTATGGAAATTGACCATTTTACCCCTAGCTTTTTAAAAACCTTAGTATTGGACTAAAGGGCATTTTAGTCAATTTGTGGGGAGGGTTAGGTGGCTGGATTAGAAGGTGGCAGCTGGCCACTTATTCATTTTCAGCCAAAGTAATTAAGCTTCTCATTTTAGAAAAAATTAAGAAAGGAAAAAAATAGGAAAAAGAGATATTTTCCCTTGAAGCTCCCTCTCTTTCTCTTTCGGCTGAGACAAACCAGAGGAAAAGCCAACTTTTCCTTCTCATATTTCTGGATTTAAGCTAAGGATTGAGTATTCTTGAAGAGGAGGTAAACCCTAGAACTCTTGAATATGTGTTTTTAAGCTTTTTACTTAGTTTGAGTTTGTGATTTTGTGATTTAGTGGCTGTTAGGATTGTGTTGAGTTATGGTTCGAATTCTAGGTTTAGTTTGAGTGTGTATTAGCCTCTTGTAGCCGGTTTTGATGATTTGATTTGGTTTTGCATAAGTTTGAGCTTTGAGTTCAAAGCTTTAAGCTTTAATGGCAAGTTGACATTTATTGTTTTGTTCTGTGAATTACTGGCTGGATTATATTGTTTGTACATTGAATAGGAGCTCTGGAAGGTTTCATGGCAATTGGTGAAGAATTGAGCAACAAATGAAAAATTTGGGGAATACTGGTGCAAACCGGCTAGCCGGTTTGCAGTGCCACAAAAACCGGCTAGCCGGTTTTGGCAGGGTTCCCCGGGCCTTTCATTTTCTCAATTTTTGCCATTTCGATGCCTCGGTTGGATGTTTCCCCATTCCCAGAGTTAGAATAACCCATTAAGGATATAGCAGAACCTAGGGTTTTAATTTTGGGTTTTTCGGGATTAGGGTTTTAATCATGTAGCTTACCCGGTTTCAAATGTGATTAGGGCATCCATCTAGCAGTACAGGCATCGTACTGGTTAAGAGTGATATCATGGCCAATTATACTTTTGGGTGTTGTTGACGCTATCATAGCGGCACGAACATAGTGCCGGTCCTACAGCTCGATTATAAAGCTGGTAGGAGTGATATCATGGTCAATAGCACAGGTAGTTTGAACGTTCATACTCATCTGATAAGCTCTGTAAATAGGTGTATGGGCGCCTATTTACAGGTTGGAAATTATATGATATGTTATATGCATTTCTTACTGAGTCTGTGGACTCACAGTTCTACTTCCATGTGTAGGTAAAGGAAAGGCGAAGGCTGAACAGGGGTGAAATTGAGCTCAGATGGGATTGTACATGTCAAGCAGCGCGACCTGGAGTGTTCGGTCTCGGGACATCTGGGAGTTGTATTTTGAAAGTCGCTGTGCGACCAGTAAATTGTGTATTTTGGAATGTATATTTTAAAAAGTAAATTTTATAAAGTTTGAAAACGGGATCCCGGCATTTGTAAATATTTTATTATATTACAAAGTTTAATATTTAATGCAAAAGTTTTAATTTGACACGTTTTTCGAGAAAATTCTTTGATTAGCAAAGACTGCACTTTAATCGAAAAAGCACTGTAGCGTGCCTTAGCATTAGGGCGTTACATAACAGATTTTGTGTATTAACACAATAAACATATTAAACCATAAGCATGTAAAATTCATGCAAACATAAATCACTTCAAATTTCTTACATTGATAACTAATCAGATTGTAAAGGGTTTTATTTAGGGCACAAAATCCAACAGTAATCTCCACCAATATTCTTTCTTTCACATTTTTCCATTATTTGTTGTTCTAAAATTTTAAAACTTGATTGTTTGATGTTAAAAATAATGTGTTATGGTGGACACTTTATTTATTTTTTTTTATTATCAATATATCACAAGCAATTTATATATAACTTTTTGGAAATTTGGTTGAAAATTATTAATTTTTTAATGATTATTTTATCACCAAATTTCATATGTATAGAAAATATATATTTTAGTTGGCTATATGTGTAATTACTTGTCCAAAGGTAGTAGTTATACATATTAGTTCACATTCCATGAAGTGAGTTAATATTAAATGTGTATATTTTAATTATTTTCCCAAACGTAATAATTTAAATATATATATTATTTAAGAAATTTATTTGCCCAAAGATAATAAATTCTTAATTGATATGTATTTTTTCTTTATTGTTAACTTCATGAAGGTAGATTATGTGTGTGTTATATTCTCACCCCAAGGGGGAGCTTATAATAACCAGTTGACTCTATAATATTTTCTAATTGCTTGGCTTATATGGCTTGATCAAGTTTTAATTTTTGGATTTTTTGGTCTCCTTTCTGAGAACAACAATAACGTTTTTATCTGAATTCTGAATGCTTCCAACTTTAAGACATGGAAACGAGATGTGAAAATTACTTTAGGCATGATATAGATTTGGACTTATGCCTTCGAGAAGAAAAATCTATTGATCTTACTAATATCAGCATTGTTAACTAGAAAATTCTTCATGCACAATGGAAAATTTTAAATCATCTTAGTCTCATTACTATGAAAGTTCAATTCCATAACATTCATTTAATGGTTTGCCAAACACCTCAAATGCCAAAGAGTTTTTCAATGCTGTAGAAAAACTATATGACACTGGTGAAAACGCTGAAGCTGGACATCTTATGGATGAAATGACAACCATTAAGTATGATGAATTAAAAGGAGTGCGAGATTTTATTCTGAAATTATTAATGTTCAGTCCAAGTTGAAAGATCATAATGTTCCTCTTCCCGACTTTTACACCATTCTTCAAGTTCTTCATGAACTTCCTACTTCTTTTAGCTTTACCAAGACAACCTAAACACTTATAGTAAAATATGGAGTGTTAGTAACCTTATTTCTCAGTATATATTTAAGAAAAGCAAGCTGTAAAAAGAGAAGAATACATCTTCTCACTATGTTTCTCAACTCAAGCCCAACAAAGGATAAAGAAAATATGAAAAGAAGCAATGTAGTGTTCAGATTGTTTTGAACACTACTTTCTTGATTCCTACTTTTAAAAGTAATTTAGTTTCGCTTCCGCTTTTAGTTCAATAATGATTTTATTTTCGTCTTGCCAATTATAGTGTTGACATTATGTTTGACTCTGAATAATTGGAAACTGTTTTTACTCTGATATTCTTTTCAAATTATCATTAACTTCCTTAGCTTCCTTTTTTAATGTGTGAATATTGTGGGTAAGAAATCTTATATTAAGATAATATCCTTATTATTATGGAACGATAGATTGGGTCATATTTCTAAAGAAAGAGTTGATCGATTACTTCTAGCTAAAATTCTTCCTCCTGTTGATATTTCTAGTTGGGATACTTGTGCTGATTGTACTTGTGGAAAACTGACTAAAATAAGAAAGCAGACTGCTAACTGTAGTCACTCTTTATAAGAGATTATCGACACTGACATTAGTAGACCTTATTCCACCACGTTGTGCAAAAACAAGTATTTTATAACTTTTATCAATGATTTTCCTCGTTATGGCTTTACCTACTTGATTCAAGAAAATCTAATGCTCTTGATAAGGTCAAAATCTTTTGAAATGTTCTTGAGAAACAATTAGAAGGAGTCATCAAAGTTATTCTTTCAGATCGTGGAGGAGAATATTATGATCGTTATTCAGAATATGGACTACAGATGAGGCCTTTTGTTGAATATTTTCAAGAAATTGTGTAGTTTCTCAATACAATATGTCAGGTTCACTGAGCAAAATGGCGTTGCTGAAAGGAGAAATCGCACTCTCATGGATATGGTTAGAAGCATGATAAGTAGATCAAATCTTCCAGAGTTTTATGGGGTGAAGCACTTATGACTGCAACTTAAATCTGTTCCCAAAACCCCTTTTGAGTTGTGGACTGGGCGGAAGCCTAGTTTGAATCATCTTCGTGTATGGGGTTGTCCAGCTGAAGTAAAGATTTATGATCCTAATTTGAAAAAGTTAGATCCGAGAACAAATCGATGTTATTTCATTGGTTATCCTATGCGCTCAAAAGGCTATCGCTTTTACTGTCCTACTCGTGGTACGCGAATTGTTGAATCTCAGACTGCTAAATTCTGGAATTTGATGTTGCTGAAAATATTCCTTCAACATCTCTTAAAACGGGGGAGTCATCTAAAGGAATTTTTATTCCTATGTCTTTGTCAAGAGATGATAATAATAGCAGTCTTATTCTTACTCTAGTTGATAACACTCCCATTGCTGATGAATATATTGCTCCTAATATCTAAGATGACGAGGGTCCTATTATTGATGAGGAACCTATTATTGAAGAAGGTTTTGTTGTTGATGAGGGTCCTGTTATCAGATAAATCTAATTGTGGAATATGTCATTCAAAATGATGGTCAACAAATAGAGGTTATTCCAGAAGTACCTCCTATATGAAGATCTCAAAGACAAAAGATGTCAATAAGGTGTGATGATAATTTTATTTACCTTGGAGAAGGTGAATATGATCTTGGTCATTTTATGGAACCTCCCACTTATAGTGAAGCACCTAATTGTCCACATTCTTCAAAATGGATAGAAGCTATTGTTGGAAATTATTTTACCAGGATCTTAGATCTACTCACAAGTATGTTGATTAACACCCTAAATATGAACTTCTAAAACGATTATGAAATAAAGACATATAAAGTATTAGAAACCTTACATTGGGTGCAGCGGAATAATATGACTCCTTCCGTTCAGATATCTAGCACTTGATTCCTTTCTGTAGCATAGCATTATCAATATCTGAATCTGGATCTCTTTCTCTCCTTCCTTTGATGCTAAATCTCCTTCTTGTTGAATGTCTTTCTTCACGATCTTCCTCACTATGATTGAGGTATCACTTGCTGTGTGTGGGCACTAATCTAATCACTAAGAGGTTCGAAATTTCAAGGAAGAAGAAAGAGAAGAAGTGGCGGCTAGGAATAGAGAGAGAAGGCTCAGGTTTTTCTCTGAAGGAAAAAGTAGAAAGTTAAGTGTAAATTTCCTGAAGCCTTCACTATCTATTTATAGCATTCCACTAGGGTTAGGTTTGAATTATTTGGCATTAAAATAATGAAAATATCAGATGAAAAACCCTGTAAAAGTGGTCGGCCCTAGGCAATGTGGATTTGGGCCTCACTTTTTGCAATTTTGCAGTTTTATCATTTTTGCATCTCATTTTCTCAAAAATGCCAATTTTCAAATTCAACCATTTAAATACCAATTCTAACTATTTAATAACTATAAATAATTATTAAATAATATTGTCATTTATCATATTTATTAATTGAACCATACAAAGTATCATAATTAACAAATATGCCCCTAAAACTCTTTCTTTTCAATTTCGCCCTTACTTAGTGAAAAATTCACAAATAGACATAGTCTAATTTGAGAATTATAATTTATTAATCAAAACCAAATATATGAGTCTTACAAGCAATATTATCTCAACTAGTGGGGGGACCATGGGTCTATATAACCGAGCTTCCAATAAGCAGATCAAGAATTTATAACCTAAATTCACTGATTTATTAATTCTTCGTTGAATCCACGCATAGAACTTAGAATTGCACTCTCAGTATATAGAATGCTCTGTATGTTCCACCATATAGACACATCACTATTTATCCATTGTTATAATCCTAATTTGATCAATGATCCTCTATATGAATGATCTACACTGTTAAGGGATTAGATTACCGTTACACCCTACAATGTATTTTATCCTTAAAACACTTAACCCCGTATAAATGATATTTCAGCTTATGTGAAATGAGTACTCCACCATTTATTTTTCGTTTGGTCAAGCTCGAAGGAGATCATCCTTTAGTTACTATTCGCCAGATAGAAGCTATAGATTCCATGTTTTTTTTAGCGCTCCCACTCAATTGCACTACCGTGTTCCCAAAATGTACGTATCACCCTGACCCAAAAGTAGGCTTAACTAACAAATCAAAGAACACGAATAACCTCTTGAGATTAAGCCTAATCATAACAGGATTAAGATCATTTGATCTAGGATCAACTAGGCGATATTGACTTGAATAGATATTACGGTAAGTTTAATAAATCTAAGTCAAAGTTCAATATCGGTCCCTTCCGATGCATACTCCATGCATCCAACCTGAGCTTTACTTTAACCAATGCTCTGGAAAGAACATAGCATTTCTCCAAATGCAAGTAAACTCTATTGTAGATTATCATATCAGTAAAACCCTGTGTCTGATAAATCTAGGAAACTTTATTCACATAGTCATGTTTACTCTCCAAAGTGTTGACAGCACAGTAAATAGGATCAAGTATGTGAAAAGGGTTTCAGATGAATTTATATATTATATAATCATGAAATAAATCATGTGAACCATGCAACATTAAATGTTATTTCTGATCTATATTAATAAGTAAATCTGATTATATTGAAATGAGTTTTATTTAGGGCATAAAACCCAACAGCTATGGATGATGAGATTAAGCTCATGGACAAAAATAATGTATATGTGGAAGTTAGTTCTATTACCTGATGGTTTCAAACAAATAGGTTGCAAATGAATTTTTTAAGAACTAAAAGGATAAAATGGGACATATTGAAATGTATAAATTACGTTTAGTGACAGAAGGCTTTACTCAAAGAGTGTATCGATTACACTAAAATTTTCTCACTTGTTTTCACTAAAGATTCATTCAGAATTATTATTGATTTAGTTGTGCACTTTGATTCAAAGTTGGGTCAAATGGTTATTGAAACTGTTGCTCTGAATGGAGAATTGAGTGAGCAAGTCTATATATCTCCACCCGAAGGCTTCGAGGAAATGGAATGACAATTTGGTTTGCAAATTGAAATGATCCATTTATGGTCTCAAACAGGCATCTCACCAGTGGTACTTGAAGTTTGATAAGGTTGTGACACCGTTGGGTTTCATCGAGAACAAGTTTGACTAGTGTATTTATGTAAAGATCAGTGGGAGTCATCATATTTTTTCTTATTCTTTATGTAGACGATATTTTACTTGTCAGCAGTGATTAGTCATTACAAAATGAGACCAAAAGTTTTCTGTCTACCAATTTTGATATGAAAGATCTTGGAGAGACATCTTATGTTTTGGGGATTGAGATCCATCGTGATAGAAATTGAAAAGTTCTTGGCTTATCTCAAGAAGCTTACATTAATCGTGTGCTGAAAATATTCAACATAAAATTTTTGTAAGCCTGGTTGTGTTCCTATTCTGAAAGGGACAAATTTACTAAGCAACATTGTCCCGAGAACGACTTAATTGGATAGTTCTTTGTTGTGTTAGCCCATATTGTTGGTGATCACATGTTAATGGGCTTAGCATCTGTGTGTAAAGTCTAGGTGAAGCAGAAGTGTGGACTTTTCTAGTTAACTGAAGCCTTTGATGAGCAGGCCCAGTCCAACTAGGGTTATGTAGCTAAGTCCCCTCTCTAACTCTATAAATACATATTATCTCATCACAATTGTATACATTTTGATAATCAGATAAATAAACTGCTTCTGATTTAGAAATCTAGGGAGGAAGACTTAGTTGATAGTATTGCACTATCAAATTGAAGTAATTGCTACGGATCGAATTGAAGTAATTGCTATGGATCAATCAGGTACGCATACTTAATTATTATATATTATTATTGTGTTCTATGTTATATACAAATTGATCTTGGGAATTATATTAATTTTTCTAACAGATAAAGTTCTGGGATGCAGGTTAGAGAAGAAGAAAAGCCAAAGAAGAAAGAAAAAGAAAAAAATATATATTTTATAATTATTTTTTAAATTAATTTTTCCTTATTTTTTAAATTTTTAATATTTAATATTATTTTTTAATAATTAATATTTCGTGAACCACTACAAATTTGTCACGTGTACATTTGTGTACATTGTGACATGTCTACCGTGACACTTATTATAGTCTTTTGGACGGGATAAATAGCTAATAAAAAAGGAGTTTGGATAGTTTTGTCATAAAAAAAAAAATCAATTCAAGTGGTTAATTGTAAAAAAAAAATATAAAGTATAGGTGGTTTTACCGCTAAAATCTCTTATTAAGGTGTTGTTTACTTTTATTTTTTAATTTTTTAATCACAAAAAAAAGATACTTTTGAAAAACAAAAATGTCTTCTACAACTACTTTTGTTTTTCAATTTTAAAAATAAAAAACAAAAGTATATTCTGTAAAGTTCATTTACATATTTATTTTTTTATTTTATTTAAGTCGGATCTAGGTCTGGAGTCGAGTCCAGGTCCGGGTCAAGGGCTGAGTTTGGTGTCAAGGCTGGGGTCGGGTTTGGGTCCGGTCCAAGTCTAGTCTGAGTCCAAAATATTAATTATAAGAAAATTATTTAAAAAAATACTGAAAGTAATTTTTTTTTCAAAATTTTGTTTCTCAATTAAAAAATTAAAAAATGGAAACAATTTTATAGAATATAATTTTAAAAAATATTTTCACTTTTTTAATTTTAAAAATAAAAAACTAATTGTAAAATATTACCAAATACACAAGATAAGACTAAGTAATATGTCTAATAAATATATTATCACTTAAGACATGGATCATATTTTATAAAAAGGAAATTTGAAATTCTATACTTACATATACTTAATATTTTTTTTCCTAAACTGATACTTTTCTACATTGAAAATATATAACCACTTTTTCAAAACCCCAAAAATACCCCTCTCAAAAACTCCTATTTTTTCAATTTTTTTGGGCTTTTAAGGGGTCGGGTCCGATGGGGCCCGATGCCTGTCCGATGGGGGCATTTTTTTTGGGTTTTTGAAGTTGGGTCCGATGGGCCCGATGCCAAATTTTTGGGTCCGATGGGTTTTTTTGGGTTTTTGCAGTTGGGGCCCGATGGTCGCGATGCCCCGTCCGATGGGCTCAATGCTCGTCCGATGGGGTCCGATGGGCCCATCGGACCCAACCTTAAAAACCCCAAAAAAATTGAAATTTTTGCACAGCATCGGACCTTCTTCTTCTCTGGTGATGTTCGGCTGGCGTGCATGTATGGGTTCGGTCGAGATGGCGTGCGTGCATGCGTGGGTTCGGTCGAGATGGGCGTGGGTTGGGTTCGTGGATGGTGCTTTGGGTCTCTGTCGGCGTCTCGGTCGGAGTGGTGCGGCTGTCGGTCTCCGTCGGACTGGTGTCGGTCCGAGGTGGGGCTCGACTCGTGGTGGGCGGTGGGGGGTTCGGTTCGTGCGAAGTGGGCAGAGAGAGAGTTAATAGAGAGATAGAGGAAGAGAGAGAGTTGGGGTGTTGTTATGTGAGGGTTATTTTTGGATTTTTGATAAAAATGTCATATATTTTATTTTGAAATGTATTGGTTTAAGCATAAAAAATATTTATACATTTTAAGTATTATTGTTAACTTACTTATTTTGGATTGCAGTTTCGTTCACTCTTCTAGACTATTTCATCCAATTAAATAAGACTATACGTTATACATCGGTTAAATAATACTTCTGTCAGTTTTGGACTCTAAATATATATATTTAAAATTTACTGTATATATTTAAAAAATCTTTTTATTACTTGTTTATTTTTACACTTCAAAAGAGTTTTTTTTTTTTTTGTATTTTTACGAAATTCTACATAGAAACCCCTATTGCAACTAGCGCTGCAACCTAAATTGCAACAAACAATCGTATAGAAACCCCTATTGCAACTAACGCTGCAACTACTTTAGAAACTCAAACCGTAAATTTGAAAAGAAAAAAAAAAGTTTGAAAAATATTTAGTAAATGGGGTAATTCCCCTTATTTTTTTATATATTTGAAAAAATATTTCTATTATTATTTTAGAATTATTACATGAAAAATATAAATTGACACTTTATTTACAAAATTACTTTCATAAAATATTATATTAGTAGGAAACGAGAAAGAAAAGGAGAAATTTAAAAAACTATACATTAAAAACCCTAATATTTTATGCTCAAACCAATACATTTCAAAATAAAAAATATATGACACTTTTATCTCACATGACAACACCCAACTCTCTCTCTTCCTCTATCTCTCTGGCAACTCTCTCTCTGCCCACTTTGCACGAACTGAATCCCCCACCGCCCACCACGAGTCGAGCCCCACCTCCGATCGACACCAGTCCGACGGAGACCCACAGCCGCACCACTCTGACCGAGACGCCGACGGAGACCCAAAGCACCATCCACGAACCCAACCCACGCCCATCTCGACCAAACCCACGCACGCACACACGCCATCTCGACCGAACCCACGCACGCACGCCGGTCGAACACCACCGGAGAAGAAGAAGGTCCAATGCTGCGCAAAAATTTCAATTTTTTTTTTTGGGTTTTTAAGGTTGGGTCCGATGTGCCCATCGGACGGGCATCGGGCCCATCGAGCCCCGACTGCAAAAACCCAAAAAAACCCATCGGACCCAAAAAATTTGGCATTGGGCCCATCGGACGGGTATCGGGCCCATCAGACCCGACTTCAAAAACCCAAAAAAATGCCCCCATCCGACCCGACCCCTTAAAAGTCCAGGAAAATTGAAAAAAAAAAAAAAAAGAGTTTTTGAGAGGGGTATTTTTGGGGTTTTGGAAAAGTGGTCATATATTTTCAATGTAGAAAAGTATTAGTTTAGGAAAAAAAATATTAGGTATATGTAAGTACAGAATTTCAAATTGTGGAGATGGCCGAGTTGGTATAAGGCGCTAGATTAACCTTTGGTCCGAAAGAGTGTGGGTTCAAATCCCACTCTCAACAAAATAAGCTTTTATTCTACGACTTCATTTTTCAAGTCATCTTTTATTATTGCTGTAGTTTTTTTTTTTTATTTGGTATTATTGTTGTAGTTAAAACTTGCTGAAGTAAAATGAACATTGCTTTTGTTTTTAATTTCTTTTAAGCAAAGAGTTATTATATGCAAAGCAAATCTTAGACTGGACTGGTTGGCTTGGCTTATAAGGGAAAAAGATCAAGTGATAGAAAAAGACTATTTTGATCTCAAATGTATCCATCTATATATATATATATATATATAAAGGAGAAGTATGAGGGGGGTAACGTGGCGCTCTAATATTTCTCTAATTAGTCTTATTTGTTCTCTCCTTAACTCTCTTATTTTTTCAATTTTTTATTAGCTTCATAAATATTTATTTATCTATTTTCTTATATTTCTTCTCTATTTTCTTAATTATTAATTTATACAAATAATGTTGTAGAGATGACTGATGATGTGGCAAATTACAATGAAACCTAATTTTTTTTTCCCTAATTTTCCTGATAATTATTCTTTTTAAAAAAGTAAACCGCACATATCACGAAACCTGATGTATAAATATTAATTTTAACAAGGTTGTTCACCAAATATCTAATCTGAGTTTGTACAGGTTTTTTGTATTTTTGCAGAGTGTGTTAAAGATAAATTATTGGTCGAGTAGGAAAAGACTGTGAAAAATGCTTAGTTTTTGATTCAGTTATTTAATTTTTTTGGATTTAATCTCTGGAGTAGATTTTCAATTTACTCTCTAAAATGAGTTTTGGGTTTAATCTCTGAAAGTTTAACAATGACAATATGACTATCTCTAATGATTTGATTTTAGTTGTGTTGGTTTGGATTGAGTCTTAAATCTCACGAATTGAATCTCTGAAATTAGTTTTGGCTTAATCTTTAAAATAGTATTTTGGTCTTTTGAAAATGCAGCTTTGGTTACTATTTTTTATTTTTGGTATTCTTCTTCTTCTACTGTTACCAATTTGTAAAATTTTAATTTTAATTTTATATTTTTCAAATCTGTAGAATAGCATGGGTTCTCGACCCAATACTGACACTTTCTAATTGGAAAGGATGATCGAAGAGGGTAAAACATTTTAGCAATTGGGACTAATGGGAAAATTCTACTGTTTCTATTTCAAAAGTAGTGTTAGTGTTCTTTGTATTATTATTATGAGAAGATGGAAAGCTTACTATAACCATGTGTAGTTATTAGAGATGATGATGTTCTGCCATTGAAAAATAATTTTCATATGAGAATGTTGTTTTGTTTAGTGTTGTCATTAATCTTAATTAAGTTTTTTTTTTTTTCTTTTGTCTTCTGCCTTAATATGAACTTAACAATTTTTGATTGTTTGGTTGGTGAAAAAGTGATTCTTGACGCTGTGAGTGTATGTCTTTATATTGATGCAGAGATTATTTATTAAATAAAGTACTCTTTTATAAGTTTATGTATATGGTATCATTACTCTACATGTTAAATAATGAAGTGTATTGGCATATCAATTTTTCTTTCAGATGATTTTGTTTCATAAATTTATAAATTTTGTTTAGATCAAGTCAAACTAAAAAATGACAAAAAGCTTCACATAATGATTATTTGTTTAAAAAGTAGATATATTTCTAAAATCATCTTTCTTGGATCATTGAACTAAATTGTCTTACAACACTGACAATATATATAAATAATTAAACAATTATAATTTTTATTTTCTCTTTAAGTTAAAATTTTGAGTTTCTATTTTATATTTGTGAGATTTTTGAAAAAATATGGATTTTTGATGAATTATTTTCTTTTGTAGTATTATTTGTTTGTGTGACAAACTAAATTATAATAGATTTTCATAATTGGTAATAATATTTTTTTCAGAAATTAGACATTGCTATAATCAAGACCACAAATCATGAAAAACACCCTACAATAGAAAATCACATTAAAGGTAAATCTCTCACTTTTTTTTTCTAGCCACTAAGTTTTGTTTATTGATAGATATCTTATTCTATATTTTATTATTTGTCTATTGTTATGGTTGGATTTGAGTGAACTCTTCAACCTTGGTTATATTTTATTAAATAATAAGACAAAAAATTGAATTACACCACTAATTTTATTCTCTTTTACTAGGAGAAAACATGAAAAGGAGCTTCCACATAAAACATGGAAAAGAGATTGAAGGATGAAGTGGTGCAGGTTGGCTTAAGTAGCCAGATAAGAGGGCAAAGAAAAAGGAAAAGGGAATGTCTAAGTAGAGTTTCTTAGAGTGCGTAGAATGTCATTGATGTATATTTGGCTCTAACACAGTTCTGCTGGAAAGGAGAGAAATTAGTTTTTGATAATTGATATGATTTTTTTTACTTTAGGTAGCTCAAAACTCTTTTGTAAGTGAAAAAGATAAATTTTAAACTCTTTTGCTTAGAACTTTCTTTTTTATTTTGAAAATATGTGATTAGTGATGAAATGTTATTAATTTATCAACTGCAGAATGTAAAATTTCGTAATTGTGTATTAAAATTTGATGTGAATTTTAGTTTGTTATTTTTGAAATTTTATTCTGAATTGTAAAATATTTTACAATTTAGTATGTGTTTTTTTTTATATATATATATATAAGAATTTGTTATTGAGGAAGAAGAGGGAGGATGTCAAAAGGTGGTATAGAGAAGAGTTTTAGAAAAATATTTGAAGCAATTTAGTAGACATGCTACTACACTTTTATTGGCAAAAGTAAAAAGTGATTACAATGTATTAATATTTTTTTCTTTGTCAGTGCTATGTAATAGTGTTACAAACTAAATTATAATGAGTACTCATCATTGAGTAACACATATATGCAGAAATTAGACATTATTTTTGTGAAGATTGCATTGTAAAATTTCTAATAAACTTGATTTATTCATAGATCTATTATAAGTTATTTTTATTTTGTATTATAGAATCATAAATCCAATAAAAATTATTTTCATTTTGTATTATAGAATCTTAATGGAAGCTTAGTTGAAAAGACTCATTCTATTATTATTATTTTTTGAGTTATAATTATTATTGAAGTAAAGTGTTACGGTTTGTGAGTACCATTTTGAGCTTTATATCTATTTTTCTATCACTACATGTTATTATTGCCTTATTATTATTTTATCACATTGCTATTTTATTATATAACTATACTTATCGAAAGTTTATTATATAACTATATTTGATTCAATCTTATATTTTATCGAGGTTAATTCAATTATAAAATTCTATTTTATTTAATTTCAGATTTGCTTTTTTCCAATATATTTGTTTATAGATTGGCTGCATTAGTACTAATTACCTGTGTAAATATTATCAATTGTTAAATTAAGAAGACCATCAATCGAAATTTTGGAACATTAATAAGAAATAATAGTACAATCAATTTCATGAAACCATTTCCTTAGTCTAAATTATACCCTTCTATTGATATTTTACTTTAATTAATTACAGTTAATGGTCACAAATTAATAATACCATTCTTATTATATATTATATTTATAGTATAGATTATGTCTATTTTCAAAAATTTTAAATAATAGTAACAAAGGGTACTTACTACCTATAAATTTTAGACTTACTATCTCTTCAAGGTTATAGTTATAGTTCATTTGTATCTATACTAATCGCAAGTTAGATAATTTATCATTAAGATTATGTTACAAAATTATAAAGCTAAACAATAATTTTTTTCTCGAATTTTAACGTGTATTAAATTATGTTCTTTAACTTTTTAAATCGTTAAAATTTTTTCCGAACTATTAAAATTGTTAGATTTAAAACTTTCATCTAATTTTATTAACAAAAATTTGAATATAAAGTATCATATTTACATATATATATATAGGTCTAAAGACCGCGCAAAGCGCGGTTTGTTACCTAATTATGAATAAACATATAGAATGACTATTTTGTTTTTTAGGCTCATTACTACAAATTCTGCTTTTGTAGAGATTACTACAAATTCTGCTTTGTAGAGAGATTGAATACTTCTATTATATTCTAACTAGAGAACTAAGCCGCGCTTCGCGCGGTATTGCACAATATTTGTTATTTTTTTTTTAGTATTAATTCAGTGGTACAATATAAAATATGACATTGTGATGTTAGAATTATTACAAAAAAGTAACATGATAGAATGATAGGATTTAAAAAATAAAATTTGGTATTTACAAAATATGTAAACAAAAATGTAGTTATTTGTGACAAATAAAGAAGATGACTGAAATAACATAGAATACATGTATTTAAAATTAAACAAAAAAAAAAAAAAAGAGAGAACAACTCAACTTATCCACACATGTGTTATATATCTCCTTTAATTAGTATGAGGAAATGCTTTTAGAAGCAAACATATATATTTATATTGTGAAAATAATTTCATTGCTAACAAATTTTACATAATGAGTAATACTTGGTCTCATAAAATCTTCTTCTATAGCCACAAATATACAAGAATAAGTTGCTTTCGTACTAACTTTGCTAAATGTTATATTTCTTCTATGAAAAATTATTGCTTTGTGAAGTGGAATTTTTGTAAGATATAAATAAGAATTCTTTTTTTCAAAAAAGTTATATATATTTTAATTATAAAGATCATAGTCCACTAATTAAACTCACTCTAATAAGTCACAAATTAGTTTAAGTCCACTAAAAGAAAGAAAGAAGAAAGCACTTACTCATTTCTCTAACGTTTTCAAATATGCAAACTGTAGATTTATGTATAAGATCTCTGAGAACTATGAAAAGAAAAATAAAATTGCAGTACCTATCACCAATCACCAATAGATTATTTGTTAGAAATTAGAATTTTTTTTTTCCAAAAAAGCTTAATCTATAGCTTTGCTCTAAAAAGCCACAAATTAGTTTTGCTCATAAAACATTATTCCTAAACTAAAAAAAAAAAAAAATTTAGATATGTAAACTATAGATTCATTTCCTTTTCCTTGAATGTGTAGTTCTTTTAAATATGTAAACTATAGATTAATTTGTCTAAAAAAAATAAATCTGATAACCAAATTATGAGAAGAAAAATAAAACTGCAGTACCATAACACCTGCTAAATTCAAAGAAATTTTTAGATACTTATATCACTTTGAATGTTAGGAGTTCTTAGAAGGCTTATTACCACCAAGAAATATATTGAAACACGTGCTGCCTAACAAAAAAATAGATTCAGAACTATAAAGATCTGTCTATTATTTACGATCCAGCCAAAAAACAAAACAATGACAGATTAAGTACATTTATGGAGACTTATTTTTATTTAATTGAAATCACATTTAATAATTAAATTAACACAAAAGCCAGAAAAAGAAAGGTAGAGAGATTAATAAAATTTAAATCATAATTTATAATCCAATTAAGAGAAAACCTAAAAAAAAAAAAACAGAAATAGATAATTGTATGCAACAGAAAAATATACACTCATAGAAGAAACGCCTTTCATATAGATAGATTGAGTAGAATATCTCGCATTTAGAAATAGCTCCCTTTTTTTCAATTCTAAAGTTAATTTTTTGGATAAACGTGCATAAAATAAAAATCTAAAATAATAATAAAAAAAAAAAGATGATCAGACCAAGTGATGATTCCAATGCCTACATCGCGATTCGCCGAGTGTAAAGAGATGAAGGTAGAGCAACAAAGAGTTTAGTCAGAGAACTTGAGAAAATGGTAAGGGAATGGTTTTGTAAAATAAATAGGCAATAGAAATCTTGATAAAATGGTATGGGAAAGGTTTTATTAAAGAAAATGCCAATTAAATGTAATTTAAAATTTGAAGTTACGAACACTGTAAAGGCAAAGGTTTTGTAAAAACAGAAATCAAAATTTAAAGCTAATTAAATGAGAAGAATAAAATCAAAAACTCATATAAGCTAAAAAATTAAGAAAAAGAAGATTAGGAAAAAAAAAAAAACTCATATAAGCTGCCACATAGGAATCGTTTGTGCATTCCTTTACATCTTCTTCTATAGCCACAAATATCCAAGAATAAGTTACTTTGGTACTGACTTTGCTGAATGTTATATTTATTCTATGCAAAATTATTGCTTTGTGAACTGGAATTTTTGTAAGATATAAATAAGATTTTTTTTTTCAAAAAAGTTATATATATTTTAATTATAAAGATCATAGTCCACTAATTAAACTCACTCTAATAAGTCACAAATTAGTTTAAGTCCACTAAAAGAAAGAAAGAAGAAAGCACTTACTCAATTCTCTAACGTTTTCAAATATGCAAACTGTAGATTTATGTATAAGATCTCTGAGAACTATGAAAAGAAAAATAAAATTGCAGTACCTATCACCAATCACCAATAGATTATTTGTTAGAAATTAGAATTTTTTTTTTCCAAAAAAGCTTAATCTATAGATTATCATATAAATAATTTTAATCCTACAGCTATTAATTAGCTTTGCTCTAAAAAGCCACAAATTAGTTTTGCTCATAAAACATTATTCCTAAACTAAAAAAAAAAAGAAAAAGAAAGTATTAACTCATTTCCTTTTCCTTGAATGTGTAGTTCTTTTAAATATGTAAGCTATAGATTAATTTGTCTAAAAAAAATAAATCTGATAACCAAATTATGAGAAGAAAAATAAAACTGCAGTACCATAACACCTGCTAAATTCAAAGAAATTTTTAGATACTTATATCACTTTGAATGTTAGCAGTTCTTAGAAGGCTTATTACCACCAAGGAATATATTGAAACACGTACTGCCTAACAAAAAATAGATTCAGAACTATAAAGATCTGTCTATTATTTACGATCCAGCCAAAAAACAAAACAATGACAGATTAAGTACATTCATGGAGACTTATTTTTATTTAATTGAAATCACATTTAATAATTAAATTAACACAAAAGCCAGAAAAAGAAAGGTAGAGAGAATAATAAAATTTAAATCATAATTTATAATCCAATTAAGAGAAAACCTAAAAAAAAAAAACAGAAATAGATAATTGTATACAATAGAAAAATATACACTCATAGAAGAAACGCCTTTCATATAGATAGATTGAGTAGAATATCTCGCATTTAGAAATAGTTCCCTTTTTTCAATTCCAAAGTTAATTTTTTGGATAAACGTGCATAACATAAAAATCTAAAATAATAATAAAAAAAAGGATGATCAAACCAGGTGATGATTCCAATGCCTACATCGCGATTCGCCGAGTGTAAAGAGATGAAGGTAGAGCAACAAAGAGTTTAGTCAGAGAACTTAAGAAAATGGTAAGGGAATGGTTTTGTAAAATAAATAGGTAATAGAAATCTTGATAAAATGGTATGGGAAAGGTTTTATTAAAGAAAATGCCAATTAAATGTAATTTAAAATATGAAGTTACGAAAACTGTAAAGGCAAAGGTTTTATAAAAAAAGAAATCAAAATTTAAAGCTAATTAAATGAGAAGAATAAAATCAAAAACTCATATAAGCTAAAATATTAAGAAAAAGAAGATTAGGAAAAAAAACTCATATAAGCTGCCACATAGGAATCGTTTGTGCATTCCTTTAAAGCTTCTTCTATAGCCACAAATATACAAGAATAAATTGCTTTCATACTGACTTTGCTGAATGTTATATTTCTTCTATGAAAAATTATTGCTTTGTGAACTGGAATTTTTGTAAGATATAAATAAGAATTTTTTTTTTCAAAAAAGTTATATATATTTTAATTATAAAAATCATAGTCCACTAATTAAACTCACTCTAATAAGTCACAAATTAGTTTAAGTCCACTAAAAGAAAGAAAGAAGAAAGCACTTACTCATTTCTCTAACGTTTTCAAATATGCAAACTGTAGATTTATGTATAAGATCTATAAGAACTATGAAAAGAAAAATAAAATTGCAGTACCTATCACCAATCACCAATAGATTATTTGTTAGAAATTAGAATTTTTTTTTTTCCAAAAAAGCTTAATCTATAGATTATCATATAAATAATTTTAATCCTACAGCTATTAATTAGCTTTGCTCTAAAAAGACACAAATTAGTTTTGCTCATAAAACATTATTCTTAAACTAAAAAAAAAAAAAAGAAAGTATTGACTCATTTCCTTTTCCTTGAATGTGTAGTTCTTTTAAATACGTAAACTATAGATTAATTTGTCTAAAAAAAATAAATCTGATAACCAAATTATGAGAAGAAAAATAAAACTGCAGTACCATAACACCTGCTAAATTCAAAGAAATTTTTAGATACTTATATCACTTTGAATGTTAGCAGTTCTTAGAAGGCTTATTACCACCAAGGAATATATTGAAACACGTACTGCCTAACAAAAAAATAGATTCAGAACTATAAAGATCTATCTATTATTTACGATCCAGCCAAAAAACAAAACAATGACAGATTAAGTACATTCATGGAGACTTATTTTTATTTAATTGAAATCACATTTAATAATTAAATTAACATAAAAGCGAGAAAAAGAAAGGTAGAGAGATTAATAAAATTTAAATCATAATTTATAATCCAATTAAGAGAAAACCTAAAAAAAAAAAAAACAGAAATAGATAATTGTATGCAACAGAAAAATATACACTCATAGAAGAAACGCCTCTCATATAGATAAATTGAGTAGAATATCTCGCATTTAGAAATAGCTCCCTTTTTTTCAATTCCAAAGTTAATTTTTTGGATAAACGTGCATAAAATAAAAATCTAAAATAATAATAAAAAAAAAAAGATGATCAGACCAGGTGATGATTCCAATGCCTACATCGCGATTCGCCGAGTGTAAAGAGATGAAGGTAGAGCAACAAAGAGTTTAGTCAGAGAACTTGAGAAAATGGTAAGGGTATGGTTTTGTAAAATAAATAGGCAATAGAAATCTTGATAAAATGGTATGGGAAAGGTTTTATTAAAGAAAATGCCAATTAAATGTAATTTAAAATTTGAAGTTACGAAAACTGTAAAGGCAAAGGTTTTGTAAAAAGAGAAATCAAAATTTAAAGCTAATTAAATGAGAAGAATAAAATCAAAAACTCATATAAGCTAAAAAATTAAGAAAAAGAAGATTAGGAAAAAAAACTCATATAAGCTGCCACATAGGAATCTTTTGTGCATTCCTTTATTATATATATTGATTGATTATATGGCTTGGACTGGACTGGTTTATTATTAGTTCATGTAATTAATTCTAAATAAATACAGAATAAAGTACCAAAGTAATTAAATTTATGTAATTCTACACACTAATTAATTAACCATGGATCCTATCCGCTCTTTCAGCCTCTTGGATAAGGCAAGAGAGGCCTTACGAGCAAATAAGAAACATGTAAGGCGAGAGGGGGTCTCCCTGACGAAGTCCACCGAGGCTGAATTTGACCACTAATTTCTCCATTAATGAGCACTGAGAATCAAAGTGAAGTGATGCAGTTCATGATCTTGTCCACCCACCGTTTGTCATAGCCCAAGCAAAGCATCATTGCTTCAAGGAAACTCCAACTCACTCTGTCATATGCTTTGGACATGTCTAATTTGAGGGCTATCTTTTTCCCATTGTCGAACCTTCCTTTTTTCATACAATGAAGACTTTCAAATCCCAATATTGCATTATCTTGAATGAGGCGGCCCCGAATGAATACACTTTGATTTTCAGATATGACTTCCTTCAAGCTATCTTTCATTCTATTGGCAAGGCACTTGGCGATGATCTTGTAGCTTACGTTGCATAGGCTTATGGGTCTGTACTCGCCAACTAGTTTTGGTTGTTTTACTTTCGGTATGAGACAAAGGAGGGTTTTGTTTATCTGCCTGCAGTCGCCATTGTTGTTTAGTATTTCCAAGCACACTCTAGTAACATCCTCGCCTATGATTTCCCAATGGTTTTCATAAAAAATCCGAGACATCCCATCAATTCCTGGTGCTTTTAGAGCATTAATTTGGGACAGCGCCACCTTTTTATCAATTTCTGTGAACTCGGCAAGCAGAAGTTCATTTCGATGTCGGCTAAGTCGTAGGGGAACAATGCTTTGAATGGTTGCTAATGTAGTTTCTTCATGATCAGGTGCTGAAAATAAATCTTTGAAATGGTCACATATAGTTCGCTCAATGTCCTCCTTAGTATTCATCCATTGCAGATTGTTATCAAAGAGGCCTTTTATTCGGTTCTTTTTTCGCCTAGAAGTCGCTTTTTGGTGGAAGTATTTGGTATTGCAATTTCCATGGGTTAACCAAATGGCTCTACTTCTTTGTTTCCAAAAAAGTTCCTCCTTCTCAAGATGTCCATTGAGGTCCCTTTCCCTTTCTTTCAGCTTGGCAAATACGTGGCTGGTATGATCTCGAGACCACTTTTCCACTTCTTTTTTCAGCTCTTTTATTTTGGCTTGGTTGGTTTTCCTTTGGCTTGTATTCCATTGATCCAATAAAGTACCACAAATGTTTATTCTGTCATTAAGGTCTGCTGCCGAGCCTATATGAATAACCTCAGTCCAAGCGTCTTGCACAATTTGGTGACATTCTTTCTTATCCGCCCAAGCCTTTTCATAATGAAATCTGTGTCCCCACCGTTGTTGAGTCTTCGCATCACATGGCATGGTGTTAAAGGTTACTAGTAATGGACTATGATCCGAACACCATCTGCTAAGGTGTTTGACTTTAGCTATTGCATAAATCTGCCACCAGCTGTTGTTTACCATGACTCGGTCTAATCTTTCGAAAACCATGTTGGTTGCCCTTCCATTGCACCAAGTAAACTTGTTGCCATTGTATTCTAGTTCCCGTAGTGCACATCTATCAATTGCATTATTAAAGTTCTTCATGAGATAACCGGGTTTGCCACCACCACCAAGCTTCTCATGAATCGCTCTAATTTCATTAAAGTCGCCCCCGCAAAGCCATGGACCATTATTATTTTCAGCAAGCCGTCTAAGTAGTTGCCAAGAGTGTGTCCTTTGAGATGGATCGGGATCTCCATAGAAACCCGTAAAACGCCAATTAAGATCCTCATCCATGGTAATCCAAGCATCAATGTGGTAAGCATTAAAAGAATTCAATTGAACCTTAAAAGGAGTCTTCCATAAGAGAGCCAACCCCCCACTTTTGCCTTTGGCATCCACACAGAAACATCCCTCATACCCCAGCCGAATGCGAATTGACTCCATATAGGGACTTTTTGATCGAGTTTCTGAGAGAAAAACAAGACCAGGATTGTAATCTTTCACAAGAGTGGCTTATGCTGTCACTGTCCAAGGGTTGCCAAGCCCCTGGACAGTCCAAATTAGAGAATTCATTGTTCTCGGCGACCCTGCTCAGCAGAGTTCGCCGCTTCTGTATTCTCTCCAGAGGTTGAATCCTTTGACATGGAAACTGCCCCTGTAATTGTGTTATCCCCGTATCCCGATACCATCTTGCCATTGTTCTGGTTTTTCCTGTCCTCCCCATTGTCCTGTGTCTTTGTTTGACGATTCCCTTTCCTTGTTACAAACTTCCTTCTTTTTTCCCTTGTTCCTTTCTGCTGGTTATTACTGCCGCCATCGTAGCTTATTGGAACCTCAAAAAGATTGTTTTCCAGCCCCGTGTTACCAAATTCAGCCTCCATGGTTCTTGCTTTACATGTCCTACCCCCCATGTAATTCATGTATGTCTCAGTATGAACATCTTCTCCCAATCTTTTGCGTATTCCATGATTCCCTTGTTCCATTGTTGTCTTCTCCTTATTCATCTCATTCATCATCATAGGAGAGGGAATAACATTGGTGGTTAGATTGGTATTATTAAGATTTAACATATTATTTGTATAATTATTGATATTAGAATTCATATTATTGGTACCTCCTTGCGATTTGGTGATTAAGAGTGAGTCCCTTTCCTCTGCAATTCTCTGTTCTGCCATTTGGGGGGATAGATTTTGTTGTTTCCTTGTATTCCTTCAGATTGGGATTGATTGGCCTCAGTGCTGGTTTTGATAGCATTCCTTCCCGTCGAATCAATTTTGAGCCAAGAACCATAACTCGGTCTTTCTACCCCATCTTCTTGAATCCCAGTTGCTCGAGGTTTAGTGCATTGGCGCATCTCGTGGCCAATTCTTCCACAATTGAAGCACATGTATGGAAGTCTTTCATATTGGAATTGAAGCCAAATTCGCCGTCCTTCATGAGGAAATAGGTAACCTGGGAATATTTTGGATTGAATGGAGTTCTGGATTTTAAATTTGAAGAATCCATTGATAGCAATTTTATTGACATCCGCTTCTTGAACTTCAAGAATCTCCCCTGCCATTCCAACAAATCGAGCCATATTTGATTTAGTTATAGCTTTGATTGGGAGGTTAAGCACACGGCCTGTAATGGTGTATGAGTAAAGGATCGTTTCCCAATCCTCTAGTATACCCTTCATCCGTTCCAAAATCAGGAAGCCCGCATTTAAAACTAGGGCTGTATATCGGTCGGTTTGGGCGGTTTATCCTATATATTTTCTAACCCAATCTAAAGTTCGGGTTGCTAAAATTTAAGTGCAACCCGCCCAATGTAAAAACAAAAAATTATAAACCGACCAACGGTTTGGGCGGTTTGGTCGGGTTAACCCGCCCAAACCGGCCAAACTTTTTTTTTTTTTTAGTTTTAAAGTCAAAATCAATAAAAATTAAAAAGATAAATTAAAAAAATTATATTCCACCAAAGTACAACACCATATATATGACTTTAAAACTAATAATTAAGTATATAACTTTATATTATTATATATTTAATCATTTATGTTATATATAATAAAAACTAAAAAGTTAAAAAAAAATTAAAGGTGCAAAATCGGGTTGGTCGGGTTGGTCGGTTTAATTGGACGGGTTTGACTTATTTTCAACCCGCCCAATTAACAGATTGGGCGGTTTGTAATTTTTTCGGGTTATTTCGGTTTGTAATTTTTATCGGTTTTTTCGGTTCGGTTTGGGCGGGTTATTCGGTTTGGGCGGGTTATTCAGTTTGGGCGGTTTACAAATTTTTTTGTACAGCCATATTTAAAACCCACGGATTTTTCCCCAGTATCCTTTCCAATGAAGAGTTTGTCTTGTAGGAGAGAACCAAGAAAATGGTTGTTGCAGTGGTTTTCTTGATTTTTAGGTCCCATTCTGTTTTCCCCAGATTCCATAGTCGACACAGTATGTTCTTCAGCAAAGAACGGCTGAAAGGTTTCATTGTGCAGAGCCTTCCAATTAGACAAGACTTGCCTATGTCTTCTTCCCCTTCCTCATTAATTTCTCATCCTTCTTCATCTGTAACCTTCAATTTGCTAGTGCGAGAGAGAAGTTCCTCCATTTGATCTATGCTTGCTGAGCACATCCTTTGATTAGCCCTTCCGAAGAGAGCATGGGAGAACACTAGTCGCAGAGAATCCCAATATATATATTTTATATGGTATAATTAATATCCAAAAATGGGTGTTATAAAAAAAAAAATCAATATACGGTATATTAATGGGGTCTTTTCAATATTATACCTAAAATTGATTTTATTTATAAAAATACCTTTAAGAAAATTATTTGCACAAATACCGGTGTGCCACATCAGCACAAATACCGAAATCTAAATAATTACCGAAAGTAGAAAAAACTTGAAAAATCTCGCTTTCAGAAATTTCTGTGTTTTGTAAGTTTTAAAAAAAGTAACATTTTAGTTGCTTTTGATGTAAATAATATATCAATTAGTTACTTTTTATTAAAAAAAAATATTTTAAGATAATTTTTTTCTAATACACATTTGGTTGCTTATTTTGATCAGTTACTTTAAAACTATGATTTTATTTTTTTAACGTTTATGCTATACTATGTTATTTAATTATTTAAGATACCTTGAGGTTACCTTTTGTTTTTAGCAATTTTAAATCATATTTTAAGTTGTGAAAAATATATATATTCTGATATAAAAAAAGATAAACAAGATAAAAGTAACATTTTATTTTATTTTTATAAATTATTAACAAAGAAGTAACTAAAATTTATATTTGAATAAAATTAATATACCAACTAATTTTATGGGTTACTATTATACTTAAAATTGATTTTATTTATAAAAATTCAAAGGTATTATAAAAGAAATTTGTGAGAATATAATTAATTATTTAATAACTTTTAAATTTGAAAATAAAATAGTAAACTATAAATTTAGTTGTTATATTGAATCTTATTTAATTAAATTTTAATTAACTACTTACATTAAGGTAGAGAGGGTATAATGGTAATTTTATATATATATATATATTTTTTTTGTTTTTGTTTTTGGTAAGTATGGTAATTTCATGGTTGGCACTAATAAAATTCTGATGATGTGGAAGTAAGAAGTGTGTGTTATGTGTGAGTTGAAGTACTGACACAAAGAAAAAGAAACGAAAGAACAATTAAAATGTAAAAATAAATAATCAGTATACGTGTCCAATTTTTTTAAAAAAATAAGCGGTATATTATGCATTAATATAAACAAAGTTAAAATTACAAATAAAATCAAATTAATGTTGTTTGGCGTAAATTTCTCTATATTAATTGTAAATATCTGTTATCATTAAAAAAAAAATGTAAATATCAATTTTTTTAAAAAGATAACTGTAAATATCAATTTCTCTAACAATAAAAATATCAGAAAAAAAGGGAAATATCAGAAAAACGTGGAATCAAAATGAAAATATAAATATTAATAATTTTCATTTTCTTTAATAATAATAATAATAATTTTATTTTTAAAAAAGGAAAAATGAAATTTAAATTCAAATAAACGAAATAATTTTAAAAAGGAAATAGATTTTTTGTAAGTCGGCGGATGCTTTGTATAAATACAGAGGAGAGTTATTGAGAAACTGCGAAAGAAAGAGAAAGCAAAGGTGAGAGCCAAAGAAGAGAAGAGAGAGAGAGAGAGAAGAAGAAGAAGAAGAGAGAGATTGAGAGTAAGAGAGAGAAAGAGAAGATATGGGTATTACGTATCTTCGTCGAAGAGCGAGTGAGAGTGTGAGTGGGAATGTAAAGAGTGGATCAATGGAAAAAGTGTGTAAATTTTGGGCTGAAGGGAGGTGTGTCAGAGGGGGTCGATGTCGTTTCGTCCATTCTTGGTCTCGGGGTGATCTTTACTCCTACCTCGCAAATCTCCACGGCCACACTAAGGTACTCTTGCTACATTCTTTACTTTTCACTGTTTTTGATTCTTGGATTGGATTCGTAGATTGGATTCATGGATTGGATTGGATGATGGTTCCTTCTTTCTTCCTTCTGGAAAATGTGGTATTGGCTCGTTATAGGCGGTGACTGGTATTGCTCTGCCTCATTCGAATTCTGGAGATAAACTCTACACAACAAGCTACGATGGTAAGCTTTACATTTGGGACTGCCACACTGCTAAAACAACTGCTGTCATCAATTTTGGAGTCCCAATTGGGTGTTTGATCAATGAAGGCCCTTGGCTTTTCATTGGTCTCCCAAATGAAATCAAGGTTTGGAACACTCAGAATAATGCTACCACTGGACCTGAAATTACAATCACTCTTGATGGAGAGGGACCTGTTGGTCAAGTCAACTGTATGACTGTTGTCAATGGTACTCTGTTTGCTGGTACCCAAAGTGGTCAGATATTAGCTTGGCAAGCTTCCTCTGATGGAGCTTCTCCTACTGCTAATCTAACCTTCATCCCTCTTGGTGTTCCATCTTCCATGAAACATGGAGGTCCAGTTGTGTGTTTGTGTTATGGTGGAAACAGACTTTTTCAGCTTCTTTAGACCACACAATCAAGGTAGTACATATACTCATATAAATATATATATATATATATATATATATTGCATTACTTACTCTTTTACTTGCATACATATATAATCATATATATTGTATTGTTTTGTAGGTGTGGGATCACAATTTACAATGTGTGGCCACCTTGAAAGGTCATTCAGATGGTGTCATGTCCCTTGCATTTTGTGGATATTATTTAGTCTCATCTTCATTGGATGGCACTATCAAAATTTGGGCTACCACTGAGAAAGGCCACGTAGAGACAGTCTATACCCATGAGGAAGGACATGTATGCATTCATTCATTCATCCTAATTAATCTATTACTTAGTACTACTAATTATAATTACAATAATAATAATAATATGTAATGATATGTTTGTTTCAGGGTGTTCTTGCACTTAATGGGATAACACTCCCTCCTAAGACTTGTGATGCAAAAGAAAAAGAAGAATCTGATGACCAAAACAACATTTTGCTTTGCTCTTGTAATGATAATTCTGTTCGTCTGTATGCATTGCCAAGCTTTGAAGAGAAAGGTAGATTCTTCACAACACAAGAAGTCAGGACAATTCAAAAGGGTCCAGGAGGACAGATTTTTACAGGGGATGGTTCTGGCCGTACTACTGTCTGGAAGATGAATCTTTAAGCCAAGCCAATCCAACCTCCTCATCATCAGAATTTAGAATACAATATTATTACATTGTTTGTTATTGACTATTGCTTGTATTTGAACTGTGTATACTAATTAATGAACAATAATTGTAAGTTTTGGGTTGGGCTATGCTTATGCACATGATTGGTGGTTTGAGTAGGTGCCAACATAGTTGAGATCTGCTCAAGGCTGCGATGATGCTTGCAACCCTCCCACCCCATTTTTCCATATATATTACATTGGTACTTTATTCTGTATTTACTGTGAGTTAATTATATGTAGTAATAATTCAAATTCAAATTCATTCACTTGACTTGAGCATTTTTTTTTTAATCACTTGCTCTTATTCTCTAATAATAAGAACAAGTACACTAGAACTGCCATATATAGGGAATTAATTCTCTACAAAGCAGAATTTGTAATGAGCCTCAAAAACAAAATAGTCATTCTACCTGTTAATTCATAATGGATACATTTGTCATTAAGTGTGTTCACATTCACATATAGTCTTTTTTCATCACTTCTTTTTCCCTTATAAGCCAAGCCAGTCCAGTCCAAGATTTGCTCTGCATATAATAACTCTCTGTGTGTGGGAGTAGGACACCAGTTCTCTTGCACTAGTTTTGCTTAAAAAAATTAAAAACAAAAACAATGTTCATTTTATTTCAGCAGCAATAATAGAAGATGACTTGAAAAATGAAGTTTTAGAACAAAAACTTATTTTGTTGAGAGTGGGATTTGAACCCACGCCCTTTCGAACAAGAACCTTAATCTGGCACCTTAGACCAACTCGGCCATCTCAACTTTTGGCTAAATTTTCATTTAAATTGCTATTAATTTGATAATCCTTATCTTTCATGATAAACATTTTAATAATCCTTGTTATAAAATATGATCTCATTCCTAAGTGAAAGCAGAAAATGTGATAATATATTTCTTGATTGTTTCCAGCAAACCAATCACTTTTAGACTTTACAAATTCATGTACTGTATTATAATTTACATTTTGGGTGGCCTTAATGATGTTGTAATTTTAAATTCATGATGCAAATATTTTTATTGTTATGAATAGCGAAATTGTGTTCAGAGATATATTAACAAATTGGATTATTTTGTTATTTATTAAGACATCATTCTAAATTTGAAGGAGAAATTTTGACGCTAACAAAACAAAAATGGAAATAATTTCAAAGAAAAAAAAACAAAACAAAACAAAACAGATGAAAATGAAAATGATCCAGCATGACCATCCAAAATTCTATTCTAGTCATCCATGTTCTTCATGTATTCCTTTGAAAGTTTAGTCTCCATTATTAACTTCTGTTCTTTAATCAGAGAATAACCTGATTCAAGCAAGGCTTCTATTGTTTGCTGTTCATCAAAAGAAGGAAAATATTAAAGTCATCCTCACCCCTACTAAACACAAATTTCAAAACACATGTTGATTTTAGTAAAATTACCTTTGGAGGAGTAAAAACAGGAAGCTTTTCCAGCTTTTTTCTTTTGAGTAGTGTGTTGCCAAGATTTTCAACACCACCAATATCCTCTACCCACTAATATAAAAAATATCATTTAAAGAAGAATCAGAATCAGACATATAAACATGCATGAAAAACTTGTACAAATTTGGTTATTCATAATGGATGCATTGCAATCTAGTAAGTGTATTGTATGTATCCATTAAAAAGGTTGCTTCTAGGAATTTCATATTAAGTCTCATTTTCTTTGACCATAATCCAAAAGCTCAAATTTACTGGTTGTCTTTTTTACCAATCAAATCCTCCATACATCATGTAAAATTTCTCACAAAATACTTTCATGATAGTTTATAAAGTATTAGTTGAAATCCTAATGTTTCTCTCTTGATCATTTTCTCACATTCTCAAACTATGTAGTAACAAATTTAATAAGACTCAGGTTATACTAGCTTAAAGTTACTGCGTCCTCATTTTGATCCAAGTTTAGTTTGTATAAAGATTCTATTAATAACTTAAGGGTTATTTGCGGCATAACCTCCTATAGTGGTCAGGTATTTGCAACTAACCCCCAATTCTAAAATTTTGGTGGTAAAACCTCCTAAACTGATATTCTGTTAGCAATTAGCCATTTCCGTCTATTTTTGGCTGTTAAATGCCATGTTGTACTATCCTACATGGACAATGTGTACACATGGAATAATTGTATTGGTCCACGTAAATAAATATTTAAAAAAAAATAAAAAATTAATTATTTTAATTAAAAAGTTTTTTTTTAAAAAAAAAATCAAATAAAAAAATCTTTATTTTTTCTTAATACATTTTCTATTTTTTTTTTCCAGAACCTTCCATCGTCTTCTTCATCTCTCTTTCATCATCTTCTTCTCCATTATCTCCCAACACCACCACCATTACTACCACTACCCACCATTATCAAAATCATCCACCAGGATTCAAACATAAACCCATATGTCAACACAAACAAACAAATACCTGCCTACATTTCATATCCAAATCCCATGAAACAAACAAACCCAAAAAAAAAAAATAACAAATCACAAATAAAAAAAAAACCTACATCTATCATTGGAGCCATTAATACCCACTGAGAAAAAGAGGAGCGGAAGGTGCGATGAGATCCGGAGAGAAGAAAAGGGGTGTAGCGAGATCAGGAGATTTCGAACTTGGCGAGGCCATCAATGGCTAAGCCGACGGTGGTCGGATGTGGCCCATCACAGTCACGCCGAGAGGAACGTGAGAGAGAGGGGACGAGAAACCGAAGAGAGCGAACGATGAGGAGCCATTAATGGCGGCCAATGGAGATCTGCAAATCAGATCTAAGAATCTGAACCAAAGAAAAAATTAAAAAGAAGAGGGAGAGATCGAGACAGATGAAGAGGGATGCCATTCGTGGCTTGTATTTTTGCTGTAGATGGACGGAGACAACCTTCCGGCGTTGGGTCGAGCTAAACGCAAAGAGAGAAAGAAAGAAAGAAATCGGATGGTGGTTTGGGGTTGGCTGTGTGTTACGTGCAGTCTATGATGGCACGTTACAAGCTAAGTGATGCCCACAAGTTGGCCAAGTGGTGGCGCATGTTGTGGTGCATGCAGGTGGCATGCTGATGCTTAGTTTGTATGCAGTGGCATTTTCGTAAATATCTTCAATATTGTCCGGATCGGGACGGGACTTGGTATTCACCATTTATTTGGGTCTACAAATAGAATGGTGCAATCGGTTTGGCGAAACTAGGTGATTTGGTATATGGTGCTTCCCATATGTCTACAGAGCAAAAATCATCTATGTTTCTGGTAGAAGGCTAAAAGCTCAGAATGCTCTTTAAGGGGGTACTCTGGTGTCAGCTCTCCACCACCCCTTGCACCTTTGTGCTAAGTGAGCTACTACTAGCCAGTGGGGACTAGTAGGGCGGGCATATGAGGACCACGAGGGGACTCATATGTCTCCATGAGTTGGAGTACTCATGGACATTATCGGGCCGACCCGGTAGTGCGTCGAAGAAAGCTACCAGAGGTTCAATGGTACGTTTCCCTTGGCTTGTCGGTATGCCGCTTGCACGGGACGTAGCCTAGATCCTCAAAGAGACGTCGTGGTGCGCCTAGGCCACGAGTCTCAACACGAGATGACACGGGTAGTCATTCGTGGGCTAGCTTGCATACACGCATGGGACGGATGCACCATGTTGGAAAAGGACAGAGGTCGAATGTATGCAACTGGTTTGGTGGCTTGTCTTGAGGGCCTGCCAACATGCGTGGAGGCATGGCGCCTTGAGGATTGGTCCATGGACGTATGGGAGTCCTTGGGCGACGAGGGTGACTATTCGGACAGTATCGAATGGGGCATGATAGAGGCGTTGGCACGTTGGCTTGGTGTTGGCATCTCGCCACACATGCTACCTTGGTCACGAGTGACAAGGTGAGCGTCGGTGTTGGGATTTGTCTGACCATGGTGGGAACCTATGGACAGTGCGAGTATCTTGGCTAGAGAGTCTCGGTACATGAATGCACTCATGGATGCTTGCGAGCATGACTCGGCGGGAGTTGTTCGAGAGACGGGAGTGTGCCCGAGGCACACGGTCGCGCGAAAAATGAGCCCATTGTTACTCGGATGGTTGGAAGGCTGACCTTGGCTTAGAGAAGTCAAGGTGCCGCACGGGTGTTCCGCTGCCTGAAAAGGTGAGCCCGTGACACTGTGGATGGACGGAGACAATCAGATGGGTGGTTGTGTTGTGCGATAATGACAGGGAGAGGGTGATGCAGGAGGGAGGAGGGAGATGTGGTGTGATAATATTAGGGTTTTTTTTTTAGTTTTTAATTTAATTATGTTTTTCTTTCAAAAAAAAAAATTAATTATGTTTTAAATTTTATTTATTTCAATTTTTTTTTTTCCAATTTCAAATTATTTTTAATTATTTTTTTATTTTTTTAAATAATTATTTATGTGGACCAATAAAATTGTGACACGTGTACACTGTGTACACGTAGACATTCCAACATGGCATTTAACAGCCAAAAATAGACGGAAAGGGCTAATTGCTAACAGAATATCAGTTTAGGAGGTTTTACCACCAAAATTTTAGAATTGGGGGTTAGTTGCAAATACCTGACCACTATAGGAGGTTATGCCGCAAATAACCCATAACTTAATTAATAGTGGAACAAAATAAAAAACTCTGTCACATAATTATAAAACATAAAATATTCAGCAGGTAAACAAACTTCCAGAAACTCTTAAAAAGTATTTGTAAGATTTGAAATACTAATAAAGTAGCCTAATCTCTATAACAGATGGATTCATACCTTGGAAATAGACCTGTCATATGTTCGAGACCTTAGGGCTCCATAGAAATCTAGTGCTGTAAAATCACCAAAATTAATAAATAAAATAATAATGATATATTTCCAAAAAAAGGTTTTTTTTTTTTTTTGCAAGACAATACAGACAGAAGAGATTGTGCTTGCACAGTCACGATCTACTAAAAAGATCTCTCATGTAACTTAAGCAAGTAATATAAATTTCGTTCATAGTAGTTTCTTTAATTTTCAGTAAATAACTCGAAACCCCACAAAAAGTTTTGGTTACTTTAAAATCGTTCCTTGTGTGCACCATTAAAAATAGTAAATAAGATACCTTGATTAGGAAATGTCTTCACAATGTTTATCACCTCATCTTTAGATATGCCATCTTTCTCATACATTCTATGAACGATATTCACAATGTCCTCAAGATTTGGCTGCCTGATAACCCAAAAATGATAAAATATCAAAAGCTTTTAGCTAATGGAAAGGAAGCAATACTGCATCTGATATAAATCATTTATCTTTTATTTGGATAATATAGGACTTAAAACATACAACATAGCTAACAATTATAAAATTATTTAGTGCTAAAAAATGAAGTTAACACCACGAGCGACTGGTTCCAGTCATATTGCTTAAAAAAAGGTAGAAAGCTCATATGATTGATAGGGAAACAATGGCCACTAATAACACAGAAGGCTCACACAATCTAATGCATAATCCAAACAAAAAGGCAAGAAACTGAGTAAGGAAACAATCACGTACCAATAAAATTTCTCCATTCTTCCATCACGAATCAAGGGGGCATAAATTTTTGAGAAATCATTCCCAGTAACAATGATAGGAACTCGGTTTGAAATATCTGACTCTCGCCAGTCTTGTCCAACACTCACTCTTGTAGGATTATCAGCCAGATTCATGAGTGTCCCAACAACAATTTGATTGTTGACTGTCATCTGAGTGTTTCCTATGTGACAGCAAAGAGGAAACATGTTTTACTAAAGTAAATTAGCACAAGTACGATATAGAAAAACTAATATGCACTTCAAATTATAAAGGGAAAATGTGGAGGATGTCAATAATGAACTGCTAGAAGTATTTATGAAAACAAGGAGTCAAAGACACACATAAAAAGAAATCAAATTGCTATCCTAGCGCTTACTATAGGAAGTAAAATTCATAACTTCTTATAAAAAAAAGAAAACTCACCAAATCTACCAAGTCCAGCATCAATGTCATTGATCATTAAGCAGCTCATCTTGCCCTGAGATGGTTAAAAGAAACTTTTCTGTCAGAGTATATAACAAGTAGAAAGCAGACACCTCTCAAAGTGCTATTCTTTCCGTTGCTTATTAAAAAAATTGACAAATAATTATCATACATGAATAAGTTGAAAACAATCACTAAAAGCAACCACCAAAAAGACAACAAAAGATTACAGAAAAATAATATCAATCTCTAAGAAAATCAGACAAAGAGACTCCATTAAACTCAACATTACATAACCATAATGCTGTCCAGAGACATTCACACTTCAATGACTAAATGATACAGGGTATTTAGGAGCAAAACCAGCCTCCATACCAATGGAAGTGAACCTAGTCTCAAACTCAGTAAAGACAAAGGTGAACCTCTACCTAACCAAACTTCTTATCGTAGCCTTATAGGCAATCTATCTCACCATTATGAGACCAGATATTTCGTTTGTTGTCAATCAATTAAGTCAATATCTGACTTGCCCTCGTCTTCCACATCTTCAACCAAAAAACTGAATACTACAATACCTCAAAATTACCCCTGGTCAGGGACTCTTCTTCCCGTTCAACACTTCCCCAACAGTATCAACTTATGCAAAGACCAGCCTTTCAACTGACAATGTCCAAATCTCTTTCTTTGCTGATGTCGACTGGGGTAGTTGCCAAGACATCAGACAATCTATCTCTGGATATTGCGTTTTTATTGGTTCCTCTCTGGTCTCCTGGAAGTCAAAAAAACATCAGACCGTGTCCCGTTCCTCAGCAGAAGCATAGTACAGAGCAATGGCCAACGTAACATGTGAAGTCACTTGAATCCTTGCCCTCCTCAAAGACCTTGGCATCAATCACATACCACCCACATGCCTTTACTGCCACAACACCACTGCCCTTCACATCAGCAAGAATCCGGTGTTCCACGAACGAACAATACATGTCGAGATTGACTGCCATTTCATCCGGGAGAAAGTCAAGCAAGGGTCTCTCAAGCTCATACATGTTCAATCAATAAACAACCTAGCTCATATCTTCACTGAAGCCTTATTTCCATCTTCCTTTACTGAAATTGTATCAAAGATGGGTGCGATAAATTTATACACTCCATCTTTTGGGCTGTTAGTCAGTTAGTTCCTTTTAAGTTAGTTGCAACTAAATTAGTCAACCCCTAACTAACTTCAGTCCACTAGCTTACAATTCGCCTATATATAAAACTTGTACTCTTCTTCTCAGATTCAAGCTGAGACAGTATCAATATACAAGAAACATTCCTTTCTTGCTTTATTTCTCACATTTTCTATTGCCAATTAAGGAAAAGAGAATGACAAAAACAATAAAGGGCTTCCCTAGATTCAACAAAACCAGTGGATCTAAACAAATTAAATATCTATCAATCTAATGCTATCTGGCATAGGAGTGCAGTAGTGTTGAGAAATAGCATAGTGATAGCTGTAGTAAGCTAGTGGACTAAATATCCAAAAGAAAAACTTATTATCTGATTCTCCTAGTTATCTAGTTATAATGGAATGAAAATATCCAAAAATAAAGATAACTAGATAACTAGGAGAATCAGATAATAAGTTTCATAAACGTTTTATATATATATATATATCTGTGTGTGTCTTAACTTTGGAATTTTGTCTCAAAAGAAATTGTACAAACAATAACAGAAAAGTTCCAACTCCAATACATGGGTTTTAACTTTTAAGCAAATCCCAGAAATCATGAATAACATTTGAGAACTGTGTGTCATTCTATTTCAAAGAAAAGGTCAGGTTCTGTTTCTTCCGTTTTTCAATTAAGATTAAAAAAATTCAAGTCTCCTCAGACCTCGGAGTTCATCAAAATGATGTAAACATCACTAAAACGTACAGACACAACGCTACCTAGAATTTCATACCCAAAGTTTTCTTAATTACGGTTCTCCATGTAGGACAAAACAACAATTGATATTTAATTGATTTTATATTATAAATTATTAGTAAAATACATGTGTCAACAATTGATTTGATAGAATTCAAAAGAGAATGTAATATAGAATGTAAGTTTTTAATTTTCAATTTGAACCAAGATAAGAACATTTGCAGGGTTTTAATTTTTCTTTCTTTTTTGAAAATTTGCAGGTTTTCATTGCAACAGGCATAGACCTTGAACGGAGTATATCAACTTTATAAGCTCTTCTTCATACATTGCTTTTAATGGAAAACCCCAATACAGAAACAACAATAAATCCACCACCACCTCCGGAACAAGAACCAGACTCCAAAAAGCTCAAGATGTCCACGACGACCACTTCCGATGACGAACACACTACTACAGCCGCCGCCGCTACAGGCGAAGAGACCAAGAAACCGAGATACAAGCGACGAAAGGTTGCAATTTTCTTTGCATATTGCGGTGTTGGATATCAAGGTATGCAGAAAAACCCAGGTGCGAAAACCATCGAGGGTGATCTTGAGGAAGGACTCTATCATGCCGGCGCCGTTCCGGAACATGATCGTAACAAACCCCAACGCTATGATTGGGCTCGGTCGGCCCGTACCGATAAGGGCGTCAGCGCTGTGGGGCAAGTGGTCTCTGGCCGTTTCTACGTGGACCCACCAGGCTTTGTCGACCGCCTGAATGCTAATCTTTCCCCGCAGATTCGGATATTTGGGTACAAGCGTGTGACGGGTTCGTTTAACGCCAAAAAGTTCTGTGATCGGAGAAGGTATGTGTATCTTATTCCGGTGTTTGCTCTTGATCCAAATTCGCATCCTAATAGGGAGAGCGTAATGGCTAGTTTGGGTTCTGGGAATGAGCTCTTCAAGTGCCATGAATGCTCTGAGAGGGGGCGTAAGGTTGTTGGTTTAATGGGCAAGCGTAGTTATGAATTAAGTGGTTCGCGTTTTGACCTGGACATTTCGTCGAACACTGAGAATGCTGGCATTTCTTCAGCAAATGGTAATGCCAGTGATCCAAGTTCGGAGCAGATAGGCGAAATTAAACCTGAATATGAGAATGCTGAAAGCAACAAGGTTCAAGATGGAGTCTTGGATTCGAACGAGGGTAATGCTGCAAAGGACACTACTAATTTCTCTTATGGTGAGAATGAGAAAGAAAGGTTTAATAGAATTCTGAACTATTATGTGGGGACTCATAACTTCCATAACTTTACCACCAGAACAAAAGCCGTAGACCCTGCAGCTTGGCGCTTCATCATTTCGTTCAATGCTGACACCGTAGTAACAGTTGAAGGCATGGAATTTGTCAAGTGTGAGGTGGTGGGACAGAGCTTCATGCTTCATCAGATAAGGAAGCTGATTGGGCTTGCTGTTGCAGTGATGAGGAACTGTGCTCCGGAGTCATTGATAGAGAAGGCCCTGCAAAAGGATGTTAACATGACTGTGCCAACTGCCCCTGAAGTTGGGTTGTACTTGGATGAGTGTTTCTTTACATCATATAACCAAAAGTGGAAAGACACTCATGAAGAGCTATCGATGAAAGAGTATGAACAAGAGGCGTTAGCCTTTAAAATGAAGCATATATACGCTCATATTGCATTGACTGAGCAGAAAGAAGGTGTGGTGGCTCTATGGTTGCACTCTCTCAACCACAGGAACTATCCGGATTTAGAAGTAGTTAACGATGAAATTGCAAGTAACAAGATTAGTACTGAAGCAGAGAATTGCAATGCTGAGTGAAATGTCTTGCCAGGCATCAGTTCTCTACATTCAATTATGTAGGCCTTCTTTTTTATCAGCTCCTTCCTGCTGATTATTTTTGCTATAGAACTCTTCATATCTTTAATGTTTTATTTTTATGAACAAAATAATTCATGCAATGCACCATAAGATGGTCCTTTGGTGCTACTTTAATCTTATTTGATTTGACTTGAGTAAACTTCTGTTCATTAAGCTCTTATGTTAACCTATGGAAAGTTTCTGTATGTTTTATGGATTATTTACTCTGCAGCCGCATGTATCTCAAATTTTGTTTTGTACTAAAGAAATTGTTTAAAACTGAATATCTCCCAAAAAGAAAAAAGAAAAAAATTACAACAGACATCATCTTCTAAAACATGTACAGCCAGAGTTTCCTATTACTAAGTCAATAAATCAAGATAGAACTTAATCCTCATGGGATTGGACAATTTAGTCCAAACTTATGTTTGACACATTTTTTAAGTTTGGGATTGGACAAAGATATCCCAACCTACCAATTTAATCCCATTCTATTTGGGAATTAAGGCTATTTTAACCCAATAAGGTGATATGTTCAATTGGATTACACTGGACTAAAAATTAGAATTAGATTGGATATATTAGTACTCGGTCGTGTTTGGTGTAATACAAAATTAAATAAAGTATAAAATATTTTAAAATAAATTTATATAAATAATTATTTTATAAATATAAAATTGTAATTTAAATTAAATAATATGTAATAAAAATAAAAATTCTAAAAATTAAGTAAATAAAAAATATTTGAAATCTTTTTATATTAATTTTTAAATAAAATAATATATATTATACCTTTAAAAATTAGGTTATATGAAAAAAAAAAATCGTGAGTACCTTGGACTAAATTATCCCAACCTTCTGGTGGGTTAAAATAGTCCCAAGCTCATGCGATTAATTTGAAAGAAGGGATATAATTACCCAATCCCATCTAAATATAAAAAAGTACCAAACAAGGCTTAGGACTATTTTGTCCAATCCCAAGCCTTAACAAGGTCTTAGAATTTGGGTTAAAATTCATATTTTTTATTTTTATTTTTATAATATGAATTTTAAACTTTAAAATCATAAATTTTTTTAAATGGAAATAAAATTTTATTAACAAGACAAATCGTCTACTAGAGTACTCATTGAAAATTCAATTTGGAAATTAATAGATTGCTCTAGTAAAACTATGAATCACTCTGTTAGCAAAACGATACATAAACAATAAAGAGACTTCGCTCATATAATTAAACAAATGTATACAGTCATTAACAACTAAACCAAAAAGAGAGTGTAAATAGCCTCTACTACCACTAAACAACCTATCTCAAGAACCATTGCTGACTAATCTTTTTCCTTGATCCAACTAAGAACCTCCCGAATGCCCATAATTTCAGCCAACTGTGGTGCCACATTGGTCACAACAATAAACAGTATGAGATTAAATAAGAGGGCCCAACTGATTGCGAGCTATCAATCCATATCCAAACTGATGAGCAACAGCGAATAATGCAACATCAACATTTACCTTGATTCTCATAAGGCTTTACCCAAACTTTAGCACTATCTTGTGCCACACCACTCAGCAATGGTGTAATCACCATTTGTATGAGTATTCTTCCATTGTTCAAGATACAATTTTGCAAACGTAACTACATTATTCACACTAGAGTTTTCTTATTCCAAACAAATTTATTTTGAGCTCGTCAAATACCCCAACAAATCTCCGCTACCTCGCTTTGCTTCTCCTTACCCACCCTAGCACCCAACTGTTGGAACCAACTAGAATAGTAATCCCCAACATCATTCAAACCAATACCAACAGTATCACAAGCCAAACATTGAGAAGCAAACGACAAAAAGGACAATGCCTTTGTACTGGGACATGCTTTAAACTAAGTCAATACATTGTCGGAAGACACAAGTACAAGCACGCCATATAAAATCCTTCACCTTGGGAGGAATTTTTAGTTGCCACAAATTGCGCCAAAACCCAGAATTTGGATCATCACTTCGCCCCTTTAAACATTGTAGCAACTTATACACACTCTTCAGCATATAGAAACCTTAAGCCTCTCTTACTCCAATGAAAACAATCATTCATGACCTCATCACTTAAAGAAATACTCAAAATAAGCTGCCTATCTCGCTCATCAAACAAATCATGAATCACATCCTCATCCCATCGCTTAACATTAACTTGAAATAAGCTCTGCACCACCTTACCAGCCAGCCCTAGATGACGAGAAACAACATACGACTCCACCTCATGGCAACCAAGGAGCCTCCAAAATAGAGGCATGCGACCCATCACCAATTCGCAGACAAGGCCTAGATGTAACAAGAAATTCAGTCTTCCAAATACTCCTCCAAACAAAATTAGGATTATCACGAAGCTCTACAACAAGAAACGAACCATTGGAGAAATACCTAGCTTTAAAAAAAATGACCCACTAATGAATATTCAACACTCCTGCTTCCCAAGCAAGGAAAGATTAAAATCTCGTAGATTATGAAAGCTCATATCTCCTTGATTTTCATGATAAGTCATACGATCCCCACTCATTTAATGAATTTCTTTCCGTTGAGTGGAAGAAGAACGCCACCAAAACCTAGACATAGTCTTCTCAAGGTCTCGACTCACTTCTAAAGGGAACAAAAAAATGCTCATAACATAACTTGGGAGAGATTGAACAACAGCTTTTTGAATGTAACGTGATGGTATTACAATCATTTTAATAGCTTAATAGCTTAAAAGTTTTGGGTTCGAACCCATGATCTCTCCTTTTTTTCCTATCCCTGCCTCACCACTAAGCTAGCCTTAGTGGTTTACTCACACAAGATTGAACAACAATCTTTATTAATACTTCTTTACTCACACGAGACAGAAGCTTCTCATACTACTCTTGTAGTCTTTTTTAGGTCCACTCATTCAGAAAACTTAAAATATAATTTGTAAAATTTTATAAAATTTCTTAAAAATATTTGGCTTTATTATTAACAAAAAAGTTAAAATTTTTATATACATTTATTAAAAAAATTATACTCCATTTAGTCTTACACCAATACTAAAATAATCCCTCCAATCCAATATAATTCTAACTAATAGTCCAATCAAACGAAGATAACTAAGAAGAGTTTAAGTATTAAAAGAAAAATTTATTCAAAATATTGGCAAAATTTAACTGTCAAATAATTTTTTTTCATATTTTTACAATAAATAAATAATTTTTTACATTTTTTATTTTGTTTTAATTTTATGGTAACCTATAAAACAACATAAAATATATATATATACAAATAAAAAACAGCATACAAGAAAACAACATGAAAAAATATTCATATTTTTTGGAAAAAAAAAAACTTATAAATTGGAAAAATATTTAAAATTCCCTTAAATTGTATTTTTGTATTTTTTTTTTTTTTTTACTTTTTCATACAATTTTATTCTATTTCATATTTTCACCAAATCTACAAATTCTGCCATTTCTTCCCAAATCCCAGCAAAAACACCCAAATCGCTTATGTGGCAAGATAACTAAGAAGAGTTTCTGTCACTCCAGTCCTCACTAGTGTTGAGCTTACCCAGAGGAAGTACCCCGGTAAAGATGGGGCATTTGACCTCCACACAAACGAGCATGGCGAGAGTGGTAATGAACCATTCAACGAAACAAGTTTAAAAAATAGAAGACTTTACAGGAGTACAATTCCATTCAGCCTTCAAATGCTACTACTACACTCAAGCACAGACTCAAACTGATTCTATGCAGAATCTCCCATTTCCTTAAATTTCATTTAAATTTAACAACCCACCAGATGCCACATAATACAAGACAGTAGCATTATGGCTCTATATGCCTTATCCGTATCCCACAGCCGATAGGGTACTTGCTTTCGATAGCCTTTGTACCATAAACAACTAATTTCCAACAGAAATGGCTGGCTTTATAAGCCTTATCCCTATCCCATCCAGGTTTTGATTGCACGTGACCGAATCATTTATCGGAATATTCCACCTTTGGGCATCCGAAGGGTTAAAGAGAGCCGTGGCTGGCTGGGTGACCTAGAAAGAGAGGGAGTGAGCAGAGGTTTCGTGGTTGATGAGAGATAGAAGAGTATTGAGGGGTTAGGGTTTAAAATTAGGTCATTTAGGTATTTATATATTTTCAGAAATATTACTAATAAATAAATTGTTTTAAAAATACATATAACTATAACTTTCGGCCGTCTCAGTTATTTTGCAAAAACCACTCTAAAACCCTCGAAACCTCTGCGTCTAGATTTCTTCTTTCTAATCCAATGGCTCCAAGCTTCGTATTCGAACCCCCAAGCGATGAAGAAAACGAGCTTTCGGAGGCTGAAGACGAAATAGATGAGGAAGAAGAAGAAGGAGAAGTAGAAGAAGTTGAGAAACAAAAACCCTCAAAAAAATCTCAATCTCCGTGGGACTTCGCTGCATTTTCTGAGTCAGTCGCCGAAGAACACGCCCGTAGAAGCACGACTTCGGTCGATTTCAAGATCTCAAAAGTCCTAGAGAGACAGTCTAACCCAGCCGCCGCTACCGCTACAGCCGAAGAAGACGAAGATAGCGATAGCTCCGAATCGGAGGAGCCAGACAGACAAGAAGATTACAGACCGGAAGCTGATGAAGACGATGATTCCAACGCTGTTGTTAACAGTAAGTCATTTTTTTCCTCTTCCGATGGAACATCGTTCCATGCTAATTCATTCTTGGAGCTCAATTTGTCACGCCCTTTGCTTCGTGCTTGCGAGGCTTTGGGTTACGCCAAACCTACGCCCATTCAGGCGGCGTGTATACCGTTGGCGTTGTCTGGTCGTGATATTTGTGGGAGTGCAATAACTGGTTCGGGAAAGACTGCTGCTTTTGCTTTGCCCACTTTGGAGAGGTTACTGTATCGCCCAAAACGAATGCCAGCAATTAGGGTTCTTATCCTCACCCCAACCAGAGAGTTGGCCCTCCAGGTAACCAGCATGATTGAGAAACTTGCCCAATTTACCGATATCAGATGTTGTCGGATTATTGGAGGAGTTTCAGTAAGGGAACAAGAGGCATCCTTGAGATCAATGCCAGATATTGTTGTGGCTACTCCAGGTCGTATGATAGATCATTTACGTAATTCTATGTCAGTGGATTTGGAAGATCTTGCTGTTCTTATTCTTGATGAAGCTGATCGTCTTTTGGAGCTTGGATTTAGTGCTGAAATTCATGAGCTGGTTCGGCTTTGTTCCAAGAAGAGACAGACCATGCTTTTTTCGGCAACAATGACCGAACAAGTTGATGAACTTGTTAAGCTTTCTCTGAATAAACCATTGCGACTCTCTGCTGATCCATCCAGCAAACGACCAGCAAAGCTTACAGAGGAGGTCGTTCGGCTACGACGAATGCGCGAAGTAAACCAAGAAGCTGTTCTTCTTTCATTATGCTCGAGAACATTTACTTCTAAAGTGATCATTTTCAGTGGAACAAAACAGGCTGCACATAGGCTAAAGATTTTGTTTGGTTTAGCTGGCTTGAAAGCTGCTGAGCTTCATGGTAATCTTACTCAAGTCCAGCGTCTTGATGCTTTGGAACTCTTCAGGAAGCAGGGAGTGGATTTTCTAATCGCAACTGATGTAGCAGCTCGTGGACTTGACATCATTGGTGTTGAAACAGTCATAAATTATGCGTGCCCTCGTGATCTCACAAGCTATGTTCATCGAGTGGGCCGAACGGCCAGAGCTGGTAGAGAAGGATATGCTGTTACATTGGTCACGGATAATGATCGATCTCTTCTGAAAGCTATTGCAAAGAGGGCTGGTTCAAAGTTGAAAAGCCGCACTGTTCCGGAGCAAACTATAGCTAAGTGGTCCAGGTTAATCGAGAAGATGGAAGATCAAGTGGCTGCAGTTATTCAAGATGAGATTGAAGAGAGAGCACTTAGAAAAGCTGAAATGGAGGCCACAAAGGCAGAAAATTTGATTGCTCACAGAGATGAAATCTTTTCTCGCCCTAAAAGGACGTGGTTTGTGACGGAAAAGGAGAAGCAGCTTACTGTGAATGCAGCTAAGTCATTTTCTGACAAAGGAAAGATCTCTGGAAATGAAATAACCAGTGCCCAACAAGCTGAAGATCTAAAGATGAAGGAAAAGAGGAAACGGGAGCGAGAGAAGAACTTACCAAGGAAGAAGCGCCGAAAACTTGAAGCAGCTAGAGAAATGTTGGAGATGGAAAGTGAAAATTTAGAAGATAGTGGTGATAAAAAAGAAATGTCACTAGTTGACCTGGCGTATCGGCGTGCTAAAGCTGTGAAGGCAAAGAAAAAGGCCGTGGATGCTGGCAAGATTGTGATGAAGGTTGTCAAGAAATCTAAGAATTCTTCGAAAAGAACTCCATCGAGGACAGAAGAGATGAAAGAGCTATTTGAAAGCGACATGACTGACAGAAAACAGAAAAGAAACTTCAGTGGGGAAGGAATGAAAAAATCCAAGAGTTCCTTTAAAAGCAAGTCAAGGTATAAGCGCAAATAGCAACTTCAAGTGCGCCTTGTTACAGCAGCTGTGAAGTGAGTTGGCAACAAAACAATTTTACTTGTTTTTGCTCTTGTTATGAGTATTTGCAAAGCAATTTTGGCAGAGGGAAAAGAGTAGGATTGATACTTATGGAATGGAGTTGTATTTTTTATTTATTTAAATTCTAAAGTAACCTAGTTAATGATCTGTTTTTGAATTTGAACTCTTCATCTATGTTATAGGGAGAGAACTTTCCTTGCCCCTATTTCTCTTGTAACTGCGGTTAAGAAATTTTTATTCTTCTTTATCATAACCAACAACAAAAAATTATAAGCAGGAAATAATTAACATGAAGCATGAAATGAAATGAAAAAAAAAGAGAGAGAGACAATATATACTATTTAATTTCACAAGACATACACATAAGGAGTAGTGAAAGTGGTAAAGCTTCTAACTTGGTTCTGGACCACTTGAGAAGCTGCTCTATAGCGTTCGCGAATCAGTTTCCCTGGTTCTCCTGAAGTAAAACATTTTAAATTGCTGCGGAATTCAGATGTGTACTTTCAGAAGAAAAAGAATCAGACATACTTCAGTACAAAAATATATAAATGAAACATCCTTGCAGTAATACTATTCATAGAAAACATAAAACAAAAAGTTCCCACATGTATTTTTATAGAACACCAAACAGAAAAGAATAATAGCTGTAAAAATATGATCAGGCATGTGATCTTAGTCATGATAGAGAATCATCTTACCAGCTCTTTCTGACTCTAGTTCCCCAGCTGACATAATTACAGGTTCAACTCCCATGGCCTGGAATATAAGTTCAGTCTGAAATGATTTTCCTTGCCCTTTTCCTCCCCAAATACCTGTAAGAGTAAATTTTAAAATTCAGCATGTTATGTAAAGCTCTAAATTCTAATCATTATCAACCATTCACAACTCAGTACAAGAGGTTGACAATAAAATAGCTTCAAAGCACAAAAGTTTATTGAGAAGAAATTCAGAAAAAGAAAAAATCACATATAAAAATCAATGTGAAGATTTCCTGTAATATTGATAAATTCATCTGTTCTTACAAATAAACGAGGTATCACATTACAGTTTGCCATGCTTTGTTCTTCTTTAGTGTAAATGTGATATAATAAAGGAGGGTGTCACAATTCCAGTTTCCGATTATTCTTTGTTCTTTATAGAGGCAAAGGATTGCTATTAGTGCAATATCTTAGTAAAATTTGAAAGTTTTTTGTTTGGCTATGGTATTTGAATTAATAAGCAAAGAGTGCTTTTAGGCATCAATGCTCAAGAAGATTTCAATATGAAACTAGCTGATTCAGTGAGGTACAAAGATGGTAGTTGGCCATTCATTTATCTGGGTTCGCCTATGAGAGTTAATCCTGGAATGCTGTATTCTGGCAGTGTAATAGCTTTGTGAAAATATCAAGTGGAAAATGGAAGAAGATTCAGATTTTGGGAGGAACCTTGGTGCACTGATAGAACTGTAGCAATCTCTTCTCCAGATTTTTATTAAGTTCCTAGATTTCGACAAAGGTTTGATTGATATAGAACTGTATGTAGTTTTCCTTGTTCAGACTCCATTTCATAAGAAACTTGACCGATAAATTTCCTTGTTGGGACTTTCATTTTCTACAAACTAAAATGCCGTAATCGTAAACAAACATATTTGCAACAGAATTCAAATAGAAGGGTCTGGTTGCCAGATCCCTCAGCCAGAGCAACAGGACTATTTACGCCAATGTAGTGTCGCTCCAGAACCATTCCATGGAGTAATGTACAACATCATCTATGTAATTTATTTCTACATTGCTTCAGTAATACTATAGATTACTCCAGTTTGGAATAGCACTGGTGCCGGAGCAGCACTCTCATCCAAAAGTCTATACTATATTTACACAGAACAAACTTAAAAGAACAATCAAACAGATCTTCACCTTTTCTTATATTATCTATAAGACACAAGACTCTAATTGGCTGCCCTCAACAACCGTTACACCGTTACACATCAAAATTTTAAGTATATTCATCTAAACATAACAAAACAAAAGAGTATGGGCTAGTAGCTAAAATCTCTTAAAACTAATCAACCTTACCGCTGCACCAACAACAGCACAGCAAAAATAACAACAGAAACTCCTATTCTCTCAAGCATAACAATTAGAAAATTCAGTTCCCTGACATTTTTATTAAAAGAGACTAACCCATAATATATGGAATTAAGGAAAATGTGCTGGAACTTAAACTATTATAATGAAGTAAGAATAACATTTAAAAAAATAAATGTGACATAAATACCTAGGATCAGAGGAACTTTTGTCTTGAGGATATGAGCTAGGTAGTTTTTGGTAATGTGGCACACTGCATAAACAAACAAGCATTAGAGTGAGACAGAACAAGAAAAATAAGTAAGAGGCATGAGTGCGAGAAAATGTTGCACCAATGCATTAACATATAAGAAGAGGCAGAGAAGCTTCACTCTTCAATAAAGAATAATATGATTGGCTTTATGGTTTTTTATATATGGAAATCTTATGTAAAATAAAAGACGACATATGGAACCTCATTTAACTCCCACTCCCATGACTTACACTCAAACCAAGACCTAGGGAAATTCTACCATATCTCACCGCATATGGTTTGTTGCATATTTTCCAGAAGAGAAAACAAGAAAATAAGAGCAACTAAACAATTGTTGCCAATGAAATTAAACAAAAAGTATTATCCTTCTCAACATAAATATGAAGAAAACTAGAATATTTCTACCACATTTCCGATATAGCTTCCTTGTGAAGTCTTCAAAGAACTTTACTGTTTTCAAATTACACTGAACTTACCAACTTTATCCTGTCAATTCAAACAGAAGCCACAAGCAATTAGTAAAATGGTTGAACGTATCATTAAACATTAATTCGTAAGATGAAATTCAACAAAACAACATACTAAAGAGAGAAAGAACAAACAATCAGTAAGGTAAATGAAATCATTAAGAGAGAAAGAGAGAGATTAGAAATCGCTATAAAATTTGATTTATAATTAGGCCAGCAATAGCATGAAATGAAATAAATTATAGATGCATCGTAACAACATATTAGAAAGAAAACTATTGGCAAAACTAACATCGACCAGGAATGATGAATATGATCCAATGCAGCAGTGGAAATGGAGATAAGTGTAACAACGATAACAACTAGGAAAATTGAAGTTTGTGTAAAGGTGAAGTGATGAAGATGAAACTACCATGAAGAGAGGAGCGATGTAGTAATCTCCTTGAAGGTACTCAAATGACTTCGTCACCTTTTGGCGATAATCAAACACAATATCCGCTGCCAAATTCATATGAAAACTTCTCAATCAAAACCCTAAGACTTTCGTATGCGAAACAAAATTGAGAATTAAAAGTCTGCTTACAGTCTCGGCCGAGAAAATTCCCGGCGAAGAGATCATCGATGACGCCAGACCTAGCTCCGACGGCGATATTCATGTTATCTGCTTCTTTACCCAATCTGTAGAGGTAATCCTGACCTTGGGAGTCTTTGGACTCCCAGGACGACTGCTTTGACAGCCTCTTCTTCTTCGGGGCATCATCCTCGGCAGCGGGAGGCGAATTCGGTGCACAGGAAAGGGAAAATGAAGACAATTTGTTAGTGTTGGGGAGAGTAGAAGAGTTTGGGAAGAAGGAAAATGTAGGAGATGAACTGCAGAGCGCCATTGACGCCATTGCTGAGGATGAGTGAGTTTTGAGTTGTTATGTGGATAGGGAAATTCTGTTTGGCGCCACAAGTTAAGTTAACGGAAACACATGATCTATTCTTTAGGATTTGGAGGTAAAATGACACACTAGGCCACTAAATTAAATTAGGATGTTCAATACAATTCAATAACAATCGAAGGATACAATCATACAATTATAACCAACTGATAAATATTAGATATCTAATTAGATATCCAATTGTTATAAGATCAAATTGCATGTTATTTTTGAAATCCAATTAGATCAGATTAGATATTAGATAGGGTAAATTGAAAAATAATACTTTTACTAATCAATTGATTAAATTTACCTCTAATTTTGTATTTAATTAAAACATACCTCTTTTTACATGTATTGTACCCAAAATACCCTGACATAAGAGAATCACATGATAGTATCTTGAAGTAACATGGGCAATAACACGGATAAAATTTGTACAATATTTAAAAAAAGAGATAAAAATGATAGACTTTAAAAAAGGGATAAAAATAAAAGAGAACAATATAAAAAGGGTATACAGTACAATTTCCTCTATTGGATGTGGTATCTAAAAATCTAATAAATCTAATATCCAATTGAACTAATTAGTATTTTAATTTAGTTTGATTGAGTAATTAGATTTTATATTCTTATACGTAAAATATATATAAAAATTAACATTAAAATTTTACTCTTTTTTCTTAGTTTAGATGGATCTATTCCAATCCAATACATACTCGACTTAAAATATTAAATGGATCTGATCCGATTCAAAAAATATTAGGTCTAAAATATTAAAATATTGAATAAATCTAAATCAAACAAATAAATATACATGAAATACATCTAACGAATAGAACCGATCCAATCCAACATTCATTGGATGACTGAAATTAATTGGATTGGATCAGATGGTAAAATCTAACATCTAATATATAATTGGATCGAATTTGGATAAACCTAAAAATATTGGATGTGATCCAATGAACACCCCTAAATTTACAAACAATGTCACTCAATTACATTTAATATAATTATTATTATTATTTTTAATATAAATATAAAACTTATATTAATTTGTCATATTAACCAAAAGATAAGAGTGTAATTAAACAGGAACATCACCCCTGTTGAAAATTCGATCTAGAAAAGAACAAGATGTTTTAGCAAGACTGTGAGCAACCATGCTAGCATATCGTTTAATTAAAAACAAGGAAGCATTGTTTAAAGATACAAGAAGTTTACGATAATTTTCTATAATAATCCAAAATAAGAAAGTATATAGGTAATGAATTCCCAATAGCTTATACTGCTACCAAGCAATCTGATTCCACCTTCACTTTTCGTCATGATTGAGTTTAAATATAGCTTAGCACTTCATTTATACCAATTACTTCAGCCAAATTTGGAGTGCTTAAAAAAACAAAACTCCCTGACTTAGCCATCACTAATTCCCCTTGAGAGTCTCGAACGACTATGCCATAACCAACACAGTTCGATCACAAAAAATGGTGGCATCAACAATTACTTTGATTGCATTCTCCTACGACTTAACCCAAATTTCAGCTTCACCACCGTCTTTTAAAATTGAAAAACAAACCTCTTAACCTCTATTTTGCGCTAACTTCTATTGCACAAGACAACTCATAAATGAGATAAGAATACCATCCACCGTAGCATACTTTTAGTTTCAAACTAAATCGTTTCGAGCCTTTCATAACCCTCAGCACAGCATAGCAACCTCCCCTTACTTGTCATTACTGCACTTTTGCAAAATAATTATTATTTTTAATTAATGGCTTTATACTATTTTAATAAGGTGTCAAACACTACAAAAGGTGACAAAATATTATTGGTGTAATTTAATATCAGGTCTCACATTTTTTGATTTAATAACTAATATAAAAAATTGAGTCACATTAGTGTGGTGTTGAAAATCTTAAGGTGCCTAATAATAATATTCATTTTGTATATATTTTGAGAAAATGAATTTGTAATGCATGAGATAGTTGATAAAAATATTATGAGCTATTCTATTATGTTATTTTGATATTTTGTTATTTGGAATATCTTAATATATCTTTAGTATAAATTAGATGTTTGAGTGAATATAAAGGAGGATATTATCTTTTTTTCTTTTTTGAAAATGAAATTATAATTTTATTGGAGCTTAAATTATAGGTCCATGGTCTCTGGATCATTAGCTTAAAACACTGTCAAGGGTATGAATAAAAGTTGTATATCGATGGTCGGAAAATTTTTTTGTTTTGATTTGTCAAAATAGTAATTATTTATTTTATAATAAACACTTTCATTAATATAGTAACTCATGTACTAAGACTCATTAATGTTCCAACCACGTAAAAATTCTCTTTTCTAATATTCATTAATTATTTCATGCAACTCTAATTAATAGTTGACGAAAATCTCAGTCAACAATAATAAAAAAGATTGGGCATCATTGTTACATAGCAATTGTAATAACCAGGATCGATCCAAGCATTTGTAGGAACTTGGGCAAAAAATAAAATTCAACCCCCAAAATATATATTTAGGCTAATAGGTATTAGATTTAGTTTTTTTATTTATTAAAAAAAAAAAAAACTAATAAGTCTGTATTGGAACTCTTATTTGTACTTAATATTTATAAAACTATAATTTTCTTCTAATTTTATCAGTACAAACTCCATTTTGAATTTATTAAAAGAATATTTAGAAATAATTCATACTATATATTTCTGTCTATACCTAATGATCTAGAAATTGAGTCTAATATGTCTCCTGTTTAAGATAATAATAGAGTTTGTAGTGATGAAATTAGATAAACATTACAATATTTTTACAAATATTAGGTACTTATGCAGCTAAAAATAAACATTGAGTTTATGCAGTTTACAAACTTAAAACTTTGTGTATTTATGTCACTATTTACGAATTGGACTCCGATTGGGGAAAAACAAATGGGACTTCGGTTGTTTGTAAAGGTGGAAGGTTTGATTTTGGGGACAATGATGTCGTTAGTGCAGTGGACGTCGAAGGCAAAGAAGGAGTAGAGGGAAAGGGCGTGGAGTTCTGACTGGGATAGGGAGCTCTGGTTGTGTTTGGGACGTTGGTGGCATGAAGAGGACGAAGAAGAAAAAATAAAGAAAAAATAAGAAAAAAAATAAATTTTATGATTTTAAAATAATTATTTTAGTTTTTTTTTTCAGTTTTAAATTATTTTTAATTAAATTATAATTGGGGAATTACTCCATATACTATTTTTTAAATTTTTTTTTTCAAATTTACGGTTTGGATTTCTAATGTGGTTTTTCGGTAATTTCTATGCGGGTAGCTATACGATTTTTTGTTGCAATTTAGGTCTCCGCTAGTTGCAATAAGAGTTTCTATGTAGAATTCCGTAAAAAATACACAAAAAAAAAAAAAAAAAAAAAAAAAACTGTTTAAAGTATAAAAATAAAAAAGCTCCATTGTAATTTGGACCAATAAAAAACTAAGGGCAACTTCAATGGCAAAAGCCAAATTTATTGTTAAATCAACACTAAAGAATACTATTTTAATACTATTTTTTTTTTCAATTCCAACCATAACACTAAAAATTGCACTAAAAAATATATTCTTTGTTATTATATTATTTTATTAAATTATCATATAAATATAAAAATTTAATCATAACTATATTATTTTAATGTTAAAAAAAGAAAAAGAAAATTTGGTGTAATCTATAGTGTTCCACTAAAAATAGTGAAATATTATAGACTCCCATGTATATAGGATAGAATTTAGTGTTTCATTAGAACAAATTTGTGTCTAAACTCCACTATTTTTATGATTTTAGTGTCCAAGAAGCCCTAACATATGATATTTTATTAATATTTATTATCTAACAAATCAATTATAAACAAACTAATAGACTTTTAAAAAAATATGACCTTAATACCAATTTTTAAAGTTAGGACTTATCAGCACCAAATATATGTTTTTAGGACCCGTAATTTTTCCTATAATTAATTCATATATACAAAACTTTATTTGGTTTAAACTCTTCCCATGGCACTATAAATAGAAATATATGTGCAAAGTAAAATATAAGAATGATAAAAAATATAAAATATAAGGTTTTATTTATAATTTTTTTTTTCATTTATATAAAATATACGGTGTAATTTACCGAACAACTTAAATCATAACCTAATTCAAATTGCAACCCCAATTGTAACTTATAGAACAACCCCAAATCGTAAAAATAGAAAGAAAACAAAAATTGTAAAGAACAAAAAAAGTTACAAAGAGATAAATGGGGTAATTTTCCTAAAATATAAAACACAATTAAAAGGTCTTTAATTATAATTATTCAGATAAAAAATAATAAATACAGAAATTGTTCAGTAGAGAAGTAAATTACATTAAATATACGATATCAATGGCAAAACAAATATTTTTAATTTATTACAGTCAAATATTTATATTAATTAGATTAATTGCATTCATTAATTACTTAAATTGCAAAAGATTATTTGATTTGCTCGATCAGTACACAACTACTCTCTCCCATGGAAAGCACTATAAATATATGTGCAAACATGAAGAATTTACAAAGCAATATTAAGTTGTTACACAATATTATATATAGAGAGCATAGATATACATATATAATTATAATTATTCAAAAACAAAATGGCAAAGTCATTTCCACTAGTGTCAATTGTTGTTATTGCAATGGCTGTGAATGTTTGCTATGCAGTTGATTACATTGTTGGTGATTCATCTGGATGGAAACCTGGTGTTGATTACAATGCTTGGGCCGCAAGCAAGACTTTCACAGTTCGTGACACACTCGGTATGTACATATAATGATATGTGTACACATAAATTACACAAATATAATACTTGTTTTAGTCTCGCTGGATTATGATCTTTTAAGAGAGTAATTAATCATAATTTTATGTTTTGAATTTTTGTGTTATAGTGTTCAAGTATCTAAAGGGAGCTCATAATGTGGTTCAAGTGAATCAAATAAGTGACTATGCAAACTGTTATTCTGGTCAAAGTGTTCCATTGACAAGTGGAAATGATGTAATTCCATTAAGGAGCTCTGGATCCAAATATTTTATTAGCAGTGTAAAGGATGATTGTGCCAAGGGCCAAAAACTCACTATCAATGTTAATTAAATCATAATTTAATTATCATAATCAATGTAATTTTATGTCATTTATGAGGTTATTAATAAAATTTTCGAGTTTTTTGGTCGTAGCATATATAGTACTCTTCATTTTATTTTTGCATTTATCTATACTGGTAAACGTATATATATATTATATATTCCCAAAGGGTACTTTTTTTAACCATTGATTTTAGATCATGTGATTATTATGATGTAAGGTATATACTCTTACGATAAGACTGTTTGTATACAATTAAAACTTTATACATTATAATAATATTTAATGATATATTTATTTTAAAAATAAAATAATATTAATAATTTATAAAAAAAAAATATTATTTTTAATTTAAATTATTATTATTTTTTTAAAAAAAATTAGTTTAATTTTTTTATATAAATATTTATTTTCAAAAAAAAAAATTTAGTTACCAACTTTGCTATCAATATAATATTAATCAATATAAAATATCAAATGTGAAAAAAAAAATATTTTTTTATAAATATTAAATAATTTAATATTAAAAAGTAACCAATTCAAAATAACTGATTCAATCTGTATTTTTACTGATTGAATTGGATTGAATTTAAGCTATTGTCCGAAATGGATTACATCCAAAATATGAAATTCGCACTTAGTGCGAATCGGATGCACTATGAGGAAAATAGTGTGGATTGGATTGGATGAACACAACAACACTCCGTATTTGAAAAAAGAAAATTAAAATCTGCAAAAATATAAAAATAATTATAAATCTGTAGAAATATAATTTTTTGTTATTATTGGATGTTTATAAAAATAATTCATTTTTTATTTGGAAAATATTAACAACATTAACTTGACATTTAATCGAAATTTTAAAAATATAATTTAAGTATTATTATTGTTAAAAAGTAAACTTAAATATTTATGTCACAAATTATTTATTGAGGAATTACCCCATATACTATTTTTTTTTTCAAATTTACGATTTGAGTTTCTAAAGTGGTTGCAGTGGTAGTTGCAATAGGAGTTTCTATACGATTTTTTGTTGCAATTTAGGTTGCAGCACTAGTTGCAATAAGAGTTTCTATGTAGAATTTCGTAAAAATGTAAAAAAAAGAACAAAAAAAAATAATAAAAAAAAAAACTATTATAAAGTGTAAAAATGAAAAAGAAAAAAAAAACCCCTTATCTATTTTATAAATGATAAAAGTATAACAATAAAATGATAAAATAATATTATTAATTATCAAGAGAAGGCCAAAATCCAAATATCCCATGTGCCCATGTCTAAGGCGTGTGCTGAGTCTTAAGGCTACTCAATCAATGAAACAATATATAAAGTTTCATTTAGTGAAAAAATAAATATACAGAGTTTGAAATAATCCTCTAAATTTTTTGAACAAAAGTTATTTACATCTTTTCTTTTCTAAGTTTAGATTGGTTAACATAAACACCTTATAGTATAAGTGCAATATACTAAGCCTACGCTAAAAATACCCTATATTTATATATATATCTATTATACTAGGTGATTGTTACGTGCCAAGCCACGTAGTGTTAGTTTTATTTAATATTTTAGTTTTTTATTTGAATTAATAATTAAAATAGTATAATTATTTGAACGATTTGTTTTATAAAAATAAAATATGTGTCAGTATATTTAGTAAGTAAAATATAGTTGTGTTATAATAATGTATGTTATTAATAGTAAAAATGTACATTAATCTTCTAATTGAAAAAAATTCTATTATCTCATTTCATATCTAATAATAGCTACATAACTATATATTTATAGACTTTCACATTCTTTGCAAATTACTAATAAGCACCAATAATATTTTCATATTCTAATATTTTTTAATATATATAAAGATATAAAGTGTGTCTATATAACTGAAATTCTTGGTTTACGAGAAATTTATGGGTTATAATAAAATAATAATAAAACAAATTCTATTAATATTTGAGGTATATCGTATACTCGAAGTAATATAACCATTTTTGGAAAGAATCAAAGATTCAAAATTACTTCAAAAGCTGTCCGGATAAGTCTGCTTAGACGATAATGATTTTGTAAAGAGAAATCGTTTCTTTCGATTCTCAGATAAGGGTTTCATTATTCAAATTTTATTTTGTGGTTTGCTTTAAATTGTGATAGGAAGTTCTTTGCTAGGGTTTTCTTCTGGCTATGAAATGTTGGGTTTTAAGCTGAAAAAAAATGGGGTAAGGCCATCTTTCTCATTGAATTTTTCTCATTGGGGTTCATTTAACTGTGAAATTATATTATACATGTATATTGTTCAACTTCAAGGAAGGAGGAAGTAATTTGGAAGCAACCATAGAGAAATATCTAAATATAGAGAAGCAGAGAGAAATGGAGCAGAGTAATTGCTCAATATCGTCACAATCCAAATTCCCCAAACTATCTTCTTTGAAAAGGTTGGTGCAACATTCTGATACGTGTCTTATAATTTTGGGCCTTCATATGTGTATTTATATTCGGTGTATTATTTTCTTGGTTTATTTTCATCAATAATACACAGTTGTGTTTCTATTTCCTTAAATTATTTTTAATTTAGTACTTTATATTTATTTTGATTTCTCTTATGCACTTATGCAATCGATTTATTCAAAAAAGATTATTTATATGAATTTTCTCTTATAGATTGGTTGGCCTTTAAAATAACAGATTTTATGCTTCTAGAGATCTCTAGATGAACCTAATCAGTATGTTCTTTCAATTCGCAAAATATAACTACTTGAAGCTACTCAAGTAGCTATGTTATTCAAGTCTCCATAAATATTTATATATATTTGATGATCTTAGCAGCATCAAAGATCTAGAGTTTACCCACTAGCGAGCCCAATCGTTCAGCACCTCTCTTGGTGTGACTCAACAGTTTCCGTTATTGTAATTCAAACCCAAAAACCGATGTTGCTATTTAAAACGCAGAGCACATTCTTTTTCGAACCCTAAAATCTGCACTCTCGTCTTTCTATTTGTTCCGCTATACTCAAATATCATGATTGACTTCTCTGTACGTGAGTGTCTATTTTTTCCACTCCACTCAAATTCCATGATCAACTTCTTTCAGTGTAATTTTGCGTCAATGGTATCTAGGTGAGATGATGATTTAGTTTTATTACTTTTATTAAATTTGAAAATTACTTTTATTATTATCATTCATTGAATCATTTATATTACAGTTGAGATTTGTTGATTTTTGGTTTGGTTATTGATTTATTTATTTCTTTTGAAAACATGGGGTTCTATCTGAGGTTAAATTATTTGGAATTGTTCAAATAGGTTAATGGGATTAAGAAGCTTCATGGAACCCAACAATGTTGTTTGGGGGGCCCTGTTAGGTGGACGTAAGCTTCATAGAAACATGACTATTGGTCAGATTGCTATCAATGAATTAATGGTATTGGAGCCAAACAATAGTGGTTATTATCACCTTTTAGTGAACATGTATGCTGAAGAGAATCGGTGGAAAGAGGTTTCAAAGATATGGACAACAATGAAGGGCCTTGGAGTGGAAAAGAGATGTCCTGGGTCCAGTTGGATTGAAATACAAAGCAAAATTCACCAGTTTGCTGCATCTGAGAATGCTCATTTAGCTTGTCCCGAAGTCTACAAGCTGTTGGGTGAATTAGATGGACAACTTAAACTCTCTGGCATTGTACTAGAACTCAGTTTTACCTAAAGAGAGACAAACTTAATGTTTAGATATTACTCAGGCTGGAGAGGATGATGAAATGGGGTAGCTAATATGACAGCATCTTTTACGCTATAGCTTTAAAAATAGCTGTAGTACACACACACAGACTCTGCTGCAGACAGACAAAGCAAGTGTAGAAGAACCATTCTAACATGACTGATGCTTAGTTGGCAATTCTTCTTGTAAGCCCTTGTTAGCCTAAATGTATTATTTCTCTTATCTTTGAAGTATTCAATCTAATTTGTCATCTTTGTTAGATTAAGGGATGGAAAATGATAACTTTTGCCATAGTACTTGAGCTTTGAAAGGAATCCCTGTGTACGTTCCTGATAAAAGTGACATAAATATAAAAGTTGATATTGAACTTAGAATCAATTTACATTATGAAGGAAAAAAAAATTACATTATGAAGGATATGCCTTACAAGTAAATGAACAAACATGTCTGGTATGAGTGAAATTCATTAACAATATAAATTTGAAGTTAGCCTTTCATCATCTTCATACATCCCACAATTTTTTTAATGCGTATGCTATTATTTATATCCTAAACATCCAATTTTGAATTTCTTTTCAGATAGCCACTACTTAAATGAAGCAATTGACCGATTGGAGAATCAAACTTATTCTTTCTTGGATAGGAAACTACCCTGGTATTAAAGTAAGAAATATTTCTTTCATATATTTACATGTGTATTACATTTACTTACACATATAAACATACATAATTTGGCATTTTCTCTTTTCTATGTAGTGGCCAATATAGGTGTAATTGTTAGTTTTAGCTTGCCAAGAAGCTAAGAATTTGATTCATTTTAATTTTCATTGTTTCCCTTGTAGACTGTAGTGTATAATATATTTTAGAAATATTTTCTACCAGCAATCGATCACAGCTGTCTTTATACCCTTTGCAATGAGATTTGGCTTAAGAACTTTCTTAATGAACTAGAGTTCGTCCTGGTTAGAGTTGCTCCATATGCTTAATTTTACTTTTACTCAAATAGATTGATTCTGAGGAAAAAATTGCCAACTTAGAAGTTTCTGCCTTAGGGGTTGATTCTAAGCTAAAGTTAGATGCAATGAAAGTTATGGGAACCCACAACTATTATAATGCTGCTGTTGTTGGACTGGGAATTGGAGTCGATGTTGAAGCCATTGGTTCAACTATTGAAAAGCTAAGGCTGGTGAAGAAATAAAATGACATATTTAATTGTTTTTTACTATAACATAATACTACAAAAAGTTCAGAAAAAATGACTGAGTTGATGGATTTGATTAGTAAAACAATAATTCTTGCTTAGTATTATTATTGGACTTATAGTTTTTCTGTGGAAAGATAGCAAAGACTTCTGAACAAGTTGATGTTATATTATTTATAATAATATAATATATAGATTAAATATGTGTAATAAACTAATAACATGTAACATATGACTATATTACTTGTCATCTTTTTGTAACATTTGAGGAGTTGTTACTATGAGTAACCTCCACCATTATCACCAACATTAAGAGTGTAAAAGATGTTACACACCTTTATTTGAAATTCTTAATGCTATAGGAGTTATGGTGTGTGTAAGAGTTACATTTGAGTCCATAACATCTATAGGGGTTATGAGTTTGAATTTAAAATGGTGATATCCTAAACACTATATAGAGGAGGTCTATGGTGCTCATTTGGGAGTAAGAGATGTCAAGTTTTCTATCAAGAAAGCACATTGCTAGAAAACTCTAAAAGGCTTGATAATTCCCAAAGCTATTTCCTAGAGAGTTCCCTTAGTGCTTAGAGATAGGGGGAAATAAGCTTTTGGACAAAAGTGTAATACCTTGTTCAAGTCATGGTGATCCCCACTAATCTACACTCAAGGTTGTGAGTGAGTGATCTTCTTTTTCTTCTTCATATTATATATACATTATATAATATTGTGTATTCCATTAATATTCTTCTTCTATACCTTTCATATATATGCGATATATATAGTGTATATCTATGTGTAATATAACATATATTTAATCAATCTCTTTTATTATCCTTGTACTATTTTTACAATTGAGTTGTATATGTCTTGATTTATCTTCCATTGTAATAATATCTCTAACAGTTGATGCCTCTTTCTGTTCTCTTTGTTAAAAGCCGAAAATGAATTATTTGTTATGTTCATAGTTCTAATGGAGGTTATCACCTGATCTAAAAGTTTTCAAGTTTTTGATTTGTAATTCAACATCTTTGTTGTTGGTCTACGGCTTTTACATGCGTACTTGCAACTTCTTTCTTGTTGGATTTTACATACACTTGCAACTATCTTTTCGTGCTGTTCTTTTGTTTTCACCGTACTCGATGGCCTGTTCTTTTTGTTAATCTCGAGCTTTCAACTCAACATTGTCCTAAGATATTCGGGTGTTTTATTTCAATAACAATACAACATATTCAGCTCATAGTTTTCAACTGCATTTCTTATGCAGTGTGCAATGATAACCACGGGATTACATGGGTAAATGACAGCAAAGCAACCAATTTTGATGCAACATATGCAGGACTAATGGGTCTAAAGGGGCGAAAGTCTTGTTATGTCTATTGTGCCATCAGACAGAGGAGTAAATAGTCCAGATTTTGGTTAAGCGTGCTTTCGTTGGGTCTTGTTGGACCTGATCTGGTGTTAGCATGGGTGATCTTTCTGGTGTATTGTTTTCTAATTTTCTAATTTTTGGGTCGGAGACATTGAAATTAAGAATTTATTTTTTGAAACCTCGAACATTGTTTTCTTTTTTTCTCCTTCCAATGTATGATGTTTTTATTTCATACTTTATATCAAATATTCAATTTTTTAAAAATGATTGTTTATTTAAATTATAAATAAAATTATTATTTAATTAAATAATTAAACTACAAGCAACATTAGTTATATAATAATTAAAAAAATATAGTACATTATCCAAAAAAGAAACTAACTAACTATTTGCTGGAATATTGTCACTCTGTCGACACTACCATATACAATTTATCCGCGAAAAAATAGACAATCCAAATGAAAATTAAACTCCACCCATTAAGAGTATCTTTATTTTTCTTATCTACAACTTTTAGACAGATGTTATCTTTATCAACAATTTACTGAGTGGTTTTTAATTTTTTTTGTTATTTTTCACATATTTAAGTTGTGTTTTCTTTAGTATTTGAATATTAATTTTTAATTTATTTTTATATTATGTTAAAAATATATTAGAGTTAAATTATCAAGCTTTCTTAAACACTAATATATTGCATTCAAAGTTAACTTTTAATTGTCAAATTTATAAATTACATTGGTTAGATATACATAATAATAATCTCACGTAATAACTAATAATATTTTTTTTAAAAAAAAATATTAATTGTATTACGCTTTATTTTCAAAAAAATATATATATATTTTCTTCAATTATTAATTGTATTACTTTAAATAAAGTAAAAAATAACTAGCATAAAATTTACTATACGTGCCTCGCACGTAGCTTTTTACTAGTATATATATATATATACTGGTGGCAAAGCACATCCAAGGGATGTGCTGACATTTTTTATTTTTAATTTTAATAATAAAAAATTATTGTTAATATAATTTGAAATAAATAATATTAATTATATCTATAATTATTGAATAAATTAAATTTTATTTTTAAAAAAATTAATTAACTAAAATTTCTAACAAATAGTGCTACATATATAATTTTATTGAATTTGAAATTGTAATAATTTATTTTAATTTAATAATACCATAAATTTTGGATTGAAATTAAATTATATGAGAGTAATAATATTTAATTAATTTGAATTCATATATGAATAACAATATCTACAATGTGAATGTCCTAAAATAATTTTCAAATACTAGACATTTATAGTGTTCGGATAATTTTGATATAACCATTGTAATTGTGCTATTATTTTTATTTTGAAAACGTATTTATTATTAAAAAAAATTATAAAAAACGTATTTATATGTAATATTGTTTGAATAATTTTAATATAATCGGTATGTAATTATAAAAAAATATAAAAAAAATTGTAAATAATATTGGTAATTTTTGTAGTACACTCATTTTATAAGACACACTCCTATATATTTTAAAATTAAAAAAATACTTTAATTTTTTTTTTCATAATTACATATGTTGTAGTAGTTTAGAATTATTTATAAATTTTTGAAAAATTTAGTATAATATATAGTGTCGAAAATAAAGTTTAAACAATTACTTACTATACACATATAAAAAAAATAATTGTGCAACAAAATATCTAAACCTTAATTTTGATATTGTACACACAGAATTTTCTAAAAATTTACAAATAATCCTAAATAAATATAATATACACAATAATAAAGAAAAAAAATTAAAATACTCTCTTATAAATACCAAAATAAATAAAAGATCTACTAAAATATTTTATTAAAAATAAATATACTATACACTTACCCATTAACATTAATTTGTTACTATGATAATAATATTATATACGTCTATTTGTAATAATATAAATGGGCAATGTAAATGAATACATATAATTGTTTATAGTAATAATTTAATAATTTATTTTTATTATAAGTAAAATATATTTAGGATATGTATTACTTTCATAGCTAAAAGACAAAAAAACAAAAAAAACAAAAACATAAAGGATACTGATGGAAATAGAACTAAAGATTAGACGAATTTTTTGTTGTAAAGGGTATATAGGCTCTTTTTTTTTTTTTTGAAAGGGGGTATATACGCTCTTAGTATATAGTATGATATATATTAGTGGACAAAACACGTGCATAGCCTTATATAATTTATAACATATGATTTATCTTATATCTTATATATATAAAAAAAAAAACCCTTTTACTATTCTAAAACGAGAAAAGAAGACTTAAATTTTTTGTAAAAATAATATTAAAATAAACTAAATTATTTTTCTATATACATTTTTTGTAAAACAATACCTTATAATAATTATTGTAAAAACAACTGAATTACCTATTAATTAAGTACCACACACATTTAATTTTTTTTAGTTGTAAAAGCTTTACGAAATTATGTACACTAATTTTAGTAATTATTTTTAAATTAATTTTTTAAATTATTATAATACACTTTTAAATTTTCAAATAATTTGTTAATGTAATAATGTACGTATGTTAGAAATATTTTTAAAATTTTTAAATTATTTTTCATTTTTTTAAAAAAAAAAATACATCATTTTGAAAAATATTGAATAAGTTAAAACAACGATAAACTAATTGAATTTGTTCTATTTTTTTTTTTTTTTAAGAAAGTAATCAAGCTTTTATTAAACTTTAAATTCAGCAACCAAAAAAGGAAGCAAAGACATCCCCCATACTGAAAATACGATCAGTGTAAGAAATAGCAGCTCTAGCAATCGCATGAGCTACTAAATTTGCTGACCGTTTTACAAAAAAAATAGTAACACCACATAAGTTCACAAGCAGATTTTGACACTCTTTTATTACATCACCAAAAAGAGAATTTGTTCTATTAATATAATGGAAGATGGATAAAGACTACTGTAAAATTTATTTTGTAAGATAAAAAAAAATATTTAGTGACTTTATTAATACTTAATAGCTTAAATGTAGAATACTAATTGATTTTGCTACAAATTAATTTTTCAAAATAAAATTAAATTGCATAACTTATTTAAGCATCTAAATAATTTTTAATAAAATAAATTATTAACGAAACAGTAAGTATTTTATAAATCTTGTATATAAATTTGTAAAAAAAAAATACAAGAAAACTTAATATTTTTTTTAGTATTATTCAAAAAATTTATAGAATTAAAATTTAAATATGTAGATTTAAGAAAAAAAAAATATAATCATTATAATATATATATTATAACTAAATATAAATGTAATAAATATATATATAGTTATGTAAGAGATTATAACTAAAGGATATAACTAAATGTAATAAATTGAATAACTAAAGGATATTAATGTAATTTAAGGCCGAAACTATTTTCCTTTTTATTAAGGTTATAGATGTATATATTCCTAATTTGTTATTATTAAGTCATAAAATTCATATTTAATATTATTAGTCTACTGCTATTTAGTATATAATGTTCTTATATAGATATTGTATTTAATGTCTTTTATACACATCTATATTAATTCAAAGGGGAAATTTGAAATTCTATGCTTAAAATGCTATTTTATTTTTTTCCTAAATGTATAGTTATTAAAATTGTTCCTATATGCCAACTTTTTTCATTTTCCTAAACTACCCCCTCATTTGAATCAGCCTCTCTCTTCCTCTCTCTTCATCTCTCTCAGCCGAACCCCCTCCCCCACGATACCCATCTATCACAGCCAAAAATTGTTCAACCCATCCCTCTCACAACCACCCATCTCCGTCGACGCTCAACCCGACCTACCCACCGCCGTCGAAGCTCAACCCCGACCAACCACGGCGACCAATCTCAGGCGAACCCGAAGCAAAAATGTCGAAGGTGTGTTTGGTTTTCTTCTTTTGTTTTTTTTTTAAGTGTTAAAAGATTGATTTAGATGTGTTTTTTGTTTGTGAAACTTTGTTGCAAAAATGTCCGACCAATATCTGCTGTGGGTTTTTTTTTTTTTCTTCAGATTTCAGAGGGAGGAAGAGAGAGGCCCGATGGTCGGACCTTGGGGTCCGACCATCGGACCCATCAGACCCCAAGGTCCGACCATGGGCTGTGGGGTTTTTTTTTTTTTTTTCTTCGCATTTCAGAGAGAGGCTCGATGGTCGGACCTTGGGGTTCGATGGGTCCGACCATCGGACCCATCGGACCCCAAGGTCCGACCATGGGCCGTGGGGTTTTTTTTTTTTTTTTTTCTTCGTATTTCGTAGAGAGGCCCGATGGTCGGACCTTGGGGTCCGATGGGTCCGATTGGTCGGACCCCATCGGACCCAAAGGTCCGACCATCGGCTGTGTGGGTTTTTTTTTTTTTTTTTTTCTTCAGATTTCAGAGGAGTCGGGGTTGAGCGTTCGGCCGGGGTTCAGTTCGACGAAGGAATGCTCGGGCTCGGGCTCGGGGTTGAGGGTTGGTTCGTTGAGTGATAGTTCGGCTGGCTGTGTTTTTGAGAGAGGGGGTTCGGCTGAGAGAGATGAAGAGAGAGGAAGAGAGAGGATGATTGTTTGAAATGTGAGGGGTAGTTTAGGAAAATTAAAAAAGTTGGTATATAGGAACAATTTTAATAACTATACATTTAGGGAAAAAATAAAATGGCATTTTAAGCATAGAATTTCAAATTTCCCATTCAAAGAGGATTATCGTTTATTATTTTTAAATAACAACCTTCAAATTAAAGATTTTAAAGAAGAAAAGCGTAAAAAAATGTTTTTTACTTCCACTTTTCTAAAACAAGCAAGTAGTTGCTTTTTTACTATATATGAAATAATTATCAGTTTCATGAATGTATATTCTTTGTTTTTTCAAATTATATTAATTCAAGGTAAAATCTCACAGAATTTTTTTTATTGGTAGTAAAATTAAGTTTTTTTTATTAATGAAGTCTTTCAAACTCAATTTTCTATACAACCTATTTCATGTCCCAAGTCATGGCCAGAAAAATCTAAATACAAAAATTAACGAACATCAAAGAATGCTCTATTGTGTAATCTATTTATATATCGCCCCTGTAATTTTAGGCTTTGTTTTGAATTCACCTCTTGTGGGACTGCTACCTCATCTAAGGTGTGATTCTTGCTGTTACTTGGGCCAATAAGCTTAATTGGACTTTTGTAACAGTTTTTTTAGATTGTCAAGTTGTTGTAATTGCTTTCACCAACTATACCTAAGTGACACGCTCCGAACGATCCGTCGAAGGAGTGTGCGGCGCCCCACAGGTCCCCTTGTGAGGTTCAGCCAACCAACCGAGTGCAACAGCAATCGAAACAACAAAGGCAGCAGAAAAATATGAAGAACAGCAAGAACAATTGAAGCACACTCAACTAACCAAAGAAATCTCTCTGTATTAAAAATGGGAGATCCTTTACAAATGAAATGCAACTAACTTTACAACTTTAATAAAATAGGCAGCCAACAATATCTTTAAAGCATAAAGCATAAAGCAAAACCAAGGAAATGGTTTTCCTCCAAGTAGCTCAGCCCACTTGGGCGTATGGGAAGTGTCCCATCAATTTGGGGTTGACCCTTTGCCCACTTGGGGTGACATCAGCATGACAAAACATGGCAGGTTGCTAACTTGCACCAAATCCATGTTGCATGCACCCCGACGCTTCCCGAACGCTCATACTCGGCGTGCTACAATCAGGTGCTTAATCCCGGGAATTACTTTCCAAGCAGCTCAAGCAGCTTGCCACCAGCTACTTGTCCCGATAAAATACTTGGGACGTAGCACCCTCCCCCACTCAAGCCTGCGACGTCCCCGTCGCTTCACCATCCTTAAACCGAAGGATGTGATCCTTAAATTGCCATAATTGGGACTCAGGTTCCCAACTTCCCTCTGCATCAGGCAAGTTCTTCCACTTCACCAAGTACTCAGTATACCGAGAAATTCTCTTCTTCCTGACTTCCCGCGAAGACAGTATGCAATCAACTTCTTTATCATAAGAAGTCACTACAGCAGTCGGGGAGCGCTTCGACACTCCCCTAGAAGGGTCTTCCTCATCACCATGGTATGGCTTCAGCATACTTACATGAAATACAGGGTGAATCTTCAACTGTTGTTGCAGCTGAAGTTTGTAGGCTACTTCGCCTACCCGCTTGAGGACTGGAAAGGGTCCTTCATACTTGCGCACCAGCGCCTTGTGAAATTTCCGCAATGCCTTAAACTGTTGCGGCAGCATCTTCACTAGTACCAAGTCACCCTCTCGAAACTCAAGAAACCTTCTCTTCTTGTCAGCCCACTTCTTCATCCTCTTTTGAGCTCTCATGAGTTGAGCCCTTGCTAACTCAGCTTGTTCACTCCAGTTCTTAGCAAATTTGAACGCAGCAGGGCTTTGCCCTTCGTATCTTGTTGCCAAGGCATGAGGCATTTGGGGCTGGAACCCCATGATCAGCTCAAATGGACTCTTGCTAGTAGACTCACTTGTTTGAAGGTTGTAAGAAAACTGGGCAATGTCTAGCAGCTTTGCCCAACCTTTCTGGTTTGCACTCACATAGTGCCTCAGGTATGACTCAACCAATGCATTCACCCTTTCAGTCTGTCCATCGCTTTGAGGATCGAATGAGGTTGACAAAATTCAGATCAGTGCCGAGGAGTTTAAACAACTCTCTCCAAAACCTGCCAGTAAACCGCGGGTCTCGATCACTGATTATGCTTGAGGGCAGCCCCCAAAACTTCACCACATGCTTTAGAAATAACTGTGCAGTCACTTCTGCCGTGCACTCCATCGGGGCAGCAATGAAGGTGGCATACTTGCTGAACCGATCAACAACCACCATAATACTCACACAACCATTTGATTTTGGAAAGCCAGTAATGAAGTCCATGGAGACACTCTCCCATGGTCGACTCGGGATAGGAAAAGGAACAAGGAAACTAGCAGGTGCTTGTTGAAGAGGTTTGTCTTGTTGACAAACAAGGCAGGTGCGAACATAAGCTTCCACATCTTCTCTGAGTTGTGGCCAGTAATACATTGCCTTAATAAGTGCCAAGGTGCGTTTCATTCCAAGATGCATGGCCCACAGCGAGTCATGACAGTCCTTAATAATTTCCCTTCTTAAACCAGCAACCTTTGGGACATATACGCGACTACCTTTAGCATACAGCAGCCCATCTTGCAGCCAAAATCTCTTCGACCTTCCCTCCTTAGCCATTGTAACCAGGGTCTGGCCTAGCGCATCACTAGTCAATCCCTCCCTTATTTTTTCAGTTAATGGACAAAGTGACCTACTCAAAACTGCCAATTCAACCTTCCTGCTCAAAGCATCAGCAACAACATTTGCTTTCCCAGGCTTGTATTCCAGCTTGTAATCAAACTCAGCAAGAAAGTCTTGCCACCGAGCCTGTTTGGGACTCAACTTCTTCTGACTCTGAAAATAGCTTGTTGTTATATTGTCAGTCATCACCACAAAGGTAGATCCCAAAAGATAATGCCGCCAAACTCTCAAACAACGGATGATGGCAGTCATCTCTTTTTCTTGGACTGTATACCTTCTCTCTGTCTCATTCAATTTCCGACTTTCGAACGCCACAGGGTGGCCATCTTGCATAGGCACCCCGCCTATAGCAAAATCAGACGCATAAGCATGCACTTCAAATGGCTTCGAACAATCAGGAAGAACCATCACAGGTTCTTTGGCAACCGCAGCCTTCAAGTCTTCGGATGCCCTTTGGCAAGAAGCATCCCAATCCCATCTTTTATTCTTTTTCAGCAGTTCAGTAAGAGGGGCTGCTCTTGAAGAGTAGCTCTCAATGAACCGTCGATAGTAATTCACTAGACCAAGAAATGATCGTAACTCGGGTACCTTTGTTGGCGCTTTCCAGTCTTGGACAGCCCGAACTTTCTCCTCCTCCATCATCAGAAGTCCATCTCTGATTTTGTGGCCAAGGAACATCACTTCTTTTTTGGCAAATGTGCACTTCTCCCGCTTCACATAGAGGGAATTCTTTCTCAGGGCAGTGAACACCATTTTCAAGTGTTCCACATGGTCAGTAAGGGTGTTGCTATAGATCACTATATCGTCAAGATATACCATAACAAACACATCAATGAATGCATGAAATACTTCATTCATCAAAGTGCAAAAAGTTGCAGGGGCATTCGTGAGGCCAAAAGGTATCACCAAGAACTGATAAGAGCCATACCGAGTCACACTGGTAGTTTTTGGCTCATCCCCCTCTCGAATTCTCACTTGGTAATACCCTGACCTTAAGTCTAGCTTGGCAAAGAATTGAGTATTTCCCAACTGATCAAACAAGTCAGCAATAAGTGGAATGGGGTATCGGTTCTTGATAGTGATCTGATTCAAGGCACGGTAGTCTATGCACATTCTTAGGCTACCATCCTTCTTTTTCTGAAACAACACCGGGGCACCAAAGGGCCCTTTGGAGGCTTCCATGATTCCAGCATCAATCATCTCCTTCAACTGGATTCGAAGCTCACTAAGCTCCAAAGGTGACATACGATAAGGACACATAGTTGGTGGCTTCGCACCAGGCTCCAGTTCAATCTCGTGGTCCACACCACGTCGAGGCGGCAACCCTTTTGGCAAAGCATCAGGCATCACATCCTCGAACTCATTGAGAACAACTTGTATCTCTTTGAGTTCCACTACTGGAGGGGCAAGTGGCTCATTGTCAAATTCACTCAGTATAACCAGGAAGGAAGTTGATACAATTCTGTTTGTTCATCCCCTTCCCATACTGTAGTGCAGATAAAGATCTCGTCTCAATATCTTGGGCCTTCACAGTCGGCACTATGGCAGGTTGTGCACCGTCCGTTATGCACACTGAATTGGAGTGTGGAATGAGTATCGCCTTCACTTGGTTCAGAAACTCCATTCCTAGGACAACTTCATAGTCATCCATATTGACAACAATCCAATTCGTTCGACCAACCCATGCACCAAGGCTGGTCTTGACATTGTTTGCAACTTCATCGATCGGTACCGGCCCCGAGTTTACTTCTTCAGAACCCCACCTTCGTTAGCAGTTGGCACTCCAACTTTAGTTGCACCCAATCTCGACAAAAAATTATGGGAAGCTCCAGTGTCAACAAGGGCTGTCATCCTTGATCCGTTGAGGGTGAGCTCTACGAACATCTGACCATTCTCATGCGTTCGTGGACACACTTTGAGAGCTTTCAATAACTTTATAGAACCCAAGGACGCACTAGGCCCTTGTTTCTTCTCGTTTTCCAACACAACTTCATTGGCAGCAACCATTGCTGTCAATGCCTTCTTCTTCGGGCATTCCCGAGCACAGTGAGGTCCATCACAAATAAAGCATTTAACATTAGCTTTGTCGAATGGCACCTTCGATTTTCCTTTCTGAGCAGCAGTGGCACAACCACTACTCTTGTATCCTCCCCCACTCTTACTCGAACCCACTGTTTTATTATCCTTGGGCCTCTCAGCACCCTTCGAAGTAGTATAATCAGTCAAACTCTCAACAACCGAGATGGCTGTGGAGAGATCAGTCACATTCCTTCTTCTCAGTTCTTTTCTAGCCCATGGCAGCATGCCATCAATAAAATAAAACAACGAATCCTCTTGAGAGAGGTTCAGAATTTCCAATATCAGATTAGTGAACTCTTTCACATACTCACGAATCTCGCCAGTTTGTTTCAACTTTCTCAGCAAACTCTTAGCATCATCCTCGATATGTTCGCGATAGAACTGAATCTTCAGCTCCTTGGTGAAATCATCAAAAGAATTCATCACACACAAATTCTTCTCAATTTCAGCATGCCTTCGGTGCCACCATAGCATCGTTGTATCAGTTAAATACATAGCAGAGGTACGGATTTTAACCTCCTCTTCAGTAATACATGTAGATTCAAAATAACGGGTTAAACCCCACAAGAAATTATCCACCTCTTTGGCGTTTCTGGAACTCGCAAATGTTTTAGGATTGGGAGTCTCGAGTCTCTGAATTGTTGGGATGCCTCCTCCCATCCCCGCAACAGCTCGCTTGCACATCGCCCAATCCACTTGGACTTCGTCGAGCCGTTCTATAAAGGCCGCCAACTCATCTTTGTGGCGCCTCTCTATTTCCTCATTCTTGTCCTGAAGTTCCTTGTTTAACCCACGCAAACACTCAACTTCAGTCATCAACAAGTCGCAGACAGTAGCAACTTTCGCTCGAAGAACAGCAGAATGTTCCTGGACCTTTCCCGGGATCAGCGAGTGGATAGTGGCGAGTTCTTCCGTCAATTCGTCCTGCTTCTTCTCCACATTTTCAACCCGAGTATCTAGGTCTTTAGCAAGCACAACACTCTTTTTTAGAGTCTTTTCCAAATCTGTAACAGTCTCCCTTAAATCTCTTTCTTTTTCTTTGGTCTCCTTTGTCTTCTTCGAAGACTTTAAAACTGTTTCCATGGCGTTTAGATCCGTCATGTTTTTTTCTGGGTACTCTACCTTTAACCAGCTCTGATACCACTTGACACGCTCCGAACGATCCGTCGAAGGAGTGTGCGGCGCCCCACAGATCCGCTTGCGAGGTTCAGCCAACCAACCGAGTGCAACAGCAATCGAAACAACAAAGGCAGCAGAAAAATATGAAGAACAACAAGAACAATTGAAGAACACTCAACTAACCAAAGAAATCTCTCTGTATTAAAAATAGGGGATCCTTTACAAATGAAATGCAACTAACTTTACAACTTTAATAAAATAGGCAGCCAACAATATCTTTAAAGCATAAAGCATAAAGCAAAACCAAGGAAATGGTTTTCCTCCAAGTAGCTCAGCCCACTTGGGCATATGGGAAGTGTCCCATCAATTTGGGGTTGACCCTTTGCCCACTTGGGGTGACATCAGCATGACAAAACATGGCAGGTTGCTAACTTGCACCAAATCCATGTTACATGCACCCCGACGCTTGCCGAACGCTCATACTCGGCATGCTACAATCAAGTGCTTAATCCCGGGAATTACTTTCCAAGCAGCTCAAGCAGCTTGCCACCAGCTGCTTGTCCCGATAAAATACTCGGGACGTAGCACCCTCCCCCACTCAAGCCTGCGACGTCCCCGTCGCTTCACCATCCTTAAACCGAAGGATGTGATCCTTGAATTGCCATAATTGGGAGTTAGGTTCCCAACTTGCCTCTGCATCAGGAAAGTTCTTCCACTTCACCAAGTACTCAGTATACCGAGAAATTCTCTTCTTCCTGACTTCCCGCGAAGACAGTATGCAATCAACTTCTTTATCATAAGAAGTCACTACAGTAGTCGGGGCACGCTTCGACACTCCCCTAGAATGGTCTTCCTCATCACCATGGTATGGCTTCAGCATACTTACATGAAATACAGGGTTAATCTTCAACTGTTGTGGCAACTGAAGTTTGTAGGCTACTTCGCGTACCCGCTTGAGGACTGGAAAGGGTCCTTCATACTTGCACACCAGCGCCTTGTGAAATTTCCGCAATGCCTTAAACTGTTGCGGCAGCATCTTCACTAGTACCAAGTCACCCTCTCAAAACTCAAGAAACCTTCTCTTCTTGTCAGCCCACTTCTTCATCCTCTTTTGAGCTCTCATGAGTTGAGCCCTTGCTAACTCAGCTTGTTCACTCCAGTTCTTAGCAAATTTGAACGCAGCAGGGCTTTGCCCTTCGTATCTTGTTGCCAAGGCATGAGGCATTTGGGGTTGGAACCCCATGATCAGCTCAAATGGACTCTTGCTAATAGACTCACTTGTTTGAAGGTTGTAAGAAAACTGGGCAATGTCTAGCAGCTTTGCCCAATCTTTCTGGTTTGCACTCACATAGTGCCTCAGGTATAACTCAACCAATGCATTCACCCTTTCAGTCTATCCATCACTTTGAGGATCGAATGAGGTTCACAAAATTCAGATCAGTGCCGAGGAGTTTAAACAACTCTCTCCAGAACCTGCCAGTAAACCGCGGGTCTCGATCACTGATTATGCTTGAGGGCAGCCCCCAAAACTTCACCACATGCTTTAAAAACAACTGTGCAGTCACTTCTACCGTGCACTCCGTCGGGGCAGCAATGAAGGTGGCATACTTGCTGAACCGATCAACAACCACCATAATACTCACACAGCCATTTGATTTTGGAAAGCCAGTAATGAAGTCCATGGCGACACTCTCCCATGGTCGACTCAGGATAGGCAAAGGAACAAGGAAACCAGCAGGTGCTTGTTAAAGAGGTTTGTCTTGTTGACAAACATGGCAGGTGCGAACATAAGCTTCCACATCTTCTCTGAGTTGTGGCCAGTAATACATTGCCTTAATAAGTGCCAAGGTGCGTTTCATTCCAGGATGCCTGGCCCACAGCGAGTCATGACAGTCCTTAATAATTTCCCTTTTTAAACCAGCAACCTTTGGGACATATAGGCGACTACCTTTAGGATACAGCAGACCATCTTGCAGCCAAAATCTCTTCGACCTTCCCTCCTTAGCCATTGTAACCAGGGTCTGGCCTAGCGCATCACTAGCCAATCCCTCCCTTATTCTTTCAGTTAATGGACAAAGTGGCCTACTCAAAACTGCCAATTCAACCTTCCTGCTCAAAGCATCAGCAACAACATTTGCTTTCCCAGGCTTGTATTCCAGCTTGTAATCAAACTCAGCAAGAAAGTCTTGCCACCGAGCCTGTTTGGGACTCAACTTCTTCTGAGTCTGAAAATAGCTTGTTGTTATATTGTCAATCATCCCCACAAAGGTAGATCCCAAAAGATAATGCCGCCAAACTCTCAAACAACGGATGATGGCAGTCATCTCTTTTTCTTGGACTGTATACCTTCTCTCTGTCTCATTCAATTTCTGACTTTCGAACGCCATAGGGTGGCCATCTTGCATAGGCACCCCGTCTATAGCAAAATCAGACGCATAAGTATGCACTTCAAATGGCTTCGAACAATCAGGAAGAACCATCACAGGTTCTTTGGCAACCGCAGCCTTCAGGTCTTCGAATGCCCTTTGGCAAGAAGCATCCCAATCCCATCTTTTATTCTTTTTCAGCAGTTCAGTAAGAGGGGCTGCTCTTGCAGAGTAGCTCTCAATGAACCGTCGATAGTAATCAACTAGACCAAGAAATGATCGTAACTCGGGTACCTTTGTTGGCGCTTTCCAGTCTTGGACAACCCGAACTTTCTCCTCCTCCATCATCCGAAGTCCGTCTCTTATTTTGTGGCCAAAGAACATCACTTCTTTTTTAGCAAATGTGCACTTCTCCCGCTTCACATAGAGGGAATTCTTTCTGAGGGCAGTGAACACCATTTTCAAGTGTTCCACATGCTCAGCAAGGGTGTTGCTATAGATCACTATGTCGTCAAGATATACCACCACAAACACATCAATGAATGCATGAAATACTTCATTCATCAAAGTGCAAAAAGTTGCAGGGGCATTCGTGAGTCCAAAAGGCATCACCAAGAACTGATAAGAGCCATACCGAGTCACACTGGTAGTTTTTGGCTCATCCCCCTCCCAAATTCTCACTTGGTAATACCCTGACCTTAAGTCAAGCTTGGTAAAGAATTGAGCATTTCCCAACTGATCAAACAAGTCAGCAATAAGTAGAATGGGGTATCGATTCTTGATAGTGATCCGATTCAAGGCACGGTAGTCTATGCACATTCTTAGGCTACCATCCTTCTTTTTCTGAAACAACACCGGGGCACCAAAGGGCGCTTTGGAGGCTTCCATGATTCCAGCATCAATCATCTCCTTCAACTGGATTCAAAGCTCACTAAGCTCCAAAGGTGACATACGATAAGGACACATAGTTGGTGGCTTCGCACCAGGCTCCAGTTCAATCTCGTGGTCCACACCACGTCGAGGCGGCAACCCTTTTGGCAAAGCATCAGACATCACATCCTCGAACTCATTGAGAACAACTTGTATCTCTTTGAGTTCCACTACTGGAGGGGCAAGTGGCTCATTGTCAAATTCACTCAGTATAACCAGGAAGGAAGTTGATACAACTCTGTTTGTTCATCCCCTTCCCATACTGTAATGCGGATAAAGATCTCGTCTCAATATCTTGGGCCTTCACAGTCGGCACTATGGCAGGTTGTGCACCGTTCGTTATGCACACTGAATTGGAGTGTGGAATGAGTATCGCTTTCACTTGGTTCAGAAACTCCATTCCTAGGACAACTTCATAGTCATCCATATTGACAATAGTCCAATTCGTTCGACCAACCCATGCACCAAGGCTGGTCTTGACATTGTTTGCAACTTCATCGATCGGTACCGGCCCCGAGTTTACTGTCTTCAGAACCCCACCTTCGTTAGCAGTTGTCACTCCAACTTTAGTTGCACCCAATCTCGACAAAAAATTATGGGAAGCTCCAGTGTCAACAAGGGCTGTCATCCTCGATCCGTTGAGGGTGAGCTCTACGAACATCTGACCATTCTCATGCGTTCGTGGACACGCTTTGAGAGCTTTCAATAACTTTATAAAACCCAAGGACGCACCAGACCCTTGTTTCTTCTCGTTTTCCAACACAACTTCATTGGCAGCAATCATTGTTGTCAATGCCTTCTTCTTCGGGCATTCCCAAGCCCAGTGAGGTCCATCACAAATAAAGCATTTCACATTAGCTTTGTCGAATGGAACCTTTGATTTTCCTTTCTGAGCAGCAGTGGCACCACCACTACTCTTTTATCCTCCCCCACTCTTACTCGAACCCACTGTTTTATTATCCTTGGGCCTCTCAGCACCCTTTGAAGTAGTATAATCAGTCAAACTCTCAACAACCAAGATGGCTATGGAGAGATCAGTCACATTCCTTCTTCTCAGTTCTGTTCTAGCCCATGGCAGCATGCCATCAATAAAATAAAACAACGAAGCCTCTTGAGACAGGTTCAGAATTTCCAATATCAGATTAGTGAACTCTTTCACATACTCACGAATCCCATTAGTTTGTTTCAACTTTCTCAGCAAACTCTTAGCATCATCCTCAGCATGTTCGCGATAGAACTGAATCTTCAGCTCCTTGGTGAAATCATCAAAAGAATTCATCACACACAAATTCTTCTCAATTTCAGCATGCCTTCGGCGCCACCATAGCATCGCTGTATCAGTTAAATACATAGCAGAGGTACGAATTTTAACCTCCTCTTCAGTAATACATGTAGCTTCAAAATAACGGGTTAAACCCCACACGAAATTATCCACCTCTTTGGCGTTTCTAGAACCCGCAAATGTTTTAGGCTTGGGAATCTCGAGTCTCTGAATTGTTGGGATGCCTCCTCCCATCCCCGCAGCAGCTCGCTTGCACATCGCCCAATCCGCTTGGACTTTGTCGAGCCGTGCTGTAAAGGCCTCCAACTCATCTCTGTGGCGTCTCTCTATTTCCTCATTCTTGTCCTGAAGTTCCTTGTTCAACCCACGCAAACACTCAACTTCAGTCATCAACAAGTCGCAGACAGTAGCAACTTCCGCTCGAAGAACAGCAGCATGCTCCTGGACCTTTCCCGGGATCAGCGAGTGGATAGTGGCGAGTTCTTCCGTCAACTCGTCCTGCTTCTTCTCCACATTTTCAACCTGAGTATCCAGGTCTTTAGCAAGCACAACACTCTTCTTTAGAGTCTTTTCCAAATCTGTAACAGTCTCCCTCAAATCTCTTTCTTTTTCTTTGGTCTCCTTCGTCTTCTTCGAAGACTTTAAAACCGTTTCAATGGTGCTTAGATTCGTCATGTTTTTTTTTTCTGGGTACTCTACCTTTAACCAGCTTTGATACCACTTGACACGCTCCGAACGATCCGTCGAAGGAGTGTGCGGTGCCCCACAGGTCCGCTTGCGAGGTTCAGCCAACCAACCGAGTGCAACAGCAATCGAAACAACAAAGACAGCAGAAAAATATGAAGAACAACAAGAACAATTGAAGAACACTCAACTAACCAAAGAAATCTCTCTATATTAAAAATGGGAGTTCCTTTACAAATGAAATGCAACTAACTTTACAAGAGTAATGCCTTTAATTAAATAGCCAACCAACAATATCTTTAAAGCATAAAGCATAAAGCAAAACCAAGGAAATAGTTTTCCTCCAAGTAGCTCAGCCCACTTGGGCGTATGGGAAGTGTCCCATCAATTTGGGGTTGACCCTTTGCCCACTTGGGGTGACATCAGCATGACAAAACATGGCAGGTTGCTAACTTGCACCAAATCCATGTTGCATGCACCCCGACGCTTGCCGAACGCTCATACTGGGCGTGCTACAATCAGGTGCTTAATCCTGGGAATTACTTTCCAAGCAGCTCAAGCAGCTTGCCACCAGCTGCTTGTCCCGATAAAATACTCGGGACGTAGCATAAGGCTTTCTTTAATTTGCTAAGTTTAAATTTTTTGTTTGTTAATTTTGATTTTATTTTTCTTAAGCGTGATTGTTTAATGTATGTGGACTCATTAGTTTGTCGGGCTAGGCAGCTAAATACTGGTTTGACCTTTAACATTGGAGAAAAATATACTGCTGTGGATCCTATTTGTTGTTTGGCTTAAAGAAACTTTTGTTTCTAAAAAAAAAAAAGAAGTATTTTATTAGGGGTGACAATTCATGATCGTGAGTCGTATTTGTGTCGTATCGATACCCATATATAACAGTTATATGCTCGACCTGAACACGATCCGTTTAATAATCATGTTAGAAAATAAAACCCGAAGACGACTCGTGTAATCCGTTTATAAGTATATTTTATTTAAACATGTCAACTAATACTAAAATAATTTTAAATAGATTATAACGGGTCAGTTTCGTGTCGTAGGTTAATCCAAACACGACCTGTTTATTAAACAAGTTAGAAGAGTCAACCCGAACACGACTCAAACCCATTTAAGGCAAACTCAAACCTACTAACTCTCGTACAAGTTTCAATTCATGTTATCGTGTCTGACCCGTTTACCGACCGTATACTTCATACTTTTTTTTTTTTTCCAATAATAATAGTGGTTCAAGCTTTTTACTAGTAACCAAAAACTTGTTTTCTTAAAAGTTAAATATGTTAAAACATTTTATAATGAAATAAAAAGTTTTCAATTGTCTTAAAATGTTTTTATTGTTCTTCTATTTTTTTTTTTTTTTTTTTTTTATATTGAAGTATAATGAGTTGATATTTTGAACATTACAATGCTAGTAAATATTATTTCTAGCTTATCGCGTCTGTGACATCTATCCTGTGAGGTGGCGTTCCACTTCTGGCGCTCCTCTCCCTGGGGCATCTATCCAATTTGTGACACTGGTATCCGAGTTTGGGATTGGGTCAAGTTTATTTGGGATCTAAATAAAAGAGGGGTCCGAGCTGACGACGTGTTTCTTTATGCCTCAATTGTTGTGGATACAATTTGGAGGGCGCGCAATGAGAAAGTTCACAATAATTGCTCTCCTGATTTAAAAAAATGTATTGATAATATTTGTACTTCTTATGCAGACTTACAGGTTACTTTGCTCCCTAGTCCCACCCCTGTTCTAAAAGAAGCTTGGTCCCCTCCTCCTCCGGATTGGATTAAGCTGAATTGTGATGTCAAGGTGGGAGATAATAGTATGTGTATTGCTGTTGTTGCTAGAGATCATGTTGGCAGAGTCTTTAGAGTTCAGACTGCTCGGGAAGATTTCTCGGATGCTCTCTGTGGAGAAGCTGCGGCCTGCTGCCTGGCGGTCTCCGTAGCCTTAGAGATTGGTGCTAAATTTGTGATTGTGGAGAATGACTCGAGTGTGGTTATCAATGCTCTCAACGGGAAGGTTTCTCGCTGGGCTATTGATAACTATGTCTCATTTTGTACTAAGAATTCTCCTTCTTTTATTAGTTGTAACTTTATTTATGTCAGAAGAACTTGTAATTTCGCCGCTCATAATGTGGCTAGATGGGCGTTTGCTCATCAGGTTTTTGGGTCTATCCCGGTTTCGGATTTACCAAACAATATCTTGTGTAACGACCGCGAGGTCTAACTATTTGATTTAATGTATGAAACGTTTTTTCTCAAAAAAAAAATATCGCGTCTGTGACATTGATTACGATCACGATATTTATTACGGTCACGACTAAGATCACAACTTATTTGGTTATTAGATTGTAACATTCCCTTAAAGGAAAAAATGCAAATTTAAATGGGGAGTAATTTTTAGTCAAAACTTTATTATTTTGTTATAATACTTTAAGGTATGAAATAGTATCTTTTATAATATCGTTCCATGTATTGCTGCTGCAACATAGGAGCACATTTAAGATGTGAAATATGTTACTTCTAACATTGACTAGCAATTATTTATCCACACAATTATAATTTAAAAGTAACATTAAACATTTATACTTACTAATTTGAAATCTTGTGATACAAATTGCAATTTTTCATGTTGATCAATTGTAATACAAATATTTTTTTTTTTTAAAGTTTGTTAAAAAGTAAAATGATTTTTTATACTTAAATATTTAGATTTTAACCTGTTTGTAAATATAATGAAGAAAAAAATCATAATTTTGATTTTATTTTGTTGTTTTTGGAAACATAATGTTTAAGTGGATTTCAATATTAAAATTTCATAATAAATAATTTCTTCCATTTATGCAAATGAGAAGAGAATGCAAAGAAAATAAGAATTTATATCCTTCTTTTCTTTTCTTTTTAATAAAAATACGATGAAAAATAAATTAATGTGACAACTAATTGAATTATTAACTTTGATGTTTATGACATCTAAATATATAATAAAAATTTTACAATTTATTTTTGGTGTAGTATATTCTATACACTCTGTATTTAAATGAATTTTTTTTTTTTATAATTATATATATTATAGTTATTTAGACATTTATTAAAATTTAAAAAAAAAAATTAAGACACACAAATAACTAATAAGAGTTAAATAGTCTATTATTATATGGATAAACACGTTGTTACTTTATTTTTTTTAATTATTATTATTATTATTATTTAAATAATAAAAAATGTATTGTTTAATATGTAAGAGGTTCATTGTCAAAAAAAAAAAAAAAAATTATGTAAGAGGTTCTTTCTCTATGTATATTTATCATTTTATTTCTTTTATTTTTCCTAAAGTTTGGTTTGGGTGTGTGTAGTTCCTTTCCTTTTGCTTGTGGTAACTAGGGTTCTCTTCTCTCTCCCTCCGATTAAACGCCGACGTTTTGGAACCCCGTCGTGCATCCCCATTCTCGCCGATATGAAGCTCACTGTCAAGACTCTCAAGGGCAGTCATTTCGAAATCAAGGTTCAGCCTACCGATACGGTCAGTAATCTCATTTCCATTTTTGTTTTTTTTTTGTTCTTTTGGAGCTAAATTATTATTACTATGTTAAAGAAAGCTGAATGAAAATGAAGAATTTGCGATTGTTTCAACCCTTAACCCAATTAAAATTAGTTATAGCACAATGATGTGGCTGAATTGATTTGAACTTCCACCGAAAGGCAATGCTGATTCGCTTTTTGTTCTGGTTAATTTTGTGATGGAGTAATTGGTTTAATTGTACTGTATTTATAGTCAATTACGTTTCTTACAGTCTTATAATTTGGTTATTTTATGTGTAAATGTAATTTATATGTTTGCAAATGGGTAGTATTGCTTCAATAATTGTTGATTTATGGTCATAAAGTTATTTCTCTCATTTGTTTTTATTTCTTGTTATAGACTTAATCTCATTGTTAGGCATATTTGTTTAAATGTTCAATGGTGTTTGGTATAATACTAGTACAAAATATAAATTCATGGTATTTTTTAGAGATGTGTAGTTTTTGGCTTGGAAAGATGTTGATATAAATGATGGATTGGTTGAAATGTGGCTTTCATGTGTTTAAGATTATGGCTGTTAAGAAGAACATTGAAGATATACAAGGAAAGGACAATTACCCATGTGGACAGCAGTTGCTAATCCACAATGGGAAGGTCTTGAAAGATGAAACGACACTAGCCGAGAACAAGGTTACCGAAGATGGTTTTCTTGTTGTCATGCTTAGCAAGGTACACTATTTATTTTTTTCTTCCATTCCATAATAGTTTTTTATTAAAGTCTTTCTTGTGTTTGGCTTGGGCAGTTCGACTTTAACATTACCATTTTGATTTTTCAGTTGTTTGATGTGGAGTTTCTTTTTTCATTCTGCATATCTTTGCTTTTTTTTTTTTTTGAGTGGTGGTTTGAATATGGATTTTTCATGTTTGTAGGATTTTCTTATCTTTTTTGGCTGTTTTAGAAAGCAATTACGATAAATTGCTGAATACCTTCAAGATATTTGTTGCTAAACTGATTTAGTTGGTCTTTTTAAAAAAAATGAATTGAATTTTATGATTTGTAACTTGTCTCAACCTAAATCATAAAATGTGAACACATGCTACTTGTTTATTAATTATAAGTATGTTATTATTCTTTTTCCTTTACTGGCAATGTTGCCCAGCATTATTTTGTACTCCTTAATTAAGTTACCATTTTTTTTAATTACAAGTCTGTGACAGTTCTCTTTCCCTTACTGGCGAGGTCACCCAATTATTCTGTACACCTTACCTTAATTAATGGTAGGTACTGATGGAGTGGAATTTTTTTTTTTCGTGATACTCTTTTGTAACCATTAATATATTATAGAGGATGTAGCAAGTGATAAAGAAAGAGAGAAACATGGGAGAATAGGTAATGGAAGAATTTGTACACAAAAAGGAAACCTGTGGTAACACTTCATCATTTTAGGAATTAGTTAGAGTCTGAGTGGTGACCACACTCAATTTATGATGTTTACCTAAAAAAAAAAAGCAGTGCCATAATTTAAGTTAAGCCTTAACAATGTAACTTATTGGATTAATTTGATAATTAATTTCAATGTGCTGGTTTTCTCTGGTTCAAATTTAAAAACCTTATTATATCAAAGATTAGTCTACATTGTCCTTTGTGAGACATCCGATAAAATTTGAAATAAATCTACATTAAACTATGAAAACACATTCAGGTACTTCTAATTTGATTATTATTGCTATTGTTGTTGTTGTTATCTTGAGAAGAAAAAAGAGGAATATGGCGATGCATATTGCTGTGGGGTGGCTATTTAGAATTTTATTATTTGAGCACTTAAGACTTAATTTATTTAGATTTTGTAGTTTCTTTGATGATTTATAACTTCTATCTATTTGCTAGACTTGGTATGAATCACAGATCATTGACAATTTCCTCTTTTAAAGATAAGATTATTTGTTTTTTCTCTCTTTTCTTCTTCACCTCTCTGCTCATTTATATGTTGGGACAGCAGTCCTTGAATGATTTCACAGTGCATTTGTTTACTTCTTTCACATTTTAATGCATGTTGGTGCTGCTTTGTTGGTAAGATAATTAGTATGATGTCTAGGAGGGAGATATTATGGGTAATGATATACTGACATTGATGCTCCAAAAATATTTTGTGGTGCTAAAATTCATTGCTGTAACCTTCTAGCAATCTTGTTTGTTTCCTGTGTCTATTTTTGTTGCTCCTAGTTTTTCTTACTTCCTTTCTGCGTGTCTACAGAGTAAAACTTTAGGCTCCGGCTCAGCTGGCACGGCTTCTTCCACCCAGGTACTGTTCTTACCTGTCATAGGCTTATTTCTCACTTCTGTTATTTTTGTATAGTCACATCTCTTTCTACCTGTCTGCCACAGCCATCTTCTACAAATCCTTCTGCAGCTGCACCAACCTCAAATTCTTCTGCTCCTGCTCCTGTTGCTGCTCCAGCTCCAGCTCCAGCCCCTGATACTGCTACAATTCCAGCCCCTGCTCCTGCTCCTGCTGAAGCTCCGGTCCAAGCCCCGTCAGTGTACTTGAAAAAATCTTTTTTTAGATTGATTAATCCTACATGTATTTCGTATTTTATAGGGTTGATATTCTGGTCATGGAGAGAGCATCACGTCACTTATATATATGTATATAATGTTTTTATATGACCTTTGTTGGCATTAATATTGAAAAGTGAGACTAAAATTAGATGAACGCCTTGTGTTTTTTCTCTGTGAGGACTTGTTATGTGCTTTTTTTGTCTTCCCTTTCATGAAATTCTAGTTTATTATGGGAGAGAAAAATGACAGACTGGAGAATCAGGTTTTACTCTTTCAGATTACATGGTAAAATAAGCGACATTTCATTCTCTTATGGAATGGTCCCATTAGACTTTTAAAAATATATAGGTTTTAGCTAGTTCTTGGTTTGAGATGCATAGAGATCCCTTTAGGTGTGTACCTAGTCTTTTTGCCCAGCTGCTTGATTTGCCAAACTGTCCTACTTCCTGTCACCCGTCATTTGTTGCTAGATTTAGTAAACAACATGTCCTCCATTCTTTTGTTTCTAAAATCTTATATTAAAATGATAGCTTTGTACTAGTTTACCAAGAAAGAACAGTATGTGTAGAACCAATCTTTTTGCGATTGGTGTGGTGCTGATTTATCGTTACATAGGTGGAATACATATTTAAATAAACTTTAATGTATGATTTAAGCAGTCAATGGATATGGTAATGATTTACGTATGTGATGCATTGATAAAACTAGATATGTTGGAGCCTTTACTTAGGTATTTATATTACTGTTAGGGTCCTGGGATATATTTGACTAATTTGCATGACCTTGTAGCTTTTCTGGGATAGGATGCTCAATGGTTTACTATTACCTAGAATTTTGGATCTATGGAAGTGGTGCACTGGTAGTGCCTGTGTAGAGTTGAACTAATATTGCAAAATAAATATTCATGTTGTTCCCTAAGAAATTTGCTTACCACTGGTCTATATTTTAGAAAATTAGATTGAGTTATGAGGTCATAAAAGAGTAAATAATTGGAATCGATACTATTACACATTGCTACTTTTTGTTATGCAGAAAAAATAAATAAATTTGTTTAGTTTAGGTGGTTCATAGGAGTTGATGTTAGCCACTCCTAAAAAAATTGATGGTCAAATGGGTGGGAATATTGTAGTAGTTTCAGTTAAGGGGATGGCTGCACAGTTTTGTCTAGACTTAGGAAATCTAGATTTTTTTTTCCCTTTCTTTTGTAAGTTCTATAAGTATAATCTGTTGTAAACAACGGTACTATATAATGCTTGTCTTGCAGTGATACTGCTGATACCTATGGCCAAGCTGCTTCAAATTTGGTTGCTGGTAGTAATCTTGAGCAAACTGTCCAACAATTAATGGACATGGGTGGTGGAACTTGGGACAGAGAAACTGTTACTCGTGCACTTCGAGCAGCATATAACAATCCAGAACGCGCAGTCGACTATTTGTACTCTGTATGTTTAAATTCACTGAATCTGTTGACACCTGTTTTATCTTGTTTTAACTATTGATGTTTTCTCTTCAGGGTATTCCAGAAGCAGCAGAAGTTGCAGTTCCAGCGGCTCATTTCCCTGCAAATCAGGCAACTGAAACTGGTGGAACCACTGCTCCAGTGTCTGGTGCTCCTAACTCATCTCCATTAAATATGTTCCCACAGGTAAGATTTCTGATATATAAGGATCTTTCTTGCATTCTTTTCTTCTGTGTGTATGTTCAAATTAAACTGGTTTTCTTCAGGAAACACTTGCTGGTGATGGTGGTGGAGCACTTGGAACTCTTGATTTCCTAAGGAACAATCCACAGGTTGGCTTCAAGTAAAATAATTTTTCATTGCTTTTTGTTTATAATTCTGTTCTGCCATATTATGGGCTTTCACAACTGCATACCCCCACCAAGCAAAAGCTTTTTGTCAAGTAGTCTTATGCTCCTCAGTGTCATTGTTGGAGATCTGGCAACTGATTTTTTTTTTGGTTTCTTTTCTAAATTTCAGTTTCAGACTTTACGATCAATGGTGCAATCTAATCCACAAATTTTACAGGTCTATAATCTTTTATTACATTTATAGTCTAATTGTTTTTTTTTTTAATATATTTTCTAAGCTTTATTGCTTGCTTCTACTCTTACAGCCCATGCTTCAGGAGCTTGGAAAACAAAACCCCCAGCTTTTGAGATTAATCGAGGAGAACCATGCAGAGTTCCTTCAGCTAATAAATGAACCCCTTGAGGGTTCTGAAGGGTGAGCACTTTGTCCTTATTCTGAATCTGAAATATCTCACAGATTTTGGTAGATAGGTGAATAATAAGGGTGGGTACAATTTGTCGTGCTATGCTTTACGCACTACAATTTTGGCATGGTACATGACCTCCATCTTGAGAAGTGGTACCAGGATTGTTCCTTTAAGCTCTTACGACAAGAAATCATGGCTTCAATATTGAGGACATCACCTTGGACAAATATAGTTAGGTAAAGACTGTACTGGACGAAGCCTAACAAAACAAATAGCTCCCACAATAAATAGGGCCAGACCCCTTTCTGGATTTTGGATTATCACTCGAGCTCTATTTACCCATTGTTACACCATCCCATACTTAACTATTCATAAGATATAAGTGGACATGTGTAACAGTGATGGATCTCAAATAAGTACCCGAGTTTTTTCAATAAAAAATAAAATAAAAATAAGTACACCTATGCACAACGTGGGTGAATTTAGTTAGGAAGATTTTATATAGGGATGAATATGGAAAGTTGTAATGGCCAGATCTGGTTTATTTCAGCAATGTGGTTTTAGATGGAAGGAGCTTGAATCTTGTTTTGTCAACCTTGGCTCTGTGAGAGAACCAGGTCTCTTGAAAACCTGGGTCTTACTGTTCTTTATTTCAATTCAATAAGTAACTCTAATTCTCAACCAATTTTAGCTTTCTGTTATTGTTTGGCACTTGCGAGTACATCAAACAGTAGGACAGAAAACTCAATTACAAATTACTTGCTTTCATAGAAACTCTCAACCTAACTTCAAAGCAGAAGTGTGAGCCTTTTGTTTTCTTGTTTTTTTTCTTGTTTGGTGGGTTAACTGTAGTAATATTTGGAAGTTCTCTGTTTTGTTTTCTCATCACATTGTTGGAAGATGAATCTTTGAGGGTTCAATTAGAAAGACAAAAGATACGAACCATATGCTCGTAACATTTGTACTCAATGGGAACTAACATCTATAGTTTGTCTTTGGTTTCAGTGACTTATTTGATCAGCCTGATCAAGACATGCCCCATGCCATCAATGTCACCCCAGCTGAGCAGGAAGCTATAGAACGGGTATGCTTACTTTTTGTGAATCGGTGAACTTTTTTTTTTTTTTTTGTGAGATGTAAACCTGCTAACTCAGCAAAATTTGTAAGTTTATGGATTAGCTATGCATGCTCTTAGAGTGGATGAACAACTTATTTGCTTAGAGGATTATCCTATTCGAGAAAGATTTTACTGATAGCTGATGTTGTTTTTCTGTATAGCTTGAGGGAATGGGATTTGACAGAGCTTTAGTCATTGAAGCATATTTGGCTTGCGATCGTAATGAGGAATTGGCAGCAAATTACCTATTGGAGAATGCTGCGGATTTTGAGGATTGATTACTCAACACTATACCATTGGATTCATAGTTTTAGTGTGTTGGATCCGAGCTAAGTTCCGCTTCTTTTCTAGGGTTAGTGAATTTATTATGATTAATTTTGCCCTGGTGAAATATTAGTTACTAATGTGTTTTGAGATTTTTTTTCTCTTTGTATTGGGGGATCATTTATTTTGTGAGGTTTAAAGAGGGAAAAAAAAGAAAAAAATCATTGATATATATTATTGATGGATCAACAGTAATAGTTTTCCTAATCCACAAAAAACGTAATGCAATTTCTCTTATATTTTGTAAAGTCATTTTGAGAATCTTGGTTAATAGATTAAAACATGTTGTGATGGTCCTCATCTCAAATCTCAAGTTCTCATGGTGCTCGACTTTCGGAGAAGATCATTTTTGATAATATTTTAGTAGCTCATCAAAATTTTTCATGTTTTTTTTTTTTTGACAAAGTGATTAGAATTTAGAATCACTCGTGAATTTACGACGCAAACGTCTGCTACCGGCGTTAGAACCTCCTCGAACTAGGATAGTTCATTGTCTAACCGCAGAACATGTTTTGCCAAGCCTTGGGCTGCTAAATTCTTAGAGTGAGCTACATGGGATAAAATTGCTCTTGAAAATTTAGACAATAAAGTTATAATATCTTCAAACAACGCTCCTAGTTCGTTGAAATACATCTTTCCGTTGTTGATAGTTGTCACCAAAGCAAACGAATTTGAATAAACTGCATGAATGGGAAGACCACACATATGAGCTCAATTAAGACCAACCAACATTGCTAAAGTTGTACGAATTCATACTGTACGGACCTGTATGACCCGGTTTTGTTGGCTCCGTTTTGCTGCCCCGTGTTCTCCGTCATTAGTCTTTTTTTTTTTTTTTTTTTTTTTTTTTTTTTAATTTTAAAATTAATCTGATATTTTTTTTATTATTGTTTGTTAAAAATCCTGATTGTTAAGATATCTAATATATATAAATTAGATAAATTTGTTATATGATATATTTTTAAAATTTTGAAGTTTTTTTTTTGAAAGGTAAAATCAATCTTTATTAACCTTCAAAATCCGTCACCAAAACTGGTAACAACTCAGTTGGAATATTTTCCATACTGAACATACAATCAGGATATAATAAAGACGCCCTAGCAAACTCATGAGCGACTCTATTAGCTGACCGCTTAACAAAGCAAAAATAAACATCATTTAGATTAGCCAACATGGCTTTACATTCCTGAATCACACACCCGAACTGAGAAGACAGAGTAGTCGAGTTCCTTAGCGCTTGGACCACCAACAAACAGTCCGTCTCAACCCAAGCTGAAGTATAATTTTGAAGTTTAAAATAATAGGTTTATTAAAATTATTTTTTTAATTAAAGACATTATATTAAAAGGGTTTTAATTTAACAAATTGATTATTTAAAAATATTTTTTTATTTAATCAAAGATAATAAAAAATAATTATTTTGGACCAATGATACATATCCTTCCGAAAGCAAAGTGAAGAAATTCGATGGAGATCATCAAGCCTTTCTTAATTTTTCATTTTAATTTTATTTTTATAAAAGGTTGTAAAATTAAAAATACCCAAAAGCATTCGGTTAAACATTTATTGTTTATTTAATTATTTTAATTATTTAAATACTTATTTTCATGAGATTGATAACATGTTCATGCATTTTATGCTTTTTATGAAAATCCCACGTAATTTTTTGTTACGCATCTCATAGTAGAAACATGATAATTAAAATTGTTCTAAATTGTTTATATGAATTGCTTTGCGTAAAAACTACTTAGTTTTATTATCTTGTTAAATTTTTACACTAATTATAGGTCATTTATAAATGACTCTAACTTTATTTAAAAAAGTGTTTTAGTAAAGTTAAATGAATGTAATGGGTAGTTAAAAAATAAACTTTACATCGTGTAAAAAAATAAACTTTACATAGAAACACACTTTCTTATTTATTTTAATTAATTACATTAATATGGTATTAATTTAGAATCAATTAGGCTTAAAAAACTTATTTTAAAATAATATATTGTGGTGTTTTGATTTTTTTCTTTTTCTAGTATAATTCTATCTATAACTTCTCAAGTATAATTTCTTAGTTCTATTGATAAAGGTTCTATTTTATTTCCATTTAAAGGCATGAAAATTACAAATTTAATGAAAACAAAGAATGAACATACATTTATAACTCAAAATATGTTACTGCATTAGTAACATTCCGACTCATGAATATCCTAATCTCATATAGACATATACCCCACCTTAAGCTAGCTATATTGTTTAACTATAATCAATACAAGACTTTTTTCTCTCAAGACCATAAATCAGCCAAGGAAATACCAAACTCTTCCTCAAAAGAAGTGGTGTCAAAGTCAAAGTCAAAATACTCTTCCTCAGTACTAAAAGGAGTGTTGCCACTACTAGTAATAACTTCTTCAGTAGTAAAAGGATTGCTGCTACTACTAGTAATAACTTCTTCAATACTAAAAGGAGTGCAGCCACTACTAGTAACAACTTCTTTTCCACTTTCCACAGACCAAGTAGAGCTATCATATCCCAATATTCTCTGATTAATTTGGTCAAGCAATACCAAATATTTTTGCTTCAAAAACTCCAACTCTTCCACATCAGTACTAGTCTTACAATCATCTTCAACCTCATTCTCAATCCAATGCTTGAGTCCCATCACCACCTTACTTTCCTCATCCATACTCTCTAGTTTCCGCTCTTGCTTTCGGCTGTACTTGAGACCTTCAATTCTCCGGTTTTGGTGTTTGTGTTCATCAGTGAGGCAACGGGGAATGATTGTAGTTTGATGAAGGTAGTGTTGGAGAACTTCATCCACTGACGTGTGACCGAAAGCATGAGGAATTCCCGCTGGTGATAAGATGACAATGGCGATTTGAGCGCCGCACTTGACGCACAACTCACTCGCCTTCTTGAAAAGCCCATCTCGTCTCTTAGAGAAACTGACAAGCATATTAGAGGGTTTTTTTTGTTGTTTTTGTTTTTTTTGTTGTTGTTGTTCTTCTCCCTCTTCCAAACTTCTCTTACCCATAGTACCTGTAGGAGAAGAAAACATAAAAGTATTGTCTTGGTTCAAAACTTCTCAAAACAGGGTAATTTGTAATAATAGATAAATCAAGTTATCAACACATCCCAAACGATCAGAAAAAGAAATTCAATTCAATTTGACAAAATCAAACCCGAGAAACAACCCAACCGATATCAAATTTTCTATCGTAGAACATAATGATCCACTAACCAAACCCTAAACAAGAAATTAGACGTTTGGTATTCATCATGAAAAGAAATAAACGTACCTATAGTCTATCTGCAATCAGTGAAGAATTTGAATTGAAAATATCAAGGATAGAGTGAAAAGGGAAACCTCTTTGGTTTTTATGATTGAGCTAAGAAAATTGGGCGCGATAGAGAGAGGAATTTGAATATTGAGTAAGGGCAAAGAATATCAAGTGTAGAATGAAGGGGAAACCCTCTTTGGTTTTTATGATTGAGCTAAGAAAATTGGGCGCGATAGAGAGAGGAATTTGAATATTGAGTAAGGGCAAAGAATATCAAGTGTAGAATGAAGGGGAAACCCTCTTTGGTTTTTATGATTGAGCTAAGAAAATTGGGCGCGATAGAGAGAGGAATTTGAATATTGAGTAAGGGCAAAGAATATCAAGTGTAGAATGAAGGGGAAACCCTCTTTGGTTTTTATGATTGAGCTAAGAAAATTGGGCGCGATAGAGAGAGGAATTTGAATATTGAGTAAGGGCAAAGAATATCAAGTGTAGAATGAAGGGGAAACCCTCTTTGGTTTTTATGATTGAGCTAAGAAAATTGGGCGCGATAGAGAGAGGAATTTGAATATTGAGTAAGGGCAAAGAATATCAAGTGTAGAATGAAGGGGAAACCCTCTTTGGTTTTTATGATTGAGCTAAGAAAATTGGGCGCGATAGAGAGAGGAATTTGAATATTGAGTAAGGGCAAAGAATATCAAGTGTAGAATGAAGGGGAAACCTCTTTGGTTTTTTATATAGTTGAGCTGGGCTAACAAAATAGGGCGCCAGATTTGATTTTTGAGTAACGGCTAGGAGATACTCTTTATGATTGTGCTACCCAGTTTTATTAACACTCTCCATTTATTAACTTTTATTTTCATTAAAAAAAAAAAGAATAAATAAATAAATAACTTTTATTTTATATAAAAAAAAATATATTTAGTTATATTAGTTTTTTATATTTTTTATTTAAATTTATATTCTTAAAAATTATACATAACAAACAAAAATAAATTATATTTAATTATATGTAATTATAAAACTTACAATTATTTTTTTGGGTTTCTCTTGTCACGATTGCTTCTGATTAATGGCGGTTTCTTGAATACACTCTTGTGTTCTTCAATAGCATAAATGTGATCACGAGAGACAGATAATTCTATATAATTGACAAATTACGGGCCTCCCTTCCGCTTTAGGGAACTTTCTTCTTGGTTGGTGACTTGACAAGTTTCAAGCTTCGACGCCTTATAGGACTGCTCTTATTAGTTATTGTGATAGAAGCATCATTTTGTGATAGATATTTTGTTTTATATGAGCATTTAGAGTAATTATAGAGTATCATGTGACTGTCTTATATCTTAGTTTTACATATATATATATATATATATAACATATATAAATAGATATAAATGTATATATATATATAAAAATTTACACACTTAAATTACATATTTAAATACTAAAATATATATTATTCTCATAATAATAATATGTGTTTTTTACATTTGGATATAAATTTTTAAATAGTATACTAAAGTGAGAATTTGATTAGGATACCATTTTTTTAATATATATATATATATATATATATATATACTAGTAAAAAGATATGTACGAGGCACGTATACTAAATTTTATGCTAGTTTTTTTCTATTTTATTTGAAAGTGATACAATTAAAAATTAAAGAAAAAATATTATTAGTTATTAGGTGAGATTATTATTATGTGTATAGGAAGAAATCACAAATTAATTAATCTTATAATCTTAACTTTAATCAAATAGGATTCTAGATATATGAACAATAAATAATCATGTAAAAATCAAAAATAATTATTTGAATAAAGAATTCAATATACACAGTTAATCAGTTATATATATGAATCCCATTAATCAAAAATAATTATTCAATATATGAACAATAATTTGTCACGCTATATGTTTCCCAATAAAGAAATTCACCTCCTCATAGTTAAAAATAAATAATACATGTAATACAGATCTTTGTAATAGAGTACTTAAAAGAAACAAAACTTCAGTTACCCTAATCGGAAAAGGTTTAAGTGAACTAAATAATGACTAAGAAGATCTAAATTACAAAATGAAAATAACATGTCTATATGAGTATGATTTTTTTGCTATATGAGCATGATTGATCTAAGAGAAAATAGATAAACCTATAAACATATAAATATACTTAATATTAATTTTGACAAAGAAACAATTCTAAATATCAGTTTGACAATTTCAACACACTAATTACTCATTAAATAACTATAATGTATACATCATGATAATTTTATTTTATTTGATATCAAATGATAGAGATTATTGAGGTTTTCAGCCATAGACAACACACTATGATCAAAAAGTAATGCTCATTAATTGTATATTTCAAAGAAACCCAAATTTCTATGAATGTCCCTAATAAGATATAAACAATAAAGTTGTAAATTAAAAAAATAAAGTAGCAAAATTTCAGTTAATATAAGAAATAGAACAAATTGAAGATTTATACAATACTGGAATTTGAACTCTTAGAGGCCATTAGCAAAGGGTTGAAACTCGTTAGATCCCCTAGTAGAACACTACCTTAATGGTCTGAACACAAAAATTGTAGAAATCAAAAATGAATAAATTAGCATCATCAACAAAAAGAAAATTAGAGGAAAAAGACTTAATAATTACGTGAGAAATAATTATTAATTGAATTAAAAAGTTAAAATTATAAGATTAATTCAAATTATTGTTCATATATTAAGATTATAATAATTTGAATTAATCTTATAATCTTAACTTTAATCAAATAGGGTTTATAAAAGAGGCATAAATAATCAAATAGGGTTAGAAATACGGTAATTAAAAAAATCTATAACCCTATTTTTTTTTGGATTTAATGGGATTTATTTTATTTTTATTTTATTATATATAAATAAAAAGTGACCCATGAATTTCTCATAAACTATTTTCTTTTTAATAATAAACCATCTTATTTTTAATATAAATAAAAAGTCACCCATGAATTTCTCAAAAACTAAGAATTCTGTTATATAGGCACACTTTATATAGAGTAGATATATATATTGGGAAAGTAGAATTTGAACTTGAGGAGAAGTATGAAACTTTTAGCGTATAACTATTATCACACCAAGAGCAGGTCGGTTCTAAAATTTAGTGGATCATAGTGTTAGGCTATTTTTAGCCTATGTTTTGGATCCAATTTATGTGCATTTTTAGCTGTGTTGGGACGAAATTACGCTTGTTTTCTATGTTTTCAGGTTCTTTGGAGTAAAAGAGGTCTCGGGTGCAGAAATTCATTAAAAGACGTCTTGGCGAAGAAAAACTTAATTTTTGAGTTTTTGCATATCTGGCCGCGGCGATGAAGAGGCTCGCCGCGGCGAGTTACGAGATACAGAGAGAGCCTAAATTTGGCAAATTCTCGCCGCGGCGAGAGGAAGCTTGGCCGCGGCGAGATCCCGTACGGACAGGGGCATTTTCGTCCATCGAACCCTAAATTTCAATTATAAATAGAAAACTGCGATTGGAAGTCATGGAGAGCGATTTGGAACCCTAAAACACAGCAGAAAGAGGCAAGAAGAGCAAAGGAAATCAAAGTGAAGATCCAGATTCATCCACCAACAGTTCTTTTCTTTATTCCTCTTTAATTTATTTATGTTGAATATTGCTATAGGAATGGTTATGGATTTGTTTCTGAACTAAATTTCCCATTTAGGGAGGATGATGATTGTTGTTTAATGTTTTGCCTAGTTAATGTTTAATTACCATTCCTCAATTCTTGTGTGTGAAATTATCTTAATTTGTGTTTAATTTCATGTTTAAGATTGATCACCTTGTGCATGTTCTATGATCTCAATTCAAAATCTGAAAAGTGAGAATTGAGAATGCTAAAATTAAGATAATCGATGTTCTATGTGAAACGAAAGTATTTACATGACTTATGTGACGAGTAGATTATTACTTAATGCTGATTTCATGTTAGTTTAATTAAGGAATTAATTAGATAACATGTGATTTAGAATCTAGAAGATCTGAAAGGAGCTAGGTTATTTCATAATCTGTCATTCACTCCAAGAATAGGATAGTAATTAATCATTAACAAATTGGGTAAACAACAACAGGATTCTCCTCCCTATTGCCTCATCTTGCTCGACTTTAAAGTGTGTTATTAAGTTTTCTGAATTTCTTTCATATTTTACTGTTTTTAAATCATAATTGCTTTTGATTTACCGAATAGAATCATAAGTATAATTTAGTGGTACTTAATCCAATTCCCTGTGGGATCGACCTCACCTGTGTGAGATTTACTACTTGATTGCGTATACTTGCGTAGTGTTTAAAAATATAGCAACAAGTTTTGGCGCGTTAGGAGAATTGTTAAAGATTAATATTACATAAAATTATACTAACTTCTACTTTGGTATATTTTCTCTTGCTGATTTTTCTAACCTTTTTTCTTGCAATATTTTCTTTATTTATTTCAGGAATCCTAAGTGCATGCGCCGTCAAGGACAATCAGTCATATTACCAGTTGATCCTGAAATTGAGAAAACTTGCAGGAAGAATCGAAAGAACGAGGCAAGAAAGAGTTTCGGCAAGCTGAAACATCGAAGATCATAATTTGCCAATGTGAACAATAATGCGGAAACAATGGGGGTAATAACGGTAATAATGGAGGTGCGTGGAAGATCAAGCTAATGGCGTAGCTTGAGAGATTACATTCTCCCTACTACGACGGGAGTGCGGTCATGTATCGGGCCACGGCGATGGATGCAAACAATTTCGAGATTAAGCTGCCATCCTTCAAATGGTGCGATCTTCGGTTCGGTTTGGTGGACTCCCTTACGAAGACCCCAATACGCATCTATCGAACTTCATGGAGTTATGTCGGACCTTGAAAGTCAATGGGGTTAGTGATGACGCCATCCGATTGAGACTGTGTCCAGTCTCTCTGAGAGAGCGAGCCAAGAGTTGGTTGATCTCCTTGCCACCAAATTCTATAGCAACATGGACAGACTTAGCAACAAAATTTCTGTCTAAATTCTTCCCTCCAGCAAAGTCTGCAAAGCTGCGAGGAGAAATAAACAACTTCTGCCAACAAGATAATGAATCTCTCCATGAGGCTTGGGAAAGGTTTAAAGATCTAATCAGAAAATGCCCTCATCATGGTATAGAGAAGTGGATGCTGGTTCACAACTTTTATAACGGGCTGGTTGGTAATACTAGAACTTTAATAGATGCGGCGAGTTTGGTGGAGCTTTTATGAGAAAGAGTGCTAATGAGGCTTACGATCTATTAGAGGAGATGGCTCTAAATAATCAGCGATGGCCAGGCGAAAGGAGTCAAACTAAGAAAGTAGGCCGGTGTGCTTTAGAGGTTGATGCCATCACTGAAAGTTAACGGCTCGGGTTGAGGCATTGACTAAAATCATTGCGGGGCAAGCTAAACAAGCCCCGAGTTATTTGTGAGATATGTGGAGGCAACCATCACTTTTCGAGTGTCGAGCGGATGTGGATAATTTGCCAATGGATCAAGCAAAAGCCATTGGGAACTACTCCAAAATAATAATTATGGGCACGACCAACGGGGGTTCTAGGCAGAGAAATCGGCCCGACAAAACCAACAACAAAGTCACAGTGGCTCCAAACATCCAAGGCGATTTATTGCTCCAATTCATGATGGAAACTAGAGCCTCTGACCAAAACTCACAGAAACTCAAATGGAACAATTGGCTACTCAAGTGGCAAACCAAGCTCGAAATTCGAGCTAGCACTAGTGAGGCAAAAGGAAAAGAGCAATGTAAAGCAATTTCCTTGAGGAGTGGAAAGAATTATGATGGGCACGATGTGGTACAACCATTCAATGAAGAAGTTAAAGATCAATCGGCACCAACTCCAACGTCGATAGAAAAGAAGGCTGCGATAGTCCCGCACCACTGAACAACGATCTCCACCAATCGGTATTGATCATCATGTGAAAATACCTTATCCTCGAGACTCAGAAAGACCAATCTAGACAAGCGAGTTTACAAAATTTCTAGAGGTCTTCAAAAGACTACACATCAACATTCCTTTTCTTTGAAGCCTTGGAACAAATGCCCGGATTATGTGAAGTTCATGAAGGAGATATTGTCTAAGAAGCGAAAAATGGAGGACTATGAAACGGTGGCATTAGCGAGGAGTGTAGCGCCATTTTGCAAAAGAAACTACGCCAAGCTTAAAGATCGGGTAGTTTCGATATTCCATGCTACATAGGGGGGTTCGGTGGAAACTAAAGCTACATGTGATGCAGGGAGCAAGCATTAATCTAATGCTTAGTTGTACGTCTTCAAAAGGCTAGGATTGGGAAAAGCAAAGCCCACAACAGTGACTCTACAACTAACGGATCGTTCTCTAACTCATCCTCGTGGCATAATTGAAGATGTACTGGTGAAGGTTGGTAAGTTTATCTTCCCTGCTGATTTCTTAATTCTTGATATGGAGGAAGATTCAACTATTCCCATTATTTTGGGAAGACCATTCTTGGCCACGGGTCGAGCATTAATAGATGTTCAAAAGGGGGAGTTAAAGTTGCGAGTCCAAGATGAAGAGGTCAATTTTAATGTTTTTGCCCCAGCGTGACATTCCTACGTTGCAAGATTGAGGTGGTGAAGGGTTCTTTTGTTAAAGTGATAAGAAGAAAGCAAAGCCTAAAGAGCGACTTCGAACGATTCGAGCGTCGTTGGAAAAGATTGATGTGTGGTAGTTACGAAGGTGAGCTTACTCTTGTGCAAAACTGCGAAATCAACACTATTGGTGGTAAATTTTCTTCATTTAGTGCGAGGGCTCTTTTGAATGCAAAGGGTGGACTTGATCCCTTCTGATGGGGCTCAGGTAAGTTTCTCTCACCCTGGTTTATTTTGACACATTGGGGACAATGTGCATTTTAGTTTGGGGGGGGGGGGGGAAACTTAATTTATTTTTTTCGCATTTATTTGTTTTAGTTTAGTTTATTTGTTTTAGTTTAGTTTGTTTTCGTTTTTTTTTAGTCTTGTGTGATAGCTAAATTGAAAGATGGATTAAATTGTTGTTATTCACTTGTGCAATGGATTGAAACATAACTGTGTGCTTGACTTGCAACTGTTTGAATTAAATTGGATGTGTGCTAGGAAGTGATTCATGTAGATTTAAAACATTTGCTATTCTCACATATCACTTGTGTTCTATTTGGATTGTGGAATGACTGATTGAACATGGAATAGAATTTGTTTGACATACTCTCTTGAAGCGAAATCCTTGATGATTTTTGTTTGGAAAGTGATTTAGGCAAGTTTTCTTTGGAACGATTGAGCCTTTCAAGCCTACCTAGAAAAGTTTTATCCTTAGTATACCCAAAGTTGAGCCTTAGCCTGTTTTAAAATTTTTTTTTTTTTTTTTTTCACCACTTAAGCGAAATTTGAATTCGTTATCTTAAACTCTTTTCACCCTGAACATATCTTATTATGCCATGAGCCTTGAAGCAAGTTTGGGGGGAATAAGTGCTGTAAGTGAAAAAAAATATAAAGTGTAGGAATGAGAGATTGAAAAAAAAAGAGAATAATATTGTGTGTTGTGCCTATGAAAAAAAAAAAAAAGAAAAAAATGTGGCTTCTTGAAAAAAAAAGTTAAGAAAATTATGAGGCACACACATAAGAAAAAAATTGCAATCTCTTATTTCTGTTTTTGGGATATATGGAAAGAAAGCAAAATAAATGTCTAGGCTTGTTTGGTATAATTGTGCTTATGGTATAGTATAGCCTAAATGACTTCTCACCTACCCATGTATCTAAGCCATGTGATTTTAACCGAAAAAGACCTATTGATTCCAGATAGAAATTTGTCAACATTAGTGGAGAGAGGTATGTCATTCAAACTTATTGATCATGTGTTAGTGGGATGTTGGAAAGTTAGAACAGTTGTGATATTGATGGAAATTGCGATGCTTTATGTTTGTATGAATTACTTACTTGTAAAGGGCACATTCAACTTAGTTCTTAGAGTTGGCAAGTTGAAATTCTGGTTATTGATGGATTGAAGTTGTGCAGGTGGTGGTAACAATTAAATTGTTGGAAAGTTCGGCTATCATTGTCAGTTTTTTTTTTTAGTTTAGTCTTAGTTTACTCGGGGACGAGTAAAGAGTCAGTTTGGGGGAGTTTGTTAGGCTATTTTTAGCCTATGTTTTGGATCCAATTTATGTGCATTTTTAGCTGTGTTGGGACGGAATTACGCTTGTTTTCTATGTTTTCGGGTTCTTTGGAGTAAAAGAGGTCTCGGGTGCGAGAAATTCATTAAAAGACGTCTTTGGCCAGAAGAAAAACTTAATTTTTGAGTTTTTGCATATACGGCGCGGCGATGAAGAGGCTCGCCGCGGCGAGTTACGAGATACGAGAGAGAGCCTAAATTTGGCAAATTCTCGCCGCGGCGAGAGGAGCTTGGCCGCGGCGAGATCCGTACGGACCGGGGGCATTTTCGTCCATCGAACCCTAAATTTCAATTATAAATAGAAAAGCTTGCGATTGGAAGTCATGGAGAGCGATTTGGAACCACTAAAACACGGCGAAAGAGGCAAGAAGAGCAAAGGAAATCAAAGTGAAGATCCAGATTCATCCACCAACAGTTCTTTTCTTTATTCCTCTTTAATTTATTTATGTTGAATATTGCTATAGGAATGGTTATGGATTTGTTTCTGAACTAAATTTCCCATTTAGGGAGGATGATGATTGTTGTTTAATGTTTTGCCTAGTTAATGTTTAATTACCATTCCTCAATTCTTGTGTGTGAAATTATCTTAATTTGTGTTTAATTTCATGTTTAAGATTGATCACCTTGTGCATGTTCTATGATCTCAATTCAAAATCTGAAAAGTGAGAATTGAGAATGCTAAAATTAAGATAATCGATGTTCTATGTGAAACGAAAGTATTTACATGACTTATGTGACGAGTAGATTATTACTTAATGCTGATTTCATGTTAGTTTAATTAAGGAATTAATTAGATAACATGTGATTTAGAATCTAGAAGATCTGAAAGGAGCTAGGTTATTTCATAATCTGTCATTCACTCCAAGAATAGGATAGTAATTAATCATTAACAAATTGGGTAAACAACAACAGGATTCTCCTCCCTATTGCCTCATCTTGCTCGACTTTAAAGTGTGTTATTAAGTTTTCGAATTTCTTTCATATTTCTTGTTTTTAAATCATAATTGCTTTTGATTTACCGAATAGAATCATAAGTATAATTTAGTGGTACTTAATCCAATTCCCTGTGGGATCGACCTCACCTGTGTGAGATTTACTACTTGATTGCGTATACTTGCGTAGTGTTTAAAAATATAGCAACACATAGGAAAATAATTATTTTTGGGCCCTTATTTAAAAAATGTGGTATTTTTTACAATCAGCAAAAAAAAATTATATAAATATTTAAGGAAATTACATTGTATACCCACTTTATTTTACTTATTTTAGTTTTTACTTTTATTTTTATATTTTTTAAGATATACCCACTTTTATAAATGATGTCTCCATTATACCCTTTAGATTAAGGTAAATTATATGCTAAACTTTAGTAGATGGTGAATATATATTGGGCAACCCACTCACAAAAGTGGGTATATTTTAATAAAATATAACATGATGGTATTTTTGATTAATGAATACAAAAAAAAAAAATGTATTCTTCAACTTATCGCTAATATTTTAAAAGGAAAAGATTTTTTTTGGCCCTCTAGACTAAGTGGGCTCTAAACATAGGCCTAACACGACTAGACTCTATACTCTTTTTTTTTTATTGTCCTCTTTTATTTTTACCCTTTTTTTAAAAGTTAATCATTTTCGCTTCTTTTTTTAAATACTATATCAATTTTTCCCCTGTCACTTCAAGATACTTTACATGTGATTCCCTTATGCTATGGTATTTTGGGTACAGTACATATAAAAAGAGATATGTCTCAATTAAATATAATTTAGAGGTAGATTTGGTTAATTGATAAATAAAAGAGGTATTTTTTAATTTACCCAAGGCCATACCTAATCATGAGAATACTTTTTAAAGCTAAAAATAGATGTATATTATTTCTAATAATTATAAGGGGTTTTTTCATAAATATGGAAAATATAGTAGAATTTACTTTTTTATGGCATAAATAAATAATGCAAAAAAATATGGGATTAAAAAAATAATTAAAGTAAAAAATATGAGAAAAAAACAATAAATAAATTTGATAAAACTTGTAATAATAAGGTTCGCAGGAAAAGTCACCGATGTCGAAAAAGTCGTCGGTGCTGGAAAATTCACCGGCAAAGGTAGTGTTGTCGGAAAAGTCACCGTTGCCGAAAAGGTCACAATCGCCAAAGTCACCTGAAGTAAATGTCTCATATATAAACAAAAAAATAGAACCGGTTTCCATAACATAATGAATAAAAATAAATAATTCAAACTGGTTATAATTGAAATATAACCGGTTCTGTAACATAACCTGTTATAATTAAAATAGAACAGGTTTCGTAACAGTGTTATAATGAATAAATTAAAACAACTGGTTATATTTGTGTGTCTCAAATTTTTAACTAGTTGATAAATAATAATACACAATAACTCAAAAATAATATAAAGAAACTGGTTATATTTATCAACTAGTTAAAAATTTGAGACAAAAAAATTAGTTATGTAAAACAACTAAGATAAAAAACTCACACATAAAAACCAGTTAAATAAAATAACTTAAACAAAAATATCCATTCAACATGTTCCAACACACTAAATAATTACAGCAATACCATATCTACCCAAAAATACTCATTCATTATGTTATATAACTCATTCTATTTTAATTATATCCGGTTTGAGTTATTTCGTATTATTTGTTTTTATTCATTATAACACTGTTATAGAACTAATTCTATTTTAATTATAACTCGTTTGAGTTATTTTGTGTTATTTGTTTTTATTCATTATGTTACAAAATCGGTTATATTTCAATTATAACCGGTTTGAGTTATTTTGTATTTTTTTTTTCATTATGTTATAGAATCAGTTCTATTTTTATTTATATCTGAGACATCTACTTCTGGTGATTTTTCCAGTGACTTTTTCTGGCGACGGTGACTTTTTCAGCGACGGTGACTTTTCAAACAACTTTCTCAACGACTTTTTCGACGACACTAACTTTTTCGACAATTTTTCTGGCGATACTTATTATTGTTTTAAAAATATGATATTTCTATCTTTTTTTTTTTATAAAAATATGACATAAAAAATTCATATAAATATAAAAAAATAAAAAAAATCTATAACCTTATAGTATTATTTATTTATGTCATAAAAAGTAAACTCTTATAATTTTCTTTCATGTTACATATGATTAATAAAATTAAATATATCCACAAAAATTCAGTTATCACAAAGAATAACCATTAATTAATCGAGTTAAATTCAAAATCAGATTCAAATGTTTTTCTTTAAATAACATTAAGGTAGGTAGGTAACCCAAAATACACGTAACAAAAAAAAAAAAAAAATCTAAAAATGAATAAATAATACATGATATATAATTTAACTATAAATAAATATCTAATCTAAGGAAAAAGGGGACGTGAAAGTGAGAGGTGTGATTATGATAATGTGAAATTTTGTTTTCAAGTGTTGGATCGTTGGTAACTATAAATGGCGTGAGGACTGAATACTCCCTTTCATGCATGCAATACAAACTTCTTCTCTTTAACCCGCTTCCATCGCTGAATGGTGATCCGATAAACTCTCTCTCTAATTATTATTTATTTAATTCTTTCTTAGAAATAAGTTCTTCTTTTTGAATTATTATTATTTTATTTTTATTTTTGGAATTAATTATTCACGAGAAAGCTTTTAATTAGCTGTTCTGTTATACATGAATTGAATTCAAACAAATTTTACTCATCAATGGCTTTCGCTTTCTTTTCACTCTCTCTCTCTCTCTCTCTCTCTCTCTCTCGCTTTTTAATTCATCATCATGTGACTCATTGATCACATTATACATATATTAATATTAATTCTCATGATCTCAATTCGAATCCGAATCCAAAACATGTTCTTTCTTCCATTTAATTCCTTGTGTATTAATTTATTTCTGTTTTGAGAGAATTTAGGTTTCGTTTTGAATTTTGGGGAAAAACAGAGGAAATATGGAGAAGAAGAAGAGTAAGAAGAATCAGAAAGGTGGTGGTGTGGAGGAGCCAGTTGAGAAGAAGATATATCCGACTGGAGCTGAGCATTATGAGCTCTATGAGGAGGTTGGCCATGGTGTTAGCGCTTCTGTACATCGAGCTCTCTGTAAGCCCTTAAATGAGATTGTCGCCATCAAAATTCTTGATTTCGAGCGCGAGAATTGTGATTTGGTACTTTTTCGTTCCTTTCTTATTGTTAATTCCAACGCACAAAATTTTTAATTGTGAATTAATTAAGTATAGCTATTATTTTATTAGTTTATGCATTGCTATTTTTTTATTGTTAAATTTTTGAGATTTGGTATTGTGTAAAAAAAATATACACAAATTGCATATTGGGATCTGCAAAATTAAAAATATGGGTGATGATTTCGTTATTATTGTTTTCGTTAGTGACCAGAAAGTGGTGAAAATAGTCATAATTCTATTCTAGCTAAATACTCAATCTTTATGTTATGAGTGATATAAGGCAATGGTTGATTTGCTATTATGAGCAAACTATATTGATACAATACTGTATGTATATGAATAGAAAAGTGGTGTTTTTCTCTAGCTTTTTTTATTTAATTAGAGCCACTGATCTAATAGCACAATATTTTTCTAGACATTCGTTTCTGTATGAATTGCATTTTATAATAATGGTAAAATTCTGATATCTAGATCCTAGTGGATAGGTTGTTTTCGCTCTGCTGTGACTATGGGCCATTAGACAATGTTTTTCATGTATAAGTACAAAAAGTTTTATGTGTTAAATGCTCTGTTTTTTTATGTCATTGTAATATTTAGATGAGTAATTGAATATTTCTTGTATTTTGTTTTCTTTATTTGAATGCTATTATCCAACAGGATAATATTTTTCGTGAAGCACAGACTATGACACTGGTGGACCATCCTAATGTACTGAAGTCTCACTGCTCTTTTGTGAATGGTCAATTTCTTTGGGTAGTCATGCCTTTCATGGCCGGAGGATCTTGTCTTCACATATTGAAAGCTGCCCACCCAAATGGTTTTGATGAAGTGGTTATAGCTACAATATTGCGTGAGATATTGAATGGTTTAGTATATTTACATCTTCACGGCCACATACACAGAGATGTCAAAGTTAGTCCCCTTTTATTATTCTTCATTGGTCATTATTCATGTTTTTGTCACAATTCATTGTTAGCTTTTTTTCAAACTTTCTTTTGCTGCATCAAATGCTTATTGTTATTTTGATATACATGATTTTGTAGGCTGGGAACATTTTGGTTGGTGCACATGGTGCAATAAAGCTTGGGGATTTTGGTGTTTCTGCTTGCCTTTATGATTCAGGGGATAGGCAACGCGTAAGGAACACATTTGTTGGGACACCTTGCTGGTATGACTGTAATCCTAATATTTGTAATTTATGCACATTTAGGTGAATCAAGTCAGGGTCTTAGTTTCCTCTAGGTGACTTGATTGGAGGGAATTATATCATCCAAGCAATGGTCATTTGATGAACAAGTTACCATAAAAAGAAATCACTCATTTTCATTCACAATATCATTATTTATATATAAATCAATAAATTATGGAACTTTTTCTGTAGGATGGCTCCTGAGGTCATGGAGCAGCTGCATGGTTATGACTTCAAGTAAGTCTATCTATCTAAAAAAAATTGTAGCTCATTGCATTCTGCATTTTTCCTTTTAACCGTATATGTTTGGTTGGCCTCTTTGGTACAGAGCTGATATCTGGTCTTTTGGTATAACTGCAATAGAGCTTGCTCATGGTCATGCTCCTTTCTCAAGATACCCTCCAATGAAGGTTCATAGTTTGCTCAATCTGCTATTCTATAATCACTTTAATTGCGAATAGAGTTTTATCTGAACCATTTTTTAATTTGTGATTAGGTACTACTAATGACGCTGCAAAGTGGACCTCCTGGTCTTACTAATCCTTCGGATGATAGGTTTTCTAATGTATGATCTTTACCTTTTAATATCTTATTTATACTTTTCATTCATTGTAATTGTACATGTGAATGAGCTTCTTTTTCTTTGGCGTTTTTCTTCAGAGCTTTAGGCAAATGGTTGCTTCTTGCTTGATAAAAGACCCTTCAAGGCGCCCTTCTGCAAAGAAATTGCTAAAGCATTCGTTCTTCAAGCAAGCTCGGTCAAATGATTATATCCAAAGGAAACTTTTAGAGGGGCTTCCTGTTCTTGGTGACCGCATTAAGGAATTGAAGGTTAACATTATGATCACTTTTTTTTTGTTGATTTTTGACTCTTGAGGCTGTTCACCATTTAGCCAGCCATAATCTAACATTTTGTTTGTATTAATTATAGAGGAAGGACGAAGATTTGCTTGCACAACGGAAAGTACCAGATGATCAGAGGGAGGAGATGTCTCAGGTAGAGTTTATTAATGGTTTCTCATTTTCAGTAGGATCATGCTACATTAATTTGTGTTGCAAATTTTTTCTACTTATTATACATGATAAAATAAATATTTCTAAGGATTAGCTTAAATATTATAATATTCAATTCATGTAAGATTTCTAGAAAAGAAGATAGCAGACCCAAAATATGTGATACCCATTAATCGGTCATTAAATTTTGCAACAACGAGTATTACAAACTTCCCAACTGTGAAAAATATCAATAGTGAATAGATCTATCAATTTTCAAATAAAATTTAATAAAATCAGCCTATGTTAAAGAGTTTTGTTATTTGAAACTTATATGTGAGTATTTTAAGTTTCTTAAATACATTGTACAGAAGCAAGCAAGAACAAATTAAATTGAATTTAAAAATAAATCACCTTTTAAACATAGAAGTAATATAATGATTCTTATTACCGCTACTCATAGTGTCACAGCAAATGCTGTTTTTGGTCATATCTCCCTGTTTGTGTCTGGACATTGACCCAGTAGGACTTTTTCCCTAAATGCTATTGTGATTATGAATAGCTATGACTCATATTTGACCTTCCTAATTTTGTTGTAGAATGAATATAAACGGGGAGTTAGTGGCTGGCATTTCGATATCGATTTTGTTAAGGCTCAAGCTTCCTTGGTATGTAAATTATCATCCTTATTTCTCAAATGATAATAAGAATGAATCTATCATTATTAGTATAATCAATTTTCTTATGGAAGAATATACTTGTCTTTCTATCAGATTGAGGATGTCGATGGCTCAATATCTGATAATAGTCAAACAGGAAGCTCAGGTTCTCTGTCTGCTTTGGACGGTGCTTTGGACGGGAGTGAAGAGCAATCACAAGTCCAAAGCTTACGTGACATTTCTGAGACGGTATTATCTTACACATATATATGTTTGTGTATTTGTATAAATTAATTTAGACACATTACAATATTAAATTATCATCTTTCATGTTTTAAATAAATGCGTTAATATAATCTGTACACTGGATAAGCATATTATCTTATATTGATGTTTTTATCGAGTTCTTGTTGATGGTGGTGAACAGGAAATTCATTATCTGGCTCATATTCAATCACCTGTTCAGATTAAATCAGCTATTTTGTCATCACCGGAATCAACTAGTCATGAGGACAAGTACTATATGTAAACATATTTCTTTCACATAAACATTCAACATACATGCCTAACTATATTATTATATTATTTCTTATATGTCAAATTTGTATTTTGACATTGATACGTGGATGACCATTCTTTCCATCTATAGGATTTATGACTCATAAATGTTTTGGCTACTGACTCTTAATATGTCAAAAGAAAAAAAAAAGAAAGATTTTGTACAATCGAAAATAAATCAACATTCTTATTCAGTACTTCATATGAACATATCAAAGGGCTCTTTTAGATTTTGTGCCTATTCGTATATCAAATTTTTAAAGATCATGAAAAACATTGTTGTCTCTATGTGGTACTGTATTATGAACTGTGATTTACAAGAACTTTCTTGGATCAATTCTGAATTTTCAGTGATGATAAGTTGCAAGGTCAGCCACAGATTATTTTTAATTGTAATGCAGCAACAATTCCGCATCCTGTAGATGATGTGGTTTCTGATGTTCCTTCAAGAGCATTGAAATCACCTGGCAAGTGCTGATTCTTTTTTATTCCTCATTATTTTAGAATGCTGACAAAATTTACAAATTGTACTTTTATAAATCTTCTAATTAATCTATGTTTTTTCAATTTGGTAAAATCTATCACGCTGAAGCAGACAGTGATGAACTTGATGAGAAAGCAAAGGCACCTGTTGTTCAGCAAAAAGGCCGTTTCAAAGTCACATCTGAGAATGTTGACATAGATAAGGTGACTTGGATTAATTAGACTTCATGCAAACCATCTCTTGTGAAAATATATTGTATTATCTTTTTTTCTTTCTTAACAAAAGAAACTTCTTTAATTTCAGGCGGCCCCTACTCCTACAATGCAAAAAAGTAACAGTATGCAGGTTGGTATTTGTGATTGGCAAGTGTAATTGTGGTACTTTAGTAACTTTACCTCTTAGATTTGCAACTGCACCCTTCCCTATAATGCTCAATTTTAGTTATCTGCCTCTCCCATTTCTTCCCTCTTTCGTGCTCACTAAAATTAGGAAGAAAACGAAAAAAATTATAATTCATGTATGAGAGAGTTTCTTTCGTGTTCTCTTGACATTTGAAAGCTTTATATCTTATTATACTTCCAGGACATGTTCTTATGGTGATCATTATGCATACAATTAAAATCCTATAATTCCTACACTTCTGTTAAACTTCTTATCTGCAGATTTTATCTTTGATAATCGCTTTATGTAAAATCAGGATTTAAAAATTCTTAAGAGTTTTTTACGTTTCTATTTTATCTTACTTATTTCTTGGTTGCAATCCAATCTTTTTGTTGGCCTCCAACACAACTATTTCAAGCACCTTCACTAAATTTGTGTTCATGGCATCTTTAGCTTCGATTAGAAGTTCCTCTGTGCTATCTTAAGTTTTGTTGATAAAGCATCTAGATTCATTTTAAGGGTTTGAACTTAATCAATTCCCTTGACAACACAGACTAGTGGTCTTCCAAAAATATCAGAACACTATGTTGTTTTTTCTTCCTGCATTCTTCCTCTTTCAAGGAAAAATGAAAAGATTTGATTTGATGTATGAACTGGCTTTTTGTAAGAGTAGCACTTTTTTGGGCATTCCAACATTATTACTATTCAGCATGCAGTACAAAGTTACAGTGGTTTTGGATTCAACAGATGTAAATATGGGAGTTTAAGTACCTAAGGTAAATCATTGGATGACCAACATCTCATAAATATGTTGTGTCATGTAGGTGATTACCCCACTTCCACAAACTTCTCTACCATCACCTGTTCCATCTCTTCTACCGAGTCTTCCATTACCATGTGAAGCTTCTTCATCGAATCAGTATGGTTACGCTCTTTTCTCGTTGTTGTACACAGCTTTGGAGACAAATATTGTACAGAGGGTATATTTTATCCATATATTTCTGATTTTGACATTCAAAATGAGTAATTTATTGATGAGTTATGTTTCTTCTCAACAGGACAGTATATTGAGTCTAATGAAGCACATTGGTGTAGGTAAGTGTACAGGTTAATGTCTATTCAATAACTTTATAGTTTTTATCTGGTTTGTTTCTAATGTCTCTTGCCAACCATGTGGAGCAGATGGAGGATGCACAGCTAGTGCTATCCCAGAAAGAGCTATGGTATGTAATGACATGGTTATGTTAATTGCTATTTACTTTCAGAAGTTGTGATTTTTCTTTTCTTTTCTAGTATCTGCCTGTTATGCTTGAAAATATACTTTTGAAGTCTACTGATGCAACTTCAAAAAGGCAACGTAGGGAGTGTTGTTTGCTCTAAAGGTTTCTTGAAATTTTGTTATTGATGTTCAGACCCTTACATGTCCTATATTAAGAATGAAGTTTTTCTCAAATTATAACTTGGATTGACGGCTGATGCATTAAATTTATGTTCGAAAAATTGGATCACCATCGAATCTAAAATTGCTCAACAAGAAATGGAGCTTCTTGTTGTTTGCTCTACTTTTCCCATTCCTGCCAAATATTTAAACTTCTTGTTTCACTCCAGTTTTTTAAATATCTGTTTTATAGGCATGTTATGAGTGTACAACGAATAATAATTCACGACCCAATATAATTGATGCAACTTGCCAAATTAGTTCTTGTAGTGTTACACTGATCTTCTTCTAATACTTTATAAGCTTTTTACTTTTATTTATGAATGATATTGAGACATGCTATGTGGCTTTAATTGGAGTATTTTTACCCTATTGTAGCTTGAAGCTGCTTACGAAAAGGAAAAAGAGTTACTTCACGAGATAGCTGAATTGAATTGGAGGTACTAAAACGGGTACATACATGCTGTTATTATGATTATTATCTTGAAAATTATGACAGATTTTGTTATTTTTGCCATATGTAGGTTATTCTCTAGCCTAGATGAGCAACATAAAACAACAGAAAATCAAGATAATACTTCATATACCATCTAACATGTTCCTAAACTTTCAATGACCGTAGATTCTAGCTCATAATTTCAGGTCTGACTCTTTTTTTCTTTTCGGGATCAGTATCTGATTGATGCAGAACAATTTTTTTACTAGCCCTTCTGCTCTGAAGTATCCCACCATGGAAAAGAATTAATAATGGTTGTGTATGGTGAAAGCATTAGGCTGCTTTACTAAATACCATGTTAAAGATTCTCTGTTTAGATTCACAAATGTGATATTAAAATATGCACATGTTTGTGGTGTGTACTACTTTCAGTGCTTAACTCTTTTAAGTTGTAAATATTCAGATGACTACAGTTACAAGGATTTATAATCCTAATTACTCCAACTCTGTCCTTCCTCTTTTATTTCATTATCTATGTTAACATTTTTATTTTTTAATTTTCTATAGAATTTAATCACACAAAACACGCTTTTATCTATCTAACTACCAAAATCTTATTATGAGGATTAGGTTTGAAAATTATTAAGTGTAATATAAATTTCACAAATTATGTAGGAACAAATATCTATGTTAACATTGTTCAGTTAGTTTTAATTCAATATTCACATTTTGATACAAGACATTGATGACCTATGTGTCCATCAATTTCTTAGGGTAACTACGAGGGCCGGTCTTAAAGTATATGGGACCTAAGGTAAAATTAATTTTGGGGCCTTATATATATAGTTTAACTATTATATAAATGATAGTTGTAGTGCTTGGTAAAGAGTTTAGCTACAAGGTTCAATCCTCCATAATTACACATTAAATATTTTTTAAAAAAATTAAAAAATAGAGGTTGAGAATTAATCCTATGATCTCTTAGTTTAAAGGAAGACTTTTTACCACTACACCAAACAATATTTGTTATATTTTCTTTTTATTTAATATTTTATCTATATATTAATATATTTTTTTTTACAATTTCGGGGTCCTAATTGTTCGGCCCTGGTAAGTACTCATTAAGTATCATGTGTATTTATATTTTCAATAATATTAATTTCGTACTTTTTTTTTTTTTATCGAAATACAAATTTAATACCTTTTATTAAAATTTGAGCCATAAAATTTTATAAATATGACCAAATTACACTTAGTTATGTTGGTTATAATATCAAATTTAATTACTAAGATATTGATTTTATTGATAAAATTTGTTATTAACTAAATGAGCATTATTAAAAAATAGAGCACTTTCTCAAATGTCTACAGGCCCCTCATATTCTATCATGAAATGATCAAGTTGTGGAGGCTATAGTGAGGGTTTGTATATACAATAAACAATAGGCTTGTAGTTGTAATGTTGATTTAATTCCATGGTTTTTTTCCCATTGGTAGAGGCTGAAATTCAATGTTAACATTTAATTGACCCAAATTCAATATAATTAAATTAATTGCAAGAAATTTGGAGAATTATGAAACATTCGAGTCATTCGAGAATGTTTCTGCAACTATATATGCCATAAATAATGAATGTTTAGACAAAAGAAGAAGACATTAGAGGAGAAATGGCCCACATAGGATTGACGACATAATAGTGTGTTTTAGAGGCCATATTCACGCTAGGTGCCAACCGCAAACATCAATAATTAACATCCAAGATTTTATAGTAGATTTATGACCTTTCTAGAGCTAAAAAAACAAAGAAAAGACTTGAATGAAAGTGACTTTATCCCACTGATTTAGCTAGGTGTGGGTGAACTAGTGGTCCTCCTCTATATCTATAATATAAAAGAACCCCACACAACATCCAAAAGGGGGCTTCCACACTACCAATAGTCCAAGGGAAATTTGATTTTCTATACTTAGAAAATCAAAAAATTTGATTTCTAAACCAATAATTTAAACCCTAAAAAAACTATACCTTTTTTTTTCAAAACCCCAAAAATACCCCCAAACTAAAACTATCTCTCTTTCTCTCTCTATCTAGCCGGTCCCAAGAATCCTACACCCCAGGTCCGATGGTCGGACCATGGGGTCCGATGGATCGGACCCATCGGACCCCATGGTCCGACTATCAGACCTCTCTCTTCCCCTCTCTCTCAAATCGCGGGAAAAAAAAAAAAAAAAAATTAAAAGCCGGTCGGACCTTACCATCGGACCCATCGGACCCGAAGGTCCGACCATCGGACCTCTTTCTTCCTCTCTCTCCAAAATCGCAGAAAAAAAAAAAAATTTAAAAGACGGTCGGACCTTGAAGGTCCGATGGGTCCGATGGTCGGACCCATCGGACCCCCAAGGTCCGACCATCGGACCTCTGTCTTCTTCCCTCTCTCAAATCGCAGGAAAAAAAAAAGTTTCAGAGACTGGGGTTGCTCTTTCGGGTTGGGGTTGGGGTCGGAGGGGTTGGGGTCGTGGTCGACGGGGGTGAGGGTGGTGATCGGCGTTGGGGTTGACGTGGGTGGGTGAGGGTGGTTCGGGTGAGGGTGGGCGGTTGGGGTGAGATAGAGGGAGAGAGAGATGATGCAGAGAGAGAGAATATTGTGAGCGGGGTATTTTTGGAGTTTTGAAAAAAAAGGAATAGTTTTTTTAGGTTTTAAATTTTTGGTTTAGAGAAATTTTTTTTTGATTTTCTAAGTATAGAAAATCAAATTTCCCTAGTCCAATACCATCCAATGTTGGCCGATTTCAACTTCTACACATTCATCATAACAAAATTCATATAATTGGTAGTTCTTTAATGGTTGAAATTTGATTTTGTCAACCGCAATATTGTATAATCTTATAGTCATCTGTAAATTTATCAATATGGTTTATAAATGTATTTGCTTCGGTATGACACGATTTATAAATATATAAATATATATATATATATACTAGATGAAAGTTACGTGGCGAGCCACGTAAATATTAGTTTTATTTAAGTTCTAGTGGTTTTTGTTTAAGAATTCGATAACTAATTGTAAGTTATTTTTTAAAACGATTTGTTTTATGCCATAATTATATATATAAACCTATGATTGAAATTGGTCTCGTGTTCTACGATTATGATGTTACGATTGAGCATTTGATTTTTGAATCAAAATTGTTTGGGTGGCTAGATCGTGCTACTTTGAAATATGATGGTGTTTTTCATTGTCATGGCATAAACTAATCTTATAAAATTAAATTAAAAGAGTATCTAAATGTTACTTTTTTATATTATTATTTAATCAACTATATCCCCAAAAGAGAGAGAGAAAATGCCTCTTTTATACATCATAATGATTCAAATATACTTATACCATAATCCCAATTACAAAAATTAAGGTGAATGTATCTAACACATTCAGATCTTTTTCTAATTATTCATAGCTGAAAACTAACACTCAGAGTTGAACAGAGACAGCCACTATCATGAGGCAACACTAATGAAAATAGAGAAATACTCAAAACTTCCCAAGGGAAAAAAAGCTCTCAGCTCCGTAAAAGAAAAAGAGAGAATTAATTAAATGTGCATACACACGAAAACATATTACAATGACGGAAAATCAGAGCAAAGGATATAAAAGTTACATGCAGTGTATAACTTAAGAGAACATACAAGAAGTGTAATTGAAGTCTAAGGTTTGTTTATATCTTCATAACCACACATGACTAATCCACTACCTTTATTACCTTTCTTTGCCTTTTCAGAATTAATCTTGCATAATTGTAAAGATCCACAACTCTAATAAATGTTAGAATCAACACTTCCATCTGCCATTTAAAATATAGCTTGTTAAGCTGATGGAATAGAAAAACTCAAATAACAATTCATCATGATTCCAAACATAACTCAATTACAAAGAATAGGATGGTAGCTCAAAGTTCAAAATGTAGAATGTGAATTAAATACAAAACCAACCAGGTATAAGATTATCTTCCTACTGTAAGCAACTAACTAAAATTAAATTTGTGTTCTTCGAATTCAGACCTGTAGAGTATCTTAATTCACATAAAATAAAAGTCTAAATAACAATTAATAAATATTGTAAACAAAAATATACCACACTCAATTATCCTTCTTACAATCATGTAATTAGTGAGATTACATCGCTGAAATTAAATCAAAATTACAATTATTGAGCATATTCTGGTAAACATAATACAAATTTACTCAAAGCTTCAAGTAAACCCATTTAATTATTTAGAAAAAGCATGATTTAGTACCCAAAAGCTATAAAGAATTTTTCTCCCAACCAGCTGTTCCTTTTTGTCTTCTTTGTTCTTCACCTACTTTTATGGGTTTAGAACTAAATCAGTGAGACATTTCTACAAACATTTAGAGTGAATTAACTATTATATTAAATAAAGGAATTAATTTGATGAATCTAACAAAATTTCAGTGAAAAACACTCTAAATTGAGAGAAAATGAAGTGTACACCGTAAATGTGAGAGAATCTTGGTAGAAGTCCTCTCCAAATCCAATATTTTCGATGAAGAAGATGACATTGCTCTTTACAAATCTCCTTTCTGATATCAAATCACCCAAATGAAATACAAAATTAAAGAAAAAAAATGAAATTAATGTAGACCCAATGAACAATATATATGAAATTTGAGTACATAAGTTGTACCAGATAAAAAAGATAACAAATAATATAAGGGTCATAGCTACATAAATTACAGAATCTCACAAAAATTTAATTGGTGCATTTAACCTTAAACTTATCAATGTATAGTACACGATTCTGAGATGCAAACAAACTATGAAACAGTGTACCGATTATATTTTCTTCTCGTCGTTTATCGAACTGTCGAGCCTCCGCAGTTTGTCGCATTGTGGAGCCTAACCCACAACTTCAACTTCTTCCACAGGTTCGTGCAAAACTGACTAACTCGCGTTAACTATATCGGGCAAGCTTGTCTTCTTCTTTTCTCCAAGACCCAAAAGCCAGCCTGCTCTGGCAATCGACGGGGACGCGCGACTGTAGCTTCTCCGGTTCGATGAATATAGTATCACTCTGTTTGGTTGTATAGAAAAAAGAAAGGATCTTACAGTATATATAAATAAAAATACACTGAGTTCCAAATGCAATTCCCATAAATACACTGCTTTATTAGATATCTATAATGTGTAATGATATTTTATATTCTGGCACAATATAATATTTAAAAACATAGTAATCATACATAGTAAATATATATTCTTTGAAAAGCTGATACTACACTGCTACTGCTGGTGAACACAGCTATTGGAGGAGATTCTGGTTGGAGAGGGCTGAACCGCCATCAACGGTGGCGTAAGATCTAGAGAGGAGAGAGAAGGTGTTAAGATTTGAAGCCCAAAATCGCAGTTCACCAAGAAAAATAAAAATAGAAGAAGAAAATAATCGACTGAAATTTCTATCTTATATTATATATTTTTATTTTTCAAACAGAGAGTTCGGGATTATATTGTTAAAATCCTAAATATCTCCTATTATTAATATTATTTATATTAGTGTTAGTTATTAAATTTGAAGAATTCAATCTATCAATTTAAACGAATGATTTAAAATAATATAAAATTTTTGTTAAAAAAATAATAATTAATTGGGAATATTCTGTTAAAGTTAACGGAGGAAACAAAATAATATCGTTAAACCAAGAATTGACGTTAAACCAAGAATTGTCGTTAGATAGACACTTTTAATATATAAAGATATATTTATATGATTATATCTAGATTATTACACACAACATTTTGTACTAGTTTATAATGATAATAAATATCTATTTATAAAAAATCCATAATAAGTATTAAGTAAGAACAATTGATAGTATTAAACATTAAGGATATATTGTTAGAATGTACGGTATTAAAGTGAATTTACATTAAGTTGATGTGAAATTTGCATTTCAAAATGGTGATACAGATAAGGAGATATGTATGAAATTAGGGCTTTTAATTTAATTTAATTCGTATTATTTTATATTTAAAGTGTATTTGATTCATACTAAATGTATATTCCATATTTTGAATTAACTATACACTGCAAAATAATAACTCAAAATAAAAATCACATAACTACTAACGAAATAAAATAAATTATTGTTTTTTTATGCCACCAACAATAAAATAAAATAAATAAAAAATTCAAAAAAAAAAAAAAAGAAAAAAATTGTATGTATAAAGAAATATATAATTTTGTTTTAGATTACGTTTTCTTTATAAATAAAAATGAAGTATACATTTGATCTATTTTTGGTAATGAGATGCATTACAACGGTTTCATATGCTCTGAATGTTAATGGGTACATTATTGAGAATATTATTCCTACCTGTGGACTTAGACAAGGAGACTCTCTTTCCCCATTCCATTTCCTTATATGTGATAATGATCTTTCATCTATTATCAAGCATGAGATTGGCCAAAAAACTATTACGGATCTTGTTTGTGGGAGGCGTAGCCCAATGATTTCTTATCTATTGTTTGCTGATGATAGTTTTTTCTTTCTTGAAGAAAATCAAGAGAGTTGTATGAAGAGGCATCAGGTGAGTTAGTTAACCTTAATAAATCATTGGGCATCGGGTTATGAAGAGGCATCAGGTAGGGGTGCACATTTAGACCCGTAAACCTGGAAAACCCGACTACCCGCCCCGACCCGCCGCCAAAAAAACCGATCACCTAAAAACCCGTTTGGTCGGGTCGGGTTCAACCCGAAAAGACGCCAAACGAGTTTCGGGTTTGATTATTTATTTTTTCCTGGTCGGGTTATAATTATTATACTTAATTACTAATTTAATAATTAATATTATTTCAAAAAGAAGCTTACTGGACTATTGGTAATACCGAGTCCCTCACACAAAGTCTCAAGCCGTGTGCACCCCTAATTCATTACTAATTAATATTATTTCAAAAAGAAGCCAATTTGGTATTCTTCAGTATTTGACAGCTAAGCCTATTACATACTAATTTATTACTGTATCAAATATCAATGTGGCGTGCACCATTTTTTTAGTAATAAATAATTACTAATTTATTATCACACATCTTTAGATGCTATGATAGGCCCTAATAATTAATATCATTACTATTATTCAAAAAACAAAAAAAATATCATTACTATCGTATGTAGTAAATAGATTTAATAGGTTCAGCAAAAAAAAAAAAAATTGATTTAATAGAATACCAATAGGACCCGAACCCGACTACACCCAACCCGAAAAAACCCGACCTGATACCCGGCGCACCCGCACACTCGAATACCGGGTTCGGTTGTGCACTTCCAAAACCCGAAGCCCGAAAACCCGAATCCGAAACCCCGAAAATCCGAAAACCCAACCTGTGTGCACCCCTAGCATCAGGTTACACTACTAAAAAACCTGGAATTCCCGTCGGTTTTAGACTGTCAGCCAAAGAATTCCCGACAGTCCATAAAACCGTCGCCTATACGAGTGTCGCGAATACTGAGTAGAATAGACGATGGTCAAAAACTGTCGGGCAAATAGTATAAGCCACGGTTTAAAACCGTCGCCTATTATGAACACTATTGGCGACAGTTTAAAACTGTGGCCTATAGTATAGGCTACAGTTTAAAACCGTGGCCTATACTATAGGCCACAGTTTTAGACCGTCACCTATAGTGGTATAGGCACGGTTTTAAACTGTCGTTTATAGTAAAATTTTCAGATTAATTTTAAATTTCGTATTTTTCAACGACGGTTTTTGCCAGTCATTGAGTTGCATAAAAAGGGAAAAAAAATTAAAAATTTCTACTTTTTTCTTCCGCATTAATTAATTTTTACTAATTTATACATTGTCACTAATTAGTTAAGATAAAGTATAAACATAAATTAAAAATGAACAAAAATTGAAATATATACAAACTACGTACTCAAAGATAAAGTATAAATATTAATTAATCTTTAGTTATATGAAAGTAACTGGTTATAGTGTAAAGTATAAACAAAAATAAAAACTAATCATCATAATAGCCCTTGTCGCCCTGCGTGTGCTCGGGCCTATTCAATCCACTGATCACGCGGAATATTCATCTCGTTATTTGAGTACGATTGCTCTTACCCTACAAAAGAAAATAGAAAGAAATTATATATTAATTAGTAATATATATGTGGCTATAAATTTCTAGTGCTCCTTGTATTTTTTTTTTTTCTAATGGATCTTTTAGCTTAGCAACACATATTTCCATATCTATTTATAATCACTATGATGTCAATTTTACTAACTTCGTTTCAAGAAAAAAAAATTCTAAGATGCCTCTTTACCCTTTTAATGCACCCTTCTAGAATCATGCCAAGACTTGAGCATAAAAATACTCTTTAAATTGCGTAACATTTTAATTACACAAATTAGCACTGTCAGGAGCTATGTGCTTGCAGAGGGGAAAGGAGATTAACTATGAAACTCCTTTTTCCAGCTAAGAAAAAAAAAACTAAAAAATTCCCTTAATTTGGCATAAGAACAACATAAAACAAAAAGGCCCTTTCTCTTAATAACTATTATAAACTAAGCAATCATCAACCGAATCCTATACAATGCACCAAGACCAAACTTGAATTAGGTACATAGCTTGTTTATAAATTATTTTTTCTAAATTCTCATTCAGATTTAAAAACAAGGGGAATCAAATATAAAATAGCCAACGAATGACAATACAACACTAGTTATTAAGACTTAAATATGACAATAAAAAATATAAGTAGAGAAAAAAACATGAAAAATAATCTTTAAATCATTACAAATGCAAAAGGACTATAGGAATAGCTATATATATTATATGGTGGACAGTTAGTCCATACATCCAAAGCAACATTTGAGGGTATATATATGAGATGCGATGAAAGAGGAGTAATACCAATGAATAGAATCACAACAAGGCATATCCTTTCATACATTTATCATTACTTTTATTATATACTTTATTTTTAATTTATATAGATACTTGTAGATTGATGTCCTTAATTTGACTGCCAACCAAACCTAGATGTCATTTTGTCAAGTACCAACTGTCAAAGCATTCAACAAACTATTCACATGGTGATTCGCCCAATTATGATTTATCACATTCCCATGCAAACATTGCAGTAAAGTTCTTTTTAATTATTAATAGCATCAAGCCCAAATACAGAGGAGATCCCTGGCCACTAGACTAGTGTCTTGTAAAGTAAATGCCAACTTAGCTAAATAGGGAGCCATGGTATGACATTCCTATAGCAGTGCACAAAAAAAAAGAAGCAAAGTCTTTGACCAAATATCATTCCAAAGGAAAATAGGCCCAAATACCATGCTATTGGTATGGCTTTCCTATGGTGACAGTAAGATGTGGCCATTGCACAACTCTTCTCTCAGTCAATATGATGAAAGCCTCTTAGCTTCACTAAGCCAAACTCATTAAATTAATTTTAATTCAATAAAGTTTTATACCAATTATCACAAAACAAGCCTTTATATTAAAAAAAACTTCTTACCAAACAATAAAATGAACATAGAGCCTCAGAATGCTTCTAAACAAGACCATATGTATCAAATTTATAAAAGAAAGCTTATGAACATGTTCTTTATTCTAACCTTAGCTCCTAAGTCATTGAATTCTAATGCAAATGCAAGTTCAAATCTAAATATTCAAACAACAGAGATGTCACAAGATATCAAGAGTGGAGACCTTGTACATTACACTACATTCTTTTTTGAATTGATAATTCTTTATTATCATAGATATGGGGCTATAAAAATAAATTTTACTGATAGAAATTTATATCTTAAGTTCATTAATCACCACACATATAAATTTTAACTAAGTTCTAACATTTTTTATTTAAAATTTATGCATTTTTAATGTATTTTATTCTTATACAACAGAAATTTCGGCAACATAACAAGTGTAATTGGACGTTCCCAAAAATTTCTAACATACAAAAACAAAAAACAAACACACAAAACAATACGAAACAATGCAAAACAACATTAACAATACTAAAACTATCCACCCATCCGACCACAGTACATGTATAATCACAGAACCTATTTCACTACGGATAAATATCTAAGATATTCAAACTCCACTAAATAAAGAATTTTGAAGTTTTAATGATTATACCTTTCTCCAATAAAGCTAGCTACTTGTGTAATCTTGAATCAACGCAACGGACCCGATACCTAAAAGTTAAATTTAAAATATGCATCAATTGTTAATTAACATGTTTAATTGAGACTAATCAATTTTTTCAAATTCTTTAACATATAACATCATGCACCCTTCTATAATTTTCTGCATGAATATGAATGTCTTGTTGTACTTCTTTATTTAATAATCACATATTAAAATATGCATATATTATATATATGTTGGATCAAGGTTCAATATCACATTCTACCATTTTATTAACAATAATTTAACTAATAATATAATTACACCCAATTGAAATAACAGAAAATTTCTGAGTATAAACCAGTTCTTTTTAGATACAGCAATAAACAATGAGGTAATATTATAATCCCAAAATCTGGAAAAGCTTGTATAAATACTAGAAAAAATAAGAAATAGATTATAATAAAATTTATGTAAGGCCGCTGAGAAAAAAATATTTATTTCCAATCACAAATTGGTAAACTTAATGACCTCAAAATCCCTGAAACAATTGTCAAAATCTAACATCTATAAACAAAATCAAAGCCCTTCCCCCCTTATTATAGCTAATAACCCTAATAAATCCTAAACAAGTCTAAATGATACTATACTCTATTGAGTTAATACAAATAAAAGTGCAACGCCATTCATACAGATTCAAGTGAGGAAAGAAAAATCACTTCTTCTACAAAACTATACAAAATTAATAATATACCCAGATACCGAAAAACCAGTCAAAGAAGCATATAGTAGATTTAGATTATACGCAAAACCCAGAAACAAAACAATAATTATAAACAAAGATAAAAGGATACATAAACGACTAGATAATCAAAATTAAGGGGCGAAAGGCTTTGGGATTTTTGGGGTCAGCTTACACGATGGTGGCGCTCGGCGGAGTGGCTCTCGGCAGTGGAGAGGCGTCAGTGGTGCGTCACCGGTGGTGGCAGAGCTGCGTCACCGTGAGAGAGAGAGAGAGAGAGTTGTGAGTGAAATCGATGATAAAGGACGAGAGAGAGTCTTACCGTGGTTTGGGGCAAATGAGAGGGTTTGGAGCAAATAAGAGGGAAAACGTGATCTGAAATGTAGAGGGTTTGTCGCGCGTTTTATTATAAAGGGCTTTTCCCGACGGTTTTAAACCGTGGAGCAAAGTATGGGCTACGGGTGCTAATACTTTGCCCGACGGTTCTAAACCGTGGGGAATAGTATTTGATTATATTTTATTTAATTTTTTCTCTACATTTATTAACTGTCGCTTAATTTATACAAGTGTTTAAAACTGTCGCCTATAGTGTACTATAGGCGACCGTTTTAAACACTTACACCATTTTTTTAGCGACGGGGTTCAAAAAAAAGCATTTTTGGGACTGTCGCGAATTATGCCTTTCGTAGTAGTGTTAGTCAGTTAACCTTAATAAATCGGCGGTTTGCTTCTCTCCTCGTATGCATGGGGATTTGTGTATTACGTTGGCTTATGATTTGGGTGTTCCTCTTGTGTCGTGCCATGATAAGTATTTGGGCCTTGTACTGCTGGGAAAAGTAAGAGTGGACTCTTTCAGTCCATTAAGGACAAGATCTGGAAGAAGTTCTTTGGGTGGAAGTCGAAACATTTCTCCTTTGGTGGGAGGTCCTTTTGAATTCAGTAATTTAATTCATTCCTACTTATGCAATGGGGTTGTTTTGGATTCCTGTAGGTATTATTAATGAGATGCATCGTATGTATGCCAGATTTTAGTGGGAGTGACCTGGAGAAATAAAAGATGTATTGGTGTACTTGGTCTCGTCTTTGCTGGCATAAGTCTGATAGTAGTGTGGGTTTTCAGGATATGTTCTTATCTAATCAATCTTTGTTGGCTAAGCAGGCGACACCATTGTATGACTTCCCTGACTCTTTGGCTGCTAAGGTCATGAAAAGATTTTGTTTTCCTAATAGTAATGTGGTAGATATTGTGGAGACTAAAAGGTCCTCTTTTTTTTGGAAAATATTTTTGATTTTTAAAAAATTAAAAAAAAAAAAGTTGTTAAAATTAAATTAAATTTTGTAGAGAAGTCTTGTTTACAAGGTTTTTAGTAATTTTCTAGGAAAGTTATTAGATATGTTTTTCCAAATGGTTTTTTTTTTTTTTATTATTATTATTATTAATATTAGCTTAGATAATATACTAATGATACACAATTTTCTTTTTACATTAACGATTCAATTTTAAGCCAAATATTGTACCTAATGACTCTAGTTAGATTTTGATCATATCTTGATATGGCTAGTTGGCTATTCTGGAATGGGAGTAACTCGACTTATTACTTGATGAAAGAAATCTAGTGTATTTTTGCACACTTCATGAATATGTTGTGCACTAAATTAAATGTGTACTTAGCATGTAATAATTAGGGGAAAAAAACAATTAACTCTTAATAAAAAGTCCAAGTAACTGACAAATTAACTCTTATTAAAAAGTATAAGTAACTGTTTGCTTTTTCTTTTTTCAACTCTTCTACGAGAACAAATGTTTAGTCTTATTAAGCAAAAAAACATAGTTACAAAAATAAAAACTTTGAGAACAATAAAATGTTACTTTTTATTTTAGCAAATAATTATTTTTTGTGATATTGTTTTTTAATTTCTCTTACATCACTTTTTTTTTTATATTATTTTCTCATATTATTTTTTCTCTCCTCGTCATTTTCTCTCTCCATTCTCTCACATCACTTTCTCTCACTATTTTCTCTATTATCTAGCATATCATTTTTACAGTTTGGGGGTTTGGGTTCGGCATTTGGGTAGGGTTGAGATCGAGTCTGAGGTCGAGTTTAGGGAAAGTGCCAAGTTTGGGGCCTGATTCGAGGCTGACACTGCATTTGGGGCCAGGGTTGAGAATCGAGGTTAGGCCTGGAGCCGGAATTGGAGCTATGTATGTCCAGGTTTCATCCGAGCTCTAGTGTCTAGGTTTAGGATCGGGTTGGGTCCAAGGCCACGACTTGATCATGCACTGGGGGTCCATTCTTGGGTATAGGGTTCGAGGTCTGGGCATGGGTCCGAGTCCGAGTCAAGGGCATAGACCGAGATCAAGGTTGAGTTAGGGGTCTGGGTCTGGACTAGGTTAGGGTCCGTGTTGAGATCTGGTGTATTGAAATGTTTTTTTTAATAAAAAAATCTAAAAAATTATTTTTAGAAAACATTAAACAAACAGGTCCTATAATTATCTATCATAGATGCTTGGATGATTGGAGCACATTGTGAAGACACACAGGGCCGACCCTAGGCTAAGGTGGGCTAGGCCCGCGCCTAGGGCCCACCCATTTTAGGGGCTCAGATAAAAAAAATATCTTTAAAAAAATATACATATTATTTTAATAATTTTTAAGAATATCATTTGTCTTTATAGTAAGGGCCCAATTTTTTTTTTTTGTCTATAACCCATTTTAATTCAGGGCTGGTCCTAGGTTAAGGCGGGCTAGGCTCGGGCCTAGGGCCCAAATAAAAAAAATCTTTTAAAAAATATACATATTATTTTAATAATTTTTAAAAATACCATTTATTTTTATAGTAAGGGTCCAAGTTTTTTTTTTGTCTACGACTCATTTCAATTCAGGGCTGGCCCTACAGACTCACCGCAACTTTTAAAATGTTGTCTTATAACTTCAAAAAGAATTTAAGCTTCATATTACATTCTAACCTAATGTAACAGAAGCTATGGTCTTTTTCTATAACCAACTCAGTTAGCAAGTTGTTTATGATTAGTTGTTTTTGTTAGTTGTCATTTAGTGTTATAATAAACAGCTTTGGTGTTTTCTTTATAACGTTGTAATCCTATGTTTTTTTATACATATTTTATTAAAGAAAACTTATATTAAAAACCATCAGCTTCACAACAAAAGCTGAAGAACCAAAGTTTAACGTGGGAACAAGGGGTCTCACCTCCTCTTTACTCAAAAAGTCAAAGAAAGATGTCTTACAGCAAAATTATGACCATTGCCATTAATGGCAAAAACAATCCAAAAAGATTCAGTAAATCGCCAATTTGGAGCTTTCTTGAGGTGAATTCCATCCACAAATATCTTGCCAGTACTCACTAGGATTACTTCAGACCATGGGTGGACATGTTAGAAAAATTAATAATTAACCAAAGATCTATTTGTATATAACATAGAATACAATAGTAATATATAATAATTAGGTATGTGTACTTGATTGATCCATAGCAATTATCTCAATTCGATCTACAGCAATTACTCCAATTCGATAGAGCAATATTATTAACTAGGGGTGTTCAATAAAATTTACAAACCGCCCAACCCGAATAAACCGCCCAAACCAAACCGAATAAACCGATAAAAAATACAACCCGAAATAATACAATAAAAATCCAAACCGCCCAATGAATATATTGGGTGGTTTACAAATTATTCTAAACCGCCCAATTAACCCGAATAAACCGAATTAAACCGATTTATATATTTTTTTATAAAAGTGTATATATTATATCACATAAATTACATTTATTAGTTAAACTATTTTGTATTTAAAGTTTAAACATTTTAGTGTTTAACTTAAAACTTAGACTTTATAGTTAATAGTTTTTATTGTATTTGGATATTGAAGTTAAAGTTTAAAATCTCTACCATATTTTATTACTTTTTTTATTCAATTATTTTATGTTTACTCAATTATATTTATCTTATATTAAGGTTTTTAAAATTAATTTAAACTATAGTATTTTTTAACTTGAAATATAAATAATATATTTTTATTTTTTAAAAAATCTAATTATTTGAATAGTAGAAACTAACAATAATAATTATAAAAAAAAAAGTGAAGAACGGTTTGGACGGGTTAACCCGACCAAACCGACGAAATCATTGGGCGGGTTGAACTTTCTCTAATTTTTGATTGGGCGGGTTATGGTTAAATATTTGCAACCCGATATTTATATTGGGTTGATAAAAATATGCTATAACCCGACTAAACCGACCGACGTACACCCCTATTATTAACTAAGTCTTCCTCCCTAGATCTCTAAATCAGAAGCAGTTTATTTATCTGATTATCAAAAGGTATACAATTGTGATGAGACAATATGTATTTATAGATTTAGGGAGGGGACTTAGCTACAAAACCCTAGTTGGGTTGGGCCTGCTCATCAAAAGCTTCAGTCAACTAGAAAAGCTCACACTTCTGCTTTACCTAGACTTTACACACAGATGCTAAGTCCATTAACAATTGATCACCAACAACATGGGCTAACACAGCAAAGAACTATCCAATCAACCTAAGTTTTAATAAAACCAATAAAATTTAATGTAAGCCCAAATAACAGTCTAACAGAACCCACATAGAGTCGAGAGGTAGTTAGTTGCTCGCTTTAGTTATAATATATATTTGTAATTAAATGTGATAAATATAAATATAATACTAATTTTAGTATAATGTTTGAGCTATTTTACACGTATAATAGAGGTCGAAGGTTCACAAGCATCTTTATTTTTAGAGTAATTGGTGGCGAAATCTCCTTATATTTTAATTTTTATACACTTAACTTCTTTATTTATTTATTTTTTTGTGGCAAAATCCTCTTAAATTTATTTTTCTTAGCAAATTTGAGACGCCAGTTAAATATCACTGTTAAATATCAATCGGATGAATACTGTGTACATTTGTATATACGTGAAAGTAAAACTTTGAAGCTAATACAATAATAATTCAGTTAGTATTTAACGGTAATATCTAGCTGACACCTTAAATTTGCAAAGAAAAATAAACATAAGCAGGGTTTTTACACTAAAAAAATAAAAAAAGTATATAAAATCAAAACATTAGAGAGTTTGGTCGCAAATAATTCTTCTTTTTAATATTTAAGCTTGGCGGGGAACTTCTCCTCGATCCTCCCCAGCACACATTTCAAGAAAAAAAGTACACCCCCTCAACTTTAATTTTGAATCCACCATTACCTCATATCAACCATGTACCATGCAAAATGAGGCAACACTTAATATTTACCACCTCTAAGTAGTTGGACTCCTAAACATAATTGTGAGGGCTTAGGCTATGTTTCCCACACTATCCTGCACAATGACAGCCGCAACAGCATGCAATTCTCTAACCATTGCATCAACAAAAAGAGTATGAGAGTTTCTTCTAGTTGTAATTAATGCCACTAAGAGAATAAAGAGAGAGCATTGCCTTCCTTTATATAGAAAAAATGAAAAAGAGAATCTTTGGAAAAGCAAATTGTTGTATATATGTTAATAGCTAATTATTTTCTTGTGCAGTTTCTTTGCATAAAAATAAAGGCTCCCATATGAGAGTTTGCTAATTGTGGCAAATATTCAGTAACAGTTTTTTTTTTTTTTTAAATAAAACTCTTCTAAAATGGGGTTTGGTAATTCTAGTAAAATTACTTTGTTTTATCTAAAATAAATTAAATATTAATAAGGAACTTTTTTATTTTTTTACTTCAAAACAATTTTTTTTTTTTTTTGTATTTTAACGGAATTCTACATAGAAACCCTTAACTAGTGCTGCAATTTAAAATTGTAACAAAAGATTGTACAGAAACGTCTATTGTAACTAGCGTTATAACCATTTTAGAAACTCAAACCGTAAATTTTAAAAAAAAAAAAAACAGTATATAAAGTAATTCTCCATAGTAAAAAAATGGAGGCTAATATATGTATTTTAAATTTTGTGTTATGTTTATATGAAGCTCTAATTTGTTGCTGGTGGTATAAACAACAAATTCAAACTTTTTTTTTTCACAAGAACAACAACAAATTTAAACTTTGGGTTGGAAGACATTGCCAAAAGACAAAAGAAGAAAAAAACATTGACACGTTTCATAATTTGAATGGTTGTTGACCAAAGATTGGTGTCTTTTATTGGGAAATTAAACACGTGGCTATAAACCCACCGACACTCATTCTCTGGCTGGACACTTCAGTGGACTGGCTCATATTTATTCACCTTAAATTCAAATTATCATACATTTTCTATTTCTATTAACAACCCAACAAATGATTACTGTAATGAACATGTTTTTTTTGTAAAGAAGTATTCTATATACTATTTTTTTATTATTAATTTTTTAATTTACGATTTGAGTTTCTAAAGTGGTTGCAGCGCTAATTGCAATAAGGATTTTTATACGATTTTTTGTTGCAATTTGAGTTACAGCGCTAGTTGCAATAAAAATTTCTACGTAAAATTCTGTAAAAATACAAAAAAAAAAAAAATTATTTTCAAGTATAAAAATAAAAAAGCCTCATATTTTTTTTACCCTTTTCATACTTACATTATATATATAAGACACTTTTATAGTACCAACCTTATTTTGACTTATGGGGTGAGCACATTTTATAGTATAGAATTGCGTGAGAAAATAATAATAGGGCACACACTATTTTTATTGGTATTTGGCTCAAAAGTAATATTGTCTGTAGATGTAAATATTACGACCTACAGACGTGAATTCTACAATCAAGAATAAAATTAAGAACTTTTGAGTATGTCATTAGATCTGCTTGAAGAAAATCGCACCAAGTCACAAGTAACTAATGTTGCTTATCAATATTGTATCACTAGATACTTTTTTTTTTTTGAAAAAATATCACTAGATACTTTAATAAAAGAGTTTGAAAGAAACTCTTCAATGTAGAAGATTTGGTGTTAAGATGTCTATTTACAAAGACGCGAGATCTAGCAGCTAGAGTGTTTAACTTAAACTGGGAAGGTCCGTACATCATTAAAGTTGTAGTTGGAATCAAAATTTACAAATTAGCTTGGCTCAATAGCTCGCTAATAAAAAATTACCGGAACAACGAGCATCTATGACCTTATTACTACTAATTTATCTTGTAATGCTATATTAATCTTTGTAATAGTAGTTCCTTGTCTTGAATAAAAAATCTGAATATTTCAAGTAATTATAAAAAGTTTAATTTTTTTAAAATTATTTGGGGGCATATATGTGTATAATAACTAGACTCCACCAAGAAATATATGCAAAAATACTAAAACCTAGAAATTAAATTTTTTTCACCAAGGAAAGGATGCCATTTTGACAAAAGTCAAGAATTGAAAAACCTTCCCTTAAGTGAAAATTGAAATATCATTGTAAGTGAGATTTTTCTCTTAAAACAACAAAGAGTTAAGTGTGATTTGAATAAATAACAGATCGCATAATATAGCATGTATTATGAATAGGATAATAAAAGATAATACACAAGCTTAAGTATGAATAGAGGTACTACTCGTATGAACAATCAAAAAGTATTCAAAAATAGTTTTTAAAAGAATTGTTCAAAATATTTAAAGTTTGCAGTAAACATAGCAAATTATTAACTGCTTGTAGAAAGCATAGCTGAATATTAACTACTTGTATATGAAATAATAGGATAAGAACATATTGGTGCGCGTGCAACCCTAAAATTAGGGGTGTTCATCCAATCCTATCCGTACTTTTTTGGTCAAACAACATCCAATCCGCACTAAGTGCGGATTTCATATTTTGGATCCAATCCGATCCGCATAAGAGTTTAAATCCAATCCAATCAAATCCGCAATAGTGCGGATTGGATCGGTTATTTTGGATCGGTTATTTTTTTAATAATAAATTATTTAATATTTCATAAAAAAAATTAAAAAAAGACTATTGTTTCTTAATCTCCAATAATAATCTATTTCCATCTCTATTTATATATAAATTAAACCAATATACATATATATCAATATATATGTATATACTTATCTTTATATTTACACTAAAATATATATGTATCTAATTACTAAAATAAATAAGTTAGTATATATATATATTTAAACTTTATGTGTATGTGTCTATGTAAATAAGAATTATTTTTCTTGTGTTTTTTATTACAAAATAAATAAAATGCACCAACTCAATATATTACTAAAAAAGATTAAGAAATTAGAAGTTTGTGTCTTTTTTTAATTAATATATATATTACATATTATAATTTTTTAAAAATATATATAATTAACTGCGGATTGGATTGGATCGGTTATTTTTGAGGTCAAACAACATCCAATCCGCACAAGTGCGGATTTTAGATTTTTCAATCCAATCCAATCCGCACAAGTGCGGATATCCGCATTTTGTGGATTGGATTGGATTGGATCGGATACTTTGTGAACACCCCTAGACCTAAAATATCCAAAGCTAAATTGAGAAAAATATTTTGTTGTGAATAAAAACGCAATAGATAAACATTATTAGCTCGAGAAAAGCAAGATAAAATGGCATAACAGTAAATATATATAAATTAGCAATGTTGACCATCAATAAAGCAAAGTTTAAATATTACAAAATGCCACAAGGGGCAAACAAGTGTCTCGACCTAAAAGTCCATTGCTCAAAAGATAAAATAATGAAAACTAAATCTACATTATTGGAGATTTAGTAGGGACTTCTTCTTCAATATCCTTGGCATCCTTGGCTTCATCCTTTTATATTTTCTCGCAAAAAGCAAGCATCTCTCGGCTCCCTCCCCCAGAAAGCTTAAGTCCATGTTTGGATTTTTTATCCATGCTCGATAAATAGATCGCTTGGCGATCAAATTTATCCTAGCTATGGCATTGTCCTCGACCTCTTCAAGCTTTTTGTTGGCTTCGTCAAGCACCTCCCCGGTCTTCTGGTGAGCCCCAGTGAGATCCTCAGCTTGTTTTTTGGCAGATTCAAGTTCAGTCTTGAGGGTTTTCTCCTTTTTCTCTTGTTCTTCAACTTGCTTCTTCTACAGAGAGATCTCACTTTGAGAATTATTCCATTGCCTCGCAACAACTTCACATTGTTCATTAGACTTGCGAAGTTTTGTTTCTAGCTAGTTGATTTTTTAAAAGTCCCTTTGTTAAGTTACAAAAGACAGATGAGATGCCTGCAAAAAGCGAAGTCAGCAGGATAGGACATGAAAAGAAATATTATATGTGAATACAAAATGAAGAAAAACTAACTGAGTGCATGAGATCATAACTCCTTGTCACGAGACTTTGAAAGTCACCCTTATTAATCAAGTCCCAGTCACCTTGCTTAAAGAACTTAGCGTGCAACGAGCATATATAATTAGGATTTTTGCCCCTTGAACTTTGACATGTGCCAAATCATGCTCTCTGAACTGTTAAGGTCGTTAAAAATACCCACTAAACTATTGAGATTGTTGGATTTAAGGACTTTTGTCCAATTTTAGTAAAAAAATTTAACATGGATGAAAATTCAGGGGGCATGATTTAGTATATGTCAAAGTTCGAGGGGCATGATTTGGTATATATCAAAATCTGATGAGCATAGTTTAGTACATAAACAATTACTGAAATAGTAAAATTGAATGAAATTAGATGAAAGTCAATAAATCCAACAATCTCAATCGTTCATAGAGTATTTTTAACGACCTTAAAAGTTCAGGGGGCATGATTTGGTAAATATCAAAATTCAGGGGACAAAAATCATAATTAATCTTATTATTATTATCAAAGTTATTAGTTATTGGTTATTAGAGTGGTAAAGTTATTGAGTTATTCAAGTTATTAATTATTTGAAGTAATGTTTGTATTTGACAAAAAAGTTTTCTCATTTTCCATATAGAACAACTATTGTTACTATTTATCAATAATGTTTATTTGTAGTGAAAATGTATTACAAAATTTGTAACAATGTTTATTTTATGATTATTATTTTCTTTTTTTTATTCTACTAATGTATATTTTGTTTATTTGCAGTTAAAATATTTTCTTTCTTCGAGGGAGTCAATTCTCACCTTCAACTGCTAAGATTCTCCTCATGCATGCCCAGAGTTGTTCAATGCGTTGAATTTTTTTGCTTCCTTTGTAGAGATGAGAGCACTCGTATTAGTGTAGCTAAAATAATTCATCTTTAATTTTTTTGCTAAAAAAATGATAAAATAGTGATACATCAAGTGAGCTAAATCCTTCCTCATTTTAGCTCAAACACTATTCATACTTTGAGCTTTTTTAAATATTTTTTTTTTTCAATTTTTTTTTCATTTTTAATTTTTATCTCAACACTAATTATTTGTTTATTATTTTCTATTTCTTACATTTTTTTTCTTATTTTAATTAATAAAAATTATAATATTATAATGTTATAAAAGAAAATATAGATCAAAAGATTATGTAAAAGTGTGAGCTAAAATAAATAAAATTGAGTTTTAATAAGGTATTTTAAAAAATATATAAGAGACGCTGATATGCTCTGATGTTGAAGTTGTTGTCAATTTTGTCTATTCTTTTTTTAGGGTGTTTTCCAATGGGATTATTTTTAGATTTATTAGTTTCTTGCTTTTTTACGAGTATATATCTTCAACATATAATGTGAATAATGGTAATACAATACATGTATAATATTAATAACCAATATATTATATGAATTTCAACAATAAAATTGATTATTATAAAAATAAAAACTAGCAAGCTAAACAATTTTGTAACTTAAGTTCACAAAAACTCAATATATTGTATAAAACATTATTAGATTGTAACTAATATTAATAAGACGAAAGAGGAGTGCTATCGTCAACCTCTTATTATAAATTTTAGTCAATCTTTACACTCAAAAACACATGTGGAAATAATTTTTTCAAATTTTTTTTCACGGCGGTGTTCGTTACGCTTACAATATCATTCCTGTAAATTTTTGAAAAATTTCGAATAGTTTACAGTGCTGAAAGTACGTTTGAAGTTTTTTGAACACGCGTGGTAAACTGGAATATCAGGAACTCTTTCGGCATTGTAAACTATTTGGAATTTTTCAAAAATTTACAGGGATGATATTGTAACTATAACGAATATTGCTATGAAAAAATATTCGGCATATGATTTCGAAAGTAAAGTTTGACTAAAAAATTATAATAAGAAGTTATAATTAGCACTTCTCTAACAAATACATAGAGAAGTATTTTTTTAGTGCATGCCACCAATAATAATGAGAAGGGCACTATTGTTTTAAGTAAAATATACAATAATTAGCACACGGTAAATTTTTTCAATACTAAGAATTCACTTTTGGGGTTAGGTTTTCAAATCCAGCCATCGATTTAGAATTGACCGATCTATTTAATTCTATTGTTTTGGTTTTTATTAAACACCGCCGTGTCCCAAAACGCAAAATGATGATGAAGAAGGAATTAAATAATTATAATATTATTGAAACAATAAGGAAATGAATGTTTAGTGGGTAAATATTATCACAAGTTGGGATTATTATTTTTTTAAACGTGGTGATCAAAATCACAACACATAAGTAATTTATAATTGGTGGCGACACCTCCTCGATCGAATCAGGATAGTTTATTATTTAACTGAAGGCATGTTTTGCTAAATTATGAGCTATATAGCTGCAGAATATCACAAGTCACATGGGACAAAATTGCTCTAAAAAATATAAACAATAAAGCTATAGCAACCTCAAACAATACTTGCAACTCACTAAAAAATATCATTCATTTGTTTGATAGCAAAAGAGCACAAATTTTGGCTTGTAATACTACCTGAAAAATAACTAACACCAAGAAATAATAAGTATCAAAAGAGACAATTCTTGAATTAGACTTATCGGCAAAGTCTCTGTAATCGTAACATTTTTAATATTTTTACGATTTTATATTTACACAAAATATGGTTTTTTAATGTATTTTTATTATGTTATATTTTTGTTAAGTTATTGTTGATTTTTTTATTATTGTTTTGATGTTATTTTTCTGTTATTTTTATGTAATTTTTTTTTTGTTATTTTAGTATTATTTCATAGAACAAATATAAAAAAAAATCTTAAAACATAAAAATCTAAAAAAAAAATTATATAAAAATAGTAAGTAAAATATTAAATAATTAAACGATGATCATTAATTAGAATATTTTAGTCCATTACCAAATAATCAATTTTTTACCATATAACAAATATTCTATAATAACTTCCATTGAAAAATATCGACTAATAAACTACTTACCTATTAACCCCACAACTAGACAAATTAATAAACTGTATAATAATAACAAAATATCAGCAATTCTATATAATATTAAATACAATAATAATCCAAAGAACAGGTAACAAATTAATTATATATATATTTATAAGTAAAGTGAAAATGATAGATCCACCTAAATAAAAAAGCAGTGACATTTGTATGGAGAGCAGCCTCACGTGTCGGTGAGAAATCGATCATCAAATTTTAATAATAATAAATACTCCACACATGACTTGAGTGAACAACACAACTTTCCTTTTCTTCTTTTTCTTTTCCTTTCAAACCTCATATATCATATATACAACTAACTCTTACTAGTATCTCTTCTTTCTTAATTTCTCTCTCAGTTCTCTCTTTCCTTTGGAGGAGGGAAATTGGTTTTCCTCCCACGAAGGAAATTAATAACTAATAATCAGTAGTACTACGTACTATAGTTCTGGCCTGGTTAAGGAGTATAGTAGTTAGAATAGGTGGAAGGAATTATCAGCAGAAAAGAAGAAGGAAAAGTAGAAGGAAAGTGAAGAAGGTGAGAGATAGTTTAATGGATTTCTGGAACAAGATGGTTTTCCCTGTTCGTCGAGTTTTTCTTGCTATTACTTCTCGTCTTAAGCCTCAAAAATCAGGTATGTGATCTTTCTTTTTCCTTCTTCCCAAACACCTTTTTTAATTTCCTATAATCAAAACAGTTTAAATATAATTCATAGTTTGTTAAAATGAAAGGGAAAAAAAAAACTAAAGAGATAAAAGTTTGATTTAATTTTGGGTGATCATTACACCTTAATTACTCATAAAAGTATTTATTAATTCAGGTTAATTTCATTTGATATTCTATATCATTATAATTTAGAAGGCACATTTGTCTTTTATTAATTGGTAATTAGTATATTTATTATATAAAAAAGAAATTAATTTGCAGGCTTAGTGGAATAATTCATTTTTGTCATCAAGCAAAGCACTAACAAAAATATAGACAATTTCAATTTTATTGGTTCAACATACAAGCACATATTTTTCTCTTAATTTTTAATTTATTTGATGCAATGGAGACATCATTTTTTATTGTTTAAATGGTCAAGTTGCATTAATAAAAGATAAATGTTTTTTCGTGGAATTATTTAACTAATGTTACATCTTTAAATAAACATATTTTTAAATACATAAATAGAGATACCCAATCTAGATATCCCACGTTTTATTCAATAAGAAAATACAAAGTATTTTAATTCTCAATTATTTATATATCAAGATTATTAAAAAAAAGATACTACAATTTGTGGTCCATGTAGACAGAAATTTTGTCCACAGCATATATGATATCATATCATATGACCCATTAATTAGTTTATCATTATACACATGACTTCTCAATAAAAATGACCTCTTTACCAAAAAAAAAAAATCATAAGTTGAGGAAAAGAAAATAGAAAATAATAATAAAAATTCCTTAAGAGAAAGTAACAATAAATTTAAACACACTCACAGAAGAGAACATAACACAAATTACTACTAGTATGATAAAGTTTATTTATTTATATATTTCTAAACTTTTATGTTGAAACAAAATGGTATAGGTATAAGACACAAAGAGAATGAGTGCTTTTATATCCACTAGACTAAATCCACTTTATCGACAAGAAGAAAATCAATATTTCTAGGAGGACCTATCACTATGTTAAATTAAATATACTCAAAAAGTAAAACAAATCTTATTTTGGTGTTAATTTATACATATAAATATATATATTATTTTATATACTACCCATTACTTATTACTAAATACCCAATACTTATTTTGTCATAGTGCCGAAAGAAGGGTCCATAGATGATAGGATCAATGTCTTTTGCAGTGCAAAACTTTATGCCCAAGTCGCTTTAGTAAATGCTCTCATGACCAAAGTGACCAATTATTCAAAAAAGCAAATTATTCTAACATTTAACTTTTTTTGCACAAACAATCCCCAACACACATTCTAACTAATAAATCCTACTTTGTTTGATTATTGTGATCATAATTACCATCTAATAATATATAAGAATTTAGTAGTGGTGCTTATGAATAGATTCATCTAATGACAACATGTGGTGTAAGTAACTATATACACTAAATATGACATCAATTTATACACTAAATATGACATCAATTTATTATTGAACCTTTTGTCACATCATAATTGTGTGTAGTTGCACTAATATATATGGTGGAACTAAGGTGGGTTATTTCTATGACATCACAACTTTTAGCTTGAATTTAAGCACTATGTTTGCTTACTAGCTTGAAAATGTGAAATTATGTAGTATTTTTAATATGTTTATTTCAATTCTTTCACTCAGGTTTAATTTGAGTATATTTATAAACTCCAATAACAAAAGGGTATAAATAAATAGGGATATTTGAGACGAAATTTTCTAATAACTGTTACACAAATCACCTTAAAAAAATACAATAAAAGTACTTTACTTTATGATTTTATTGCGGTCGTATCTTTTTTTGTTCATTGAGTGTCAGTTCAAAAACATGTGACGACATATTATTGGACCACATATTAAATAAGTTAAGAAAATATGTCCCCACATGTTTTTGAGTTGCCACTTAATGGATTTAATAGACACTTAACAATTAAAAAAAGATATGACTTTAATAAAATTATAAAATAATGTACTTTTGTCACAATTTTTTGATTAGGCTAACAATTACAAATGTCAAGGGGGGTTTCGCCTCAAATATCTTTAAATAAATACAATATCAAAAATGAAAAGTGAGTTGTTATGCAAATATGTTATGTATATTAATTTTGGGGTGGATTAATTTTGTAGGTGTTGGGCTATTGAAGCTGCATGATGATGTACAAATGTGTGGTTATGAAGATGTTCAAGTAATGTGGGAAATACTACAAAGAACAGAATCAGAAATGTTAGGAAGTAATAACAATAATCTTAATGATCATCAACCCAAGCGCAAGCACAGATTGTTTCCCAGAGTTTTTGTATGGTCTAACCAAACTACAAACCACCAATAATCAACTACTTTCTCATCACCCAATCCATAATATATATATATATATATGATATGAGTACAGTAATTATATATCGCTATAATCACATACCAATCAGAATATATATATATATAACTATTTTGATGCTAATAATGTTCATTGACAGAAATAATAATATCAAAGTAGCATCAAATATAGTTCAGTACTTGTTCAATAAAAGCCTCCTAAATATATGCATTCATGGGTGTGTATATCAAAAGTGGTATGATCAATGGAAACATTTACTGTTACTTTTTCACTCTCAACTCTTATCTATTTATTTTTCTTAATTTCTAACGTACGGTCTTCAATTTACTGTAACAATTTTATTATTAGGTCTTAAAAATTGTGTATATATAATAACTATTTTGATATGCTAGCTAATTATGGGTCTGAAATCTTCAATTCTCAACTTTAGGGATGAGTGCCACTGCCACAGCACAGTATCATAATATTTGATCTGAGTATTAACTGGTACAAGTCATTATCATTGAGGCAAGCAAATAGATTAAATGTGCATCTTAGATTAAAATTAACTACCTAAATTAAAGTTAATATCCTTTTCAAAAAAAAATATTAAAGCTAATGTATATAGGTTTTATGTGTAATTTTTTTTTTTTAAATACTTCTAAATTAGTCCTTTTATTTCAAAAAACTAAAAAAAGAAATGCCTTTTCTATTCTCACACCACCACCCACGACCCTCCCTCCCTCTTTGGTTCACCATTGTGCGTGGCCAACAACCCATGACCATCGTCGTCGAATGGACACACGAGTACGCTTTGTGGTTTATTTGTATTTTTTATTTATTTTTTGGTAAAAGTTTGAGTTTTGGTGAGATTTGCATTTTTTGTCATTTTTTTGTGTGTAGTCCGATAGGGTATGATGGTGGGTACAATAGTAGTGTAATCTAGAAGTTATGGATGAAGATCTGGTAATAGTTTGATAGTAGTACAATAATTGATAAAATGCACAATATGATCTGATAGGTGCTTAAAATTTTTGTTATAAAAGTAAGAATTACTAAGAAAAGAGTGGATGAGATTTTTGATATATGAAGGGCAATTTGAAGAGATATGAAAAATAAACCTACATTGCCAAAAGTGATTTAACTTTAGTTATATGTTGTTATTTTTTGTTTAATGTAAGCATGTTTTATCAAATTTCTTTTTTCAACTGCATCATAGACCCATTAGTGAACTCACCAAGTTTGAAAGCTATTCAAAGCATCATTAATTTTAAAGCATTGCTATTGGACACTAGAAGTACCTAGTGTCTTTTATAAGTGACACCCCTAGATTAGTTAGCAATATTTTTTAAAGGGTAAATACCATTTTGGACTTTGTGTTTTGCAAAAAGTTACAAATTGGATCCTATGTTTTGTTAAAAGATAAAATGGACCCTGTATTTTCCAAAATGGTAAAAATAGGATTCTGAGTTTTATTTTCGACAACTTTTTTTTTTTAATATAACCAACTTAAAGACAATTCCTAACACGAACAAATACAGAAAATGTAAACAGTTTTGTCATAACATATTTAGATCAGATTATTATTAATTTTTGTTTTGACAAAAAATCAGTTCAGGTCCTATTTGTACTATTTTAGAAAATACATGATCTATTTTGTCATTTAACAAAACAAAGGGTCCAATTAGTAACTTTTATAAAACACAAGGTCCAAAATTAGTCTTAGGTAACTTTATATAGGGCATTTTACAATTTTGTATACATTATTTTAATTAATTACAAAATATGTGCAAAAAAACTTATTATCATTTTCTCATACACTTTTATATATAATTAAAAACTTTTTTTCAAATTTTATTATAATATATATATATATATGGTAATAATTATTGATTAGTATATATATGGTAATATTGGTTATGTTTATTTTTATGTTTAGAATTATAATAAGAGGAGTGCTAAGGAAACTCTCTATCCCACTCTCTTTTGCACTCTCTCTTTGATGTAATGACAAATATCAAATTTTGAGTAAGGTTTGTTTTTGTTTAATATTTAGTTATGATATTCTAATATTATTACAATTATGCCATTCTAACTAAATTATTTTATAATAACTAGTTATTTATTATAATCTAATTATTTCATTAACTTTTTATTTTTATTTAATTATAAGAATATATATATATATTTAGAAAAAAAAATAACACATCAAAAAATTAAAAAAAAAAGTACAATGCGTATATTTAAATTATACATAGATTAATTCCAAGTTTTTATTTTAAAAAAAATAATAAGAAAATAAAAACTATAATAAGTATAATGTATACAAAAGTTAATACAATTAAAAAGAATCAATGACTTAAAACTATTGTTATTAATATTTTTGTATTATTTATATTTTATTAGTTTTTTTATTATACAGTACTAGTTTTTTTTTCGAATTGATCACTCTATTTTTAAGTTGTTTTTTATTTTTCTTATACAAGTGAAAATTCAATCTACTTCTAATACAGTATTTTTTAAATATTTTTTAATTATTTTCTTTATTTAATATAGCATAAAATGAGGTTCAATAAATTAATATACTAAGTCAACGATGTATTTTTTTTAAGAAAATATCAACGATAGAAAAGAAAAAAAAAAGCATTATAGTATTCAATTTTTTTTAAAAAAAAATTTGCTATACTTTTTACTATAGAATATATAGATAAATGTTTGAACTATAATTTATCTGTATACATATCTATTTTACTATATATCAAATTATAATAAGAAAATATTAATATTAGGATGAGTACACCATATGGTATGTGTCTATTCAACAAGTATATATATATATGCAATACTCTATATGAAAAGAAAAATACATGTAAATACCACAAAAGAAATAAATAAAAGTCTTTAATTACATACATAAATATATTAGATGGTTTATTGGTGTATTTATATTGATAAATAATATAATTATAATAATCATAAAAAAAATATTACTTTTACAGAAAGAAAAAAAAAATTAAGTTGTATTAATTTTTATTCTGCATAATTTCTTAAAAAGAAAAAAAAAACTTACAATTTTTATATAAATATTAATTGTTACTTTGTTTTATTTTAAAATATATGTATATATATACATTTTTTAAAATTAGTAGAATAATTATAATAGAAGTAGCAGTGGCACAATTGTAATAACATTAAAATATTATAACTAATTATTAAGTAAAACTAACTCTTATTAAAAATATGACATTTGTCATCACATTAAAGAGAGAGTGCAAAAGAGAGTGGGATAGAGAGTTCCCTTAGCACTCCTCTTATAATAAACATACTAATAATATAAAACATTTTATATATGTGTTTATTGGCTATGTTTATTTTTATATGTTTACAATTATAATAAACATACTAATAATATAAAATATTTTTTATATGTATTTATTTTATATTCTATTAATTAAACATACTAATTTAATAAACAAAATAATAATATTCACATAAATTTATTATATCACTCTACGTGTGTTATGTTTATTTTTTTAGTAATTTTTTAGAAAATAAATAATATATATATATAAAAAAAATTGTTTATCTTTATCTTTTTCTTTATTTATTAATTGTGTCGTGTTTATTTTTTTTAATTAAATAATTTTTGGTATTTATAAAGTTATGTTTGTTTATTTATTTTTTAATGTAAGAATTATACTTCAATAAAAAACTCGTTCACTAACTCATTAGAAAATAATCAATATATAGAAACAATAGAAAGAAAATATACTTATTTTAGTATAGTATAAATTGACTATATCTATTTTTATGTTTACAATTATAATAAACATGCTAATAATATAAAATACTTTGTATATATATGTTTATTTTGTTTGCTATTTATTAAACATACTACTTTAATAAACAAAATAATAATATTCACATATGTTTATTATATCACTCTACGTGTCATGTTTATTTTTAGTAATTTTAAGTATTGATTTATATTTATATACATTAATGTTTATAATTTTGATATTGTATTTTATTAAACAAATCTTATTAAATTATAATAATTCATACTAAAATAGATAATAAACATTTATCTTTTAATAAAAAAATATTTAACTTGTTTATTTTTATAAAACTGTTTAATTAATTTTACGAAATTGTTTATTTTTAGGTTTAATAAACATATTAAAAATGTATGGTTTCATGTAATAAGTTTTCAAAATGTATAAATTTTTAAAATATTTTTTTTTTGCACATTTTTTGTAATTATTTTATTTTTGTTGTACATTTATGAAAAAAGCCCCTTTATATATGTGTTGTTCAAAAAAAATAATAAAAAAAACTTTATATTATGTATACATATATATATATGTGTGATTTTGAGCATTAATAAGAAACATTGGGAATGTTAAAAAGAAATCATAATAATTAAACATTATATATATTGTGAAGAAATTACAGTTGTTGATAACAAATTGTTTTTATTAACATTCTTTCTCAAATGAAGTGAATGGTGAATAATACATAAATGTGGTGGAGTTGGAGGTAGAGAAGAAGGGATTGAACTTAAGATGTATAATGTTGATGATGATGAGTAGTAGTAGTAGTTTTCAATATATTGGAAAGAAATTGGTAGATTTCATTCTAAAGATTGCCCAAAGCAAGTTTTGCTCTCAAGTCCTTGCGCAAGATTTTTCCTGATGGTGACTTGGGAATGGCGTCAATGAAAAATACTCGACTTATTCTCTTGTAGAACACAACCTGAAATTTACAAAACAAAAATATTCATGTTATGATAAAATGAAGTTATTAAGAAAAAAAAAAGAAAAATTACACTAATTTTCATTTTTCTCTAATTAAAATTTAACCCAATCTTTTCAATAAACTTACACATTCATCTACAAAGAATACAAATATATTATGTTTGAGATCGTATCAGTTATGTGAGTGTGTAAAGATTATTTCGGTACAATAGTTAAATTAAATTTTACTTAGAAATAAATTTGATTAATGTATAAAAAAAAGAGGTATTCTTCTAAAAAAACATCATTATTAAAGATTTTTGAGCCCAAGCTAATGAGCCCGTTTTCAGTTGGGCCTGAAGCCCAGAAAAATCCGAAAAATTCGCAAAATTTGTTACTTAAAACACAAGACCCTAAAACTACTAAAACCGATGTATATTTTAGAAAAGGGGATTTTTTTTTTTTTTTTTTTCATATTTTGTTTAGATAACCAAAATTATAAAAATATGGATTTATAACATTTTTATGGATTTTTTCTTAAAATAAAAATACCGACTATTGTTTTTTACATTGTTTATGTTGTTTGCATATTGTTGCTACGTTAATGTTGTTTTTACATATTTTTAGTAAAAATATAAATCCGTAAAAGTAAATTATAATCTCTAAAAATATATATAAAAAAATATCTATTTTTCAGTAAAAGTATTTTGTTTAAAACTCCTCTAGAAAGATATTAACGATTAAGTGTAGTGCTTAAGCACAAATCTATTTATATTATTTGTAGTTAAATACACCTTTCTTAATATCTTTATTATTATGAAAGAGATGATTTTTTGTTTTCATAATTAGGAGTGATAAGGCATAAAGAAGAAAATGAAAATATACCTGTTTAGAAATAAATTGCTTAATTTGATCCTCAGTGACCTCGGAGTTATTTGAACGCACCACAAAAGCAACAGGAACCTCCCCAGCTGCTTCATCCTTCATTCTGAAAACCACATAACAACAAATATGAATTAATTAAAAAGACTACTTAATTAATTACTAATATTGATATTAATTAAGTACTACTTACGGGACAACAGCAGCATCAGAGATATTGGGGTGAGTAAGAAGCAAAGCTTCGAGCTCAGCAGGGGCAACTTGAAAGCCTTTGTACTTGATAAGCTCCTTTAATCGATCAACAATGAATAATTCATCATCATCATCCACAAACCCTATATCTCCTGTGTGTAGCCATCCTTCTTTGTCTATTGTATTCTTTGTTGATTCTGGATCGTTCAAATAACCTGTCATCCATCATTCCAATTACATTATTAGTACAAAAGAAAAGATACCCTTTAATCATACATATATATGCACCCAACACCCACCCACCTCAATGTTACAACTCATGACCATACTTAATAATGGGGTAAGTTGAAAAATACCACTTTTATTAAGCAATTAATCAAATTTGCCTCTAATTTTATATTTATTTGAAACATACTTCTTTGTATATGTATTGTACCAAAATACCCTGACATAAGAGAGTCACATGGAGAGTATCTTAAAGTGACATGGGCAAAATTGGTACAATGTTTAAAAAAAGAGGTAAAAATGATAGACTTTAAAAAAGAAGGTAAAAATAAAATAGGACAATATAAAAAGGGTATAGAGTGTAATTTCCTCCTTAATAATATATTCATCGATTTAATAACATCTCTATTATGTCCCGGCCCCAGCCTTCAAGTTTGGTGGGCTTCACCAAAAAATATAGAGGAAATTACACTCTATATATCCTCTTTTATTTTTATCTTTTTTTTTTTAAAGTCTATCATTTTTACCTCTTTTTTCAAATATTGTACCAATTTTGTCCCTGTCACTTCAAGATACTCTCCATGTGACTCTCTTATATCAGGGTATTTTGGGTACAATATATATAAAAAGAAGTATGTTTCAATTAAATATAAATTAGAGGCAAATTTAATCAATTGATTAATAAAAGTTGCATTTTTCAACTTACCCCAAAAATATAGGATATTTACACCAGATACTGAAATTTTCATTTTTTTTTTATTTTTATATTGTGTGGCAGAATTTTTTTCAAAAATACTATATTTTTTTTCTAAAATACTGTGCATTGTGTTAAGTTTTTACTTTTGCTTTTTATTTGTTCTACTATTGTTTTTAGTTATTCTGTTTTGTGTTTCACTGTCATTTTATAAAAATACATTATTTTTAAAAATAAAATCCGTGTGACAGTATTTTTATAAAAATTAAATTAAATTTGTGTAAGTTTCCCAAAAACATATATATGTGTATATACCTTTCATGATTTGGTCACCCCTAATGCAAATCTCTCCAGGCTGATTACGTGGCAAAGAGGAACCAGTTTCAGGGTCAACAATTTTCATCTCTGCATTCCTTACCACAGTTCCACAAGCCCCAGCTTTTACATCAAAAGCTTCCTTTGCAAACGCCAACGACATCGTTAGCACTGGCCCTGCCTCTGTCATTCCATATCCCTAATAACCAAAAATATTTATTACATTAATTACTTTCATAATGTAGCGTATTGGATAACATAGTTTTGACCCTTATTTTCTTTCTTGAAATGAAGAAAATAATTGTTTTTAATATGAGAGTGATATGTACATTAATGACTATAGAGAGTATAGTGTGTGTGGGGTGTCATATTTAGGTGCCAACTTACCAACAACATGACATTTGTCCTGTAATTTGGCTAGTTAAATTTTTATGTCATATTTCATAATTAATTCTTTACCATCTTGCTTGCCCTACCAAAACAAGATATTGTCTTTTTCACTAAACTATAGCCAAGCTTTTTAAGATAATGATATCATGCTCACTCACCTCTGATTCACATATATTCTAATATTCAATTGGGTCGAGGGTGGGTGTTGACTGTTTAATTTTCATTTTTTTAAATGTGTTCCTTCAAACATTGAGACACACCTAACTTGTTTGTTTTTCAACTTTCCTTTAACTAAAAAAGTTTGATGCACTATACATACATTTTAATTCCTTGAGTGGATTATCTACTTTTATGTTTTTTTTTTTCTAGTGATAACTTGAGAAACAACAAAATTATTATATTACATTGCATTTTTTTAACCATATCACTTATTTGCTACTCTAATGCGCCAACACAATCCAAAAAAAGTAAAATAATATTGTTTACATTGAATTGTACGATAACTATATAATACTCCTTACTAATGTTTTATATGTATTTAGCAGTTTCATATAGATTTAATATTCAAGAGCACTGCTTTCAAAAAAAAAATATTAAAGAGCCCTATGGGCATTCTTATCTCTATTCACTATTCTTAATAATCTCTTTATTTTTATATTTGAATTTTCTATTTCTATTTTTAAACTAATTTTAAATTAAATATTAAATATAAATTCAAATAATATTAAATTTTTTATTTAAATAAAAATATTATATTAAAATTAACTTATAATAAATACTATTAGAAATAAAAAATATTTTAAAATTTAAAAATAATCTAATTTAATAATTCAAATATAATTAATGTAATTCATTATTAAAATACAAATTGAATACTCAATTCCTTGTGCCTAGCACATGGCGCCTTATAATTTATTAGCAATATTCTTTTAAATTATTTTTTTTTAGAGAAAAGTACTACGGTGCTTTAGAATTTTTTTATGTATCATTATTGCTATTGATCCAATTAAGTATCGTTTCTCATATAATTTAATGTAATAACTTTTAAAGAGTATTGCTAACCATTCGTAACACAACAAATCTAGAGATGTTAGACACTATTGGTCCCTCATAGTAATATAGAACGCCCAATAACTAATATTGGTATAACATGGAAGAATATATTAGGTACTAATAGTATCTTTTAAGAGTTCAATTTAAACATTTGACTCTAAATCATTAATTAATGAAAAGAGTATATACCTGGCCTAACGTGACGTTGGGAAACTTAGCTCTGACCGTGTCTTCAAGCTCCTTCCCCAATGGTGCTCCACCACTCTTGAGCACCTTCAACGACGACAAGTCGTATTTGTGTAGATCAGGATACTTAGCAATGGCCAAAACAATGGGTGGCACAATAGGTGCCACGCTCACCTTATACCTCTCAATTAGCCCAAGCAAAGAACCAATCTCAAATTTCGGCATAATCAAAATCGTAGCCCCAGCACGAAGACTACAAAGCATGACCGAGTTCAAAGAATAGATATGAAACAGAGGAAGCACGCACAAAACGACGTCGTTTTTGCTGTAATACAAATTGGGATTCTCACCATCCACTTGTTGAGCCACGCTAGTCACAAGACCCTTATGCGTTAACATAACCCCTTTAGGAAGACCAGTCGTTCCAGACGAGTAAGGCAACGCAACGACGTCGTCTGGGCTTATTTCAACCTCACCCATGTCGTTCTCATCTGAATTATTACAAAGCTCGGAGAAATGAAACCAACCTTCAGGAACAGGGGAGTCAACGCAAACGAATTTGACCAATCCTTCTTGATCCAAATCCTTCACTTTGTCGTAGTAAGAAGCTTGAGTCACTATAAGCTTAGTCTTGGAAGCTTTGGCTTGTTTTTGAATCTCTGCAGCTGTGAAGAAAGGGTTGGCGGCTGTTGTCATGGCGCCACGATATGAAGCTCCTAAGAAGGTGAAGACGTACTCTGGTGAATTAGGGAGGAGAACCATTACTACGTCGCCTTGTTTGACTCCAAGCTTGTTGAGACCGGAGGCGAGTTTTCGGGCGGTGAGATCGACTTCGGCATAGGTGAAAACTTGGCCTGTGGGGCCGTAGATGAGACAGGGGTGAGATAGGTCGTGTTGTGTTTTGTTGCCAAAGCAATATGTGTGTAATGGGAGGTGTTTTGGGATGTAAATATCTGGTAACTTTGATCGAAATATTATGTCTTGTTGTTGTTCTTGCTTTGTTATTTCGGTAACTAGTGCCATTTTTTTGATGATGATGATGATGAGATGAAGAGAATTGATCGATGTTAAGTGTTGTGTTGTGTTTGTGTTATGGGAAATGGATTGAGGCCCCAAGGAGCTATGGTGGATTGGGGAGGTGATGATATAGTTGAAGTTTTTTTAGTTGGTTGGATAGTGCGGTTGGTGAAAGGGGTAGAATGGGGAAAACATTATTGTGTGTAAAAGGAGAATTGGGAAAGAAAAAAAGTAATAATAATTTAAAATTGTTTTTTCTTTTGTTAGAAAAAAAAAATCTTAATTTGGTTTTGATTAATCAACACTCTAGTGATTTTACCCTAATGATGTTTTTTTTTTGAGAAAAAAAAAATGTAAGGTTCATTGATTATGGTTAGGATTTGGATATTAATTATGTGTCCTATAATGATAAATTAGAAAAGATTTTGTAAGTACTTAAATTGGGTTTTTTTTTTAACAAAATTCAATTTATAAATTTAGACAACTTATTTTAAGCTTTGTTTAGAATTTGGATTTTACCAAGAAAAATTCTTAAGACGGCAAATAGTAGCAAAATGTTTTTCATAAGATTATACTAAACTTAATTTTTATTTTTTATTTTCAAATAAAATTCTTAATTCACTACTTCCGTCTAAATAGGAAATAATAAAATCCTTTGATTCCTTTCTTCTTCTTCTTCTTTTTTTTTTTTCTCTTGAAATTTATAGTCAAGAAACGAGCCCTTAATAAAAAGAAAAATAAGGGTGCCACTGCCACATGCAATAAACATACTTTATTAAATGACTGCTGTAAACAAGCTAGGCTGGTGACTTAATATTTTAATAGAATTATGATGCATATTTTCAAAATTTGAAAGTCAAATCAAATTAGTAGTCTAGTCGGGTCTGGCCAATGGAGAAAAAAAAAATAAATATTGCAGTTTGTTGTTGGAGATGGATAATATAATGGTATAGATTTTTATATATAAGGGGTTGGTGAGGGTAGTTTTGGGTGGGGAAGTAGTGGGGTCAAAATCATTGGGTTGGACTAGTTTTCTAAAATGATATAATATATATTGTATTCACCAACCACAAAGATGGAAAAAAAAAAAGAAAAAAGAAAAAAGAAATTTGTGGGTGCATATTCTAAAAAGACTGCAATATCCTTACCTACTACGCCTATATTATGGCCTATATGACCCATATGGGCAAATGTGTATGTATGAACGCTGGCTTTACTACCACACAATATAACAAGTTTAGGCCTTTTTCATGTCGAAACAAACGACCAACCTTCTTACCATTAAATAATTAGGAGGATTAGCGGCCACCATGTTTGGTTTTTGACATTATTTTAAGAATAATAATCATACTAATAATTTTTTTTAAAAAAATCAACTTGTAAAAGTATGGTAGAAAGGAAGGGTGGGTGATAATTGAATTTTGTTTGTTTTGAATTGATATGTTTATAATTTACTCATTAAGTTTGTGTTTTTTATTTATATAAAAATGATTAGAAAAAAACTGGTGTAAGAATATGTATTTCATTATTATTGTGGTTTTATTAAGGGTTATTTTCAAAAATATGGGAAAAATTATTAAGGTTATTATAAATATGATATAAAAAGTAAATGATCAAACTAAAAATATGGTTTTTTTTCCTAAAAAAAACCATATTAAGTCCGACGACTATTCTGGAGTTTGATGTCGGTGCCGAAAAAGTTGCTGGAGTAGTTCCTGGTGTTGGAAAAATCGTCGGAGTTATTGCCAGCGTAAAATAAGTCGTCAGAATTGGCATTGTCGCCAGTAAAATCATTAGAAAAATCACCAAGAAAGTGGTTTTTTCATCAAGAAACTGGTTTCTTCACTAAGAAAGTGGTTTCTTCATCAAGGAACTAATTTTGTTACACAACAATAATAAAGATTATGAAAATAAAACAAAAATGATATACATTGAAAATAATTGAAACCAGTTTCATCAATCAACCAAATAGAGAAAAAAAGTTACCAAGAAACTGGTTTCTTCATCAAGAAATTGGTTTCTTGATGAAGAAAAAAAATCAGTTTTTTGGTGATTTTTTCGATAATTTTTCCGGCGACAATGCCAATTCTGACAAATTTTCTAGAGTTTACTGTCGGTACTAAAAAAAGTCACCGGAGTAGCTGCCGGTGTATTAGTCGTCAGAGTTGCTTACCAACGCCACAAAATTCGTTAGAATTGCCATTGTCGTCAGAAAAATTACCGAAAAAATTACCAAAAAACTGGTTTCTTCATCAAGAAACCAGAAACCAGTTTCTTGGTAATTTTTCCGGCGACTATGCCAATTCTGATGACTTTTCTGAAGTTTACTGTCGGTGCCGGAAAAGTCGCCGGAGTAGCTGCTAGCGTCAGAAAAGTCGTCAGAATTGGCATTGTCAACAAAAAAATCACCAAGAAACCAGTTTCTTAGACTTCAAGAAATCGATTTCTTGGTGATTTTTCAGTGATTTTTTCGGCGACAATGCCAATTCCGACGAATTTTCCGGCGCCGGGAGCAACTCCGACGACTTTTCCGGCACCGACCGCTACTCCTACGACTTTTTCGGCACCGGCAGCAAACTCCGGTGACTTTTCCGGCATCAATGACAAATAAAACTTCCTAAACAAATAAAAACATTAAATATGGGATTTAGAAACCTAATTACATATATATGGCATATCAAATACCACAAAAAAAAAAACACTTTCTCTCTCTCTCAAAAAAAAAAAAAAAAAAAAAAAAACACTTTCTCTCTCTCAAAAAGCTCAACCCCTGTAAAGATTATGGTTTTTATTCTCATCCTTTTGTTTATTTATCTTTCGAATCAAATTAAAAGCCTCATATATTCAAGCTTCCATTGGCAGGGTCTCTCTTATAGCGTGCAGTCTTCGTCTTCGTCAACCTGGACTGGAATAGGTATCGATCGGTTTCTGTTGTTGTTATAGGATCTGCTTCTTTCTTATGGAATCATCTCCAAGAACAAGTCTCTAAGCTAAGCACTCCTTTAATACTCTACTCTACAGAGTCATTGTTTACAATTCCTTTGTTTGTCATTTTCCAGTGGGATCTGATTTATTCTCTTTTCTTTAACATTTTTCAATCATCATATATTTGTCTTATTTAAAAGTGAAGACTCTTGATCATATTCATTCTTCAAGTTACCTTAAGAGGTTTCTATTTTAATTTTCTTTGTCTATCGTTTATTGTTGTAAATGAGTTCAATGTTTTTCTTTCTTTTTTGTTTCACAACTCTTTTATATTCTTTCTTTTTTCAATGTTTTTCTTTTTGTTATAGGTTTGTTTTATATTGATTTTGTTCTATTTTGTGCCATTATTTATGGCTTTGGCGCCTTACAAGCTTTAGCACCTATTATATGGTTGGGCCCCTAATTATTTAGGGTAGTTTGTTTAAATTTTCACGTTTTTCGGTATTGAATGTATAAGAAAATTTTGACACAATAATATTTTAAAGTTAATAAGTTATGCACTATACAGATTTATTTAGTCAGAATAAAAGGATTATTTTGGTTAAGATATGATTTAAAGAATATTTTAAACTGAAATAAGGTTTAAGAAGTTTTACTTTAAACGCTAATTCTTATTAGCTATGTTTTGGTTTATATTTTTTAGGAATTTTCAGCAAAAAAGAAAAGTTTTTGGAATTTTAGTATTCAGATTTTAATATTGTAGTTAATTAAGTAAAATGAAGAATAAGAATCTTGAGGATATTGTAATAAAGGGAGGTGGAAACACTAATTGTTAATATATTGGTTTAGATATATTTGGGAAGCAAATTATTATAAAAATTTAGTTTGTTCTCAATATTATGGGAATGTACCAAAATTATTTTATTATTTGTATTTTTAAAGAGTTTCTGGATGAGTGTTATTAGTTTTTTGATGGAAGAAATGGAAGTACAAATTTGATGGATGAGCTGCGCCATTATTTATGGCTTTGGTGCCTTTTAAGGTTTTTGCGCATGATTTATGGCTGGCCCCTAATTATTTAGGTTAATTGATTAAAATTATAAAATATCATGAATTTTAAAAATATTATAAAATTTAATAGCTAACAATTATGGTATATAATTATGAGATTATTGCCTTATTAGTTTATTATAGATAACATAATATTAATTTTGGGTATATGAAATATAAATATGAGTTTATTATAGATAACATAATATTAATTTTGGTATATAAATTATAAATGTGGGATTTTGTAATAAATTGGAGATAGGGACATTAATTGTGAATTGAGAATATTTTGTTTTATTTTATTTTTTATTTTTGGAAAGATATTGAAATAAATGGAAAGTAAATGCTAATGAAGTATTGAGATTATTGCCTTATTAGTTGTATAGGAAAATACTAATATGAATAGTTTTTATAATAATATGAATGGTATAATAATTAGGAGGTTATCTATTTAATTAATAATTAAGGAAGCATTATGTCATAATACCGAATTGGATTAATTAATATTAATTTAATATTATTAATTAAATGTATGATGAAGTGGTAATAGGAAAATGGTACTTTTGAATGTGAAAATTGCAATATTAAGTTTTAAGGATATTAATATAATTTTGGTTTAATTTAAGTTGAATAAAGATTATAGATACTATGTTTTACGCTATAAATAAAATAATAAATAATTTGACTTATTAAGGATTTTGACATGTTTTAGTCTATAAATAAGTAATATTTTTAAGAGATAAAATGAAATAATTAGTATATAATATTTTGAATATTTAAGGAATAATAGGTATTAAAAGGAAAATTTTATTTATGTTTGATTTTAAAAGGGTAAAATTAAGGAATAGGTATCCTATGAAGGTTATGAAATATAATGTTATAATTTAGTTGTAACTAGCCAAAGGGTAATCCCTTTGGCTAGTTCTAGTATTTTAGAGGGAGATCTAGCTGCTTAGTTTTGGTGGTTGGTTGATTCTCTTCAGTTTGAATAGTTTTCTAATTAAAGTTTTATGCTATTTTTATGTTTTTTTTTCAGGTGGAACTTCAGTATTTTATTGAGTTAGGAGCGTTTTTTGAAGATGCTATAGCTTTATTGTCTAAATTTCCGGGGGCAGTTTTGTCCCATGGGGCTCGCTCTAAGATTTTCGCGGCTCATGGTTGGCAAAGCATGCTCTGCGGTTAGACGATGAGCTATCCTGGTTCGAGGAGGTTCCAGCCGGCGGACGTGGGGTAGTAAATTCATGAGTGATTTTAATCACTTTGTCAAAAAAAAAAAAAAAAAACCACAAAAAAAAACCTAAAAACAAAAAAAATACCATATAAATTGGCCAAACTTAAATGTGTCATATTTATCATAAGAACTTTTAAAATCACATACTAAGTGTAATTTCCTCTTTTATTTAAGAGATTATTTCACAAATACATAAAAACAATAAAAAAAATTACAAAAATACGATTTTACGGAATTTTAAATATTTTTACGATTTTTTAATTTTATTTACAGAAAATACGGACTTTTTATGTTGTACTCTTGATAATTTGTTGTTGATTTTTTTTTTATATGTATGTTATTTATTGTTGTTGTTTTGATGTTATTTTTATATAGTTTCTTGTTGTTTTCGTGTTGTTTCTATGGAATCCGTAAAAATTAAAAAAGAAAAAATTTGTAAACGTAAAAATGTATTTTTTTTTTATAAAAAATAGTGATTTATATAATTATTCCTTTATTAAATTTTGTAAGTCAATTTGAGTCATAAGCGAGCCTTTAATTGTGTTATCGTATTTGACTTAAAATAGTCTAGTCTAATTATTGTACATTTGATTATGAGATTTGGTGAGTGAGATTTATAATTGTGGTTTCTATTGTCTTTGCAAATGTCAAATATTTAAACCTTAAAATCTAATATATTTTTTACTTATGTATATATGTAATGTTAAGTATAGATTTAAGTTACTCCATGAATTTGGGAAACATCCTATTAGAATAATATCCCCTTTTTTTATTTATTATTTTTTTTTTTTATAAAAAGAATAGTTTGGTTTTGAATTTGGGAAATGTTTGTGAGAAAAATTTATTCATATCACTTTATTGGCAAGCTAGAAATGCGTGTGTATGTACGCAAATAACTAGAGAGAATGATGTTTTAACACCCATACCAAAAAATATACAATTGAATGGAAAAGTAGGCATATCCAAAATATAAACAAATGGGCCTAGGAAACATATAAAATGTTGGACTTTTTTTTAATGTGAAAATTACATTAAATATGGAATTTTATAAAAAAAGTTAGAAAAATATGGCATTTATAAGTTTGCTACTCTTCTATAGCATTTTTTCACATTTAAGATTTTTTTATGGTATTTGATATGCCATATTTTCATAAACTTATTATCCAATCCCATATTTTATGTTTTTGTTTTTAGCTTAATTAGTTTTATTTTATTTTTTAATTTATTTTATATTTACATTTAAGGTTTTTTTTTTTATTTGGAAAATTTACACCAAATACTACATTTTTTTTTTTTCAAATATTACATTTTTAATTTGACAAGAACATTTTACTTTTATACTTTTCTTAATTTTTTTTTTCTTTTGTACTGTTTTTTACTTATTGAAGCTTCATAAAGTTTTTTTTTTTGTCTTTTTTATATATTTTTTAGTCAATTTTGGCTTTCTTTTTTCTTTTCAATTTTTAAGTTAGTTGCTACTTTTTTTTTTCTTTCTTTCTCTTATCTCTCTCTATTTTTTTTTTAGTTTCTCTTCGTGTCTCTCTTCTTTTTTAATATTTTTTCTCAAACTAATTTTTTTCTCTTAATATATATAATAAGTGTACATTTTTATATTTCATTTTTTTTTTACAAAAATTAAACTTATTTTTTTTTATTTAAACTACTATTTATTTTTTCTTGATAAAAACTAATCATTCCATTAAAAACCGCAGAAAAAAAAAAAAAACCAATTTCATCAACACATCCTGAAAAAAAAAACAATATAAAAAATCATAATCTAAAAAGAATCCAAACTTTAAAAACTAGTTTCATCAACATTGAAAGAAACTAATAATTTCATTTAAAGAATAAAAAAAATAGTTTCATTAACAAGATAATGAAAAAAATTACAATCTAAAAACGATACTAACTTTAAAAACCAGTTTCATCAATATTAAAAGAAACGAATTATTTCATTAAAAGAGGCAAAAAAAAAATAGTTTCATCAATAACATAATAAAAAATACACAATGCCTAATAACTAAACTTTTACAAACGATACTAAATTTAAAAACCAGTTTCGAACTTATAAATTTTATATCAATACCTAATAATCAAACTTCTAACTTCATTCTTTATTTTGGCATTTAATTTTCTATTTTCTTGCTCAAAAATTAAACTTAATTTAAACATACAATATGCAGCAAATATAACAAAGAGAATCATAAATTAAAATCAAAGAGAAAAAAAAAGAAACAAAGAAAATTAAAGCGACAAAAATGCAATAAAAACCATAAAAAAATAACCAAAAAAAAACAGTGGAATGTGAGAAACCAGTTAGTAAAACAACCAAAATAAAAACAAACGAATAAAAACCAGTTTATTGAAATAAATTAATAAAAAATTGAATAAAACTCAATAATGAACAACAATAAAAAAAATCAGTTATAACAACTAGTTACTTAAAAAAAACCAGTTATGAAAATAATAAAATAATATGTTTCTTAGAAACTGATTAATTAAAATAAAATAAAAATTGTTGTTCAAATATCATACAATAATAAAACTAGTTTTATACAAACTAAAAAATATACAATAATATCATAAAAACGGAGCAACCCCATTACAGAACAGTTAAAACCTGTGAAATCAGTTTCGACATGTGAAACCAGTTTTGACGTTATAAAAAATCATAACAAAATACAAATGTTAATAATAAAGTTAATTGAAACCAGTTTCATCAGACAATCAAATAGAAAAACACACACACGCACACAAAAATACAAAAAAAAAAAAAACTAATCACAAATATAATCAAAACAACACATAATGCATACCAATAATTTAATAACAAAATATAAGTGTAAGTTTCAAACCTAGAAATAAAATAATAAAAAAGTAACTTGAAAAAAATTTCTAATAACATAATGAAACTATTTTTTTATTCTTTTAATGAAATTATTTGTTTCTTTCAATGTTGATGAAACTGATTTTTAAAGTTTATATTATTTTTAAATTATAATTTTTTATATTGTTTTTTTTTTCAGGATGATGTTGATGAAACTGGTTTTTTTTTCTGCTGCTTTTAATGAAATAATTAGTTTTTAACAAAAAAAATAAAGAAAAAAATAGTAGTTTAAATAAAAAAAAACAAGTTTAATTTCTGTAAAAGAAATAATATCTATAGTTGAGATCATTTTTTATTTATTTTAGTATTTTATTTTTTTTTAAAAAGAAAAAATAAATAAAAAGAAACACAAATTTAAAGTTTTTTATGGCATTCCTCGTGACTTTTTCCCATATTTGTAAGTTTTTTTAAAAAATGTCATATTTAGTGTAATTAAGTTTTTATGCCATATATATCAAAACTTACTTTTATTTTCCTACATTTTTGTAAATAGCCTTTTTTTTATAGGTGTGAAATTACAATAGAATAACTTTTAATTTATTATAAAAAATTAAGTTCGAAATTGAGTCAATTACAAATAAGAATAATCTTTAAATCATAATTTGTTTTACATTTTTAAAGTCCTGTCTAAAGAATGTATAAATCTGTATAAGAATATTTTTATCTTAATAAAAAAAATATGTAGATTATAAATTTACTTATGTAGAATTAATATTTTTATTTTAAATTGTAATATATATATAAATATTATATTTAATTAAAATAATTTTATTATGATATTATATTAGAAAAAATTACATAAATTGCTATTTTCAGTGAAATATATACACTTTTACCTTCAAAGTTTTATTTCTACATTTTTACAGGATTATATAAAAACATAAGAAAACCAATAAAAGTAACAGAAAAATAACAGCATAAAAAATAATATACAAATAATAAAAAATTAATAACAAAATAACAAGAGTACAACATAAAAATACATCAAAAGACCGTATTTTATGTAAATAAAATCTTAAAACCCGTAAAAATATTTAAAATTCTGTACAACCGTATTTTTATAATTTTTTTTTTGTTTTTGTATTTTTTTTTTTTGAAATTATCCCATATCATTTAGGATTATTTATTGTTATTGTTGTTACATTTAATACTTTTTGGTAATTTTTTTTGTCTAGTGTATCTCTATTTAGTTATAACCTCTAAATTAAAATATAGTTTGCTTGATCTCAAATGTATTTTTAAATAAATATTCTACTGTATTTATATTGGGAACTTTACAATTATATACTACAGAAAAACTACAATTTTACCATGTAAAAAATAATATACCCAATTTAATTATAATATTAGGGAAACTTACAAAAATACTACTTTTTTACCAAATGTTTTCAAAAATACTGGGACACGGCAAACTTTACATTTTTACTGTCCAAGCCCATTTTTATTTCTTTTATACTGCCCAGGCCCAATATATTTACTTTTATACTGTAAACAGTAACAAAACACAAACAGCACCTCTCCTTCGTGGTTGGGGACGGACAAATCAACACCAGAATCATAGAAACACCAGGAAAAAACCATAAAATCTGGCAAAGAGAAAAAATTACTAAATCAAGAACAAATTACTATTTTGTAGTGTTATTTTACTGTTGTTTTAATATGAAAAAAGGTCACTGAAATATTGTGAAAAATGACAGGACATAGAATCTATACCAGTTCTCATAAAGAGCAATGGACAATGGGAAAAAGAACATAATTATTTCAAGAGAATGTGACAATGCTCGAAAAGACTACTAAAACAACAAAAAAAAAAAATAAAGAACATAAAAACAAGCATAAAAAAATTCTGGAATGGTAGTATTCCGATCGGGTGTACTTGGATTCCCAATCCTATAAAAAAATATAAGAAAACACTACTAAAACAAAATTAAAACAACACAAAAAAAAAAATAAATAAATAAAGAACATAAAAAACAAGCATAAAAAACATTAAAATTGAAAAAAATTAAATGACACACCTCAACAACCCTTTTTCCAATTATGTCTTCAACCAGATCAGTTGATTGAACAATCTTCACTTGATATTTACCCTTTCTCTAAGAGTTAACAAAATAAAACCAAAACAACAACAAGACACAGAGTCAAACAAACAGAAAACTATAAAATAGGACTAACAAAAAAAAAACATGCAAAAAAAAAAAAAAAATGAGAAATAGGAAACATAATTGTTAGATATTAGGTGTATATTAGCTGTAAGAGAGTTAGATATTTAGTAGATATTTAGTAGATATTTAGTCTCCTAACTCTGTATATAAATATGTATTATTCTATGAAATCAACACACAATTCGAATCACTATTTTCTACATGGTATCAGAGCATTGTGATTCAAAATTCGAAATTCGAAATTAGGGTTCTGAAAAAAAAAAAAAAATTAGGGTTTGAGTTTAGGGTTGTTTTCGAAAATCCTATTTGGAGTGAACATCTTTTCTCACCGCCCACATGTGAGGATCGCCTGTACCCGCCGATCTACACACCCCCGCAGTCCGGTCGCCGGATTCCTCGCGCGTGGGGCTCACGCGCCGCCTGAAGCTTCTGCGCGTGGGGCTCACGCGCCGGCGCGTGGAGGCGCGTGTGACGGCGCCTTCGACGGCGGTCTGTTGCCGATTCTTCACTGGGTTCTTCTAAGCCCACTCGCATCTGTTCTAGGTTGTAATTCGGTGTTTGTTTGTCTTCTTCGTGTTTGGGTGTTCATTCCTTGGTGTTCTTTTGTTCTTTTTCTCTGTCCTTTGTGTTTGTTTTTGAGATTATGGCAGAGATAAGATTAGATTCAAAATCAGTTGTTGTTTCTGATGTTGTTCCCGTGATGTCTAAAATCACGGATCATAAGTTGATTGGTTCGAATTATTTGGAATGGAGTAAGACGATTCGACTGTATTTGAGGAGTATTGACAAAGATGATCACTTGACTGACGATCCTCCTGAAGAAACAAACGATTCAAGGAAAATATGGCTCCGTGAGGATGCTCGCTTGTTCCTTCAAATTCGAAATTCTATCGATAATGAGGTAATTAGTTTGATTAATCATTGTGAATTGGTTAAAGAACTAATGGGTTACTTGGAGTTTTTGTATTCTGGCAAAGACAACATATCTCGCATATATGATGTTTGCAAAGCTTTTTATCGCGCGGAGAAACAAGATAAGTCTCTTATGAATTATTTTATGGCTTTCAAGAAAACATATGAAGAACTTAATGTGCTATTACCGTTTAGTCCTGATGTAAAAGTTCAACAGCGCCAACGAGAACAGATGGCTATTATGAGTTTTCTTGCAGGACTCTCATCTGAATTTGACTCTGCAAAGTCACAAGTTCTCTCTGGTTCTGATGTCTCCTCTTTACAAGATGTGTTTACTCGTGTTCTTCGCACAGAGACTACCTCTTCAACTCCTCTGAATAGCGCCTTGGTGAGTCGTAATAATTCTGCACCGGAAAGAAACTCTACTCCAAGTGGATTTAAAGGAGGTAATTCACAAGGACCTGATAACCGCACACCAAATTCTGGGAGCATCATGTGCAATTATTGTAAGAAACCAGGCCACACCAAGTTTGAGTGTAGGAAGTTACAATTTAAGAATCGACAACAACACTCTGCCAATATTGCAAGCACTAGTGATGCATCTGACAAATCGGTCCTTATTTCTGCTGATGAATTTGCCAAGTTCTCAAGGTATCAGGAAACACTTAAGTCTTCATCTTCTTCTGTCACTGCGATTGCTGAATCAGGTAACTCTAATGCATGCCTTCTTTCCAAATCCTCAAAATGGGTCATTGATTCTGGTGCCACAGATCATATGACAGGTAATTCCCGTCTCTTTTCCACTTTTCAGTCTCATAGTCCCACTTCTGTTGTCACCTTAGCTGATGGGTCAACAGCTTCTGTTCTTGGATCTGGCACTATTGTTCCTACACCTATGCTATCTTCGTCATCAGATCCGGAAATCTCAGATGATCTTCCCATTGCACTACGTAAAGGTAAACGCCAATGTACTTTTCCTATTACTTCTTTTGTGTCTTATAATCATCTCTCATCTTCTTCTTGTTCTTTTATTGCTTCTCTTGATTCTATCACTATTCCTAAAACTGTTCGAGAAGTGATGTCTCATCCTGGTTGGCTTGCTGCAATGATAGAAGAGATGAATGCTTTGGTTGCGAATGGTACTTGGGTCTTGGTTGATTTACCTTCCGGAAAACAGGCCATCGGGTGTAAATGGGTGTTCACGGTTAAATTCAATCCAGACGGCACAGTTGCTCGCTTAAAGGCCCGTCTTGTTGCCAAGGGTTATGCTCAAACCTATGGAGTGGACTATTGTGATACTTTTTCTCCTGTTGCTAAACTCACATCTGTTCGACTGTTCATTTCCATGGCAGCTACTCATCATTGGCCTTTGCATCAGCTTGATATTAAAAATGCTTTTCTTCATGGAGATCTTGAGGAAGAAGTATATATGGAGCAACCTCCTGGGTTTGTTGCTCAGGGGGAGTTAGGGCGAGTTTGTCATCTTCGCAAATCTTTATATGGATTGAAACAAAGCCCTCGTGCTTGGTTTGGTAAATTTAGTCAGGCTGTTGAGAAGTTTGGTTTGTTGAAAAGTAAGTCAGATCATTCTGTGTTTTATAAAAGATCAACTGTTGGTATCATTTTGTTAGTGGTGTATGTTGATGACATCGTTATTACTGGAAGTGATACTGAAGGCATCTCATCCCTTAAGTCTTTCATTCACACCCAGTTTAACACGAAAGATTTAGGGGAGCTCAAGTATTTCTTGGGGATTGAAGTTACTCGGAGTAAACAAGGTATTTTTCTGTCTCAAAGAAAGTATGTACTTGATTTGCTAACTGAGACAGGGAAATTGGGATCAAAACCCTGCAATGCTCCAATGAATCCAGCTGTGCATCTTACACGTGATGGGAAACCATTTGAAGATCCTGAGAAATATCGCAGGTTAGTTGGAAAGTTGAATTATTTAACTGTGACTCGTCCAGATATTGCATTCCCGGTTAGTGTTATCAGTCAGTTCATGTCTTCTCCAACAATTCATCATTGGGCAGCATTAGAACAAATTTTATGTTATTTAAAAGGAGCACCAGGACGAGGTATAGTTTACAAGGATCATGGACATACCCAGATTGAGTGTTTTTCTGATGCAGATTGGGCAGGCTCCAAGGTAGATAGACGATCCACTTCAGGATATTGTGTATTTGTTGGGGGCAATCTGGTCTCTTGGAAGAGTAAGAAACAAAATGTTGTATCTAGATCCAGTGCTGAATCAGAATATAGAGCTATGGCCCAGTCTGTGTGTGAGGTAATATGGATTTATCAGCTTTTGACTGAATTTGGGTTTAAGACTTCTATTCCAGCAAAATTATGGTGTGATAATCAAGCTGCTCTTCATATTGCCTCGAATCCCGTATTCCACGAGCGAACTAAGCACATTGAGATTGATTGTCATTTTGTTCGTGAGAAAATTCAACAAGGTCTGATCTCCACAGGATATGTGAAGACCGGAGAACAACTAGGAGATATTTTTACAAAGGCTTTGAATGGGGTGCGGGTTGATTATCTTTGTAACAAGCTGGGCATGATTAACATCTATGCTCCAGCTTGAGGGGGAGTGTTAGATATTAGGTGTATATTAGCTGTAAGAGAGTTAGATATTTAGTAGATATTTAGTAGATATTTAGTCTCCTAACTCTGTATATAAATATGTATTATTCTATGAAATCAACACACAATTCGAATCACTATTTTCTACAATAATCAACTTGAAAAAAAACCCTAAAACAACACAAGATCAATAGAAAAAAAACCTTATCAGATTTGGGAGACTTTGGAACTTTGGCTCAACTCAAAATCTGAGTCTGAATTTCAACCACGGGACGAGGACGAAAGGACATCCTCCTCTTCGAAGTTTCACCAAGAAACTTGCGTTTGCTTGGAACTGATGAGGTAAGGCTTGGGGATGTTCCTTAAAGATTTTTTTACCCATTGAGGATCGACACAAGTTTTTCTGAAGCATTTTTGGGGGATTTTTTACAACTGGAAAAGAAGACTTTGATAGAATAATAACCATAGATAATAAACAAGCAAAGTATTAATATGAGAAACCAACAAATAAATGGGGAAAAATATAGAGAGAAAATTATAATAAAAACAACAACAACAACAAAAACTGCATAAATTTGATTTAAATAACCATTAAAAACTGCCCTAAGAGAATAACTGGATGTATTTTTTTTTTGAAAAAAAAAAGAACACAAGAAGAAGATGATGAATAGTTAAATGGGATAGTGGATATATTATAAACTACCAAAACGTGGTGTGAAAGAGAGAGTAATTGTATTGAAGTGATGATTACATTGAATTAAAAGAAAAAAAAAAAGTCTACTACAAATGTGACAATACACAGTCACATCAACCTTTCTAACACTTAAAATACAAAATAATAATAATAATTGTTGACCGAGATTTTCGGCAACCATTAAAATATAATTATAGTATTGAGCTGTAAGAAAGCGAGATGAGGATTTTTACGTGGTTGGGGCGTTAATGAGCCTTAGTCCACGAGTCTTTGTTATTAATGGATGTATTTAATACAGATTCCACACTTGAGGGAATGTTATCCTCATAAATACAGAGAATGTTCTTGGTGAGTATTTGCTCTTCTTGCTCATATGCAATCCAAGATTCTCGACCCCATTAAATGAGTTTTGAGGGGTATTTATAGTGTTTTGGTGGGGTAATCCCCAGAATTGTTCTTACAAATGTATCTGTAAGTATCCATAAAGTTGGGTATTCCCAATGAATATACCATGGGTGATGCATGGTCAAATCCCTAGGTGCTGTAGGGTTTTTATGAGGAATGTCCTTTTTGCCTTGTGATTGACGTGACTCTTCGCAGAGTAGCCGTCGCTAGACTTAAATGATCATTCTTGTGCGCCGCTTTGTTTGGGGGTTGTGCCGTCAGACTTTATTGCGTGTTACAGTCCCAACACGCTTCCTCCCATGCGGCATTAAATGCGACTTGATTGCTCAAGAGAGGCCTGACACATCCCGGAGAGGCTTCATGCTATGCGAGCTTCCGGGGGCTTGTACTCCGGGTGCCTCCTCCGGGACCTGTGCCCAGGGTGCTTCCTTGTGGCATACAAAGACTTATCACATATTTACAAGTTATCTGATCCACGTGTCCCTACTTGACTGGTCCACGTATAATGGGCGAATTTAGGGGCAACATTTACCCCCCAAGCCTTGTTTACTTGGAAAATAAACCAAGGCTTGTTTAGGTGCCTCCGGTTGACTCCTCGGTTCCCTGGCTCAAGCCCAGAGCGCGTGGGGGCACATTTAATGATGACATTTAATGCAGCGATTCGCTTTTTGCAGAGGTGTCTCCGGCCGCCTCCTCGGTTTCTTGGCACGAGCTTAGGGCGCGTGAGGGTGCGTCTAATGATGGCATTAAATGCAGCGATTCGCTTTTCTGCAGAGGTCGATTCGTTTCACGCCCTTTGATTGATGCGGCGCATTAATGGTGTCAGACGGATACTCAAACGTTTCCACCGCCTTTATGGCAGCTCAATCTGATCCGTTGATCTTTGGGTATTTGAATCGTGTATCTCCCTCACCGTACGATTGGTAGGTGGGGACGCCTGTTCCTCATGCACTTTTGCCTATAAAAGCCACCATCTTTCCTTCATTTCGGTTACTTTCCATTCCTTGCCATTTTTGCTCGAATTTCTCAGAGAGAAAATTCTCCCAAAATAGCACGAACCTTCTGAACACTTTGCCATTTTTTCCAGTTTTTCCTTGTTTGCTATCATCATTTCTTCTCAACTTTACTCGGCCACACTCAGGACCCCCAGTTCAACACTTTACTGTAAGTTTCTTGCATCCTTTGGTAGTGACATGCTTTTACTTGCTTTGTTTGTTTTTCTGGGTTCGTACTTTGAGATTTCTGGGCATGCAAGTGTTTAGGTTCTTCAGGTGTTTTGTTTTGTGTTTATTGCTTTAGTTGTAAGATCGCCATTATCATGCCTCTGTTATTATCGTGCATTTTTGTTGAGGAAAACCATAGGTTCTTTGTTCAACGGTTGCTTAGGGCATAGAATGGGGTCTTTTTCCTTCTGTTTCTCTTACTGTGTAAAACCACTTTCTGCGATTTTACTGCACCCGAAACTTGTTCAGGGAATCTTTCTAGGGTTTCCCATGTGACACGTGTCCGGAGGGGGCCTCTTTCCAGCGGTTAGGGGACCCCCACTCCCTTTTTCTCGACTTAGGGTTTGGTATGGGACCTAACTGCTGGAATTTTCTCTTTCTTTTTTTTTTTGATTTCACAGAGTACAAAATGTCGGCCTCTGGTTCGAAATCTTCGAAGAAGAGCGGGAAAGGAACGACCACTCTGGAGGAGGTTTCCCTGGGACCTGTTGCCCAGGAGGGGTACAAATCCCGAGCGACCGGGTGGGAAGCGGCTGAGCTTCATTCCACCCTAACCTCTCCTCACCAGCTGGAGAATATTATAGACGTTGCTGGGATCAAACCTTCCACTTCGGGGACCTATCACCGGCCACCTCGCGACTCGGAGACGCCTAATCATAATTACGACGGCTTCGGGGCCTGGAGCCAGACACACCTGATGGCCGGTGCCATGCTCCCGCTTCAAGATTATTTTGTTAATTTCCTTGTATTTGTCGGCCTTGCGCCATATCAACTCATTTCTCAAGCTTATCGCCTGCTTTCAGGCTTATTTATTTTTTATACCGCCCGCAGATGGGGATCTCCCAGCCCGGCGGAAATTTTATATTTTTATGAACTTGTATCCGTCCCCAAGAAAGGGGACAAACTTAAGGACGGTTTCTATGGGTTCCGGATCCATCCCGCTAACGAGGGGGTGGTTCCGTATAATAGGCAGACTCACGTTAAGGAGTATCGCCATCGCCTTTTCTTTTCCTCCGGGTTCCGGGCAGTGGATCACCCGGAGCTCCTTACTGAGTGGGTGAGGATCCCACCTTATCAGCGGACGGCCCCTACTCAGACCTTCCTCCGGAGGGCCCAAGCTTTTGCCTCCTACGACCGCGCCGATCTCGATGTCGGGGGTTTGGTCACCACGGAGAACTGCAGGAAGGCCAAACTTATCCTTCCGCATCAATCCGTGGAGGACTCTAACCTCTCACGGGTCATCTGTCCCAACGTAAGGGTGCCGGTGGCGGAGAAGGCCTTCCGGGATGAGCTTATTGCCACGGCAGAGAAAAAATACCAAGATTATCTCTACCGGAAGGCCCAGGAGAAGGCGTACTCTCAGGCCCAGGCTGCCTCTGGGAGGGGACTTCGCGTGGGGAGCCCGGTGGTGCGGAGGAGCCAGGCGATTGCCGGGAAGTTCGAAGCTAAATTTTTTGACAAGATTCTTCAAGAAGAGATTGGGGATCGTCCTGCCAGGAGGCCCCTTCGTATTGAGGATTCTTCGGAGAAGCAAACCCCCTGGCCACAGCCTTCGGTCCCAGAGCCAAACTCGGGGGCTCCTGGTGCTAGCACCTCCGGTGCCGGCGGTAAGTCTCCTCTGATAATTCGTTATGTTCCTTCCGTTGGTGAATATGCCAGTCATAAGCCTATAGGGTTCGACGAGCGTCTTCATAGGTTTAGGATGCCATCGACCCGGTGGGGGGATCGTTTGAAGGAATTTTATTTTTCAAACTTAGGAGATTTCCTAGGCCGGTCCCGGATGGGCTCCGGCCCTCCGGAACCTATTCCCTTAGGTCCTTCAGCTTACATATCGTCCAGCTGGTTCCGGCCCTCGGACAGTTATCTCGGAGATGACGCTGCCAGCATTAAAGTTCAGGACTTTGCTAGGGCCGAATTAGGAAGTTCGGGTAGGAGTAGCTTATTTGTTGTATCTTGTATAAGTGGTTCCTCACGGACAGCTAACACTTGCTTATTTTGTGAAACAGGTGTCTCCATGGATGCCATTTTGGAACAGCTTGCCGGAGTTCACACTCCCGTAACTCCTCCGGCCTTTACCTCTTCCCCCCCGGCCCCTTCCCTGAAGGTTTCTTCCAGCGCTCCCCCCGACACTATTGACTTAGTGGATGACGAGGAGGTGCTTCCGGGAGAAGGCCAAGGGAAGCAGTGGGACTTCTCGGAGGAAGTTGCTGAGGGTACGGGAGAGCCCCCAGCCCTTCCGGAGGAAGCTGAGGAAGGCGAAGAGGAGCCTGAGGTGGCTCTGATTCGTAAGCGCAAGGGTAAAATGATTGCCCAGGACGAGCCCAAGAAGCCTCGGAGAGCCGACACTCCTGCTCATGGTCTTGACGGCGGGGTCTCCCCCATGGAAGAAAATCCTGCTCCTCCCAACATCGTGCTTACTCCGGTTCCGGGGGATGAGGTGAGGCAAGAGCTTCGGATAGCCAAGCATAACTATGCTATGGACGAGTACTCCCGGGGGTACGCCGAGGTGGAAGCCCTTAGGAGGATTCTGCGGGCGGAGGTTGAGGCGAGCATCAACCACCCGGAGTACCAGGACCCGCGGGACCTTAATCTGGACCCCTTATCGGACTGGTTTCGTCGCTTCCTAGGGCCCACCTTGGCTCCTTTTGCCGTGGAGATGACCGGGGAGTTCGCTTCTCAGCTTACCCGGTGCGCACCCAAGCGGTTCGCCACTTGTGCTTCCCTGAACTCCATCTTCCAGGTCCAGGACCTCAGCCATTCTCTCACTGTGGTAAGTACTTCGCAATTTTGCTTTTCCTTTTATTTTTTTCTTCTTGAGAAACTTCTCCTTCTTACCCTTGTATTATGGTTCAGCTTGCTGCTGAGGCTGGCCGCCTCTCCAAGAACATCATAAATCATGGCTTCGTTCTGTCCGACTTTGGGGACATGAACGATGTCAGGAAGGTCCTTCAGGACCTCACGGCGGAGAGGCAGATCTACCAGGAGGCTGCCGAGCGCCAGGAGGCGGCTGCCAAGGCCAAGGAAGAGGAGGCCAAACGGAGGGAGGCTCAGGCGGAAGCCATGATCCGGGACGAGGTCCAGCGGAGGGACATGATGGAGGCCCAACACCAGGAGGAACTGAGGGCTCAAAGCGAGGCTGCTGATAAGGCCAGGCGAGACCTCCGGGAGGCCAGGGAGGCTTTGGATGAAATGGTCGCCAAGGTGAGATCTTTAGAGGAAACTCACCAGGCGAACATAGAGTCCAAGGCCGCTCCCAAGCTAACGGAGGCGGAAGGAGCTCAGGGACTTCAAAGAACAATCCATCAAGAAGGCCAAAAGAGCCGAGCTCCTCTCTCCTGTTTCCTGCGCCCGGTGTCCGAAGCGCTTTGACGATGGAGTCTACATGGCTTGGTCCACCAACGACCAAAATATCAAGCTTACTTTTTATCCCAAACCCGAGGAAATGATTGCCAAATTTCGGGAAAAGAAGAAGAAGCTTGATGCCGTGTTAGAGGCACGTATCGGACCTCGCCTTCCTCCGCGCGCTGACTGAGCTGCTGTACAACCGACCCAGTATAACCAAGATTCCACCCGGTTCTTTTATTATTCTCTTTTCTTTTTTTTTTGTACATATTTGTTGCTGCCTTAGAACAATATATATAGGTAGCAGTTTTTATTCGAAGGGGAGACAATTATATTCTAAGGCCTGTCCCTGGGCCATTTATATGTATATGACCTGCCCTTTGGGCCAGGATATTTTTTTTTTTATGTGATCTTTCTTTTGCCACATACTTATGTTTTTTAACCTGTCCTTTGGATCAGGATTTTTGAGCTTATGCCTTTTATTTTTGTGCATACTTTTTGACACCTTACTTTGGGTCGGGATATTTTACTTAGTTTGTTTTTCTCGTTTGTCCGTGCGGTATACCCTAGTACCCCCCTGAGTGGCATAGAAACTTTGTTTTTAAGGCACTCAGTTTTATTTAATATATAGAGGAGGTATACATTTGGACGGTACAAACCCTTTGAACAAAGTCTAAGTTTTATTTCGCTACTGGTAATATTTTCTGAGGTGATCGGCATTCCAGGCTCTTGGGACGGTGGTTCCGTCCATTCTTTTTAGTTTGTAAGTGCCGGAACCGATCTCATCCTCGATCTCATATGGTCCTTCCCAATTTGGTCCAAGTACCCCCACTCCGGGTTCTTGGGTGGCTGGGAAAACCCTTCTTAGGACCATATCCCCAATAGCGAATTTTCTGTTTTTAACCTTAGAGTTAAAATACTTGGTCACCTTCTTTTGATAAGCAGCCATCCGTATTTGAGACTCATCCCGGAGTTCTTCGACTTGATCCAAAGCTTCTTGGAGCAGTGCCTGATTAGTGGCAGGATCGTAAGTCGTCCTCCTGTGGGATGGGAATAATGTTTCTACCGGGACCATTGCTTCACAACCGTACGCCATTGAGAAAGGCGAGTGGCCGGTTGTGGTTCAGGGGGTCGTCCGGTAGGCCCATAATACCCTTGGCAATTCTTCGGGCCGGTTATTTTTGCGGACGGCGGCTTCTTTTTCAAGGTGACCTTTAGGATTTTATTGACCGCTTCCGCCTGGCCGTTTGTTTGAGGCCTGGCTACCGCGGAGAAGCTTTTCACTACTCCGTGTTGGTTGCAGAAGTCAGTAAATTCCTCGCAATCAAATTGCTTTCCATTGTCTGAGACTATTTTGTGAGGCAAGTCGTATCGACACACTATGTTTTTGATAACAAAGTCCAATGCCTTCTTGGCAGTTATTGTCTTCATAGGCTCAGCCTCTGTCCATTTGGTGAAGTAGTCTACTGCTACTATTGCATACTTTACCCCTCCTTTCCCTGTAGGTAGAGACCCGATGAGATCTATTCCCCAGACCGCGAAGGGCCAGGGACTGGTCATCAGGGTGATCTCGTTTGGAGGAGCTCTCGGTATGTTCGCGTACCTTTGGCACGAGTCACACTTTTGGACATAGTCTATACAATCTTTTTTCATTGTTGGCCAGAAGTACCCTTGCCTCAATATTTTCTTTGAGAGGCTGGGTCCTCCCGTATGATCTCCACAGAACCCTTCATGGACCTCTAGCATGATTTGTCTAGCTTCAGGGTCCGATACACACCTTAAATAAGGCATGCTGAGTCCTCTCCGGTAGAGAATTTGGTCCATCATTACATAACGATGAGCCTGATACTGAATCTTTCGAGACAGTGCCCTCTCTTGGGGCAACTCACCTGTGGTTATGTATTTTATGATGGGGACCATCCAGCTGGGTTCTTGCCCAACCGTTAGTGTGGTCTCTTTTATTTTGATGCTTGGCTCTGCCAAGCGCTCCACTGGTACTACCCCCAGCTCTTCGATTTCGCTATCCGAGGCTAACTTAGCCAGACAGTCCGCGTGAGCGTTCTTTTCTCGGGGGATTCTTTCTATTTTATAGTCCGCGAACTCGTGGAGCAGTTCTCGGACTATTGTTACGTACGTGACCATCCGCTCACCGCGAGTTTGGTATTCTCCGGAAACCTGGTTTACGACCAGTTGAGAGTCACTGTAGACTTCTACTCTTTTGGCTCCTACAGCTTTTGCCAATTTCAGCCCTGCTATCAAGGCTTCATATTCGGCCTCATTGTTTGAAGCTGTAAAGTCAAATCGGAGTGCTGCCTGGAGCCGCAGTCCAGTTGGTGATATCATAGCCACTCCGGCTCCTGAACCGTTCTCATTAGAAGCTCCGTCTACAAATACCCTCCAGGTGGGGATTGGTGGTACCGGCGTATTTGCTGTTGCCCCGGCTTCGTTGCATTCAGTAATGAAGTTTGCCAAGGCTTGGCCTTTTATGGAAATCCGGGGGACGTAGTGTAAGTCGAATTGACTTAGCTCCATCGCCCACTTGAGGAGTCTTCCGGATGCTTCAGGCTTCTGGAGAACTTGTCGGAGCGGATGATTGGTTAGGATTTTGATTGGATGGGCTTGGAAGTATGGCCTCAGCTTCCTTGATGCCATCAGGAGGCAGAATACTAATTTTTCAATGACCGGGTACCTTGTCTCAGCCCCTATCATGCGCTTACTGACATAGTACACGGGATGCTGAGTTTTCTCTTCCTCCCGGACCAGGGCAGCGCTGACCGCGTGCTCGGAGACGGCCAAGTAAAGAAACAAGTCTTCTTCAAGGACGCGTTTCGATAGGATAGGGGGTTTGGCCATGTGGTCTTTTAACCTCTTGAATGCCTCCTCGCATTCATCCGACCATTCGAACTTTTGGCATTTCTTTAGCACGTTGAAGAAGGGTATGCACTTGTCCGTGGATCGTGAGATAAAGCGACTCAGTGCGGCTACCTTTCCGGTCAAGCTCTGCACGTCTTTATGCTTTTTGGGGGATGGCATGTCCAGGAGAGCCTGGATTTTTTCTGGGTTTGCTTCAATCCCCCTTTGGCTGACTATGAAACCCAGGAATTTTCCTGACTTGACCCCAAAGGTGCACTTTTTTGGGTTGAGTTTCATACCGTATCTCCGGACGACTTCGAAACATTCTTCTAAGTCGCTTGCATGGCTGTTGCATGCTTTGGATTTGACGAGCATGTCGTCCACATATACCTCCATGTTTCGTCCCAGGAGGCTTTTAAACATCCGGTTAACCATTCTCTGATAGGTTGCTCCGGCGTTTTTCAGTCCGAAAGGCATGACTAGGTAGCAGTATACCCCCTTATCGGTCCTGAAGCTAGTGCACTCCTGGTCTGCCGTATGCATTTTTATTTGGTTGTACCCAGCATAGGCATCCATGAAAGACAACAGTTTAAATTCGGACGTGGCGTCTACCATTTGGTCAATCCTGGGTAGCGGGAAGCAGTCCTTTGGACAAGCTTTGTTTAGATCAGTGAAGTCTATACAAACTCGCCAAGTCCCGTTCGGCTTGGGCACCAGGACCGGATTGGCCAGCCATTCCGGATAGTATACGTCGCGGATCATGCCGCTGGACAAAAGTTTGTCCACCTCTTTCTCTAAGGCCTCGGCTTTCACCGAGTCGAGCGGGCGTCTCTTTTGCTGTACAGGAGGCATGTCCGGGTTGACATTGAGTACATGTGTGATGACATGAGGGCTTATGCCGGTCATGTCTTCTTGGCGCCATGCAAAGATGTCGATGGCGCCCTTCAGTGTTTTTATTATTTTGTCCTTTTCCTCCGGATCCAAGTTCTTCCCTATCCGGAGTACTTTGGTGGAGTCGTCGTCGCACACTGGTATTTCTTCGACGTCCTCCATTGGTTCCACGACCCTTTCGGATCCTATGCGAGGATCCAACTCATCCTCTTCAGCCTTCTCTATCTCAGGGGACTCCCGGACCATAAGTACGGGTAGGTGGGTGGCAACATTGTAACATTGCCTGGCTTCTCCTTGATTTCCCCTCACAGTTCCGACTCCGGCTTCCTGGGTAGGGAATTTTAGGCACAAGTGTCGGATTGAAGTGATTGCACCAAAGTCCACTAGGGCCGGCCGGCCGAGGATCGCGTTGTAGGCTGTCGGACAGTCTACCACCACGAAGGTGCAATATTTAAATGTGCTCTGGGGAGTATCCGGGCACAGAGTAACCGGGAGCCTTACTTTTCCCATCGGGATAAGTGTCGTCCCGTTAAACCCCGTGAGTTGCGACCCACTAGGCGAGAGATCCCGGTCGGTCAACCCTATCGCAGTGAAGGCTTCTTTGAAGAGCAGGTTCACGGAACTCCCATTGTCAATTAAGACCCTGGCCACCACTTTATTTGCGATGGGGGTCTCTATGACCAGCGGGTCGTGATGAGGAAAACGCACCGTCTTGGCGTCTTCTTCCGTGAATGTGATGGGTTGGTCCATCAGCCGAGGCCTTTGAGCTGGGAGTTGAGTAACTTCCCATATCTCATTGTGCTTCGCGGCCTCGGCGTACCGTTTTCGCTCCTTACGAGTGTTCCCTCCGATATGGGGACCTCCGGAGATCATGGCTACCCGCCCATTAGGCCGAGGCGGTAGCCCGGGAATATGCTGGGCGTCACCTGCGGGGGCAGCTGGAGCCAATACTCCTGCTGTACCCCCTGGTGTTCCCGGAGGCATACCCCCAGCCACCTGTCCCGGATTAAGGTGGGGCAACCTATTTTTGATCCACTCATAGAGGTGGCCCAAACGGATTAGATTTTCAATCTCGTCTTTGAGATTCTTACACTCATTGGTGCTATGACCAATGTCGTTGTGGTACTCGCATCTTTTGCTCGGATCTCTCCGGGAGCTGTCTTTGTACAACGGCTGTGGTCTCCGGTAGTGCGTATTTTGCCTAGTGGCAAAGTACACACGTTCCTGAGAGTCCGATAGCTCCGTGTACTGGGTATATTGGGGTGTGTACCCCTTCTTCTGGCGCTTTTCTCCCGTTCGGGTGCTGCCTTTGGAGGACCTTTTGCTCCTTGACCCCTGGGTAGGGCCTGTTAAGCTAGCAGTCGGGGCAGCCTGTGAAGGAGCTTATCCATTCACCCCGGACGGGTTGCCATAATGAGAAGATGCTGGCGCCAAAGTTTGGCCCTGGCTATACCCGGGAGTAGCAGAGAACTGTATGCCACTCACTTGTGGAGTCGCAGTCGGGGCAGTACCCGAGGGCGATACTCCGGGCATGTACCCTGCTATCCCGGTGGGATAATAGCCTCCATAAGCCACGATCTGGGCTTCTTCGAGGTTAATATACTTTTAGACTCTTTTCTAGAAGTCCTGGAGGCTAGCAGCACCTTCTTGCTGCAACTCATTCCAGAAGGGAGTCCCAGTGCGGATTCCTGCTTGGAGAAGTGCAAGCTGTTGTCCGTCATCAACCTTCTTGGTCTTCGAGGCTTCCTCTCGGAACCTCTTGATGTAATTCTTCAAGGTCTCGGTGGGCAGCTGCTTGATATTGGTCAAGGCACTAACCTCCAAGTTAACCTTTCTGGCGGCGACAAACTGTCTCCGGAAGTTGGTCTGGAGCTTGTTCCAACAGCCCACGGACCCTGGTTCCAGCTTTTTGAACCATTCCTCCGCTGACCCACTCAGAGTGAGTGGGAAGCACAGGCATTTAGCATCATTGCTGACCCGCATGACTGTCATGACACGGTTGAACCGTGACAGGTGGTCACTGGGATCGGAGTTCCCGGTATATGCTGCCATTTCAGGCATCTTGAAGTTTTTAGGGAGCTCCGCCTCCAGGATGTGCTTGGCACATGGCTCCCGATCCTCGCTGTCCGAGTCGGAGTCGTCTCCCTTTTGCCTTCGGGAGACTCGAGCAATGTCTTTTCGAAGTATGGCGAGTTCCGCAATAATCCCTTCGTTTAACGTACCCGAGGAAACCACGGGCCCGTATCTTTTTTGGTCAAGGTGATCCCGGAGGTCACCTTGATTCCCATTGACTTGATTTCTCAGATCAATGGGAGGACATCTCTGTCCTCTTCTCCCTCTACCCCCTGGTTCCTGGTGCACAGAAACGCTTTTTCGGTCCCCTCGATCCTGAGGGCCAAGACTCCCTTTTTGGGGCTTGCCCCTCTGCGGACCTTTCCCTTTAGGGAGATCTGAGCGGACCCTTCGCGGATCCTGCACCTTTTTCTTTCGCCCAGGGGTAGAAGTAGGGTTTTTTGTCTGATTTTCCTCAGCAGGGTACCTTATAGGGCTAGGTTCCCTAGATTTCTGCTGCTGGGAATTAGGCGAAGACGTCGCTGGCTCCCTCTTGAGCCCAGCGGTCATTGCTTTTGGGTGCACGTGAATGCCAGCTGCCTCCATGGCTTTCTGCATGGCTAGCATCACTTCCTGCATTTTCTGGTTTTGCGCTTTCTGAGCTTCGATCTCGGTTTCATGATCGATAGCTTTTTGTCTGAGAAGCACCAGTTCTGAGTAACTTCCTTCGTCATAGGCATACTCGTCGAGGTTCCCCTCGTAGTCCTCGTCGGGGACTATTTCTTCTTCTTCCTCGGACTCCTCTGCCGCTCTTGAGGCTACATCCTCCTCATTTGGATCTTGAGCATCTTCCAGAGGGCGAGGCTGACGTGTACTTCTTGTCTCCACCATTTTTGTGAAGTCAAATGCTTGTTGTGTAGTAGCTTTCCTCAGCTCTCAATGAAAGCACCAAAATGTTGACCGAGATTTTCGGCAACTATTAAAATATAATTATAGTATTGAGTTGTAAGAAAGCGAGATGAGGATTTTTACGTGGTTGGGGCGTTAATGAGCCTTAGTCCACGAGTCTTTGTTATTAATGGATGTATTTAATACAGATTCCACACTTGAGGGAATGTTATCCTCATAAATACAGAGAATGTTCTTGGTGAGTATTTGCTCTTCTTGCTCATATGCAATCCAAGATTCTCGACCCCATTAAATGAGTTTTGAGGGGGTATTTATAGTGTTTTGGTGGGGTAATCCCCAGAATTGTTCTTACAAATGTATCTGTAAGTATCCATAAAGTTGGGTATTCCCAATGAATATACCATGGGTGATGCATGGTCAAATCCCTAGGTGCTGTAGGGTTTTTATGAGGAATGTCCTTTTTGCCTTGTGATTGACGTGACTCTTCGCAGAGTAGCCGTCGCTAGACTTAAATGATCATTACTGTGGCGCTGTTGTTTGGGGGTTGTGCCGTCAGACTTTATTGCGTGTTACAGTCCCAACACGCTTCCTCCCATGCGGCATTAAATGCGACTTGATTGCTCTGGAGAGGCCTGACACATCCCGGAGAGGCTTCATGCTATGCGAGCTTCCGGGAGTACCTTGTACTCCGGGTGCCTCCTCCGGGACCTATGCCCAGGGTGCTTCCTTGTGGCATACAAAGACTTATCACATATTTACAAGTTATCTGATCCACGTGTCCCTACTTGACTGGTCCACGTATAATGGGCGAATTTAGGGGCAACAATAATAATAAACACATGCAAAACTCTAGGCTTACACGTGTAAACAAAAAAGAATAAAAAAACTTTTATCAACAAAACAATATTACAATACATAAAATAAGAAGGCAGTATAAAATAGACAGTAAAAAAAAAACTGTCGTATATAATTGAAATAAATGGGAAAAATACAGTATGAAGTGTAAATTTCCCTAATATTATTAAATATAAAAATATATATATATTCAAGATAATTGACTTCTTAAATTTATTAATAACATTAATATTTATAAAATAATTAAAACTCATTAAAAGTGTAATACATTGTTAAAAAAAACAAATATTATACAATTTAGGACATAATTAACCCACGTTAATGGTAGACTAGTGATTAGTAGTCAATTATATTGGTAATTAAGTTATTTGGATACCAATTAATAACAAGTTGTTAATTTTAGATACTAATTAGTATCAAATTTCATATGATACTAATAAGTGTAAATTCTTTTTAGATTTTTTAGTGTACTAGTAAGTGGTTTCGGATACCAAATTAAGAATATGTCAGTGTACTACTAAATTGTATTAAAAGAAAATAAGAGTTTTAAGTGATGATGAATTAAGGTTGTCATATAAAAAATAAGATACTACATAGTATTAAAAAAAACAAAATAAAGCTATCATATAGAAAGTAAGATACCAAAAAGTATTCAAATGAGTCAATTATGAATATTAGAGTAGCTAAAGTTTATTGTAGTTTTGGGTAAAATAAATTACTTAATTCTTATAAAATTAAAAATAAAATAAAGAGAACAAGTGATAATAAAGTAAAGTTTGGAAAAAAAATTCTAGTTGAAGTAAAAATTTGATTTGAAAAATTGATTCTACATATAAAGCATAAGTATAATAATGAGATATTGATTGAAAATGAAATAAGAAAAAAAAATGGGTATTTTTTTTTTTTTGAAAAAAAAAAATTGTAAAAAAAAAAAATTGTAAAAAAAAAAAAAAAAAAAGGGTATTAGAATACGTAAGAGATGATTTTTTTTTTCAAAAAAAAAAAAAGAAAGAAAAACTCGGTTATATTAAGTTTGGTTGTCAAAATTGTAAATAATTAATATGAAATGTATCTAAGTGTAAATTTCCTTTTATTTATTGAAAAGGCTAATTAAGATTTTTTTTTTCTTTGAATTTTGACATGTAACAAATCATGCTCTCTGAACTTTTTTGGCCTTTAAAAATTCTCCCTGAACTATTGAGATTGTTAGATTTAAGGACTTTTGTCTAATTTCATTCTATTTTATTAGTTTGAGTGATTGTTTATGTACTAAACCATGCTCCCCAGACTTTGATATCTATCAAATTATGCCCCTCAAATTTTGATATGTACTAAATCATGTCCCCTGAACTTTCATCCATATTAGAATTTTTTTACTAAAATTAGACAAAAATTCTTAAATTTAACAATCTCAATAGTTCAGGGGGAATTTTTAACGGTAAAAAAAGTTCAGGGGACATGATTTAGTACATATTAAAGTTCGCGGAGAAAAAAAAAATCCTAATTAGCCTATTGAAAATGGTGAGAAGAAAAAAAAAGCATATATGAAATCAATAAGTGGAAGAAAGAATAAGAAATTTATTGAAAATGGTGAGAAGAAAAAAGAAGCATAGATGGAATCAATAAGTTTGGAAGAAAGAGTAAGAAAGAAGAGTATAGACAGAATCATTCAGAATAGTTAAGGGTGTTTGTAAAATAGTCAATTCAATCCAATTCAATGTAATTTTTACAAGTGTGGATAACTGTACTTGTGCAAATTGAATTGGAAAATTTAAAATCCGCACTTGTGCGAATTGAATGTTGATTGATATGTAAAAATAATCGATCCAATTAAATCCACATAATTTTTAAAAAAATTATATATACAATCAATATTTTAATGTAAAAAAAAAAAAATTTAAAATTCTAATACGTATAATAAAAATATATTTGAAAACTTAATATATTAAATATATAATCCATTATTACATATAATTAATTTTTTTAACATATATTTTAAAACAAAATTAAATATTTCTTTCTACATATAGTTTTTTTTCTTTATTTGAATTTGAATTTGAATTTTTTATTTTATTTATATTAATTTATTGTTAGAAACATAAAACAACAATTTTTTTTTTTGTTATTAGTTATGTGAAAAAAAAATTAATAAATATTAAATAATTTAACATTGAAAAAGTAATTAATTCAAAATAACTGATCCAATATGTACTTGTGAAAATATAAAATTCAAAGTTAATGCAGATCAAATGCGAGTAAAATAGTGCGAATTGAATTCAACTTAAGTAAAAGTGAGAACTCACTATTAAAAATTTAATATAATTTTATAATCTATTTCACCTCTAAGTGACTTCATTAAATAAGAAAAATACTCGTAGACAAAATCAAACCTAAACTTCAAATAAATTATATATGAGAAATCATCTTTAAATAAACATATTTTAAACTACTTTTATAATTTATTTAGATTTTTTAATTAAGGGTACTTAATTGATTTTGACCAAAGAGATAAACATGTCATTGAAGCTAAATAAGGAGAATTTTTCATACTCTTTCGTGTTTTACTTACTATTTGAGTAGACACTATATATAGATTACTTACGATAATGGAGATGACTTTGTCAAAAACTAATGGGGATGACTCTTTTATTGAAAAAGACCAATATTGGTCTTTTCTAAAATATCAACCAGGTCAACTATTTAGGACTCTAAAGCCTACAATTTATCAAATAATTCCATAGAACTCAATGTTTATAAATTTTATTACACTATAAAACCTTCTTGAAAATGGGTAAGAAAAATAGAACCTTTTGAAGAAAAAAATAATAATTGTGAAGTATGATGATCCTTCTTTCCCAACCTATCAAACACACTCCCTTGAATTGCTAACATGACATCAAGAAGTAAAATAATTAAACCAACTATTTTAACTGTTAAAGACTCAAGCTAACAGAATTAGTTAATTTGGTTGTCCCTCCCCTACTACTAATTCTGAAGCCTATATAAACTAACTTAGACTGATTAACTAGAGTGTTATTCAGATTGATGTACAAAGTTGGTCATGAAACCAAGCTGAGAGTTAGTGAGTTGAGAGAATTTTCGAGCTGTTGCTCGAGTGAGATAAAATTAGATTGTCTAATATGTGTTTTGAGCGTGTAACCTTGATTAAAAACTTAGTGGATTAATTCTCAAGTCTTGCCGACGAGTAAGACTACTTCACATTGAGATCAGATTTGAACTAAGTAATTTTGGTGTTCATTGTTTTTACTTTTTAACCTTTAGTTTTGATCATTAATTGTTTATGTTTTTGTTTATCTTTGAATCTTTGTTTCTGAATTGCTTGATTTTTGTTTGAGTGTCAATTTTTGTAGTTTAGATCCTAACAAATTGATTTCAGAGCTGGGATACAACTATAAATCCATCTTCATTCCATGAACGAACTGGTTTAATCTCCAAGAAGACTCGAAGATAATTTTTGAAGTTCACCAATTTTTCGAGAATCTGTTTACTGGCCATGAACAAATTCTTATCAACATGGTGACTTCAAAATTTGAGGTGGAGAAGTTTGATGGGAAGAATGACTACTGTCTATGGAAGACAAAGATGATGGCACACATGGGAAATCTTGGACTTGAAGAAGCCTTCAAAGAATCAAGCAAGATTCCTGAGAAGCTGAAAAAAAAAATATCAGATACCCAAGAAAGCCAAAAAAAAATACAATTATTCTTATCTTGAGCAATCAAGTACTAAGGAAGGTGATAAATGAAGAGACTGCACATGAAATATGGTTTAAACTCGAAAAATTGTACATGGCAAAGACTTTGCCTAATCAGATTTATTTGAAGAAAGGTTTTATGGATTCAAGATGGATGAATCAAAGTCCATAGATGAAAACATAGATGAATTACAAAGCTGATATCAGATTTAAAATCCATCAAGGTAAAGATCATTGAGGAAGAGGATCAAGCAATCTTCCTATTGAATTCTCTGCCTAAAGCCTATGAGAACTTGAGAGATACACTCAAGTGTTGTAGAGAAACATTGTCTTTGGAAGAGGTGATTGAAGATACATACTCCAAGGAATTGGACCTGCAAATTAGAAAGTGGGAAAGAATCCTATTGAATGACTCAATGTTAAAGGGAGATTAGAAAAAGAGGAAAAACAATAGTAAAGGTGGAAGAGGAAGAGGAAAGTCCAGATCCAAATCTATAGGAAGAAGAGCATGTTGGACCTACAGTCAAGAAGGACACTTTAGAAAGGATTGTCCACAAAGGAAAAATAATGGATAAAAACCAAATGGAAATTCCAATATTAATTCTGCAAATGTTTCTAACTATTTTGATAATGTTGGTGTTTTGAATGTTTCCTATGATTCTGCTAATGCTCTAACTGTTTATATGATAGATTTCTCAAGATGAGTGGGTTATGGATTCAGAGTGAACATTTCACATGTCACCAAGAAGAGAGTGGTTCTTTGATCTCAAAGAAGAGAGATCAAGATAGATCATGATGGGAAACAATGGATCCCGTGGAATTGAAGGAATTGGTTCAATCTAGAATAAAATGAGAATGATTCTTATAAGGTATTGACCAATGTGAGATTCATTCCTGAACTATGTGGCGTTTGGTTGGGAGAAATAAAAATATAGGAATAGGAATGGGAATGGAAATAGGAATATGAATGGAATGGAATAAAATGTAAAATGCATAAAAAAATTGATAAAAAAATCATTAAATTTTTTCTCTTGTTACATTGGAATAATCTTTTCTTTCTTTTTTTAAAATGGAATAGCCATTCCACCAGAATGGTATAAAGATCATTCTATTGGAATAATATTCAAATACTTAAAATGCAACCAAACAAAGGAATGGAATGAAAAGTGTTTTCTTTCCATTCCATTCCATTTCATTATCTCCAACCAAACGCCACCTTAGAAAGAAATTTTTTGTCTCTTGGTGTGCTAGATTCAAAAGGTTACAACTACAAGGCATATGGTGGAGTCTTGAAGGTGACAAGAGAGGTGAACTCAAGCAAAGGGTTTACATTATGCAAGGAGAAACTGTAACTGGTCTAACTGGAGTCTCAACAACAAATTATAATACAAATGACTTATGGCATAGAAGGCTTGGACATGTGAGTGACAAGGGACTCAGAACTCAGCAGGCAAGGTTTTTTAGACTCCAAAAGGAAGTCACAAATATGCAATTTTGTGAAACATGTGTGATTGGTAGGCACATTTATTGAAATTCACAAATGCAGTACATACATCCAACGAAATTTTAGATTATGTACACTCAAATCTTGGTAATTCTCAATATTTCCTTTTTATAGTTGATGAGTTCTCTAGAAAAGTCTGGATCTATTTTTTGAAAACTAAAAATGAGGCTTTTGGTAAATTCAAAAAATGCTTAATAATAATTGAGAAACAAATTTCTACGAAGGGTCTTGAGTTTTTGTAACTCTGAATTTAATGGTTTATGCATTGAAATTGGAATGGTTAAGCACAAAACTATTATAGGAATACACATCAACAGAATGGCCTAGCTGAAAGAATGAATAGAGCAATAATGAATAAAGTTAGGTGCATGTTATCTTATTCTATTTTTCCTAAGTCTTTTTGGGCAGAAGCTACTGCTACTACATATTATCTCATAAATTTATCTCCATCATCTAAATTGAATTTTAAAATCTCCGATCATGTTTAGTCTAGTTATGAACCTAAATATAATAACTTGAAACCATTTGGATGCCCTAGTAGTGATAAAGGTTACAAATTATGGTTAATTAATTATAAGAAATGTGTTATTAGTAGAGATGTTATTTTTAATGAGGAAGTGTTTTATAAATATAACCTAAAATTTAGTATTAAAATTAACTCTAAACAAGTTGAGTAAGTATTTTAGTAATTAGATAAATATTATGTTTCGTGGGTGTGATTTATATAAATGTATATATATAGTTTACCTATAATAAATATAATTTTGTATAGTTTTAGATTTCGTTATCGTGTCACTACTACAATGTAGGTTTTTAGCTTCCCTTTTTTCAACCCAATTTATGAAAAGGGAAGCTAAAGGGTGTGAAAATATCTGCTTTGACATTTAGAGGCGGTTTTTTTAGTAAAAACCGTAGGTATAGAATATATATAAATCTATGCCGTCGGTTGGGGGTTGGGGAAAATTAGGGTTTTTTTAATAACCCTATGGCGTCGGTTATTGGGTATTAACCGACGCCATAGGTGCTGCCTTTATTCGACACGTGGCACCTATGGCGTCAGTTAATACCCAATAATCGACGCCATAGGGTTATATATCAGACCCTTGGCATCGTCTTCCTCATTTTACTTCTTGCTGAACACGAAGAACAACCACCCACAGCAGCCCCAAACCCACGAAAAAACCCTCGCCAACCACCACTTAAACAACCTCATCCTCCCTCATTTCTTAACCATTTTCCCCATTTTCGTCTTAAAATCTTCTATTTTCTATACCTAAACCTATCCAGTAAAAAAAGTTTAGTTTTTTCCCCTCTATATACCAAACCGAACCTATTATAAAAAAAAGGTGGTGGTATAACTCCGGCCACCGATTTTAGCGGAGAAAACATTGAGTCTCAACGTCCATTAAGGTATAAATATGTTTTCTATTCATTTTATTTATGTACATTGGTATTATTTCGTTTTTATAAAATTTTTTAGAATTTTTTTATTTTATTAATATTATATTATGTGTGTTCTACAGGTGGTCGGATTTTTGTAGCATTTTATCGCCGGATTGCGTTTATAAGGTAAATATTTATTAACTTGATATATAATATATATGTATATATTCTGTGTTTTATTATTGAATATGTGTTTATATATATGTTGTGTGTATATATATTGTGTATATACTATTTGTGTATTTGTATTGTATATATATTTGTTGTGAATGAGAATGAGAGGTAGTAGGAATTTAATTAGTTTAGAGTTAAAGTTTTTAAAATAATGGTAGTGTGATATATAATTGATTATATATGTATATATATGCATATGTTATTTTTAAAAAACTTAACTATGAAAATTAGTAACTAGTAACTTGCTACTTTTTTTAATAACTAGTAAGTAATTTAATAATTAAAATTTTAATTTGGTTGTATATTGCATTATGTTATAGGTTGTGTGCTAATATTTGAGGGTCGACATATTTCGGTGTTGATCGGATTTGCAATAGGTATATCCATCCGCTAACCTTTTGTTATTATAATTAATTATCAATGCATGCTTAGTTGAGTTTAAATATTTTAAATATTCATCTGTAGTGAAGTAGGTTCTGCGAATACATGTACTGCGGTCGGATGGGTGGATAAATTTTGTATTGTTTATGTTAGCTTCTTTGTTCTGTATTGTTATACTTGTTTTGTTTGTTACTTTAGGCACTTTTAAAATTTTGGAAACGTCCAATTACAGCTGTTATGCTGCCAAAATTTCGGTAGAATTTGGATCAAATTTTATTATAAAAAACATAAATGTTAAAGGAAAAGTACATAACATAAATAACTAGGTTATTACTCGGTAGTTGTAAGAAATTAGGTGACATAACACATTCATATAAACTTGTCTTGTATAATCTAATTGATGTGTCTATGCATTTATTATACTTAGTAAGTCTTTATATTTGACTCAAAACATGTTCGTGTTAGTAGCATGATTATCAATGTCAAAGTTCATATTTGAAAGGTTGTCGAATTTTGTTTGTTAATGGTGTAGATATGACCAACTCGGGTTCAGGATCTGATTCAGACCTAGAGGCAGAGTGTCCAACAGTAATACCTACAAGAGGGCCTACTCAAATGAATGAAATATCCAAGCTAATGGATCAAGGCAAAAGAGTGGCCCTCGAGGTTAATGACAAAGGACAATACTACGGCAAAAGCTATGCCAAGCTCATATCAACTTTAGGAGCCAATCCTACTCTGAAAAATAAAGTTTGGACAAATATCCAAGTAAGCAGTTATTTGTTAGAATTTTGATTTTTTTTTTATTAATTCAAATATTCACTCTAACCGTGTTTGTTTTCCTTCAAACTAGACGGGGTTCATTGTGCCGGACTCCTTCAAACATGATTGTCTCATCCTAGCTGGGAAGTTAATGAAAGACTTCAAGAATAGAATGACAAAAGACATCATAATGCCCGTTGTGAAAGAGAAGGATCTGGGACGACTGACACAAGTCTCTGAAAAGCACCCCGAGATCGACCATGCTGATTGGTGCACTTTTGTTGAAAGTCGACTAACTCCTAAATTTCAGGTACGCTAATTATATTTGTACTAAGATAAACTCTTAAATATAAGTACATGTATCTAATGTATTGTTTTGGCATTGTAGGAATTGAGTAATGTGCAACGTGAACGTTCCTCAAAAATCCAATCCAGACATCGAAGTGGTCGGAGTGGAATGGTGAACGTACGGGAAGCTGTAGAAAATTTAATGCTGAAATTCTAATAATGTGCTATAAAATTTAATTGTTACTCATTTAATTATCATAAAATAATGTAGAAAAAGAATCTCGACGTTCCAGATCCCCCCGCCACCGTGTGTGGATCAAATCTCGCACCAAGAGTCGAAAACTTGTCACTGATTACGATAAGGAAATTGCAGAGAAGATAGTAAGTATATATTAACCCTTAATTGAGTTCTACTAATGAGTTAGCGTATATAATTCAGATACTAATTGCTTGAATATATGCGTGCATTAGGCTCAACTAGAGGAGAAGCTTAGTCAGGGACAAAATCAGGTTCAGGACCAAAACAATATCCTGACGCAGGCGCTCGGGACACCAGAGCATCCTGGACGTGTCAAGGCTGCTGGGTATGTTATTACTTGAAATGTTATTTATTTAGTTACACAAATAAAATCGTAGCTAATTTGCATTTTATGATTTGCAGGTTCCTGACCAGGGCATCTAAACTGTTCGACAGGAAGAAAAGGGAAGTATCTGATGTTGTGGCTCGGCAAGCGAAGGAGATTGAAAAATTAAAAGCCGAAGTCCAATCCCTTAAGCAGAAGAGAAACGTTGCCGAACAAGAGGAAGAAGGAGAGGTGGCTGGTGAGGCGTATGTTCCACAACCATACGCTCCTGAGGATGAGGGACAACCACAAACTTATGCTGAGGAGTTTATTTCCCTCAACGACCAAGGTCTCCTATACAATTTCGATGACCATGCGGCCCTTAATCAGCAAGTCCATCTCTGCTCTGACAACATCGACAACATTGTGGCCCGAGCGTATTTGTACGAGCATGTTGGTAAAATCACTATTCACTGCACGGACTACGACAATTCACATGCCGGATTCTGGTTTCAGAATTCCTGCAAGAGGACGCTGAAATCCCAATCCCAATTGAAGGGTGCAGATATGTTAGGGACGTGTCACAGATGTTCCTTCTTTGGCCTAAACACTTAATTCTAACAACCGAGGTAACTTCTCTTATAAATTAATTATTACTGATTAGTGGAGTTTGAATGTCTTCAATATTCAACCATAGTGAAGTAGGTTTTGCGAATATATGTGCTACGGTGGGATGGATGAACAAACTACTGTTATATATGTGTTATTTGTCGTTATACATGCATGTTTAAAATTTTTGGGGGCATTCAATTACAACTGTTATGCTGTTGAAATTTCAGTAGAATTTGGATAAAATTTGATATATTATGTTCCGTTTTGTTTAGGGTCCACTCGCTCAACCGCCTTCAAGACGTGATGCGTTGAAGGGAAAAGCTCCGATGCTTTCTCCACAAGGCGGTGGTGCACGGGAAGATGAATTGTTCTCATAAAAGAAGATGGCCTTGATCCCTAAATCGCTAAAATGGATGGTTCTTGAATTCCTGAACCTCAAAGATAAACGTGATATAATCACAATTCCTGTACCCCGAGGATTCATAGCACCGCGTACCCAGATCACGTTATCTGGAGAGGATTCGCAGCAGGTTGCTACGTGTGACTTCATCGACAACCAGGGAATGTTGTTTGGAATGATGTATACTCTTCTTTAATCTAATTAACCTTATATATCAAATTCTAGTCAAATTATTATAAGACACTAACACTTTTTTTGGCAGGCACATCTGGGAGAGCATCAACGGTATGAGAAAATTTTTCAAGTTTTACGACCCAGAGCTTCTCGTAGTGCATGGGAAAACCGATGAAGAAAAGAGGCAGTCTTTTGACGCTGCAGCAAGACGATTGGCTGATTGGTTATCATTAATGAATAGCAACCACCAAATGTTCTTTATTCCTTGGAATATCGGGTAAACTCTATTTAATTCTTTAGTGCTAATTGTTCATTTCTATATTATGACTTCAAATTATTTTTATACTATCTTACTTATATTCCAATATAATTTTCTAGTGCACATTGGACGCTAGTGGTGGTTATGCCAAAGAAAATTATCCATTTAGACCCTGTACGTGGCCGCCCAATTCCCGAAGAAATTACTCAAATGATCGGAATGTAATAATTTAATGACTTCTTATGTAACAAATTTAAATTAACTAATGAATTGAAATGCTAATATAATTTTTCAAAACAGTGCATTCAGATGTATTGGGGACGCACATGAGTATCTTGGCCCGTGGCAAGGAATTTCACAAGCAAATTGTCCAAGACAACCTAAAAGTCAAGAATGTGGTTTTTATGTCTTGAAATATATCACTGACATCGTCGCACGTGCAAACCCCAACCGTTACATACAAGATCAAAAACCTGTAAGTTTTAATTATTGATTATAGTATTTATTATGATAACAAATATATAAACTAATTAATATAAATTTTTGATTTTTTTAACAGTTTGTGGGTAAGAAGCAATACGATCCAAAAACTGAATTGTTACCATTACAGCGAAAGTGGATAGAACGATTGATGGCGGTGATTCACGGTGACGATTGAGGTTGAAAGGTCCAAGAATTTTTCTTCCTTATGTAATTTTTTTAGATTAACTTGTAGTTATATTTATTAACTTATTAATATTTTGGACTAATTTTACATTAATATTTGTGTAATATTTAATTACTTTTATGAAGTGAAATTATGTATTTTAGTCAATTTTAAAATTAATATAAATAATATTTAATTTACCTTTTAAAAAATAAATATGTAATTTAAATTAAATAAAATAATATATAAATTAATAAATATTTAATTAAAATAAATTATATAAAATTAAAAGAACTGAAAAATGCTCGTTTTTGGCGTCGGTGCTACGCCACCTATGACGTCGGTTATTAGCTAGGAACTGACGCCATATATACCCCTATGGCGTCAGTTCCTAGCTAATAACCGACGCCATAGGAGTATAAATGGCATCGATTTTTAAAAACCCTTTAGCGTCGCCTTAATTAGCGTCGGTAGCGAATTTCGCCAAAACCGACGCTGAAAGGGCTTAAAAACCGCCTCTAAAAGTGTTTTTTTTCTTCCTTAGGTTAAATCTCTGTCAACTTAAAAATGATCCATTTAACAAACGGGTTCACCATATCCACCGAAAATGATCCAAACACATTTAAGTAGAATTCAAACCAACTTGTTTCATGCGGATTTCAAAACGTGTTATTAGAAAAGTGATAAAATATAGATGAGGATCTTCATATTCATCATTTTTTTTAACTGTGAACACAACCCTATAATCAACTCTTCTTTTTCTTTTTTCAAAAGCAGAATTTAGCACTAATAGGAATTAATTTGTCCAATATTTTGATTTATCTGCAAGAGTTGTTATCAGATAATTCTCTTAATAACAATTAAGTATATATATAAATATAATATATTTAAATATATTAAACTTAATGAATGTTGTCACTATATGACATCCAATTGATATCTTTCCCAGCCTTGGGAGGAACATCTTCCATAACTTTCTCATGTCCTTTTGGGTAATAAATCCCAGTACGCACATCAGGAATCCATTCATTCCCATCATTTTTGCTCACTTCATCACAATGATCATGATCATGACCTCCATTAATATGCCTCACATTACTTACTTCTTCCTTCTCCATCTTCATCGTCTCTCGAATCGAGTTCTTGTGATAACTTGTTTTTCTTCCAAACGGCCTAATAATAAGTACGTCACATAACATGATATTAAAATAAAAATGATTATTTTAGATATCAAATTTTCTAGCTAATACATAATATAATTAATAAGTAAATTAATAATACTTACTTGAGGTTGAGAACCATGGAGTTGATGGTATGTGATCCTCTAGTGAGTGCATTTGATGCCATGTTAAAGCTAATGTATATTCTCCCTATTTCTTGGGGATAATACTTACTTAGATAGTGTATATATATATAGCTCTCTTGCATAGTATTATTATTATATTATTATTATTATTATTTTTAGAAGATTATATTGTCATTTTTTATATATTATAAATATGCAAAAGATATGGTTACGTAAAGGGTATGAGAGGATATAGTTATTATTGTTATCCGCTTCTCTCATCCCAATGAGGATTGGTTATGGGGACCGTTTCAGCATGTCTTTTTGTGATGCAAGCTAGTTTCCACACTAACAAACCCAAACAAACAAACATGCATGAGGCATGTTTCATCATAATTAGTTGAAAAGAATGACTACACTTTGTATGTATAGTTGATTTTTGTTATTGTATTGCACTTTCTTTAATACATTCATAAATCAATAAATGTAAAATATATGTGGTATTCCACTATTATTATCATATTTTCAAAATATTAAAAGAAAAATGAATAGTATTCACATGTTATCTATTGATGAAGAAGATAATAAAATAGAGTGGATAATTTACAAGATGGGTCCACATACAAATAAGGATGGATTGTTGGTTTTGTGGTATTAAATCAGGTATGTAATGAAAGTATTTAATATAGTTGTATTTTTTATAATATCGGCAAAACTTGTAATTTTAATGCCCATAACGTGGTTAAATGGGCTTTCGTCCTTCAAAGGTTTGGAGTCATTCCGGTAGAAACAATTCCTTCAGACCTATTATATAATGATCATGAGGTCTAACTTTTATTTACTTATCCAATGAACGCTTTTTATCAAAAAAAAAAATTATTGTACCTCAAAATAAAAAGATGAATAGGAAAGTAAACTCTTGATGAACTATCAAGTATCATCGTTATCTTTTCGAAATTGTATCATAAAACGGTAATGGAACTCACACCAAATCTTCTAAATGAACCACTACATTTAAGATCGGTGTTGGTTGATAGGACACAAAAGATTAATAGTTCTTGGGTTTTTTTTAATCCATGAGCAAAAATTCTTTATTAAAAAAACAGTGATAAAATGGTGATTCACCTTTTAGGTTTCTTAAATATATTGTTGTTATCCGCAATAATTTTGAATAAATGACACGTGGGCTCTCGTCGAGGCCCACTGCAAAAATTAGGCTCATTCCCTAGCCCAAAGCGGATGAATTACTTAGCCCATCTACTAATTAAGAACGGACGAAACTGGATAGCCACTGCGATTCTCGCATCTCACATAAATGATGAATTTATACGATAAGTTTTAGATAATAATTTTACAGTACTGAGTATGCATACAATATGAACTTATTAAGGAGCATATCCTCAAGGGTCATCCAGGAATAGAATACAACAAAGCATCCAGGATCAATGATGTCTTGGAGGTCGTCTACGTGGCACTCTCCTGACACAATCCTAAGAAATTTGGCAGCATGTCTCCTCTGTTAGGCCTTGGAAAGGCACACAAAAAAGAAATTATCTTTTTTGAAGGATACTCATTATTCTGACATTTATTTCTCCCACTAATGGCCCACACCTCACCTATCACTATCAACAACACAACCGTGTAGGAAAGGCAGCTCAATCCAACTTGGATTGGATTACCTACCCGACCCAATAGCTTAAAATATACTAATAAACAAATGTATTTTATCCCATCAGTGGGTTTTTACACTCATATAATCCTAATGGATCTGGATAAGTCAGCCCATTAAGAATAGTGCCTATAAATATGGCACTACTGCTCCATGCAAGGGTGAGATTTTCTAGATCTGAAAACCAAAAATACATTGTAAACTCCATAGGAAAGCCTTTCCTTCCCTTTCCTTTCAGGAGCTCCTCTCGGTCTTCTCCCTTTTGACTCTTTTTTGCTCACCCTTCTCCCTCTCTGACTTTCGTCGGGCAACCAACTATTGACCTATCAACATTTTTATTGGCCTTTTCATCAGGAAGATTGGCCAATCTGCATCATCCTCATCGTCAATAGGGATCACCTGCTTTTTTGGGACTAGTATTTTTGGGGCTAGCAAAACTTATTTTAGTGGAACTACCAAAATTGTAGGAGCACTGGCGGAACCGGCTGACGCATGGGTTGTAACAAAAGTATCTACTACTTTGGCAGGTGACACAGTGTCCTTGACCTGTGGCCTAGAGTAGGAAGCTTTGCTCTTCTTCTTCCTGTGGCCTTCTGCACCTCCTCGCTCCGAGAGTCTACATTCTTGACGAAGGTGTCAAGGATATTCATCTACAAAGTGTGAGGGCACACTGCCAAAGTAAATAAAGTCAGGGTTAAAAACTCAAAAATAATAAAGAATACATGATAAAGTTAGCAAACAAGCATGTGACTCTCGTCCGAGTTCAACCATTAATCGTTGTAATTCACACCCCCCTATGAAAACAGAAAAACATCATCACAACCTAAGAAATTATCGTATTGGAAGAAACCTAGGTATTGCATCAAAGTAAATAGTTCTACCCTACTAGATTGAAAAGGCGGGATAAAGTGGGTCAGAATCTCAACAATCTCGTCTACCCTAAGCCAGTAGTGCGTAACAGGGTACTGGAGATGGTCTAATTCAAGAAAATAAGGGTGAAAACCCCTGTGTAATGTTGATCCACTCTTTCGGACAAGGAGCATGGATCATACGAAAATGAGTATTACCTCTCTCGGATGTGTTAGCATACGGAGTGCCTTATTAAATATCTAAAAATTCTTTTTTCATATAGATAAGGTATGATCTTGTAAGGACATACAAGAGAATTAAGATTATATAATATAAATAAAATAAGTTTGTAGTATATTAAAGTATTGTGAATCTTTAATATGAAATTGCTAAGTACAGTTTACTATACACTATACTTCTAGTGTGTGTGTGTGTGAGAGAGAGAGATTTTGATTCAGATTACATATGTGGATAGATATGTCGTAAAGGTGTTATGAATAACTCAATATGCATGATTGGACTGATATGTAATAAACATCTTTCATTAATGTGTCGTTTACTATGAAAGAGTTATTCATATCTTAACGATGACCATTATTAGATCAGCCTGAATTCTGAGTATACGTGAACTCTTATTTGTGTTCATTGTGTTCTTTGATTTACTAGTTAAAGTTTCTCAGAGAAGATGATTTTTACAATTTCTATTTTAGGAGCTCAATAACATGAGTGGCTGGGAACATGTTATATAATAGTCAAATCCAAGTTTTCCTAACAGATCGAATATTAGTTTCCTTATACTTTGAAACTTTTCTAGCTCAATATATTAACTCGTGGACTAAGGTTCATTTACGCTCCAACCACGAAATCTTTGTTTATTCTTTTTTAATTCATTTCTTTGTTAAGCTTAATCATTTTATAATCGATTTTCAAAAATCTCGGTAAGCATACGGGTAAAATTTTGAGCCTATTTTTTTAGAAAAAAAAAAATCTAAATTTATTTAAGTAAACATAACATTTTTTTTTATTTTAATTTTTATTTTTTTTAAAAAATAATTTTATATTTTTATTTAATTTCTAATTATTTGTCTTTATTTTTTAAAACACGAGTTTGTAAAAAATAAGTTTAATTTTCTCTTCATTTCTTTAAATTATTTATTAGAATTTCAATAGATTTTGTTTGATTTTTTAAGATACGTATTTATAAATGAAATAAACTTTAAAAATATTTTTTTAAGTATAATTTAGATTTTTAATTAAACTTAACATATATGTTTTTATCAATTTAACACTTTTATCAAGTTTTTTTTTTAATTTTTTTTTTCAGAATTAATAAAAAAAAAATATAATTTTTAAAATTATTTTTTGTTTTTAATAAAAATGAGTAAAATTTAGTATTGTTCAAAATTCAAGGATAAAAATATTAAGTCTCAATAATAAAAGAAAGAGAAATGATAGTAAATGGCCCCAAATCATAGGACTATGTTAGTTTATGTCCTCATTTCAAAAAAATATAGCAAATGACCCTAAATTATAAGATTGTGTTAGTAAATGTCCTTATTTCAAAATCATTATTTTTTTTTTTAGAATTAGAAGCAAATTATTTAAATATTATGGTATATCTATATTAGTTTTGTTAAAATCTTTTTTATTTTAAAGTTATGTCAATTTTTTTAATTTTTTATGAGTTGTTTTGGGTTGTTGGTATATAGATTTTGTTGTATGGTATATTTCTATTTTGTTGTATGGTATATTATTATTCTTAGATGATATTTATTTTTTATTATGATAGGTATAATAGTGGTATATAATTTTATTAGCATAATAAAAATATTTTAATGTATGTATATAATTTTATTGCCATGCTACATATATTTAATTATTATTTTTATATTTTTTGATTGTATAATTATTTATTTTAAATAATATTTAATTTAGTTTTTATTTTATTATATACAATGGTCATGGTATATATATTTTAATTGTGGTATATAATTTGATTAGTATAGTATACATGGATATATATATATATATATTAGTAATCTATATTTTTTTTATTATTATTTTTTGTGTATATATTTTGGTGTATGGTATATGTATTTTTTGTTATACGGTATATAATTTTTTTAAATAATATTTAAGTTTAATTTTCTATTGTACTTTTGTTGACATGATATATAATTTTATTAGCATCCTATATATTTTTATTTTTATTTGTTCTTATTATTATATATATTTCTATTGTAAGGTATATACTTTATGTTATATGGTATATAAGTTTTATTGTATGGTATATCATTTTATTTTAGATAATGCATGTTTAGTTTTTATTTTAGTATACATAAATGTGATATATAATTTTCTTAATATGATATATATCATTTTTTTTAATAATATTATATTATTTTGTTTTATTTTTTATTGTAGGTATATACATTTTATTGTATGGTATGTGATTTTTGTTGTCTATAATATATTATTTATTTAATATGATATTTAGTTTCTATTTTATTATATATAAATTAATTTTTTGGTATGTATTCATATTTTAATGGTAGTATATATAATTTTGTTAGCATGATATATATATTTTTTAAGTATTAATTTAGCATTGTTATAATTTCTTTGTACTACGATATATCTAATACTGCTGTATTTATTTAAATGATCTAATATATTTATTTATTTTTGTTACAATATAATAATATGTGATACTAAAAAAATTATGTAACTTAATTTTATTAGGGAAATTTGATTTTCTATACTTAAAAAACCTTAATATTTTATTTTTAAACCAATACATTTCAAACTAAGAAAAATATGACACTTTTATCTAAAACCCAAAAATACCCGTCTCATAACTCAACCCCATCTCTCTCTTCCTCTCTCTGAAATCGAAAAAAAAAAAAAAATCCCCCAGGTCCGATGGTCGGACCACGGGGTTCGACCAATCGGACCCATCGGACCCCATGGTCCGACCATCGGACCCCCCCTCTCTTCCTCTCTCCGAAATCGCAAAAAAAAAAAAAAAAAAAAAAAAACATACTGGTCCGATGGTCGGACGATGGTCGGACCTGTATGTTTTTTTTTTGTTTTTTTGTTTTTTGCGATTGCAGAGAGAGGAAAAGAGAGTGGGGCTGAGGGGGTGCGAAGTTTGGGTGGTCCGAGAGAGGGGGGCTGGGTCGAGGGTGTTGGTGCGGGTGGTCGGAGGTGGTGGTGAGGGTCGGAGGTGGTGGTGAGGGTGGGCGGTTGTGAGAGAGAGAGAGAGAGAGAGAGATGATGCAGAGAGAGTTTGAGGGAAAGAGAGAGAATGGGTTTGAATTGTGAGGGGGTATTTTTGGGGTTTTAATAAAAATGTCATAGTTTTTTTATTTTGAAAAGTTTTGGTTTAATAATAAAATTTTTTAATTTTTTAAGTATGTAAAATCAAATTTCCCTTTTATTATTACATATATTTTTTTAAAAAAATATGTGATAAATATATTTTTATAATTTTTATTAGCTAATTTATTAAATTTGGCTATTTTCTTAATTTTTTTAAAAAGTGGACATTTACTAAACTTAGTTACCAAATTTATAATCATTTTGCATCTCAACCCTAAAAGAAATAAAACCTAACAAAATAAGCATAATTATATAATGATAAAAGAAACAGAACCTAACAAAAGTGGCATAACGGAACCTAACAGAAAAGGTAGGATCATGTAGTATCAAAAGTTCAATAATACATTTCTAGTTGGTTGGAGTTAACCGACTCAATCTTCTACCATTTCTCCTCAGAATTTAAAAGCCACCTTTTCCATTGTGCCTCAAATCTATAGTAGCAAAGCAACACACAAACTAGGTTTAGGTGACCACCAAAGTCACCTAGTCCAAGGTTCCCTTTACTTGTCAACAAGCTTTGTTTTGTTTCCTCATAGCTCAAAAATTTCAGATTTCAGTTGTTACATACACATCGATTTGCCAAACTTTAAAAGTCATGTTTCAAAAGCTTCTTATAAAAGTCTGTTATTACATATTTATGAAGTAGAACTAGAGAAATGATACCTCACTCAAATATGGGCTCTGATGAGTTCTACTAACTCTATTCATTCAATCGAATCTAAGGGCACAAGTAATTCAAAAATTACCCTATTGTACAGATTCAGAATAGTCAGAAATATGTGATAATAGACAAGATAAAATCATACAATCCCAAGCCAAAATGCTGATCTTAGTACCTAAGCATTTGTGTTATTCTCAGAGACTGAAACCATCGTCTGGACCGGAGGAGCAGTAACAACGGCAAGGTTAAGATCAGGAGTACTGGAACCAGCTCTTTCTCGAATCTCCCTATATTCTTGACAATTAGCACACAGATGGCAAAAAAGATGAGTGACATAGTCTCCGCACGGCGCTTCCTGCATAATGTAGCAACAACACAATAATGCAAAATCTTTATCAACAACATACCAATTCAAAGGCCTTACTATATCTCAGTCCTGTGCTAGTCACATAACACCGAACGAAACCAAAACTAAGGAAGAACCTCTAAAATATTAAAAGACATACCTGTAGATTATACTTTGATCTTAAAGCCCTGCGGTAGCCACATGCATAACACGCAACAAAGCACACAGGCAAACCCAACAGAAGGCCATCAGTCAATAGGCAGCAGACAGTACTAGCAAGTCCCCACAATATAAAATGGGTTGTGCATGATCCAATTAAAGTTCCAGAGCCCAGAAATTCAGCATTTTTTCCGAAAAGAAAGCATGGACAAAAAAGGCCTATACAGCCTGTGCAAAAAGAAATCCAAATTGAACAGTCATAAGTTTTACATGAAGGAAGAAAAATGATTCACAAAATCCCAACGTAGTGATACGCAAATGAAAATATTTACAAAGAATGAAACGGTAGAAAAACAGAACAGAATGTTCTCATCACACAACAACCAAAAAGATAAAACAGCAAAAGGCAAAAACACCTAAAAAACAAAGGGATCTAACCTCAAAAAACAAAAGAAACTGAAACATAAGGATTGAATAGAAGGAACTAGGGAGGCCCTAAATTTTTTCTCGGCCAAACAGCAGCAAAGCTACTTAGAACATCATTTATTCTTTAAAAGCTTCAAAATATTCCAAAGCATCCTAAAAACTATTCCATTTTATTCAAATCATATTCTTATTTTCTTCCTTCAAAAAAAAAATCATATTCTTATTTTCTAATATCACACAAAATTTCACACTACAAAGCAACCGAAACTTATTTCTCATAACATCAATAACCAGATATGTGAAGATTAGGCCTGAAGGCAAAGAGGGAGGATGATTCTAAAACAAGTCATTTACAATTTTGTACAGGAGGAGCTAACTATGAGTTTTAGAGTGTTCATGAGGTAGGTATATCCAGAATAGAGGAATTTAAGTAAAGAAAAATACGACCAAACCAACATATGCAACGAGCTTCACCCTATCCCATAAATCATCATCACCTATCTTTAAATCCTCAAAATTCTTCTGATCATCTCCAACCATGTGACCATAATGGCCTAAAAATGCCTAAAACTGCCACATTCCCAATTATTTCTTGTTTTCTCTAAAACCCGACCATATACACTTAAATGAAAGATACTCAACAACTTTAGGAATCCCCAGCTCCTTGAGCAATCTATACCACATTATAAGAGAGTATCAGCAATGGAGAAGGATACGGCCTACACTTCCCATACTGTCTTTGGATAGAATACACAATTTAGATGATATGGATAAAAATAGGTGCCTTTTATGAGAAATATCACAAGTGCTCATCTTTGCTTGCGCAGGCAGTCAAGCAAAAACCTGAATCATTATAGACAAATAATGGCTTTCTAAATACATTTGAAAAGAATGGAATGACCATAAGTGGAAACACTAATAAGGTTTTGAATCTCAAGTAGAGCTGTACACTCTCTTATTCTCAACAGAAACCCACTCTATTTCAAAATGCCTACAAACTAGCCATGAACTCTCCAAGTTCTAAGGAGTTAACTAAGTAAAGCCTTTCAAACCATTCTATATGCACTGTGCACTAACCATTTTTAAAGCTTGTAAAGCTGAAAACACAAGCAAAAACAAAGGGAGAAAAAGGTTTTCCTTTCTCTATTCACAAGAGGCACCTTCATAATTTTCCCTCTGATAAATCAAGGTGACAAGGCAAAAAGTAGCATACAGCTCTGCATATCATCGCAACATGCACAGATTCCAGAAGACCATTGTAATGACCCCTCAATGATAGGGTTATGCAAGGCAGGATCTATATCTTGTGAAACAACATCTGCTTCGGAATCTGACTGCCCCAGAGGAACATAAGAGGGTGGCACATAACTTTCTTGGTTTTTCATCTACTCCTTATTTTCTTCCAAGCTGTAACACTAGCTTCTTTCTACAAAATCAAATAGAGTGCATAGTAAATCAATATGCAAACAGACCATTCAGTAAACTCAGAACTAAAACTAAGAAGAACAATTACTAACACGAAAAGAATACTTCAAAGTATTGTGGCCACAATAACATACATCTATGCACATGAATGCAGACTTCAAAGCAAAACCAAGGAAGATAATATGACCAGAAAACATAAATGCATGCACATATGGACTCGTAAGGCATATAAATATATATATATTCATATACTCAATCAAAACATCTTTGTTTTGTAAACTCATTATCTTCATTTCGCAACAATATTGTTTAGACTATAAATGCTTTTTAAATAACTTAGAATATGCAACCTGTAAAAATTTGACATCCAACTTTTTAGCAGCTCAAGATATTATTGGAATATCTCAAGAATCAACATGAAAGCCATTACAAGACAGATCACAATCAACAGTATTCAAACGAAAATTCATATTTACAATCAAATTTTGCTTCTAAAATCATATTTCACAAAAATTAACCGAGCATAATTTAACTGTCACATTAAACAACATCAATAATTAAATCTTTAGTTTAAGATTTCTTGTTCAATCAATGTATATAATATAAGAGCACAAAAATTTCAACAAAACAATACAGAGAGTAAATAAAAACACGCGCGCACATATATACATTTACATATTGATTTGCATTTTCCAGTAATTTATCTACACTCATTCAGAAATTTCAAACACATCAAAAAGATTTTATAATATAATTGAAAAAATAAAAATAAAAAAAGTAACTTACTCTGCCAGTTGGGGAGCTGCGGTCCTGTCGAGGCGATGGAGTGAGGAGGGGTTCATGGACTCACGGAGAAGAGCGGAAGCTGAGAGAGAGAAACCCTAATTAGGAGATGTAATCAAGAATTTCAGAAATGGTGAAGAGAAGAAAGATGAAGATGGAAAATACTGACCTAGCGAAGGAAGATAGGTTGGTTCTTCCGAAATGGTCTGAGCTGATGCTCTTAATTTTTTTTTCTTTCTACAATAATTATGGTTGAACTAACTACTAACAGTAACAACCATCTAAATTCTAATCCTATATCATAATTATGGTCTCAGAATTTGTTACTTTAATATTTTTATAATCTTCTACGTTTTTTTTTTTTTTTTGATTTAAGCGTTTATATATTACAACGTGTTTTACCTGGGACTCGAACCCAGGACCTCCAAGACTCACACACCCACCTATGGCCACTTGAGCTAGCCTCAAGTGGTTAAAATTTTAGAGATACAAAAAGTTTAGCATCCTAAAAATAAAGTTTATACAGTATATTACACATAATATTCTTTTATTTTACACATATATTAAAATTTTTTAAATTTTTAAAAATTTTACAAAATATCATAAATAACTAAATCGCCAAAATTAATCATATATCATATGCATTGGAAATAAGTTCTTTTTTTAAATCAAGGAAAAAAAAAGTCTTTGGTAATAAGTTTCGTCCAAACAATTGTGACATGTACCAAATGCGACTAAAAATTATTTTAAGTCATTAAAAATTCTGTAGAATTATTAAATTATGGCTAGATCTTAATTTGATGAAAGTAATAAAAATATATATATTTACATAAATAATAAAATGATTTTATAAAATACAAATATGACTAAAAATTACTAATTTAATTTATTTAGTATTTTTCTAATCTTATTTTTGTTTACTTGAATTTTTATGTCCTAAGAGCACTTTTATCGATTTCTCTATTTTATTTTTTAAAATGTCTCACTAATTTAGATTTTTCATTTATACTTTTATAATTAACTCTTTATTCATTGATAAAAAGAAAAATAACATAACTTCAAAATGAAATTAGCATAACGTCAAAATAAAAATAACTTTTAAAAAATAAAAATAACATAACTTCAAAATGAAAATAACTTTTATAAAAAAAATAACTAAAAGAACATAAAAGTAAAGAGAAAAAAATGAAAAGTAAACATGGCAATTCCCCAGAGTTTTTTATTTTACTTTATTCATTTATATTTCTCTATACATCATATTTTCTATATTTCTCTCAAAAAATCATACCTTTATAATACATAGACAATAAAATGTTAATATATATTATATCCTAAATATTTAATTAAAAACTCAAAAGTACCCTATAAAAATAATAAAATATTATAGTACTAAAACCTAAAAGTTTTTTGTAGCTACACAATATTCATTAGTTAAATTTTTTAGTGAAAATAGTTCATTTATTGTATGTACTACTACTTTGATACTTTTTTTTAGCTCTTAGATATATTTTTAGCTTTGTAGCTATTAGATCATTTTTAATACAAAATGTAAAATTTGTGTTAAGTTTGCCACAAAAATTAAATTTGTGTTTACTCCACTATTTAAATTGTGCTCCAATATAAAAAAGAAATAAAAATTTTAATAACTTGGACTAATCAAGGATTGCCACGTGGCAATTTACTTACCATTTATCAGTCAGGTACTGATAGAAGTTTCAGAATTATAACTTATATAAAAATTAAATTTAAGTATTTATTTACAATTGAAAGTTAAATTTAAATATTTATACTGCAAATTACTCCTATTTTAATAATAAAAAAAAGACTTATAATTTTATATCCAACTTGTTTTTTTTCCTATTGGAAAATTATTTATTTATTCAATTATTAATTTTTTATTTTTATATGTATATTTTAAATGAATGCTATCCTATCCAAATGTTAAATAGAATCGATACCCAAACGTGACCAAAATTAAGAAAAGTTGAATAATACATATCATCTTTCAACATCACTTGACCAACCAACCACTCCAATCAAAATTAGATTGGTCGGTACCTTATCCCACCATTGTAAAGAGATTGAGTCATGATGTCAAATTCAATTTGAAGAATATATAATATTTTTTCCATAAATAAATAAACATTGTGGAAGTGAAGGTGCTTTATTTATTTATTTATTTTTCTTAAAAAAAAAAAAACTTTAGAAGTACTAAATAAAAAGTGTGTTAATCTGAATCACCCATAGTTTGATGACCATATGAAGAAAACTCAATGGTGTACGATTTAAACACCAAAAATAAAAAAGTACAAACTAGACATTTGATTCGTTCATGCACATATTTTGCTTTAACTTCTCTTCTAAGCAAGGCAAGAGATAGTAGTTATTGTAAGGGTGGTGGTTTATTAATTATTACAACAATTTTAATAATGCCATCATTTTACACTGTTACTGAAGATTAAAAGTAAATTTAAGTTCCATAACATTATTCTATCAGGGAAAAACATTCTAAACAACTTTCCCAGCCTTTTTCCTCATTTTAGTTCTGGGAAGTACCAAAATCCCACCTAAAAGCTTTTGGTTTTTAATAAATGTTGTGTGCAGGGAGCTTAGAAACTAGCCTCTTCAGTCGAGGGTCGCCTTAGGAAGTATCTCAAGCTGTTAGCAAGAACCTGTCAAAAGTGTCAAAACGGGGTTAATTTGTTGAATCCAAATGATTTAAACTGATAAGTAATTAAACACTATTACTAATTAATAATTATACCTGTTGGAGTGGCTTTATTAAGGCCTTGTCCCTGTAGCTAACATGAAAAGATGCCTTTGCCAACAATCCCTGCATCAAGTGAAAAACAGTTTAGGAAATGAAAATTAAGAGTGGTAAAACATAGAATAATCTGAGCTGCATAGAAAGACGAGGACAGAACCTCAGTGTCGAATTCTCCAGATTCAACGGAAACATTGATGTCAGTTATTATCCTTACAAGGTCCACCAGTAGACCGGGCCGATCAGCTGTCTCCACGTAAAGCAAACTGCAGAGATACCGACGTTATATTATAAGAAGCGATATCGGTGTATTATGATTTAGAAATAAGATTACACCCATTATTGATGTCTTGTGAAACGGTGTAGGGTTGCAAGAGCCCCCATCATACCAATAAAAGGATTGGGAAAGACTACCTTCGTTTTGGGCCGTCATCTCTGATGCTTATGTGAGTTGCTATGTCCACATCAATCTGAGGAATTACAAGGTGTTAATTAGAGTATAGACAATAATAGAACATAATCATGCTCCTTTCAGCAATTGATATATACATCCATATTATCGCTTGTGAAATATTATCAAACAAGATGAAATATTCTGCTACAATTTGTAGACAAACAAGATTTAATGCATTACACTTGAAGAATACAAAAGGAATAGGATTTTTTTCGTAAATTGATGGAAAAACAACGTATATTTCTACAAATCAATGTGATAGATAACAACATGTCTAGCTTGAACAGTTGAATTTATACGAAAGTGTTGTGATTTGAGCTCGTAAATACATATGAACACACAACATTACCAAACAAAAACACGATAGGCAGAAGTGTAAACATAAAATCAAATCTCAGTCCACAAAAAGTCTCAGGTCGACTACTTAAACTTTCAAAGAAAATGATTCTGTAAAAGAGATAATCCACTATCGAAGATGATAATAGGTTTTAAATGGAAAATTAGAAGTCCAAAAACCTGTTCTTTAGGTGGCTCAACCCCAAATGCCGTTCCCATTGCTAACTGGGAACTTGATTCCTGGTTCACCAACTCAATCCAATGAGAAAGCTTACAAAAAAAAAAAATATTCCTGGTGGAGGTTCTCAATTAAATATGATCTGAGGATCAAGAGTTAAAAACAAATACCGGGTGATACTGAATTAGATTGTTTATAATGGTCAAACGAATCGCCTCAAGTATCTCAGGATCGTCTACTTTTCTACCAGTATCACTGCAAACAAGCTCCACCACCAAGTCAATCAAATCCAAGAACCGCTATTACAGTAAAGAAGCGCATAAAAGTGCAATGAAATAAGGTCTTCCCATTTTAACTAGCAAACTAACTCTGAAGTTATTCTCCTTATAATCATCAATGAATATCAGTAGGTGAAGCAAAACAGCTACAATTCAACTATGAAAAGTAGGTAAATCAACCTTGTAAAGAAAACAAGCATAGGAAAGATATTCAAAAATCGATATTTAAATTTCCATAGAAGCACAAGAAACCTTTAACTTTTCAAGGGAGTGTTGAATGAAAGAAACAATTAACAACTCACAGTGCAGACAAATAAGAATAAACGTAAAAATTTCATATCAAAGAATAACATTAAATTAAAAGATAAAAAAAAAAAAAAACACCATTAAAAGTATGAAGTGTCACTCACGCTTTTGTTATGGCAAACAAATTGTGTTTCCCCGAAGAATCCAGAAAGACATTGGCTTTGGCAACATTCAAGCCAAGATTTTTGAGTGCACTCATCTGCAACCCATTTGTGGACAACAGTACTATATTAGAACTTGCTAATAATGAATACATTACCAAAAAGGGGTAAAAGAAAAGATTTTCACAGCATCCAATTACAAAAGAGAATATCCATAATGGAGGAAAGTATTGGAAACAAAAGAAAGAGGTAAAGTAATGTGTTTTATACAGTATCAAGAAGCGCCCCAAGCCGATCACCAAAGGTTATCTCCACCACAGTTGCATCAGGATCAGAGTCTTGATCAATTATAACTTTGGGGATTGGAATTGTATCAGTGTCACTATTTCCATCCTGTTTTCAATGTAAACCAACCAACCAAGCATACAAACAGCCATAAAGACAGTAAGTTTGACCCAATCACTCTCAAAGATGATTAGCAAAAATGACTAGTAACATAATTAGAGTTGAGAACTACCTCAAGAGCTGCAGAAGATGATGCTCTTGGAACAAATATTGTTGATGAAGATAAATGTCTGTGAAAGATGACAAATAACTTAAACCAAAAAGAATGGCATCAATAGGACTTCAAATCAGTAAAACTACTTTTTTTTTTCTTAACAGAATGTACTCATAGCCGTATTAGATTTTTCACATTTTCTCAACACCAACAAATCATGGCTCTGGTCAGATTTTGGAGCTAGTAGTAAATTAACATCATTTACCAAAGATTTACTTAATTTCATCACAGATTTACTTATGAATTCATCATAAACACTAAAGTACTATACAATAAAAGGGCAATCATATAAAATACAATAAGAAACTATATATAGTTAAGATAATTAACTATATAATATCAAAATCATCCACCACCTTTAAGATTAATGAATTAAGCTTAAGAACCTATTGATATTTTGACAACCACAAGAAACAGACCAAACAGGAAATAATTTAAATGGAAAAGAACCCAAATCAGCAAACTAAAGTCAGAACAAATTCAATGAAACCCTTTTCCACAAACACAAGAAAGAACAATAATTTATGTTTTTTTTTTTACAAAATCAACACAACAACATATTATATTAGCATACCTCTTCTTAGGAATAATGTAGTAGTGATTAGTACCAAACCCCTTCGCCAGAGCCCCAGTTGAGAGGGGAATAGTAAAGTTCCTGGAACTACAACTGTTATTGAAGTGAACCCCAAGACCCAAAGAAGGCAAAGCCGCCGCCATTTTTTTTTTTTATTTTTTTGCTTCTTCAAATAATGTTAATGGAAAAGAATTGAATCAAAGAGAGAGAAAGAGAGAGAAGAAGAAACTAAAGATAAGCCATGTTAGAGAAGATGAAAAATCATATAATAGAGAAATGGGAACGTGGAGTGTGGATGGCGCGAGTGATGATGGGTTGGATAGGCTTGAGCCTTGAAATATCCGCCATGAGTAAGATCCATGGATGAGATTTATATAGCGAGAAACCAAAATAAGCTAAGTAGATCATTTTATCTGTTTTCTCCCACTTCTCTACAAACTCTGTCCTTTCAATTGTTTTTCCCCAATTTATTTATTTTACAGTTTTTATTTTTATTACCGTTTCTTTAGGTAAAGCCATCTAATTTCTATTTGGAGTGTTTGCCGGTTAAATCTTCTTAATTATTATTTTATTTGTATTTAAACTCAAATTTTAAAAGTAAAATTCTTTAAACTATTAAATTGGTAGTGTTATTTATTTTCTATCATTAGATGCTACCATTCATTTTAAGGTGACACTTAATTGAATGACACCTTAAATTTACTATCAGTAGTTTGGACAATTTTACCGTTAAAATTTGAGTTTAAAAAATTAAATACAAATAAAGTCACAATTAAGAAGAATTTAGCAGCAAATTCAAACAAAATAAAACTACAATTTTTTTTTTTAAGAAAAGGTTTGTTTTATAGCATTTTTTTTTTTTAAAGAAGCTTTTCATTAATTGAAGCAATTTTTTTGGTAGCTTGTTTTTTATGGAAATTTTTGTGATGGTTGAAGTTCAGTGTAGTGTAATGTATATTTTCCAAAATAAAAAATAAATAAGAAAAGAAGTTGGAGTAATATACCTCGAAAAATATTTGTCTTTTTCCTTATAAATAACCTAATAATTGAAAAAATGGTAAGAAATCCTTACCTAATTCTATGATTTTTTTTTTCAATTTTATTTTCTTTCCTTGTAATATAATGTATCATGTTATTTGATGACTATATAGTATACATATGCATTTTTGAACACCACCACTAAAAAGAGTACTCAAACCACTACCTTCTTATATATGAAACTAATGTTCATAGTACTTTTCTAACCCAAAATACAATTCTCATTTCTTAGGCTTATATATAAAGTAAAGGGAATTTTGAAAGATACTTTTCTTTTTTTTTAACAGTTTAAAATTTTTATTTATAAAAATACGTTTATAAAATTTTAAAATTTTAAAAATTTATTTTGTTTAAACTCACGATAACTATAAATAAACTATAAAAGAACAAAAAATAAATAAAAAAAACAACTGCATAACAATTATAATACAACTATAAATAAATTAGAAAACAAAAAAAAATATTTTATTATTTTTATTGAAACGGTATTTTTATAAATAAAAAAATTGAAAGAATAAATATAAATTTTTTTTATAATTTTTTCTAAAATAAACACTACTCGTTCCCATAAAAACAAAAATATTGTATGCTAAAACTGAAAAAAAATGTAAAGTTGTAATATGCCATCTTTGTGCTTGGTTTATTCTGAAAGGAAAGGACCATCTTTCCATAAAGGGCATTTTCGTCATTTGAAGCACGAATTATTATAATTTAAATAATAATAATAATAATAATGAAAATGTTATCTCATAGTCATGACCAACTGCACCTGCATTGGCCACACAAATAATGGCGACGCGTTTGGTTAAGAATTCATATTCGTAACTCCAACTTGTGAACCCCACACCCTCATGTCACGTGCACAGTTCACGTGCCCTTTTTCTGCTTTTTTTTTTAGAAAAAATTAATTAGGGTAAATAGCGGCATAAGTATTCAAAGTTTTATATTTGTAAGCGCCATAAACTCAATGTTTATTTTTAGCGGCATAAGTACCTAATGTTTGTAAAACTGTAATTTTCTTCCAGTTTCGTCAGTATAGACTCTGTTTTGAATTTATTAAAAGAACATTTGAAAGTAACTAATACTACATTTTTCTATCTAGACCCAATAATCAAGAATTTAAGCTTTATATGTGACAATAACAGAGTCTGTACTAACAAAAATTGATATTATAAGAAATTTACGTGCCTAAAAGAAAATCATAATAATAACAACAAAGGAGAGACTATCCTAACATAGAACTTCCTTATTATTATTATTAGGCTAATTAGTAATTTTTTTCCCGAACTTTGACATGTATTAAATCGTGCCGCCTGAACTTTTTTTGTCGTTAAAAATTCCTCCCAAACTATTGAAATTGTTAAATTTAAGAACTTTTGTCTAATTTTAGTAAAAAAATTCTAACATGGGTGAAAGTTCAAGGGGCATAGTTTAGTACAAATCAAAATTTGAGGGGCATGATTTGGTAGATATCAAAGTTTGGGGAGCATGGTTTAGTACATAAACAATCACTGAAACAGTAAAATTGAATGAAATTAGACAAAAGTCCTTAAATTTAACAATCTCAATAGGTCATGGGGAATTTCTAATGACCAAAAAAATTCAGGGACACGATTTAGTACATGTCAAAGTTCGAGGGGAAAAATTACTAATTAACTTTATTATTATTTTCTTTTTCTTTTTCTAATTGCTTTTTATTATAGCAAACAAATAACAAATTACATTTAATGTATTTTTTATAAGAGCATTACTATTAAGTATTAGAGGTGCCTAATGCTTTTCATAAGTGAAGCTTCAAGATTGGTCAGTAATATTATTCTTTAAAAATTATTTTCTTGAATTATATGAAACTTAATACTTAATTACATCAATAATAGTATAATAGTATGACACTAAAAAAAATACTAAAAATTAATTATATATTTCAACAATTATCTTTATATTCACATAAAGCAACCAAAAAAAAAAAAAAACTCATAGAAGATTAAAAATGAGTAGATATTATATTTATAGGACTCTATATTTTATTATAAAAGACAAGATAGTATTAGGGTAAATCATTAAATAGAAATTAAAAGTGGGACTCACTAATAACTAATAATGTCTCATATAAATATTTTGTAGAGAGTTTGGACCACATCTATTCTAATACTCGAAACAATTAATTAAGAAAACCACATCCTCACCAGTGCCGTTTTGTTTTAGAATTTTTATCTTATTATTAGTCCCAGGATTACTGCTAATAATAAAATTGGGAAAGCAAAAATTGTCACGAAAAGTGGATAGGAATGAGCCAAAAAGACTTGAATATAATTAAGGGATTATTTCACAAAAACATAAAAAATAATAAAAAAAAATTACAAAAATACAGTTTCATGGAATTAATATTTAATATTTTTACGATTTTTTTTTATTTTATTTACAAAAAATACGGTCTTTTTATGTTGTAATCTTATTAATTTGCTGTTGATTTTTTGTTTTATATATCTTATTTTTTGTTGTTATTTTTATGTTACTTTTATATAGTTTTCTTGTTAATTTTATATTTTTTTCGTGTTATCTTTTGGAAAACCATAAAAATATTAAAAAAATTCTTTTAATATAAAAATATAATTAATTTACAAAAAGTGGTGCGTTATTTAATTTTTCCTATAATTAAAGTATGTCCAAATTACATTTTCTTTGGGTTTTTCTTTTGTGATTTATCATTCTCTAATATTTATTTTTGACACCTAACCTAGAAGTGATAGAAGAAATAAATTTCTGGTTGGTATATGGCAGGGCCGGCTCACCAAGCCCAGAGGCCCAAAAGATAATATTATTATTTTGTAAAAATATACATATTTTTCAGGTTTTTTCAAACTACTATTTCTTTGAACAAAAACTCATTTTTTAGGGCCCAAATGAGTTATCTATAATTTGATTTGAAGCAGTCTAATTGTGATATCGAAGGTAAATTACCACTTAAGGGTTCTTTCAAAAAAAAAAAAAAAAAAAAAGAAAAAAAACAGAAGAAGAAGAAGAAAAATTTCTGGCATTTGGTGGGCCTTAGAATAAAAAATATATTATCGAGCCCTTATGTAAAAAGGAAATCTTTTAAATAAATTAATATATTTATAAATTCGTGATCATGAACAACTTCATATTTTAGTTATGATTACTAGAATAAGATTATTATTCATGAATATATATACTAGTAAAAAGTTACGTGCGAGGGACGTATATTAAATTTTAGATTAGGTATTTTTCACTTTATCTAAAAGTGATACAATTAATAATTAAAGAAAAAAATATTATTTGTTATTAGGTGAGATTATTATGTATACCTAATAATTTATAATTAAATATTGGATGCAATATATTAATGTTTAAGAAAACTTGATAATTTACACATCTTTTGAAGAGAAGTATAAATCCCTAATTATACTTTATCTTTATTTACATAGTTCTAAAAATATGACTCCAAGCTCCAATAACTTCGGAACTTCCTATATGCTTTTCTTCATTTTAGTTACTCTGTAGTTTGTTTTCTTTATTTTTATTTACTTTGCCTGTAAGAAAAAAAAAATCAGAAATGGGTGTTAAGAAAAATCTAATAAGATTTATATGAACTAAACATAAAAATAAGATGTGACAGTGTTTATACTTACACATATATACTTAGTATATACTTACACATATATACTTGTATTTTTTTTAAAAAAAATATTACAATAAATATTGTCATAATTTAATTAAATAAGCGAAAATAGTATTGAGACTATTAACATTAAATAACTTGAATTAGTTACCAAAAAAATTGGTAAGTATTTATTGGACAGTAACAAATTCACGAGTGGCCATTATATAGCACCTTCTAGTATGGTACTTTCAACAGCCATCGAAGCCATATAAGCATCACACTACCTCAAGCCCAGTATTAATATCAATCAACCAATTTGGCTAGCACATTGGTACTAAAAATCCTATTGAATAAACATAATTAAACTTGTTAGTATATTAAAGTAAATTTTCAAGAGTAATGTAAAATAATAATATTGCAATGATGCAAGTTTATTCCTAATATTTTTTATTTTTTATTTTTTATTTTTATTTTACTTCCTAACTCTTGAAATATTAGTATATTAGGAATATTTAATTGGCTTACATTTTTAAAATATTAGTAAATAAACTTGCATCATTGCAATATTATTATTTTATATTACTCTTGAAAATTTACTTTAATATACTCACAAGTTTAATTATGTTTATTCAATAGGATTTTTAGCATCAATATGCAAGCTAAATTGGTTGATTGATATTAATACTGAGCTTGTGGTACTGTGATGCTTATATGGCTTCGATGGCTGTTGAAAATACCATATGATAATCTAAACTCACACCGCCCACACCGCGAACACTCTTATCATGTGATATGGTATAACTATAATCAGTCTTATTTAATTGGATATATATATACATATATGAAACATTTTTTTAATGGGCATTACTCATTAATAATTATTAAATAAATCAAATTATAAATATTAATTGTAAAAGTATTAAATTATTAAATTTTGATCAAATAATGAATAATAAAAGAAAATTTTTTATTTTTATTTTGCTACTTAATTAAAAAAAATAAAAAATATCTTATTTTAGATTATATCAAAAATATATTTGCACACAAAATATTTAAGTAAAATTGAACTTTTTTTATTTCTCTTTGTTGTCAATTTTTTTCTTAATTGTTTTTTCAGTTAATGGAACAAATCTAGCTCATGTAGTATAAAAATATATTTTTTTAATTAAATAAGAAAATTCAGTTTAAAAACTCAACTTTTTTAAGTAAATAGTATCCATTGAGGAGTATATAATATTCTATTAAAAGTGCATATACATGAGATTTTTATTGTTATTATCGTTATATAGCCGCGGTGAGTGCATATACATGAGATTTTTATTGTTATTATCTTATATAGTGGCTTCGCAGTGATTGAAGCTTGCTGTAGCCATGTGTATAAAAAGTTACGTTTTTGTTTTCTAATTAAGTATGAAAAATGATAACGTGTTGATGATTTCGGTTCTCAGCCAAAAAAAACACTGTTATTTTTTAATAGAATTTTTTTTTAAAAAAAAAGAATCACTTAATAATTTCTCATAAACTAAGAATTCTTTTATATAGGCACATTTTGTATAGAATAGATATAATTATATTTATATAAAATTCTCTTTTCCTGGTTGGTGTTATCACTGTTCAACTTATAATAGTACCTTACTAATCGTGCTGAAATTATAATGATTTAGCATATGTAAATATTGTTTGCAATTATTATAAATACTAATATATAATCATAAGGATAATATTATAATCACAATCACAACTATATATTAATTAACCTGTAAAGAGATGGTTAATAGTCACTAATTATTTTTGAGGAATATGATAGCCTAATGACGACTATAAGTGACACATTAAATAATCCATCATATATAATTATTAATAATTATGAGCCCTTTATTGGGACTAATGGTACTGTGAAAATATGGTTGTTTACACAATCTCTACTTTCTTGTGATTTTCTTGGAAATTCAAAAGGTTTCAACATATGGCTCATGGAGATATTATGTCCAATATTGAACATATGTTTTATTGTAGAATCAATGCTCTAAATAGATGCTTTGATCATCTTGAATATTAATCAGCATTTTTTGTGTTGATTACTGTTGAATGAAATGAAATGCACATGTGTATTAAATTTAACAGGTATATATATCTATATGTGTGATGATAATGATCAAACTGATCAAATGAGACTCAATGAATTTGTATAATAGACAAAAGTAGTAATTCTAGCTAATTTTGAGTATAGCTCCCACTACAATTACAGTTTTTTCAGAAGCCAAAATGACACATTAAACCAACGAAAATTAGTACCTAAAATAGTTCGTAGTGGGGGGATCAGCAATCACACCAAAACAGATTATTATTATTATCATTATTAAAGTCATCATCATCATCATCGTCACTACTCATCAGATCATGACGAGATGGAAAACACCAACGAGATAATCCAAACCACCAACAAGATTAATCATCAACGCAGTAACCAACGGCATCAACCAACCGAACGCAGAGTCAGCCACAGCCACCACCTTCTCCGGATTACCACCGCTACAAACACAAACCTGAGGATCCAACGAAGGCAACTCGTGCTGATCATGAGGATTATTATTATTATTATTATTTGATGAATTATTATTATTATTATGAGGAGGAGGAGGAGGAGGTGGTCTAGCATGTTGCCGTCCGCCACCGCGACGATCAGGGTTATCGGCGCCGCCTTCGCTGGTGGTAGGGGAGGGAAGTACATTGACTTGGAGTTTTTGGCCCATGAGGCAGTGACCTTGGCGACCGCAGACGAAGTACCTGGTTCCTTGCTGGTTCAGTGGGACCACCGTCTCACCGTCGTTGTAGGTTTTGATTGGGTGTGAGACGTTACACGATTCGTAATCCTGTTCCTGCACTTCTATCACATCGTGGGCCCCACTGTAGGAGAACACTGCCATATAATATGCACGCACGCATAACTAATCAATAATAACTAACTCCATTTCTTGCACCAAATATAACAATGTTGCAGGAGAGATTGAAAATTGCATTTCTTTTCTCTTTCTTTCTAAAATTGTATATATATGACCAATAGGAAATAATGAATGTTAAAGAAGGTAATTAAGAAAAACAAATAATGTTAATATATATGAATTGAATTTTTGACATTGCAGATCTGATATATGTGTATATAATGTACGAACCTAGTGAGTCGCCAACATGAAATGGAGTTTCTGCAGTCCAAGCTTGAAGATCTGAAGTAAGATCCCAACCAGAAGAGCCGCCGACTGTGATGTTCGCAGCGAAGACATTACACCTAAAGAAAACCGATCCGATTACAGCCATCATGACAATTACGTTCTTCACACCCCAATCTGTTCTCAAATATCTCTCCATATCGTTCGATCGATCTCTGTACGTAGTCTGTTCTGCATACATACATATATACACCAAAAAGTACATTGAAATTCTTTGATTGATCCAACACTAAAGTATGTACGAATTCACTAATAAAATAACAATGTGTAATATTTACATTTATATATATATACCTGACGATATCCAAAGCTAATAGCTAGATGAAAATGGTTCAATATCGGAGATGATAATGGTGTAGCAGAAACGACCGTACGAAGTAACACCAGTAGAAGATGGTGATATTAGAATGAATGTTTATAGATGAAATGAAATGAATTAATGAGCTATCTCATCACTACACACTTGTGTATATATACACATACAGAGTGAGCGGTTAGGCGCGATAGTATTCTTCTGTCGAAAAGCAATATGTATGAGGCGCGTGCAATTCACAGCTTGAATCGTCTCGTAGTTTCGCATTGGGTCAATCGCGCGCGAGACAACTGCCACCTCAGCTTTAATGGCTTTTTGAGATTCATTTATTTATAGAATGGGCTTCTGGGACTATGAGTATATGCTCGTCTCATCCACTCTAAAGTAAATAGCTTCTTATTATTTTCATACTTTTTTTTCTCTAACAACCAAAAAAAAAAAAAAAGGAAGGTAATCTTAAAATATATGACAATTTTTCTATTATGCCCAAAATACCCTCTGTTTTTTCCTTCACCCCCCTATCACTTCTTCTCTCTTTCCCTCTCTCTTCTTTTCTCTAACCTGCCCGAAGCTACACAGAGGGAAGGTCAAATTTTGCTCCTCTATTCTCATCCTCACTACACTAGCACCACACTGCACAAGGCTCACCACATAATTTCTCTCATTTTTGGACGAGCATCATACACTAACTCATGGGTAATTTTTTTTTTGTTTGAACAATCTTGTTTGTTGTTGTTATATTTAGTTTAGAATGTTATTTTGATGCTTCATTTGTAGATTGTTGCTGTTATTTGGCTGTTTTTTCTGATAAAAAGTTTGCTGCCTGTGAAATCTAGATTTGTTCTGGTTTTCTGCATTTTTTTCGTCGGGCCCGATGCTGGCCCGATGGGGGTCCGATGAGCTGAAAAATTTGATGGCAGGGAAGACGGCCCGATGGGTCCGATGGTCGGACCATGTGGGTCCGATGGTCTGACCCGTTCTGTATTTTTTTTAATTTTTTTGTTATTTTTTGGACCTGGGTCCGATGCTCTCTATGTGGGCCCGATGGGTCCGATGGTCGGACCATGTGGGTCCGATGGTCCGACCCGTTTTGTTTTTTTTTTTTATTTTATTTTTTATTTTTCTGACCTGAGTCCGATGCTCTCTATGTGGGTCTGATGGGTCCGATGGTCGGACCATGTGGGTCCGATGGTCGGACCCTGTGTATTTTTTTAATTTTTAATTTTTTATGGGAAATTTGATTTTTTAATTTTTTTTGGACCCTGGGGCCGATGCTCTCCATATGGGTCCGATGGTCGGACCAATCGGACCCCATCGGACCCGAGTGGTTTTTGGATTTTTTTTGAATTTTTTTTATTTTTTTAAAGGATGGTCCGATGCACCTCCATGGGGTCCGATGGTCGGACCAATCGGACCCTACTGCAAGTTTTTTTTTTTTTTATTTAATTAATTATGATTATTTATTGTTTATTATGTATGCTTAATTTATTTTGTAGTGATTTATTAATATTTGTGTTATTAATTTTTCTTTTATTAATAATTATTATTTTATTATCAATTAATAATTATTTTTTATTATTAATTATTATTTTTTTTATTAATTATTGTTTTGTTATGAATTATTAATTATTGTTTTATTTTTTTAAAATAATAATTGTTTTATATTATGAATTATTATTAATTATTGTTTTATTAATCATTGTTATATTTTTTATGGTTTTAGTAATAATTATTAATTATATTTTATTATTAATTTTTTGTATTTTTTTTATTATTAATTATTGTTTTATTATGAATTATTAATTATAGTTTTATTTTTCATTTTTTTATTAATAATTATTTTATTATTATTTATTAATTATTAATTATTATTTTATTATCAATTAATTATTATTGTTTTGTTATTAATGATTAATTAAGATTTTTTTCGGTGAGATTTTTGTTGTAAATTATAACTGTGTTTTTTTAAATGTTTGTGACAGATTCAACTGTTAATGCGTGTGTTATGTATAATGGTGTTTGGGAGCTTGATGGTAGAGATTGGATTTATAAAGGGAGTGCCGCTTTGACAATTGACATTGATCCGAACCTAAGCTACTCAGGTTTGGTTGATGTTTTGTACGAAGAACTGGATGTTGACAAAGCGGAGTATGACTTGAAATTGGAAGTAAATTACAAGTACAGGAAAGGCTATGAGTATCCTCCTGAAGTTATTCGAAATGATAAGCGTGCAAGGTACTTTTTATCTACACTTGCGAAGAAGCCAGATGAATTTATTCCTTTGTTTGTGACTTTGTTAATGAAGAATGTTTGGGTTGATCCTAGTCCCACACCAAGTTCTGTTAAGGATAATCGTAGCGAGGTTGGGAGTTTTGTTCCAGAAACAAATCCAGAGGTGTTGGTTGCGGATGTATTACCTGAATTAAACACTATGATGCCGAGTGCTGATATTGTAGCACAAATGCCCTTCATTGATGGTTTTTGTGATGGTCCAGACCCTGAATATTATGTTGAGGGCAATGATGGCGTAAGAGACGACGAAGGTACAGAGGCCCCTGTTGCTGTACCTTTGAACTTGACTCCACTATCGTACCAAATACCACCGAGGCCACCGAGGCCACCGACACATAAAAGAATGCCCCGTAGAGAAAATTGCCAAACACCTGGTACTAGTAGTAGTCGTCCAGGCGAAACCAGTCATGCTAGAGGAACTACTGACAGTACAGGTCCTAATAATGGTAGAGAGACCAATGATGTTAGTGGTCCTACTGATGCTCGAGGTACCAATGTGACTGGATGGAGCGATCCATTTTTTTCTTCGACAAGTTACGGTAAATTCAAGGAGAAAATGTATACAAGAGAAGACATCGAGGATCATAGTCATTATATATCTACGGGTGGCACACCAGGCGGGGAGTTACATGTGGGAAAGTTTTTTAGAGTCAAAGAGCATTTAAAGATGGTTGTTGGCCTGTATGCAATGAAGAAAGGGTTTGACTACTACGTTAGGAAGTCCGGTACTGATATTTGGTACGTCACATGTAAGGATACAGATTGTGGGTGGAGATTAAGAGCGAAGAAGAACGTACTTTCTAACATGTTTGAGGTGAGTACATTTCATAATGTACATACATGTTCCCTTGATCTTCGAGGAAAAGATAACCGTCGAAGCATCACCCGTAATAGTTGCCCATCTAATTAAGGATAAGTTCACAACTGACGGCTCGGATCAGTTGCCCTCTGATATAAGAAAAAGTATGCACAAGGATTACGGGATCCAAATGAGTTACGAAAAGGCATGGAGGTGCAGAGAGAAGGCAATACACCTGACTCGGGGTACACCTGAAGATTCGTACTCTTTATTACCTAGTTACTTGCACATGCTACAGTTGCGGAATCCAGGTACCATCACGGATTTTGTGGTAGAAGATGGTCGCTTCAAGTATTGTTTCTTCTCTCTGGGTCCTTCTATTCGGGGGTTTAAGTTTTGTCGACCTGTTATATGCGTTGATGGGTCTTTCTTGAAGACTAGGTATGGTGGGCAAATGTTGTGTGCAGTGGCTTTGGATGCAGGGAGTCATATCTTTCCGATAGCTTTTGCTATAGTTGACAGTGAAAACCACAATTCCTGGACCTATTTTATGAGAAAATTGAAAGAAACGATTGGTGATGTTGAGAACTTAGCTTTTGTTTCGGATAGGCATCAAAGTATTGTTCGTGCTTTGGATATCGTGTTCCCTGATGCACACCACGGTGCATGCTACCACCACATTATTATGAACGTCAACCACAAGTTCAAGACTGACGTCTTCACGAATCACATTTACACGTGTGCGTACACGTATTCAAGATCAGAGTTTCACAGAGAATTTGAGAACATTCGGGCCATGAATCCAGCGGTTGCAAAATATCTTGAGGAAATCGGATTTGAAAAATGGGTTCGGTCGTACTTTCCAGGGGTACGTTACAATGTAATGATGAGCAATTGGGCTGAGAGCTTCAACAACACAACTAAGGATGCAAGAGGCTTCCCGATCACTGCTGCTGTAGCATTCCTGAGGTCCAAAGTCCAGAAGTGGTTTGCTTCACGAAAAGAAAAAGCTGACAAGTGGACGAAACCCCTAGCACCAGAAATGGAGGAGGACTTGGCATTGCATTTTGAAAAAGGTCAGTTTTTGAACGTTGACTCATGCGGGCCTTACACGTTGCAGGTTCACCCTGGAAGAACAGTTCTCACCGGTGGCGTAGTGGACTTGCAGGAAAAGAGTTGCACTTGCGGCTTGTTCCAGTGCATGAAGTTTCCTTGTCCTCATGCATGTGCTGCATCTCAGGAGCGAAGTATTAGCGTGTACACACTATGCTCGCCATATTACACAACAGAATATTGGAGGAGAACATACGAAGGAACAATTATGCCAGTTGGTGACGAGGATGATTGGGAATTACCTGATGACATAAAGAACATGACAGTTGGAGTGCCTGTTGAGAAGCAACCAGTAGGGCGACCCAAGAAGCAAAAGGTTGGAAGAATTAAGAACAACCGAACTGCTTGTAATGGTGAAAGGATTATCAAATCACGAAAATGTAGCAAGTGCGGTGCCACGGGACACAACAGAAGCACTTGCACCTACCGAGGTTTAACATAAATTTTTAGTTTATTAGTATTGTGATCATATTTGGACTATTATGTTATTTATATTTATGGTGTAAAATATTTTTACTTTGTGGCATGAACATGTGTTGTACTGTTACGTATTTCGCATTGCATTATTTCTAAACTTTGTTAAAAATCTGAGCCAAAAACAAGTTCTACTGATAAAATAAAATAATTTTAGTGAAAGTAGTTTGTTCAAATTGAAAAGTGTAAAAGTAAACATTGTTCAACAAATATAAAAAATTAAACATCTAAAGTTCATGCCAAGTTCTGGTAGAATAAATCTACTGCCCATCTCTGGCGAAAGAGCGACATATGCTGATCATGTACTCCATCGAATGGTAGATCCAATAACTTATGCTCAATATGCTCTATGACGTACATTCCACAATCGCCGCTGCAATAGTAGGTAAACGCAAAATTTAATAAACCATAGAGAATATTATAAAATTTTTTTGTTAATTAATAAACATACTATAAAAAAATGCATTTAAATTACCTCGATTTTGTCTGAGGTACAACTTTATTGTCCATCATTTCCCAGTCGAAGGGTCTGACCTGACTTTCGGAGGCTGTCATTTGAGGGACCATCACCATGTAATGAGTGTCACATACACCACACTGGTCCACCAATTTGGCTAGTAAAGGGCACCACACATCCATAAGCGAATTCAGTTCGTCTTTCGTTAGAGATCCAAGACTCGAATCGAAGAGGAATATCTTCCACAACTCAAGATTGACCTCCATAGCGATCCAATGTTTCGGTCCGTTCAAGAACATGGCCATGTATATGCACTCCATACCCTTCCAAGAAGGCAAAAATTGGTTTGGATCCCCACGAAGGAGTTCCAAGATGGACTCATCCCAAACAAAACCATCATGGTCAGTATTGCTCTTCCAAGCATCCCACCGACCCCTCAACGATGAGGTAAACCAAGATGGCATCACAGTACACTTACGTGGGTACAACTCCGGGAAGAAGTGTTGCCTCCTCCTCATCATATGGAAAGCAGCATCCAAATGCTGCACAGCACATATAAATAAGTCAGCACAACCACATTACAACATTAAAAAAAAAAAAACAAATAACAATGGTAAAAAGCAGTAAATAACAACATATAATACTTAGTTAATAAACTTACGTCATCAGAAAGCCATAGTTTGTCTGTATTTAGGGTCGAGAACCAAGCCACGCCACACAGCCCGGTGAAGACGTCCCTCGGATACTTGTTTCCGATGGTTCCCACTAACCAATTTCGAAAACTATGTAGTAGCTTCTCATCAACGGGCCGAAGTGGGTCAACATTCACATTGGTTGTTGATGGCTTCATCTTCTTCTTCATTTCGGTGTACTCGTCAAACCACCTTGGCCTTTTCTTCGTTCTCTTCTCCACCGGTGTTGGAACGGTCTCTAAAACCTGAACCTCTGAATCTTGGGTATCTCTAATGGACGTGACCCGACATGTTCTGAGGTGTCTGGAGTACATCTTCCACATCATTAGGTCTGTAATCATTCGGAAGAATGAACTCATCTCCTGGAGACACGGCGTCTGGCTGTGGCTCTGCCTCTGCGCTGGGCCTTCTCTGATCTCCCATAAGAGCCAATAGGGTCTTCAAGTAACCCATTATCTCATTCTGCCCTTTCAAAATATCAGTCTGGCCTTGCTTCAAAGCAAGCTGTTCCTTTTCAACACGCTCCAATCTTGCCAATATGGCAGAAGATATTGGCACCTGAGGCTGTGAGGTGCTGGGAATAGATGCTGACTGCGGCATAGATGCAGAATCGGGCATTGAGGCAGACGGTGGAACAGAACGGGCCCCTGATGGTGGAGAATGTGGTGGTGTATCATCTCTGAAGATTCCAGCTTCCTCCGCTCGCTGTTCTAGCTTGAGTGCAAGCTTTGAAGCTTGGCTGCGCAAACTATCCTGAGTAGGCTGGCCATCATCGCCAATAACCAATTCTTCCATATATCCACAAATAGAGGCGCCTCACCTCCAGTGACGTGGCTCAAAAACTCGGCCTCATTACTCCGCGGACATAAAACGGAGTACACTGTCAACTGCAAATTATAACAAATTGATTATTAGACTTAAATTAAAATAAAATAAATAAATAAACGTAAGCAAATGCAATGAATTAACAAACTCACTTTCTTTGCAAATAATTTGATGACTTCCTCTTTCCCGAGTGGGGCATCCTTACTCTCCCAGTTCACCATTCGGGGAAAGCGATGCGATCTTCTGATTGCAAATTTCTCAGCAAGCTCGAGGATGGACTCATAAGCCCAATACTGCAATGCTACAGCATATCCATAGGCCGAATACTTTGACTCCTTCTGAGTCGTTCCCTTCACAATCTTCTCATCCATATGCTTTTTCTTTTGTACGAAGTCCTTACTCCAAGTATCTTTCAACAAGTTGAAAGAAATTTTCCCCCACGGGTAATTGTAGAAAAAAGGGAGGTCCTCAACCATTCTAATGATAAATGGGGGAACCAGGGTCTTCTCTTCTTTCCCAGTCAGAACACCCATCACGAACAGCACCAAACCCAACTTGTAACAATCATCCTTCTCAGTGCAACTCTCAAAGACGCTGCGCAGACGACCAATGCTGATAGATGGATCCCCATTAAAATATTCCACTATCAAACGGTCTGACGTCGCCCTCTCCGAAACCTCAGCCTCAGTCGGTCCACGTAACAAATTAAGCCCAGTCACCAAGGCAAACTCAATTTGGCCGAATCGGCATCTCTTCTTTGCAATATAAAAATGCACCTCATCATCTTTATCTGATTTTATCTTATGCATGAAGAGCTGATGGATAAGAGCACCTGAAAACGCTAATGGCTCTCTCTCAAAAAAATTGTTGAAAGGGGATTCCTCCTTCACCCTTTCCAACAACTGCATTTGTACAAACTTGGCTTTTACTTTGGGGTAATAGTAACTACCGCCCCGCCAAGTAACACGACCAGTGTAATGTTCAGACACTGGCAGTAAAAGTCGTGGAACTTTGGAAGACTGAAAAAAAAAATTATATTACACCCTAAACCTATAAATAAACAACAATTAATCATTAATAATAAAACAGTAATCAATAAATAATAAAAAATTAATAAGACAATAAAAATTAATACAAAAAATAATAATTAATAATAAAACAATAATTAATAAATAATACAAATTAATAATTAATAATTAGTAAAAAAATAATAATTAATAATAAACATTAATTAATAATTAACAAAAATTAATAATTAATAACTAATAATTAGTAAAACATTAATAAATAATAAAACAATAAAAAATAATACAATAATTAATCATTAATAATAAAACAATAATCAATAAATAATAATAAGACAATAAAAATTAATAAAAAAATTAATAATTAATAATAAAAAAATAATTAATAAATAATACAAATTAATAATTAATAATTAGTAAAAAAATAATAATTAATAAAACAATACAAATTAATACAATAGTTAATAATTAATAATAAACATTAATTAATAATTAACAAAAAATAATTAATCATTAATAATAAAAAAAATTATTAATAGAATAATTATTAATAGAAAAAAAACACTAATTCATAATTAATAACAAAACAATAATTAATCATTAATAATAAAAAAATTATTAATAAAATAATTATCAATCATTAATATAAAACAATTATTAATAAACAATTTATTAATATAACAATTATTCATAATTAATGTAAAACAATTATTAATAATTAATAATAAAAAATAATTAATAATTAATATAAAACAACTATTAATATAAAACAATACCTAGTAAATAATATAAAATTATTATTAATAGAAAAACAATAATCAATAATTAATAATAAAACAATTATTAATACTAAAACAATAATTAATACTAAAACAATAATTAATAAAAAAAACAATATTCAATAAATAATAATTACTACTTAATAAAACCAAAAAAAAAAAAATCAACCCACGGGTCCGATGGCTACAAATCGGACCCACTGTGAGGTCCGATTGGTAGCCATCGGACCCATACAAAATAATTACTAAGCATCGGCCCCATTAATATTTAAAAAAACGAAAAAAAAAATTGGGTCTAATTGGACCGATGGGTCCGATTGGTACCCTATCGGGCCAATCGGACCCATCGGTCTGCCCATACAGAGCACAGCCGAACCCCCCATCGGGCCCATTTAATCGGACCATCGGGCCCATTTAATCGGACCATCGGACCCACTTTATTGGACCATCGGACCCATACCAAATAGACCATCGGGCCACCTTCTTCCCCATCGGGCCACCTTCTTCCCCCAAATCCGAACGCATATTCACCATTTTTTACAGTCAAAATCCAATTTTTACGGATCCGAATCCCATTTTCACAATAAATTTCTTAAATCTTACCAATAATATTTCACAACTCAAACTAAATAAATCTATAAACCATTTCTAAGAAAAAAAACAAAAAAAAAACCACTTACCTTTGACATTTTCGGAGTGGGGGTCGGGTTGCGAGTTGCTCGGTTGGTCGGGTTCAGGTTCCACGCCGGAGTGATTGGGGTTGTGGTTCGACGGCTGTGGCTGAGTTGGGGTTTTGGGTTTTTTAGGGGATCCCGTTTTTTAGTGCGGCTGAGAGAAGAGTGAGGAAGAGAGAGAGGTTGATGGTTTCAAATGAGAGGGTTAGATTTAGAAATTTGCTAAATTGGTCATATATTACCAATTTTAATAAGTTTGGATTTAGGGGAAAAATAATATGGTATTTTAAGCATATAAATTCAAATTGCTAAAGAGCCTAGATCCATTGGTACAACTAAGTATCGGATCTCATATGCCATATAGTTTAATATAATAATTTTTAGGAAGTATCACTAGCCAATCGCAACGCGACATGTCAAGAAAGTGCTAAGCACCACTAGTTTCTAATACCAATGCACTATGCCGAAACCTATACATGAAATGAAAGTTACTCTATTGGCCACTAAACCTTTTTAAATGTATTTTTTTGTGATTGGTTAGTTACTTTTTAAAAATAATTGTATAAATTCTGATATTTGATACTTAATTGTACTAATACCGATAACATTTTTTTTTTCATATTTTGTTCATAATTATAAGGCTAATTTAGATTTAATTTTGCCCCCTGAACTTTGACATATACCAAATCATGTTTCCTGAACTTTTAAGATCGTTAAAAATGCTCTCTCAACTATTGAGATTGTTAGACTTAAGGACTTTTATCCCATTTTAATTAGTAAAAAAATCTAACATGGATGAAAATTCAAAGGGAATGATTTAGTATATGTCAAAGTTCGAGAGGCATAATTTGGTAGATATCAAAGTTTTGGGAGCATGGTTTAGTACATAAACGATAACTGAAATTATAAAATTGAATGAAATTAGACAAAAATCCTTAAATCTAACAATCTCAATAGTTTAAGGGGAATTTTTAACGGCTAGAAAAGTTCAAGGGGCTTGATTTGGTACATTAGGAGGCGAAAATCCTAATTAGCCTAATTATAAAGCATTGCTATCAGGCACCATGTGGTGTTTAATATCTTTTAGATATGTCACTTTATAATTAGTTAGTAATACTTCCTAAAATTTATTATATTAAATAATATAAGACTTAATACTTAATTATACTAATATCGATATCAATACGTAAGAGGATGCTAGACATCGCTAGTGCCTTTTCTTTCTCTAATTATAAGAATATTGTTATTTGGTATCTTAAGGTGTCCAATATTATAATAACGTGACACTTTATAATTAGTTAGCGGCTTTTATATTATTTATTAAATTAAAATATATAAAACCTAATTTCAAAATATACAAAAAATAATATAATATCTCTTGTTGTGCCTTGCACTTTAAGATGAACTTTAGTGGCTTCTTAAGGTGACTGTTTCTCTAATTATTAAGTGTGGGTTTTTCGTTAAAGATGAAGCGTTTCACCAACGAGAATTTTTGGGAAAAAAAAAGATAATTGGAGTCGAGCTATTTGTCCGTTTTAGAAATTTTAAATAGTGTAATGATAATAAATATGCACTTTTTTAAAATGGTCGATCTTATCTAAAATAAATGTGATTTTTCATTTCGAAGACTGTCCAAATTATTGTAATTTGATTTTATATTTTGTGTTACAAAATAGTTGGACAAGTGTCCGTTTAGAGTTGAATTGGCATGTATGGGCTACAACCTGTGTCCTTCTATAGGCTCATTTAGGGGTGTGCATAAATCGATCCAATCCAATGAGAACCGACCGATCCAATTACAACCGACCGACGAACATTGGATATCCAATTATGATCGGATCGGATTGGATGTTATTTTTAAATATCCAATTAGATCGGATCGGATGGTGGATGGGGTGTCTAAAAATCCAATACATCCAACATCCAATCGAACTAATTAGTATTTTCATTTAGTTTGGATGAGTAATTAGATTTTATATTGTTATACGTCAAATCTATATGTATATATGAAAATTAACATTAAAGTTTTACTTTTTTTCTTGGATTGGATGGATCCTGTCCAATCCAATACATACTGGATCTAAAATATTGGATGGATCCGATCCAATCTAGAAAATACTAGGTCTAAAATATTAGATAAACCCAAATTAAATAAATAAATATATATGAAATACATCCAATGGATAGAACCGATCCAATCCAACATCCAATGGATGTTGGATCGATTGGATGATGAAATTAATTGGATCGGATCGGATGGTAAAATCTAACATCCAATATATGATTGGATCGGATCTGGATAGGGCTAAAACCATTGGATGTGATCCAATGAACACCCCTAGGCTCATTGTTTGCTGCCTTAGCCTAGAGATTGAGACATTACACTCACAATTCAACAACAATATAAATAATTTGGCATAGACATTGCCAACCCAACTATTCAACTATAGCTTTGTGATTTAACAAGATATTTCATATATTGCCAAATTGATTTTGTGTACATGCAAATAAAAAATTTGCACTTAAGACCCATATTATGTTTGTCATGTATATACCCACCAGATATGGACACACACCACATTATGGCCTATCCATGCTTACAGACATTGTATCCCTCTCTGCAAACTATTCCCAATACCTTTTAAAAAAACTCTCATTAATGGAATACCATTTTAGAAAGCATTGTTATTGGACAAACACTTTTTATAGGTATTGTTTTACGATTAATTAGCGATATTTTTTAAAATTGATTTTCTTAAGTTAAATAAAACTTAATATTTAATTGGCTAATTAAGTTTTCCTCCCGAACTTTGACATGTACCAAACCATGCTTCCTGAATTTTTTTGGCCGTTAAAAATTCCTCCTGAACTATTGAGATTGTTAGATTTAAGGACTTTTGTCTAATTTCATTCAATTTTACTGTTTCAGTGATTGTTTATGTACTAAATCATGCTCCGCAAATTTTAATATCTACTAAATTATTTCCTCAAACTTTAATATGTACTAAATCATGCTCTCTGAACTTTCATCTATGTTAGAATTTTTTTACTAAAATTAGACAAAAATCCTTAAATCTAACAATCTCAATAGTTCAGGGAGAATTTTTAACGATCTTAAAAGTTCAGGGGGTATAATTTAGTACATGTCAAAGTTCAAGGAGAAAAGTTGCTAATTAAGCTATTTAATTACATCAATAACAGTATGACAACGAAGAGAGTGGTTAACACTAATAATACCTTTTTAACATTTTTTTTTCAGAAATATTAATTACATAGAAGAAAGAAAAAGTTTATTTCATCAATTATTCTTATGAAGACTAATGTTTTACTACTCTATAACTATTCTGTTCTATTATATTAACTATTGTGAGACAATAATTAAGTACACTACAAACTTTTATTTCCCATTATTCTGTTATGGGCTAGTTCCTACTTCCATCATATATTTGAATTTGAATAAATGCTGTCCTTTGATTCCAATAATGAAAATTTAAATTTAAAGTAACGAATACAAAAGGAAAGAAAAGACACTTCCGAATGCTTTATTTATGAATTTAAGTTTAGTGTATAAATAAACAATGTAAAAGAGAGTTGATAGCTCATTTTCTAAAGCCCAATATTGTTTGTTGAGGAGATAAAATATATATAACATATAAAGATTCCAAAATTGAACACTTTTAGTTGGCCTCACATATTAAAATGATTCTCTAATGGTTAAGCAAATAAACAAACAAGTACACTTACTTAATAACGATCACTTGGCCAATTAAGTTGGAAATTAAGCCTAAACACACATTATATATATTATATAATATACAAAACATGCATAATATCAAGAGAAAATTACTTCAGAGAGTGGAGATTTAAAATTTATTACAAGTATAACAATAATGATTTTATTAGCGAATGTTTGTGAATTTATTTGGCCGACGTATATACCAATCCCTTCTCTCTTGTTTTTATATACATGGATGAAAGTTTTGTTTTGTCCTTGTTTTTTCTTTGTAGTTATTAATTAAGAGGTGTTGAAACTTTTTTCTTGATTTTTTTTTTTTTTTGTCTCTTTCACTATTTCCATGTCATCTTTTTCTTTTTCTACATCTATAATATATTTTTAATATTAAAAATTATTTATATTTATCTTTATCCTAATTTTTTAAAAAAAAAAAACATTTTTAATTAACCGGTAATTATTTAGTATCAAGAGTTATACAACTGTAATCTATACTTTAAAGTGATCATTTTGATATATGGTAATTGGTAAGCATATATTTTTCAACCATCACTGAAAAATAACTAAAACTAAAAATAACATTTTAGTTTCTTTTATATTTAGTTAGCAAGTAATTCATTTTTTAACTTAAACAAAGTTCTTTTGGAAGAAGCTAAGATTTGTAGCTTCTCCCAAAAGAACTTTTAAGAAGTTATTTTAAAAATTAAAATAATTTACATAATTCTTAATTTACTCACAAAAGATTTTTTTTTAATGATATCCAAACATTTTAAAACACTTTTCATTAAAACAATACCTTCATATAATAGTTATCCAAACGGTAAAAAAAAGGCAAACCTTATACTTATCTTTTACTTTTAGCTATAAGCAAAAGTAAAAACTTAGCTATAATCAATCAACTTTATACGTTTGCTTTTCAAAAAAAAAAAACTTTATAAGTTATTAAAAAATATTTTATAGTAACTAAAAAAAAACAAATTCTACTAAAAAATTAAATATACCAACCACATTTCATGGATTACTAAAAATTTATTTTGTTATTTAATAAATAAAAGTAACTAAATTGTATTTTAAAATAAATTATAAGAAAGTAATTAAAAAATGATTTTAACTACGCTACTAGTCATTTGAGCTCAAGAGTAGTATCAATACGATCTATTTTTCGAGATGATCATTTTGATTTGTAGAAGGAGAGATATTTTTACCATTACGTACCGAATAAATATCCGGAATCAAAAGTAACTTTATTGTCTATTTTAAATTTTATTAATTAAAAAAGAAGTAACTAATAAAATTTAATCCGTCAACTATTTTTATAGGATACTAAAAAGTATTTGTTATTTCATATTTAAAAGTTACCATATGGTATGTATTTTATATAAGGTTATTTTATAAATTTATTTCAATAAGTTTTTAAATAAATTTATAAAGAAACCAAATAATATCTTAAATATTATAAGAAAAAAAGTTTACATATTACAAAAATTTATACATATTTTGCTAATGAGTTATTTGGTAATTTTTTTGTAATTATTAAAGCTCAGTATATTCAAAGGTAATATAAAAGTTGTTATAAAAATAAAAAATAAAAAGTTACATATATGTATCTTGATTAACAATATTATATAACTAGAAAATAAAGTGACATAAATGTATCTTGATCAATAACATTATATAAATTAAAAAAAAAATTATAGCTTCAAAACTTGAAATTTAACTAACTGAAATAATAATAATAATAATAATGTATATATATGATAATATTATCTCAAAAAGAAGCTTATTAAAACAAAACTAACTAGTATTTTAGTGATTTTTTTTAATAATATTTACTAAATTTTAAATATATTTATTTGGTTAACAAAATATAAGATAAACCACAGTGTTGCTTTTCATTTCAAATAGCTTATCATTAAAAATTATTTCCTACACATTAAAATAGACCACATCATCTTTAAAAATAATAAACTACATTAAATTATGATGATACTATTCTTAATTCCAAATAATTATGATGCAATTATAATTTTTTTCAAAAGTATGGTAAAATTAAAAAAAAAAAAAAACTGAAGTTGTTGACACAAACAAACCAAAGAAAAAAAAGACAAAATTAAAACTAAAAAAGAGCTAGAGAAAGTCAAAAGGGCTGACAAAAAAAGAAAAAAGAAAAACCTAATAGCATATTAAAAATAAAAGAATAAAAAAAACTAAAAAACTAAAACAATTGACCGCTAGACAACAAAGAAAGATGAAACAAAAAAGTATACCTAAGTAAAAGAGAAGTCAAGAAGAGTAAGTATATATTAATTTTCGCATATCGGTACAAGTAGACGTATTGGTATAATTTAAATGTTTATCGTGATTTGTGTGATTATTTTCTAGTTGACGTATATTAATGAAAAATTCCCTAATATCAATACTATTATAAACAACAATACCTTTATATATATATATATATATATATATATAATTTGGTAGTTTAATTTTGTAGTTTCCCACCAACTATTGAGTATTGACACATAGACAGAATAATGAGAACCAAATTTAAACATTAGTAACCACCACTCACAAAAACTACAAACTCAAAAAAAAAAATATATAAATTTCTAAAAAAAAAACTCACAAACTCATTACCTTACTAATAATAATAACATAATATATTATTAATTTAATTTAATCAAAAAAAAGAAAAAGAAAATAAAGCTAGAGACCTCGGTTGACCATGTCGAAGAAGCGTTGTTCAGATTCGAGTCTCTGGAGACGAATATCGTTGTTGACTTTTTTAATGAAAGCTTCGGCTCTCTTGTTTAATTCCTCTTGACTCATTGACTTTTCTCTCCTCAACGACACCCTATCACTGAAAGTCTCCGACTTTCTCATCTCCCGCCGTGCCCAAACCGCCGGATCATCCTCACCGTTCATCTTCTTCAAACCATAGTCATTTTCATCTCCATCGGCTCTCACCAGCCGCGGCGCCACGTCCCAACTCTCACTCTTCTTCAGTTTCCTTCCCGCCGAGATGGCCTTCCATGTCTCTTCAAGCGAGCTATTATCCTCTTCCTTCTTATTCTCGTCGGGATAGTCGTCGGATTTTGTCTCCGGCGATGGGTTGCCGAGCAATAATGAACTGTCTTTAGTGATTAAATTCGTTACTGATTTCTCTTCAGCTTCATCTTCTTGACAATCCACTGTTGGGTTTTGAACGGAATAGTCACCGGAGTTTATTTCCGGTGATGGGTCGCCGTGGAATAGTAGCTCAGTAGGTACAACAGTAACCGTTTTTTCTTCCTCGATTAAAGATAAAGTATTGGTTGGAGACTGAGTTGATTTTTGTTGTTGGGATTGGGAATGAAAAATTAAGTGGTCGGTGGTCTTTTTGTTATTGTCGTCGTTACTGGGTTGATAGGTGGATGAGGCAGCAATGGCGACGATGATGAAATTAACGACGATGTAGATGTAAAGTGGAGACATAACCCAACTCTTAAACGACAACCAAATCTGGGGAACAGTCGAGAGAGTCAGATCAACGACGAAAGGGATCACTGCCGCCTTTACCAATGTCAGAGTCGATACCATTCCGGCTAAAAGCAGTAAAAGCTTTCCTGCCCAGATTGTCGTTTCAAATCTGGTTTTCTGCAAAGCTCTGTACGACATGTCGTTTTTATATATGATAAAGAAAAAAGAAGAAGAAGAAGAAGATCCTCAAATAAAAAACAGAGGAAAATGCAAAAGAGAGAGATATCTTAAATCAGCATGAAAAAAATTGCTGATTTTTCTTAATTATTAACAAAATCATAAGCGAACAGAGATATGAAACCACTGTTATGTACATATATCAAGAACAGAGAACGGTAGATATTGAAACAAACTATGGATCTGTTATAAGAAGAAGAAGAAAAGAAGAAAACCCATCATAGATTTTCAATCAAAGACAGCAAAAAAGTGATGATGAATTTGAAAAGAGAGAGAGAGAGGTGTTCATCTGACAACTCAGAAGAATGGTAAGAATTGAGGAGAGAGCTTTAGAAAAAGAGAGAGCCCCAGAAAAGAAAGAGCTTTTTTTGTTAGTTGCAGACAGTAGTAGTCCCAAGGACGACCCTAATAGAGGTTTTAAGCGCTTAAATACATCTTCAATTAAGGGTGTGCTAATCTCATACTCCTAACTAGTTGGTATATATACCACCATGATTAAATCTTAACCGTTCATTGCTACAAACTTGTTCGACCTATAATGGAGTACTATTATTAAGATTTTATTACTATATAGCCACCTTAATGTCAACAAGAGGTGGCTCCTCCTACAATTTGTTATGAATGGTTTCCAACTCCAATAAATTTCGAACAAATTATTTGAGAGAACTAAATAAATTAGTGTTAGTAATTTGATTAATTCAGACTCTTTATAATTTTTTTAGTTTGGTTTGAGCTTTAAAATTCTTCATGTATTGTAGCTACCTACTTGTTATGATGCTAGAGAGAATATTAATATTGTTTGAAAATATTTGTTTTTAGTTATCTTTTGTGTGTTATAAATTTGAAAAAAAAAAAATAGTAAAAATATGAATAATTACTTAAGTTAATTAGTTGCTTGAAAATTTCATTGATCTGATTTAATTATAAGGTAGATTTGAAGTGAGATGTTAATTGTATATGAATTTTTATTTTCTGTTTGGCTAGTGGTTAGTAATTTTACCGAAAAATAATATTCTTTAGTTACTAACATTTAAAATAAAAAAAATAAGTAAATACTCTCAATTATCATTTATGCATAATGATTTGATAGAAATCATCAATTAGCAAGGTAATATAACATTATTAGCACATTTTAATATTGAGTTGAGCACATTTTGCTTCAATAAATAATAATAATATACAAAATTATTAATCAATTATAAAGTACGATATTGATCTAGCGCTAAGCACAAGGTACCTGTTGTCGGAAGAATTTTGACAACATCAAAATGTAAGCAAACAATAAATGATGAAAAAAAAAACAACAACGAATACTCTACTTAGAACAACGAGTATTCAAAGGACACTGCCTAGATAATAGAGCAAATAGAAAAATAAAATGAACACAAGAGAATATAGTGGTTTAGTCATATTACGGTCTGCTTAGTTCACTGTTACAAATGATTTTTGCTTAGTTTTTTCATCTTGAATCACTCCTTTATATAAAAAGTTAGTGTCCTTTTATAACTAACCGATTATAGAACTATTTTTTACCATTGATAACAATATTAAATTAGAATAAAGTAAACGTAAAAGAATAAATGAAGGACAATTTAATATGTTCTAATAAGTAAACAACTTATGCAATTTATAAAGTGCGAGTTGCATGTTTATATTCTCGCACAAACTTGCAGGCTTTAAATACGTTCTATATTCTTAAAAGGACTAATGAGCCTACTCGAATGTCTACGTTCTATTTGAGTCGCTTTAACGGACATTGTATGTATCGACAACATGGGACAGGCGAGTCCCTATCGAGTCATCGAATACTTTTCGTCATTCAGACTAATTTTTATGTAAAGAAGCAATTTTTACCTAGTCGTAGGAGAAAGCTACTTAGTCATTGCATATGTTTTGACATATGCGCGACTTGTATAAATTCCTTTTAGTCCTGCTTATCTTATTATATGTGAGACATAGTATACGACTAGATCCTGTCAAGGCCGCATTATCTCGCGAGTTTGGTTCAAGCGAGTTCAACTCTCGGAGAGCCATTAATTAACAGCTCATCCATCTCTTAAGGATTGGATCTACGTGTCAATTTTATAGGAGACTGATCTCGAGTTTTTAGGCAAAAATTTCGCACTATAACAGTGTCTAATAATAGGAATACTCTAAACTAAAATATGTAGAAAGGGTTTAATCTCACTTATCAGAGATTATACTTGATTTTTTGGAAGGCTAACTTGTTGTGTGGCAGTGTCATTCTTAATAGGATGAGAACCTTCGTAAAGTATATACCAATGATCCAATTAAGGCTGATCTACAGAATTGTCAAAGCTACCGAAAAGGTAGGGAAGAGATGTGCACCACATATCCCCAATTTAACTTTATTTTAGGAGGTGTATCACATAATTTTCCCGAAATTACAACACTAGCAATAGGTTTAGTTTTTACCTTTGGTAAAAGTGTAGCAAGGGTAGTAGTTGTATAGATTAGATCAATGAATGGATAAGGGGCTACACTACAACATAACACTACCACTACATTTTGGCACCAAAATAATTTTATATTATAACTTTACATCAAAATCTAATCTCCATTAACGGCGCTCTTATATAGCGCCTCTGTCGTTTAACCAAAAGCTAACACCACCTGATCACACCTTTACCACCATAATTGCAACCACTTTTTCCTCAAAATCATAAAACAATTCTTTTCTTTTCTTTTTTTACCCTAAATGAAAATATAAATATAATTGATGTTGTTTGTAACGTTTATTTTTCTAAAAAAGTTTTGATTATTATTCTCACTTTTCTTACAGGTTGTAAATTTTAAAGTAGACATTCTCATCATATTATTCCAAAGGAGAAAAAAAAAAGTCTGGAAAATTCCCCAAGTTTGTTGGTTCTCATTATGTTTGCCATAGTTTTTTCCTAAATTAAATAATACCTTAGAGAATGTAGATCAAGGTTTAGTGACCACCAAAGAAGATTATAGATTTTTTTTTTTTTTCTGAAAGAAAATTATAGATTAATAACTTAATAGAACTTTAAGTATTTTTTTTGTCCACTAATTTATACGTACAACGGCACAAGTTAAATATTGTAGAATATCAATACACGTTTTCAAAAAGCAAAAGCATTTTCTTCTTAAATATATTTTTAAGGTTTAGTCAAATTTTTGTGACATGTATAAAATATAGATTATAGGGAGCGAGTTGTATAATGGGCACATATAAAATAATTTTATGGTTAGGGTACGATTTAATTAAGACACTTAAATTTTTTATAATAATGATATTCATTGTTGTGATAGTAGTTCATCTACAAAGTTTAATAATTCTTAAATAATTTATTATGCTCTAATTTGTTAGAATTTAGGGATAAGATGAATGAGATTTCATCTCTAAATCAATTGATAATGGGAGGAGTAGCCAATTTATCTTATATATCACAATTTATTTTCACAAATTAACAATATAGGACTAATTCTTAATACAATTTAATTTCAAACAGTTTATCTCATATTGAAGGCACTATAAATTATTTAGGTGACGTTTGGATATATTTTTGTTTTTAAATTTTTAATCACAAAAATAAAAATAAAATTTTTATTTTAAAATTTTGATTTTGAAAATAAAAATGTGTTCTATAAATATTTTTTATATTTTAATTTTAAAAACATAAATAAATTTCATTTCTATTTTTATTTGTTGATTTTATTTATGTTGCGTTCGGATCTGAAGTCGGGATCGGGAGCTGGGTCCGGGTCCGGAGTCGATGTCAGGGTCTGAGTGCGTGTTCCAATATCTAGGATATGATCAGAGTCTAAAATATAAATTAAGAAAAAAAATATTTAAAACAATATAGAAAGTAATTTTTGTTTTATAGATTTTAGAAAATATTTTACTTTTCTAATTTCAAAAACAAAAAATTGATTAAAAAAATATTACCAAAAACATCCTTTACATTTTAAAAAATTTACAGACGGCCATCTATAACCACAATGATGATTATGAGAAAAGGTATGGAAAAAAAAGTATTAGAAGTATTTCAACTAAACTTTGTAGTTGCTCCCTAAATTCATTTACATATATATATAAATTTCTAATCATATACATAAACTAAGGTGCATATGCACTAACATTAACACAAATTAAATATTGCTAAACATTATAATTAGAAAAGATAATTTATCTACTAATTCAAAAAGAGAAACAATGATACGTACAGTATCAGTACCTATTATGTATATATATGTTTTCTTCTTAAATTTGTTTAAATTTATAAGCCTATGGCTTTTTTGTGTGTTTGAAGCCATTTTTGGGTTTGGTACTATTATTGTTGATGGGGTTTGGCTATATATTATTTGATTATGGCTTTTACTTGTTTTGTTTGTTAGTATATATTGTCATTATGTACCTAAAGGTTTGGCTAATTTGGTCAATACAATCTTATTTCTTAGCATTATCAACCTATAATATCTTATACGTACCTTGAAGAGAAAAATCGGAAGTTGCAAGCCGATCGAGTGATGTGATTTTGCACTATATATTATTCGTATACAAATAAACAATATTATTGTATAGTTAGATAGTATGTATAATCATCATATTAATTAACATGTTCCTAGTATTTAGACGAAAGGACACATTCATATAACATATGTGATATTTTGTTCATCACAATTATTATTCATTTAATTAATTTTGTCATACACACTTGCCAAGTCTAAATGGTCAAGAGCTAAATTAGATTCAATTAATTGAGTTTTAAATGAAAATTAGAATTTCATTAAACAACCAATCGGTTGTTATATATATGGTTACTAGTGTTTGAGTTCTTCAATTTTCTATCAATTAATTGTGTATTCCACCTTCTTAATTTTTTTTTAAAAAAAAATCACGTGGTGGAGATTTTCTCTACTTATTTGATTATTCTGACAATTTAAAAAATTACATATCAACTAGATGAGCCTTATATATATATATATATATATATATATATTTATATACTAGCAAAAACTACGTGCGAGGCACATATACTAAATTTTATGCTAGTTTTTTTCTATGTTATTTGAAAGTGATACAATAAAAAATTAAAGAAAAAACATTATTAGTTATTAGGTGAGATTATTTGAATAAAGAACAATAAATAATCACGTAAAAATCAAAAATAATTATTTGAATAAAGAATTCAATATACACATTTATATATATGAATCTCATTAATCAAAAAGAATTATTAAATATATGAACAATAATTTGTCACGCTATATGTTTCCCAATAAAGAAATCCCTAGTAAAAATTAAATACATATATCTTTTTGTAGTTTTTTTTTGGGTAAAAAAAAAGGAAGGAAATTTAATGATTTTTAATTAATTTTATAAATTAATGCATTTGAAGTGGTGTAATTTTTCTGTTTTCACAAAGAAAATTCTGATTAAAAAAATAAAAAATCAAACTGAAGAAATTGTCAATAGTTGTCACACCTACAAAATAAAAGTCAATAAAAGTCAATATTTTCAAAATAAATTCTGATACGTCCATATTAAAGATGATTGGGGGTGTGCGGTTCTGTAAATGTTATGAAATAATTTTGTAGTTAGTCTGTGAATATTGCAATGAAAGTGTTGGTTTGACCTGACAATTTTGTGGTTACAACTTACAAGAATTCTTGACAAGGTTGTTGAATAGTAAACCAATATAAAACTTGTTTTACTCTGTTGAATAATATGAAAGATAATTCATTTTTTCACCATGTTTAAAAATAAATACAAATTTGATGAGCATATTCCTTTTTTTTTTTTTGTAATTGAGAGTCTCAGAGTATCAAATCCCGGTTTTTTTTTTTTTTTTTAAATGTGTTGTGATTCTCGAATATTTAGCATCAAATATCAGTTCAAATATTAATGGAATTTGTTTTATTATTATTTTATTATATATAAATAATATTTTATTATTTTATTAAATAAAAATTAAAAGTCACTCAAATATCAGTTCAAATATTAATGAGATTTGTTTTATTATTATTTTATTAAATAAAAATTAAAAGTCACCCATAAATTTCTCAAAAACCAAGAATTTTAGTTATATAAGCACACTTTATATAGAATAGATATGAGGATATGATTTTGTCTCGTGATGTACTTTCACGGAATGTATTCCGTGGTACATTAGATGGGTCTCAGGGTACATTAAATGAGTGTTAGGGTACGTTTTTACTTTTTAACCCTAATTACCCCTAGATCAATCTCAGCCGTCAGATCAAATAACTCCCTCATCTGACGGCTGCCGTACATCACGGATTACAATCTGTGAAAGTACAATAACAGGACAAAATCATATCCCATATATATATACCTCAAATTCAAAATGTTAACACGGAAATTCGTTAACAACAATGAAGTCTTATAAATAAAATTAAAATATTTATAATTATTAAATATAAATAAGACACGAAGTAAAAAGTTATGTGAATTTGTAATTAAAATTTACATACTCTACGACTCAGTATTATTTTATAAGTTAGATAATACCAAATGAGCATTTTAAAAAAAATATAAAATACTAAATTTACATTTGGATATAATATTTATTTTAAAAGGCCATTTTATTAATCTTATCCGTTATCCCTATCCCTCCAACAAATAACACAAAATATACTTATATATTTCTTTATTTATTTTTAGGTAAATTGCGACATAAATACCTAATGTTTCAGATTTTATACACTTAAATACCTAATGTTTATTTTTGGAGGCAAAAATACCTAATGTTACAATTCTCTTACACCGTTACTACCACTTCCGTTAACTCATAAATATGAACACATGGAGGGTTCAGATGCATTACATTTATTTTTATTTTATTTTAAAACTTAATATTCTTAATATCAGAAACTAAATGCTACTTGTTTAAAAAAAAAACCTGTTCTCATAACAATTTTTACATGATATTGGCACTTCAATTCGATAATCATGTTCCATATACTACACTGGTTCACTCAGCTATGGTAATTTAGTATTGCATCTCTCTTATTTTTTTTTTAAAAAAACAAGTAATATTTAGTTTTTGATATTAAGAATATTAAATTTTAAAATAAAATAAATAAATGTAATGTATTTGGACCCTCCAAGTGTCCATATTTATGAATTAATAACAGAAGTGGTAGTAACGGTGTAAGAAAATTGTAACATTAGGTATTTTTGCCAACAAAAATAAACATTAGGCATTTAAGTGTATAAAATAAAAAATATTAAGTATTTATGCCGCAATTTACCCTTTATTTTTTTGTCCACTTTTTGTGTTATATCTTTGACTTCATCATTTAATCTAAAAAAAAAACATTAATGCTTGGCTCAATAATTTTTATTTTGGACCCAACATAACAAGAACTCATAAAATGAAATAATTGCATTTACTTTAGAAATTATTATATACCTAGGTTCCGTTTAGTAATACTTTTGTTTTTTTAATTTTTTTAATTACAAAATAAAAGTAAAATTTTTGTCCTTAAAAATTTTGTTTTTGAAATACAAAAATTCGTTCTGTTACAACTTTTGTTTTTCAATTTTAAAAATAGAAAATAGAAGTGTGTTTTGCAAAGTTTATTTTTATTTTTTAATTTTATTTACGTCGAGCCTAGGTTCAGAGTCGGATTCGGGTTTAGGTCAAAGGCCGGGTTCAGCACCAGGGCCATGGGGGGGTTTGGGTCCGGGTTTGATCGAAATCCAAAATATTGATTAAGAAAAAAAAAATTATTTTAAAAAAATATTGAAAGTGACTTTTTTTTGTTTTTAAAATTTTGATTCTCATTTAAAAAATTAAAAAGTAAAAACATTTTATATAGCATATTTTTGAGAAATATTTTCACTTTTTTAATTTTAAAAACAAAAAATTAATTAAAAAGGTGTTACCAAATGCCACTTTAGTTAACAATATTCATTAATTATTTTCATTATGAATAAACTTGTTTCCGATCAATCGTTAATTATAATTATTTTTACAATGATGCTATAAAACACTTTCCCCATAACAATTTGTTTTATAAAAATGGGTAAATAGTAAATACTATTTTAGACCATGTGTTTTGCAAAAGTTATCAATTGGTTTCTCTGTTTTGATAAATGATAAAATGAACTTTGTATTTTCCAAAATAGTACAAATAAGATCCTGAATTGATTTTTTGTCAAAATAAAATTTAATAAGAATCCGATCTAAATGTGTTATGACAAAATTGTTTATATTTTTTGTATATGTTCGTGTTAGGAATTGTCTTCAAGTTAGTTATATAAAAAAAAAGTTATTAAAAATTAAGCTCAGAATCCTATTTTTATCATTTTAGAAAATACAGGATCTATTTTGTCATTTAATAATATAGATGGTCCAATCTGTAACTTTTGCAAAACACAGGGTCCAAAATAATATTTATTCTCTAAAAATAGATACTAATAGTTTGAAAAATATAAGTGCGGCATCCAATGTCATATTGAATAAATTTTATACCAATTTAATGTTTATAATTATATCTCATTAAAATTAACATTATTATTATTAAATAGTACTATTTTTATTTTATTTTTTGCTAAATTTATTAAATAGTAGTACTTGAAATGAAATAAACAAAAGAAAGAATAAATGTTGTTTTGGATCCTGTATTTTGTAAAAATTACTTGTTGACCGAGGTTTTCGGCAACCAATATAATAATATAAGATTAGAGAACTGTAAGAAATTAAGAGAATGATTTTTACGTGGTTGAGGCGTTAATGAGCCTTAGTCCATGAGTCTATGTATTTATGAGTGTATTAAATACAAAGAATGTTCTTGGTGAGTATTTACTCTTCTTGCACTTATGCAACCCAAAATTCTCGACCCCATTTAATGAGCTTTGAGGGGGAATTTATAGTATTTTTGGTGGGGTGATTCCCATGATTATAGTACATGTATTTCTGTAAAAATCCATAAAGTTAGGTATTCCCAATGAATATACCATGGGTAATGCATGGTCAAATCCGTAGGTGCTGTAGGGCATTTATGTGGAATGTCCTTATTGTCTTTTGACTGACGCGACTCTTCACAGTGTAGCCGTCAATAGACTTAAGTGATCATGACTTCGTAGGCGCAGATCGGGGTTCGTGTCGTCAGACTTTATTATGTGTGGCAGTCCCAACACGTTTCCTCCCATGCGGCATTAAATGCGAGGTGACTGCTCGGGGGAAGCCTGACACCTCGCAGAGATGCTTTGATGTTGCTTAGGCCTCCGGGAGCACAAGGGGCTTCGTATGCCTTCTCCGGGAGGCAGCTCCCGGATGCTACCCTTCTTAATGAAGACTTAGCAATTAACTCGAATTGTTAAACTCTTTTGATCCACGTGTCCCTATCCAGTTGGTCCACGTATATTGGGCAAAATCAGGGGCAACATTTACCCCCAAGCCTTGTTTATTTGAAAAATGAATCAAGGCTTGTTCGAGTGCCTCCGGTTGACTCCTCGGTTTCCTGGCACGTGCTTTGGGCGCGTGAGGGTGTATTTAATGATCACCATTAATGCAGCGATTCAATTTTTGTAGGCGTTGATTCGTTTCATGCCCATTGATTGATGCAGCGCATTAATGGTGTCAGACGAATACTCAAACGTTTCCACTGCCTTAATTACTAATCAATCCAACCGTTGATTCTTGGGAATTCGAATCGTGCGCCTCCCCAACCGTTCGATTGGTAGGTGATTGTGCCTGTTCCACATGCACCTTGGCCTATAAAAGCCACCACCTTTCCTTCATTTGGTTACTTTCCAAGGCTTTCTTGTTGACAAATGTCCGGAGGGGGCCTCTTTCCAGCGGTTAGGGGACCCCCATTCCCTTTTTTAATTTAGGGTTTGGTATGGGGCCTAATTGCTGGAATTTTAACTCTTTTTCAGAATCAAAAATGTCTGCATCCGGTTCCAAATCTTCGAAGAAGGGAGGAAAGCGTTTGGCCACCTTGGAAGAGGTCATGGTGGGTCCCGTTGCCCAAGAGGGGTATAAGCCTCGTGCCACGGGATGGGAAGCGGCCGAGCTTCACTCCACTTTGACTCGCCCTCACCAGCTGGAGAATATCGTGGAGGTGGCTGGTATCGAGCCCTCGACGTCCGGGACGTACCATCGGCCGCCCCGAGATGCGGAGACCCCTAACCACAACTACGGAGGCTTCGGGGCTTGGATCAAGACGCATCTGATGACCGGGGCTATGCTTCCCCTTCAAGATTATTTTATTAATTTCCTTGTATTTGTCGGCCTTGCACCATACCAACTTATTCCACAAGCTTACCGCCTGCTTTCAGGCTTATTTATTTTTTACTCTGCCCGGGGATGGGGCTCTCCCAGTCCGGCGGAGATTTTATATTTTTATGAACCTGTTTCTATCCCCAAGAAGGGGGACAAACTTAAGGATGGTTTTTACGACTTCCGGGCCCACCCTTCGAATGAGGGTGTGGTCCCTTATAACCAGCAAACACATGTCAAGGAATACCGCCGTCACTTTTTCTTCTCTTCCGGGTTCCGGGCTGTGGAGCACCCGGAGCTCCTTACGGAGTGGGTTAGGATCCCTCCGTACGAGCGGACCGCGCCTACTCAGATCTTTCTTCAGCGGGCTAAGACCTTTGAGACTTACGATAGGGCGGATCTCGACGTCGGGGGATTGGTCACGACGGAGAACTGTCGGAAGGCCAAGTTGATCCTGGCACACTAGTCGGTGGAGGACTCCAACTTTTCTAAGGTCATCTGCCCGAACGTGAGGGTTCCGGCAGCGGAGAAGACCTTCCGGGATGAGATTATTGCCACCGCGGAGAAGAAGTACCAAGATTATCTCTACCGGAAGGCCCAGGAAAAGGCTTATGCCAAGGCCCAGGCGGCTTCCGAGAGGCCCTTTCGCGTTGGGAGCCCGATTGAGAGAAGAAGCCAAGCGGCTGCCGGGAGATCCCTTCGCATTGGGAGTCCGGTTGAGAAGAGGGCTCCCAGGCCAAGGCCTATCGTCCAGGTGCCGAATACAGGGGCTCCTGACGCCAGCACTTCCGGCTCTGGTAAGTCCCCTTTAGCAATACATTACGTCCCTCCCGTTAGCGAATATGCTAGCCTTAGGCCTGTAGGGTTCGATGAACGTCTCCTTAGGTTTAGGATGCCCTCGACCCGGTGGGGGGATCATGCAAAGGAGTATTATTTCTCCAACTTAGGAGATTATCTAGGTCGGTCCCGGATGGGTTCTCGACCTCCGGAGCCCGTTCCCCCTGGATCATTCGGCCTATCTTTCTTCTAGCTGGTTTCGGCCCTCGGATAGCTATCTCGGGATATGCAGCCAACATTAAGATTCAGAACTTTGCTAGGGCCGAATTAGAGAGTCAGGGTAGGACTAGCTTTATTGCTTTCTTAAGTGTTTACTGCTTTCACAGATATTTTAACACTTACTCTTTTCTCTTGTTGCAGCAGCTAACCCCATGGAGGCAATTTTGGCCACCCTTGCCGGAGCTCACACTCCTGACGCTCCTCTTCCTCCAACTTCTTCCTAGATGGTTACCCCTGCGAAGGGTTTTGCGAGATGAAATGCAAAATACCCTTAACGATCAGAACTACCAGAACCCGTGGGATCTAAACTTGGACCCCCTGTCGGACTGGTTCAATCATTTCCTCGGGCCTACCTTGGCTCCTTTTGCCGCGGAGATGATTGACGAGTTTGTGTCTCAGCTAACCCGGTGCGCGCCCAAGCGGTTCGCTGCTTGTGCATCCTTGACTGTGGTAAGTAGCATTATACCCCCCTTATCGGTCCTGAAGCTAGTGCACTCTTGGTCCGCCGTGTGCATCTTTATTTGGTTGTACCCGGCGTAGGCGTTCATGAAGGACAGTAGTTTGAATCCGGAAGTGGCATCTACCATCTGGTCGATCCTGGGTAGCGGGAAGCAGTCCTTCGGACAAGCTTTGTTTAGATCATTAAAATCTATACAAACTCGCCAAGTCCCGTTCGGCTTTGGCACCAGGACCGGGTTGGCTAGCCATTCCGGGTAGTATACGTCGCAAATCATGCTGTTTGTCAAAAGCTTGTCCACCTCTGTCTCTAGGGCCTCGGCCTTTACTGAATCGAGGGGGCGTCGCTTTTATTGGACAGGCGGCATGTCCGGGTTGACGTTGAGGACGTGGGTGATGACGTGGGGACTTATGCCAGTCATGTCCTCTTGGCGCCATGCAAAAAATGTCGATGGCGCCCTTCAGTGTTTTTATTATTTTTTCTTTTTCCTCCGGATCTAGGCTCTTTCCCAGCCGAAGTACTTTGGTGGAGTCGAGGTCGCACACTGATATCTCCTCGACATCCTCCATTGGTTCTACAATTTTTTCAGACCCCACTCGGGGATCCAACTCATCTTCTTCAGCCATTTCTGGCTCAATGGTTTCCCAGACCATCAGTACGGGCAGGTGGGTTGCAACATTGTAACATTGCCTTGCCTCCCCCTGATTTCCTCTCACCGTCCCTATTCCAGCTTCCTGGGTAGGGAACTTTAGGCACAAATGTCGTATGGACGTGACTGCGCCGAAATCCACCAGGGCCGATCGGCCTAGGATCACGTTGTAAGCGGTCGGGCAGTCCACCACCACGAAAGTGCAGTATTTGAATGTGCTTTGGGGGGGTGTCCGGGCACAAGGTGACAGGAAGTCTCACTTTCCCCATCGGGATGAGTGTTGTTGCGTTGAACCCTGTGAGTTGGGAACCACTAGGTGAGAGGTCTCGGTCCGTCAGGCCTATTGTAGTGAAGGCCTCCTTAAAAAGTAGATTCACGAAGCTTCCGTTGTAGATCAGGACCCTGGCCACTACTTTGTTGGCGATGGGGGTCTCGATGACCAACAAATCATGGTGGGGAAAATGAACCGTCTTGGCGTCTTCTTCCGTGAACGTGATGGGTTGATCCATTAGTCGGGGCCTTTGAGCTGGGAGTTGAGTAACCTCCCAAACCTCATTGTGTTTCACGGCCCCCGCGTACCGCTATTACGAAAATTATGATCACTACGCAAGTATACGCAATCAAGTAGTAAACTCACACAGGTGAGGTCGAACCATAGGGAATTGGACTAATTACTACTAAATTATACTTATGATTCTATCTGGTAAAATAATACTTTTTATGAATTAAATAAGACAATTCAGAAAATTAAAAATAACAAAGGAAGATTAATCAAGATAAGAAAATAGGGAGACGAATCCTGTTGTTAAGTTACCAATGTTAATGTCTAATTGCTATCCTTCTCTTGAAGTGAATGACATATTATAAATTAACCTAACTCTTTTCAGATCTTTTAGGTTCTAAATCACATGCTCTTTAATTAATCTCTTAATTAAACTAACATGAAATCAACATTAAGCAATAATCTAATTGTCACAAAGGCTATGTAAATACTCTCGTTTCACATCAAAACCTAGACTACTCAATTTTAGCATTCTCAATTCTCACTTTTCACATTTCGAATTGAGATCATAAAACATGTAAAAGGTGATCAATCTTGCACATGGAAATTAAACACAAATATGAATAGTGTTCAAAATCAAGATGGAGGAATGACAATTATTCATTAACTAGGAAAAAATTAAACAACATTCATCATTCTCCCTGAATAGGAGTTTAGTTCAAAACATCCATAATCAAATCCATCATTAACATTGAAACAGAAAATAGCATAGAAGAATTAAAGAGAAGAGAAAGAACTAGTTGAAGCAATTGATCCGGGTCGCCACAAGCCGCTCTTCTAGCCTCCTCCTTTGTTTCTAGGGCTCCAAATCTGAATAATCCCTAATTTTCACGAACTCTCTCTATTTAAACCAAGTCTCATCTTTAAAATTCGTGAAATTACAAAACTGCCCAAAAATCCCGTCACTGGGTCCCCGTCGCGACTGGCAATGCCCCCGTCGCGACGGGGTTAAGCTGCGATTTCTTGAAAATCTTTCTGCCAGTTCCCGTCGCGACTGGCATGTTCCCCGTCGCGACTGGAACAGGCAGCAACACAATTTTTGGTTTTTCTTCTCGATTCTTTCACCACTTGTCCTTGATTCTTATACATACTTTCTTTAAACACCCGGGGACCTGAAACAAAAGAATCAAGCGTAAAATAGCCCTAAAACTAGAAACAAAGAGTGAAAACTAACCGAAAATACAACCCGAAACTTAGACTAATTTTAGCATAACAAATTCCCCCAAACTAGATTCTTACTCGCCCTCGAGTAAGATAAAGAAACTAAATACTACTAACTACTAATTACGCTATCAGATAATCACAATACTACTGCCTCATGTTCTGTTTTCTTCCATTGCTCAAACTAGAATTTTAATTCCACTAACTCTAACAATTAATTTAGATGCTCAGTTTGTCACATATTGCATAAACACAAGATGATTTCACAATCGAAACAATGTTATAATAGTTTTTACTCTTTCCAACCATTCCACTACCCAATAACTCATATGCTTGCATGCTTACCTCTCTCCACTAATGTTGACAACATCCTTTCGGAATCAATAGGGCTTTTTGAGGTTTAGAAAGTATGGCTTAGATATTTGGAAAATGAAAAACAATTTTGGCTAAAGATATCATAAGCACAAAAATAACCCACATTCTAATTTCAAATTTCCCAAAGTGTTCCCACAACTAACCATGATTGAGAAAAAGAAAATTTTCTTTCTTTTTTCGGTTTTTTTTCCCAACATCACTGAATTTTTTTTTTTGAATCATGTTTTTTTTTTCATTATTTTTTTTTCAGTGATATTGATCTTACCAAATATCTCTTTTTTCTCAATCTTGCAAGTTTTTTTTTTTCTTTTCTATCTTCTCTCACACCATGTATTTTGCTCCCCCAAACTAATTATATAGCTTATGATATCATTGATAAAATAGTGAGGACAAAATTAACAGTGTGGATACATATTTCGGTTCAACAGGTGAAGAACAAAACAAGTTTAGGCTCAAGAGGGTTAACTAAGGATAATCATTTCATGGTAGGCTTGAAAGGCTCAAACTATCCAACAAGTGCCTAAATCATATTCCTATTAAATATTGTCAAGGATTTCGCCTCAAAAGAATAAGACATGCAAGTTCTAAGCTATCCAGTCAATCTTACCACAAACCATAGTAAAATAATTATAACATATTTCACAGATCATCAAATTGCATTCTTACACATGTTATACAAGCATCCAAACTAATCCAAAGAGTTAACAGAATTAAGCACACAGTTATTTTGCAATTTCAGAGCACATTACAATAAACAGCAGCACACAATTATCTTCTAGCTTTTTGCCCATTCCTAACTAAAAACAGAAAATTAAAGCAGAAAATTAAAAATGCAGAATTTTTTTTTTTTTAAATCCTTCCCCCCAAACTAAAGATTCACATTGTCCCCAATGTGACATTAAAGAAAAAGGAAAAGAAACTTACCTGAGCGCCGCATCAACAAGCGGTTGACGCCCGTAATAAGCGTCATGCAAGACAACTTGAAAATTGTTGTTGTACTTGCCTTCAAGCTTGGCAAGTGATGAGTTTGAACTAAAATCAGCACCAACAACATAAGACTTTGGAAGATGTGCTTGGGGAGAAGCCTTTCGTGGCTCGTAGAGGATATAATATGATGTAGATGAAATATATGGATTCATTGGTGGTTTATCAGTCAATATCATTGATGAAGTCGAATCAATGATGCCATGTTCTTCTTCATCCTCCAATGTCACAGTTTCTACACTTTCATCTAACAACCCTTCTTCTTGTTGCTCACTCTCCACTTGGCTATCCATACCCTTGCTTGTGATTTCATATTCAATGATTTCCTCTTCACAAGGATCTTAATCTTCAATTGTAGGCTCATTATCTTCCTTGTATTCAAATAATGACCCTTCTTCATTGTACCAATAACTCTCATAACTTTCATCATTGGAGTTATTACATTCTGAATCATGAGCCATTGAATTATCACATAAGGATCTCACCATGTCAGTTAAGCGATTAATCTCTCTTGGAAGTGATTGTAGAAGTGATAGTAGTTGCTCATCTTTTTCAGTTCGTTGGGATGAATTTGGGCAATAAGGTGGGTACTGGTGACTCCAACCCTGAAGTGATGGATCCCAATGCCAATCGTAATCAAAATCTGCCATATTATTCAACAAATTTATTACATCATAGCCTCTCATTAATAGAGGCGCTCCAGTTGCCTCTGCTCCATAATCAACCCAGCTTCTGGTTTCATTATTAAGTCCATTATAAAAGAGCCACGTAAAACATCCACTTGAGAAAGTGGGATAACATATCTCTCCAAGCTCTTTAAATCTCCTCCAAGCAGAATAGAATGACTCATTGTGTTGTTGGACAAAATTCTCAAGATATAGCATCTGGATTTATCTTGCAGGTCAAACTCATAAGTACAACATTAGTAAAATTAAAAAAAAAAATAAATTAGTAATTAAAAGATAAAAATTTGAAACAACAAAATTAATACTAAAACTAAAAAGAAAAACCAAATTAGAACAAAATTTAATTTTTAATAATATTACAAAATTTAATCTAAAAGAAACAGATTAGAAATAAGCAAAAAAAAAAAAAATAACCAAAGTAGAAGTTAGTCTAATTTTATGTAATGTCAATCTTTATACAATTCCCCAGCAACGGTGCCAAAAACTTGTTACAAAAATTATGATCACTACGCAAGTATACGCAATCAAGTAGTAAACTCACACAGGTGAGGTCGAACCACATGGAATTGGATTAATTACTACTAAATTATACTTATGATTCTATCTGGTAAAATAATACTTTTTATGAATTAAATAAGACAATTCAGAAAATTAAAAATAACAAAGGAAGATTAATCAAGATAAGAAAATAGGGAGACGAATCATGTTGTTAAGTTACTAATGTTAATGTCTAATTGCTATCCTTCTCTTGAAGTGAATGACAGATTATAAATTAACCTAACTCTTTTCAGATCTTTTAGGTTCTAAATCACATGCTCTTTAATTAATCTCTTAATTAAACTAACATGAAATCAACATTAAGCAATAATCTAATTGTCACAAAGGCTATGTAAATACTCTCGTTTCACATCAAAACCTAGACTACTCAATTTTAGCATTCTCAATTCTCACTTTTCAGATTTCGAATTGAGATCATAAAACATGTAAAAGGTGATCAATCTTGCACATGGAAATTAAACACAAATATGAATAGTGTTCACAATCAAGATGGAGGAATGGCAATTATTCATTAACTAGGAAAAACTTAAACAACATTCATCATTCTCCCTAAATAGGAGTTTAGTTCAAAACATCCATAATCAAATCCATAATTAACATTGAAACAGAAAATAACATAGAAGAATTAAAGAGAAGAGAAAGAACTAGTTGAAGCAATTGATCCGGGTCGCCACAAGCTGCTCTTTTAGCCTCCTCCTTTGTTTCTAGGGCTCCAAATCTGAATAATCCCGAATTTTCACGAACTCTCTCTATTTAAACCAAGTCTCATCTTTAAAATTCGTGAAATTACAAAACTGCCCAAAAATCCCGTCACTGGGTCCCCGTCGCGACTAGCAATGCCCCCGTCGTGATGGGGTTAAGCTGCGATTTCTTGAAAATCTTTCTACCAGTTCCCGTCGCGACTGGCATGTTCCCCGTCGCGACTGGAACAGGCAGCGACACAATTTTTGGTTTTCCTTCTCGATTCTTTCACCACTTGTCCTCGATTCTTATACATACTTTCTTTAAACACCCGGGGACCTAAAACAAAAGAATCAAGCGTAAAATAGCCCTAAAACTAGAAACAAAGAGTGAAAACTAACCGAGAATACAACCCGAAACTTAGACTAATTTTAGCCTAACAACCGCTTCAATTCTTTGCGGGTAGTTCCTCCAATATGGGGTCCTCCTGAGATCATGAACACTCTCCCATTAGGTCTGGGTGGCAGACCGGGGATGTGCTGGGCATCTCCGGTAGGAGCAACTGGAGCCAATACTCCTGTTGCACCCCCTGGTGCTCCCTGCGGTACAACCCCTGTCGCCTGACCCGGATTAAAGTGAGGCTGCTGATTCTTGATCCACTCATAGAGGTGCCCCAATCAGATTAGGTTTTTAATCTCATCCTTGAGATTTTTTCATTCATTGGTGTTGTGCCCAATGTCGTTGTGGTATTCGCATCGTTTGTTGGGGTCCCTCCGGGAGCTATCTTTGTACAAGGGAGGTGGTCTCCGGTAGTGCGTATTTTGCCTGGTAGCAAAGTACACACGCTCCTGGGAGTCCGTCAACTCCGTGTACTGGGTGTACTGTGGAGTGTACCCCCTTTTTTGTCGCTTCTCCTCCGTTCGGGTGCTGCCTTTGGAGGATCGTTTACTCCTCAACCCTGAGAAGGACCCGCCCGGCTGGCGGTTGGAGCGGAGTTCGAAGGAGCTTGTCCATTTATCCCTGAGGGATTTCCAAAATGGGACGATGCGGGGGCCAAGGCCTGGCCCTGGCTGTATCTGGGAGTAGCAGAGAATTGTATGCCGCTCATTGGTGGAGCCGCGGTCGGGACAGTACCCGACGGCGGGGCTCCGGGCATATACCCGGCTATCCCGGTGGGATAGTATCCTCCATAGGCCACTATTTGGGCCTCTTCAAGGCTGATGTATTTTTGGACTCTTTTCTGGAAGTCCTGAAGGTTTGCGGCTCCTTCCTGTTGTAGTTCGTTCCAGAATGGAGTCCCCGTACGGATGCCTGCATGGAGAAGGGCAAGCTGTTGTCCGTCATCAACTTTCTTAGTCTTCGAGGCTTCCTCTCAGAATCTCTTTATATAATTTTTCAAGGTCTCTGTAGGCAGCTGCTTGATGTTAGTCAAGGCACTGACTTCCAGGTTGACCTTTCTTGCGGCGACAAACTGTCTCCGGAAGTTGGTCTGTAACTTGTTCCAACAGCCCACGGATCCTGGTTCCAGCTTCTTGAACCATTCCTCCGCGGACCCGCTTAGAGTAAGCGGGAAGCACAAACATTTTGCGTCATTGCTGACTCTCATGACCGTCATGACACGGTTAAACCGCGACAGGTGGTCACTTGGATCGGAGTTCCCGGTATAAGGTGTCATTTCAGGCATCTTAAAGTTCTTGGGGAGCTCTGCTTCCAGGATGTGCTTAGCACACGGCTCCCGGTCCTCACAGTCTGAGTCGGAGTCGTCCCCTTTCTGTCTCCGAGAGACTCGGGCGATATCTTTTCGGAGTATGGCGAGTTCCGCCATGATTCCTCCATTTAACGTTCCCGTGGAGACCGCGGGTCCGTACTTCTTTTGGTCAAGGTGATCCCGGAGGTCACCTTGATTCCCATTGATTTGATTTCTCAAATCGACGGGAGGACATCTCTGTCCTCTTCTCCCTCTACCTTCGGGCTCCTGGTGCACGGAAACGCTTTTTCGGTCCTCTCGATCCTGAGGGCCAAGACTCCCTTTTTGGAGTTTGCCCCTCTGCGGACCTTTCCCTTTCGGGAAATCTGAGCGGACCTTTCGCGGATCCTGCGCCTTTTTCTTTCTCCCAGGGGTAGAGGTAGGATTTTTCTTTTGGTTCCCTTCAGCGGGATACCTTATAGGTCTAGGTTCCCTAGACTTTTGCTGTTGGGCACTAGGCGAGGATTCCTCTGGCTCCTTGCCAAGTCCAGCAGTCATCGCCTTGGGATGCACGTGGATGCCAGCCACCTCCATGGCTTTTTGCGTGGCCAGCATTACCTCTTGCATTTTTTGGTTTTGTGCTTTTTGGGCTGCGATCTCAGCTTCATGATCGACAGCCTTTTGCCTTAGAAGCACCAACTCTGAGTAGCTACCTTCATCGTAGGCATACTCATCGAGGTTTCCCTCGTAATCATTATCAGGAATTCCTTCTTCTTCCTCGGAGCCCTCAGCCGCTCTTGAGGCAACGTCTTCCTCATTCGGATCTTGAGCATCTTCTAGAGGGCGAGGTGCTTCTAGTTTCCACCATTGTTGTAATGTAAAGTATGTTTACAGAAGCTTTCTTCAGCTCTCAATGAAAGCACCAAAATATTGACCGAGGTTTTCGGCAACCAATAAAATAATATAAGATTAGAGAACTGTAAGAAATTAAGAGAATGATTTTTACGTGGTTGGGGCGTTAATGAGCCTTAGTCCACGAGTCTATGTATTTATGAGTGTATTAAATACAGAGAATGTTCTTGGTGAGTATTTACTCTTCTTGCACTTATGCAACCCAAAATTCTCGACCCCATTTAATGAGCTTTGAGGGGGTATTTATAGTGTTTTTGGTGGGGTGATTCCCAGGATTATATTACATGTATTTCTGTAAAAATCCATAAAGTTGGGTATTCCCAATGAATATACCATGGGTAATGCATGGTCAAATCCCTAGGTGCTGTAGGGCTTTTATGTGGAATGTCCTTATTGTCTTTTGACTGACGTGACTCTTCGCAGTGTAGCCGTCAATAGACTTAAGTGATCATGACTTCGAAGGTGCAGATCGGGGTTCGTGTCGTCAGACTTTATTGCGTGTGGCAGTCCCAACACGTTTCCTCCCATGCCGCATTAAATGCGAGGTGACTGCTCGGGGGAAGCCTGACACCTCGCGGAGATGCTTTGATGTTGCTTAGGCCTCCGGGAGCACATGAGGCTTCGTATGCCTTCTCCGGGAGGCAGCTCCCGGATGCTACCCTTCTTAATGAAGACTTAGCAATTAACTCGACTTGTTAAACTCTTTTTATCCACGTGTCCCTATCCGGTTGATCCACGTATATCGGGCAAAATCAGGGGCAACATTAGTAATTAGACTTTTTATTTTGTTAAATGATAAAATGAATTATGTATTTTCTAAAATTATACAAATAAGACCATGAAATGATTTTTTATCAAAATAAAACTTAATAATGATCCGATTTAGAGATGTTATGATAAAACTGATTACATTTTTTGTATCTGTTCATATTAGAAATTATCTTTAAGTAAGTTATATTAAAAAAAATTATCAAAATATGAGTTTAAAATTCTATTTTTAATATTTTAGAAAATATAAAATCTATTTTACCATTTAACAAAATAGAGAATTTAATTAATAATTTTGCAAAATACAAAATCTAATCAATAATTTTTACAAAATATATTTAGGAACTAATTTAAATTTAAACAGTGTGATATGGATTCCCACATAATGAAAAATATGTATCTAGAGAAAATGGACCAATGTGTCTGACCCCAGGAAACAGCCACCCACCGACACTCCGTTGCTGGGCTCTACCAAAACTTTTTCATTTTCAACCATTTCTTTTATAAATTAATAACTCTAAATGTATATATTTATTCTTATTATATACGTATACCTTCATTAACTATATCTACATAATAAAAATTATGCATTTAAATTTGAAAAATATAATCGATTTAAAATATACATTATTATGTACACTAAGTGTGTTTATAAAATACTTAATTTAATTTAATTTATTAAGTGTGAATATTTATATTTGTGTAGATTAAATTTAATTAGAAAATTTAAAATTCGTATTTGTACTGATCAAGTGTTGATTAACATATAAAAATAATCAATCTAATCTAGTCTAATCCATACATATTTATATATATTTTAAAAAAAAATTATAAATAAAATTAATATTTTAATATAAAAATTGTGCTTTAAAAATATAATACACATGATATAAATATATTTCAAAACTTAATAAAATCAAATAGATATTTCATTCTTATTTATAAACAAAATTAAACTTTCTTTATACATATATTTTTTTTTATTCCTTTTAATTTATTACCTATTAATTTTTTTTTAATTTATTGTTCGAGACATAAAATAACAATAATTTAATTTATTTTACTATTAGCTAGTTATGTGAAAGAAAAATACTTTTAATAAATATTAAATAATTTAATATTAAAAATAACCAATCTAAAATAATGATACAATTAGATTTGAATTAATATAAGAATTCAATTAGATCCAAAATACAAAATCTACAATTAATACAAATCGGATGCACTATAAATAAAAAAATACTGGATTACACTGATTAAATACCTAAAATAGAAAAAGACTCCACTCCATGCAATGTCCAGCATCCCCTGAAGTTGCAACTTAAGCTCCTTGAGTTCTGCTGGAGCCATCCTATATGGAGCTTTAGAAACAGGTTCGACTCCAGGTGCCAAATCAATTACAAAATCAATCTCTCGCTGTGGCGGCAATCCCGGCAATTCCTCGGGAAACACATCAAGAAAATCTTTCACCACCCGGACTACCTCAGGCCCAAATGTTTCAGGTCTGCTGGAGTCAAAAACTACTGCTAGAAATCCTACACAACCATTGTATAGTAAATCCCTAGCTCTCAACACAGAAATAACCGGGATCCGAGACCCCTGAACCGATCCAACATAAACAAATGGATCTTCACCTTCCGGCTGAAAAGTCACCATTTTACGCCTACAATCTATACTGGCCGAATACTTGGATAGGAAATCCATTCCCAGTATAATATCAAACTCAGTTAGTTTCAATTCTATGAGATCAGTACTCAATTCCCTATCTTCGATCCTAATTGGCATAGACCTAATGCGCCTATTAGAGATAACCAATTCCCCGCTAGGCATTAGGGTTCCAAACCCTCTTTCTAAAATGTCACAAGGCCTACCCAAAAGATCAATCACCCTTGTAGCCACATATGAACGTGTAGCTCCCGAGTCAAATAATACTGTAAATAACAAGTTGTTGACGGGAAGCCGACTGTCACAATGAAGGGGCTGCAGCATCAGCTTGGGTGATGGCAAACACACGAGCAGGAGCCGGTTTCACCTCGGCTTTCGGCTCCTCTTTCTTTGCCTGGGGGCAATCTTTCTTGAAATGCCCCACCATGCCACATAAGAAGCATGTCTTCCGGTTACACTCTCCCGGATGATGTTTCTTGCACCTTGGACACTCAGGATAAGAATAACCCTGGCGTCCTCCTCTGCCTTGGTTCCCACGGAACCGCTTGCTTTGCCCCGAGCCACCAGAAGCTGGAACAACCTTTCTTTTCTGCTCAATGGTGGAGTCACCACCATCCCTACCATAAACAGGAGTAGGAACAGTGGGGGCTCCACCAACACTCGAGTCACCCGGGCTCCCGAAGAAACTTTACTGCACCCTCGGCTCTCAAAGCCTTCTCAACCATATCTGCATACGTGGTTGCTTCAGTAGTGGTAATAACCGCATCGTGCGGATCTTTGCACTCAAACCCGCTAAATATTTTTCTTTCTTACTGAAGTCCGTGGGTACAATTCCTGCCGCCAATTTAGCCAACCGATCAAACTTCGTTGTATACTCAGTGACTGACATACCCTCAGTCTGAACTAGATCAGTGAACTCTTTCCGCTTTGCACTGCGGACCGCTTCATTGTAATACTTGGAGTTGAACAACTCCCTAAATTCTTCCCAGGTCATCAGTGTGACGTCCCGTGTGAGGGTTATCAATTCCCACCACACGAGGGCATCTTCCTGAAGCTGGAAAGTGGCGCAGGTTACTCGATCATTTCCAACCACTCCCATAAAGTTGAGAATACGCTCAATCATCGAAAGCCATTGCTCGGCCTTCATCACATCAGGGCCTCCCAAAAACACTGGGGGTGCCTGTTTTCGAAATCTTTCGTACAACGGTTCCATACGGTTGCCAACAACAGGTTGTTCTGCTGGCACCGCTGGAACTGCAACGGCCTGAACTTGTTGAGGAGGCACGGCAGGAGGACCCTGCTGCCTCAGCCTCTGAATCTCTTCATCTTGCTGACGAATTCTTTCTTGCATTTCAGCAAATCTTTGCTCCCAATCAGGAGGAGCTTGAGGTGGATTTACAGGGCGACCACCCTGAGCTCTACCACGGCCACGGCCGCGACCACGGGGATTTTGAGGATTCCCCTGACCGCCTCCGGCCTCAACCATGCCACCCTGGCTTCTCGTATTTCGCGGGGCGTCCATTTAATAGGACTTAGCCTGCGAATCCATAAGGTAGGCAGGTTAGACGGCGATCAAAATTAACACCGCTCTTAATAGCATAAGGCAACGCACTTTCTTTTCTTTTTATAGAAATATATTTAATTTAAATCTAATATGCTTCCTAACATGCTTTTACATCACACTTATTTAACATACTAAACAAGTACGGGCTTACTGAACCGTGAACCGAGCTTTCTCTGATGAAGATTGTACATGTCATAGCAAGCTTCGGTAGACAAACCTGGCGGCTCTGATACCAAAATTGTAACGCCCTAATGCTAAGGCACGCTACAGTGCTTTTTCAATAATTGTGCGATCTTTGCTAATCAAAGAAATTTCTCGAAAAACGTGTCAAATTAAAACTTTTGCATTAAACATTAAACTTTGTAATTTAATAAAATATTTACAAGTGCCGGGATCCCGATTTTTAAAACTTTACAAACTTTACTTTTTAAACATATATTCCAAAATTTACGGATTTACAGGTCGCACAGCGACATTCAAAATACAACTCCCAGATGTCCCGAGACCGAACACTCCAGGTCACGCTGCTTGACATGTACAATCTCACCCGAGCTCAGGTTCACTCCTGTTCAGCTTTCGCCTTTCCTTTACCTACACATGGAAGCAGAAACTGTGAGTCGACAGACTCAGTAAGAAATGCATATAACATACCATATAATTTCCGACCTGTAAATAGGCGCCCATACACCTATTTACAGAGCTTAACAGATGAGCATGAACGTTCAATACCAGGGTACAACCACTATACCACATACACAACGTACCTCGCTGTACGAGTGTTGGTAGGGTTTATCCCGATCACTGAGTATCACTGAGTGATGTACCACACACCTTAGCATTTTCTATGCTTGTGTTGGTATCACTGTATCGTACTCAAATTAACAACAATCACTGTACCAATACACTCACACAAGTGTTGGTAGTGTTTAACATATTTTAAGCATGCATATATAAACACATATACACACATTCAGATAATCACATCATACATTATACACAGTTCTTACCTGTTTTCCGAATTCAAGTGTGCTGGCCGACCTGAACGGAATTTACGTGCTAGATGGATGCCCTAATCACAAGAATGATAACACAGATGAGTGACTCGCCAAATCACTTTCCGGGACTTAAAACCCGAAACTAAATGTTCCCCTATCACTAAACCTCATGGCAATACCCTATATTACCCAAAATTGGCCAAAACTAGGATTCTGGAAAAATCCCCAACAGGCAGACCGGATCCAACCGGCATCCCGGTTCTGGGTCACCAACCGGTCGACCGGTTGGTACAGACCACCCAGAACCGGAATTCCGGTTCATCTGCAGAAACCCAAAAAATTCTCCCCCTTGATTCAAATCAAGCCCAATCTTTACCAAACTCTCCAGAGCTCCTAAACAAGGCATACACAATAAAACCCAGCCAGTATTTCACAGAAAAACTCAGTAAATAACAACTTGCCATTAAAGCTTAAAGCTTGAACTCAAAGCTTAGAATTGCTCAAAACCAATAACCAATCTCTAAACCAGCTACCATGAGCTAGAATTAAGCTAAACAAACCCTAAAATTCGAACTAAGCAAACCTTAAACCCTAACAGCCCCTATTACTCAATATCACTTCAAAAACCAACTTACAACTTCAAGAACTTGAAAGAGAAAGGAGCTAGGGTTACCTTAGATAATTTCCCTTGAATCCTTGGATGGAAATACAGAAATTGTGAAGAAAATTCTGGGTTTTTCCTTCTGGTTGAGATAGCCGAACCCCAAGAGAGAGAAAGGAGAAAAATGGTTCTTGATTTCTAATTTTTCTTTTTCTTTTCTTTTTTTTTTTTGACTTTCCTAAATTGGAAAAAGGATTTGATTAAATCCCTTGCTGCCCAAAAATGACTAGGTGTCATCCTCACAATCAGCCACCTAATCCCCCCTTAAAAGACTAAAATGCCCTTTAAATCAAACTTAGGGTAATTTTGAAACTAGGGGTAAAATGGTCAAATTCCATAACCCCGCTCAATCCCGATAATTTATTTCTTCTAAAATATTCCTCACTAGGAAATAGGGTTCTAAACTTACCCATGTGATCAATCTAGCCATCCATCGCATTTTCCGTTGCCGCCGAGCAAAAATTACAAAATTAACATATTTCACATATAAGCTAAATAATACCCCTAGAGTTTAATAAAATCTCCGGAATTGAGAAATTATAACTCAAATATTTATTTCTAAATATTGGGATCCACAAATAAATTAATTCACAAATAATAATAAAATAATAAAAATTAGTGCTAATTGCCTTTTCTAATCCACAATACTAGAGCGGTCATTACAATTATCCCCCCGTTAATAGGATTTCGTCCCCGAAATCTAACCTGAATAGCTCTGGATGTTGAGTCCTCATATCTGACTCCAACTCCCAGGTGGCTTCTTCCACTTTACTATTCCTCCGCAGCACCTTAACCAAAGGCAATAGTCTTGTTCCGAAGAACTTTTTCTTTTCTATCCAAAATCTGAACAGGTTGCTCTTCATAGGATAAGTCTGGTTGAAGTTCAAGAGCTTCATAACTCAAGACATGAGTCGGGTCTGACACGTATTTCCTTAACATAGAAATGTGAAATACGTCATGAACAGCTGACAATGCTGGTGGTAAGGCTAGCCGATACGCTACCTGCCCGACCTTCTCAAGTATCTGAAATGGCCCAATGAACCTAGGGCTTAACTTACCCTTCTTCCCGAAGCGCCGAATACCCTTCATGGGTGAAACTCGCAGAAAACATGTTCCCTGCCCGAAATGTGACATCTCGCGCTTCGGACGCATAACTTTTCTGCCTGCTTTGAGAAGCAAGCATCCGAGCTTTGATCTTATCAATAGCTTCGTTGGTCTTCTGCACTAACTCAGGACCCAGGTACTTCCTTTCTCCTGTCTCGTCCCAATGAATAGGAGAACGACATTTTCTACCATATAGCATCTCACAGGGAGCCATCCCTATTGTACTTTGGTAGCTGTTGTTGTAGGAGAATTCAATTAGTGGCAAGTACTTAACCCATGAACCCTCAAAGTCCATGACACAGGCTCGTAATAGGTCTTCTAAAATCTGGATAGTTCTTTCTGACTGACCATCAGTCTGAGGGTGAAAGGCTGTACTAAACTTTAACTTGGTACCCATAGCCTTCTGGAGACTCACCCAAAACTTCGATGTGAACTTTGGATCCCTGTCTGATACAATAGATTTAGGGGCTCCATGGAGACGAACTATCTCCTTCACATACAATTCAGCATATTGATCCACTGAATATGTAACTTTCACAGGTAGAAAGTGAGCTGACTTTGTAAATCTGTCCACAATGACCCAAACAGAATCATACATCCCTGTGGTTCTAGGCAAACCAGTTACGAAGTCCATTGTGATGTCCTCCCACTTCCATTCTGGAAGGACTAAAGGCTGTAATAACCCTGCCGGCCTCTGATGTTCAGCCTTAATCTGCTGGCAGGTTAAACATTTAGACACATAGTCCACCACATCTCTTTTCATCCCATACCACCAGAAGTAGGGTTTCAAATCCTGATACATCTTGGTGGTTCCCGGATGCAATGAATATGGAGTGGTGTGAGCTTCATCCAGTATTTCTTTCTTAAGCTCATTCACACAAGGAACACAGACTCGAGCCTTATATAACAACATTCCACTGTTCGAGACTGAAAAACCTCTAGGCCGACCGGCCACCACTTCATCTCGAACTTTAACTAGCTCGGGATCTTCCAGTTGCGCCTTTCTGATTCTTTCCAACAGATCAGATTGGAGTGTTAAATTATGTAGTTTCCCGACCACGAATTCAATTCCTGCACTAACCATTTCCGAGGCTAGCTGAGGAGCTATCATAACCGTAGTACACACTTGACCGGGACCTTTTCTGCTCAGAGCGTCGGCCACAACATTGGCTTTTCCGGGGTGATACAGTATTTCACAATCGTAGTCCTTAACCAACTCCAACCACCTTCTCTGCCTCATATTCAGATCTTTTTGGGTGAAAAAGTATTTAAGACTTTTATGATCAGTATAAATTTCACACTTCTCACCGTAAAGATAATGTCGCCAAATCTTTAAAGCAAAAACCACAGCAGCGAGCTCTAAATCATGAGTTGGATAACGCTGCTCATAATCCTTCAGTTGACGAGAGGCATAAGCTATGACTCTGTCAGCTTGCATCAGAACGCATCCCAGACCCTGTCTGGAAGCATCACAATACACAACAAATTTCTCTTGATCTGATGGCAAAGCTAACACCGGAGCTGTTATCAAACGCTGCTTCAACTCCTGAAAGCTTGATTCACACTTATCTGACCACACGAATCTCTGATTTTTCTTAGTCAATTCGGTTAGGGGCATAGAAAGTTTAGAAAATCCTTCGACGAAACGTCGATAATACCCTGCTAACCCGAGAAAACTTCGAATTTCAGTCACAGACTTGGGCCTCGGCCAATTCTTCACTGATTCTATCTTGTTTGGATCAACCATAATTCCATTTTTCCCAATAATATGACCCAAAAAGGACACCTCAGACAACCAGAATTCGCACTTTTTGAACTTGGCATACAGCTTGTGATCTCTAAGTCGCTGTAACACCATTCGGAGATGATGCTCGTGCTCCTCTTCTGACTGAGAGTACACAAGAATGTCATCGATAAACACTATAACGCAGTTATCGAGGAAATCCTTGAATACCCTATTCATGAGATCCATAAAGGCCGCCGGAGCATTAGTCAATCCGAATGACATTACCAGAAACTCATAGTGCCCATATCTGGTTCTAAAAGCAGTCTTCGGTATGTCCTCCTCCCGAATCCTGAGTTGATGATAACCAGACCGTAAATCAATCTTCGAGAACACTGTCTTTCCCTGAAGCTGATCGAACAGATCATCGATCCTAGGCAACGGGTACTTGTTCTTAATCGTCAGCTTGTTCAGTTCCCGATAATCAATACACATTCTGAGGGAACCATCTTTCTTCTTTACAAAAAGAACCGGAGCTCCCCAGGGCGATACACTGGGTCGAATAAACCCAATATCCAGCATCCCCTGAAGTTGCAACTTAAGCTCCTTGAGTTCTGCTGGAGCCATCCTATATGGAGCTTTAGAAACAGGTTCGACTCCAGGTGCCAAATCAATTACAAAATCAATCTCTCGCTGTGGCGGCAATCCCGGCAATTCCTCGGGAAACACATCAAGAAAATCTTTCACCACCCGGACTACCTCAGGCCCAAATGTTTCAGGTCTGCTGGAGTCAAAAACTACTGCTAGAAATCCTACACAACCATTGTATAGTAAATCCCTAGCTCTCAACACAGAAATAACCGGGATCCGAGACCCCTGAACCGATCCAACATAAACAAATGGATCTTCACCTTCCGGCTGAAAAGTCACCATTTTACGCCTACAATCTATACTGGCCGAATACTTGGATAGGAAATCCATTCCCAGTATAATATCAAACTCAGTTAGTTTCAATTCTATGAGATCAGTACTCAATTCCCTATCTTCGATCCTAATTGGCATAGACCTAATGCGCCTATTAGAGATAACCAATTCCCCGCTAGGCATTAGGGTTCCAAACCCTCTTTCTAAAATGTCACAAGGCCTACCCAAAAGATCAATCACCCTTGTAGCCACATATGAACGTGTAGCTCCCGAGTCAAATAATACTGTAAATAACAAGTTGTTGACGGGAAGCTGACCTGTCACAACAGAAGGACTGGCTGCAGCATCAGCTTGGGTGATGGCAAACACACGAGCAGGAGCCGGTTTCATCTCGGCTTTCGGCTCCTCTTTCTTTGCCTGGGGGCAATCTTTCTTGAAATGCCCCACCATGCCACATAAGAAGCATGTCTTCCGGTTACACTCTCCCGGATGATGTTTCTTGCACCTTGGACACTCAGGATAAGAATAACCCTGGCGTCCTCCTCTGCCTTGGTTCCCACGGAACCGCTTGCTTTGCCCCGAGCCACCAGAAGCTGGAACAACCTTTCTTTTCTGCTCAATGGTGGAGTCACCACCATCCCTACCATAAACAGGAGTAGGAACAGTGGGGGCTCCACCAACACTCGGAGTCACCCGGGGCTCCTGAAGAAACTTTACTGCACCCTCGGCTCTCAAAGCCTTCTCAACCATATCTGCATACGTGGTTGCTTCAGTAGTGGTAATAACCAGATCGTGCCGGATCTTTGCACTCAAACCCGCTAAATATTTTTCTTTCTTACTGAAGTCCGTGGGCACAATTCCTGCTGCCAATTTAGCCAACCGATCAAACTTCGTTGTATACTCAGTGACTGACATACCCTCAGTCTGAACTAGATCAGTGAACTCTTTCCGCTTTGCACTGCGGACCGCTTCATTGTAATACTTGGAGTTGAACAACTCCCTAAATTCTTCCTGTGTCATCGTTGGCAGTGACGTCCCGTGTGAGGGTTATCAATTCCCACCACACGAGGGCATCTTCCTGAAGCTGGAAAGTGGCGCAGGTTACTCGATCATTTCCAACCACTCCCATAAAGTTGAGAATACGCTCAATCATCGAAAGCCATTGCTCGGCCTTCATCACATCAGGGCCTCCCAAAACACTGGGGTGCCTCGTTTTCGAAATCTTTCGTACAACGGTTCCCATACGGTTGCCAACAACAGGTTGTTCTGCTGGCACCGCTGGAACTGCAACGGCCTGAACTTGTTGAGGAGGCACGGCAGGAGGACCCTGCTGCCTCAGCCTCTGAATCTCTTCATCTTGCTGACGAATTCTTTCTTGCATTTCAGCAAATCTTTGCTCCCAATCAGGAGGAGCTTGAGGTGGATTTACAGGGCGACCACCCTGAGCTCTACCACGGCCACGGCCGCGACCACGGGGATTTTGAGGATTCCCCTGACCGCCTCCGGCCTCAACCATGCCACCCTGGCTTCTTGTATTTCGCGGGGCGTCCATTTAATAGGACTTAGCCTGCGAATCCATAAGGTAGGCAGGTTAGACGGCGATCAAAATTAACACCGCTCTTAATAGCATAAGGCAACGCACTTTCTTTTCTTTTTATAGAAATATATTTAATTTAAATCTAATATGCTTCCTAACATGCTTTTACATCACACTTATTTAAAATACTAAACAAGTACGGCTTACGAACCGTGAACCGAGCTTTCTCTGATGAAGATTGTACATGTCATAGCAAGCTTCGGTAGACAAACCTGGCGGCTCTGATACCAAAATTGTAACGCCCTAATGCTAAGGCACGCTACAGTGCTTTTTCAATAATTGTGCGATCTTTGCTAATCAAAGAAATTTCTCGAAAAACGTGTCAAATTAAAACTTTTGCATTAAACATTAAACTTTGTAATTTAATAAAATATTTACAAGTGCCGGGATCCCGATTTTTAAAACTTTACAAACTTTACTTTTTAAACATATATTCCAAAATTTACGGATTTACAGGTCGCACAGCGACATTCAAAATACAACTCCCAGATGTCCCGAGACCGAACACTCCAGTGTCACGCCGCTGACATGTACAATCTCACCCGAGCTCGTGTTCACTCTGTTCAGCTTTCGCCTTTCCTTTACCTACACATGGAAGCAGAAACTGTGAGTCGACAGACTCAGCAAGAAATGCATATAACATACCATATTAATTTCCGACCTGTAAATAGGCGCCCATACACCTATTTACAGAGCTTAACAGATGAGCATGAACGTTCAATACCAGGGTACAACCACTATACCACATACACAACGTACCTCGCTGTACGAGTGTTGGTAGGGTTTATCCCGATCACTGAGTATCACTGAGTGATGTACCACACACCTTAGCATTTTCTATGCTTGTGTTGGTATCACTGTATCGTACTCAAATTAACAACAATCACTGTACCAATACACTCACACAAGTGTTGGTAGTGTTTAACATATTTTAAGCATGCATATATAAACACATATACACACATTCAGATAATCACATCATACATTATACACAGTTCTTACCTCGTTTTCCGAATTCAAGTGTGGCTCGGCCGACCCGAACGGAATTTACGTGCGATGGATGCCCTAATCACAAGAATGATAACACAGATGAGTGACTCGCCAAATCACTTTCCGGGACTTAAAACCCGAAACTAAATGTTCCCCTATCACTAAACCTCATGGCAATACCCTATATTACCCAAAATTGGCCAAAACTAGGATTCTGGAAAAATCCCCAACAGGCAGACCGGATCCAACCGGCATCCCTGCTTCTGGGTCACCAACCGGCCGACCTATTGGTACAGACCACCCGTAACCGAATTCCGGTTCATCTGCAGAAACCCAAAAAATTCTCCCCCTTGATTCAAATCAAGCCCAATCTTTACCAAACTCTCCAGAGCTCCTAAACAAGGCATACACAATAAAACCCAGCCAGTATTTCACAGAAAAACTCAGTAAATAACAACTTGCCATTAAAGCTTAAAGCTTGAACTCAAAGCTTAGAATTGCTCAAAACCAATAACCAATCTCTAAACCAGCTACCATGAGCTAGAATTAAGCTAAACAAACCCTAAAATTCGAACTAAGCAAACCTTAAACCCTAACAGCCCCTATTACTCAATATCACTTCAAAAACCAACTTACAACTTCAAGAACTTGAAAGAGAAAGGAGCTAGGGTTACCTTAGATAATTTCCCTTGAATCCTTGGATGGAAATACAGAAATTGTGAAGAAAATTCTGGGTTTTTCCTTCTGGTTGAGATAGCCGAACCCCAAGAGAGAGAAAGGAGAAAAATGGTTCTTGATTTCTAATTTTTCTTTTTCTTTTCTTTTTTTTTTTTGACTTTCCTAAATTGGAAAAAGGATTTGATTAAATCCCTTGCTGCCCAAA